>NC_060262.1:37274433-38524433 GCF_021901455.1 Neodiprion lecontei
AGCAACTTGTTCCTGAGTGCAGAATTATTACACAGTCGCTTTTCACGTTTCAAGCATCGACGCAGTCACTCAGATTGCGAATTTCTACACCTTCGTCATTATTCTACATTTTCCGATATAAAATTACTAACGATTCGTTAACTGATGAAAACGAGAGTTATATAACAGCTGTGTGCAGGAGAGTGGAAATGAAATAAGCGACAAAACTGGCAGAAAAAAAAAGAAAAAAAAACTC
This sequence comes from Neodiprion lecontei, assembly GCF_021901455.1. Classification (NCBI taxonomy): domain Eukaryota; kingdom Metazoa; phylum Arthropoda; class Insecta; order Hymenoptera; family Diprionidae; genus Neodiprion; species Neodiprion lecontei. Next base: position 37,274,669 of record NC_060262.1, read on the forward strand.
TAATCGCATTAATAATAATACTGCGCAGAGGCGACTGCAAGAGAGGGACGAAAAAGAAACGGGGAGAATAATTTCCAAAAAAAACAGAAATCCAAGCCGTGAACAACATAATTAAAAAATTCCAGAACTGACGAACGGACCGACGGATTGCACGCGGATAACCGAGAGACAAAGAAATAAATATGAGAGTGAACCGGAATTTTAATGAAGTTTGCCCCCATCAGTTATACATTTTTCTCTCTCTCTCCCTCGGTTTCGCGTTCACTTCCGCTTGTGCAGCTCGGCTTCCTCCACCCTCCTCACGACTGATCACTTAACCCTGTACTAACTCACTCGCACCCTTCACGCGCAGTTTCCTCTCTTCTATTCGTATTTCGCCGTATATGCGACCCGTCGAATTTTCCCTATTCTTAAACTCCCTTCATCGCACTCTTCCTCGCATTGATTTTTCTCACTCACAATCAGCGAGCCTCGAATTTTCCTCGTCAAATCGAATTGCAGGGATTCGCCTGCGCCGATTTCGTGCTACTGACGCACTCGAGTAATTTATATTATGGTCTGATGGAATTTGTCACCCCTTCGTTTTGTTTCGCGACCGAAAAAAAAATAAATAAATAAATAAATGAAAAAAAAAAAACGAGATTGCTTTTCTCCCATTCGTGGGATTTCGGGGGGACAACGCACTCTGATTTAGTTTCGAAAAAAAGAATATAGAAGAGAGAAAAAAAAATTACATTCGCGTTTGAGGAAAGGTACGGAAATTATTACGAGATCCGATTATAAGCGTACCTATTCCTCGCACCAAGTTGCTCTTGTTGTTTCGGACGCCGCGCAAAAGGGGTGAAATTCCGAAAGACAGACGAAAAACGAACGAATTGTTGTCCCTTGACTTGTATCACGTATGTTGTAGAATTATACATATGTATAAACGCAGATGAGTAGCGGTTAAATCTGCGTACGGTTGTTGGAAGGAGGAGGATTCCAGGTATGATCAAATGCGAAACCCTAAAGTTTGAACTTTCTAATCTGTAGCTACGAATTTATAGGGAGGATCGTGTTATTAGTTAATCTACCCCGAGTGAGCTTGACTGTAGGGATTTGGGTAAATTTAACTGTGTGTAGAAACTCTCCGAGGGCCGAAAGATCTGTTTAGAGATAATAATATACTCATCGTCGGTCTCTCGTATTACATCTAATGACACGCAAACTCGTGCATCACGTGATTCGATAATATAAGATTGCGAAACATAGAAGGTGATCGAAGAATTTACGTGAAGTTTTTTCGGTAAGGTGCTATGATCAAGTATATAAAAAAATATTTCAAAAATTTAGCATTGAAAAGGTGACGCCGAATATGTTGTAGAATGTAGACCCAAGTTGTAAAAATCTGTGCCGCGAGTATATCAACGACGTCGCACCAAATAACACGATACGGGAGATAGAGCGAACGCGCTCTTGTCCAGAGGTTTGTCAAAATCGGTTGTCACGTCACGTCCGTACAATATATAATAAAATTATTATTACACGTCGAACGAAAATTCCTTCAGAGATGGGATTTTTAAATTGAGGTCCGTTGCCGCTAATATAAACCCCGAGCAGCGCGAAAAACGCGCCTTCCTGAAAATCAGTCGCGCGTGCCTGTGACTCTTTTTTTTTTTCCCCCGAGTTCATATTTTTCTCCTTTTTCTCCGCTCTTAACTTTACATTATGCATTCACTTGCTTGACATTTCATTTTTCATACCCTCTCTCTTCTTTATCCGATATAAAATCGTAAAATGGTAAGAAGATTACACTTACCCCACTGCACTGCACCTTGTACGATATACAACCCCCCCCCCCCCCCCCCCCCCCCATTCACCTCCATCTAACATAAAATACATTTTGGGCGACAGTTCGCGGTGCGTTATCCGTTCGTGATAAAACTTTTGGAGATTTATGCAGCTGCTTATAAATTCACCTTGCTTCCCTTTTGTGATGTGTGCTTGTATATTTAAACTTTTCACTGTGCAAATAGATGTTATACACATTAGATTTTTATATATATATATTTTTTTTTCACCTGTTGCGGAATGTTCGTAAAGTTTCAAGAAAAAAAAAAAAACAATTACAAGCTGTAATTTTCGAGGATTCGTATATGAAGGTTTTTAAATTGTGGTGAAAAAATTTTTATTCGTTTTTGAGAAATGATTTTTTCAGTTTAATTATATATTAGTTATTTATTAGATATGCAAATACTGTTGCCTGGTAGTTCTTCAGTAATAGTAGTAGTAATATCGAGATTTATTTATTAAAGCTTCTGTGCGTAGGCCGTGGCATTTAAAACAACATTGCGTACTGTTTAGAATATTCAATGAACCCATTGCATTGTTAATTAACGGATTGTTGGGCCGAGTTGTATCGTTGAATAAATGATGAGTCGAGCTTCCAACCTGCTACCGTCGCAAATGTCCGCGTATAACTCTCTCTATTTCCTTTGTTTCATTCACTCCTGACTAATTTGCTCGTGATCCATTTTCTTTTTCCTTACCCAGCGTGCAATTCTCTCGAGAAAACATGAAACGTCGCTGTACATCTTATTTATAACTTATCCTACTCTTAACTGTATATATAATTATACGGGTCGCAATCGTATCTAAGGATGTAATCTTTTTTCGACTCTCGTAGCTTTTACAGGCAGACTTTGACAACTAATGCGAATGATTATACATATAGAACTTTTTGTTTTGGATTCAATCTCATTTTTTTCGTTAGCCATTTCGTCAATTTGAAAACGCATTTTCTCAGATTTTCCGGATCTTTCCTTTATACGGTCATTCATTTCTGAAATGACAGATATATATTTTTTTTTTTTTTTTTTTTTTAGAGAGATAATGTTTAATTTCCAAAAGACGGAGTAACAACTTTTCAATAAAAATTCATAGGGTTAGGGTCGAGTAGCAGCTTGAAGTAAGAGAATAATTTAAAAATAAAAAATGTAGATTATTATAACGTCTGAGATGGGTCAGGGATGAACGATAATCGAGCTGGCATGGAATGCCCTGTATAAATATTCCTGGAATATTTAAATATATGTATATCCTACCGGAGGCAAGCGCCATAGGAGAAAGAAGAGAAACGTAGTCGTATTTTAGCTGAAATCTCTTTTTGATGCATTATTTATTTACCTCACAATGAGGCTTCTCTTCCCTTTCCTCCCTTTGCCATTGCTTCGCTACTCCGTCGTCTTCAACTTTCTTCCACTTCCACGGGGAGGGGGGGATTTCCCTTTGTTTCCTTTTCCCTTCCTTTCTCGTTTCTCCTTTTCCTTTTATCTCTCTCTCCCCCGTTTTACTCGTCCAGCTTTTCCTTTCCTCCTTTCTTCGCCGCTCTCACTGTTGACCCACAAAACAATAAACCCGAGATCTGGAAAAACGCGGCGGACGCGACGTGCGGTAACCGGTTACTGTTTCTTCCTTCCCTGAGGGTAGGTTATACGCGAATGTCAAGAGACCTGAAGGGGGAATAAAAGCTCACGTACACTCTCTCAGAAACTGCTTACCCACCTACGAATTATTTACTTACACTTTCCGCTTTCCTTTGCTCTCATTACCCTTATAATTTCCTTCCTTTCTTTTCTCATATTTGTTTATCCTCAATGTTCGTTATGTTTTGTGCTGCTCGATGTTTCTTCTGCAATTCTGCAATCTACTGCAAGTGGGATACCTTACAAACACACGACTCGACGTTGTTATATCCGAAATAAGAGAGAGAAATTCGAAGAGTCGGAGGTCTAATTTTTATTTTTCTGTAATAATATTTTATTCCGAAATTGTATTTAAACTTTATTTGTATATAACACTCAAGTAATATATCGTAGATCTAAAACGTTAATCAGTTTCTTGTGCTTTATTGCAGTTCAACTTTGTCGGGAAATTGCTGGGCCCCAAAGGAAACTCGATGAAACGTCTACAGGAAGAAACAATGTGCAAGATGGCAGTTTTGGGACGCGGCTCAATGAAGGACAGACAAAAGGTAAGCGACTTTTAATTAGCGCGTATAATTATTATACACATTCAAATTTTTTAATATACAATCAAATTCCAATGTCATATCGAAGATGCAATTCTGAAAATTGATCTTGAACAGGTGACGCGTGTTTTTTCCCCTCACTCTTTTGACTTTTCACGATATCGACACAAGTAGCAACCGGATGACAGTTTTATTGGCCCGCGTATAATCCCAGCGTTTTGCGAAGGACTTTTCTTGTACCCGCCACAGCGGTGCGGCTCCTTTGGTGCAGGATACTTAAACCCTGAGAGATGAATTACGAGCTTGAAGGACTTTAATTTCACGGCTACGACTCCGAATGTCGGCAAGAATTGCTCGGGAGAGAGACGGATAACAGTATAATGGGTGGAAAGAGGAGGAGGTGGATAGAAGTAAGGTGTAATATTCCGTGTGTAACCAGAGTCTGGCGGAGACGATGGCGCGTAACTTTCGTCACCGAAACTAACGTTTCTGCACTGTCTTGTTTTGGAACTTTGATCACTGCAGCTTGTTTCTCTAGTTTTATATACGGGCATCGTATAACTTCGCAAATTATACCCAAAAGACTCATTTACCCGGAATCGAGGAGGTTGGTGAGTCAAAAATTAATAATTTTTTACTCGTTTTATCACGAAATGGTCGCACTGCAGTCAGCGAGTTATATCAAATTCAGACATATTCGTGTGCTACGCGAAGATTTTGCCTCAAGTACGAGGAAAAAACAATACCAAAATTATGAATTATATTTGTGATGTGGAAAATTTATTTTACATTACTTTAAAATTGTTGAAAATCTAATAGATTCGTTCGATTTTACACCGTGGTGGGTTGTTTTATTGAAAATACTATTCTTTATCGCCCTATTAAGGTATTACCTATTATTCTATCTTTCAAAATTGCAGTAGTATTGATTTTGATTATAAAAAACACCGATATTAAATTTACTATTGACAAAAAAAAGAAATCAGATTCGTCAATTTCTGAAAAATTGTTTTCCTAACAAAACAAGCTCGTAGCGTGAGATTTCAAAGCCATTGGAGGTGAAAGATCGCAATATTTAGACTCTTGTTTATGAATTTGTTGTTAGTTTTTTGCTTTCAATTTGTGAGGAAATCGACACATGGCACAGGAATATATATATTTCATAAATTCTTAATCTTTGCTCGTCTCGTAACCGAATTAACGAAAAGTTATTGAATTTCTACTCACCAATCTCCTTAAACAAAAGTATTCAAGCAAGGAACTACAGAATGTTGCACGAGGAGGGCACAAAGCATAAAAATAATCTGTGTACACCATTTCGTATGCGGGAATATTTTTCAATCAATTTTTCTTCTGACGACGATCAAGAAAATCTGAACGCGATGGGAATTCAATTTAAGAACAGAATTAGCAATCATTCTCACCTTCGAAAATTTAAATGTTTTATGTTTTCATAAGCTTTCAACCGCGTCTTGAAAATTGATAAAATTAAATTGTCGTTGTTAGATAGGCAATCATTTTTCACTTTCAATTAAACGGATTCTGCACAACGCCATACAAAAGAAACAAACTTGATTTTAATTATTATCAGCTGTGTTTTAAAATACTCATCGTTCAAGATCAGCAGCATCACTTTTGTACGAGTGAAATCGATTCTTGCACATTCATGTGCTCATGTTACGTCGGAGTATATTCTCTTACGAAATAATTCACCTGAAACGGTTTGTTTGAATCTGATTCAATATATAAAAAAAAAAAATATATGTATATTAATCAACAGGTCTCGAATCAAATATTAAGAACGAAAAAGAAACAAACGAATCGAAGGAAAATAGACAGTGGTTAGGTATTAAAAATGAGCTGGTAATCTATCATATTTCTCTCGATATTTCTCATCTGTTTGAAACGCTCGTAAATCTTATAACTTATATACGTTCCGTACACGTGTGCAAAGTTTATATATATATACATTCGTTTCCATTTTTGATGAAACATTTTTCCTAATTCTAATTCCAATGCCCTTTACTTATTGCAGACATTTGAATCTGTCCCTTCAGAGTTCTGACCCTTTTTCAACCGATTTCCAAATACCCGAATATACCCTTCTCTCAATCCGATAACCGAACAACCCAGCCCCAATTTATTTTCCTTTTTTTCATCATTGGCGGATCGAACCACACCCTTATCGCTATCCGGCGAACCTACCCTGAGCCAACGTGTACTGAATACATTGAATCCCGAAAATAATCGCAAAGGAATGGAGAGAAGTTCGAGAAAATGTAGAAACGAAATTTGCAGAGAACCGGTAAAAGTCAGAAAATTCGGCTGAAAGTTTGAAATTTTTTACGGTAGTATTTTTTTCATTTTTGCCTCATGGAGTCTGCGTAGACGTTTTTAAATTCTCGTGTCGTAGTCGGAAAAATCAGCCGTCGCTGTGAAAACATGAACAAGTCTGTTGAAAAAATAGAGAATTTCGAAAATAAAAGTCCTCAACGAAACTCTGCAAACATATCACCAGGAATTATATATATGTATATATATATATGTATATATGTATATCAGTTGATGCTCTAAATTTGTAGACTTGTAATTTTACCTTTCCCTTCAGACGTGCAAATTGTATAATGCTAACGCTCACAGCGAAACGGGGGGAAAAGCAGCGCAATGAGTTTCAGTCCGTCACGTCGAATAATAAAACGTAATAACAGTTCTTTCCCTGAATATTCATGCAATCGTAAGTTTGATCAAGGAATCGATACAGAGTCAGCAATTGTCAAATCAAAGATTGCAAAAATATGAAATTTATGCAAATATATTGGAATAACGAGGGAGAACTGGAATTGAATCGAGTAATATTATAAATGGAAGAGTGAAGATAAAATTAAAGGGTTTGTGAAGTCGACTTTCTGCATTTGCCAATTTATTTGCTTAGGTTCATAATTGCCAATATCGCAGTGATAACATTATAACTTAATATCAGTGAAATCTGTGTGGGTGTGAGTGAAAATATTGTCTTATCGCTTCATGAAAATGAATATCATTTATTTATATTTCACCCGAATAACCTACTATTTTTTTCTTTCTTTCTTCTATTAGCTTTTAGGTTTCTATTTACACGAAACGCTTTACTTTTTCTCACGCAACGAGCGTAATATTTTTAATCTCTATTAGCGATAATTAGTAGGAACAAAGAGTGACTTATTCAGATACCAGAATTTTGTTTTTTATTTTCTTGTTTCATGAAAATTATTATAATTGAATGATTCAACGACAGATGCCGAGCAACGAACCGCGTCATGTCTCCTGATATTTGAAACTCATTTAACATTCTTTGAGTAAGTTTGAATGTAATTTTCTTGATGAATTTACCATTATCAAATTGCGTGATATGAATTTAATTATACTGTTAATACATATGTGTATGTGTATATATATATATATATTGTTCAGAGGACAGCGACTGAGATTCTCAGAAAACACTTATAAACTTTTGCGCATCATACAAATCTGGCTGTTGAAATGCTAGGTTTTTTTTATTTATTTATTTTTTTTCAAGTTTAATTGAATCACACCCTCTTGTCATCCCGTTGTCACCAAGTTTATCCTGCAAACTTCTCACATATATCCTAGCCCGCAAATCTAACGCGACTCTCTCTTCTCTCTCCATCTCTCCCCTAATATTTGTCTGTAACAAACTTTGAGAATTTAATAAGCCTAGAAACCCAAGAGCGGAGGTTCCCTCCGTGCTTCTCTGCCCATGCTCATGTAAACGTATACTGTAGCCATTACATACATATACCATTTCACTCCTTGGAAACGCGTGATGTATAACTATATTACACGGGTCTATGGCAATGTACTTTCCCCTAATATCGGGTAGAACCTATTCGAAAATAATTATCGGAAACTCAAACTCGAAACTCCTAAAACCCTGGCTTCTGACAAGGAAGCACCCTTGTGCCGATCCCTTAATTAATAATTAGTCAAATACACGCGTGCGGTGTGATATAACTTTGTTTTCGAAACAGCGACAAAAATAATCTGCAAAAAAGAACAATACGAAAATTGAGCAAACTTTTCACACAATTATTATTATTGTTATACATTGTCAGAGCCAGACGCCGAGTTTGATGGAAATCCGCGGGGTCCTGACCGTTCAATCACTTACGGGAACCCTTCGTAATTTTTTTTTTTTTTATTATTTCCTGTTTTTGTTTTTCGATTCGTCTCTTTCGTTTAGTATTACTAACCTCAATTTAAGGTACGAGCTATCCTACCTCCGGTAAAGGAAAGACCTTTAATATCTCTCTGTCAATATTTGAACTCGAAATACGACTGGAATGAAACAGTTTACTCATAGCAGATATAACGCTACTTGACATAGATCGGCGAAGCTATCTTGAAATCTTTGAAGAATTTGCACATAGCTTTCCGTTTTTATGCGTAACGTTCGTCATCATTTTTCTCAATTAAACAATATGTGTTACGTACGTTACGCTGGCACGTCAATATTGAAATACACGATTACAAATATTTCAGTAAGGTACATAATTATGTTTTATCCTTTCAAATTAGCTTTAAGGAAATTTGCGAGTATTTGCACAGATTTATTGGGCCGGTTTCGATGTTATTAATACGGATATTGAAAAAAAAAGGTGATTTAAAATTTCAATGGAACTGATTGTAGGTATAGAAATCGCTGCCATTGATTTTTGGAGATAAAATGTCGTGGAATAAATGCATTTTCGATATTAAAAGGCTGTGAAATTCGCAAAAAATTTAATTTTAAGCCTCGAGTTGAATAGATTTCAGAAATTTTTTTTAAAATTCGCGGTAACGATAAAAATTTTAGTACGTATTTACCGTCGTCGGTAGAGGAGTAACATGTTGTAAAAACTGCCTTTCAAATTTTATGTTTCGATAGAATGTACGGAGAGCAATATTCGTCTCGTATTTTCTCCTTGAATCATATACACGCTATGTGTACATAATGCCTAGCTTTGCGTACGGATTATATGGTTTATCGGCTTTCCAACAACTCATATGCGTACGCGCAACGTGTATGTATGTGTAGAAAAGTTATGGGTATGAATAGTGATAAAAACCTATTGTAGCGTAGGGTGTAAATGAAAATACGTTTTCAGAACTCTTTCCCGGGGAAATTTTCATCCCCCAATAAGCATATTTTCGCCGCGGTATATTAAATACAGCATATAATTCCTTTGCAACGTTTTATCTGTGCATTTTTGATCTCGTTGTTTCCCCTTTTTGTTACGTAATCCCACTACCTAATGGTTATTAAACCACGTTTCATTCAAAATTTGAAAAAATCCCCTAACCCAATAGTCGATCAACGTCTACTTCCATTTCGAGGAATTATATGGTATTCATATATGTATTACTAATTTCGGATTATTCTAATATTTACGCTCAATTTCGATTTTTCTTCTATATTTCCTTTCATTTCTCCTAATTTCTTTTTATATGTACAGGTATGTCAACTTTCAGGAACATCAGTTTGATGAATAAATCGATCCTCTCGATGTATATGAATAATATACAGATTCCATATGTGTATACTTCCTTCTGTTTAATTCAAATTCTTAAATATCGCCCAATTATCTACAATACTTGAGGTTCATTTTTCTAATAGTATATTTTCCTCCTGTTTTAAATGTGATTGCAGTTAGCAAAGGTAGTCTCACAGAAAAATCTCTTTCCCATTTTTTTCCCCACCTTGCACTCTCTTTTTTTTTTTTTTTGTTTTTTTTATCTGTTCTGTTACACGTGTTCGTACCGTATTTTAAATTCTTCCCGCGACTTTGTGAAGGGTTTTTGATCAGGGACGACGGTGGTAACGATTTGCTGCAGCGGGTAGGATGCTGTGTAATAAGATTGATGAAATTTCTCTCTGCACGCTGTATATGTACCTGTTTGAAAGCGATCCGGAAATTGTCGGAAATGAACCTGTTACCGAGCAAAATATAAATTGTGTAATAAGAGGATGCGAAAATCACGTGGTGTACATAAGAAGAGGTAAATGAAAATCGTTAAACGCGATTCTGACCCTCTGATTACGATATTATCACACCTGTAAAACTTTCTCGCTTTCGCTTTCTTCTTTTGCTTCTTCTTTTAAACTCCTCAATCTTCACGTTGCGTAGGTATATTCTAATCTCTGCGAATCGTTGGTACTCGGTTAATCTACATTTTATCTCCGTCGTGCCCCGTAGCACCGAATTCTAATATTTTACGGTCTTTATCTAACACCCCCACCTTTGACTTTTACTTTATTTCCAGTTTACGAAATTCTTGCGAACTTTGAATTTTCCCTGTTTTATCACCGATGTAACGCCTTTTACCTAATTCAAGGTGTTGAGTAATTTTTACACTGCGTCAATTTCACACCGTTAACCATTAAAAGAAGCACAAGTATCACAAATCAAGCATGGCACGTGTCGCCAGTAACAGAGATGTCGGATAAAATTTTATTCCTGTTTCTTCTACCATCCGTAAGTGAAATATTAGTGTGTTTTTCACGGGTGACTGCGGGCCAAATTTCAGTTCGATTTACAGCCAAGTTTTAGCTGCTCTTGTCTGTTTTCCCATTGCTTTTAGCTGAAAATTCTCCTCTTCCCTTCGAATTTGCCTGCTGGGTGCTTTTAACCGCGCGTATTCGAAATTCACGCTCCTCGCGATGAATCATCCGTGAATTGGAACCGTGCAGAACTATTTGATATACAGAATGTGAATGACAAAAAATAAAACTGAATAAATACAAAGAAGCGGATAAATGAAAATGAGTAGAATTATAGCTTTGGCATCAGTTCAACGATTCCGTGGGAAAAATAAGTGTCGCCACACGCGGGCAGTGACTCATCAGTATTAATTATCGTCTTGCCTACTTCAAAATCTCTATAATTAACTCGGAAGCTATGCTAAAATTTTTACAATTTATTCAACACTGTTTTTAACAATTTTTGGATCCCTAATTATTTCGCAATTTTTCTATTCTTTCAAATTTTGTTGTTTTTTTTCCGACATTTGCCAGTAATTTTGTGTTGATTTTTTCTCGGTACGTTTTTCCCTCCTTTTTTCTGATTCCCAAAATTATTATCCTTGGGCATTTCGATGAGGATGAAGTTACTGTAACGATGCAAGTTTAGAAAAGCTCGTTACTTTACCACCTTTAGCAATGTCCGAAATTTAGTGAATTACGATAAAAAATAAATGTACTCTTATTTTAAAAAGACATCTCCTTCAAAGCCATTATAAAATTGCGCAATAATGATTCTTCCCTGATGTTTAGTTACTAATCTCGGCCTCATAAATTTTGCGTCTATGTAGACGGCGTGAATTTTCTAACGTCTATTGTATGTAATATATTGTAGGCGATGATCGTTTCTTAAAATGCCGAATCGTTCTCCTCTCGGGACTTTAAAATTTCTCGAAATCATCAAGCTATGAGCGAATTCGCATAATTACTTCAGAAATTTGGATAAACCATCGTCAAAATTCATTTTAACAAGTTCGACCGATGACTCGTTGATTGATTAATTGATACACGTATACGTAAATAGTGCACCTACTTTGTGGACACTCCTAATTCCCTGATATAATCCTGCACTGTGTAATTACCGCTGCTCCTTGCGAATTCCTCCGAGTTTCCTCAATCTAAACGCAAATTGATCCGTATCTACCTTCAGCCCATTCTATTCCTCTAAAACTCGGTATATTCTGCAGGCTACTCCGTCTTCTAATCTTCCTAAGCTCAAGCCAAGTTCATGCCGCGTCGTGATTACTCTGAAAAGGGAAGTACCAACTCCTTCGATCAACGGAGAGATAAATAAACGTTGGCTACGTTCAAATTCTCTCCAGCTCGATATTCAGAGGGATACCAGAAGCCCTCCAAATTTTCAAACCAAATTTCTCTTCAATCGCAATTCAAACAATCTTTTTCTCTTAGTTGAAGAAAATTCGTCGGAAAAATCATGCTCTTGAAATTAGATATTTGTCAGCGCCATTGACAGAGATTGAATAAAATTTATAGACACGTCTAATAATTTTTGGTTTTCCACAAACAGGAGGAGGAATGTCGCCAATCGCTGGACCCGAAATACGCCCATCTCTCGGACGATCTTCACGTTGAAATTGCGGCTCTCGCACCCCCGGCGGAAGCTCACGCTCGGATCGCCTTCGCCCTGGCCGAAGTCCGGAAGTATCTTATCCCGGACAACAACGACAACATCCGACAGGAACAGATGCGCGAAATGGAGTTAACCATGGCCGACGATCCGTCTGCCGGCGAAGAGAGGCGGCCTTCGGCGAGGGGTGGTGGAATCCTGAGACCCAGCAGCCGGCCGACGGTCCCAAGGTCATCCAGGGGTTAGTTCGAATTCTCTCCTATCCGGATATTTTGCGAGTTTGGAAACTGACCGAAACTACATTTCCACGTGTCAGGTGCGCGGGTAAAAATGGAAAGAGATCGGAAAGTTGTAGGGTTAGAGTATCTAATTTTTATAAACGCGAAAATCTACTTTGTATCGAAATATTAAAGACCAAAGTATGGAAAGTTAAAATGTAGAATCGTCAGAATGAATAAGAATATAAATATACCGAGGCAAAATATACAATTTTAAAGGATATTTAAATTCTTATATAGTAAAATAGATTCTCCTGACTTTGAATATTCGATATCGTAATCCGTCTTCATTTTCTGTGATATTTCTACATTTTTAGCCCTCGCTCCGCCATTTGCCCTATAGTGTTTCGCGGTATCTTTTTCCAACTAGTTCGTAGCTGTCGTACATTGCATCGATATATCGTGCACTGTGTCTCGACGCTGTATGAAGTGAATTCCGAGATACCGCACGTGTGATCCTTTTTCCTTAAGCACACTCCGAAGGCTTTCAAGTAGCGTCTTCTAATCTTGAATATTACCCGTGAAGTATTCACGATCGTTTTGAGACTGCACGCTCGTCACACACTCTGCTGCTGCTGCTGCTGCTGCTGTTGTTGCTTCCGTTGCTTCTATACTCTAATATCGTACGTGCAGCAAGCTCGTTCCTGAAGGAGTTTACACAAGATGATACGCTTAATACGAAAGTGAAGCATATAATTTTTAAACGATGCAATTTTCATTCGCACGTATTATACAAGAAGATTGATCGTTCCATAAATCTAAAATAATTTTAACATTTATTCAATCAAATGGTTCAACCGTCGATTAATATTGCAGCAGCCATTCTGCCGCCGCCGTCGAGCCGGGGGCCGATAACGCGTCCAGTGCCGGCGAAGACCAAAGTCTTCTCGATACTGGATCGTGCCAGAGTTGCGATGGACCAGAGTTACGGGTAAATATCGAACATTATCTCGCCTCGATTTCTCCTTACTTCATTTTAATGATAATTATGTTACTCAAAGTATAAGGAAGAACCTCTTCCCGTAGGTACGAGGCGCCCACTCCACCGCCTAGCAGCCGGGTCGCGTCTCATCACGATTACGACTATCATCCGTCTTCTTCATCGAGCAGCCGTTACGCCGATCGCCATTACACCTCGTCCTCCGCGTAAGTTGCTCATTCAAGTATTTTATTACAGTTCGCATTAAGTTTTCTCTTCATACACTTTCAGCTTATTGTTAGTGGCTCGATGATTATAACCCGTCTAATTTCGTGAGCTACGAAATACACCCTAAAAGAGAAAATACAGAAAGAAAATTCCGATCAACGGAGATTTTTTTTTTTTTTATCTGATTAACGGAAATGTTTTTTATTTGGATTGTATTTTCGTTCAAACTATCGCCCAATTATCACAGATTTGTTACATATTGTATATTGATGTGAATTCCTTTTTGATCTCAGGGATGATCTGTATCCTTCATCGAGATATACAACGTATGAATACGAGGATGACGCTGTGCCTCATTCATCGCATGATTATTACGAATCATCGGAGTATCCAGGTACGTGAGATTCGCTACAAATATCATTTAACCTGATTTTTTTTTTATTTTTTTTTGCTCCATATTTTCAAACAACCTTTTGACTCAATTAATGGACGCATAGGGAAATTTTTTTTTTTTTTTTCATTTTATTTTTCAGTCATGTAACACATTAAAACTACCGTCAAATAGTCCAGAGTTTGTACATAAATACTTGTTCTGACGAAATTTCATTTCAAGTATATGATTTTTATATGACGTGATTATGTTTAAAAATGTAAATATTAAATCTTTTGGTAATAAAAGTTTAACTAGATATTCTAAAATCTAGGTGTGATACGCTATCGATAAAATTAAAAAAAAAAAAAAAAAAATCAACAGAAAACATGAAAAAATAACGAAAGAATCAAATTCTATAATCAAATCTTCAGATTTTAATTGCCATTCGTTGAAATGTGTGACGATTCTCGTAAATATATTAACGATTCACGCAATAAGTGTGGCAGAATAAAGAAATATTTGAATTCCTAGTGAAAATATCTGACGGTAATAAAATAAATCTTCAATTCAATAATAAATTCTCCCCGCAATTTACAGAATATACTTAAAAAAATAATCTAATGTTTAAACCAAAAAAAAAAAAAAAACAATTGTATGTCAATTCTGTTTCCGAAGGCTTTGCATTATTAGCATGAGGTCGTACGTTCATTTTGTCTTATTTTTAACTATTGACAAATTCAAATTTGTATTCCATCGCTTTTCAATGACCTTATTAGTTTTTAACGGCACAAAAGTTGGCAGAAATGGCTATTCTTCTAATGCTTGAAATTATTTGCTCAAGATTGATTATTGCCGTTCTTACAGCAGAGTAAAGGCTCGTTTGATTTTTACCACATTGCTTTTGACAATACGATGAACTTTTAAGAAATTTCAACATAACCAAAAGGGAATCCAGAATTTAAGAATAACAAAAATAGAAAAGTTAGAAATCGTTACAAGTGACTTCAATAAAAATGGCATTCTAAAGTTGTAATATTTGATTCTTTTTACTTTCTTAACAATTTAATATTGAGTATAAAGATTTAAAAAAAAAAAAACGAAAAAACGAAAAAAAATACTAAACATCACAGGAATCATCGTCAAAATCGTCAGATAAACTTGATGAATGATGACTGATGAATATAAAATTAATTGCCCAGAAACGTTGGATATTTGAGGCTTAAATCGAATGTTAATAATATAAATTGATTAACTAGTTGTTTCTTAGACAAACAACTTACTCCATCGTAGTTTGTTGTATACTTTCCTCTTAAATATTAATATCGTCGTTGTGTGAAATAAAAAAATTTCTCCTAATAATGAAAATCCATCACTGAATGACGTTCGCAGAGGAGTCATCGAGCCGCGCGTGGAAATCGTACAAGACCACCACCACATCGAGCTCAAGCTCGCGCTACCGCACTGCTCCGTATTCCCGTCCGTCCAAGTAAAAGTCTTGATAATGATTATTATTTCCCCCTCCTTTATACGATCATTACACGCATACCTGCCTTCCTCCTCCCCACCTTTCCTTAACCGTTACACTGCAAGTGTATAAAGATTACCAACCTTAGCTTTATCATTCTTACGATTGAAAGTAAAAAACATAAAAAAAACTGGGTTTAAAGAACGTATGAATGAAACAGCTACGATTAAGAAGGTCAAAATGGCATAAGAAATAAAAATGATAATTCAAATAACGAACAAGAGCGTTAGGACAAAGACGGGCGTATTTTAAAAATACACGAAAAAAAGAAATATAAAACCTACGACATCAGTACGTTTGTATTTAATTAAAACTTTTGATTCGTCGAAAGTGTACGTCTAACAATACAAGCAAGAAATATTTAATAATAAATATTGACGCACGGAGTATTGACAACTACTCGCCCAAAATATCTCGTGAAGTATTGTTCTGAAATAATTCTGTCTCGATTTGTTTTCTGTTGCGTTTTTTTTTCCGCAATATACTTTCAGTCCAAAAATAGAATACGTCAGCAAGAGTTTGTTACTCTATAAATATATATATATATATAAAAAAAAGATATAATGAACAGAAAAAAATCAGGCGTAAACCGGTAACTCGATTCGTGATCATCTCCATAATGTATTGTTTTCCTTAATTATTTTCATATGGACGCTAAAAAATTAAAAGTAAAGGGAGAAGGGGGGGAGGTGTATTTAATTTCTCTGAAAGTATGTCACCCAATCCTATAATCCTCTCCCGAAATAAGACGACGTGGCTGCGGAAGCTAACTAATGACGATGGGTTAAGGATGAAGAGGATCCAATACATGTGGGGCGTAAAATAAGTAAACACTTAGATAAGAAAGTTAAGGTCCTTTATTTGTAATGATGATGATAATAATAATCGTAATCTTTGTAAGGGTAAGATGATAATTATTGGTCAATATTATAATACCATTTCAACAAATAAAAAAATTTTGTCATTTTTTTAATCGAAAGTGAGCACATAACTTGATATACTAAACTGACAATTGACTGAAATAAAGAAGGAAAACAAAAGTAATTAAAAATTATCGAACGGTACCCAAGTCAGTCAACAATTGTGTAAACAGTAATTAATAATGAAATGAGCATAGATATATATACAAATAAATATGCAATTGAAAATAAAAATATATTCAACGCTAATAAGGCTCTTTAGAATTAAATCGAACAATTATTATATTCGATTGTGGGAATAGAAGCTACAGTCAGTAATTAATGTCCGTAATACATATATGTATAAGTATATAGATACTTTAAATATCTTAAAAAAAAAAAAAAAATATGTTTAAAAAGAAAAATCTGTGTGTTTAACTATCGATGACATCTAATAGTTGCATTAGTGAAACAAGATGAAAAACAAGAAAACAATGGAACTATTATGAACAAGATTTGTACACGTAAATAACATTTTATCAAACACCTTACATAGGAAAAATTAAATATTCAAATTAAAAAAGAAACAAAAAAAAAAAATTGAAATATGAAAAATGAAAAAAGCACACACCCAAACACACACCTACATATTCTACAATGTAATTGTCGATAAAAATAAAAATACGAATAAAATAATAAAACCTGATATTCTGTTTTTGTATAAAAATGTTAATAACGTATTCCGATTAATATTATGATGTTAAACTAAAACGTGTTCATCACCGACTACGATTCTACCCGAACATGGAATTCGAGTCGTAACGCAAAGTATATTTAACAAAAATGCAACATCCGCGCGATCGAAAAGTTAAAAACTTAATATATGTCCTTATAGTAATATATTTTCTATACCACGCACGCTCGATTTGCGTGATATTCAAATAGTAAGCAACGCTTTTCGTACTTTTCGACTATCGATAAGAGTTTGTACTTGTTTTTCACAATTTTGCCTTTGATTTCATATAATTAATTTTTTGCGTATAAGGTTTCTCTACAGAAGTGACATAATCTTAATCGGAAGATAAACGAATAATTGTTGAAGTGTAAATTATATACTTTGATTTTTGTAGTCTTATTCAAGGTAATAATTAACGTTTCTACGTCCTTCATTTTTCTTCTTAATATCTGCTTCTTTATTTTTCGGGTGAGAGATCAAGCAACGATTCAGAGATTAACTCGTCATCTGTCAAAACTGGGTTTTCGTTTTGAAGGACATGTATAAAATATAATAAGAGAAAATCGTAAATATGGTAAAACGAATTGGTACAGGACTGTATCTCGTTCATGTGTAAAATGAAGACAACGGCGCTGTTTGTTATCTCTCTTCTAATGCTATATTCTCACTTTATTCTTGTCAGGTGTATAGAAGATCCTTGATCGCGTGGGAACGCGTACTTGCCGAAAAAAAAACTTCAAAAGTTTTTGGTCTCTGAGGCGTCGGACCATGAAGTGCCTTAATGTAAGTATACTGCCATGATTTCAGCTCAATGATATCAACCAAGCAATTTATCTAACTACTCGAAAAATTGCTGAATTACATTTTGACTATGCTTCGCTCTGTGTCAAGTTGAAGTGAATAACTGCCAATTTTCTCTTCATCACCTGCACGCGTTGAACCTTTCTTCGTTTCTATCTTTTTGTGGTATCTCTTTACCTTGGTACAATCTGGCAAATTAGATTCAGGGTCACGCGGTGAACATAAATAATTCAACTGTCTTTCCATCTTCTCGTTAACTTATTCAGTATTTGAAGATCAAAATAAATATTAGTCTTGAATTTCAAGAGACTTCCATCCCACAGTAGCACGGATTTGTTCACGCGTTTTTACGGCCTCTCTAAAGCTGGCTTCGTTTTGATGTTTTAGCCAATTCTTGTTAGAAGCTTTTCGAACGATCATGTCACATGCAGCACCGTTGCTGTTTATCTAATTTGTCTAAACTATTAGCCACTTTTTCACATCGATCGCTGTGAATACATTATGAGCTGCTTTTCCGCTATAGCTGCAGTCACACGAACCTTCTTTTCTCAAATGTTTTATTCCAGCTTATAACTTGTGTGACATTTTTTGCAATTTAAAAGCTTGCTGGTTTGAGTTTATGGTAATTTTTAAATTTTAAGCGTGGCTTGAAACGTTGCTACTGGATTAACAAGCAAGGAAAATCTATGTTTGGACATGGTATTATTTTAAACTAAAGAAAACTTGGTTTCAACGGTATCATTGAGCAACATGGCAAAGCTATAAGTAACATTGAAGTAATCTACCACTTTTTAATATTCGAGGAGATTATCATTCGATTCCTTGTCATTCTCGTTTACCATTATTTTACAAGACTGATATTTATGAGATAGAATAGTGTATTTCCAGGTCGAAGATTCATGGGGAACCAACACACATGGACACGTCTCGCGCGGACGTGTGATGTTTTACATTATAAGCAAAAACGGTGCAGACGCTACTGCAACGTTAATATATATGTGATGACTTATTTAATGATAATATATTTAAAAAAAAATTAATAAATCGTTGTGACATTATATTTATACGAATATATCAAACATCTCGTTTATTTGTCACCACCTTCACCTCAACGTTCACTGAAGAACATAAAGACCGATACCCCTGGATAAATTTTTGTGGGTAGTTTTCGGCGGGCAAGTGGGCCCAGGTGGGCCTGAGAGCGTAGGTTTCTGCTCTATCGACTCTACTTAACGAGCTCGCACCGACAGCACCGACATTCGTAGCAGCCAAAGTAGTGTCAGCATGAAAGCTTGACATTAAGTCGGTACAAAGTGAGTACGTAAGACTATTAGTCGACTGCGATTTAGAAATGTCGATCAGCTCGATCATCCCCGTGAAAAGACGCGTAACCGCGTCCACCGCCAACCACCCCAACTACCTTCGAGCACCTCAAACCACCGTCAACCACCTCCTCCCACCTCCGACCACCTTAATCCTCCACGACCACTTCGTACCCGTCCTCCTCCTCCTCGCGCCCCTCGTCATACTCGTCCTCGTCGTCGTCCTCGACCACCGCCGATCACCACCAACCACCACCAAACACCTCCAATGTTGACTGAAGAATATAAAGACAGTTGCCCTAATGGGCTTTGGTGTGACAACCGAAAATCGTCGTGCTCTTGCGCTCCCTGAGGTGTTCCAACGATAGAATTGAAAACATATTGCAGAACATCAAAGAGTTACCGATTTCGACATGATGCTGGCTGCATTCACCTTCCGAGTAACACAGTCTTCGCAACGATAAGCCCTAGCCAGTACTTAGCCTGTGTGTATTTACCGACTTTTTTCAGCAGGTGCTTTTTGCTTCATAATTTCTCTCCTCTTGATCCCACGCTCTTTTCGCTGCGTTTTCTGAGTTCCTAGGGGTCTAATTAGTCAGATAAGGGTCATTCAAATCGAATCTGAGACCAAAAAATTTCGGCTCCAAAATCGAAGAAAAGTAAGGCTAACCCCTTTGCATTTTTGGCGAAAATTTTCGCGATTTTGAAAAGTGCCGGAATAAATTCTTTCATGCGGAATTCCGACGTAATTTTGCGAGAGAAATCGATTGGGTGCAGTCACAGTTCGCTGCGATCAACGCATCAGAAGTTACAGCCAAAAAACGAGACCTGAGTTTTCGACATTTTTCAGCAGGTGCTTTTTGCTTCATAATTTCTCTCCTCTTGATCCCACGCTCTTTTCGCTGCGTTTTCTGAGTTCCTAGGGGTCTAATTAGTCAGATAAGGGTCATTCAAATCGAATCTGAGACCAAAAAATTTCGGCTCCAAAATCGAAGAAAAGTAAGGCTAACCCCTTTGCATTTTTGGCGAAAATTTTCGCGATTTTGAAAAGTGCCGGAATAAATTCTTTCATGCGGAATTCCGACGTAATTTTGCGAGAGAAATCGATTGGGTGCAGTCACAGTTCGCTGCGATCAACGCATCAGAAGTTACAGCCAAAAAACGAGACCTGAGTTTTCGACATTTTTCGGCAGGTGCTTTTTGCTTCATAATTTCTCTCCTCTTGATCCCACGCTCTTTTCGCTGCGTTTTCTGAGTTCCTAGGGGTCTAATTAGTCAGATAAGGGTCATTCAAATCGAATCTGAGACCAAAAAATTTCCAATATGTTTTCAATTCTGTCGTTGGAACACCTCAGGGAGCGCAAGAGCACGACGATTTTCGGTTGTCACACCAAAGCCCATTAGGGCAACTGTCTTCATATTTTTCGGCCAACGACCTGAAATAGAATCCAAAAAAAAATCGCCATAATATCACAAGTTCTAGAACCGTGATTGATAGTGATAAACATGGAATACCGGAAACCAGAGGTAAATCAACGTTTCCATAACAGTCCAGCAAAGTTAGGATCAAACTAGTCATCGAAGTGAACAGTAAATTTTTCATTTATTATAAAACAATATTGGCAAATACTGAAATTACATTGCTTTCAATTTACGTCGTTTAGGTGATAAATTATACATTATATAATATGATAACTGAAAGTAATTTGGATCTATTTACATGGAAATGAAATAATAATAATAATAATACAAAATGAGCATTAATAATAATAATATTAATATTACAAAGTATAAGTGATCGTGTGGATTTGGTACACAACAATATCTAAATCGATTTGCACTAAACGTCTATTTCTTTTTATTGGAAGCATGTAATGATGTGTAGGATGGCTGATCAGTAAAAAAATTGAACAACATGACACATGACAAGATCGATAATTTTTCTTACCCATGTTTTCTGTTCTGTATTTTGCCAAGTCATAGTGCACAAGAGTGAAACTGTTTACTTTCGACTTTCGTAATTTCATGCAACGAAGAATAGCAGTTTAAAAATGAAGTTGTCAGAGCTGCGCGGTAAAAAAAAAACATGAAATAAAAATGGAAGATATTGACGTAAATTAATGGTGTAGTTATGATTTTGTGAAAAGTTAATTGTAGAAATGTAAGGGCCCCTCAAGTGAAATTTGTTAATTATCAGCAATAATGTTATATTACTTAGAAACAATATTCTTATTTATTTATCACACACCAATATACAAAAATGAACCGTATTAATATCAGAATATAATATACTACTAAATTCAAATATTCATTTAATAATAGATAATATCCGAGTATCTTACAAAAAGATTAAGAACGATGCTTGATTGCGGGAAAAAAATAACAAAAATAATAAATCATCGACAACATTCTTTACAAGGTTGGCACAGAAATTCTGGTAGAAAATTCGCTCTTCTACACATGGTCTATGTTTATATTTATATTTATATATACATATATATATGTATATATATGTATATATATAATAGGCGGTTATAAATAATTATTCGTCTTTAATTTACGGACCTTAAAGCTAAGGAGTTTTCTAATTATATTAATATAATTAATTGTAATTGCGAGTGAAAATAAATGTCAGAGTTTGTTTCACCTATATTTATCCAACTATACGCACCATGCTTGCCCGATGCTTATATATTAGGTATGTATTTATTACAATAATCAGGCTAATCGAGTTTTATAAACTTTTACCGTTATTTAAAGTCTAAATACTGATTGCGACGATTCTGACGGAAAAAAATTAGAATGAAAGACGGATCAATAATTATCCAAAAAATTTCAAGCCGAGAATGTTATAAAGTTACCTGAAACGATCAGAATTCAAATGACAAAATAGCTTCTCTAATTTTATTCAACTGCATTCTCGCTTTTCATTTGTTACATACTTTAATATCTTTTTTCATTTCAATCTAATAATATTATACAAGTCTACCTTATCGCACACATTTGTTTTCGAAGTATTTTGTTCAACATGTTTATAATAATAATTCTGTGTCGGTGAGCACAAACGACTGCGTACGTAAATATGCCGGGCTTAAACATGGCTTCTTGATATTTTAATAAAGTAATCTCAAGTTGTACACTTCTCTCTAATATCATTCCTAATAAAAACATGGAATGTAGGTATATCATTTATTTATTTATTTTATTTTTTATTATTATATATATATATATATATATATATATATATATATATGTATATGTATGTATATGTATATGTATATATACATATATATGTGCATATATATGTATGTATATATATAAAATTATCTTATTATAATGTATATATATGATTATATCACAAGAAAGATTCAAATGCTCTGTACACATTTTGGGAACATCAAATGCTCTCAAGTTTTTTAATTATAATTTTTTTTTTTTTCACTAACTTAATATTTAATTTCTAATATTTAGTTACAAAGTTAGATATGTCTTAGGATCTCCTGATCACGTTGTACTTGATACGATTTCATTATATATTTCTCGTTTTCAACTCTCGCGTGTATTCTTAATATCAGTGTTACAAATACAATATTCGTAGTGTATTTATTGTATACACGTTCATACACTTCAAACGAAGACAGAGTTTTTATACGCGATCGTCTCTCACGCCTTGTCTTTAGACTTTTCGTTTATGTTTGTTTTAAATGCTTTCTACAGCAAGTTCGCAAGATTGAGCATGTCAGTTTCATTTTTTTTTTTGAATTACATTGATTTTGCGAACTATACCTTTATACAGACAATTGGCACGTTTTAAATGGCAACTAGTTTTTTTTTTTTTTTTATCTTTCACGTTGGCACAATTCTCCTAGAGAATAATAATAATAGTAAATTAAAATTGGTATTTTCGTAATCAAAATATAAACTGCAGCTAGCATCTAAATTCACGACTGAGAAAGGTTTCAACGAGAAACAGCTTATCGCTTTTTAAACATTTTTTTCTGCTCGTTAATATCCCGCCACCAAGGTCGTCCATTTCAATGTGACTTTTCATCAAATTGATTACGTCATAGACAACCGTTCGTAACTTCTGTTACATAGCCGTAGCCTCGGATGGCTCTTTTCGTATTACGTACTTCCTCATTACAAATTTTCTTTCACTTCCGATTTCGCGAGCTCGATTCGAACTCGAAAAACCCAGAAAATGATCCGATATTCTTTTCGTCCTCCGTTGTAAAGATTGCTCGATACTCGACGACTACATTCTTTGAATTTCTAGATTGAAAACGAAAGATGGAACATTTTTCTTCTACCTTTCCTATAGTCGTATGAACAACTAGCGATACAGATATAGCTCGAGTTTGTGAATGCTTTCCTGCTGGACATGTTGCAGAGCATTCTATAAAGCATTCAATGGATCCATTCGGTACTTACGAGATGTCTGCAGGAGAGAAAGTGAAAAAAGGAGAGAAAAAACTGTGTTTTAGTTACGTAGTTTTTCTTTTCATTACTTGTTTGTTCTTTTGTCAGACCTGCCAACCCCCTTTTTGACCATTGATCGAGTTACCCACTCCTTGTACCCCGTTACATTACGTTGTTTACATTTATTATACGATTGCTGTTACCGACAACAACAAAAAAAAAAAAACGGTGATATTCAGTATCAGCGTTTCTTTTGTTGTATTATAATATTTTCTACCGTAGAGAATCAACAAGTCTCTCTGTGTGTGTGTTTGTATTGTGAATTACTTTTCTCTCTGATAGTTTTCGCTATTTAGTTGTAGGGCCAGGAGTGTCTGATCGATGTAACCACGTTCGAGGTTGGCGGGTCTTCCGGGCGTCACTTTTTCATGTCGTTCATCAGGGATCCGTCCTTGTTGTTCTTATTACCTTCGTGATTCGGCTGCTGGCTGCTCGTCACGCCGCTTCCGTTTGCCGGGTACATTTTTTCCATATGCTGAAGCGACTCCCCGAGAAAATTCTGCAGGAGTATAAAAAATTGCAACGTGAAACTGTGGCTCTTCTACAAAGTAGCCCAAATTCCATATATATAACGCTAAATCTAACTACTCTAATTCTGAACATCGTTGATGAGTGCCATTTTTTTTTTTTCCTTACCTGTACCGCGGTGAGAGCTGCGACCATCGCTGGACTTCCAAAGCCGTGCGTTATCAGCGAAAAGTGCGTCAAGTGTCGCTGTATACTCGGGTCTAGGATGTGCGATGGCCGTGTATTGCACAAAGGCGACCTGTCCTGGTTTAGAAGGTCCATCAGCTCTTTGGTGATTTGTCTGTAAAGAAAAGGAGAGAAAAAAGGCGAACGCCTCGGTTAGCCGACATCTGGCGAAACATTTGTTACACGAGTACGCTGCATGTTACCGGTCCACGTTTCTCTGACTTACGCGTTATGTTAATGTTAATTTTAGGAAGAGATACATGCCGAGACCGGGGAAAGATTGCGTGATCGCAGGCTCCATGCGTTATTCGAGGGGTTCCGCGTTTATTTTTTTTTCTTTATTTCTTTTTTGTAAATTAATGCATACGCGTGGATAACAAATTGATACAGGGAAAGATGCAAACTAATTTCAAACAACCGTCAGTACGGTACCCCACTATTTTTCATTCACACTTTTGGAAATATAGCAATTATTTTATTCAACCTACGGGTCTGCGGCTAATCAATATGAAGCCGCCACGTTTTACAGCTGGTTATTTTCGGTAAATCATGCGCCGATAACGAGGTATAGAGAATCTCATGCAAGCTGTTAAGACTTGGTTTAGCTGCTTCAAGTTGATTCTGATCACAAAAATGTAATAAAAAAAAAAAACTACTTTTCAGAGGCAACTACAATTGACTTGGAAATTGTATGTTTTCCGTCACTTACAAGTGCGGTCTTCAGATAATGTTTGAATTGCGAAAGTTGCGTTTTGTGATATAAAAATTGGCTCATTGTCAGAATAATCGGGATTTCACCGCTTCGTTGACACACAGAAAATTTACAACCATATGTGACATTACTTTTTATTTCCTAAACCGATTGCGCTAGTTTTTATATTCCTTTGTATCTCTATCACCTAGAGAGGCGACGGACGTTCAGAAGTCAAAATCGCCAATTTCTACTCGTATCATTTATAATCGATGTCAAAAACAAACGGTATACTTTCGAAATTATCGACACCGCTGTATTTCACGGGCCTTTGTTCGTGTACTTACTTCGCGGCATGGAGCCGTTCTTTCCGCCTGTACGAGTCCTGGGGTTCGCAGTGCTGCCGGCTAAGATACTCGGCAATTTGTCTTGCGGGAAATTCAGCCTCGCAGACGTAGCCGAAGTCTCTGGCAAGGTGTATAGCCTCTCCTGAAACAATTTAACAAAAATCCGTTCAGTCCCCACGGTACGTTCCTGCACTGAGCCTATGAATTTAAATCCGTTCGCAAGATCGGCAAACTCTCAGTTTTTCCACCAGGATTCAAGACAATCGTACAATATCAGTTTTATCGGTGAAATATACCAGAGATTACCCGATAACGAGCAACTATCGAACCGTTCGCACGTTATGGATCATTTATCGGCCCCAGGGCAAAACGTTGCCCCGTTCCGGAAGGCGGTTGAAGAAAATTTGCAATCCTTAATCACTTGGGAGGTAGCGAGGTCAGTGACCCCTTCGGTGCCACGGTATGTAGTCCAGTAAGAGCCGCGGCGTGCCGGATGACTTCATAGGCCGATGTTGGTGGTTCCTTCTCAGCCCGGTTTGTAATTACAAATCTCGACCGTTTCGGAGCCGTTCTTACAAGCCCGCTGGGCTCTATTAACCGTCAACTATCAACGCCACACCCCGTCCCCTTTCCCTTGCCCACATGCCGCACGGACGCGGTTCTCCAACCTATGATCCGTTGGTAAGAAACGCGGCGAAGAGCACACGTGCCACGTGCGCTTGCGCGAATTACTGTTTTATTTTTATTTCTTGCCGATTTTCTTTGCCTACCCCGAATACCAGACTAACAATAAACCGATTAAGCCGCGAGAAATTAAACGCCGGAGGTATCGAGAACTTTGGTTTTGTACGGAACTATCTTTTGTAAGGATGTAGTCATAGTCAATTATAAATAGATTTCACAGAACTTGTAGATATTTTTCATTCTCATTGCGTTTAACTCAACGTTCTCTTAATTAACAGGTGAACAAATTTTCTGGTAGCTTTGTTAAATACAACCGAAATTCAGTTGCCTTCGAAAGCATTGCGTAGGTTGAACATGAGAAGGTTGATTTGTCGTTCGAAACCAGAAGCCAATTACGAACTGTTCGGGAATCCCTTGCTGTTGCGGTCTTGGATTATTACCTCGGTCGTCTATGAAGTACGTAACTATATAATACCTACATTTTTTACGACAGAGGAAGCTGAGAGGTGGCTCGTGACTGTAAATTTTCAACTCGTACAACTCATAAGGTGGAAGGTAAGGAATGATCGAGGGTCCCGTCGATCGGGCTAAATGTCGGTATCAGTAGAGAAAATATAACCCGAGTTTAGAGTTATCAGTTATTTCCACCTCAAATACTTCTCAATTAAAGAATAGTCTTCGGAGAATTATCACAGTATTATCAGAGAAAAACAGGAGAAGCGAAAAGAGAGAATGAAAAAAATTTGGAATAAAGAGGCGAAAGAGAGTGGGGCGAATGAGTCGTGATTTATCCATTCAGCGGCGATCACACGCGGTTTTCGGTTATTAATTTAACCTCCAGTGTTTTCCAATCAGACACTCACCTCGGGGAGCAACCAGCGTGATCGGCGCCGCGTCAAGCTGGGTTCTAAGTAATGTTCAATTCGATTAGATTCGAGAAGGGGGGGCCGCGGTGCTAGAAGCTTTTTAACGACTGTACTTTATTATGCGGCTTGTAGGTAGAAAGGTAGGTAGAGGCGAAGCAGCGAGTACATAACGCATCGCGATATTAGAATCGGCGTATTAATTAAGCCGTTGTTTACAACTTTTATATTCATAGCCAAGTTTATATTATCTATCGGCAATCATCGCATCGTTCACGAATGACATGCAACTCTCGGACAGGCCGCGGTGCAATAAACGCCAGTTGTACACACTTGTAAGTACACGTCTCGTTCTACCTCCATCTCTCTCACCGTCGTTCGTTCGTTCTACGACTCTCGTAGTCTTGTACACCCGGGGTAGAGTCATGGGCGCGTTTTTCCCCCTCGGCGTACACGTACCGCATGCAACATTGCCAGGCAAGGTAAGGCACCCATGCC
Organism: Neodiprion lecontei; assembly: GCF_021901455.1. Taxonomy (NCBI): domain Eukaryota; kingdom Metazoa; phylum Arthropoda; class Insecta; order Hymenoptera; family Diprionidae; genus Neodiprion; species Neodiprion lecontei. The sequence continues at coordinate 37,302,158 of NC_060262.1, forward strand.
ACTCTCATACCTACGCGCCGTTTACACCGCAGAGATATATAAATAAGCTACGTGATGCATTTGCCTCTCCACGCAATATCTGTCTATATCTAAACGCGCATATCGCCTGGATCATATTTTTATCGTCCCAACAGCTTTGATACCACCGGTATCCGTATATGTACTAATGTCTACACGAACGATTGCGGATGCGAGGTCAAGGGTCGACGTAGCACGCAACACACGCCTCTTGCACGTTCGCCTCGTGTGCCTGCATGTGACACAGATTTCATGCGATGATAAATCTCGGAGCGAACGGTAATTGCAGTGTGCAATATTCGGCGAAAAATCCGGAAGTGTCATTACTTGCACGTACGAACGTCGGGAAAAAATTGAAAGTTCGATTAAACTTTGAAGCCGTGAAATCGAGAGTGTAACGTACCTACGTTTGCTACCGAAAGGATGATATTTGTATAAGAATTTTAGTTTGCTTGGGGAGAAAACGAAAGTCGACAAATTTGGAGAATATAAGAAAAAAAGAAAAACAACAGCTGCTCACTCTGCACCATTCTTACCGGATTAAGATACATTAGACATGCGCAAACTGTCGAACGGAATTAATTCTAGATGTTAGAACGCGTTTTGCTCGGTTTCACTTGGCTTTTTTTAGTAATTTCTATCCCTATAGCCTGAACAGCGCGCTTTCTTCGCCCAAAAGCATGTACGGTTTACGTTTTTTCACGCAAAATGAGGTTAATGATTTACCGAGAAGGCGTTAAGCCGCGTTTATTTGTCGTGCACGAGATTGACTTATTCATTCGCTATTGAAAACAAGGAATCCACTCACTAACTCCGCCCGAGTAGATTGCCCGGCAATCCAAAACGTTTATATACCTTATACCGAGTGAGATCAGATCGTCCAGCTTAAGCGGCTCTGTTCGGAGAATGGTGCACGATCTTCGATCCTTAACCGCAAATGATCTTCCCATTACGAAGATAATGATCGTACGAAGAGATTTCGGGAATTTCTTCCGCATCCCGAAAGAACGGGGCTGTGTGAACCCCTCTGTATTCCGCTCCCCTCGTCGATCGACCCGTTCCGTTGTGGTTTCTTCAAATATGTACGCGAATGGAAAAAAAACAAAAAAAAAAAAAGAAATTTTGGACGGTACAAATAAGGGGAGAGAAATGAATGCGTAAAAAAAGGAACTCGTTGTTTTTCCCTCCTTAATAAAAGAAAAAACACCGTGTATATATGCGAGAACGGATAATTTCCTACGTAAGAATCGATCTCCCCTTGGCGAGGGAGAATGCGTGTGGGTATAAGTATATTATAAGAGAGATATAAGGCAGACTGGCGTCCCGGATCGACGCGATACGGAATCAGGGCGGCTCGAGAAAAGATGGACCCACAACTACGGGGGCAATTTAAATCCGGAACAAACTCGCGGCGTATATATTCGTATGGAAATCGATTGAAAGTCTATAGAGTCCTCCTTTAAATGTGCGCTTTTTCGTTACCACCATTGTCTCAACTCCGCGGCTACTGCACGATTTATATCGCGACGGGATAAAGACTGACGACTTGCCGGCTCAATACACTTCGTATATACAAGAGACTATGGCTCGCCGCGCGCCGATTTACCTTTGCAAAGTGGCAAATTTATCGTCCCTTCCACGCTCCGCGTGTTGCCGTAAATTCCGAAAAGAAAGAATCGAACGGACGCATATGCCTATGCATATATGTATACGTACAGCCTCGATACACCGAGAAGAGAAGAAAGTTGAAAAAGGTGAAGAAAATTTCTGTTCTCAATTATGCGGAACGGAATCGGGAGATCCGTGACAGCGACACAAGCCGATGTTGTATGTACATAATAACGAGGATTACGTCATCGGTTAATATTGTAAGTTACTATCGTAAGCTCTCTGGATAACCGCGATCGAGAAGAAACAAATCATTGCGAACTATTATTACATGTCTTTTTTCCCTTCCTTTTCAATCTCCTCTCCTACCAATATTCCAGCGCAGTTTCGCGCCGGGCGAATCATTTGCATGTATAATATGCGGCGAGTTGTCAGTGATAATGGTATATCGACACTTGTTGCGTAAACGGGTCCTGCTGGGCTGTACGAAGAAGGCGATAGAAAAGAGTGAACGGTGTGAGTGTGGATACACGAAGAAACTGGAACGTAGCGTGTAACGATAATCTCCTTGCGACGAGCTCATATTTATTACGATGCAGATGGCGATACGCCGGATGAGATTATGAACGTTAACGCGCAAGCCACCTGTCGGGAGGATAAACCTCTCACCCGCGCTTCGGGCTAACCGCAGGTATCATCTCCAGGTTGCGGAAACGGCGCGCGAAATGTTATTAAATTAAAAACATTTTTTTACTCTCGGAATTATTTTTACTGAGATTGTGTTCGTGAAACAGCGTACTCTACGTTGTTAAAAAATCTGTTTCATAGCCTCGTGCATGGAACGTACCTCTGTTTAGAAGGATCTCGCGGTTTACGCGTCTCGTACCAGACTCTCATCTGAACAGTGATAAATACGTAAAATATGCAAAATTATCTCGAGGATATTTTCGGCCGAAAAATGAGCACACAAAACGTAAAAAACGGTACTCGGATGAGGAGGATGAAATTTATTTCACGCAACCGCAAGCGCAAGACAATGAAAAAAGCGCCACACTTCGAAGGAGATGACGCGCCGATTGCGAGCTTCGTGCATTGCGAAAGTGTGGGAACCACTGCGTAAATTCAAGCACTTAACGATCACTCTGTGCATCTCTGTACCGACGCCCACGTCGTGTCCAATACGTCGTAGCATAATCGTCGCTAATGCCTACCTCTACTCAACTCAACTCTAACTCATGCCAAAGGATCCGAGAGCACGTGACGGCCGCCACTGTCTTATATTGTCATGAGGATGGTCGACCGGTTGACGGCATTGCGAGGCTCTGTCAAAGCCACGTTATGCCTTTCAGTGTTGTGTGATTAACCGCTTGGAAAATCAGCACAAGCCTATATTTCCCAACGTCTCTTTCCATTCCATTTAATACCCTTCGTACGGCCCTCGCGACACCGTCTCGAGCGTTCGTGAGAAAGTGGTGTTGAGGGCACATTTCGAGCGTCAATCGCTGTCTCGAATTCGGCGAGAATTTATCGCGCAAGGAGTATCAGCCGCTGGCCGAGTGACTGTGGAATCGCCCGTGTGAGATAAAAGCCTTGGACAGTACAGTGCTCGACGGTAAAATGCTCGAAACGATCTAATTACCGTTCAAGTCGTCAGATGCTAGCCTCGATATAGTGGACGGCTTGAATGGGCCGGTAATACATGCGTCGAGACGCGATCAGATAGGCGACGAAGAGGTGGGAAGGCTTCCCGGTCCTGGTCCTGTAGTTCTCTTCCCAAGACGGAACCGGGCAAGGAAGGGAGCGCGAAGAAAGAGGAGAGCAGAGGATGAGAAAAGAGAGCGCGACTTGGTCCAGGGCACTAAGCAAGCGCAGTCCAAGACATTCCCACGAGCCTGGCAAGACCACGCCTGAGTCGTCGATCCTCCGTAAGTCGTCCTACACCGATTGCCCGGTGCCAGTTTGAATTACCGAGTGTGCACAGTGCGACGGGTCGATTGACCACGATCACGATCGAGGAGAATTTGATGAATTTTCAAATCGCGTCTCTCGCCGCACGTCACTTTCCATATTGTTCATCAACGGGACGGAGGCATCCCCACGGTTTAAACCGTCTCGGAGATTAATCGGGCTCCGTGGATCCTTGTACGATCTATTTCACGTTTTCCCGGAATTTTTATCGCCAGATGATTATGAAAGATAGATAGCCGTTGATCTTTGGAAGAACACGCTGATGCCATGAGTTCCGGGTACCAGCTTTACAACTGCATACATCGTTCGAGTAACTTCGAGTAATATTGCATCGAGTGCAATAATTGTAGCATCGAAAGTACCGCGATCCACGGTGATAGGTGGAAACCGGTGAAAAAAGAGAAAGGAGGGGATGAAATGAAAGAGATAAGAGTATGAAGAAAGTAGCGAATCTCACCTGTGTTTTATGGAAGGCAACCGATCGTAAATTATAATCAGCGTTCGCACAAACACTCCGCCAATCCTCGCGCTGGTCGTTAAGCCATTAAACCGTTACTAACTAATAGAAGAGCCCGGAGAGTTCGCGAATTCTGCACACCGGCTAAAGGTGCACTTCGTCCATTCTTGGCGGCGTGTTATCCAGTCTTACTCATTAACACCTCTTGATCCACGAAGGATCCGCGCTTTGGTGCAAGCAGGAAATCCTGTCTTACAGTTTCATTCGCCCCGGGGCATCGAAATCACTGGGAAATAGAAAGAATCGTACTCTCGCCATTTCACTGGATATACAATACATGTATATTGCTCAGAAATCAGACGATCGTCGATGTTTGTCGTATAACCGGAATAGTCCGCAAAAGGCAAATCCCAGATCAGCTCTTGCACTGACATGAATTATTGTTTCCAGTACGATCAAAGAGTCACTGAATATTTCACGATCGGCGAAGTTCAGGCGTTTCTTGCCACTTTCTTGAACGCGAGTTTTATGGAATAGCGTCGAATCAATGATTTTTGAAATCAGGACAGCGATCGCGGCTTATTTCCGAATCGACTGAGTGGCTGAGAATCTAGATTCGTTTGGAATCTCTTACGAAGGTACCCGTTGAAATCAACGAACTTACCTTCAACCAGGGAAGTTAGAAGCGTAACGTTGGCCGCCTTCCTTCTGCCAGCCGGAAGATTGAGGCCGATTTTATCCAGCCTTTCCCTCAAGAGTCTGCCGCCATTTTTAGACTTTGCTCTGTAACAACGAAAAGGGAAATTGAAAATACGGTTGGAGGTTGTGGCACGATAGAGCCGCTGGGCAACGCCGCGGTCTGTCTGCTCTCTGACAAGTGATCGGACGAATTGAAAGGAAGGAAAATGCGATAATATAAGCAAGATAAACGAACGGTTGTCACTCTGATAATAATGTTATTAATCATAATAACGATAATAACGGCACGCAGGCGCTATCGCGATCCGTTGAGTGACGTCACGCCCGGTGAACGGTGGAGCAATCTGGTGCGTAACTTCGCCGCGTTTTAAAACGAATTTTCACCTCGTATCGCGGTTCGGGTCGACACAGAGACGTGGTCTTTCAGTCTTTCCAAACGCTCCATCATCCATCACTGCATCGTGCACGCGTTGGTAACGGGTCCTCCCGCGTATCTTAACAACCTATTTCTACTCCACGGCTACTCCGCTCCCTCGCCAGGTTTACGACATCTTTTATCCTCGTCGCGTTGGAAAGTCGGTAATTAATTCATTCGGCTGTCAGTACGTACACGCATGACGTACTCGTCTTTGTTCGATCAATCCTGCAGGGCTAGCCAATGAGAAAACGACCGACCACTGCCCCTCCGATAAGCCACTCGTCAATGAAACCACGCACGATCCAGACTTTCCAACGGACGATTTATAGATGAAAGTGAATGAAAATTAGGTGGAAACTTTTCCTGATTCAATATAGAATCTTAGTCTGATATAAATAACACGTAGACGTATAACGCTGATTAGCAATTGCCATTGAATGATCCAGCGAAACCTGCGTCTGATACACGGGCTTATTTTTGAAAACACACGTATCTCTGGCATGTGACAGCATTTTTCATGCTTATTAATCAACCGGGGAAAGTAGAATAATGCTCGGAAACCAAAGGTTATATCGACGTCAGATATAATTGTTAACTGTACGAGTAATTCGATGACTGTTACGAAAGCTTCGAAGTGATGCAGCTATATTTTCAGGAAGTTGTTGAACTTTGGATGACAGGTAAAAGAAAAACAACCTACGACCGCGACGTCGGAACGAGACGCGTTTGGTGTAAAAGTCAATGAATTCATGCTGAGCAACGACCATTAGCAGCCGGATACAAGCGAGGAGTCGAAAAGAAGGATATTCAAAATTTGAAAGGCCACATCTCATCGTCTTCGGTACGTATATGCTACGAGTAAACAAACAATTCGAAAGTGCAAATCTCGCAAAGCGTCTAAGCGTTTGTACAGCCAGGCGTTCCAAGATACATCTCGATTTGATCGAAGAGAGGAAAGGATAGAACAAGGTTGAAGGGTGCTCGAACGTGACAAGGAGCGTTCTTCACTCATTACGACGTCTTGTCTTGCAAACGATTCTCCGTCTTGGTCCAAGTCGCGTAATTTTCTATCTCCCGTTATCCACTCCTCCTCCTCCTCCTCCTCCTCCTCTGCTCGCTTCAGACGAGTACCACGAACTCTCTGATTACGAGAGCCCTTCGCTACTAGCATTGTTAGTTGTTAACAGGTCCTCTAAATCTTCACAGCATTGCGGCGATCCATTCGTCTCTGTCATCTTCCCCGTCCGCTGTGAAACCCACGACTTTGAAAAATAATCAAACAAAATATATATATAGGTAAAGGAAAAACCCGTGAAACTCGGCAATCGTTCCCCTCCTTTCCACCCTCGACATCCGTCATTAATGAACAGTGAGTATGATCTCAGAGGCTGAACGCCTTCCACGCACGCAGGTGAGAAATTAACATTTTTATCGGCATGACGAGCCGTTGCTGGATCACGTGTGAGAAAATATCCAACGCTGGCATCATAATCGTTACGAGTATATAAACTACCCACTCTAATGCCCAGAAGACACAAGTTCTGGTGGCAGCAGTGAGCAGCACTTGTAATTATCAGTCAGATTGTTATCCGATAAGATGAATTACGAGCCGTAGAAGTTATTTGCGGTACATGGCCAACCATGGCTGCAATGACCGATTGCCAACTGGTTTCATTGACACGTGAACCCGCGGGTAACAACTCGACGCAATAAGTGCCACGGCCGTGCACCGATATTCGGTGTTGGTATTTCTCCGCCGGTGCAGTTATCGATATACATAAGTTTCGAACCCCGGTGGCGTTGCGGCAGGCTGCCCCGACAAGGATGATTTATTCTTTCTTAGCCGCGGAATGATAAAGCCTTGCGCAATGAACGGACGGACGAGCGGGGGCCGCATCTCGCTGCAAGCTAGAAAGATGAATCTCTGATAGAGAGAATAGCGTTCTCAAAGAAAGTCATAATTCACGGTGGAGATGCGCCGAGGAAAATGCGATGGAGGAGAAACCCGGGTACGAGGTATCGGCGCGATGCGAATACGACCTTCGACGACGAAACACTTTTTGCGTATTGCGTTGAAGAGTCTTCGTAAATAATTACATACTCGTACTTCGGTGTATCGGCGGGATAAATGAAGACGCGGCGCCTTGCCTTTTCACACACGCGCGATTCAAGGTACCTTTTTTATGTAACTATTTATCGATTCTGTCATCACCCTAGATGGTTACGTTGTTATACCGACTACGCGGGAACAAAGTTTATAATAATTTGTGTAACAATTTTCAGGTAAATTGACTACTATAGTGAGTCGAAACGGGCATTTTGTCCCGATTACAACATGATCCAGGCTCAAGACTTTGATAAAGCGAATGATTGTATAAGTTGTATCACATTTTCTCGTTACTCGCAATTTTAACTAATTTGGACGAATCAAGAATGAAACCTCAAAAAACAGGCAAGAACGTGGATGAATTTTCTTAATATATGTTAATATTATTTGCTTAATAAATATCTGTTTTGTCATTGTCATTGATATATTGCAAACTGTTTATTGATAACAGGTGTAAAAAAATCACATACAAGTAAAGTGTGAAAAAATGAACTTCAGTTTCCTCTAAGGGGTAAGCCTTTCCTTTCCTTCCGATTCTTGGAGTTAAAAAACTTTTTGTGCTAGATTTAATTCGCAGGACCATTTTCCCGCTAACTCAACCATCAGGAACGCAAAATAGATAACATCAACATCGTAAAAGCAAGAGCTGAGAAAATACAGAGAAACCTTTCGTTTTTTGGTTGTAATATCTTTTAAATCGCTGTTCGCAACGAGTTCAGACTTGGGGCGATCTTTTCTTCCATCGTATTCATTCTTGTATTCTTCATTCTCCACCCAGGAAACGCATCGTCCAATCTCGATTTCTCAATTCCTAGTTATGACACGTTTACCCACCCGATACAAAGGATTCTACGTCCGAGTTAAAAGTCGTGTTGTTTTGACCAATATCCCATTGAATAATATTAAATTCTCAAGATCAGTAAAGGTCTTGGTGTCACGTTAAGTACCTACCTACCGTAAAACATTCCGAAATGAATAATAGCAATAGCAAAAAAAAATAAATAAATGAATGATAAAAAATCTGACATGGCTTCCACTTGTGGCTGTTAATTAGGCAGCATGAGCTAGCAGAGCTCCGTTTTGTAGGTTTTACTTTCTATTTATAAACTCATTCGTAAATGTTTTCAACTGGATATACTAATGGCTGCTGTCCGGTTATTTCGACTCGGAGTTGATTCGTTAATTCGACAATCGTTCAGTTAGAAGATTTGATTTTCAACCGATGAACCAACCAAAGTCATTGCTGCATTTAAACATACCTGACCCACAAAGCAGCTGACAAAGCTAATTTTCATTTTGACAATCGTTTTGATCCTCTCGTTACTTGAAGCAACTTCATTCCACACTTGTAGGTAATTACACTGCGTTGAAATTGAAAATCAAAAATAGCAATTATAACAATTTGCTACTCCGAAAGCTCTTTATACAAGTGTGTTGCAAATATTATTCATTTCACACGACTCGAACAGAAAATTCTCAAATAAACCCACTTTGAATAAAGTAAAAATGAAACTACCGCTGCAAATTGTTTTTAAACTGTTTACGAGTCGCAAAGACCGACAGTTTCCACTGATTTTACGGCTCGTTAGCAAACCGATTGCACATTATTACTAGTCTTTGGGTTTTTAGGCTTAAACAATAATTATTTCAAGTCATTCTGAAGATGTGCAGTCGGAACTAGGGGATTTCGTAATAAATTTCTGCCTCATCTCGCGAGTGCGACATAAAATCTAGAAACAAGCAACAGCCGGGAGAAGAGCAGCTGCTTGAAACGACGGTACAAAACGCATGAATGGGATTTACTCTCGAGAGCCACCCGTGAGAATGATGGTCGTGAATGGGAATACCGTGGACGGGAACGCAACGACCGAACGTAGTAAAACCATTTCAAGCCGGTGTTTTCTTACTCATTGTCAGCCTAGCGGGAGTTTTGCCGCTTTTTTCAAACGTCAAAAATCTCTCCCACAGTTTCATCCTTTTTGTCCCGTTGAGTGCCAATGGTCAAATGACTCGAAGCAAAATCCCTGAGGCAATATCGCAGGTTCTTATAATATACATGTATTGGTTGCGTGACGAACCGACGATACGACAGTAAAAATTATGAAACATAGGTGAGAAATACAGTCATCGAAAATTACGCTCGCGGGGAAGTGAAGAGATGTTGGAGCGACATTAACTTACCTCCTCAGAACGCCGCCCAAAAGACTAGCGTTGAGGCACTCCGGGGGTGACAACCGTCTTTGGACTTCTGCCACCGTCACTTTGTACTTGCTGGTGCTACTCAATAGAGAAAGTCGGCCGGGTACCGAGCAGAAGACGTCTGCAGGCTGAGCGTTCCCAGAAAGCATCCCTTTTTCGCCTCTCTCCGACGTCTTCATGCCTGGAATAAACGAGAGGAAAAACGGAGTTAATATCTTACTTTGCTTCAATGGGGCTCAATTTTTCGTGTTCTTTTGCTTTTTTTTTGTCCCTTTTTCTGTCTTTCGAGAAATTCAGCTGGAATCGATTCCTCTTTGAGTCTGTTCACAGTTCATAGCTTACTCGCGATCAATATTATTTTATTCTCAAAGCATGCGTAAACTTGTTTCACCTCCTGTAATTAAATTCGCCAAGTTTTTTTTTCGCCATTTTTTACATCGGCAGAATTCGAATTATAGAGAATTTGTACAGAGCAAAAGAAGTAATCGAACAAAACTTAACATCTGGTTGGTTATTGATCGAAACAAGGCACATTCGAAAATTGGACTACTATGTTTCTGGCCTATAATCACCGCTAATAAGAGACTCCCAAACATTTAACGGTATTTAACATTATACAAAATCGAATTCATATTCGGCACACATCTCGTTTCAGTTCGGCCCATTAATATATGGCCGTGATAATCACTCAGATCGAACGACCGGTTTCGCCACAAAATTTCAGTGTTACACTGTAAGCCGCAGATGTAAAGTAAAATTTTAGTGTATCGGCAATTCTGTGATGAAACAAACCCCATTCGTCAAATTTCATTTTGCGTTACGTATGTGTTACATACACGCCAATTGTATGAATTTCTATGCAGGGTTAGTTGGCATGATTGACAGAATTGAAAACTGTCAACTAATTCCGATGTTTCGTTGAAATAGAATCTCAAAAATTAGATGACTCGTGATCCGGCCACCGAAGGGTTTAATCAACAGGCAAATTTCTCTTTCTTACTCCTACCTTGGCCAGGCTGCGAAGCACGGCTAACTTAACACACCTGAGATATGAGTATGGGGGAAGAAATAAAACGATCGATCGACACACCGTGCGACCTGATTACTGCAATTACATTGGACAATTAGCGATCTTCTGTGCTCGATGGTTGTTAATAGCTCATCGTTAAGTGCCTGCGCGCGATTAGCCGCGTCCAGGATACATTATAAGTGAACACAGGAGATTCGAATGAGTTTTATTTTACTCTGCAGCGACTGCCGTATAAGCTACGGCCAGCTCCGCTACACAGCAGCATTTTAATTCTCTAAAATTAAATGATTAGTTTCCGTTGCGTCATTTTTATTCAGGGTTATTAATACCGAACGAGAGGTTGTAAAACGGATAGAACGATAGACTTGTAGCAAGGATAAGTTCGAGAGGATATCGCGATCGCTTAGACGAAATAAATAACACATGCCTACATCTTACGTTCCGTAGATGAAATTACAACCTATGCAGGTATTATATATTCAGTTTGATGAAACGTTAATTTATGGAGCAAATAAATAGGCGTCATGTTTACGCCCGGATTTTCACTAGCAACGTTGATTAGAAATTATTATCACTTACGTACAGGAGCGAATGGAACAAATTAAAAGAGAAAAAAAAAAAAAAATTAAAAGAAAAAGAAAAAAAAAAACAGTTTTTAATTTATTTTTCATCGTCTGCAGCCGTTCCAAGGATTTTGCTCGATGTGGATAGCACGAGAAAAAAAGTAACCACGATCGCTTCCTGTGGTTAATCATATTTCGAAGGAGGCAACTGCGCTTTAAATGCGACTTCGTTCGCTTAATTGATCGACGAGTGTTACTCGCGACGTGAATTCTCTCACTAGGTAACTCTCACTCGTCTTATATCATATTTTTTTCTCATATCCCTCGAAAAAAGCTTGAAACTATCCTTTCACGCACGCATGTAACGAAGCAATGATATATAACGTCTGGTAAAGTGGATAAAGAAGAAGAGAGCGAGAAGGGTGACGGTAGGTGAGAGAAAATAAATGTTAATAACTCACCGTGTATAGATGGATTCATGTATACACTTTGTTTTACAACCTTATTAATTGCAGATGATTACTTTATTTTGCAGTTCGCAATTTTATCCAGAAGAGTATATAACATATTCTCAAGCTACTTAATTCGGACACTATTTAATTTCTCCGCTTTTTTTTTCTCTAAAATTGAATTATTACTTTCTTTACCACGTGGTCACACTTGTCATTGCTGTTTTGCAAAACTAACTTTGGTCTGAAAATGTACATAATAGTCCAGGCAGAAAAAAGAATGAATATAATTAATTGGTTAAAAAATAAGAGTATTAATTCGATGAAAGTAATTGTACAGATTAATAAAAAATACCTGGCTTCGCGTGTTTCTTGACATTTGACACGTTGTTTACTACGAAATCGCGAACGGGCATTTATACAATGTATGCACGTACTTATATAGTTGTTAGATTTATTCGCGATTTAATCGTCATCTCCTTTCAATAGGGCACCCAACTTGTATCATATAATCGCGGTAACTCCTACAGCTGGTATTAAAAGAGCAGCGGGTCATGATCGATAGATCATCCTCCCTTTTCATCATCTATCAATAAACGGTAAAGGTAGAAAAGCGTGCCCTCTTCACCGCGCGATGGGATTTACACGTTAAATTGTTCCACGTATACATACTTATAGTTATAGGTATATAAATTCTGAAATAGTCCTGCCCTTAAGATTCTCCCGTAAAGGAGTAATCATTTTTCAGAAACGTTTACTGCCATTTATATGTTATAACTCCTGTAGTACAGCTTACGGACAATTAGCCATTACCGTTGGCAAATTGTTTAGGTTAATTAGGCGTGCCAAGGTTTCCTGATTCTTATATGCCGCAGTTTCTTCGTCTCACTCTCCACGCGCTATATAATGCATGTATGAAACGATGGTTCGCAGTATAAACAAACAGGTACGTACCAATTGCAATCGCGATCACGGCACGCTGCGGAACAGAATGCGCCAATTACGCTCCTAGAAATGTGCATGAAAATAAGCATAAAATAATGAATAACAATTCACACTTTCATCCTACTGTTGAATGTTTCATTGACAGACGATCCGTTCGCATTTAGTTATTTTTATATTCTTTTTACGTGGCAAATCGTTTCGAACCCGTTCCCTCTACCAATTAATGACCACATAATAAAACTGATCATTGTCCGATCTATGACCCACAGACAGAGAATCGATAATAGATAATTTTTCAGAGAATCGCACAGTGTACGAACCCGTAACAACAGGCCACGGTTCGCATGCACACGCAACTTAAAATGTTTGATGGCTTTATGGAGATCTTTGATGCTAAGTCGTACGAACGCTTGTTGGAAACTTCGGTAGCTGAAAGGATAGAGTAATTATGCTTCGTAATTAAGTAGAAACTCTTGGCAATATCTGTGTAGCTACTCGTCCGAATTGCGGAACTTATTGATCTTCCTTGGCATACGCGCACTTCCAGACTTCCCGCAACTTCCATACGCGGTGGATAAAATGACGCCAGGCAATTTGGATTGTGTAAAAACTTACTAGATAAGTTGAAATTACGAGTTTAGATCAAGTTAATTGAGAGCAAAGTCGCTCTTATGCGTTATCAAAAGATTTTGCAAATATCAGTTTTGTATGCAGAAAAAAGTCAGCGCGGACTGATTTGCGGAGAAAGAAGGAGCTAATAAAACCAGCAACAGCTGTCCGGGATCCTACATTAACTTGGAAATTTACTGTACTGCAGCGGCCATATGATCTTAAGAATCGTATTTTTTATCGGCCATCGTAATTATCGCTATTTACGGTATAAGCGTTTTCGACCATCCAATAAAACGATCGTACGTAACGATTTTGTCAAAATAAATTCATCTTACCGAGCTACCTAAGAAGTTGTAATTATGCTCATTTCCTATGCAGTTATACGAATTGACTATAAAAATGTTACAGCTTCCTAACTCTGTATAGCCGAAGTAAGCTTAAACCATTTTACTGCCTATGATCCATGTTATAACGATTTTCCATCACGGCTCAGATTAAGTTTCTGTATTTAAGAATTGGAACCTTAACTTTAATCGTCTTTTTCGCCTACGCGGTGATCTTTATTACTCCTCCGTTGAACTCTCAGCTTCTCACGATTTAGCGACGACACGTGCCGTTCGTCAGTCAATAAACTATAATAAACGCGTCCATTTTTTCACGTCTCCCATTTTTTTCTTTCTACTTCTTCTCACACTCGAAGCTGACTAGGCCATGATTTACCATGGGCAAGCAAATAGGCCACACCGTTTATCCAATTATACACCAAATAGATCGAGGCCCGCGAGCGTGTAACCATAAATCATTTTCTATTCCTCCCTCACATGGGGCCGAAACAGTCGGGTAACGGTGTAACCTGAACGATTCACATGTAAACAAGACGTGATGATTGACGTCGGACACAGTTCTGAGCCATCATCACTCCCATTGAATATCTGATTGATCTAATCTTGCGGAGAAATTTCGGATTAGTCTGAATTATTACACCGTATTCATCCAAGATATACTTAAATTATTATACACGCTTCGATTCCATTGATTTTTTTTCTTTTTGCGCAACTTTCTAACCAAACATGTGATTTAGTGATCGAAAAGTAACTCCTCCCAGGGTTCGATCGATTCACTCATTCGCGCGGGAATTAAGTACGGCGAAAGTGTTACTATCAAACGTGTATAGTCGAACTGGAAGGAATTTTCGCTCCGTTTCCACGCCGACGAAGATATGCTACTCAATACACATTGAAATGCGATTCCGTTGTGAACTTGACCTCTTCTTTCATTCAACACTGGACATCTTTTTGGATAGTACTAGAATCATCGTCGAGTGTACGCTGCAGTCGTGAGTTCTCGCCGTTGCTTGCAATACTTTTCAACACTCCTGAAAACACTCAGCGTCGTTTATTCATCGTCTGCACTGCATGCTCAAAACTGCAGTATACCGACTTCGTGAAGAGGCCTGTACTACTTCACATGCAATCGTAGGTAGGTACACGAGTTCCGCAGGACTTTCTGGACAGACATCTCGAACAGACTCACAACGTCTTCGCAGAAGCCTCCAAGGCTCTTGAGAAACTGTCCTCACTCGGATCGACTCAGTTTGCTTAGTTGAAGTGGCTTTGCGTGTTACGAGTCCTCAATATTCCGGGATCGTACCTGCAGTAATGATTTGGTATCTGTAGAATTCGTTGACCATCACTGATCAATTTACCGGGCAATTTACCTTCTGCCGAAAAAGTCGCGTGATTCGATAGAGTACAAACGATGAATTAATTTGGCCATCCGTGTTTAAACGAGCACGCGTAGTAATTTTCAAAACCTCTGATTTGACGGGTGTGTAATTTCAGAAATGAAAGCCAAAAGAAACTACGCATCATCGCGCCATGAATAAGTCGTGTATCTTTGAAGAGAACGCGGATCCCAACCACGAGGCAAAGATCAGTGCCAGTTGACTTTTAATGGTAGTAACTAATAACTTAATAGGCCGTCCACGTCTTGACCAGGATCCGTTATCATCGGGGACACCAGGACACGGACCGTTCCTCGACTGTGGTTCTCACCTGCTCGTGTAAACGTACATATATATGTGTATGGGCGTATGCACATGCACAACTTGTTGCAAGCCTCGGCTTTGCGTAACCTTTTCCGAACGTGAAACCGTCACGTAAATCGACTCCGGGTAAAGGCGTTATACCACGATCACCCGCAGGGTCTGACTGCATAAACGACACAGGTGCAGGTATGCACGCGATAAAACAACGACCCGCGATTAATAAATCCGGCTCGTGCAGGGTGCAGGTGTAATTAAGTCTTGACGGTCGCTGACAGCCACGAATATCCCGTATAATCCTCGCAGGAGGAAAAAGGCAGAAGTGTTGCGGCCAAGGCGCCGGCAGTTGGTGCACAACGCTGTATAAAACCACGTGTAGGCGACGTGTGTAACCACATAATTTTCATCTTTCACTGCAGTAATCAGTTATTACAGAATCAGCAATACCGCGCTACAACTTCCGCGCATACATTGCAAACTTGTAATCCAGTATCGTCGAGCGGTAGATGTCAGCACAGGATGATGTAATGTTCTTATCGACGTACGCTCGAATTTGTCGATTCATAAGTTGAGCTTGAAAGCAGGCTCGCTCGTTTGCCCGCAGATATGTGACGATGAGAATGATAAATTGCGTCGCGGTACGTGCGCGAACCATGTTAATTACACTCTTCTAATTAACCGTTCAGGTTAAATAATCAACCAGATGATTATCGCGTTATTTTATTACCGACACTTTGCAGCCCTTTTTAATTAGTCTGCGAGCCCGCGGCCCCCCTGGAAGTTCACCTTCTCCAACGTTCGAATTTATTTATTTTTCAGGCTATACTTCACTGCTATGCATATGTGAGCAGGCAAATTATCCTCTTCGTAATTCAGACTATTATACATGCGCGACCTGAAGTTCGAAGGATCGGTTGAACCTGCTCCGTGGAATTTACTTCAGTTTCTACCGACACGAGATAACGTTGACTCAATTTCCGACGTGCTGATTCTGCTTTCGGTTTCGTATCGTTCCGATCGTATTTATGATATACTTACGACATTGTCTGCTGCGCACATATCGCAGCTACCGCGCATAAATCATTGACTTACAAGGTCTCCTGAAAAAGTCAGAATTCCCAATGACTTCCACGTGAAGCGCGTACCTGCATTATATGTACAACGCCACGTTCGTACACGCGATTGGATGCCAACTTTCATTGATGCGGTGGTCGGCTTGCTCTTGTTGCCATCCTGCAGTGCTCAGGCTCGTTTCCGTTGGAATGAAAATTACACCGTAGTTCGCTCGGTAGTTTTGCTATTAACCGGCACTTGTAACGCCCACTAGCCACGCCGCATCCCGTCGATGAGCCGAGTTCATTCAGAAGACCATCGTGCCTTATCTTTTCGCCCGGCGTAAATGAAGGTTACAAGCATCTTGTTGTAGTGAAAAAAAAAGAAAATAAAAAACTCCTTCTATCGCTGTACTTCTTTGAGTCGAAGTTAACAAAAATTTGGTTTCATCACGAAAGAACGAGGCGCGATGAGTTCTCATGGAATATCAGGCATGTACCCGGTAAGGAACTTGCGCTGTGCGGAGCGATAACAGTTAATCTCTCGTGGAAGTCGAATGAGAGGCGGAGACACTGTGTCCTGGAAGTCGTGACTAACCTTTTAGCACCTAGGCTGGCTCGTTACCGTGTTATATCCACGACGCCAGGTGACAAATTGTACCTACCAACCGACTGCATATGGTGTAGGTATGTTGGTATACGTATATATGCATATACTTGTGTGTACACTATGACGGGGACAGGTACGCGACACGATCCCAGGTATATCAGGTGCCGAACGGGGAAGCCGTACACGCGACTTGTCCTAGACACCATCTACCAGAAGATGGTGTACAGATTGAAAATACATACATCACAAGCTAAGCCTTGATCTGTGATTCCTCGAAACCTTGTTACACGCTGTGATTTTTAGAATAAGAAGAGATCGGGTCATCTGAGGTACTTAGTTCCTACAAAATTGAGAATGGATCGATTTTTTATCCAGACTTATCGAAGACTCCTGACCTTGAGAGAATTGTTGAGTTCATTCCGGGCGAATGTGTTGTTAAAATTGAAGAAGGTATCAATCATTTCGTATGTCATTTCGTAAACCAGTCATGACCGTCCACTCTTGCACCGAAGCAAATCAGTTTTACACTAGGAAATACAATTTGCATACTGCACGAGATGATGGGGTTTCGCCTCGATAAGACCAGACACGCGTGATGGAGCAAACGCGCGAATGCACAAGTGTTAGTACCAAAGTACACGGCTACGGTAGGAATGAATAATAATTAATGAGAGACGACGAGATGCAAAAGCTACTGAAGTAGCATACGAGTGGAGTTTCCCGCGGTCGCTAAGGTGTCGGTTATACAAGCTTAGTGGGCAGTGAGCACTCGCCACGGGTGTTGGTAATCACACCCGGAATGATTTGATTTACAGATATTCCTTCGATATTAGACGCTGCACATTCCAACGTGCCGTTTTACATCCTACTTTGTAACCAACTCCTCACTTACCAGCTACAAGTAGGAAGCGCCTGTAGTGCAGGTATAAGCCAGACGAATGGTGATTACCGTGGATTTTAGAAGAAGAAAATAAAGTTGAAAAGGACTGGCTTGACAGATTTTCATGGACGTAAATCGATGTTTGTGTGTATACGAGTAAACTTCCGTCGATGATCCTCGATTTTTCAACCTTCACGGAGAAACTCCGAGAAATCTCCGACCGTCGGATAACGAAGCCATCGCAAATGGGAGTCAGTCTGTATACTCGATAATCTACATTACAGTCCGAGCTCGGCTACCGCAATGCTGCTGGGTTTTCTTAATAACAGTGGTAAGGCCTTTCGGTCGTTTCTCGGTGTTACCGTCATTCCAAGCACGGTGTTGCGCGCAAGGTCGCTCCGGTATCCTCGGAAGGCAGAGTGAAGCTCTGCACAATTAGCACCGCCAACTGCACGCGACCGAGGAGAGAGAAGGAACAATTGCGACTTGCTCTGCCACTGGTACGTTATAAGACGGAGAAAGACCAGACTTGGGACACCCTGCGAAGAGCTTCGGGAAGAAACGAGATCGGAAAAAGGGCCCGACGATTCGAGCCATGCTTATTTCAAGGCAAGAAGTTTTTCTCAGCTGAGGAAAGAGTCCGGTGAGGTATTATAGACTTGTAGTTTTCGGTTTACAGCTAAGTTGCCCACATTTTCGAAATAAAAACTCAAGTAATACTGCAAAACATTTTATCATTGTTTGGATCTATGGTCTCTGAATATTATATATGCATGCAATTAATGTACCCACATGATTGAACCATTTTCCGATAATATCGGAGAAGTTTATGGCAGCATACGCCAAATGTGATTGCAGAAATTTGTGACCGAGAGTTTGCTACGAGCCTGCATTTCGAACTGCATCAACGACACGATATTTGCATCAAGTTAAAAATTAAATTTCAAAGGACCGTCAAGAAAGCAGTACGGCGATTCGATCAAGACACACTGTATAACGTAATGTTGGGCTTGGCGTGTCGGTGTGCAAGGCCTGTATTCTGTCCACGCTTCGTGTCTTAGTCGAACGTGTAATTTAGCACGAAGGAATAAGCTGCAGGTGTGGAGTAATGGTGGAAATAAAAATACGACCGCGGTGTACAAACGAAGAAGGATAAGAAGAAAATAAAGGAGGGTAAAAAGAGTCTAAGATGAATGCGGGAACGGTGGCGTCCGCAGGTTCAACTCGCAAGAATAACTAAGGATAATTGACACTCGTTAAATGAATACACCCATGTCGGTGGTTTTCAATGCTCTCCCGCGGCTGAATCAAGCCTACGCCCGGTCCGATTCCAGCTAAGACAGTGGACAAAGGCCCACAATGGCTTGTTACACTTTGCTCAAAACCATCGGGCAAATGTTATGTAAATAAATTTCATTAGAGCGAGCCACACGGCTATTAAGTGTCGTTGGTCATTATGCGATATTTGGCCGTTGCGCAACGCGTGGTTATGCCTTGGAATAATCTCGATGCCATAGAGGAGCATATGCGTACAGGAGAATCAGGAGTGAGGAAAGACCCTCTGCTGCGGTCATACCTTTTCAGAGAACCAAGGTTTCCTAGATAAATAATCGCTACCTCACTCGAGATTCACAATTATTAATAACACGGCCATATAGAGAATAGAATCTAGATTTTAGATCCCCATACATGGTCGGAGTCGGTGAAGATAATCACGTCTCTCTTTTCGGTCCGCGTCGAGGAGCCACCAATTCACAACGGCGACAACTCGTTGTTTATTTTTCAGTACGTGATTTTCACAACCCCGCGTTATCGGTTATGCGATTTGATCGGCTGCTCTGTCAATCGGAATGACAACGGCTCCTGTTACTGCACGCTGCATGGACGTCAAGTTCGTATAACCGTTCAAGTGATTTGACAATGGACCGGTTTTGCCGCATATATATACATACATATATATATATACATATATACGTGGGAATACCTGCAGCTATAATCCTACAGTCGCATTGCCGGCGGCGAAAGTCATTACCGGGATAATGAATTGAGGGTGATTAAAACTGCACTGTTAAATTACATTATGAAAATACACAAAGTGATTAAAAATAGTCGATAGTCGATACCCGACAAGTGAAATCGGCAGCGATGACGTTGGCGATGCGATTGTCAATCCAAACGTCGACGTCCTCCGTGTTATTATATTAATTCGCAATACAGTCGCGATCACGCCTCTTGTCTCTGCCAGAGTTTCTCCATTCCGAGACAGTTCGTGAACTGTGACGTAAAATAACAGTAACAATAATACTAGTAGTAATAAAGGTGAGGAAAAAATATATAAATGGATGCGGTTTGAACGTGACAAAACGAATGATTAATCACAGATTCTTCATTGGGATGAAAAGTGGGAGTATCGCCGAGGGATTGGTAGACGATTATTTTTATATATTTGGAGATTGATGAATTACGCGTCAATGATACGGAGAGATATACGGTAACCTGATTTCAATGATTCAAAGAGTCAATGGGACCATGTGAAAATATTCATTTTTTTTCGCTCGTTCAAACGGGAACCGAATTAACATTTAGCCAGCGTACCTAATCTGATATACTAGCCTGCATGCCTAATTAATCACGTCGCTTAGGCTGCTTCGTCAAAATATCACGCCGGCGTTGAATCTGATTCACGAAAGTATATGGTGACAGCGATATATAGAAACAAATTGTAACGTCCGGTCGACTAGCATGGGAAAACACCGAAATGTCTCAACCGATGTTCTCCTCGAGCATTTGATTAGTCCGAGTTTACCGGTTCAGGTGCCAATCAAACGTCAACCTTTCTACATTCAACCTGAATTAAACCCGTGAAACGTAGTTTAATATCGAATCAAATTTCTTTTTTTCTTTTTCTTTTTCTTTTTCACCCCGACGACTTGAGAAAACAGAACCGTCGCCTGCGCGACTTAACGCGCTGACGACTAGGATGAAGAATTTTCAAATTTTAATCTTCGAACAAGTGGTCACGGTGTTGTTTGGGACCTTGATTCTACTTCAACAAAGCCGGAACGAAGTGCGATTTAACGAGTAGTTAACGACTCACTTATTGTTGCTCGATTATCAACGCGAAGAAACCAGCATGACGTTTCTATCCGTATAAGTTTCCCGACCAAACCTTGGTCATATACTAATGCCTTGTATACCTGTATCTAATCATTCACATTCTATTACTTTGCTGTGTACAAAAACAGGGATGAGAATCACTTGCCGTTGAGAAGAGTTTTGGCCCTTCGAAAATAGGATAAATCAAATTTAATCGGGATGATTTTTATACAGGATATTCGCTTCCATTATGTCGACCAGCATTTGATCAATTGCAACGGATGCTTGCGAAAAGTGGCGTTGAATAGGAAGAAAACATGTATTCATTTTTGATTATCCCGAAGAGGTTCATAAATCACGATCCAACCGGCCTACGTCCGAGAAAGGAAGGAGAAAAAAAAAAAAATGTAAAACACGTGGTTATGCGGTCAGTCCGAACAGATTTGGCAATGACGAGAAGCAAAAAATGATGATCTCTGAACTTGTGTAAAGTTTTAAAGCTTTGTAAATGACGATGCGCGAAATATGAAACCATATACCGATGATCAATGAGCAAACGATAACATTAGCCTAACGATTTTTCAGTACTAATTGAACTCTGTACACGACTACGACTGTGGATAAGTCTATAGTATTCGTAGAAATTACGCGCAACGGGTCGATGTATTCACCAGATCAGTGATACCGAGTTCAATAAATTACCCGATACTTTTGACGAATATACAAAATGTACGGTGTAGGAACAAGTGCAGTGAAGTGAGGATTAATGATACCCTAGACGGGCGAGTATCGCCAGACTATAACATAGTGGTTTTATTAATTTTAACCCCCGTTCGATTACGCGCAAATATTTCACTTGAGCGGTATTTAACGGTACATTTAATAACCCCGGCATTAACCTCGGTGCAATTTGCAATAAAAATGATCGAAAACAGTTGGCGTCGATCGATTAACGCGAGTCACGGCTATTATAACTAGAAACCATTAAGGATGAAATATTCGGCCAATTCTTAACGCGTCTACGCGTCCGAACGGTTTTCGAAACATGTTTTGACCGACAAATAAATGAGACAGGCTTACGAAATGAGGTGAAACAAGGCAAAAGACGAAACGAACGTTAGAAAATAACTAACATCTCCGTTCTAGTTTCGAATCGAAAACCCATCGGATAAGTTTCAAGTTCCAAGTGTCACAGTTCGCGGCTCTCTAGGATATCCCGACTCACTGCCCAGCTTGGAAGAGCTTCAACCGATGTGCCCCGCGTTCCATTTCGCCGTGGCGGATCTGTCGTTGAAGTTTTATCTCTGTATCATCTATCCGGCTCGTTCACGCTTCGCATGAAACGCTGTCTCAATCTTGTCACATCGGTACACGCGTGTTACGAAATGTTCCAAGAGGCGAAACACGCCGCTTGTAGGCACGCTACACAGCGATCGCATTTGTGAGAAGAGCGGGCCTAAGGCCCAAGATAGAGGTGAGCCTGGGACCGGGTTTCGCGTTTGAAATTTCACAGGACGCGTAATAGGCGGGAACCTTTTCCTCGCAGAGTCGGAGATATCGCGGAGTGAATTGAACATCGTTGATTCCCAACAAATTACAGCAAAAGTATACTCAGTAAATCTTAATCGAGGGTATCCGACTCGAATCAAAGTTCGCCGACGTCGAGAATTTCATTCGGCCCAACTCGCGGAGAGCCTTGCGTATACTCAGAGACACGACCCACGCAGCGAGTCGCGACCCACGCTTGCATTATGGGTATACATACACGACATACATGATATTATATATCTGGGCACACCTGCCCACGCTTTCGGTTCCTCTGAATTGTTTCACCGTTAGAGCTGTCGTTCGCTCGATTTGGCATTAATTAAAAAATGCAAAACAGAGGTTGGATCGCTCGATTTTAACCGCGTTAAACAACATCGAATTAGCATTTTTTGCCACAGGTTAACTTATACACAGGTATACGAGGGTTATTTTCCACGCCGTTGCTGCGAAAGGCTCGACGCGATTCGTCGAGTCCTCCGATCCAGTGATTAAACCGTAGTATCAACGACTTCGGCCGCACGGATGGATGCCATTGCAGAGATTTCATAAACGGTCTGATCTTCTACCCAAACCAGTCGGCAATAATTGCGATAGACCGCCGAAAGCCAATTCCGAACCATTGCCAAGATCGGAACGCATTGCTGTTGAAAAAGGCGAACGCGTGTCACCGATTTGTTTCGTTCACAAAAAATTACCGAACAGTCTATCCGCGGTCGAGGCGTAACGGTATACCTACAAGACCCTAGCAGCTGTTTCACTTTAATTCTCGTTATCGTGATGCCGGACCGTCGTTAACATGTCTACACTCAATGTCCATTAAAAAAACATCGATTAAGCGGGATAGGTTGATTTATTTCCAATCGCAGACAACCGCGCGTGCGTGTGTGTGTGTGGCGGTACGTATATTCGTATTATACGTGTATCGTGTTATATATCGAAACAGTAAGGTTAATTACAATTACTTAATTGACAAAATTATTCAAATCAACCGGAGATAATATGATTGTCCGAGTGGCGGGTACTGTAACCTACGCAGGAACATCGTGACGTGCTTCAACGCTACGATACAAGACTTCACGAAACGTTCTAATGACTGGTAGCGAGCTGAGCCGTAATGAGCATATGTATATGGATTATGATTTATGATAATGTTATGTGACACGGTTGTTGGAGAGATGGTAAAAAGATTGATAAATTAATATTCCCCCGATGGTATATAACGTGACGATAAACCGACACCTCGCGCTCTGCGTGTCGCAAGGTGTTTCATCGGCCCCGCGTGATCCGATCGACCCCGGGTCACCGTTTCAGGATGCACGAGATACGTCTCGTCCTTCGCACCTCGCAATAACATTGCGAGAAAAAAAGTGTTCTCCCCCAACACGCGGTGCATGAAGGAATTAGGAAAGTTGTAAGATGGGATCGACAAATTTCCGATATCCTGTATCAATTTATCGAATTTCGCACTACGCGGGTTCTTCGCACGCACAATTTTCCGGGCAATCAACGCGCCGGAAGCGGGCCAATCGGCACGTAGAACGCCTTTTCTTTATGACCGGGTGCCCGATTGGTCGGTAGCCGGTGGCCCCGAGCAGCTGGGGTGTGACTTCTCACCCCTTAGGAGCGTAGCCACGGGGGATGACGCCCGAGGGCATGCGGGCATTGGCGTTCCCTAATCCTATTAAGATTTCATTTTAGAAAGGTGTAGCCGCTACGCGATGCACTCGGGTGCGAGAACAGCGCCGGCGACACGCTGAGTCGAAACGCAGAGCTCGCTTTGCGTTTTCCAAATGTCGTTTCTCGCTGATTCGTTACTGCAGTTTATTGTACAGTCGCGAGGCGTACCCACGATTAGAAATATTTTAACGTGTAATTTCACCGAGGGGTTCGCCGATACTTTTCACGGAATATCCAACGTTGGTTAATCGATTGATTTCAAGGTTAACGCACCTCTCGCACAGCTGTTTCGCACGCGAAACGACAGCCGATAAATAAAGACTTACGGTAGATTCTGCCAAGGGACGCACAACCGATTATACATTTTGATCTGACGATCAAGATTATCCCTTTATACCGATGTGGAGATTCCGGCCTGAACCGAATCGAGTCACAGATATTTGCAACGATAATTGAATAAAACTTACCGGACAGGTACTGAAAATCAGCTGAATAAAGTTTGTTCGTTTAATTAACGATCGTTTCGAATCTGAAAACATTCACGAATCAAATGTTCGCTAAAATAGATTTTGATCAATGGTATGACAGAGAAAGAGGACAGAAGGATCTGGAAGGTACGTTAACTTGTTACGCGATCGAATCGCCTTAATGGGAAAGAAATGATTTTCTAGATCACGCATTCGAAAGAAAGACGAAGCCTCAAGTCGGTAGGCCAACTTTGCCTGACGAAGTAACACACATTCGGCACGTGATATCGAGTTCGAAAACAATTTGTTCAGAGACATACACATGCATGCGTAAGGTCATATAACAGGCAGATACGTGCATACATGTACGGTTATGACTTGATCGTGATTAAATCTGGGATGAGATTGTGAGTATCATTAAATGGTGATAAAAAGACGATTAACATAATGGGAGGGACTATGTCTGTGCGGGCTCGTTCCAATGATTAATTATTCTTAATGCTGACCACACGTCACTAATCATCAACGACTGAGGTAATTACCGTGCGCAACCGCTGATTGGCTGCAAAAACTCGTCCGATTTCTTCCGCTATTTGTGTAAACTCCCGCGGTACAACATATCGGGTATAATTTCATACGCGGAAGACCGTCTATGTACGGCCGAGATGGCAACCGAGCAGCGTTACATACGTATGTACGCAGCACTTCGCGACCTTGTGAATCATCTGAGAATACTAAGAATATTACCCGCTATACGCATACCTAATCATTCTCAGCCGCGGTGGAAGGAAATAAAGAGAAAAAAAATCTGAATGACGGGAAATTAATTCGTTTGTGATTTAGACTCCCGGTATTGAATATTATTCGAAACGATACGCAAAGCTTATTTTCAAAATCGAACTAGACTAATGGCGTGTTCGGTTACGCAAGTCGGTTTCGGCTCGTTGACATAATTACGTAAGTGTGCAAAAGACACTTATGTATACACCTACGTATTATCGCGCCGTTAATTAAGACGCGAGAAAAGTTGATTAATCAAAGTACCGTCGTCGTGTCTGCAGCTGCAATTTCCTAGATACAGAAGCGAATTCCTCGATTTCGATCGGGAGTATTCTACGAAAGGCCACACAGAATGAGTATCTGGAATGGTACTCGGATCAGGTACGCGGGCACTCGTCGTCGTCTTTCCTTGCAATTCCGTATAAGCGAACCCGATCGCTCTGTACATGTATGTATGTACGTATAAACGCGAATCGCTCGTTCACTTAGCGCAAGCGCGCGCGCGCCGCTTTATCCCGGATTATAAGACCGATACAGGAAATATTTACCGAGGGATTAGGAGAATATCGAGTTGCTCCAGAGCGGATTAAATTGGGTACCATCAAGCCGAGCGATACATGCACAATCCAGCCACGCGTGTATCCTACATACAAATGAGCCCGGGACGTCGATACTCGATCAATTCCACCCGGAGGAAGAAAGTTGCAGAACGTTGCAGAACTTGACCGACCGCATCGACTCGATCCATAGACAAACGCTGAGCGCGATTTTTTGGCTAAAAAATGTCCAACTCATTACTGCGGAACCGTACAAAGACCCGTGCGAAATGGGAATAAAATTTCTTTTTCATCTTTACGCCGCTATCCGCTTCCTCATTACGATGATAATTGTTTCTCTATAATGAGTAATGAGTTAGAATGTAGGTAGCTCTCTCTGAAACTCTCAAGTGCAATAAATACATCGAATGAAATTTCGCCCGTCGTAATCCGGGTGGCTTTGACTCTCGACCGAATTATCGACCAATCGGAAATCGACGATCAGTTCTCGTATTAACGAGGTTCCGAATGCGCAGCCGGTGTTCCAACATCTTGGAGGAACGGTTATATTACAAGCATACAATAATTGCGAAACTCGTAGGTGTTAAAGATAGTCGTAAATTATCGTCGTAATTGAAATGTCCACGCCGTATATTACGGAACGCGTGTAAAGTGGCTCGGTGCCGACTGTGAAAGCTCGCTATATGCAAGATTTCTAAGCTGCAGACTATTTCCCGCGGATGAAAAAGTAACTCCAATCATAGTCGGCTATTTGCCGGCCATAATCGTTCCTTCGAAAGAGGATCGATCGAGGAGGAGGGGAAAGACGAAAAAAATAAATAGAATTAGAAGCTGGTGCAGGCAGGTTAGAAAAGTGGGATAACGAAACCGTGGTTGCATATATACCGTGATATTAATCCGGGCATACGATCGGTCGAGACCTTTTTTGAATACTCATTGAGCCATGCGTGTTACACGAGGCGTCTACCGTGCCGAGAGATCCCCTGACGGATAAGCGGTGGATAAGCGGGGTATAAACGGATGGATAAAGGCACCCGGTACGCGGTTCGCCTGTGTAAAATATACAGGCAAGCAAGTAGGGTCCGAGATAAGATCTGCTACTGTCTCCGGACATTATCATTCGACTTTTGATTCCTCCGTCGTGATTTTCGTCTCACTCTCTCTTTCTCTCGCTCTCTGCTTCTTCAATTTCTGTTTCATTGTGCCCTGATCCCTGCCGCATATTGCCAGGCGGCTGTTTCTTTCTCATTTCTCACAAGCAAGGAGAACGGTAACGGGTGTAGGCGGCGTCCCCATCCCTCGATACGCATGCGCGTGTGCGTATTGCGTACGTTCGAGCGAACGCGAAGAGTGACTTCCGATCGATACGGGATCGAAACTGTGAGCGCAACCGGCGGCCAGGAGTTCTCTGTAGCCCCTGTATGTCTGACCGGCTCTTCGGGTCCATCACACGGCCGCGGAACTACCGTCAAGATTTCACGATTGCGCCGCTTGGCGCAGGACGAGTCTCTCCGTCATTGTGATCCTGCGAAGCCGCGGCGCTCGATTGGCGCTGCCGGTCAGTCCGGCCTTCCGATTCGTCGGATCGGCCGGCGGCCGCGGAACGTCGCGCGAGGAAGGCGATCCGAGGCGAGGCGATTTCGTATACCGTGGTATGACGAAAGAATGAAGATAAAATTAATTGTACCTTGGCTTCCGAGAAGCGTAATGCCTCCCGAAGCCGGCTAGAGCTCGATCACCAAACCCGGGCGTTCGTTCCATCGTTCGTTTGCTACCGGTACCTCACTCGGCGATCTATTTGAACCGATAAGATTTCTCTCCTCTCGTTCATTTGTCAGTCAGCTTGGGTCACAGACGCGCGTATAGCCGATACATCGGCGGCCACAGGATGTAGAAAGCCGCGGCGGTACTGGAAATTAATTGGCATTACCTAATCGAATGTCCCGCGCATTGTTTTCCTATCTACATTTTCATTTCTCGATTTCTTAACTCCCGATCCTCCGAATCGTTGTACAAGTACTCGCGGGGATCTGTCCCATCTTGAGCTCTGATCGTATTTAGCCGTCAAATATCGCTCCAACGATCTGTCGAGCTCGACGCGAGAAATAACGAGTCCCCTACCTGCCCAAGTCTAGCTAGATACGCCCCGGTATCTACATCTACCTTTTGTACCCATATAACGCATGTGCCGAGCGCGTAAAATGAAACGTAGAAAGTCGACCACATATGGCGGTAGATTACCTGCTTATTAGACCACAATGGCAACCGTAACAACGGGCACTCGAAGATCCGAACCACCCCTCGTCCCTGCGGATCGTCTACAATGTACCCCCGCGTTAAATATTAAGCTAATAAGCCAGGCTGCGCGCGCTTTGTGCGTCGTTGGTATTTAGGCGAAGGTTGCTTTTTGGTGTAGGCCAACCAATCGCCTCTCCCCCCCTTCCTCAAAAACGTATAACGCATTTTAAAAGACCCGCAGGAGCGAACCGGAGACGAGTGAGTCGTTGGCAGGCGCTAACGGTGGCATGGCGGGAAGAACAATATAATAGACTGTTCGGAATACACAATAGTAGAAAGGTACAAATGCTATAGAATTACCAGTATATTGTGAGAGAGGTGCGAAGCGGAGACTGGAAGGAAAAAAGGAACAAGGATAAAGAGAGAGAGAGAGAGAGAGAGAAGAGAAAAAAAAACGAAATAAGTAAGAGCGAAGCTGACTACGGGGGAAAAGGCGGGGAGAGAGACCCTAAATGCTCCCTTGGCGAGGGATCCGATTTCGTATTGTCATTGTAATTTGTCTGCGGGGCGCAGTTTTGGGGCGGGAACTCTCCTAAGTACTCGTCGTCACGGGGACCCCGACGTGCTTCAACAAACCCATATACAGATGGTTGTTTGTCCGAATGTCACCCGAGGTTATTATATGCCTCATTACGCGACCCGCGCAGGCTACCCTCGACTGTTTTCACGCTCTTTGCCTTCCGATTTCGCGACATTTTCCCAATATTAGTGCTTACTCGAAGATTACCTGATTACGATCATTCGAAATCTAGGTCTGTATTACGAGAAATTGCGCGTTACACCAGGGTACGGGAATATGTCGAGTATGGATGTATTCAAAGGCTGGACACGGTACGTCGGATTCCATAT
Organism: Neodiprion lecontei; assembly: GCF_021901455.1. NCBI lineage: Eukaryota > Metazoa > Arthropoda > Insecta > Hymenoptera > Diprionidae > Neodiprion > Neodiprion lecontei. The sequence goes on from NC_060262.1 coordinate 37,331,089, forward strand.
CCGGAGCGAAACATCCGGACAAGCTCGAAATTAGAGCCAATAAAGTTGGGAGCAGAGTCGAGAATGGTAGGTTTTAGAATCGTTTTAAAATCTGACGTCTGTCCGGACCGCATTTGCCAGAGACGTCCAATTTACCGTCGAGGATACGTCCGGCGTCGAAGCATGAGTATGTATCCTGTTCCAAGTCCGCAGCGCGGTGCGCAAGTTTCCTTATGGTCGGTCAGCTCGCGAATAACGATCTGTAACACATCCTTCGGGAGGTAAATGGATAAGTGGATAAGCGTTGCGTAACCCGCTGGACCGCCTGGTGCACCTAACTGCCCTCGGTCTACATGTGACATCAGAGTGAAAATGCCGATCATTTCCGCTAACTATCTCTGCCTATATCGAACCTGTCTCGGATTCTCCTCCGTACTGCGGCTACGTTCAAGTCTGTGCAACGAGACTCTTGTCGGGGATCTAGCCGAGACGACGTGCTCCTGCAGTTTTCTCCGATGAAACCCGTCATGGTAACCACGGGGAAACCGATCCCCCGAATTATTACTATTTTTGAAATATAAAGTGAACCAGAGATCTGGGACGAGGTTTCGAAGAAATTTTAGGACTATATTTTAGGACTATAGGAAATCAAAGAATTTTTTGTCTACTTACTCTTTAGGATAGGCAGATCGTTCATGAAACCACCGTCGTCGACGTTCGTGTTCTGAAAATGGAAAAAAATGGAAGGAATTAGATGCGTGAATATGAAAATTGCGTCGACTTTGAAAACTCACACAGTGCTGAATTACGAAATTCCATTCCAATTCGATGTGAATAATATCGATTTTAATCCAACGAATGAATGTAGCTAATTACGTAGTTTCGACCATCGTATCGTACAACAATACGATTAACTCTATTGAAAAGCCTTAAAGAAACATCAAAATTTGGGACATTCAACGCTGTGCGCACAAATGCGTGCAGACTGCAGATTATATTTATGTAAGAGAAATAGCCTGCGGCTTTTTCGTCAGCAAATATCTGGCAGATGGAAGAATTTCGACGGGATGCCTGATCGAAGTTGATTAAAAGTAAATTACAACATATCGTACACAGGTTTTACTCGCGAAAACTTGGGGTGTGCGTGAGTGGTTAAACGTATGTAATAAAATCCGTGAGTATATCCGGTACCGAAAACACTGAACGGCCAGTGGGTCGTTCCAATGAATATCATCAGACAGAGTATAATACGTATCCGAAAATATTTAAATTAAATTCTTCCTGATATTACAATATCATGAAACGTTACTCGAGGTAATAACAATATCCGAGATAGGTCAGAAGACTTCGCCCTCCCACTTCCATTTTTAATATAAAATGCGCCTCTCGACCGTTCGGTCAAAGACTCGATGTATCGGACTTTTCGATAAGGTTATTCCGCCGTGTTATGCACGCGAGATTGAAGGAAAAAAAATTCGAGATTCTTTCCTGGAATATCTTCGCATTTTTTCACGGATATCTGCGAACGTTTGCCGCACGAGGAGCTCTGACCCTGACGGCTTTGCCATCTCCGTTTTCACAAGCGGCGACTCAATTTGTTACACTTAATTATTTCTGCAAGAGCATCCCGTAACGTGATTAGCTGCCGTCTCGCGTCTCAACGCCTCGGTGGCAAAGTCCGCCTAATTATTATTAATTAACCTATCTCTGGCCAACGAGTATAACGTTGTAGAAATAAACGGGTTCTTCGTTCGATGCTCACGTGTAATATATTACGGTAACACATTTGTAAGCCCGGACGAAGCCACCTGCATCGCGTCAAATCTGTTGTGAACGGCTTTAATGTTTCTGCGTACAATAATAATTATCGACCGAGGCTTCCGTTTTCTTCCATCTCGTCGCCTGTAATCGGACAGTCGAGAAAGTGCATGGAATTTGTTTGGCATTATTTTTCTCCGTTATAATTTGGACATTCTTATTTTATGCAACATTTTTGCGATGCTGTGAGAAAGGTAATTTTCATTTGATTTTATTGGATTTTATTTTTTGCAAAAAATTATCTCCGAGCTTGGCAATTCTTTCCTATATGTATCTACATTTCGCATCTCGGACCGCGCTTTCGAATTGTTTCGTCTCTGCAGTCGCGCCCGCGAAAAATTCCACCTCGGATTCCGGAACACGGGTCAACTATGCGCAATTATGGAATTACCGAGAAGGGGGAGAAGGAGGAGGAATAAAAAGTTTCTACGTATTCGAGATAGCGGTGAGCTCGCCTCGTTTTGGCGTTGTTCGACTGCCGAGCTTGTATCTTTGCACCTTCGCAGGAATATCAAACGACATCCACGTATCCCAGTTGTGACGATTTGTTCAAAATAGAAGAAGAAAATTAAGAATATGAAAGAAATGAGGAGCAGCAATCTGAGGAGGTTCAACGTATTTTTTTTGACCGCCGTCACGCACTGCGTGCCTCAAATAAAAGCGAATCAAATTATCCACGGTATTTATAACGGAAAGTATATCGAAGCGTACAGAGGAATGTGAACCTTTGTCCAAGAAGACTTGAATTCACTGTCCATCGACCTAACACGAAATCATATAACACGTCTGAACTCGAATTATCACGCTGAGAGGTGACGAGGATTAGAAAGAAGCAGAGAATAAAAAGGTCGAACAAAATAATCTTAGCACCTGTAGCAGGCTTGTTTCATTAGGCGACCGTATAACCAGCTTAGATTAACAGCTAACTAAGCCTCTGTAGAACAGGACAGCGACGAAAAAGAGTCCAATCTTACATGTACATATCGTAGCGTATGTGATCCACGTCTACCGTATATTGGACAGAAAATAAAGTTTGAACACCGAGCAAAAATTGATGGACTAATTATTGTTGTCGATTGAAAATTGGCAAACTTTTTTATCAATTATGAAAATTAAAACTTTTCTGGTCTTGTAAACGCGGCACGGCATCTAGGCTGCCGAATACCTTCAAACGCGTTTTATTCGCATCGAAAATCACGCGGTCACGTGTGTTTACTTTTAGTATAAATCTTGCGTAAAGTTAGCTCGGAGCGCAAAAACTGAAACACAAAAATGAAAAAAATAAGCAAAACGAGTGCCGTTAGCGGTGCGGAACTTTGTCCTATTATTTCGCGGTTTATTTGTGAGTTTTTTTCAGTGTAGGTACACACTACAGATGTCTCCTAATAAGCGCGCTTTCGACGATATTGCATAATTCGCAAGCGTGTACATATCTGCGAATTTTACCCCATCACTTCGGAGGTGTGTGATTTCACGCGTTGACTCGAACGCGCGAGTTACAGGTACACGGATTACGCAGGGTGTATGTATGCACATGTATAGATACGTGTGTAGTATACATATGTACGTACATACATACCGCATACGCTCGAAGCGATCACCGCGCACGTGAATAAATACCCCGTGAAACGTATAATTTTCAATAATAATCACGATAATAATCGCGCGCAAATATTTACATATCCCAGGAGAGCCCGGACAGATGAGGAATGATGTCGGAACGGACGCGTGATGTCTTATGGGATACGCGTGTTGCGAAGCAAGAGGTAGGCAGAGATACGTGCAGCATCGTGCTGCTGCATGCCTGCGTGTGGGCCACGTTTGCGGGTATTGCTACACCCGCGGATATATCATATGTAAGGCACCCACACGTCCCTGATTATGAGTTTCTACCGCATTCGCCTTCGAGCATATCGCGCGATTGTGCATCGCCGCGTTATTACTCCGTTCTCTCCTCGGATCCCGACGTTTCGAGTCAACTTATCACGGCAAGGGTGATAAACGAGCGACATTATCCAGCCGTACAGAGGTTATTGTGTGTCTCTGTGGCAATTGAGCCGAGGACCTGCGATATCCAGGATACGATCCTTTCCTAATACGTTATTCCTTATTTTCATTTTTACAACCGTCGTACAGTGTGCGAAGGGAAGAGAGAAATAATGGAAGGTGTGAGAGAGTGCATTTATGGTGTGATAGCTGCTCGCTCGCCCGATTCACCAGTGACATTAGCTCGAGGTGATCCATGCACCGGCCGGTGGAAGAGCCGGGCGGCCATTTTCTCCAATACGAAGTGTTGTTCATCATAATTTAAAATAGATTAAGAAGTTAATTATTATTCGTGAATGACGCCGCCGAAAATCAGGCCTCGATTGTAATTATGCCGAGCTCGAGTGATGCAGGGGCTTCGGTATACCCCCTTCTCCTAATTGTCTCTCTCCCTCTATTTTCTCTCTCTCTCTCTCTCTCTCTCTCTCGCGCATTATTCCGGCGACGACGTTTCGCCGGACCCGAAAATAGGACCCATATAATTTTCGAACTCGTGGTTAGACACCGCGCCTAGAAATAATGCCGATGCCCCGCGTTAGATGTATAATACTGATCCCTTTGCCGGTGTAATTTTCGTTCGTTCGTTCATTCCCTGCGTTCACGTGCGTCTAATTTACCGCGGATGAACGCGACCCGAGAGAGGTATTCACTCTTAACCTCATGATGTTCCACAACGCTCTTTGGCGCACATTGTTCCGTTATGTTTTACAGTGACGAGTATAAAGCGCGAACGTAATTGTCAACGAACAATTGTTTTACCGTAGATAATTATACAAATTTATTTTTATATGCTTTGGGAAGGTAACTATTTATAAAAAAAAAAGTTTCGAGAACTCCAGAGTTAGATCATTTTGAACGTTCTAATTATAAAACTATTTCCATTAAAACCATTAAAACCACCTAAAAATAGTGATATCTCAGTTCGTTGTTATTCGAATTTGGTAAAATTCATTTCATTTACGTAGTACGGTCGTTTTGTCATTCGTTTTCACTATCATTGAAGTAAGTCACGTGGATGGAGGTTTTTAAAACATTTTTTTCTCGTTCCGTAACTTTCGATTTAGACGACCCGGTCAATTTGTACTAACAAACATCACCGTTTACATTTTTTATGATTTTTCATTTACTCCTTCGCCAAATCACGGAACCACGTCACGGGTGTAGAAAACAGCGAAACGTACGACGGCCTGCAACATTGCGAAAGCGGACCAGGCCTGTTCATTTCGGTGTACAAAGATCCGATAACGATTTAAGACCCTAGCTAACGAGATTTATAATATTGCAAAACTGGCTCGCCGTTCGGCGAATGTCCACCTTGAGTATTTGAATTTCCCCTCGCGACTGTAGAGTCACGTATGCCTTGATATTCGCTGGGTGTAACCGAGACGTTGTGGATGTATGTATTTTAAAAAATGCAAAGGCGTTGCAGGAGCGAGCGGAAAGCGCCGAGGCATGAGACTCTTTAACCCTCTGGAATAATAATTGTCACCGATCAAGGTATAATTATATTAATAACTTTTTACGAGGACATCGAGACCGATCGTACAGGGATCGATCGATCGATACATCGATCGACGCAGGACCAGAGATATTGGCAAAAGCCAATTACCAAGCAATGCGGCTTCGACGATCGTACAACGGGACTTTCCCGATGACAGCGTAAGAAACGAGATAAAAAAAAAGTCTACCGAGATCGGATCAAACGAAACTCGCCGAAGGTTTGTGATCGTCGAAATTGCGTCGTCAAAAAGGGCCGAGCTTCTCGTATGCGTGCAGGAATCTTACTTATTTACCGATTCATTTGTTGCTCGCGCGTGGATTATCAACACAAAATTGGACGATCTTACAACTTTCTTAAATTTACCTGACGGACAATTGTCCCGCGCACCTCTTACAGCCGAACGAATAATAATATTAAAATAATATAAATAATAAGAAAATTGTTCGATTACGTACATCATCGCTCACCTGGGGGTCGTCAACGAGGCTTGTGTGTAGTACTAGGTCGGTTTGGTCGAGTCCCGGGGGTGGCAGCAGGGCGTCGGGACGTCTGACGCCGCCGTACTCGACGCCTCGACCTCCGCCTCCGCCGCCACCTCCTCCGCTGCCTCGACCACCATCGTAGGGAAACGAGGCATGCATGTTCGTCTGAAACAATACGAGAAAAATTTACATTTTAATCAAGCTGCTTCGTACTGGCGAGATAAATTATTGCTATTCCTATTCTTCTGATTCATATTTTTTCGGTCTTGCGTTGTACAAATTTTAAATTCGCTCTTTTTTGGACCCGAGGACACGTTATGACACGGTGTTCGTAATCTCACGAGACAACCGGACGGTTGTAATCTGTGGTGATTGGAGAACGAGGTTCCAAAGCTCGCGACGCCACGGTAAGCGTGAGTTAATATGATGATTAAAATGCCAATGATCGGTACGGTTAATCTTCGTCCGTCTTTGCGCCGCGTTGTGTAATATACATAATATGTTGAAAACACAAAATGGAGATCGAAATTCCATGAATCATTTGCCTGCGCGTAATATTTATATAGACTTGTAATAAACTGGTTGCTGCGCAACTTTGATGGGAACAAGGACGACCGATAGATTTACTCGTGTCATCTATATTTCTTTTTGAATACGCGTAGGGAATATACGACTCGCCTCAGTGCCCAGAGCTACTCGTTATACGGCCGAAGCGTGTGCCAACATCGATTAAATCACGTTAACGTCAGTTTGCAGCAAAACTTATTAGGGCGAGCAAATCTTTTCTCATGCGTTATGTACCCACGATCATCGAGTCAAGCGTACGCGTTCAGGTGGAGCTGCGTGTATAATTTCGAAGCGATTTCGTCTTGTGCAATCTTCAATTGGAAGGATATAACAAAGTTGTTAATTTTCGAAACGGCAGGTTGGACGAGATATTTCCATCCGCGGACGTATAATGAAGACAACGTGTTATAAACATATACATCACTGAACAGCGGGAGGAAATTTACGACTGGAAAGGAATATGCGTGCAGCGGATATTATCATATCCTACCTACCTACATACCCGTGGTGTTAAACGAGCGAAGAGAATAGTTGGCAATGATTGTAGTAAATATGCCAATCGTCGATGGAATTGATCCTTCTGGTGTTACAGTTCCCAGGCAATTATCGTCCTGGAAGTGGTATAATACAGGTATATCTGGCTTTGCATTGTCGGATTCTACTTTTTATGCATATCAGCGCTTGGTGGAGGTGAAGCGGGCCGGCTGCACGCCAACAGCGGACTATAAAGCGATCACAAGCCGCGTGCAAGCCAATTTGACTGAAGTGCATCAAGCGCCTACCTACCTACCTACCTACCTGCCTGCCCACGTGTCTTGTCTGTTCTATCCTATGGCGAAGAGTGAATGTGTCACTTGCAAAGCGAATGGAAGACGTATTATGCCCGACGATATATCTGCCCGATGCACCAGCGGAGCTAAGACGCTCGCGCTCCTTCCTAAGTAATCGCAAATCGTCTGTATACCTCTGGCCAGATATAACGAGACAAAAGCCAGCACCGGCTGACTAACGACGATTGATTATCCACGCTGTCTGTTTAACCGTCACTCAATCGCTTATACGCCATTTATTCGCATCTAACTCAAGACCCACGTGTAACCCATCTTATTCAACCGCAGCTTGACCGTCGAATTACCCACGCCAAGGGTATCGATACACAACAAATACTCACGGGGTTGAGGTGAGCTGAGGTGAGATGAGGTGGGACGGAATTATTCACCTGTTCTACTGCAGGTTTAACACCAGGCCATTTCTGTCCAGATTGCTTACTTTCTGGTTGGATTAGGAAGGTAATCAAATTCATTGATTCATCTCTACGTCATCGCATGACACTTGTTCAACTACTTAGAACCGTATCGCGTATATATAAGTTTTTTGCGTCGATCTAGGAAATCTGTTGGAAATTTGGTGCTACTATACGGTGAACCTCCTTACGGTGACATCTAATATTGTCGATTTGGTTCACTGGCAATCCGGCCTCTGTCGCACGCAGCTCTAAACGCCAATTGAACGATTCTGCGGTTTTAAAAAGCTTAATTTAGGCCAGCCTGCGGACGGTACGAGGATATCATGTAGTATGCAATCGGCCTGTAGACTAGCGGTACCATACGGCAAAGCGAATCCCATCAGCGCCAGGTCATCCAAGATATGACACTGGAGTTTCTATCGTGGAGTATCTTCTCGGACGGTCCGAGAAGGAGGCGGGGGGAGGCGATCGTTGATCGTGGAGAAACCGCTCGCACAGGCAGGCAGACACGCAAGACGCTAAGCGAGGGAATTGTCTGCTCGAGGAAGATGAGCACGGAGACCAGCGAAGGCCGAGCTGACGGGTCAAAGTGCAGCGGAGACGTGTAAGATGATCTGACCTGTTTGCCAGACGGTAAAGACGCGCGAGAATCACTCACTACCGGGTTTCTCGGATGCGGCTGGTGAGGCTTCCAAGTCCATGGGTATAATTAACGACCCGACTCTGCCTTTCGTCCCAACCTTTTGATAATAATTGCTCGGCGAATCGCTGCTTGCCAACGAACTCTACGGGAATCCGATCAACGTACCCGCACTTTATCATTCGACGTGCCCGTTACCGCGTTCGCGCGTTGTGCGTGCACCTATCATCATCGATACAGCGGTCTTGTGCTGTCGGGTGAACTGCAGGAACGGGTAACAGGGAATGCATACTTGAGGAAAGATCACGTGGCTAGGCTCACGCACGGATTGACCGTTTCACTTACGATTAGCCAAGATTCTTTCCCGTGATTCCTGATATAGTCATTAAAGTCGAGTCGGATCATGCACGGTGATCATTCCCGGCGTAGCGTTTAAATGTTAGATCGACAGTGACGGATGGGCGACTAATTTTCCAAACAACCTTACCGTTTTTCGAACCTCATCGGAAGCCGCGCCAACAATCTTTGAATGCGGATACCATCCGGATATTCTCACGTATCGTCGTTACGATGATCGCTCGGAAGCCAGCGTCAACTTTTCGCGTATATCGTTGTGAAAAGAATTTCTCATCGCAGGTCCGCAGACTGACCTGCCGCAGCATTCGGGAGGTGTGAAGATGGTGCTTTTCAGAGAACAATTAGACGCCGACAGTGCGGGGATGCGGTGAGATAAAGTTAAGTGCTGCGGTGATAGCGTGTCGATTTACACCGAGATCTCTCGTACTCTCGACCGATTAAACGGGGCGGAGGCATAGAGATCGAGTCGGCGGCAGCTCATCGGGCTAAACCGGTGAGACCGACTCCGCAGCTACCGCCTAAGCGAATCATTTACGAAGGATAGAGAACGGCCGCGTATACACGGACACATATCCAGACCTACGCAATCACGAGGAGAAACAAGTTCCGTCAGCAAGAGATCACGTCGCGTCGGCGGTGGCTGTGGCAGTTGCTGTTGCTGCCGTTGCTGCTGCTGCTGCATCTCGTGCCAGGCATACGTCGTCGAAATGTAGAGGTGGGTACCACTCGAGCTGGAGGGACTCCGATACGAGACGAGACAAGACTGAGAAGAGAGACCCAATTCCCACAGTGGAGTACGTCTTACGACGATGACTGGACGATAGGGTTATAATGCAAGCCGGGAATTTCGTACTTTGCACAGGTTTATGTCGGTTTTAGCGGTTATTCCTCATACTACGTGACTTTTAACCTCTGGCGTATCGTATTTCTGGAATTGACCGATGCTCAGCAGGCTGAACTGTCTTTCCAACTGTCCGGAAGTCACGTCATCGCCCGGCAGGATCTTATCGTCGGAGATTGTATACTTTCAACATGATAATTCGTCCAGAATCCAACAGCTATCGGAATATAATGAATGGATTATTTTTCATTTTCTTGCAGAAACTTGAGAAAATACGCAGTGAACATATCGCAAGTAATTTTCATCTGTGATAAAACGAATGAAAGTATTATCGTTTTTTATTCCTTTTTCTGACATCGTAACACCGATGCTCCGGTGCATGGGAAAAAAAGAATGCTCCTGACGATTCTTCGCAATAGTACCTATTTTTTTTTTTCTGATTCATTACGAAACTCCACCTCCGGGTCAAGAGTTATAATGTTCATTTTCATCGGTTAATTCCCGTACGCAGTCCACCTCGCACGTCGTTGACTTGGGTGAATGGATCCGAGGGTTAAAGTTCAGGCGATACGAGTTGCGTCAGGTTGAATTCGAAGAAATAATAACAACGTTTTCGTTTTCTTTTCTTTTGGTTTGTTATAAAACTCATCTTAAAAACGCGCAGATTTGTTACAGCGATATAATAAAGTTGCGGCGTGCAGCGGAAGCGTAGGAAATACTGAGATAGCGGTGTAATTGAGCTGGTAGGAGGTAAAAGACTTTAACTTGAGCTGAGAAAGTTTTCTAAGAACTAAAACGCAAGCCGTATACGTACAGAATTTTAATCGCATCCCACGACAAGTGGATGGAAGGAAAAGCAGAGATTTGGGCCAAGCTGTGGTCGCGCAGTTGCGACAATGCGAATACGGCAGCTATAAGGTAGGTTTACAGCTGCCGGTTGACCGTTGGCAAATTGTTTGTTCGTCCATGAGTCGACGATGCGACGTCGCCGCTCTTTCATTTCCGCAAAGAAGACAGGTGAAATTTCAACGATGCCTTGTCCAGATAATGCATTCTACTTTATTGCTCGTTGTTACGCTGCCGTTTCCATACTTTTATCAACAAGTCCTCCTCCTCCACCTCCGCCTCCATCTTCCTCTTCTTCTCGCAGGCAGACATGCCGAGGGCCAGAATGCCGCGGGTGGACGACAAAATTGCCTGCCCGAAACGTCGCGCGTCGCAAGGTTCACAAAGTTCAGATTGATAAGCCAGCTTCGCGCTAGACTTTTTTCACACCGTCGTCCGTACCCTGCACGGATCATCCGAAGAATCTGACCAAGGCGAGTTTTTTTCTCTCTGCCCTCTCTTACACACGAGATGATCTCTGACTGCGGTGATCGCGATGTGATTTCCTGGGAATTACGTCTTCGTCAACCGAGGTGAAATGCTCCGAACCGGCGCTGCAGTGTAATGAGCAACTCAATTAACCAGGGAGAGAACTAAGAAAACCCGTGCTTTCGAACGCTCGTCGATCACCGAACGAAAAAATATTCGCGGATCAATGTGTAGTCATTTTTTTGCGTAAATTGAGACCCCCGTTTGAAGTGTTCGGTTCGTGAAAATATTCAGCGTCGTCAAGGTCGAGACCAGGGATAAGAGAAACTCTTGTTCGAACCGAGGTACCATTTTGTCCATACGAAGCTCGTCCGGCTAGAACACATCTGGCGTATCTAGTTAAACGAATAAATATGGTTACACTAACCTCGCGACAGTCGGGCTGAAGTTTGATTAGGTTTTATTCTCCGAGTGGCACTTTCACGCGGTAAAAAAGTACGCGATAGTCTCGTGCTAATGAACGGTACAGATATAAACGACATACACACGAAAGGAGGATCGGATGATCGAGCGAATTATATCGCTCCCGTACATCGCGATGGTTATAAATTGGTACACATGGTGTACGGAGCCGGTATAATACACCGAGCGATACTAATGAGATGAAATGTGATCGCCTTTCTCTTGTTAAACGCGCTCACCTCTGCGGCGGACGGGATGAAGTTGCGTTTATGATCGTTGCAATTTTTTTCCAGTACCTACCTACCGCGAACCAGCAACCATGTTGGCAAAACGAATCGACTTGTAAACACCCGCAGATAGGCAGGAGACAGCTGCAGTATAAGTTTTCCTTATCTTGATCGAACTAATTTCATCGATCGCGCCGCAGCTTCCGTCATCCTGAAACTGGTTGTAGATCAGACCGATCATCCGAATGATTTTTACCCGCCCGAGCCAGGCTTGCGTCCGTATCGTTTTTCTCTTACAAACTTGAACGCGATTATCCTGCATCACCGCATCCGTACGAGGAGGCTGCGGAACAATAAGGAAGGAGTTCCTCGTCCTGATGAAATCAGTGATATATTACGTCCATATCCCGCGGCCGGGTTATCTCTGCAAGCGACATCCTGCACGCGAGTAAACGTCTTCATCCCGGGACTTCTTCTTCGGCCTGTACGAACGTACGAAGTGGATATCCGCTATCCGCACGATACACGCCCGCGAAAAGCAGCTAGACCGACTTTCTACCGTCAATTTAATTCGTTTCTCTGCCCACAACGCGTGCAAAAACGCTAATTCGTGACGCTGACGATGAGCAATCGGTGCGCTCGCCATTGTTGCGTATATAAGGGTACAAATAAAGGATACAAATCGGTCTCGTACGGGTGAAAGAAACCGCGCAAAACCAGCTAAGCCGACCGCAACAGATCGGGAAACGGATCCTGCAAGACTCTGGACCTGAAAAGGATCATCCCTGCAGTTTACAAACGTGGACCGAGCCCGTCCAACTTAACTCCGAAGGGGGTGCGGCACAATAACCCAAAATTCCCCGCTCTAAATACCCTCGTGTAAAAATGCTCCGAGCAATGCGAGGCGTTTGAGCATTGCATGCTTGTGCAGCTCGTTCTAAGAGCGGATCAACTGGGGCGAATGATAGAGGCATGGGGCTCGCTCGGGGATCGCGCTAGCTAGGGGCTGAAAGAGGGATCGACAGATGAATCCGCGGGACAGGGTGCAGGGTAAGCCCGTTTGCTGGGTGGTCCGGAAAGCCACTCAGCTGATTATTAGCATTGTCATCTCGGCTCCGAGCCCCTGGTTCTGGAGTATTTTTTATTCGTCAATGAGTGGAGTGCCGTTTACTGCACGCGGATAACAGTATTTTTCGAACACACATATATGTATATCTGACGTTGCGTTCGAAGGCCGCGGTGGGCGAATTATCAGTCCTCGCATCTGCAGATCGATGAACGGTGATCCGAAGAGGGGAAAAACGGGGCGAAGAACTAATTTTATAGATTGTTAAAGGCCGTACGGACAAGCAGCCGCATCTTCCGTCTCATCGTTGGATGGTTGAGTGCTAACGGATCGGCGTGAGGACCCTTCGGCCTGTCTTGAGTCTTGGGCTCGGTAATTCTTGGCATATTTGCCTCAAAGCTAACCCGCGAGGCATCTGCCTCTAGGGAATGTCGAAGGTCTAACCAGAACTTAATAAGTAAATTACTCTGCACCCTGGCCGACGTGCACCTTGTATAAGCGAAACAAAACTTAAACTCTTGGACTAAGATAAGTCCGTCGACGGAGGCTTTTCGCTGCACGCGATTACGGCTCGCTTTTATTGGAAATCAAATTAACAACATTCTTCCTTCGATCCAAAGGATCCGATTCAGTGATTAAAACTCGCTTTTGGGTATGGTCGAAAATTTCCCCATCCCCCTACGATAATCGCAGTCCAACCTACGCTCAGCGTTTTCTGCAATTTGCTGCAGGAGGAACAGCGATTAATTCGCTCATACCGACACTGAACGTGAGTATTTATTTTCACCGCAAGCTTTAAACCAACGATTGACTCAGCCGAGGTCATTCGGTTTACCGGTCCAGAAACGGAAATGGCGAAGAAGATGGTTCGGCATCGGAAGGAAGGTAAGACGACGTTGCATAGTTTGTCAACTATATACGCGTTCAACTATTCACGAGACTGAAACGCTCCTGACTTAACCGCCCAAGTTCACGGCGGTTTTCGAAATATTTCGTTTCGAAGGATTCCTCGAAGGCCATCCCAACCTAGCTCACCTGACGCCGTCCTTAGGTCCGCTCAAATTTCGTCGTAGAGTTGCAAAAAAAAAAAAAAGAAAGAAAGGGAAATAAAATCAGGGCAGTCCCCATTTTCGCACATCGACCCGAGTACACGACACCTCCGGCATATTTCGCACAACGCGAAACTGTCCTACGGTGATAATTAGGGTGATTTTTTCTCCTCTCCTATTACTTTTTTTTCTCTCTGTTCTTCTTTTCCAGCATCACTTGTGAAAGCAAAGCGCTGCTTGGGCGAGTCTCTATTATTATCGGGCACAGAGGCCGAGAGAACGACAGAACGAAAACCGTAAGAGGGAGAGAGGGAGAGAGGAAGAGAGACTCGCTGTTCTGCAACACGTGAAAGTTTCAGACCTTCCTTCCCGGGTATTTGGACGGACAATAGGTTAGGTAGAGCGAACCTCACTGCAAAGATTTTTCACTCGGTGGCTCATAACACCTTTTTGATTGTCTCTCTTCCTGTAGCTGGAACCAATTAATGACGATAGGTGCTGGGCGTTGAACGCGACGAGGAGAACACGAAAGACATATGTGTCCCGGTCGTTGTATAAAACCCGTTACGGAAACGTACCATCACATTCGATTTCGAGTATTCAATCCTACGAATGTATCCTATCTAATAAAATCATTGTCCCGGCATTGATCTGCAGACATACTGTAGGTAGGTACGTGACTTCGAGCTCTCAAGTATTGCTGAAGGCGGTTTTGCGGTATCATTTCGCCAATTGCAGATATTCCCCCTATCTATTATTTGTACCAAGTTTCGAGGCTTTCCTCTGTCGAGCGGTCGCAACAACTAGTGCCTCTCATCACGAAATATCCTCCAAGCGTCTACGGGATGAAGATTTCCATGCAAATGAACAAGGTGCAATTAAAAGACGCTGAAAAAATTCACGAGCGGGATATTTGACGAATCATGAAATACGATCGTTCGTTTCCTCTCAAGATCAGTAATCGTGTACACAGGATGAAAAACAAATATCGTATTGTAATAAGTGTGAAAAAGTTGACTGAACTCACAGGGAAATAAACTATTGGGTAGGTACGTGGTGTAAAACTTGTCATGCGTATAGAAATTATTATAAGTGTATACCGAAAGATGTACAACCTGCCGACATAAGAATATATTCCTGGAGAAGTACAGAATAGGCGGTGAGTAAGGCTTTGCGAACAACGGTAAACCCGCTACATAGTCGTCACAATAAAATATGGAAATGTGACATTTGGCCCCCTCGAGTATCTTGTGACTCGTGTCTCAGGCCTCCTCCCACCTCGTCACGGGGCGAATCACGTATGCTAATAAATCTCTGGCGCAAGGAGCGTAGGCCAAATAGAGACAAAAATGTGCCTTTTTTTTATAGAGAACCGAAAGAACCGTGGACGCCTCGTCGCAGAGTTCCTTACAGCCAGGTTTCGTTACATCTCCACGTTCCTTCCGAGATAACCTGACCTTACCTAATCTGACCTAATCTAACCAGGCCCAGGCCACGTCATTTTCACGGTGCTGTATGAGTTTACATGTACCGAAAAGATACGATTCGTCCAATTTTTACTTTGTAGAGATTGAAGATCATTTATCCTGACCATCGAATCGTTTCACTGGTACCGACCTCGGCGATCGAGATAAGAAAAAAACTGACTTGAAACATGATTGATGCGGCGATTGATGGATTCAACATTTTTGAAAAACATTTTCAACATTTTCGGGAAACGGAAAGCAGAATACAAAATCAACCAGAGTTTTATGAAGCCGTTTAGGACCGCTCTGAGCCCTGTAAATCTAGGAGCGAACGAACCGACAGGTCTGGGTGGAGAAGTGGGTTCAAGAGGTGTGTAAATATCACGACAGGGGTTCAAAGTCACCTTCTCGGGGAGCATCGCGATTGGGATCAATGATGTCACGGTGAAACGTATTGGGTTCGATCTGTCTGATCGATCGATACCATCGGCTATTACCCGCCACTCCTCGACGGGTCGATCGCCTAAGTAGGGATAATGCTCCGTAGATAATGTACGTGGCCATGGCTACACCATTGTAATGAGGTAGCACGCTGTGCACGTGACCGGATCTGAGTACCGAGCCTGGACTTCGTTGGTATACATCGAACGGACGATATAGGTGCCTACCCGGATTGGCAATGATGTAAATTTGTGCTACACCGGCTACGGTTGAACCACAGCGGGTAAAAAAATACCCATTATCCACATGATCGGAAAAATTAGACTTGCAAATAATGGGACGGTAGGATCTATTTGCCTTGGAACAGGTTTCGGCGCATCGGTTCTGGCACCCGTGATGACAGTTGTAAGAAACTGACGGGAAATTGTACTCACCACATGAATGCTCTCGGCGTCCCTCCTGAGGTCGCCGCTTCTTTGGCCAGCCGTAACCGCGGCGGATAGTTGGTTATAGTGGTGCTGATGTAGCGTGTTCAATTGGGCGTACGGATCGCTGACAAGGTAGTCGAGGTGCTGAGGTTGTCCCAGACCGGGGTGCTGAGGACTGGCGGGCGCGTGATGGTGCGAAGGAAAAGGCGGCGGAAAATACGGTGGCTGGAAATCTGAGGCGGTTGGAAGCGAGGCGCCACCGTGGTGCGGCATGCCACCTCCGTTTCCATTTCCTCTGTGACCGTGGTGGTGCGCCCCCGAATACGGTGACGAGTTTCCACCGCCCAGCGAGGATATGCCCCCATGTCCCGTCAAACGGTCCTGAAAGTTGCAAGGAAACATGGACATTAGGTATTTTTACAGTGGAAAATTCGAGGTCTGCAAGTGAATTGAACAAAGCTAGGATTTCAGGATGTATAGTTATAAATCGTCGATGCAGCTTGTAACACTGTCAATTATGCCGTCATCCTTCTATCGAGGCTCTGAACGACGTCGAACACAACGGCCGTGAGCAATTTATCAGGATAATAGCTATCCCAGCAAGTGTTGATCCGGTGTGGCACACATCGGGGTTGAAAGTTTAACGTTTTGATACCGAGTTCGTTAGCGGCAGGTGAGGCACGTTTGTTTAGCCGCGAATCGTACGAACGAATACATTGTTAATGCGAACGCGTACCGAAGAATGATTAGTAAAAATATCATGTGATGACCCTTGCGGGAAAAAAAATCCGTCTTTTGATAACGATCTTTTTGATTTCATTCTCGTGCTTTTTTCACACGTGGACATTGAGAAAGCGACGTAGATGACAATGTTCGTATGTAACGTTATATCCTTCATCTTTGTTAAACGACGCGAGGTGTATCCCATAAGAAGACGTACACATAAAACTCTGCAATTATTAATCACGAATCGGATTGTGCTCATTGAAAAATAGTCACGGCCTCATCGCTTGGTACCCGAAGCGGCTGTCGCGTGACAATACCTTCTCGAACCCTGTCAATAGGCAGGTTAGGCTTGTCCTCACTTTCTCGGACACCAATATGCAGGCTTCGAAGTCGACGAAACACTGTGTCAGAAATTCACCGAGAAGACAGCGTTGAGAATATTGTTCGAGAGAGAAAAAAAAGAAGCACCTACATCCATACACAGAGAGAAAGAGCGGCGAAAAGGTGCGACTTATGGACTCGAACACGGTAGCTGCGGAATCACAGCCGAGTCGACGATGAATTTGCAGTCGGAATTGGCCAATCCGATCGCGGGTTAACAGACGCCGTTAGAATAGTAATTATATTATGACAGGTTCCGTACATGCCCGGCGAGCGGAGGAAGAGAATTAATGTTGCCGTGATTGCCAAAGGCCAAATGCGTGCAGGCGGGTGTTTGACAGTGCGTGTATGTAGACGGGGGGCGGAGGTGTGTGTGTGTGTGTGTGTGTGCGAAAGAGGCGAAGGAGGCGGCAAGAGCGGGTCGTGCGTGTGCACTAACGCAGAGACACGACACGAATCGGCCTACTACTACAGGCACACCTCTGAGCATCGGTTGGGTACATGCGTCGATTGGATCTTTGCGTGTCGATGCTGAACGTACTTGCGTTGCGTAAGTCCGGACACCACGCCGCGTGCGTAAAACTCTATGCAGGACTTGAGGAGTATGAGAAATCAATCACCAAAGCCTGGTTGCCTCTCGCTCCTGTCGACTGACAGATAGTCGGATCACCTCAGAGGTGGAATTTATCCTGTGGCCGACCGGCTCCGATCCGATCTCAACCCGCTGCAGCAGAGCGCGCTACTCTCTCGTTCGAATTTTCATCTATCTATGACTGTCAGAAACGAAACAATCACTCTTCCCTGATTATCATGCGTGATTCGTGTGGATTGCGCACTTGGCACGTGCGTGCCGTGCCACGCCTCGTTGGACGTCGCGTTATCGGCTGCTCCGAAGTACGGGATTCTTCCAGCTCTTTCCAGTGAATATTCCATGATTTTACCGCAGTCTGAGCTGTCGATGGATTGGGTTCCGAAGGGCTTTGACGATGAGACGCTGGAGTTTAGTTTTCCAATCGAAATCCACTGACTAAAAATTTGCATTTGATGGTGCTTAAGAACAACCCAATGATGTTTGATGAATAATAGAATCAATGGCCTGCCATTAAAAATCAAGAAGTTTGTAGCCCAAAGATTCGTCAATATTTCAACCTGAGAAGCTCGCGCGACGAGTTTAGGCCGGCACAAAATCACACCAGACACCATAAAGTGAAAATTATGCGCAGTTATGCTTGACTGACAAATGTCTATAAAGTTTAACACTCCATTCGGATGTGGTAATCGCAGGGTTCGAGCTGAGAATGCATTATTTATGCACACTAAATGCATATAATTACGGACACCGAGGTCGAGCGCGCACGATATGTATACGTCAGAGTGGAAGGGACACCCTAGGGCATTGAAATCTCGAGGATAGCCCGGGGGTCGGTCGAGCGCTGCCTGGGAGTGAAGTATGAACTATGCAAATATCGATTTACCGTATCAGCTGTAAGGGAGCCATTGCAGCCGACTCTGGTGTGACCCCTAAGACGGTGCACCGATCGTGAGATTGCAGCCTGGCGTAGAGACACACAGAGAATCCTTCCGCCCGAGATAAGACTGTATAAGATGTTATTACGAGTGATGAAGTGATGCAGGAAGGCGGCCGAGTGGCTCGGGGACTCCAGGGCAGGCAGGCAGGCAGGACCCGATATCGAATCATTCATAAATCGCTCGCTTCGGGCCTGCGGCGAGATCGCGGGAACGCGGTGCCCCGGTGATTAGCGAAAAACCAGTGGAATTCCCGTCCGTTCGTTAATTCGCGGGTTTCACGTGTCTCCCCGGAGAAAGTCGGCGAGCGCGGCCGAGTCGAGAGAGGAGGATGAAAGACGAACTACTCGGACAGGAAGAGGCCAGGAACCTGCGAGGAAGAAAAAGACCCCGCCGATCTAAACTGTCGACGAAATCTTTTAATTGGTCTTCAGTCAAGTACCGCTAGTCGAACCGGTCGGCTCCAACCGACGGAATCGTATATATATACACGCCACGGCTCGAACGCTCGATGATTCTGACTGTTTTGCGTCCGATGTGCACCTACCTACATTGTTCCTCGGACAAGTGCGCGTCATTTTTTGAAAGTTATGCCGGTGAGTTCTTGGCTTGGACAGAGAGACGGAGAACTTTTCATATTTCACAGAACGGTGGAATATATTTTACCGTGAGATAACTTTTCGAAGAAATTCTACCTTTATTATTTGAAATTTATTAGTTTTCAAACTTGTGTTCGGAATAGATTAATGAATATTATACTGGCCGCTTGAACGATCTAATGGACGTAAAATCAATCAAAGGATGACGTGAACTCTCGTCTATGCTAAACTTATTCAAATGCCTCGTTATAAAACGATTTTCATTCCTTTTTCAGCACCACACTGGCAGCACTCCGGTCGTAAAACGTAACTGAATTATGTAGATAATTCAAGAACTGATAACGTTACCATTCTAGCTAACAATAAATCATTGCTGTTGTCGTTTGATAAAATCGTTGTTAGCCTGAAGTTATCCACCAATAGCCAGTCACAAGGAAATTTTCGGCATCGTGAGGAAGAATTTGTAGTGCGATCATCAAATGGATTCAATACGTTTGTGATCGCGACGAAGCAATGAGATGAATTCAAATTCATAAAAATATTTCAATTTCTCATTCGTCGTCCGTATGCGACAGAGTTTTGTAACGAATAAAGTGTTTCATATAATTTCGAGAACCGATTGAGTACCGAGTTTGTTTGAATCCCCAATATCTTGCTGTCAGGACCCCCCGGGTCAGGTTTTGAGCTGTCCCCAATCATTTTTCGTCGTTTCTCGTGCAACTTACATACAAAGCTGAACTGGTTTTCTCGACCGTGCCACGTGGACGTTATGCATACTTGATATGCAGAGTATTATAATATTCAAGCGGTACTGAGAAAAATGATAATTTTACGAGGGCTTCGTACGAGAATATGATTCGCGCCGTGGAATGAATTCCAGAGAATATTACCCGGTTTGAGAATTAATCAACCCGTTACGTAATCCACATCATACGTGCGGTGTTGTGTACACACCCAGCGTTGCATTCAAAAGACAAGGGTGCGGCGTCGTGGTGACAACTGTGTTGCAACGTTACAGGTATCAAACTCAAACTTCAAACGCGTAAGCTTGTCAAGATGATCCAAACCCCAAAGTAGCATTCTACGGTACATGATCGGAATTCAAGTGGGTAAATGATTGCAGCAGCATCTCTTTGGAAGATGAAGTCAAAGAAACTAGATAAGTGGACGGTAAAACGACGTATGGGAAACAATTTATACTTCCCTGGAGCGAGATCGCCGATCGGCGAGAAGAAGACAATGGACTTGTCTAAGATAACCGGAGCTTCTAATCTGCGAATCTGACCATCTCGGGTGTTTGTTAGACGGATGTATAGCTGATAAGCTCGCGGAGTACAGAGCACTGCAGGCTGCAGGTATCGAAAGAGACGTCTCGGTCCTGCTTAACCCAGAGGCGATAATGCAGCCGAGCGTGCATTCGAGGCTCTACGAAGCCACTTCATCGACGCCGTGCGTATGCAGGGTACCTTACACCCGGCCATGCGTTAAGCCGTTACTGAACCGTGATAAAATCTGACGACGTTTACGCCGCCGCCACGGACTCCCGACATGCGACAACCCCTGAACGGCTATCCGTCGATTCCATCTTTCGGCGACCCGACTCGAATCCAACGTCGCAAGCCACGCATGCAGGCTTCTTTTAACCCCTTCGTACAGTTCTCATGTGTAAGTTTTAACCTGCAGAGCGAGCTTTATACTGACGTTAAGGTACTTTACGCGTGTCTCACCGGATAACTCGCGATATCTTATTCCGAGTCTCGCAACTCCCGAGAAGCAAACGATCGCTTTGTCTCCGACTGCCTCGTTTCATGGTTCGCTAATGTCACGACTGAAACATCTCGGAGAGATACGTGAATCCGGGCATGACTTTTGCCCCATTTTACGGAACCGTGCGCCGTGTAATGCCTAAGGAAATTCGTGCCGAAGTTAATGCGGTTGCGGTTGTTAATTAATCGATAACGAATACCTAGGTCGCGGAGACAACTTTTACAAAAGTTGCGCGAGCATTTCTACAGCATGGAAAAGGCAGACGTAGGGCTTGCGTTCGGTCATGTCGCAATTATTTCGAGAATGATTGTGAATTCTTGATTTCTGACAACCAATTAAATGGAGAGTGGTTTTCAAAAGTACCATTAATATCGAGTGTCCTCGAAAAACAATCACCTCCGGTGTGACTGACTATGCGGTTTTTCCCATTTGTCGAAGAATTACCTTGCACTGTCATTCCTGAACTATTTCTATTTTCCTAATTCTTTCGATTCTATCCGGTCGTAAAGTTTCCGAGAGACGGTTCTGCGTTATTGAAAAATACATGAAAACACGCAGCGCCTGACATAAAAAAATATGTTGACGATATGAAATAATGTCAAAAATTTTGAAAAATACATTTGTTTACTCTGCAGGCGTAGATGGATACGGTTCTTTTCACAAGTTCCTTATCTGATTTTCTTTCTTTTTTTTTTCCCTGCGTCAACCTTTCATAAATTCATTCTGAAACTTTTCATTTCCTTTGACGTGACCACACTGCTCGCGACACCGAATGAACAGTGAAATTTTCACCAGTTACAGAATGCAGTTGACTATATACTTGGAGAGATAGGATTAGATTGCTGGCTATTATGGAATGCGTCGTTCAATTAGCAGGGTGGTTTTCAGCGTTAAGGCGACTAGTGGACTTACGGGTTACATCGTGACAAAATTTTCCGTTTCGAAAGTTTGGAAATCGCTGCTATAGATATATGGACGCACTTTTGCTATTGTGAAATCACGGAATATACTCACGTATACGTAAACCTATATGTATATACAAAGCACTTGAACCGAAGGTAAACGACGACTCGAATCACTGTTTATCCGAAGGTAACGATACATGAATATGATGAACGGTGCGAGCGGATTACCCAACTTTTTCGTTCTTTTCTGTTTTTTCTAGGTTCTGTATTTTTTCTTCTCCGATATCAGCTCCTCCTCTTTTTCTCTACAAATATTTTTACACCTATACGAAT
The DNA here is from genome assembly GCF_021901455.1 of Neodiprion lecontei. Lineage (NCBI taxonomy): Eukaryota > Metazoa > Arthropoda > Insecta > Hymenoptera > Diprionidae > Neodiprion > Neodiprion lecontei. Next base: position 37,353,257 of record NC_060262.1, read on the forward strand.
AGACACTCCTGCCTTTAAAATACGTAACGGCAATAAATTGTTCGGTTAGATACAGAGAAAGTAAGATACCTCGATAGATTCCAAGTTCCGAAACTATAGTCTGGTTCTAATGTACTGGTGTTTGTAATAACGATTTTCACTTAATGGCAGGATTCTCATCTATACTCAAGTTTTCAATTTACTACCTATCGAATTACCAAGGTAATAAACTACTCTGATCAAAAATTGCCTTGTAATCTGATGTTTGATACTGCCTTGAATTCTTGCATATTTTTCCAATTCCACTAAACACGTAATAGCCAGTTTTGCTTTGTTATTTTCTCTCTCAAGTAGTCTCAAGTTGATAAAATACGTTACGTGAAAAAACTGTACGAAAATTGAGATCTGAAAAATTATCATCCAGTGAAAAAGAGAACCGGCCGTAAATCTCCACTGGTCCTGTACGTATCCGTAATTCTGACAGATGATAAAATACGCCTACGCAAGGAAAAATTGCGAGAAAAAACTGAAAATAAAAGCGACTTCCTCGTCAGGATTTCATCGTTGACTTGACCACAGCTTTTCAGAATGCAACATACTGCATATAATCCGTCGAATAGATCAGCGATTTTATTAGACAGGCCTTAAAGTTTGTTTGGTCGACAATGTCCCTGTATAGCATGGACACAGAGACGACAGCCTCCGCTTCGAGTTCCTTAAGCTATTTACGATTTTCTTCTTCAATCGCGTACAGGTATAAGGTGCTGCACGTACAGGGAGAGGCCGCAGATACTGTCGCTGCCCTACACTAAGACGATAGAATATTGAACATTTTCTTGGAACTCGATTCTCCATTCAAGGTTCAGAGCGCGGTTCGGTTACCCCGTGGGTTACACGGCGTCAATTCCACGCTGACAAGTATCCTAAACGGGGGAAACTGTAAGCTATACCTACTGTAGAAAAACGGACCATGGGCTATTTGGTGTCTGGCGGTTTGAATAGTTTCATACTATTTTTCCTTCATTTTCAATACGAAAAAGCACATACGAATCGAATTTCTTTGTTATAATTCATCTGTTTGACGTGATACAGAATTGAAGTTACACATCAGAATATTCACCGATTTAAGTATCACATTGAAAGACACGGAGAAACGTAACGAGCACGAATAATAGCCCACGAGCTGGTTTTGTACGGCCACCTTTGGAGTTTAGTCTCAAAATAATCGTATTCGTCGTCACAGGGACCATCAAATTACGCTTACAGAGATGACGGATTGTATTGCATCACGACTAGATAATGAATATTTTTAGAAGCTCGAAGCAAGAATGTAACAGTTTCGTGTTATCTGAGAAGTGGAATAAAGGAAATGACTCTGTGAAAGATTCGTGTATAGTTTTGTACCTCAACCTCGATGACGGTGGTCATGTCGACATGAGGGGCGTAACAGAGGGCCAGTTTGTCGGCGATCGGCGCCTCTGACCGCGGCGGAAATACCCCAAGGACCTCCAGTTTGCCGGTTTGAATCGAGGAGGCCTCTCTGGCCACCTCCTCGAAGAACACGACACTCTGATCACCCTCCAACTTTGTCACAAAAACTCTCACCAAACACACTTCGGAGACACGCACATCACAAAATCTTCAATTAACGATTACTATCGCTTGGTTAAAACCCGAAAGCACCATAAAAGACTGAATATTTCTACTCAAAAGGGTTCGAGTAACGTTCTCGAAGGAGCTTTTGTTTACGGATAATCCTCCACCTGGTAGATCACTCAAACGCGAGCTTCCAATTATCGCTGTCGACTCCTGTCATCCGTTGCGTTTTCGGCGATTACGTCAGTGCCGTAGCTTGGCAAAATTGAACGTGCATATTTTGGCGACAACAAGAAAGCTTTGTCTCGTGAGAAAACGAGGAGGTATCCAGCATCTGTACGTCGCAGGCCGTAGTAGACTTCCAAATCAGTCTCAGTCCCGAAAAGATCGACTAGAAGAATAATCACGTGCGAAATGTTGCGATATCATGATATAAAGAGAGAAAAAAAATTTGCCGATAAAAAATGCATCGGGTATAAAGCAACCGGAAGACTAGAGACGGAGCGCAGTTTCAGGCGGAAGACAGGCGACGGTCAGAGCCGTATCGTTTATCTCTTTTCGTCGTTCTTTTTTTGTTTTTTTTTTTCTTCTTTTATCCTCCTCTTTTTGTTCCTCCGAATCCCCGAACCGTCGGCGGCTCGAGGTGTGCGTGCCTCCGTCTTCTACCCTGCAGGGCCGGTTTCGGCGATCGTAACCGATCGAACAGCTGATCGCTCCAGGGTGGTCTCTCTTCGCCCGACTGCGAATGAACCGAGCGCGACCTCGGTCGGCGGATGGAAAACGACAAACGGAGGACGACGGCGACGACGACGACGACGACGACGACGGCGACGTGTTGCCAGGTGCTCTTGCTAGGAGCTACTACTACTGACTATAGAACACCGATGCGCGCCGTTCTCGTACGGTATATGCGGCGTAAACTCGAACGGGCCGAAATCCTGCCCGAGGGTACTCTCCACCACGTGGCCGCCAGCCCCACCACCGACTTTGTCGCCACTTCCAACGACGAGGGGACGCCCCTTCGGCCACGCGATACCCCGTCGGCGCGCGAACCTCCGGACAAACGGGGGTGGGGGAGGAGGAAACTGATGGGGACAGAAGGAGGGGGGCTCGCAAGTATTTATCCTATGCCCCGATGAATATGGGTTCAAATCTCTACACGCACACGCGGGATTCCTCCTCCGATCTTCGGGATCGTCGATTCGTCTTTTTCCTCACATTCTATTCAGCTCGAGAGCTGCGGAAGCTCCCGATGCCGAAAGTCGATCTCTGAGATTCGCCGCAGTTGCACTGTTTTTTTACAGCCACGCTTATCTGACGTTTCAAAATTGTTTCTGACTGCTGTAAATCTGTGCGACTATCCGGATAGTCGTCGAAGTTGTATGTGTCCTACAACGACAAACATTTGACACAACTGTTTAGTAGATAGGTACGTCTCGGTTATAGTTGCGGAATCAAATTTTACACAAATTGTAATCGTCGGAAATTTTTGTACCATTTGTAACCTGTTCACTTTCACTTATATGTGTAATCAGTTGTATGGCGGCAAATGTACTTAAGTGGCCAAAAACGGTATATCCAACCTATTTCACGTTGCTTTCGTCACTTCGTTTCAATGTAAATCCCAGCCCCACAAACTGGTGAAGTTTTCGTTGAAATTGGTAAAACCGCACGTTAATTGTTCCATGAAACACTTTCACACTCGCATGAATTGTTATTCTACGACTGTTTGGGTTCCATTATCTTTCCATTGTTCCTTCCATACAAATTCACACAACAACACCTCCCTCCCATATCAGATTTATCTATAGGAAGATATGCAATGCAAGAATCTGTTTTTTTTTTTTCTTTTTTTCTTCTCTTAAGGGACGAACATCGCTTATGTTCTTGAGTTCGAATTTTCATTCTGCGACTAATCGATGATCTCGATTCTAGACAATAATATGCACGACGACCAGGTCATGGTCCGGCAGAAACGCCGACCAGGACGACTCGATTGCAATTCTTCGAAGGCCTTGTAGTTCCAACAATTCTTTACAATTGTGTCACTGACTCATGCAGTACGCACTTCTTGATTTACATAAACCCAGCTTGTACAGATATACTTGTGAAAAAACAGGACTTTATTACTTTCTCTTCATTCTCTCTATTCTTTTTCCATTCTTCACTACAATTAGCTTATTTCACGATATATTTAAGTATAGGCTAAGTTTTATGCGCGGTACTTCGTTTACAGTAATATTGTAGTCGAATATGAGACCACCTTTTTGTGGAGTAGCATTAAACCCTTATAAATCTTTATACCAACAACGATAGAATATTTCAACAGATTTTCCCGTTCAAAAGTCCGTATAGCTTCAGAACTGTTCTTCTAATAAATTCCCCTTTCCGTTTAGCTTCTTCGCGGTGTTTCTTTTCCTAAAAAGTTTATCGAAGAATTTTCTCCAATGTGAAAATAGCTGCAGCGGTTTAATAACGCATAACTTGACCGAACATTTTCATCTCAGCTCAGGCTACGCTCACCGGACTTGCGGATTGGGAGGTCAAAGAAGCAATATCGATTTTTTTTTTCCAGGCCCTGTTAGATGTGATACGAATATATGCCCACGTGTGGCGATGAGAGGATCCCGTTACGCGGGGCGAGCGTCATAATTGGAGTAGCTATTCGGAAAAATAAAAATAAAAAAACATCCGTTTCGATTTTATCTTAAGAAACCGTTAGATTATACATCTAGAGGTAAAAAAAAAAGAAGATATTTGATTCGAATACATTTTTATTTGCATAGATAATGCGAACCCACTATTATATTTTATAGATATAGAATGTTTATCTAATCAGAGCGCGCGGTTTCTTTTCACACGCCGTCCACTTCGACGTGCTTCTATTCATCACATCATGAATCAAAATTCCTCATCGATCTTACGTTAGACTTCTAATACAAGGATTCAGATTTGAGGAGACGATAATTATCGGATTCTTTCCCTTCTTTCCGATCAATGAACAAAAGCTTTTGCTTATCGGCACTCCGTGGCCAACGACGATGAAAACACCGAAATTCAATATCGATCAGAAAACGAATTCCGAGTACGGAAGTAGACGTAAAATTATACAACGCGTGTTTATTCGATGTAAATTAGGCGCTGATCGTTTCACTCGTAATTCTGGACCGCGGGCTAAGAGCTGCGGGGCTGACTGAACAGCGCTTATACTACTGTTAACGTGTCGATTCAGTTCAAGTGTATATTTACAACCGCTATACGCGTGACGCGTTTGCTCATTGTTAACTAGAGGAATGACCTCCCATTGACTGCCGAAATATAACCAGAGCAGTTAGATACGCGAGCCAAATCGAAGCATTGACAAAGACCTCAGTAGTACAAGCCTAGTGTGTAGTCAGCCACAGGCGATGACGAAATCAAGTGCGCTTCTGGTTTTAAAAGCGCAGCTAACGTTGCACCGCGCTGTTGATCGATAATTCAGGTATCGCCTTCCGCATAATTTTGCGATAAACTTAACGAATCGCTGTAGTAACGCGGTGCTCAAGTATAATTGATTTCTCGGGAATCATCATTCATCAGAGATCACGAGCAAATATTTTTATGGAAGAACAAAAGTCGGTTTGAATTAAAAAGCGTTTCTCTCGTGCAGTTTCTTTTTCGAAAAAATTTACATTCGGTTAATGTTCTGCGAGAAGTTATCGAAAATTTCTTTCACGTGCGATTTGACGCTGCTGGAACTTGGTCAGGATTGATGAATTACCACACATGTAACGCATACATTGAAAATGGGTATTTTTCAATCAACGTTGGATATCTTTCGCAGATGGACTTCAGCTGGTTGTAATTATATTCGAAGAGAGTTGTTTTTGACTTTTGTGTGCACTGCAATAAATCACCGAGACACCGATTCTCCTGCAGACTTTCTACAATCGAGTAATTACAATAACGAAAAGAAGAGAGTAAGTGCGAAGTATCGTTTGCTTTGCAGGCCAGGATCGTCCAGAATTCTTTCCGCGAAATTGTCCAAATAGCGAGAAGTCCTAAAAGCAAAGGTGTTAGAAAATGATAATTAAGAATACAGCGTTGCACCCGCGACGGTTGGGCTAATGGAGCGGGCGTGAATGCATATGCTGACGTGTAAATTTTAGAAATTTGTGATTCCGCGGCCGAGAAATCGTTAGGAAAGAAAGGCGACATCGAAGACTTAAGTCTTTACTTTAATTTATTCCCAGATTTGTTTATACGCCGTTCCGGGCTCTCCTTGCTTACACCTCGTCACGCGGTTCGTCACGCAGTGTCTCCGCCGCCTTGGGATCGAACGATTCGAACCAACATCGAGTGATATTACAATACGGCTCGCGCATAATTTTTATACACGGTGAATGTACGTGGGAAAACCGAGGATGCTGCGCGGTGTTAAATAACGTTAATGTAAGCTAACAGACGAGCACACAAAACTCCCCGGATATGTGTTTGGATAAAATATAAGAACAACGGACGAGCTGCTCGCGCTGGGCGTACGTCGCTTGCCCACAAAACGAATGGATTATAAAATTAGTCGGGCGTGCAGCGCGTAGAGCTGGGTGAGCACAGGTGGGCAAACGCACCTTAATTCTTCCGCTCTCCCTCGCGCCTATGCAGCTTCGTGCATTTTCACTTCTGACAAAAATCATTATAGTCACGTGCAAACTAAAAACGGTTGAAATATGCAAATGCGCGGTTCTAACGCCGGGAAATAAATATGCATACGTATACACACGCGCGTACAACTCGCTCGTGTAAATCCACATTTACATACATGGGCGGTCGTAATATATTTTACGCCAATCTCGAGGGCCACGCCTACAAAGGAGTCCCTGGTCCGCCGTGTGGTTTTGCAACGCGTTCTAAGCTCGCTCTAAGTGGCTGACAACTGCCGGGAAAGAGATTAGAAACGGGAGCAAATCGTCGTCACCGCGCTGCTGATGACCAAATAAACGAAGCGATTTCCCCCCCAGCCTCTCTAAATCGGTTCAATCTACTTGTCAACCCGCAGGCATTTGTGCACCACATTGCAGTCGACACGATCGGCCATCAACTTGTCGGATTCCTGATCCACCCGACGATTGCACTTCATCGAACCAATCGGCAGACACGTAATCGCAAAAGGCGACGTTTCGAGGAGATTCTTCGCAAGACATTCTCATATACTTCAAAACTTTACACTAACCGATTCGAACGGCAAAAATGTCCAATTGCGCGGATTGGCGGGCCACTTTTGAAACGTACGAGTACACGGCGTTTGGATAATTACGTCCGCGTGTCATTTTTCGATATTGAAAGGTGAACGGAGATCGATAAGATACACGGCCGGTATTTAACTTTTTTTTTTCCAATACCACTAACGACTGTATAATCTGGCTGGATTGATGTTCGTGAGGAAACTTTGGGCGGATCGATATACGACCGGGCTGCAGCGTTTAGTTTCTGTCCGTTAGCTGGTTGTTTCAAGTTATGAAGGTATAACTCAAAATTCAGACACGGCGATGGGAAAGCCGGATGCCGCGCGATGCAACGTGGAGTTACATTGTACGCATGTGGATGCCTCGCGTATCTTGAGATACAAACGGGAGTAAACGCGCAAGCGTGTCTGAACCTTATAACGCGGTAGGCAGACTGCACGTGTGTGCGGAACGATATTATATTTTGATCCGACGAAACTGGAACGATTAGAAAGTCGAGCTCGAATGACTGTCAAATTTTCTACGTACCATGTAAGCCGCGATTCGCGTCCATTATGCGCGTTATTGCTGGGATTGAATCATCATCCGAAGCGATAATTTGCGTCTATCTAATATACATCTACTGTGGATGAATTAGCGATGGAATTCGCGCGAGGGATAATCGGAAGGATATCGAAGGATGAGGGCGGGATCGTGCCAGGTGGAGTCCTGACGCGAAACGGACGGCGTGCTGCCGGCTAATTCGATATTCAAATCGAATTTGGTAACGGGTTATAGCCGGCCAAAAATGGTAATCGCTGGTACGAAAATCAAACCTATTATGCCACGCCTTGGATGATTGGCCCGCGGAGCGGTGCGGCCCAGTCATTACCAATCACTGATAGACGTCCGATTTGGAGATGTCAGAGCAATCGATGCCTCGAATCTTAATGAGTAATTAACGGAGTTTCGTTGTATGTAGGTACGAATAAAGACGGATGGCCGTTTCGTGACCAACGAGGATAAATCATTCGTTTCTAATTCGTTCGCGGTCCGTTTTGTGATTCGATGTATCACCCCGTCCGAGGTCCGCCTGAAGGGCGAACGGAGATCTCAATCGTCTCTTGATTGTCTCGTAATTAATACAACCTTAATTACACTCGATTCACTTCGTCTCGTTACGCATATACACGTATACGTATACCAAACGCCGCGAAAGGTGAAACGTAATTTCACGAATTCTTTCTTCTTTTTTTCTCTTCCACGGTATTCATAATCGCTATTGGACCGTCTACTTTACCCCATTCGATCTAACTATATGAAGAAAAGCGGTGAAAAAATAAACTAAGCATCATTTTTGGCGCGCGGTATCTAATTTTCGATTCAATATCGTCAATTTTTATCTTCCTTTCCCATGCCGGGATAATAACAACACTTGTGTATTCCTACGTCCGATGCATACGCAATGTTAAACCTATGACAGGGTTATTATATTACAGCCGTGAGAAACTTGCGTTTGCAAATCACTCAGCGCTGGCGAGAGAATTGAAGAGGAGCCAGCTCGCGGTCCTCGGTGAGTTCCTATACACGAAATGGGCACACGCCCATTGAATCGGTCATATACACAACCGCCGATGGTGTTTCGTCAAAGATATAGAGTCCCCCGTGAAGCGTATAAACTACGTGCCATTAAAATCCCTTGTTCGAAAATGTCAGTATTAACATACAAGCCCAACAACGGATCGTCCGCGTGGTCATAACTGAAATGATGCTTCGCAAAGCGCACGATAATTTATAAACGAATTTCGATAAAAATTTATTGTTTTCTAGAGATGACGTTGCACCGTCGATTTACAATATCTGTAAAATGGGTTTACAATTCTCCCCCCGTGATAATAATTATCGCGGGCACTTTCCAACCAAAACTGAACTTGTTTGCATCAGCTATTCCGAGATGACACAATTTTCGAAGATCTTGTAGAAAAATGTCGAGAATTATTACGAGTTCCAATCGCGATATCGAAACGACGCGTGGCACAAGAGCGCGGTTCACAACGGGTCAAACGTACGTACGTGCAGCATGTTATACGCTCTTATACGTAACATGATACATCGGTGCAAGGTGGCATCTATGGCAGTACGAATGACGATCTCACAATCGGTATAATGGACGATATCCAGAGAGCATCGTTCTTGAATGAAACGGCGTCATCTTCGGAATGACAAATGTCCGACGGGGCCCAACGCGGTTGACCCCTAAGGCCACGACTGAACCCGACCTACGAGATATCCAAAGGGCCCCATGCATACGTTCCGAACGAGAGGCGAGCTACCGTCTGGCAACTCGACGGTGAGGAAGCTCCTTACGTCCTGAGATTTAAAGGGGGCGTTGCGGAGCGTCGGGCAGCTTCCGTGAAACTTGCCAGCTTGCGGCTGTTTCCCTCAGGGATTATCAACTCCTGAAATTAATCTGTTGTAGTTTTCGAGCTACCGATTAACCGCCTCTTCCTCCGACTGGCTCGCTTTATTAAATACGACGCGTGCTTGGATCGATTTTAGCTAAAGCAGAAAGGTCTCGAAAAATTGACAGTCGAAATTTGTTGATAAATCAATTGGAAAGTCAATGACGCTCATTTTATTTCGGAGAGACGGTTTGAAACTCGTGTTTCCAAAAGTCACCTGCATCACTACTCGATGACGATTCGTGGCAGAGAAACAGCGTGCGTGCGTGTAGTTTCGGGTGTATATATGTATGTGTAATAACAGATGACCGGGGGTTACGGCGACATCGGACCGAATAAATATCACCGTGGTTCTATTTCTTACGAAAATTATTTCGATATGCAAATATACGGCCAGGACAGGTGAGATTTATCCTCTCGCATTACCGGCGGTGTATTAAAAATAGCCGTAGTTCGTCCGCTCCGCTGAGCCGTGTTTCGCTTGACCCGCGAGTGTACAAGCAGAGCGGACAGCGAGCAAAAATCTAGAAGTCGATTTGTCATTTCAACGGAAGTGGTTACAAGCTGTAGGCGCGATGAATCACAATCGTAATTATCCACCGAGACAGCGGCGATCGTTACACGCAAGCCTGGCGTATAAACCTCGTTTAGAAATCAGGTGAAACAAACTAAGTGCGGAGTATCTTCGGAGAGTGTTTGAGAATTGGTTCGATTTATTCCAACTAATTTCATCGTGGAATTACTTACCGCGCGGTGAAAATAAAAATTTACTAACCAATCACTAATAATCGGATTCATTATTCATTTGTTTCGTATTACCGTGAAAGTATCATACAATTCCTATCCCCAGACGAAACAACCACTGACCACTGTGTATAATCTTATGATAATCCTTCGAGTAATCTGTGTTTATATTAAGATTCGTATAGTAATATTTTATACCCCCGTTCGGAATGATTAATCAATCGAAGCTTTACCGCGATCTCTAAGCAGACCCAACTCACCGAGTTTCTCAAGTTAGTCAAAATATTTTAGAAAAAGTATCCACTGGTTTTGAATCACTCGTCAGTTTTTGGTTCTTCGACAATATTTCAGTTCCGATGTATCAGCCTGTATTTCGTTACGTATCTACGACGTTAATTGGATTTCAAAAACTGAAGCAACAATCGTAAAACAGGGTGATGTTTCTCTAACGATTGAAAAGTGAATATTCCCGGATAAACGGTACCTCCGCTGATTCTCGAAAGCGAGAAGTCGCGGATAAGGACGAAAAGGAATAAGCGAACGACGAAGAGCGGGGGGCGACCTCTCGGACCTGCGGCTAGTTGCCCGGGCTGAAAAGACGCCGGCGTCTGTCAAAAACCTGTTAGGTACGACCTGTTGAGTCGACTCGCGTGACGACGCCCGGAGTCGCAGCTTCCGCTTGACGCCGCTTCTGGAATCCCGGGTTCCCGGCTTTACCCCCTTCGCCTTCGGGGTCGCTTTGTTATTAACATATGGGGGCGAGAGGCGTGGCGGCGAGCAATTATTGAGGAATTCAGTTCAGCGGTGCCGGCTATCGATGCTCGCTCCCGGGGTTAATACGCCCTGAAACTCGACGAGATAGCCGCGGGGAATTTTTCCTACTTTGCATTTGATTTTCTTTTCTTTATTTTCCTTTATTTATTGGTTTTTTGTTTTTTTTTTTTTTTGTTTTTTTAACCGAATGAGAAATCGACTCTTCGTAAAGTTAACGCAACCTCGATCCCATCAGAAATTTTGGATACGTTGTGAAGAAGTGTTATAAAGACACCGCTGCAGACACTCGTTCATAGATCTTGCGCGTACGAATAGATTGGATTAATATACGTTTCGGAGGATCATCGGGAATTACGTCATGCGGAAATTCCTTAGTAGCGAGATTCTTTTCCTTGTCTGTGAGGCTGATTATTTATGTCATTAATATGCATCGATGCGAGTGTCATTAGTTTTCATCACGCCGATACGTGATTTTTCTACCAAAAAAACAGTACTCAAAATAGAAAGACCCAGTCGTTATACCGTCTTTGGTATTATACGGGATTATTTACGCGCGTTATACACGGTTCATCATAATTCCGATACACTCGCCTCGCAGCGGCGATGAATTTTTGCATAAGCAAATCGATAAATAGATATGCATAATAGGGAATCGATGGGATTTCATATATCACTATATCAAACGATTTGAATATTCGTCGTAGAGGTTAATGCAGCGCCGTAGTATTCGGGAAGAAATAAGAATTCCAGTCATAGTTTGAAATTCAAATATACGCTTCCTCAAAGCGCCGCGCATACCTTTCAGGCGGGTGGATAATTTTTACAATTAATAAAACCGACGGTTCAGGAATAGATAATTTTCTTCGCGTGTCGAGCTGCGGCACGTTTTTTTCTTTTATATTTTATTATATTTTATATTTCTCTACTTCAAACTTCCGTTTGTCGGTTATAAAAATTTACATTCGAAGCCGTAACTCTCTCACGAATTACCACGTGAGTTTTTATGATTACGGATTCCGCGGTGAGTCACGCTTTTACAAGTGTCATTCGGTCTATGGTGGAAAAATTGCCAAGATATTCTCGAACTTTATAAGGAATGGAAGAGAATCAGGAGAGCCGGCGACGTATTACCGGAGTAAAAATCAGCCCCGTGAGTCACTGTACCAACGTACGTTTCCACGCACGCGTGATCGATTGAGCGGGTAATTTGAGAGACGGCACGAATGTATAGTAAAGACAGTGTTAGACGGTAAAACATTCAAGACACGATCGCGCGAATGTTTGAAGATGGAGGAGAAGAAGAAAAAGAAGAAGAAACGAAAGAGGGATAGAAAAAAATACCGGGAGAGGCTTGAATGACGCGATGATGATCGTTATCTCCGGCGGCCCGTTCAAATCACAGAAGATCTATGCACCTTTCTCTAGTTGATGCGAAGGCAAAGAAATATGAAAAAAAGTTGAATAAATAAATAACCATTCAACGTATTCCTGAGGGCAGTTATCGACTCGGACGCACGTGGCGCGGTTAACATCGAGACGGAGAAAACAAGATGAAAAGCAATTAAATCCCTGGTCTAGTTTTCTCGTGCGTCAAACTCCGGCGCTAGTACGAATCCTCAGAATCGCGCAGCTTCCTTTCATCCGAGTCTGACACATATTTTATCGGTAAGAGATAAAAAGGACGTCCGATGCACGTGCACCGCCTCGCAGATCGGCTTTGATTCACGTAGGAAGTTAAAAACGTGGATCAATGACGACGGCCCGCGACTCGAGTGACTGATAGGGCTGGAGAGGAGAATGCGCGGCTTCTATTGGCGCGACAAAAATGGCGGCAATTAAATGCGGGGCTAAAAAATAATTGAGATTTCTCCCCGCGAGAAAGTTGCGCGAAGGATGGATAAAATGTGCGCACCTAAAGTATGACAATAATAGAATGGAAGAGAGGAAAAGAAGTGCGGATGATCGGCAGGCGAGCTGAATCGGATCGAGGAACGATTTGAACGTCTGCTTGCTTGCCCGTAACTCCGTACATTCTGCACCTATCGGGTGTATCGCGGATGGCAAAAACTGAACTTGCAGCCAGAGTCGCCGGTGAAGTGGCCAACTTTTAAAACCTGTTTCTTCATCTCGTTGCTCGAATATCGGTGCTCACGCTGCTCCGCCGCCGATTCTACGACTGCTGCTTCGGGATGAGCGAAACACTTTTGCTCTTTTTCGCAAACGGGAGGTCTGCGAATCGTGCCGTTAGCACATATCTATTCGGAGCGACAATCCGCGGCGCCTGTTTCCCTCTTGCAATTAGTAATATCGGAACGCGAGTCAAAATTTATCGACTCACAGGCCCCCCGATCCTTCGTTGAGAAATCGCCGCTCCGGCTCTTCGGCGATCGGCCGAGTTCCTCACGCGCAGATCGAAATCTTTGGTAAACGCGGGACACCGATCCTTATCGATCTAATCCACCGGACTGGAACCTGTCAAACGGAGTTACACGTCGTCACCTCAATAAGTCAGAGCTTGATTAACTCGATTTTAGACTAGTTCTCGATAGTTGGTCACACGCGATTCGTTCGCTACTCTCTCAATTTCTAAATCAATCTCTGATCTGGGGGGACAGAAATTTCACGAATTATAATCTCACCCACTAATTATTACCTCCAACGCACTTTTCGCCGCAGCCGAGAAACTCAAAAAATCTTCGTAAATCCGAAGGCATATTTTGGTATATATATTTCGGTGATATCAATTTCGATTCTCGTCGTCAAATCTACACTTTAAATTATTTTACACGACCGTCGCAGTGTCGACAAATGATTTCACAGAACTTTGATGCAATTTCTCGTGAATATTGATCGGTAAGAACGTCTAAACTGACGTGAAATACAAAAAGCTCGTCAATGAACGCCATAAATACCGAAGACTTTAATTTTCGCGTGTACAACAATATGCAAAAGTTTCTATAAATCACGACTAATCGAAAACTCAAATTCCCCCTCATTCTGCGTTTCTATAATAAACGAATACGAGTCAGTATAACATTCAGTCTCAAGTTCGCAATATAATTAATTCGTGCTTTCAAACAGTTTATCCCAACCAAGGTTCATTTACTGTTCAAAATCTCATTATCACAGACTTTTCGACCAATCCTCACGTATCAAAATTTCAGGGACATAAATTTTGGCGAGGCTTGCGGCGCAAATCGCAACTGCAAGGGGCGCGCGAGTGTATAGATATAGGCGGAGGCATGCGTTGAGATCGAATAAGTTTCACAAGGAGGGAGAAAGAGGGAGAAAGAGGATAAAGTTTGGTCGGGACGCTGAGGGGGAGCGAGATGAGAATATATAGAGGGAGACGAAGGGAAGAACCGAGGAGAGGATGCGGATGGTGGGAGCGGGAAGTAGCTAAACGACATTCCAGCCGACCGTCCACCGGGCACATCGAGCACCACCCAACGGTAACCAACGCAATGCGACGCAACGCAACGTAACGCAACGCAGCACCCTTGTCGTTTTACACCTGTAGGGGAGAATATTTCCTGGTCAACGATCCTCGTTGTTTCATCTTTCCTTCCGGATTTTTGTTTCAAGTCGCACTGTTGTATACTTGTTCGCTTTCCTCGACACCTTTCGCCCTTGATTGTTGCAGCTATATACACGTACACGCATCCTGTGGGTGCGTCTGCGGTTGCATTTTCAACGGCGTCTCGACTTGTCGCTGTAAGTACGCCGTGAAAGTGCTAAAGCTCGTCTACGAGCTTCGCAAACGTCGCTGGCTCGTAAATGGGTCAATGTGGTATCGTGTAATTTTCTTTTTTTTTCATCAATTTCGGCCATGAAAGATAAATTTATCCGCAAGTGGAAGTGACCACCGAGTAATTAAAGCTTGGACCACGCTGCGTGGAGGAGGAAAAAATTTGGCCGTTGCTGTGCAGACAAATTGGTGAAGAAAAATTTCAGGAATTCACATAATTGTACAATATCTACCAAAGAAGAAGAAAAATAAAATAAAATAAGTCACAGGCGTCCCTGACTGTATATAAAAGTAATTGGCTATAGATCGTTCAAGTAGTACAATGTCATCATTTCTCAAAACAAAACGTAACGGATATACTGTTTTACAGCACAATATTGAAAAACATAAAGATTTGTCGCAACATTTAATGAAATTGGCGACAGCTTCGGGATCCGAATAATTTTCAAATCGGTCTTTTTCGAGTCCGAAAATCGTTCCGAAGAGTCGCTATAATTATTGTACACTGAATTGTTAAGGTGTTAACTCTTAGGATTGTTGTTGAGATGTTATTCGTCGAATAAAGATCGCATGTTCCGAAATACGGAACAACAGGGTCCGCTCGATAACTCGAAGGTGCCGCTGGTTACGCATGCCGGAATATCTGCAAGCCGAAGAAGCTGAGGAGGAAAAATAAAGTACAAAGAGAAGCCGGGGAGAGACGGACAGCTTTACGACGCAGACATACGGGACTGAGCCATCGGGACCGCAGTCATTCAAGACGAAGTTTTCTCCTCGATAACGGGGCCCTATATCAGCTGTCTCTCCTCTCGTTTCCTGGGCGGCAGCCCTCCTCGTAACCGCGAGAATCGAATCCCTGGGGAGAAAATTTTGTCCACCTTGGCGGATGGAAAAAGGCGGGTCCGAGTGAAGAATTTTGAATTTAAAAACTCGGGCCCACCGCCGATCGCTCCAGGGCCCGAGGGGCGTCGAGCCTTTGCCGGAACGTCTCGATGTAACGGGACTCGCGGCGTGTGGTTGATCAACGGCCCGCCGCGGTCCACACACGAAGAATTGGAGAGAAGCTGGAGGAGCCCTGGAGACATGTGGAAACGGGACAAGAGGGGCGGCGGTGGCGGGAGGGGGATGGGGGGGGGAAAGGCCGGCGTTGTGGGTTTTGTTAACCCGGCATCCCGGCGTTATGCAATATTCCGCCGGCGTGCATCGGCGGCCGACGAAGCAAACGTCGGGGGTAAACTTTGCGGGGTGCGAGTCGAAAACCCCGCGAAACGGTGAACAGGTTTCGCGAGAACGGTGAACGGAGAACGGAGAACGATCAACGCGTACCGACACAATAAAGCCAATGAATTAATTACTAACGGTACACACACGTGATTACAGACGTCGTGGTGGCGCGAGATGTATCGAAGTAACATGATCAATAATACATTAGACGTACAGGTATAACATGCAACATGGGATATTATAGCCCGTGTGTTACAGCGGCGCGTATATGGTTTAACTTTGAGGTTATATATTAGGAGGATCGGAGGAGATATCTCTTATTCTGTGTAACGTATACAAGAGATACCAATTTATTATCCAAAGCCTAGCGTTTACGCTAGTATAATAACCATTAGACGTGAATAAAATTCTTTCGTTTCGAGACAAGTTACAACCGATTTATATCGCGTAACATACAACGCATTACAGCGAGAATGGTCGAAATTTACGTTGTACGTATACGGACGTCGTTTATTCGCTGGTACGAATGTGTTTTGTACACTTACGGTTAAACGTTATTGCTGAATTACGTGCGGAGACGGACGCACGACGCGTTGTAGGTACATGTATAATGAAAAGTCTTCTTGCATCGAGTATCGCCCGGAGATTCGCGAGAACTGACGAGCAAATTATCCCGCCTTATAGCAAGAAAAACGTTTCTCTTTCTTTTTCTTATTTCCTCTTTCTTATACACATCTCGTACGATTATCAAGCCGACTCTTGCACAGGTCGTTACAGTCTCTCGTGAGAAGCTGATCGAGGTGCGCATGATCTTTAACGGTTACCAGCAACGGGATAACATGCCAATGATGGAGTAAAAAAGATATACTACAAAAAAAAAAAAAAAAAACCGCCGCAAAAAGAGACGAAAAAAGTCTCGGTATAATGCTTGTATAATATTATCGATATACCTACACGGGTTTCAAATATCGCCATTGTCTCATGAGGAGGACGAATGACGACGACGCTGTGATGAGCTTGATATTCGTATTATTATTATCATTATAGATGTGTACGGAATTTGTAATTGCATCGCGCGTGCGCGATCGGCGAGTCGAAACCAAAGGGTAGACGATAATTATCGAAATAAAAGCGGTGGTGGAAGATATGAGGAGATATAAAAATAGCGACGGTTTTATGATTTGAAAGATTAAGTGCTGAACAACCATGAACTTTTGCTCGCAGGCCGCGATATTCCTCTTCGATATTTATCCTTAAGAATAGCAGGCACAGAGACCTTTCTCATAAATTCAGATGCAATAGATAACAACTTCGGATGCGAGTACAACCCTCGGTCATACATCATACTCGGTCGTACGCCTCACTTGCATACGGAGTGCATGAACTCCGTGCAGCCGCGTTGCATGCACTTTGGTTGCACGTAATGTGCGGTCGCAAGGAGATTTACACGTCGCTCAATGTTCCCCGGTAATTGTCCGTTAAAATCATCGCTGGAGGAGGAAATTGTCCTGGATGACAACCGTCGAGCCGAGACTACTCGTCGAGATGATATCGAAAATAATGAACCAATATCTGCGATGGGCGATATTCACTCAACGGAGTCGTAAATTTGCCAGTTGATAATCGAGTTGTAAATCAAGGGAACCTTAAAGAACAAGATGAAATAACAAGTGATCGTTTAAAATTACACACTACGGAAAAGATGAAAGCCGTTGTGAATGTCGCGGTAGACGACAAATGATTTGAACTCGTTCAAGTTTTATTGAATTCTATCTTATCGTGTAAACTCTCGTTGACTCCCAATTCATCGGGTGATTCTCATTGATTTCCAATAATTTTTCATTCCTCCGGATGATTTTCGCTCATTTCCATTGATTTCTAGCAATTTCCCGTGCTGCTATTGAACCCACAAGTCGCTTAAACTCGCCTAGAACGTTGGAAAATTATTGGAAATTGTTTTATTTCCAAGCGAATGGGGATTAATCTCTGATTGCACACGGGCTGATCACCGAATGAATGAACGAGTGCGAATACATGCGACACGTGGTAGCGATTGATCAACGCAACGAGAGTACAGCGGACTTTCTACTTATTGGTATCGAATTATTCGGCCGAGTCCGTCGTCGATTGGCAAGGAAAGGTGTGCGATAATACCTACGCACTGACGGAGATCAAGATGAGCGGCAAAACCGCAGACGATGCGCATACAAGGCTGCACGGTATCGGTACATTCGTCCAAAGTTCGAGGCGGAGCTTTTTGACGGTGAAAATGCGCCGGCAGAACCGCAGCTGGATATAATAACGTCGGTGTGTAGGTGAAGTGCCTGGGTAATAACAAGGTATCTTTTGGGTCCTACCGCGGACCCACGGCGAAGCGAAACAATGCCCTCCTTCACGAACGAGTTTACCTTAATAAGGCCTGCGGGCGGGGGGTCGCCTCTCTGCTTATAAAACCTCTCCTTACTTCTATCATTTATAATACCGGTGCATATATATATATGTGTATGTGTGTGCGTGTATAAATCACATATATAACGCTGATGTCGAAGAACATTGATGTGTTGAGGATTGTAGATAGATCGGGAGATACATCGAGTGCTGCCTGGCAGGCTCAGCATCAGGTTCAATTGCTGCACTCTTCGCGCAAAGATCACTCCACAGCTGTACCCGTTTCCAAGTATTTTTCATCAGAATTACTTTGACGCCGCTTTTGAATTTCAGGGATTTGAGTCGCGAATAATTATGATTGACGATGAGATTCAAAAGCCAGGGTTCATAAGATTCCGATCGACGGAGTTTTCATCGAAGATTCGACATTTTGACCATCACCGTTAGCATCGACGATTCCTGCCAACGAGATAAAAGTCTGACGTGAATATCGCGCGGCTATATAATCCGCTATGCAGGTTCTTACAATAATGTTAAATGCAACGTAGAGCGCATGTTGCGGTATGATTTGTGCACTACTCGGTGTTGTCTATAATATTATATATACATATGAGGGGTGGGGGGCGTGTGCGTTGTGTCGGAACCATACGTTAGTTGGATAAGAGAATTTTCTTTTTTTTTTATCGTCAAACACGTGTATACGATCTCCGGAGGTCGATGCGACGGCGCAGCTATACGGATACACGCTTTGATATAGATCGATGTACAGATCGATACAATTCTCGGTACATATCGGAATATATCACAAAAGGTATGCGTGCCGAGCTCGGGGTTCGAGCGACGCCGTGTCGAGGTATTCGTACTCGTACGTGCAGCATGCATGAATATGCGGAGATACCTATGCTTTATCGGAGTATATTGCAAACCGATATTTACGCCGTTGCATCAGGGGATTTTTTATTTCTACGTCGGACACGCGGCCAGCTAATGCCGGACAATGCGGGAAATATGGAACCGGGGTTGACATAAACCAAAAGCGTCGTCTGTATCGGGATCTAACGATCTCTCTGCCTCTCCCTCTCCCTCTCCCTCTCCCCCCCCCCTCTCTCTCTCTCTCTATCCCCAAGTGTTTACCGCCGCCGCACGCACGCACAAGGATATTGTCCGATCTTAGATTGAGAATGGAGGCCGTTGTCCCCGCCGATCCTACCGATCGCGGATGAATGTCTCCCGACGCGACGTCGCGCTCTCTTCGGCTCTTTCCATCCGCCGACTACGAGCCCTGGACGCCAACCTGACATCCATAACGACGTGTCTTAGGCGCGTTTACACCGGTTCCTGGACGATTGGTTATCGGCGATATCGCGCCCCGGGAAAACCGGGTTCTCTATTTGCCTGCGATCGAGTCGGACGTCGCATTCGAATCTCTGGACGTTGGCCTCAAGGGATGAAGAGTGCTTGTACTTCGATATCGGAGACGCCGTGGGGTACGAAATTCTAGGAATTCTCGGAATCGACGGTTTTGTTTCCGATAAACGAGATGATCGATCCTCGCGAAACTCTTACGCAGAGATTCCGAACCGAAACAAGGTTAAGGCAATTGAGATGATCTGGCATGTTTCTTTTCGTGAAATAAATCCATGGCAATCGGGAATTCTGGAAATTCGAAACTACACGTAAGTCAAATCGTGTCGATTTCACCCCAATTATCCAGTTCTATTATCAGCGCAAGGGCTCATTGGACCAGCGAAGCTTGTGCACGACGCAGCAGCTGACGGACAAAATAGCACGATGATCATTGTGTAAAACCGAAGATCGATGATCGAGTATACAGTTAGGCAGTGGGATCGGTAGATCGCTGATCGGTCTACATGCTTGTAATCATTCTCGCTAGCGGTAAATCGATGATTTCATAAAGTCACGATCATTCCGCTCTCTCGGACGAACAACAAGAGTGTTTAGATGTATAACATTATTGCTGTTTCAGATCACATAGTTGTGAGTCGAACAAAGGTGAAGAAGAAGCTCGGCAACGAATCTTGATTAAAATAACACAATCGAGTGTTGCCGATTGGGACAAGTTTTTCCCGCGATCACCGACAACTTCGTTATTTTTCCAGGTAAAGGGGACCTGATAAAAAGATGTTGAATCAACTCGTTCGACCCAAATAAAAGCACGATACTCCGTTTCGAAGTGTATTAACGTACGTACATTCGTACGTGCAGTTAGATCGGCCGATTTTTCGATCACGCGATGTGGAAAAAGCGTCTCCACCCGACCGTTCACGACGACCTAAAATCTTCGTAGAATTTCCGTGTGTGCAAGATAACACAGATCTGCGACATTATAGTCCCAGGGCGGGCAGCCGTAGGTATATCGGAATCGGTAACGGAGGCCCACGCCCTCACGGACACAGGCGTCCGACGACCGGCAGTCTCATGCATAAATACATGGAAAGCTAAATGTACATAAGTGCCGGGGGGTATAGGCCGACATCTGCAGGTGCCTCGGAGGCTTGCACGAACGCATAAATTTGCCAGCAACCGCGGGTTGGAGAGAATGCAGCAGCGGCAGCGGGACTCGGGAGAAATAAAATTAAAACTAATAAGAAGCGAAAGAGTAGAGGAATATAAATATTGCGGAGCAAAACGAAAAGAGTTTACCTTTTTTTTTTTTTTTTTTCTTATACTTTGGGTGGTAACTTCCGGTCGGAGAATTCTTGCAAAAAAAAAAAAAAGGTACGGCAGCGAAGGAAATGCGAACCCGCAGTCAAAATTCTTCGACGTTTATCTTTGCGTCGAACGAATTTTGTACGTAAACGTACGCAACACATGTTAATACATACGCACATGAATATTGAGCGTTAGAACTACATGTTTAAATAAATCATCGGCCGTGCGTTGATCTCCGCTCAACGCTGTTTAATTTATGAGCGATTCCTCGTTTTTGTTTCTTCATTTTCCTTTTCTTGGTTTTTTTTTTCTTTTTTTTTTTTTCTTCTTTTATTCTACTCCTCCAAGAGTTGGGTATAGACATAACGTACGCGCCGAGCGAGGTAAACAAATATTTTCTTGACGAATTTCTACAAGCACTAGAGTTCACGACTCTTGTTAAACGAGCAATTTACCGGTTCGTCGTTACCTAGCGCGTTTATACGAGGCGATGATGATAACATCGGGTTTTCGGTTATTGTGCACTTGAGGCCGCTCACCGGGAGGGATTTGAGGAAAGAAAAACCTTCTTTTTTTTCCTCTCCGAATCGGGCATTAAAAAAAAAACAGTTATAATATAACGACTATACGCGCGATGATGCATGATTCATAAAAATTGTACGCGTTATTACACCGCGTCGTATGATTGCATATAATACATAATATAAATGTAGACGTAATATTAATACGTTGAAAAGTAAGATTTGTCGCTTAATCGCGTTGCGTTTTTACACGCGAGCTGTATAATATAAGCGTACAAGCACACGTACACCTGTACTCGGCGTGACTGCAGCCATAGAACCGCGTAGAATAGCCGCGGTGTCGAAATACTTTCCCAGAATAAACTTGTTAGAAATTCACCTGAGTTTCGAAAATATATTTTCGTATTTTCCAATATCCCGACACATCGTACATGCGAGGAATATAATTAACCGTCGGTTATCCAGCCTAATGAGTTTTTGATAGTTTTCACCGAGATAAGGGATCAAGCCTGCACGTACGAACGACGATGTCTACCTGTCAGGTTTCTATACAAAAATTTTCATAAGCTCGCGGAAACATTCAATGGAAAATTGACGCGTAAATTTCATTTATTTCATTACAACCGACTGCGCGTGTGCGTGAATAGAGGAGGAATTTCATGTGTAAGGGCATGGCAGCCGGAATATGACGTACGTTACGTCGAGCGTATACCTGTAACTTGTTTATAGGTATAGGTATGCCGTACGCCTGCGCATTCATCAGCGCTCACTTTCTACAAGCAACAAAGTAACAATAATAGATGATTTTCACAGAGTCGCTTATTACCGGTTATTACCTGTACATATGGCTTCGGAAATACACGCGCACTACACAGCAACAGTTTCTCTATTGCATTACCTGCACATTTTATTGCATGCAATTAGCCATAAGTTAGGAGCGTTATTTAAATTCTGTTATAAATACACGTTTCGTCTGCTTGTCTTGCTTGAAACAATTACAACGTACATCGACTCGCAGCTGATTGATTGACAGTTGCAGGAAGAAATCTTGTGGTGTTGACTAACCTAGATCGTGTTTTTGAGTCAAATTGGGATTGGAATTCCGTATTCTCTACATTCCGCGAGGTGATACTGTTTTGACACATTTTCTTGTCCTAAATTTTCGTTTTTTTTTTTTTTCACCCGTTTTGTATTCTCCATGTTCGTGTTAATTGTTTTTCAACTCCCCGGTATCCATTACGAGAAAACGTCCGACTCTTGACGGGGAGGGGGGGGGGCGGCGGTTAAAAAGTAATTTAGACCCCACGAAATTTTCTAATTACCATGTAAATTGACCTCGGCGTAAGGCTGTCGCGTTAGAAATCCATCTTCATAATTTTGCCCGTGAACGATCGTTTCCGTACACTGTAAGAGTTCAAAAACCGCGCTGCTACTAGCAGTAAAAATCCATAACTCGACTGTATATAATACCGATGAAATACAATTCTATACCACAGGTGAGTAAAAATGTGGGGAAAAATGATTTCGCGCAAAAAGCCAATAGTACGTTTAATGGGTATTGTAATTGTGTATAGTTCTGGCGTTGCGGCTGCAGGCTGCAAGCTGCAAGCAGCAGCAGCGGCAGCGCTTTATGTTCCTTTGCTTGTGGCAAGATGCTGGGGCCTCAGCGTATATTGGCAATAGGAGAATACGAGCGGATTGCAGGAGGGAATAAAATCTAATCGGTATGAGAGTTCGACTTCCGGTTATTTTATGGGGTAAAAACGTCAAGCTCGTAAATATACTTTAAAAGGCACAAGAGCCATGCCATTTGCCCGTATATTATAGACTCACTCATACATTTGTATATTTCAACCTCTGCAAGTGCGCAATATTATACCTATATGGCATATGTATTGTATGTGTATATAAATATATATAAATATATATAAATATATATAAATAAATGTATATATATATATATATATTGCGGGCCTAATTTAACGTTCGGTAAATACCCGGTTGCAGATCCGTGCCCCGAGCTTTTTGCTTTCCACATTGTGTACAGAAACGGTGTGCTATTACGAGAATTATTAGTGTAGCTGTAACAATAATTACAATGCGATGCGTTACGACTGTCGGGAAAAAGGGTAACGAAAAAATGAAAAAAAAAAAGACGAAGAAGTAGAAGAAAAACATCAGAAGCGATTCAATAACAGTTGCGGGATTTAAGACCATGCACTAAAATTTTCGCTGAGCGCGAAATCGCCGCGCATAGATCAGCGTCGAGCACCTGCAGGTTTTCGCACTGACACATTTCTAGTTATGTTTACACATAATACATAAATGTATGTATATACATATCGCAAATACGTAAACTCCGGTATAACGTGTATGGACGTAATTAATGACACGCGTCTAGAAGGATTTATCTCAATGCGTAAAATCGGTTTATGACGTATGTAAAAAGCGCAATTTCACAGAGTCTTTGGTCTGGCCGCCGCCTTTATACCAGAAAACCGTTAAGCGCGTCACGTACGTGTAACGTAACTAATTTTAATCCTGACAAGTGTCATGCGCGTTTCCCGGGTCACTTCAATACCACCGTAGACAAGCCTCGCCACTTTTTCTATGGGGATGCAGTCTTCGATAAGTGTGTGTATAATTTGTTTCGACTCTTGTCGACAAGCGTTAGTCATCGTGGCTGGGTGTTTTTCCGTTGATTCGCCAGAAACAAACAGAAATTTATTATTAACTAGAGCTCGGTTGATGATTTTTCATCTCGAATCGATTTATAACGGTGAAAAATCTGGTATTGATAAAATCATTCGATTTCACTGATCTG
This sequence comes from Neodiprion lecontei, assembly GCF_021901455.1. NCBI lineage: Eukaryota > Metazoa > Arthropoda > Insecta > Hymenoptera > Diprionidae > Neodiprion > Neodiprion lecontei. The sequence continues at coordinate 37,377,391 of NC_060262.1, forward strand.
CTATGAGTCATTATTTGTTCAGAAGATAATTCTTCAAAATCCGACAAAGACGATATTTTTTTTTATCACTTTGGTATCATTGAATATTCAATTTTTCATCAAGAAATACAGAAATATTGAATTGGCTACTGAGAGAAAAAGAAAAAAATCTCGATTGGTGATTTTGTGAGAAGCAGTGTTTCCAACTGTCCGTTAAATTGGCCCCGGTTTTGCAATACGGATTCAAATTCTGTTGTAAAAATTCATCACTAAACGATCTCGTAAAAGAATAATCAAAAAAGTATAGATATTCAAGCGTACAACCTCCCGAATACGCTTGCAGCGAGATATTTCCTTGAAATTGTGTGAATTAATTTTTCCGCAAACAACTGTGCGCATATTCTCGGGTCTTTGACCGCTGGCTGTAGCTGCGCTAGCAATAATCGCAGCAGAAAAAACACCCGGATATATTATATTATCATAATGTGGGTGCATAAAGCCGCGAGATATCCGCTCACTGGCACGTTTATCCAAATTTCAAGAGTCATGGAGCCGCCTAATCTCCGTATAAATAAATAAATAAATAAATAAATAAATAAATAAAGAAATCTATAAATATATAAAGGCATACATGTAAATGTATACGTACATGGATAAGAGGAAGTGCAGCTCGAGGGTGAGAGAAGGCGATGGTATCGTTGAGGCGAACTTTGCGTTGGATTCCGGAGGCAGATACGAACGCGGGGATACGTAAGACGGGATCCCTTGCAACACCTGATACATGCAATTATTCGTATACGTGCCCGTGATTCGAACACGAAAGGATAACTGCGCGGGATCGCCTACAGGATGAAACAACGCCCCGAGGAGACGTGGCGTGAAAAAGCAGCGCACAGCCATGGATCGTGTCATGCAGTTAGAAAAGCATCGTAGAAAGCGGAAAGTGCACGGTGCAGTTGCTGATTTTAATGCCACGCGCGTACAATCTCGTGGGTGTGACGTCCTGGCGAAACGCCCACTATTCCTATCGATCCGAGCATGTGTTGCCATAATCACGGAATGCACCGTATAACGACGCGCTTCTGATTGTCGGTCGGAAATGGGAAAGAAATTCTTTGATGTTACTTTTCTGAAAATCTGCAGGAGCGTTATAGCCTTATTTTCTTCAATATTCAATCGGGAACCATTTTTTTTATTTTCCCACCAAAATAACCGATGTTCACTAATCGTTGCAGCTGATAAGAGGCTAAACGACTCAACCTTACAATTAGATTCTATTTGCAGGTCGACACTGCCGACGGTGAAATATCAAGTAATCACCAAAATCACGTCAATTCTTTTACAAAATTCTTGATGCTGAAACGATCTTTCGAAGTACTATAATAAAAAAATTTAGGGGAAGATAAAAATTACGTGTTTCAAATCCGCAGAATCGTTGGAAATACCGTGAAATTATTTCCAACTCCTGTGAACCGTTTTCACAAATTCTAATATTCGGTTTGAACCGAAGACGTGAAATCAGGCGATCTATTACCGCACGGTGTAACTATTTATTTACAGAAATTTTTATGCCCGTAATATGCAGTGTGAACCGGCGCCGATGTAGAAGCGCGAAAAAAAAAAAAAGAAGAAGAAAGCACTGAAAAAATAACGCGAAGGATCATTCAATTAGGAGCAGGGAGAAAAAGGAATCAAGGCACGATTTAGCACCAGCCAAATCGAATACTCCGATCTTTTTTCCCGATTTTCAGCTTCTTTCAGGTTAAGCCGATCCTTCACTTTCCGCTAATTCGTTCGTTCTGCCCTATAATTTGGTGCTCTCCTGTGCTTTTTGGCGTTGTTTTTTATACATATACACACGTACATAATATAGAAGGGTACGCGAGCTCATGTAACAACGTGGGATAATGCGCGCAAGAATAATCGGACAGAAGCCGAGGCACGCTCCATTTTAATTACCGTAATTAGAGGCGAAGATGCAGGCTTATTACGCGCTCGAAAGTATAAGCATTGTCTTCAATTACCACCGCGATCGTAATAACGCGGCTCGATTCTCATCGATCGCAAAAATTGAGCGTGTATAACACAGGTCACGGGTGCCAAGCAGGTGTGTGTATATACAATATATATATATATATATATATATATACGTACATAACATATAAGGTGGTACGTATAAAATCTTCAGGTAAAATTCATAACGAGGTAAATCGCAAGATAGGCGCAGCGATATGCGGATCAGTTACTTAGCAATGCGATATGATTTGTAGCACGAATACCCGTTAATAGAGACGCGATTAAAAGCTTCGTTACGACGAATGAGTCGGTGGTTTTCCTCCTGCAGGTTTATTGCAGTACACAACATAGTAACATCGTTTATCTATTTCATTACTGACAGGGAATTGAAAATTATTTTATAGATTGAAAAACGATTGAGAAAGTTCACGTGCCCGTTCGACGTTCTCCAATGCATCTGCAGCTTCCCGGGTTTGAACCGGCGTAAGAGTTAGAAAAAAAGAAAGAAAAAACAAAAGAAAAAAAAAAATAGCGAAAAGAAAACCACTCGTCCGATAGAAAAGCTCCGACTTCATTAGCCGTAAATCGTACGTATTAACGACACGTACCTACGGCTCTTTGATATTTGAAACCGACTGAAAGTTTATACATATACTCGGTAGGCAATTAACGTTTGATAAAGAGATATTATTCGTCCTTTAAGATAACGTCGCGTTTAATATTGTTTTATAATATATGTACCTATGATCGATCCTGAATCCTTCGCGCTACGGAATCCAATTCTTTGAACTGAAAGCTTGCCACGGAAATCCATCGATCCAGCGGCCGTCCGACAAATTGTTATACTAAATCCTGCTGCTCTTCCAGCAATTGTTGGCCATTAAACTTTCCTTACTGCACCGGAATGGTTCGTCTGCTATACTTTGCCGAGATTCTATCGAATGCACGAAGAAGAAGGCGTAATTCCCTCTCCGCCCGAACCTGGGATGCATTATCGGTGCACGCCGCATTAGCATTGCATTATCCCGACGATAATATCTCACCGTATTGGTTTCATGCAGGCGCACGCGCAAACCGCATCCCCTCGAATCGCTGCTGATATATTCAGACGGTGAAATTATCGCAACAATTTTCACTCGCGTTATTCACACCCGTTCGGCCGACTCTGCGTTGATGGTCGGATTTCGATCCTGAATTTTTCCTTTCGATGAGGCTCGTTTTAAAAATTTTAAGACACGTAAAGAACAGGCTTAAATCATACACTTGATTTTCACAATTGAAAAATGAAATTTCATAATCTCGCAGCGACCGATTTTTTGCACAAACTTTAATGACCGTTGCTTATTTCATATTTTTCGTCGACGGTATTGGATTCATGATTAAAAAAATCGATTAAATTGATCGTTGAATAATTTATTTAACATCACATTATTGTTTGGATTGTACCTGTACTTTTCTATCGCTAAGCTTCTCTTGTTCCTTCTTCGGCGTGGTTAAATCGATAATTCAATCAATGGATCGTAATATCGAGCTCAAGAGACGTGGGCTTCTCGTGGGCGTGGTAATATTTGGTACAGAACGCGAAACGGCGTGACATTTACAAGACACGTTTTTACTCGTCGCACATACCCATAATACATAGCGAATATTCGAAGGGAGAGAAGGATCGAACGCGCGATACGTTAAACACTGAATCATCAAATCGGCTGCAGAGATAATCATAATTAAGCAGGGCGACCGGTCGTTGCATAATTTCGGTACTTCGATCTGTGCTTGATACAAGTCGCTCAATTCACACCGAAACATGATAGTTCTTGAATATATTCTATACACTATCCGTTTGTAAAATAACGGAAAATTTGGCTCGATACCAGATGTCGAAAGCTTAATTAGCCGCATGGTAAAAAAAGATGTTTTCAAATATTCGAGCTTATATCACAATCCTCGTATAAATAAATTTGGTAAATCAGTTTTTTTTTTTTTCTTTTACTTTCCCTTTGTTTCTTTTACGAATTATACGACCGTATTGAAGAAAAACTGTGTAATTCCTCTTCTTTGAAAGACGCCGATTAATTTCGCCGACTCGCAAAGGTGCACGAGGTATACGTACAACCGCTCGAATAATCCGGCGAATCGTCTCGTGACGAAAGTTAATCTTCCCGGTTCTTTTATGCCGGCATATACATGCATAAACGCGTACACACAGAAGCTGTATTTGCAATTACAGGTATGCACGCGAGTTTACCGGCCTCGCTCATATATCCGCTCGACACGATTGGCTCTGATGCTGTACAATTACAATACGGATTTTAAATTAAAAAATTTCCGACGCTAGTATACGTTATGTGTGATGTAGAAGTCGTTTTGCACTCCACGGATTTAATTCCTCTTTTTGGCGAGACGAGAACTGCAATTCATTATTTACTCGGAACACTTGATTTTGCCGAGCAAAGCGAAGCGCGAGTCGGAGCCGAAGAAGGTAATTGCTCCTTCTGAACGAGCCGCATGCAAGCGTACAATATAAGACGAGATTCTTGTTAATTTGCGGAGAATAAAAGGATACCCGAAATCAGCGTCACCAGCTGCGATGTTTGAAACTGGAAAAAAATTTAAATCAAAATAAAAAAAAATAAAAATAACAAGAGACAGAGAACAATAACACAGGAATCCCGAAGGCCTCATCCTTCGGATAATTGATAGATCCTCCCGAATCTGCAGAGAGCGAAAGTTGCGCCCGCGCCAAAAACGACGATACGAACGAGTCGTATAACGAATAATTATACGGCGGTATAAGAATAATTGTTTCGTGCCGGGCGGATGAAATTATTGCTCGTCGATGTCCGAGGTATTTGTATGGATTCGAAGAGCCGAATAGCAACGGTGTTTGCAGCCGGATGTTCGGGAATGATTTGCGTCTTGCGCCGAAGCGAATTACGCCTTCTGCAGCCGATGTTACGTCAATACTGCGTCAAGAACAACGGGACGGTAAAATTAATTTCGCGAAGACGCGAAGTGCGCAACAAAGTAGGTGGGTAAGTGCACGTATGTACGTACACGCAGCATCGACTCGCTCGTCCAGAGCCAGCATCTGCATCGTTTCTCCGCGGCAGATCGTGAACGCGGCTATAGACGCGCTTCACTGGGTCAGTTCGAGCGAATCATCGGAGAGGTATGCGCTAACTGCTTGGGCTGGCTCATGATGGCTGCAGCACAAGCCAAGGTGCCATGAGCTTGGACCAACAAGCGGCAATACATCACTTCGTAACACGTACGAATTTCGCACCGCCTGTATCATTATCTAAAACGCCGCGAAATGGTGATTAATCTTGACCCTTTCAATCTCACCTCACAACGTGTACCTATAATATATATTATATTATATTATAATGCGTGAAAGCTACCGCTGCACGGTATACCAAATTTTACAATTCAGCCAAAACCGAAAAAATTAAATTTTTTTTTCGGGAAAGTTACGTCTAAAAATCTACCAGGTGACTTAAATTATGGGAAGAATCGACGCGTGTTTCGTCGTACAGATTACAGGAATTTGCCGGGTTATACCAACGAATTCCGTCATATATTTTATCGCCTACAAGGCAATAGAAACTATGTTAATGACTGTGCAGTTACAAATTCGTCGTTGGTTACATATACATATAATTATACACTTTCACCCGGGCGTATATTTCTGTATCTATAAACTATAACCTAGGCATATATTTCTAACGCAACGACTCTCCACCTCTCGGCATCAAGTTCGAGAAATTGACTTTTAAATTAAACCAAACACCAATAGGATCCAACAACGGCATAAATTTCGTCCTGCCGAACAGTGTCCGCAATCACTCGACGCGTGGATCCAAGTGTGCGATAACTGTACGTACATATGCCTACCCATAAATACATATGTACACGTATACAACCTGCGTGTGTACATAGGAACGCGTGAGCACACGTTTGTGACGTCACACCGCCGATGCAGATGGAAACGTAATGCACGAAGTTCGAGCGCGTGCGTGCCTTGAGAACTTGTGTAAGTCCCGACGCCCATAAGCACCTGCGTACACACTCCTTATTATTACGGTGGTGGGCATAAGCACCTTCCACGGCCCTTGTGCCACCTCCTCTGTGTACCCGCAATTCACACAAACTTGACCTTGCCAGGTTACCGATGACACTGCAACGGTGCACTCGGCCGCAGGATAGAAGAACCGCCCTGCAAGGATAACACCTGATCCTTGCAGTAGCGGCGAACCGACTGATACTTGAATACGTTCGCGATAGCGATATTTCACAGCCGGGTTAGAAATAAAAAAAAAATGAATAAAAAATAAATCACGAAGCATCGGTATTTTTCCAGCTCTTCGCGTTCGTTGGTGCAAATCCGTAGTGTGAGCAGAATTGTAATTAAAAATCATAGCTGCACGCGCTTTTAATCCTATGAAATATTTCTTTTGGGAATTTTATTGGAATTGAACGTATAGGCGCGAAGCTGTTAGGGAATATTGAAAAATATACGTACACGCTATACAAGATGTATCTGTTGAGAAGAATTATTGTGGGATTCTTGATTTGAAAGATGTGCATACTTTAAACCCGGGATTATATTATCACGCGGTGCAATAATTTAGCGTCACATAAGAAGCGTTTGACGTTTTAACGATTTAATAACGTGTGTATAATTCAAGTGTAGACGACGAGATATCGAAGAGATTTTAATGCGAATAAGAATGAATGTGTATATATTTAATAACGTGTATATAATTCAAGTATGGAGGACTATCTCGAAGAGATTTTAATGCGAATTAGAATATATGCGTACGTGCAACGTATTATGCATAAAAATGGGAAAAAAAATAATTAGTAAAGTTGGGAGAGAAAAAACTAACTTAACAAAAAAAAAAAATATGTATATAAAGAATTGAGAGAACCTGTTAACCGACGTTAGAACATGTGTGTAAATGAAATGGAAATAAATATAAAATAAAGAAGCGCGATGCCGGCGGATAGTAAACACGTTGCCGTAACGCCCGAAGGTGCTCTGCAGCAGCAGCAGCAGCAGCAGCAGTGAGTCAAACCCCGAGGGTTACTGGGAAACCCTCTGTGTGCCGAGAGAGACGGAGGCGAAAAGATATCGAGTAGAGGGAGAGAACGAGGCGGAGGTAAGAAGAAGGATGTAAAACAAAGAAAAAGGAAAAAAACAAACATACAGAAAGAAAGGAGGAGATAAAAAAGGGAAAGAGAGAGAAAAGAAAAAGACAGAGACGGAGACTCGCGCGCTGCAAGATCAGCTAGCCCAAGGCGAGATGTGTCTCCTCCTCATCTTCTCAAAGCCGCTGCTGAAAGCGAAGGTTCGAAACGGGTTTCCAATATTCTAAGAAGCTTAGAAACAACGATTCAAAAGTCATTGCCACCGCGCGAACGAGTTATCATCGTCGTCATCCTCCTTCCGTGGTCCCATTAAACTGACGTGTATGTACACGTATATACGTACACAGATGTATAACGTATATGTACGTATAGCACACCTGACCATCCACATCCAGCATTGAGAGAATCGGAAGGTCTCGTTTCGAATTTTCATCCTCGCGATACCCCGGAGGCGAAGAGGATCTTCCGCGTCGTAAAGAGCATGGCAGCGGCAGCTGCGTTCAAGATAATATATAAGCATGATCGTATAAAATACATAAGAAAAAAAAAAAAAAAAAAAAAACAAGAATGTCAATGCCCTGCGATAAAAATACCTGAGAGATTTCGTATGAAGATGACGACGCCGTGCGACAGCTCTGCGCGAACATCATCGGCGTAAGGTATACCATACATAGATATATATATATATATATATATATACGTACGGTACGCGTACACGATAATACGAGGAGGATATCGCGTGGGAGAAAATACCTGTTTTTTCATCGTTTTCTTCCTATTTTACAACAGGCCGGTAACTCGAAACTGTACATACGTATACACACGTAGGTAGAAACAGAATGCGCCTGTTTACACGAGCGTGGTAACAGGCTTCTTCGAGGTGTGCGCAAGTTCGAAATTACGTAACTTACGTATCCGAGGCCCGCGAACAACCCGCGAATCAGGTTGTTCGCTGGATAATCAAAAGTCATCGTCGAGCTTCCCGCGGACTGGAGAAAGGATAAATGCGGATACGGATCGAAATTTCGTTTCTCAATTTTGTACAGGTATAAGAGACTCGTTGGTCTGGGACTTACGTCATCGGCCTCGGTCTGCAATTCGTCCTCGGTATTGTCGCCCAAAACGAAACCGACGTCGTTGTTGTTGCTGGTCAGGGACGGCAGCTTCCGTGGACTGAGTTCATCCCCGTCGGTGTCCCGCTTCCGTTTTACGTCCCGGGTGTCGTTCAGCCTCGACTCGTGCTCCTCGAGCATGTCGGTGGTGACCATCAGCTCCGACCCGACGCTCGTCGGCGAGGCGACCTCCTCGAGAGAAGAAGCCGTCGTCCCGTTGTCGGCCTCGCCGCCCTCCAGGCTCGACATCCCGAGCCGAAGATTTCCCCGCGGGATTCGAATTTTGGCGGTGTTTCCCGATTTCGGTAGAAGAGGCCCGTTTTTCCCCCCTGGACACTCTGTGTCCGGATGCTCGACGGAGCGACGATCTTACCTTGCGCCGCTCTCGCGATATCGATCGGCCGGTATTTCAGCAAGCATGATCACAATCGGCGAATAGAGAGACGATATCTCATCAGCTCCGTGGAGGTTCGAACGAAAACCGGTAATTAGACGCCTCGTACGGACGCCTTTGAAAGGTCATATTTATTTTTACACCGTGTACAAGGATAAGAAGAACCACGTACACGGAGTAAGATTCTTTCCTCCGGGCTCTCCCTCCCTTCTTCCGGCGTCGATCGCCCCCCCCCCCTCCCCGCCCCACCCCCCCTTCCTTGCCGCTGGGACCAGCCTAGACTCCGCGATTAAAAGAATCCTGATTGTAAGTGCGTGTAGCGGGCAGCCGGCATGGACGACAGTGTGACCGATATCGATGCCGAGCAAACCTGTCTAATCAGTCACGTGTCTACCTGGTGCAGGGGTATATGTATATCGAGGGATATCGGCTACCGTGTGTTCTCCGCGACGGTGCAGCAGATCTGGACCGATTTCACTGCGCCGGTGCCTGAATAGTCTCCGTTGAATATCTCGACGTCATTTTCATGCATCGTACGTGTCGTTTATTATTATTACCGTACGTATTAATAACCACTGTTCACTCTTCTCGTTTTTTCATAGTTTTTTTTATTCTCTCTTTATGCGGATAACGTGCTTTTGACACCGGCTTACCGATCTTCGAAACAACGAGAGCGCGACGGAGTATCGCGATTCACAGAAAACACACCAGGAGTAACTTGAAAATTGTCGGCACTTCAAATCGAACGCGAGGTCATCCCGAATTAAGGTACGATCGGAGTTGAAGTTCGAAAGTGATCGGTAGACAGGCGCGGGGATCGTGTCACGATTGTTTGAAAAATCCGTCAATCGTACCGATCGCGATGTTCTATCGTTACAGGCCGAATCAATTTTCACGTTACAGTTTCAAATCGTAAAACGTACCTGAATCTTCGTTACCTTCGTCCATCGCATCGCGGTTGCACGGCCGATAATCCAATGACACATAAATCATCCGTCGACATCGGAATCAATGCTCAGGATTCACACAACAAGAACATCACCTGCTGTACATAGTCCGTAACCGAGATCGATGAATTTCGTTGAGATTGGCGATGAATTTTCGCTAAATCTGACGTCCAGTCACTTTTTGATTCCAGTAATCCGGAAACCATGAGTTGTGCAAAAAAATGGTCCACCGCAAGGCGGCACCGACTGTCAATCCGTAAGCGCGAGACGCGGCGATCAGGTTGAAAACAACACGAAACTGGGGGTGGGCGACTTCCGGGTGCCGGCGGCGCTCGACGAGCACGTGGCGCGATAGGGGGGGTTTCGGAAAACTCCCGGGAAATCCCCCGGGGGGTCGGCGCACGCGTCTTGGCGAGAGACTCGACGTTGCCGATGGCGATGACGATGGCGGCGGTTCTCAGGCGGTGGGTGCGACGGTGACGGTGACGGTCGTCAGGACACGTTCGTGGCGCGGGCGCCCTCGAGAATATGGCTAGAGGCTAAAAGACGCGAAGAAACAAGTGGCGCCGCCCGCGGCAGGAGGGGGGAGCCGATCGGCCGAGGAGCAAGTGGTGGACCTCCCCCCGCGGCACCTGCCGATCCCCCTCTCTCCTCTTTCCCTTCCTCTTCGAATCCCTCCCGGCGCCCGCTCTTCCTCTGGACCACGGCTCGAACATCATCACCTGGACGTCGTTTCCTCTCCTCTCCGCTCCTCTCCGCTCCTCTCCTCTCCTCTCCTCTCATCTCCTCTGCCACCCCGATTCTCCCGTTTCCTCCTCGTCTCTCGCCCATGGATTCCATACGCCCCGTCTTTTTCCTCTCTTCTTGGAGAACATGTCTTTCTCGTTCTGGCTCACGCCGAGTTCTTATAACCAGAGAACGTGTGGTTCACCTACACGAGCGTCTCTCTCTCTCTCTCTCTCGTTGTCGCTGCACGTACAAGCTTCGGTTCTTGGTCATGACGTACACCTGGATTCGTGTGTGTGTGCGCGAGCGCTTGTGCGTGCTCAGGTACCGCCGTGCGGGTTCCCTACCTTGGTGTTTGACTAGACAGCGCCTTGCCGTCTTCTGTCTCATTCTAATTGCCTTTGCTCGGTATCGCGTGTGTCTCTTGTAAGTGTGTATATACGCATATACACAGCCTTCGGAGATCACGGTACGTATATACGATTGACTTTATCCATTAATTCACCGTCCTTTTCTGGCTAAGCCTTATATACGGCTTGCGTACACACCTACACAAGCTTGGCAACAGACAGATGTTATTTCTTCTATACCTTTACAGATCCACGGAGCGAACACAATTTCCAATCATTACCATTCTATGCTCAACGTCATTCGCGTATCCCGTCAATGTATCTGATATCGACGATGATGCCCCGGTCGTTATAACTTCGCTTATCTCAAACAAGACGCGTTTCTTCATCTCCTCTATAACCAATCGTCCGCAATTCCACTCTCGTGGATCAATTCACAATCAAAAACTCAATCTTCGATTTCTTACGTTTCTCTTGTTTTTTCTTTGCCATACTCCCCGATGCACGTCGAACTAAGTGCAGAATGTTTTACGGCCCGAGGTACGTCATCGGTCTCGTACGCTCGAGTTTAGGCAAGTTCGCCATCTCTGTAACGCATGAAACGACCAGATAATCAAACTCTTGGAAGCTCCATCGGGTACAAGGTACACCGGAGTGAAATGGACTCGGTCGAAATTGTTCCGCGTAAAAAGTACGAGACCATTAAAACCCCGAGTGTAGCGAGGTATGGGTGAACGCCTTGCATTCCATAAAAGCCAACGGCGTAAGAATTGTTCTCCCGAGTCCGCGAGGGCCGTTAAATAACGCGGTACTTTGCCATTATCGAGCAAAGTTTCATCCTCCGAAGTGAAGCCTGCTCGTTTGGAAAAGGAGTAGAGCACCGCGTTACGAACTCTGTTTACTCCTATTAAGCGATGCAAATGACCATTGTTGAAGCGAGCGAGCTTATATTTTCAATTAGGAGGTAGGAAGCTACCGTGTACCATCTTGCAATGCGTAAACCCTACACGCACCGGCTTAACTGTTCCCCGGACTCCCTAATATGGGTCGGGTGTTGTTATATGGGTCTTGGAAGCTGGAGCTGGTTTATCATACGCTGCCAACCGCGTGGTTCGAATCAAGGACGGTAAAGCGATCGCCTCGTAAATAAGAAGATGAAGAGGAAGGGTCCTCCAAACCTCCAAGTTCAAGTATAACTGCGTTCGCGGCGAGCTGGAGACAAAAATCGGAGGAACGGCGTGGACGGCTTGCGATATCTCAGGCAGCTTAATAAATTCAACACCATTCTGTTAACGCGTGAAGTTTCATCCGAATGAGGAGAATTTTCATTGAACCGTCCACGAACGCGCAACCTTATCTCGTTAGGATCTCTCAGACACTGCACGGCGAGATCGTGGAGCCGAGTGAGAGTAGTCTCGAGCCGAGTATCTTATACCCGTGTTGCAGGGACCAGTCGATAACCGCGTGCCGTTTATAAGAGTTAACAAATTATTCTAAGCTGTAAGAGAGGATAAATCTCGAAGAGGCAAATGCGAGATGCAAATTGGCTCTCCATATTCCGATCGGATTCACTTACTCGGCATCGCCGTTCAGCGATGCGCACTCCGGCAGCGAGGAACTCGACGTGGACGTGAAGGACAAACGGTCCCGAGGACTCGGATAGTGGTCAATAATCCTGAGCAGGAACGGCGATCGAACGAGCATTCGTCTAGCGTGGAATTAGCTGTCATGCTGTTACATTCCTACATTCGTTAACCCAAATACGACCAGTTACGAGCAGAGCTACAACGACTCCGTGGCTACAGCCTGAGCCGAGCGCTTGCACCGAGCAGAGCTTGTTAAGAAAGAATGCGATTCGCGCGTAAAAAGAAAACAGCGCGATATACTCACCTGGAAAAGAAATGTCTCGTGCGCTTGGTTTATTATGTTCCGTTGTACGGGCAGGTACGCTCTGACGTTTCGAATTCGGAACAAATCTCCCGAGAGGGTGAGGCGGCTTATCCTCGTTTCCTTCGTTCTCCTATGCTGAGAAATTTCACTCCCGTAGGATGTAATTTGATAGAAACCGGACCCCGACGCCATCCAGAGCTATTAATAAACAGTGGCCAGTGTGAATTTGAACAGTAGTGATCATCTAGAGAGACTCTTGATCCACACTAGGGCAAGATAATACCGGACCTTGAGCCTCGTGGAAGCCCGAGGCTTTCACCGAAGCCGAATCCCTACGGCATACCGTAGACTTTTCTCTCGTTCTCCTTTCTTCTTTTTCTTTTTTTTTTTTTCTCCACTCTATTTCATTTTACACTTCTTTTTGTTTCCTCCCTCCCGTGCTCTGATCACCATTGCAGGGCACACCTGCCCTGGTGGATATGGTGTTTTGATCCGAAACTTCACGAGGAAGGAATCGGTGAGATTAACGCACTCCACACGATCCGTGGGTGTGCTAGGCTGCTGCGAACGAACGAAAGTATAAGCAGACACGTGAGATTCGACGCTTTGAGAGTGTTCCAAGGAGGCGCGAAGAGGCGCAGCAGCCTCGACCAGTCGGTCCACGGGAGGTGGATAAAAAGCATTTATCTTCAGGGGACAAGAGGAAGAAGAACGGTTTGAAGAAGAGAAAAAAAAAAAATAAAAAGAAAAAGAAAGTATAACACGGAGTAATAAAAAGAGAAAATAAGAGCGAAGAACCGCGGGACGACGGTGGCATGGTCCATTTTTGAGATTAACGGCCCTTTGATAATGCTCGGTTTACAGGGAGCAAAACGCCGCATTGACACTCCCTGGAGAAATCTTTTGGCATATTTTCACATCTATTCTGGGGAGGCGGGCTGCCGGATGCAGATAGCGCCTCCTCGGCGCTATTGAATATATGGGCACAAACCAGCCCCACAATATCCCTGATGGCCCGGGCCATCTAGTCTAGGAATATAGGAATACCGAGGAATACGCGGGAATATTGTTAAGGCTCGGGACGCGATGCGAACCGATAACGTATGCGGCGTCGGAACCTTAGTATACCTCATACTACTGCAGTTTACGAGAAATGCACGCGATTCGCGTTCGTACCTATAATACGCGCGTCTCGTACGCCGGCCCTGGTCATTTAAACCACGGAATGCGGTTGACGTTAGTCAGATGTGATTATCAGGATACTAATGGACGGTGTCGAATGACGTCGGAAGATGACACTGCACAACAGGCGTTAATTAAAATTAGTATTCATTGAACGTATTTTTGGCCGATTCCGACCTATTATCACGACGACCGGGCTATAAAACCATTCGTCAAGATGAATTCTTGATCATCGATTCGCAACGCCAAAAACGCTTGGGCAATAGCTGGTAATAATTATTTCGAAATATATTCATACTTCGTTTTTCGTCTTGACCGCGAAATACCGGTTCGCTTTATTTCACGAGTGAATAAAATTACCGAGATTGGATCTGTCGGACGATCACCGATCGCGAGTTCAATTTGTCATTTCAATGCAGACGTCAGATACGTACAAAATCGGAAAAAATGCGCCTTTGTCAACGTTCGTTATCCGTAGGTCGATCGTGAATCTGTGGGATGGGACGGAAAGCGGCGGGGGGGGGGGGGGGGGTTTCGTCTTGACGGTAATTCCCGTCAAGAGTCGGCCGGCGTAGAACGGCAGCGGAGCGAAAACGTGAAACATTAGCGTTTTACCAGGCAATTAAGTGTTCCGGTCACGTGGGCAAGCCTCCGACCATTAGCCTTCGATTTTTCTAAGCGATCCGACCAATGAACGCGAGGCGTGGGTGTGGTCTCGTCCAAGTTTGTTATTACTCGAGTCGGATTGCGGTGTACGGTTGATTATACAGCCATGCGCCGTCGACGACAGGCGGCGAAAGACGATCAGGGCACCAGCTTTGCTGCGATATCGAATGGAAAATCGATCGGAGGATGTGACGGAGTAATTTGCAGAGCGCCTCGGTTTGGCCGAGCGATCGTTTCGTACTTACGCCAAAGCGTGTCGTCCAAGCTTTGCTTCGTAGATTTCGTCGAAACCGTACACCAATCCTACCTACTACGCGTTGCGGCGTTACGTAATCCGCGAAAATTAACGACCTTAGAAGCGTATGACCACGTCAGTTGGTTAGAGGATTTAGATGAATGCGGGAACTCTGACTTATGTGGCATGTGTCTCTGTTCTCCGACCTGTTGTCTGGAGGAAAGAACGGCGCGGGTTCGCGATTCCTTTGAATTCAAACCACCGCCGACCGTTCACGTATACTTCTAATAAACGTCAATCAACAAGAATTCGCAACGGTGAACCGTAAATTAATTCTTTGGCGAACGTTAGCTGGACCTAAGGTCGTAACATAAAGTGCTGGATAACTATACACGCTTGTATTCATTCGAGTAAGGTCCGTGTGTTCAAACTGCCTTCTATTCCGGAGGAGGAAATCTTTCACACGCCCAACGGGAGGCATTTTATCTATTCAACGGATGGACTGGCTTCAATGGATGTATGTATGCACACACGGTTTTTCCCATACAATTACACACGCGTGTTAAAATCCTTATCCATACTCCCGTGCGGCGCAACGGGTCAACATTTTGAATACAAACATACGAA
This sequence comes from Neodiprion lecontei, assembly GCF_021901455.1. Classification (NCBI taxonomy): domain Eukaryota; kingdom Metazoa; phylum Arthropoda; class Insecta; order Hymenoptera; family Diprionidae; genus Neodiprion; species Neodiprion lecontei. The sequence continues at coordinate 37,392,666 of NC_060262.1, forward strand.
CATACTCGCTCGTATTATTTGTTGGGACATTTGCCTAAACCGGGTTCAGAGAACTTCATCTTCTCAAACCTTCATTTCGAGAATCAAACTGACCCGAAGAACCGGAAACCTTTACATCTTGCTTCGGGCGTATACTCTGTTGATTGATGCTGAGTACCTAGCATAAATATTTTTCAAGCATTGTAGTTACTAAGTATATTGTGACATTAAAGTCACATTGTTACGCCTTAAATTACAGTTTTCGAAATTGCAGGAAAGAAATCTATGTCTCCGATATGTGTTTCGAAATTTTAAAAAGAGCTACATCATGTTTCAACGATTTACGAGTATACAGGCAGCTCGTAAATACAAAGGGTACGAAATACCTATTCTTGAAAACAATTATGACGCAAGTACGCAAAGTTACTGTAACTTTCACGGAACCAGCTTCTGTTCCGTCGACTCTCAAATCTCACATTTATTTCCGATGTCTGAGAGAGAAAAAAAAATGATGTTACTCCTTAGTTAACCTGTCAGGATATTTGTGGATTCTTTGATGATCATTTCATTGGCGAGGACCAAACGGGTATTTGTTAAATTATCGAAGCACCTACTGTCAAAACCTTTTGATGGCCCAACATATAAAGCGTTTTTTTAACGAACAAATAATTTCAAGCGCTCATACCGGTCATAACGTGAAAAGAAGCCAGCGATGATTTAAAAAGCGATTGAATGCGGCAGCGCAATGCCGAGATGACGAAAAAAATTAGACATCTGTACGGTAAATGACAGTTTAACGAGTTTGAAGAACAAAGCGTACTTTCCCCGCATTCGAGTTTCTGAGTATCTTATTCATAGATTCCACGATTCTAATGGACGTGAATTGTCCGACTCCTGCACCGATCACCCGGCACAAAAACGAAGATACACGGACGAAGTGTGTACAAACAGTATAAAACGCCGCAGCGTATTGGTGTTAAGTTTACGCAAACACCTACGTGACGTTGTGCTACTTTTACACGCGTGTCAAGTGAGATTTCAATAATTCTCAAGCGTCGCGGCACGGACACCGAAAATATATCTACCCACGCGGGTACAAGTGCTCGTCAAACTTGAAGGGTGAGTGGAGAAGTACGCGTTACACTGTCTGCCTGCTGCCTGCCGGGGTCAAACGCGTATAGCGTTCAACACGTGGATACACGGCGATGGGACCTGACGTCAGACACGTCAATTACCCGGGTTGCAATTATTCGGATAGAATCAAAGCTCGGTGAGAAGGATCGGTTCGTTCTTACCTGCCACCTCGATCCTCTGCCTTTCACCCCGTCGTCGTCCTTCCATTCTCTCGAACTTGGCGACACGCAGCCACGAAATTTAGGACTCGGCCATTAAGGCTCGCCAAGAGCTGCGGTCGACCCTCTATGGCTCACGAATACCGAATTTAAGACGATAGTGCGGTTTCGGGTTTCCCTTCATCGACGCATGATCGAAATTCAACGTACGCAAATAACGATCTCGCCAATCGTCACGCCTCCTCGACTTTCTTCCTGTACGTAGGTATTCGCCTTTCGATGCGTTCCTTGAGCCGGGTGGATATTTCGTTTCAAAGTATTGTTTGCTGTTGGTTCGATTGAAACCGTTGTCACCGATCCACGCGGACTGCGGCGTACCGTGCGACGCTGTGTTATTCGACATATCCGGTTCCTTATTTTCACCAAATTTCATTTTTCTCGACAAATCATTCAGCTTATAAATTTTCACTGAACAATATAGAGAAACAAGTGGTTCTCAAAAATTGCTTCCAGTAGCCGAGGTTTTCCGAATCTCAATTTCCGGTCCAGGGGCTTTGCAAATGAGGCTGGAATTTCGGCATCCGATCCGACGCGTGCGATCGAACGATTCGCGGATGCGATATTACGCGCAATGTCGAGAGTAATGCGCGACGATGCGTAAATAGAGGCGGGCGAAGAAATAAACTAGGATGCAGCGCGAGTTTCGCCATGCTCCAATTCGCTTTGACATCGAAAGTGAATAGTTTGAGGTAACACAAGTCACCTGCCTTGCACAACTCGCTCGATATTACACCGCGAAGTCTGCTGCCTACGTGAACGCATGTGGTGTTTACACCTGTAGCAAGTCACGCACACACTTCCAACTATCGGATGTATGTATGTACGCACGTACTTACGTGCAGCCGAGGTATAACCACCGCGGTGGACGACGCTTAAACTTGTAACGCAAACAACGAGAACGACAACGACGACGGCGAAAACACTTTCATTTTTATTACGGCAACCTTCATAATTTTATTCTAGGATATAATCACCTCAAGCTTGTAACGCGGTCTCGTGCAACGCGCGAATAATTGCCAAATTTTGCCCGCGTGATTACACTGCGAAACCTTTTCACTCGTGACATTTGAGAAGTGTCGTGAATCTAACGCTTTGACCTATCGACACAGTTTTCGCTCCCAAAGTCTTTGCAAATCCTTCAATTTCACGAACTCGTAATTGAATATCGGTTCGAAGTTCACCTGTTGGGATAAAAAGTCTGAGCGAAAAGTTCCCCTCGATTTTTTCCTGCTTACACAAAATCTAAAACAACAGTTGAAGACCATTGATCGTTTTTATTACTCATTATCATTTTTTCCAATAGAATACGATTTCGGTATTACGCATCGAGGCTTTGGGTCAAGGTTGCGTTGCGCCAAAGGTGGATGCGAGTCTTGGAACAGTACTTGCAACCTCAGTTTTTTTTTTTTTTTTTGTTTTTATTTTATATCGGATGACGAATTCGGTAAGAATTACGGTCATACGCATGCCGTGACATTGCGGGTAAAGAATTTTCTCGCAATTACATATACATTATTTTTCTATCATTCTTTTGAAATCCCGAAGAATTCATTTGCCTGCGAGCGCAGCGCCGTGAATATGTTCAAGATCCGAGTCTAATCACCATCTATGGAAAATCGATACGCGATCAACAAATTCCTGGTATACTGCTATAGATAATATAGGTATATAGGTGAACACGCGAATCGAACACCGTGAATAAATAATTCTTTCGCCGGCTTGTAAAGTAAGACGCGGTGAATAGTTTAAATAGGACAGAGCAATTATGTACCGCGCACCGTGAAACCGGAAATCTTAATTGCTTACACATCGATTAAGACGTTTCGGCCTGTGTACCGTGGGTAATTAATTGCCCGATATATCGGTAGGCACGAATTTTGATCGAAACGACCGGATGCCAAGACCTACGACACGGCAGGCAGAGCTGCAGACTGAATCTGTGTCAGTCGCATAAACACACACTCGGTCATTTTTTACCTGCAGGCGGTGCAACGCGTTCTTCAAATCAAGTTATCGAATGCGATTTGTTTGGGCGGAAAAAATTTGACATTGCAATTGAAATTCAAAATTACAAGATCCTGAATTGTTTTAGATCTTTTTACCGATCGCTTATATACGGACGTGATAAAATATGCTTCCAACATAAATTACGTGAAAAACGTAAAGTACGGTTTTAGGGTTAAATATATTCAACCCGAACGGACCGAAGAAAGCTCCAGAATTTGTTTCGACTGCCGTGAAAATAAATTGTATTCTGAAAATCGAAATTAAAAATCCTTCAAAGGTCGCGGTGAGAAATATTGAAATTCGGTTCCTGACAAAATCTAGGAGAAGGATTTAACAAAAATAATACTAATATTGAGTAGAAAAAAAAAAAAAAATCAATTGAAAAACAGCGCCGCTTCTCTTACAATTATTTGCGCACTGATCCGAGTTTCTTTTACACGCGTTCGGACAGCCGTTTCAGCGTCGTACATTGTTTTCCCTTCTCGTGAATTAAATGAAAAAAATGAGAGAGAGAAATTGTTGAAATTCAGGAAGGACTGAATGAAAATTCGTCATTTCGACAGAGGAATTTCGGATTCTTCCTCTCGCTCGCGACGCCTCCTTCTCGCTCCCTCGGCGTACGTTTGGTCCAGGTACCAGCATCAGGTCAACGCCCCAGTGACCAGCGCACCGTCGGTCCATTCGTCGGTCGGTGTGCCCGAGTCGGTTGGTTCCCCGCGCGTGTGAGCACGGGACTTATTCAGCCTACACGCGTGTCGCCGCTTAGGGCATTCGGTCATCTCGCACGACTCTCACAGACTCGGAACCAGGTGGGTAAGCGAATGCGTGTGGATGGTCCCGGCGACCATTACGAATAACCAAAAATTCTATGCTCGAGTCAGCTGAGAGCCGGGGGCCGCGGGGCCTGCGTGGTGCTTGAATTCGGGGTCCGCTGCTGGGACTCACGGAGAGAAGCGGGAGTGTTGGTGAACAGGTGGATGCTGCGCGTGGTGCCTCCAATTCTCTCGACGACCGATACGCCAAAGAAGTACGAGAAATTCTATAAGGCGAGGTATTACTCAAATTCGTGATCCGATACTCGCCGTCCGAGATAGCTGCCTCGCCATAAACCATCGGTTGCACAGGCCTCTTGTATACGTTCTGGGTTCTCGGTACACAAATCAGTTCTCCTCCTTTCCCTTGGGCCTCGATAACTTTTTCTAATTGACTAATGATTCGTCGGAAGAATGAAACCTAGGAGACGAGGAGGGACCCGCTTCGTTCCGGGCCCGTTTTACCGACCAATTCCACACAGTGAAGAAGCAATTTTGAGGTAATCGAAACTGGGATTGAATCGAGAATCGGGAATCCTCTTTTAATATCTTGACAAGACTTAAAAAATCACTCTTATCATCCGCACGCGCGTGTATCGTACAGTGCACCGGTATAAAGTATAGCTAAGAATAGCACGTACGTGTATGAAACGTTTGGTAACACGGTTCGCGTGTGCAAAATGACTGGCAAAAAGAGATCGCGAAATAATTGATCCTTTCTCATTTTCTCCAACTTATTTTGCACGTATTATTATTGTTCTCTTTTTTTTCCTTATTTCTTTTTTCTTTCTTTTCGCAATCAACGATACAGGTGTGTTTCTTTTTTCTAATATATCTCCTTCTTGTTCCAATTACAAGTTCCTTTGTCGATGCTGCGTGGAGTCGCGGACTGTTATGATTGAAAACGACGATACTTTTTGCCTCCGTAAGTTTGAATGTAGGTACGCGTACGTATAGCTAAATGTAAAAAAAAAAGAAACGATCAGAGCGCGCGTGTGATTGTACGATGGGTGAGCATGAGAATTAGCGATTCCCGTTAGCGGAAGGCACATCAGCGGTAATACACCACCGGGCGAAGAGGCGGCGCGCAATTTGTGTTAGAATTTTTCCCAAGAGCGAGAGGCGTAAGTGCGAGTAGGTAGGTAAAGTCGGTATGGATGCGCGAGGAGATACCGCAGGATATTTTATTTACACAATTATTATACGCGCGTATACACGCACATGCAGCCCGGTCTTATAATACTTTTCGAGAAGGCAGAATCGTAAAAAAATAATTCCCGGGCTGTTAGAGGTCGTAAATTGCGGCTATACGCGAGCCTCTCGCCGAGACGAGAGGGTACGTGTAACATATAATGATAAAATTAAAAGGAGAAAAACCGCGCGGCGTCGTTTCATTCCGCACGATCGCTCGGGCCCCATTACCGATTTTCCATTTTTCCCCCCCACCTTCCCCACATTTGTTCCTCTCCCCGATTCCCCGATCTTTTCGCGTCGATTTTCCAGCTCTCCTTACCTCTTCCTCCCCGATCGGCCACGGGGCAATTTTCTCCCGGAGGAACATCGGACACGACGCCCTTCGAGGATCGGGAAGAAGCGGTGTCATTCGGCGGAGGAGGCCTAGAAGAAGGACGTGCCTCCTTCGATCCGCATTGTCTTAGGCTTGTCTCCAGGTGGTCACGTAGACGGTCAGCATTTACCGGACATTACTGACCGCGGCGGTTCCTCAGCCGCGACGTCGAAGCCCAATAATTACTTCGCCCGTGGTGGAAAAGACGGGTCGCCTCCTCGAGACCCAGACGCGACGCTTCGCAATACGTCGCAAAGGGTTTAATTTTGACCCTGTAAGCCGACCCTTTGTGTCCGAGGTTGGTACGGGATACCGGAACCCCGTGCTTTTCATTTCAAATCATTTCACATTGGACGTAAAATAGGCCGCTGAATTTGATGCCCCCGAAAGCTGACGCGCTCTGTAGTCTGTGGTTTGTGAATTTAAAATGGCTAGTGACAAAATAATTGTGACTAATTGGTACGTGAGATTTTTTTGTTCTTAAGGCTACTGCTAGATTCAGAAACGATACTTCGAAACATACCCAAGACGTTGGGCAGTAGTTAGATTGTTATAAAAAAGAATTAAGCTGATGGAACTAGAGTGAAACACATTACAATTAATATGAAGGTTTCGTACATTTTTCGGCCGTGTCAGATTTCTTGAATCTCTTAGTTTTTCGAAATTTGTTTAACTATTCAAATTTATCCTAGGATTACAACTTTTATTACTTGATTATTGAGAAACGAACATTTACGAAGAGTGAACGCTTAAGAACGATTAGCTTGCCGCTAATTAATCGTCGTCGAACATCCAAGAAATCAAGATTAGTACTGGTTTCATTCGAGCAGAAAGCAGCAGTCGAATGAGATTTGCCAGACTGTCAAAGGAGGTAAAAAAAAATTTCAGAAATTTCTAGATTTTAACTGATAATAAACGACTAGTTCAGAACGATAATTTTTCTTCCCGTTAATATTACTCGTGTATAAATTTATGGATGAGTTGCCGTAAGATTGACGCACTCCGAGATCGGAATAAATAATTATTCTGATTTTGATGTGCGGACGAAATTGAAATGGGTGCGTTAATAATTTAGCGCGGTTCGACGGTCGGCCAGAGTTTGTTACCTGTACGTATAATTCAGTGGTATGTAATTTTGACGTGATAAAAATCTAGAGATAGCGAAGCGTAATGCAGATGAGATATACGCGCCGAGCCGAGCGCTTAACGTAAGTGAGCAACGTAATTCACTTAGGTCCCGGGACTTTTTAACCGGTGATGAAAATCGGTACTCATTATTTTGCAATTCAAAACTATCACCCGAATGTAAAACTGACCTAAAAATATCGCCTAATTCATACATCTATATTCGGCAAGTTACCGATTAAACCGTGAACGACATTTTGTAACAAGTTTATGCAGACGCGTATCTTAAACACGTAATCGTGACCAATGGTTGATGAATGTTCGGCAATAAGAAATATTAATAACAACGCAAGATTCGACTTTTGATTATTATTAAAATTCGTCGGTGCGCAGAGAAATTCGAGACTAGAGATGCCTGTTTATACTATAATTTTTCACCGCACATACTTATTTGTCAGTGTCAGAAGTTTACTCGACGCTCAATCTCGCCTGGGCAACAATTATTTCAATTAGTATTGTTAGCGGTCCAGCTGCCACACCTTCGTCGTTTCCCTTGAATTTCATTCGCCCGTTTTCAGAGGTTCGATTCGCTTCCGCCTATCGATCCGAAATTTCCCCGCTCCGCAAAGTCCGATGAAATCCGTCTTCCGTTCGCAACGATCAGCAGCGTTCATCTCGCGAAATAAATCCCGGGATGCTGTATCTCTTCGCCCTATCTTTCTTCCCGCAGCGCAAACGTTCAGCTGTGTTGAAGGAAAGGCAACTTCGTGTGACACACCTGCCTCACTTCGCGTTCAACGAGGAGCACTCACCTTTAAATTATTCCCTACATCGGAGAGATCTTTCCGATCTTATCCGTCCCGCGTTGAACGGCCTTGTCGATCTTGAACCGATTTGAGATGAGACGAACGAACGAACGAACGAACGAACGAACGATCGATCGATCGATCGATCTCTCGATCAGCCAGAGACGGGTTTCCGCGATCTATCGCCGGGTCCAATGAATTCATCGGGGCTGCGAGTTTGGAGCGGCAACTTGATGTGCGGATTGAAAAAATTTAGAACTTGGATTATTCAACGCGTATAATAATTATTGAGACAATGATCTCGATCTGAAATAGACCGCAATTTTAGATAAGCGATTTTAATAACACGATATGAGCGACTTTCATATTTCCTATGGAGGATATTATTGAGTAGAAAGAGCTGCTTGATTGATTGGAAATTTTCGAATCACGAGCTCGCCGTATTAGGTAGCGTATGACGATTTTGTCTTTTCTTTCTTCTTTCCTTTTTGCGGAAGCTAAAAAAAAAAAAAAAAAAAACTTGACTACATTCACGAGGAACATACACTCGTACGATTGCGGCTGACGATGTTTTTCAATTTTCTATATCAGCTGGATATCTGCGAAGTGAATTTTCTTAATATTAATTTTCTATCACCGATTTAGGCGGCGTATTCCTGTGATACTAATCAGAATCTCGTTTGACGGTTTGTAGAGTTACAGCAGCGAGTTGGTATAACGGCCTCATCGTCGAGTGACCCAAGTATTTTATGCAGCCTATATATATATACACATATATATACATGTATACATACGCTTACACATATACCGCGGACTTGGAGGCTCGCGTGAGTTAAGGATTGTATGATTAATGCATGAGAGATATTTTCGATCGCGTAGTACGAACTGATAGAGGAGGACTTTCTACCGATCTGAGACGTACAAGTTTATATTTGATTGAAGACCCGCCGCCGCCGCCGCCGCCGCCGTGCAGCTCGATCGCCAGCTTTTGAATCGATGATTGATTGGGGAATGTTGAAAGCAGCGCGGCTGAGACGTGATCTTATTCCCTGAATTGATTGAAAAATTGTCAATACTTCCAGGAAATATCTCAATCTTGATTCCGTGCATGCATGCATGCATGATCGATAGAGGAGTGAATCGGGCTTGATTGATTGTATTTTAAACTATTTCGCGTTTTATGTATAAAAAGAACGAGCGAAATGTTGAAAGAAAATTTTCTCGCGCGTTGCGATATTTTAATTCCACATGTCTCTTGACGTTTCTCGTTCTCTTTATAATTTTTCGAGGCACACTGACCGTTCCGACCTCATTTTTTTGCTGCTCTTGGTGCAGAGGAGGATTCTGCAGGACGGGACCACCTGACACGCCACAAGTAAGAAATTCACAAGTCATTATCAGTCTTGTTTTTACGCAAGACGAACTCAAGTCCATATGTTAAAGCGAAGCAGCAGGAAACGGCGTGTTTATGTATCTTCTTCTTTTTATAATGGTCCTCTCTTCTCCGACTTCTCCTTAATATTTCTTCATCTTTTTTCACTTCAAGCGCTATTTAAATCCTCCGTTCGTATATAAACGTTGCGTAAGAGCCGAACGAGTGAATAAGCGCGAGCGGCGTACGTGAACATTTCACGAAGTGTAAAATAAAAAAAGGACGAAAAGGAACGGAAGCAAAATTAAGAAACGGCGAGGAAAAAAAAAATCACGTAATACCTGACAAAAATAAATCAAATAACAGCCATTCACCACTCCGGCGGCTTTCAACGATGCGCTCAGCTTCGTTAGCTTCTCGCAACAGCCATTCAATCTCCATTTGCGCCAAACAACGGGCGAACAAATTAACACCAAATAATCACAGCTGATCCTAATCCTCCTCACCAATATCCCAACTCCGTTCCAAGATTCTCCGCTGTAGGTACGCTGCCCGCGTATCAAACGTCAAAGGCATGGGCGAAATCGTTCCAGGAAGCGTTCAAACGCTAATTCAAACGATTTTTCTCTTTCACCCTGCCGTTATAACTCTCTATACGCACGATCGCGGCTGATTACCTTGCACGAGGAGAAAAAAAAGGAGCGAGAGAAGAAGAGGATTGATAAAAAAAAAAAAAAAGAAGCAGAAAAAAAAATTAGTCTAATGAAAAAATATCATCGGCAGTTTCTCAAAGAGATCAACAGGCAACGCTCATAATTGTAACTATAATATTGAATTCTTTCCCAAGTGATAATCACACCTCAATACTTTTGCGGGATAACCAAAGCTGGGAAATGATAGGTTGGGCAGATTTTGGAGAAAGTTGACACAGAACCGCGAAATGATAAAATCGCTGCACGAGCTTTTCTTCGACCCGAATCGTAGATTTATAAAAGAACAAAAAAAAAATAAACACCTGGAGTAAAAATGACTTGACACGGTTAGACAGTGACTCGCATGTCTGTGAGTTGTGATCCGAGCAGAGCTTTCGCGCCTAGGGTAAAAGCTGGACATTAGAAAGCAGTTACTGGGCAGGGCCGTGTCGTGATAATAACCGGGTACGAGGCGATCTGCGGTGACAAGGTAACAACCGCCGGAAAGTCGCGGGATGTTGTAAAAAATGGAAAACGAGAAGAAAAAATAGAAAACAAGGTGAGTGGTCTGGACGTTCAAAATGCTGAGATCACCGCTGCCTACTCTCACTCCGCCTCCCTCTGGGTAATACCAATCATTATTCGGAATAGAGTTCGCTCAAAACGCAGACTGAGAAAAATTTCATCAATTATCACAGTTGGTAGAAAATTTAAATGAAATGGGTATCGTTACTGTAAAGTTTTGAATAATGTTGGGATGAAAATAAAATTTGGTACAAGTAGTAACTATTCGGTGTAATTATACCTGACAGCGCTAGATCTTTTGGTTTTTGCAACATTACGTGTATTTGTTTAAGTAATATTTTTTCAATCGAATCAGGCCTCAACGTCAATTTCGAAGAGAATAATAACGCGTACTAGATTTTCTGTTCATACCAGTTACAAAACTAATTTTCATATTGCATCCAGGAATATATTTCTGGGTTATGGCAAAAAATTAAAATAGGTAAGGACTGTATAGCGAGGGCAACTAAAAATTTCTCTCGGTGAATCGATAACCTCGAGCCATGATTACGCTTCCCATCCCGGTGCAATTTCGACTTATATTTACATGCGAATCTGGTGATCAAATCTAGCCGAAGAATCTCGGCTGTGGTGCAGAGACTTTCGGAGTATCGAGTATTGGTCTCGAAATAATCGTCTGCGGCTAAGAGCCAAAGCCTATAAATCTTAAATCATCGTTTTGGACGTATCAATCATCTCAACGGATTAACCGACACAGCAAGGGTCCCCGAGAAGCGATTAAACGGAAATCAACACTTATTCACAACCCCGCGATAATACTGAAAACAAAAAATATAACTCAGTAAAAGTTGCACAAAAAATAGACCCAACCATTCCATAGGCTTTCAAACGGTACATAATGTGCTGAAAATTCGAAAACCAGTGTAATACCAATTCATATAATCAATTATTACAAGTTGACGACATTACTTGAAAATTTGTTTAATTTATTTTTAAATTTGACTGAACAGGTTTGATCGCAGTACAGCGAATTCCAGTCATTAATCACCCCGCGTTGTTAAGTTGGTTGAAAATTGATGACATGGGGTATACGGAGTAAGACCGCAACCCTGAAATAACGTGGGTAGGTAATTTCCCAGTGTTTCTCTCCGTGTTAGGTATTCGAGAGCTGCAGCACGAGCACTGAGCAACGGAATGAGAAAAAAATGTGGGCAATTTTCGAATATGTTTAACCGCGCAACTGCAGGTCGCCGGTCGTTTCAATTATATCTTAGCGATCGTTTACTCAGTGCACACCGGCTCGATTTATTACCGATGATTTATCGCCGCGGTCGGTATATGCGAAATCAATTTCCACGGAGGTTTTTACGACAACAACGACGCATTAAAAGCTGTATGAGTCGCGATTGTAATCGGCTGAAAGTTGCAGATTCTCTCGGTTCACCGAGGATCTTTGCAAAGTGCACGCAGGGCGGCGGATCTTTGCTTACGTAACCGCAATTACACCGGTCAGGTAGAAAGGTAATATACGAAAGTTGGCAACAAATTAGCACGATTTCCTCGACGGTGATTTTCTTCTTTCTCTTATCGCCTTTGCTTCTTTATTTCTTTCACCGGGCAAAACCTGACCCGTACCGATTTTTCTCTTGGGTATAACGCGCATATCAATCTATATCCACGGCTATTCGGTTTGTTAGTTGAGTCGGTTGAGTCGCGTAAGGGGCAACGGCATGCACCGAACAAATCAACCTGCGGGCAATTTATAGCCCTGACAATGTGCAAGCTCACCTCGGCGCAACGGTAAGACATTTATACGTACAACACAAGCTCGCAGATGTGCGGCAGACCCGCACCTGTAGCCCCGCGGTCTGCGTTACCCTTATATAAACGCGGTTCGACGTGGCGAAAAAAGGACTTATTGTGCATATTTATTTCCCCCGTGAAATGCGATGTGAAATATTGATAATAAATGAAATTCCAATTCACGTGTACCTCGCGTCGTTTACATCTTGTCTTATACGCGTGCCTCAGGGAATCGTAGGAGAAGTGGGCAGGTATATTACAGGTGAAAAGCAAAAGCGAAGTTCGCGTGGCAAAAGTTTTCGCCAAAACTTTTACCCCAATTATAACAGAACAATATGCAAAGTATAATAATGAAGTATTTATCTGCTGACGAAAGAATTTGTAAGAATTGTAACTTGAAATGTTGCGATGAACGGTGTCGTAATTTGTTGGATTATTCGTGTAACAATCCCCGTCGACTTTGTTAATGAAGATAATAATTACACTAAAGTAAAATGAGTTCCGGTAAGCCTGAGGCTTAGATCCACACGCATCACAAACTTTCCTTATTATATACCTAGTCGGAAGAACTAATTGAACGTCATTAAAAGAAGCGATGCGTTATGTTCCGAAGCATTAAAAATTTTCCAACGATTTTCTTAATCCCTAATACCGCTTCTGGAATTCCGGCCCATGTTCGATAAGAGCTTCCGCCGGATTTTTACCGTCCGAAGCAGTCACAGAGCGGAGATAAATTCTCCCGTTATTTCGATACGATCTTCTCTTATTGATAGAGGTAGAGAGGACGCGACGAGTTGCAGGACCAGCAGCAGGAGCATCAGGAGCAGGAGCAAAGCGAAGAGGGAGTTGATCGGTCGGTCGGTCGGTTGAGTGGGGAATTTTTAATTAGCCTCGAGCAGTTCGATTAAATTCTGTCGAGTAATTACGACCGGCGTCGAAGCAACGTTACGCAGCAGAACTCGCCTGGCCGGGCGCTTTAAAGAGACAATAAAAAGCGGGAGACGCGGGGAGGAAGAGGGGGTGGTAAAAAAAAAAAAAAAAAAAAAAAAAAGATTAAATGGAGCAAAAATGACGGCGATAAAAAATAAAGAGAGAAAAAAGGTGGAAAAGGAAAAATAAAAGAAAACGCCCCGGTTCATTGTGGATGGTGCAGAGCCCCGTGCAGCTTTGTAACAGTAACAGGACTCTCTCCTAATATGGCTTACACCCATTGTAAGCTTTACACCGGCAATTACACGAACCGTGCTGCGGGTGCAGGTTACTTGTATGCAAATTTTTCGGTAACCTCATTCAGAGGTTACACCTACCTTCCAGCCCCAAGAAACGATACCTATGCACATCTAATTAACGGAGAAAGGCGTAGTTATCCGCGAAACGCGGAACGCGATGCGATGCGGTAGGAATGCATCTTTTCAGGGAGGAAAAAAAACGACATATATGTATATATAATATATCATATATATGTATATATATATATATTTACTCCCCAGGGTTGTGGTTCCCTTGCGGGGTCACGGGTACAGCGGTGTCTGCAAAACGGACGGAAATAAATTCGATGCAGATTAATCGGCGCTAATCTCAAAGATGCTGCTGCTGCTGGTGCTGCTGCTGGTGGTGGTGCAGTTGCCGTGTAATCGAGAGCGCTAGAAGATAAATGATACCGAGATTAATGATAAGCTCACGCTAGTACTCGACCTACCGTTTGCCCCTGCAGCCGAGGAAAATTTATCTTCGGGCTAGCCGTTTCAGGCGTAGTCCTTCCTGCAGCTCTCACGTCTTACGGCTGTTACAGAAACGGTTCAGCCGCAAGTTTGCGCCAGATTCAGATCCCACGAATTTATTTGTGCAACAGGTACTTAGGAAATGGTAGATGCTTCATTCGTTATGTTTTTATATTGAAAATAATATGGAATAAACCTGTCATATGAAACTTGAACAAAAACACATGTTGTTAGGTCAAAATAAACTGAATAAGTTATTGCGAAATTCTATTTCTATGGATCTTTACGCATATGCACGACTTTTTTCAAAATCTTCGAAGAAAATATATTTAGCATCGTGTCCTACGGGGGCCCAGGAACATAAAATTAGCATCTTGACCGTTTGTTCTGTTTGTTATAAAGGAGGTAAAACGACAATATCAAGGTTAAAAATTTGTCGGGCGGTAAGAATGTTGATCTTCATTGCAAACGCTATGAAATTTCCTAAATTTAGGTAGACATTGACTGCGAAGTTTGATGGAGTGTTTGCTTGGATGAAAAACTTAAACTAAGACGTAGGTTCTTGCTGACGTACGTCAATTTCAGTACCAAGTGTTTAGACATTTTACTGGTCAATTAACGCCTCTACATTACGAACGCAACCAAACATGTGTAATCTCATACCCACGAATATCCTTACAGTCTCGTTTTTTACACCTGTAGTCAAACAATAACCGAACAAGTATAATCGTGCGTACGAGCCTACGTACGCTTTACACGCTCGACTGACTTGCTATGGCGCTTCTTCGACTTGGAAATAAGATTCGATTGTAAAAACATAAAATTTTACACACGTCAAATATGCAAATTTATCGAGACTTGGGTTTCGAGTGTTGTTGAATCACGCGCGAGTTGAAGCCGGAGCTTAAAATAATGATAAAACAACGCTTTCCTCGTTCTCTTTTCGACTCTTAATTTCGCGGATTTCAACTTTTCAATCGAAACACACGATTCTTTCGATTGCACGTCTTTTTCCCAGTCAGATCCAAATTTTCGTCGCAGTCAAAAAATTTCTATCCTCAAAATTTGACTCGCAATTGCTCGCTGCGTTGCCCTGGGCCCCGAGCTCTCTTCGTACGCCCCTGCTTCTCGGGTTCACGAGACGCTGAGAGGACCATCTATCGGATCATCCCGATAATTCTCGGTTCAAGTACCCCGCGGGACGTTAGCACCGTCGCACAATTGTTGCCGACATCGGCTTCCCTTCATTACCGACATGCTTACCGACTCACGAGTTACAGGATTCCTTTCTTACCCGTCGCGGTACGCGGTTGAGAGTCGCAGGAACTTCGGGGCGACACCGCAAGCTGCCGGTAGCGCAATTTCAAAATTAGATTAATGCCGACACTTGCGTATTGTCAGTTAACGCGTTCGCGAAACCAGTTTTCCACCGAATCAAATTCGTTTCAGTAATTTCATCCACCCTGAAACGACAGCTGTATTTTTTCCGGTCAACTATTTAATGAGCGGTGAATGACTAACTCAGCACTCTTTCACTGTGATTAAAAAAAAGGGGATCGAAGATGGAAATTTTACGATACAGCGAACAAGATCCGTACATTCGCTTGCCTGTCTCGTGTGAGCTTAATGTCTTTCCCCGAAGTTGTCAAACGAGGTAGTAAGACGTGTTAAAAGAAAGGATTCTTTTTTAGTCCCCGAAGCCATGGTGCGTAATGCGTGATCAAGATCGTGGAGAAATTACGAAAATTCGATGCCAGGGGTGAAATTTGTCCGCATAATCGTTAAATCGTTCATTATTTGTTATGTTAAATTCACGCCCGGCAAATTTCATCGCGTAAATATCGCGCGCATAAGTAAGTTCGGGAGGATAATATTTACTGGGCGTAATGGTGGTGCATAAAACATGTGCAACAAAAATTTCACCGCGTTTATGAAACTTTACATCACGCATTATATACGTCCGAAAGACGATCACCTGAATACATTCGCAAACCCGCGTGTAATAATGGTGCGTATAAGTATATATATAGAGGCACGTATTCACAATACCCGGTAATTTATGAGCATTAAGCATAACAGGGTTAAGAAAAAAAATCTCTCCCTCTCCCTCTCTCTCTCTCTCTCTCTCTCTCTCTCTCATGAATAAAGTATTTTAGGTCATTTTTGTTTCGCGCTTACGTACGAACCACCATTATTCGCACAAAAGTAAATTAGAACTGTTTGTGCTACATAAGATTCCTTTATAGTTGCTTTTTTTTTTCTTTTATTTGAGTTCGTCGTTCTTCAACCTGCACCTGGCCTCTCATTAAACCGGTACCTTACGGTTATTGCAACGCAATCACTGATTCACACAAGTTTTGCCCAGAGCTTTGATGCTGACGTTCGGAAAATGAAAAACAAAATTTTAACCATCTTATCATAAGCAGACCTGCGGTATAATCAAAAGGATTCCTCGAATTCTGCTATAACCGCGAGTCAAAATTTCGTCTGCCACTGTTCATATCCCAAGTCCGCGGTAAGTAGGTGCAATATTTTGGGTCAGCTCCTTAATACGAAGATCCTGAAAAGGGGGCCAGGGTGAGTCAAAACAGCGAATGTAACGACGCGTCGCGTTTCACCGCGGTGCCATTTATCAGCTTTCGCTTGTAGAGCTTGTTATTCGGTTATACATATTATAATGTAACGGAATTACCGTCACTAATGACACGCGCCGGTGTACTAATTGCTTCGGCCCACCGGCTGCCACCTCGTCGGCCGAAATAATCTGAATGAAACTCTTTCTTATTCTTATTCCCTTCTTCTGTGCCCCAAAAATCTAGCCCGAGTTCATCCCCGCGGGTTCAACTTCCGCGCACGCATTCTTCCGATGACCTGAGCGAGTACTGCAGGTGTAAACTTCTATAATGCCGTATATTCGAGACGCCAATTCACCTGTCTTCCATACACCCACGCTCGATTTTACGCCTTGCTTGAATTATTACCGTTAAAGGGGGACCGGATCGCGAAGCAAAAGCGTTTCTCTCATTTTCGCGTAGCGAATCGCGGTATTCGACATAACGTGTTGGCTCACCGTTATGGCGTGAATGACGGTCTAGTTAGTATTTAAAATTTCTTTGCCTCAGATTTTACTTAAAGAATAACCATTTATTCTAATGTCAACCGATTTATATTGAATCATTTATATTTGTGAGAAGAGAGAACAGTGCTAAGATTTGTCAGTGACGATAAAATCTAACCACACGACGATCGGTCGAAGAATGATATTTGAATCAGATGATAAAAAAATGATTGAGCGATTCGCATCCTTTGTTAAAAAAAGGTGGAATAATGAACCGGTTGAATAGCGATGGCCGCTAACCTGCATGATTAATCGAGTCCAAAAAAATCATCGGACACGACTCGATTGAATCGGTGAAATTCAATCGATTAATCGGTTATTTCGTACTTTTTGGAAAAGATCGATTTCAAACGAAAATTTCGTAAATGTAATCGTACGTAGTCTTAATAGCGGAAAAGTTTCTTGATAATTAACAGTTTCATTCGAAATATTCATTTACTTAGTAAGTAAGAGAATGATAATAATTGACACTCTAATCACATAAATTGATGTCCCATTGCGTCGTTCGTGAGAGTAATAAACAAAAACCGATTGTGAGGAACAATGTAATCGTGTCCGTTGATTATTCGAGTTTGAATAATAATCAATTCAATTGAAGATCGATTACTTTTGGTCATCCTTAGTTGAGAGCCACGGTGGCTCGTGCTTGGTGGTGACCTATGACCGTGAAGACCGAGGCGAGGCCTGTTCTCGGACACGCGATGCTCTGCAGACCGCCCCGAGGCACGCGCAAGATCCCGAACGACGGTCAGCGATTGGCTGTTCGAACGAGGACCGACTGACGTTGCTCCTAGCTTGCATCACTGGCATTACCGGCGCACACGCGTATAACACGTCCACGCATCCTGAGACGCGGTTTAAGCAGGCGCATGTATATGGGAGCGGCACGCGAGGCATGCAAATTGCGATCCCGAGTAGAAATTAGACATTGGGACCGAAGTCGAGGCGGTTTTCGGGAATCGCGGACCACGCGACCTCGGCCCCAAATCCAATCCACGTGCGATTCAACCTGCCGCTCAATTACGAATTTTTATGTTGCTGAATTTTGCACGGTTCCATTAGAAAGTTACATTCTATCCGGCTGTTTCGTTATAAGATCATAAATCGAAGGTCCAAACTATTGAGTTAGGATCAGTGAGTAATGGAGAGGAAAAATAAAATTCAAAATTTCATGATTTGGTATCTAACGTGATCCACAAAATCCACGTGGCACCTGTCATAACCTAAGACTCGGTAAAATAATTGAACTTCTGAAATAAATTTTGGCGTACAGTATGTATATGGGACTCCTACAAGTGACTTGTAGCGCAGGATGAAATCGTTAGCGATTGACTTGAACGAGATCGTCGCGTTTCAGAACCGAAATGCGTTGCAACGCTATGCAAAACCGAGTGAAATCCGACATTTGAGTAACGAGCGACCCAAAATGTTCGTATTCGAATAAATCAAATTGGTTCTGGCAATTGGTAAGGTTGATGTGTGGGAGGGATCGAGATTGTGCGAAGAAGACGCGGATGAAAGCCGGGCGAACGGAGGGAGTGAACCATAAAAGTACCTCAAACGGCGCCGGTCGCTGGAACGGAACCCGGCACTTATATTATAGCTGTTCCCCGGTTCCCTTGGTTGGAGTCCGATTCACCAGAAAGAAAACCTCCACAATTCAAAACCCACAATTAATGTTGAAAATAATAACAGAGTCACCCGCGCAGCCCTGAAAACGCGGGCCTCCCCGTATCCTGGGCCGCAAAAATTGTTATATTAAATGTAGGCCGCCGTGTGCAGCACCACGAAGGGATCACGGATAGAGTCTAGCGGTACGTTACACGGATTGCGATGCGACGGATACCCGATGTGTGCCGTGGTTTTAGTGGGCGGTCAGGGAGGCGTCGCCCACTAATTATAATTATACTATGGCAGCATTAGCCGCGTTAATTGCCACGTAAGTCTGGTCAAATACTCGCCGCCCCCGAGAGACGAGGGTCTCTTTTATACCCCCTAGCAAGTCGAAAAGTCCGATAGTACGATGCAGGAACTCGTTCCGAGGATCCAAGATAAGGTGCCCGCATCCCTTAGAAATCACAGTGTAAATGGATTCGGAATTACACGCGTTGCAGAGTGGCTTCCGCGTGTATAATCGATGCTTCGGTTAGTGAACTCGTTAATTTTTGAACAACGAATCAATCGTGGTTGCATAATCGACCGAATGAACAAGATGTACGAGAAGCGATCACTTCAAACGGTCGAGTGATATTTCCTGTCCCTAATCGCGACGATCGGGATCAGACGAGGTTTCTTTTCACTCTTGAAATCCTGTAGCTAACCACAGCCATTAGCAGCACGTCGTTTAGCGAATGATGTAACGTAGCGTGGCGACGCGTCAACACGTGATACGTGTAAAGGTGTGTAAGCTGGTACTTGTGACACCCAATTTATGCGTTAAAATCTACAGAGATCCCCGATCGACTCTCAGTTACAGAACAAATTAGTCACGGTGCTGATATCACACACGTGTGAACCTACAGCGGCTACGGCAGCGAGTATGTAAGGATGTACCGAAAAAATGAGAAGGAGATAAAGCAAGGAGAAATTACGTGTGGTTGAAGCTGGTGTTCCTGTACGAGGAACTGCACCTGTTCGTCGATTTAACAACCAGCCATCCGCATGCGCGTATAATACGTGACTTCGACGGTTGATAGATAGTCATTCCGCGATCAGCAACAAGTAGTAGGCACAGTCTAAGGCATGAGCACCGGCGTAGGCACACATCCGATCCGTTAAATGATAACAGTAATTACGCCCATGTGTCACTTGGGCCCAGCTGACAAAAGGGTGGCGCCGTAGGCTTGAGGCGAGCCGGACAGCGATTCGGCATTTATCACTGCTCGGCTTACTTAGACCGTGTAGCCGAGTAATTCTCTCGGTGTTTTGCCCCTCGGCCCCGAATCCAGGCGGTTTCTTCTAATGCGCTAATAACATAGTAGCGACCCGGTAATTAATAACGAACAGTGGGTCGGACGGACCTGCAACCTCGTGCTTTTTGATATACTTCAAACATCGCGGGCCGTGTGGGTGGAACCTGGTAATTGCAGAGTAAACGCTTCGCTTTCGGTAGGTATAATGTGTGAGGCGTCGTGAGTGTCGGACTTTGGATTAAAGATAACGATCGACGATCGCACGTCGGACACACGAGCTCTTTCCACGTGCGGCGTGGATGTTTATTTCAGGCAACGTTCAACGGAGTCACGAAACGCGCCTGTCTTTCACAACATCACTCGGCATCCGATGATATTCTTTTTATCGCGATTTATCTTCTTCCATTCGCATGGCATGTAATAATTTCATTACGAGAGACTGTCGTTCGACGAGTTTATGTTTCCTGTACCCTCTGCAACTCCCACGAAATATTTTCTCTTCCGCTATTCGGCTTGCAGCAAATTCATTCGTATTATTTGACTTGTAACGAAACCGTTGACAACTCTGTTCCAAAAAATGTAGGTCACGTAGTCGTTGAAATCGATCAGAGTGACCGATCAGTCATATTTTGATACGTATTGGAATTACGCTGCAAAGTTTTTTCTTTATGCAATGTTCAGCGTGAGTTTAAAAATTCCAAATTTTAAGGCTGTTGCCTACCGGAAATTTGCATATCATTTGTCAGAATAGAAAAGAAGAAAAATCGTTGAAACGTTACTCGGGAGTTGAGAATTTGAGAAAACCGGATGACGATGTCTCTCGTTCTGTTTTTGCGCTCCGCTAATTCGTTTATTTTACTTTTAGCATTTTTTATTTCAATTCCCCCTTTCTCGTCTCTCCTGCATTTCCTCTCCTCCGTGAAATAGCGCAATGGGATAGGCTGTATAACGCGGTCTCCTCGCAGGTTTCAACACAAATAAGATAATCTCCATTATAAACTGAGGAACAGGGTAAGTAAACGGCAAGGAGTTATTTACTCGCTCGGCTGGGAAGGGGAAGAGAGCAAAGGAACAAAGTAATAACCTCGGAATAAGAATGAAAATTAGAATGAGACTTGAAAGGGGGGAACGGGAAGGAAGCCACCATCAGCCTTGCAGACGGTAATGCTCCCCCATCATCAAAGCGCAGGCGTGCCTTCGAGGTCGCCATATTATAATATTATAGTCACGGCACGTCTCCGCGTCTAATTTCACTCGCAAATGTCATATTTTTTTCCCTTCCACTCATTAGGAATCAAGAGTAATTAACATCGCGGTTGAAGCACGTGTAAAGCAGAGCGCTTGAAATGCGCGATGGGATGATGCGGTGGAAAAGTGAACAAAAAAGGAAAAAAAATTTTTTAAATCTGCATGAAATAATATTTACTTACCCAGGGTGCGCTACAGTCGCTACCGCCTAGAGACTGAAAGGCAGGTACGCATCTGAACGTCATCTCGACGCAGCTGAGAGTCTGTGTCTCGTTATACGATTATTTTTTCAAATATTTCGTTTTTCCTATGTACAAGTTTGCAAAAGCAGCTTGGTTCTCCGGTCACAACTTACCTAGAACAAAACGAAACACCTAGTTAGCGATCGGCTATAATATGCCTTGCGGTATGTTTTATAGGGTTCTTCGCATGTAATTAACACGGAATAATGAAACGGGCGAGCTTGCGATAAGAAACGAAGGAAAAACATTTTCTTGCAATAATATCCTGCATCCTCGATGAGAATCGTATTTCCGCATCGAAGAATTTTATGCAGCAAAAGTTTCTCATATTCATCCGAAATTTAACACCATGCAATCAAGAACTTGGTGGATGAAAAATTTTCAAACCAGTGAAATGCACCTGGAAGAGTCGAAAAAATATAGAAAACCGTGACAGAAGATGACAAAAAGAAACAGGCCTTTTCGAATTTTAACTCGACATACGTAGTTGACTTGTGCTGTAATTGAATCCAAGCCACCGAAGCTAGTTCAATTATTCATACAACCGTCTTTAATTAAACAATCATACAGCCACGCCAGAAGCTGATGGAAGAAATCGCATAACGATGATCGGAGGATCGACTTTCGGAATCAGGGGTCAAAATCCTTCAAAACCCGTACAGAAAGAAAAAGAAACGTGGATAAAAAAAACCAGCAAGTCATTCGGGCAGTAATTTTGTGCAAACTATTCGGTTAATTATGATGTTCAAGCTGTTATTGGCGCGTGCAAAATAGAACCTGACTTAATATGGCGGTGCGAGCAACAATGATCGTGATATGTGCGCGTGTGGAACAGTTATACAACAAACAGGCGATTGTAGTAGCCCGTGGAGAATAGGAAAAACAAAAAAATCACGGACGAGAATCTACAGCCAAGGTTTATAGCTGTAAGGAATCCCGCGGCGTGATCCGTCGGCTAAGAGTTGGTCGATTGTGTTTCACGCTGGGATATCGGGAGTGCAGAAATTTGATGTAACAGGGTTCACGGTTGCAGAAATGATCAGGTGTTTGAGTAGTAAAAAACTGCAAGACGTTATGCAATGATTCTCAGTTCGACAGGAACAAAATCTCGTCGTCATTGCCGTCATTGATACAGAGGATATTCAAGTTCCAGTTCAAGCTGAGAGAATTTTGAGAAGCGGAGTCGGATGATGAAACCCGGTAAAACGAAGGATTGGAATACTTCGATGAAATTACCTAGTATACGTATAACACCTCGGTGAACAGAAAGGGCTTTTCGTAATGAAATCTTGTACCACGCGGTGATAATTGGCACGAGAATTGAATTCATTTAATGACCGTACCTCCGCTGCGCTGCAGAGGCGATTCGACCGGACAGCGTGGAAGACGTTGGTTGCATGCCTGCCGCGTATCTTGGGACCTAAGATGCATTTGCAGTCGGCATAACGACAGCTACCAACGACTATTATCACCTCAGCATCCTCGAGTCAAGCCCTCCGTGAAGCGGTGATCAGAATCTCCCTCCTCCTCCCCCCCCTTTCGCCAGACACACAGCTAATGCAATTACAATTAATTTTCTCGGCACATGTCCGCGAGGATCGGGACTTGTACTTGGCCTTTTTTCTTCACTTTCGTTTAATTACGAACGACGCCGAGGATTTTGTACGCGAAGAAATATCGAACTGTCTCGGTAATTCGGGATCAATTTTTGAAATCAAAAAAAAAAACAACTGAAGTTTCTTCGCGAGTAAAAAGGATGAATAGTATAAATATAGCAGGGTACAACGAGAGAAATTGTAAGTGGAATAAGACGAGGGAGAGAGGAGAGGAGAGGAGAATGGGATAAATCGTAGAATAAAGGGAGATGCCGGGTTTGATGGTGGGAGATAATTGATTGAGTTCATTTCAGATAAAACGCGGTATAAGAAAAATTTGGTCCGGTTTGAATATAATGACGCAATTGTAGCGATAATCATATATTCAATGGCGTAACGGTCGATTACGGAAGATCACAGTACCCAATAAACAATGCCAGTATATAAAGCGTATGAAATTCGTCAAAAAAGAACGTTTTATTCTGTAGAATAAACGTGCAGCACCTACGTATTTTATTGCGAAGAATGTCCGCCGTGATTTCGGTTTATTAAACGTTTTTGGTGGACGTCTTACGATAGTTGTTCATATGCAAATTTTATACGTTTGAAACCAAACATTTATAAATCGTATCTCAATTTGTTGATAAAACGTATCGAAAATCCGTTATTTTAATATTTATGGTAATCGTCTAATATTTGGATATTGATGACTACTAAGAGACGTTTCGCAAGTACGTTTTAAAACTCAAATTATGAAGGAAATTTTTTCTATTAAAATGTGTTGACAATGTCCGTTTAACTAACGTGACAAAATGTTTTCTGTTAATGACGCTTTAATCTTTCATTATTTATGTCTAAACGAATATTATACAGTGTTAAAAAACGTTTTTAATTGGACCTCTAGACTTGAATACATAACGTATCTTGGATGTGTAATTGAAAGCGTATATAGTACACTGCTATAGAGGAAGATCATTTCACGTTAGCTAGAAACAAGTCTGGGTTGAGTTAGAAAGCGTACGAATTTAGTTTATATATGTGAATCGATTTTATTATATCTTTGTTAGAACGTTACACAAATATCTTATATCTATAAATACTCATTTATCAAAAAAAAAGGTACATCTTGTAGCTCATAGACACAGCTCAACCTACACTATACTTTCGTCTTCACGGTAGTTACAACTAACAGAAAACGCTAAGAATATTACACTTATATCAGAAATATTTATATGCCTGTATGATTTGTACTTTTATATGACTGTTTTTAAAATTAGTTGACGTTTACCACAGTTTCTTAGCCCTTCTTTCGTACATAGGTATGCCGTGATCGAGCTAGTTTTAACCAGTCTTTCACGGCACACGAAACACTGGTTTCGGTTGCATCACCAATTTCCTTCTTGCCAAGAAAGGTTTGTTTCACAGCCTCTGAGAAAAAATACATCAAAAGGAAGGTACAATATCACGATATTGATAACTGATAAGGAATAATTTCAATGTAAATTGTGATGAATCTCGAATATATTGGGAAAAAAGTTAACAGTTTGCATAATTTGAATAATAATGTGTGAATAATATTGTTTTCACACGATAAATCCAAGTAATAACTGTTTCTCGAAAATTTCATGAATTATTCATTACCGTAAACAGTTTCCATTGTCAATGTCTTTTGAAATGAGACTTTGTCCCTCCCTGCCCAATTGAATTGCATCGCTAATTCGTTTGTGAGTAGTGACCTCATTATAGCCAACACACATTGGCGACCGCTTGTCCCTCCAATAGAAGCCAGTTTCCCGGTCTGCAACAAAATACTAAAATGAATGAATGTCGAATTGAATTCAAAATATTCTTACTGTTATCAACATCGATAACAATTTTGACTAGTTGGAGATTGTCGATTCCTAATATTTTTTCAGCATTTTTTAACGTTAACCCTCTCGATCAGACCGAGACCGATTTCATGTTGAATGAAAATCTCTCACCATATTGATATTTCGATGGGTGAAAGCAGTTTACCTCAGGGTTTAGGAGTATCTATAAGGCCATCTGACCTTGCTTAATGGAACTATGCAGTTAGAACCCTGACCTTGCGACCGATACAGTTTTATGAAGCCTCAAAGTGCGTGTTGCGTAGAAGCAACATACGGTCCGAGAGGGTTAAAACGTTACGAACCGCAATTCTGTATGCCTGTAGTAATTTTCATTATTCCTTTGCAGTCAACACATACCGAGCGTATTCTTCAATGAGAGACAACCCCCTCCCTAGTGCTAAGCCAACTCAGGCACATGACGCGTACGTGAAGTTCGGTCGAGTGGAGACTAACATGGCCACTGGCATTCTATCCCCTCCCGGCCGAGCCTCATGTGCCTGTGTTGGTTTGCGCTAGGGAGGGGGTTGGCCCTCATTGAAGAATACGCTCGGTATTAGTACCTATCCGTATGTCATGACATACATATTTTGAATATGATTGCAAGGTCTACTCACTAAATAAGTTCGATGCTCTTCGGATTTCAGGATATTTTCGAGGTTGGAGAAGTCTTCCATGGAGTTAAGAGGAAGTTTTGGGAATTCGGCTGGTTTCTTTGTTACGTCGATGCTGACTTCCTTCTGTTTTGAGAAGATTTTACGTAGTAGCAGATGGTTTTGTTCAGTGTAGGATTTAATGTGTTCTAAATACTGCAGAGTTTTTTCTTCAAAGGTATTCTGTTCGCGTGATGTGGTCGGGGTTGAAGGTTCAAGTTGTGAAAAGGATCTTGATAAGTCATATTGCGTGGTAGACCTGATGATCCTACTAGAAATGTTTCTATTTGATGTTTCATATCCAGACAACTGATTCGGTGACTCATGGGAATTATCATTATACTGGTGCTGTACGATCTTGTGGGCCAAGTTTTTCTTTGGTGTCTGATTTTTGGTAGATCCTTTGGCTGAGTTAATGTAGCGAGTATTCTTATTACGGTTAGAAGTCGATTCATCGACTTCGGACGGTGGCAAATTCTCGTCAGCTGAAGAGGTGTAACCTAAACTACTTGAACTTTCACGAGAACGCTTCGTTTTTTTTTTTTTGTTACTAACGTGTCGATTTTTAGCCTTCTTCTTGTCGGTTTTGTGTTTACGTTTTTTCTTTTGCGGCTCAGGTTCGACATCATCACTGTTCGTAGCTTCATTCTCGTCCACGTCATTGGTAATATCTTGCTGAGGTATTACAGTGGATTTTTTAGCGATGTTGCGAATTATTCCGGATTCATCGGACGTGCCCAGCTCCAGTAGGCGCGCCATCGTTGCTTCGGTGTCGTGGTAGTCATCTGTTAGTTAATCAAGGAATATCAATCAATACCGAATGCTCATTGATTAGCAAAATTAATCACAAATGTACAATATGATCAAAATATATCGTCGTAACTCTTATCCAAGTGAAAATTAATATGATTGAAACATTCAATCCGTATACAATTGTAAAAAAAAGTTCTACGTTCCAATAATCACCTCCGGTATGCAGTACTTTGTGAATGGCAAACTTTGGCCATGTTTTTTCATAGGCAGCCTTTGATTTTACAAGTTTTGTAAAATGATCTTCAGTTTTTGTCCGTGGCCAGTAACATTGGGTGTTGTTTTCGACCAGCCAAAGAACTGGTACCAATGCGCATTCTCTATCTTCGCCAACCAAGAATTCAATCACCGCATACATAGTTCTGCAGCACGACTGAGTAAAAACATCGTTAAATGTATCATATTCTCTAGTCTGGTGTATAAATTTATATTTGATCAAAATTCAAGCACTTTTATTCCACTCTGAGCAAAAAGTGCCAGTTTAAAAGTTTTTAATTAGGACATCAACATAGGAATATGCAAGGTAGTATATAAGTTAAAAGATGAATCGATCATGAAACATTATGAAGATTTTGGGAACGCATGTCTAACCAATACTTGAACGTCAATGTGACGTACAAAACTATAATAAATCAGCTCAAAAGTGATGTTATGAACATATGGTAGAGTTGGGTATATTGGACTACTAGGTAAATTAGACTCGGCATATACGGTATATGGTAATAGGTATACGATAATGTTATTTTTTGCTAAACATCTCAATTGAAGCAAACTTTTAATATAAAAGAGATAATGAACCTACGATTCTCGGGAATGTGTGCGAGGTAGACATAGACATACTATACATGTCTTGAACGAATCCCTCTTCCTCGTACACATTGCCGAGAATCGTAGGTTCATCATCTGTTTTTTGTCGAGAGCTCGTTTCGTTGAGATGTTTAACAAAAAATAAAAATTTTATTTCATTTCGTGTAGTATCGGAGTTACTGCGAAACCATCTTTAAATGGAAGACAGACGAATTTATGTAATATATCATCGACGCGATAAGATTTCGCTACGTTGAAACTTCTTACGAAAAAAATCCCTAGTTTGGAAGATTTAATAGGTTTCTGATAAAGGTCTCGCTTGTACTTGAACGGAGTACCTATAATTCTATATTCTCCGGCAATGAAAAGGATTGATTTGATCACTAATATTTCTGTCCCACAAGCTACTACATTATCCGGCCTTTTTATTGATATTTTGAATTTTTTCGTTTCCAGAGCCTGACATTCACGAGAATTTCCAATAAATTTGGGTTTAGGAATAAATTTTTCCTGACAATTAGTTTTACGAATAGAACTTAGTTCTTCAAGTCGATTACTCAGCTGCTGCAGCGGCAAGCGTTTCGATCGAATAAGTCGTTTCAAATGGCCCAAATGATTTTCATACACAAAGCAACTGTATTCTTCTAATGGGCCAAATCGTTCTACGTCGTCTATGACATGCAGCAGCGAATGTACATTATATACGACAAAGTTTTGTCCGTATATCTTAGCACCTTGAGTAACGAATTTTTCGATCATATCTTGCGCGATGTTTCGAAAACGCGAGAACAAGGCTGTATTCGATAGAATATACACGGCGGCAGACAATAATAAAAAATGTTTGTACTTTTTTCGATCTAGCACATCCCGCATTACAACAGGGCCGGAATATAACAAGAAAAATCTAAATTCTGTCGCTTTCCATCGATGCAAATCCAAAAATCCACGGGGCTTTCGAGGAAACTCTGCCGGAACATATCGCGCCAATAGTTTCATTATACGTTCAATTTCTAACAAAATATCCTTAGACAATTTGCAATCACGTGAACCCTCGACCCAGTATTTAAGGAGCAACCTCTTCAAAATTCCCAGGTAGATTAAATGCATGGGATCTAAAGGAAATTGGGAGACTAGTCCCACGTAAAGATCTAAAAGAGGCGAACGTCCTTTAACGTGACGATCGTTTTCACTAGGTGCAACAAAATCACTATCTTTTCGCTTCTGGAATTCGGTGTCACATGGATAACACAGTTTACGGTTGAGATGAACTGCGCGAATCTTACACCTCTCGCAAGCATCCTTACCCGAATGTCCTAAACACATTTTCAACATAGATCTCGCGGGCGCGTCACACGCGAATAAACCAACTCTGACAAAGTATTTGGTGCCATTAAACTCAAAACCATTGGTGCTTAAACGTGACGTTTCTTTAATTAAATCTCGTAAATATGAAGATAGTGGCATCGGTTTACCCGTACCATAATAAACACCAATTACAAATGGGCTATCATCGATCATTGAAATACTGCGTCCCAAAATTGGCCAAAATGATGTTCCGCTACTTTTATAAACGGGAATCCCATCAATATTAAAATCAACTCGCAACGTATGTTCAGGTGACAGTCCTTTTTTGAGACCTGACTCGAGTTTTTGTCTCAAGCATTTCTCCAAACCGAAATAACACATTTCTCCGTTGTCTAAATTTAACGTTTCAATACGTCGTGACGTGTGAAGTAGAGTCCTAGCACTTAAGGGTAAGATAGGATGTGCTGGTTTCAATAATGCTAGCAATTGATCGATCGCGTTATGTGTGATGTTATTTGAAGATGCCCAGTCGCGCAAATTTTCAACAAAGTTCGTTTCATCATCTAAATGCACTTCATCGCTGACGGAACTTGAATTATCTTCAGAACTGTACAACGTAGCTTTGATGCTATCTATGTCACTTTCGATGTCTTTGAAATCTTTATTATCGCGGTTCGAATTAGAGTTTTCTTCATTCTGTTCATTACTTTGATGGATATGATCAACATCATAATCGCTATCTATAGAGTGCACATATTCTCCGATACAAGACACATGTTCATGACTAGCATCTTTTAATTGTGATTTCGTAAGGTGCTCGAGTGCACAATTATTGCCTGCAATACTCAGTAATACTTTACGAGTATTTATAGCTGTTTTGCGACGCAAATGTCGTTTACTCAGAACTTTTAAATCATGAGGCATGTTATAAAACTAAATAATAATACACACCAGACAAGAAATGATGTACGCTTTAACGTGCTTGCCTTATTTGTCGTAAATATCCGCACACCACTCTGAAAACTAAAAGTTAAATGAACCTAATGAACGTAGTACGTGAGTCAATACAGAAGATTCATAGCAATAAAGCTTTTACACGAGTTAGCGCAACAATTTATATAAAATTTTATTGAAAATTAAGTAATTTGATCAAAAATGCTGTTTCGTGTATATTTTCTTGGATTTGGGCTAAATAAATATTAAAAAGGCATTTGTAGCCGAACAATTTTGTAAACACGAATAAAAAACGTGGTCAGCTACCCATCGAACGTATATAATACGCAGGTAATGAGTAGTTTCATTCTATTGGATTTGACTCTGACATTTACCGATAAACGCATAGTATACTCATGATTTACGTTCAGTAGTAGGAATCGTGATATATTTCAGGACTAGATAGTACTGTTACTAATATTATTATTCTATAGTACTTATAGTTCTATGTATCGCTATTTATTGTTACTACAAATTAAACAAGATCGTAGTTTAACGTTGAACCAATTCTGGGCCGATGTCCTGCTTATATTCTAATACTTTTCGAATAGTATATCATGACGCCTACTACTGAACGTAAATCATGAGTATACTATACGTTTATCGGTAAAGATCAAAGTCAAATCCAATGGAATAAAATTACTTGTTACGAATTTCCTGCGTATTATATACGTTTGATGGGTAGATGACCACTATTTTTACCAGTGTTTACAAAATTATTCAGGTGCAAATCCCTTTTTAATATTTATTCAGCCCAAATCCAAGAAAATATACACAAAACAGAATTTTGGATCAAAATACATAATTTTTAATAAACCTCTATATAAGTTGTTGCACTAACTGGTGAAAAAGCTTTATTGCTACGGATCTTCTCTATTGTCTCTATTGTCTAACATGACCGTCTTCTTCTGATGGATAATAATTGTTATTTTCAATTGAAGGGAAAAGAAAATAAAAAATATTGTCAAAATAATATTTCTGTGATTTCGATGGCACAGAAATATTTACGTGGCTGTATTACTATACTTTGTTACTTTGGAAGATGCTACGAGTTCATATGTATGTTATAGATATGTTGAAACGGTATCTAAAAAAATAATAAACACGAAACCGATTTCAAACAATACAGAGCAAAAGTTACTAATAACCGCATGATCACATGGGATGATTATTAACATGAAGTTTTCCTCAAATTCGACAAGAACTAATATAATTAACCTATAATATACGTATCATAGTAAACTTAACACATATAAATAACGTTTAAAAACAGTTCAAAAATATTCATGAACGT
The DNA here is from genome assembly GCF_021901455.1 of Neodiprion lecontei. NCBI lineage: Eukaryota > Metazoa > Arthropoda > Insecta > Hymenoptera > Diprionidae > Neodiprion > Neodiprion lecontei. Next base: position 37,423,272 of record NC_060262.1, read on the forward strand.
TATATAATAAACAATAAACTATTCCATATTTTTATGGTACATCGTTTGGTTTAGAGAAAAAGACGCAGAACATTACACATAGTTTCTTTTGAAGAAAGAAAAGAAAGGAAAGAAAAAAATACAGAAGAGACAGAATTTGAGTTGCAAAACACATTATTTTTTCAACCAAGAATGCTCGATGTATTAAGACAAAATACCACCATATTTGGAAAAATATGTAGTTGTACTTACCAGCGTTATTTAATGACGAATTTGCTTCTTCCGTCTAGGCCGCAGATTAACAATAGCTTCTCACCTTTTTTGCTACACGATCACCGATCGATCCGAGCACCTCCGCATTCGGTTGACGAATAACGCCATAACCAGCGCCTGAGGCCAGTTGCAAGGGTGGGGATGAATATAGGCTCCCAGACAAAGACAAAGATAGAGGAGACGCAAGAGCGACAGAGAGATCGTGCCCAAAAGGGAATCAACTTTGCCATATATGCCCGTGTTATTCCGAGCTGTCCTTGTCTTACCACTCGCTATACTTACACTTACTGTATGAATGCGCGGTCCATGGGATAAGTTCTGTCTCTACATATAATTATTGCGCTCTTACTCTAGCTTGCAGCGTTACCGACGCTGACGCACCAGAGCAGGAGAATAATATATCAGTAGTGACACAATGTATAACGCACAGAACTCCGATAAAATAGCGCGAAAAATAAACGTACAAACGACGTTAAAAATGCGACAGGATATGATGAACGCTTGTTTTAGCAAGTACTCATACAAGATATTGAAGTCTTGACGTAATTCGTGCCAAATAATGAGATTTAATATATTATAATATGATAACCAATATTGTGAAATAATTATAAAAATGTACAATAAATTATTATTCTTGGTACGAAATTATTCACGTTTCGGACACTTCTTTATTCTCTTCCTTTTATTGGTTATATCTATGTTCCATGCACCGGTAAATGAATACAAGATCAGTGTTCAGCTTTAGTTACCACATAATATTGGCATCAAAATAACGGGTAATTAAAGTCCATTTTTCGGAAACTAATTATAAGATAATCAACTGATTTGGCCACCGCTTGGCATCAGGCGGTTCCGCATACATGAATACTAAAAGTGCGTTCATAATCTGAATATTGTACTCAACGTTGAATTTTCCTCAATCGTGTTGAAGTAAAACAAGTATGAACCCATTTGATCAAATATACATATTATACAATTCAATGTATCTTGAAAATAGTCCGATATTGAATAAATTTCATAAACGGTTATTGAACGTAGATCACAAGTAGCAGTAAAACGTGAACAATAATCGTTGAAAAAATACGTTCATCAAACGATGAATATATTTCTGTGCAATAGTGGAAAACCGCAATAATTAAGCGCTTAATTGGGGTTGCTGGTAGTTGTATGATGAATGTACAATATATATATATATATATATATATATATATATATATATTAGGGTGTGTCGAAAATGAACTTTTTTTTTTCTTCGCTCCTACCACTCAAAACTTTAGGTTTTGACATTAAAGAGGTCCTCGTTCAAGGAGGGCGCTGTAGCTTGAAGTTTAGAAGTCGCTCAACGAGGATTTAGGTTTCCCATCTAATTAACACGTAAAAAATATTGTTTTTCGTTCAAAATGATGTCAGGCATCCAAAAAATTGGCGATTTCTGTGCTTCTTGGCTTATTTGAAAGCATGACTCATCCCCTAAACGATGATAGGTCGTTTTTCGACTTACCTTGTACCAATTTTTTTTACGCCACTTTTCGACCACAATAGTCACTTTTTCAAGTTTACAAAGTCTCCAATGTATCAATGAGTTCAAAATGAATTGCTACAAGTATTGATTCTTGATTCGAATATAAATAACCAATTCCAAAAATTAGTGAAACATACAAAATTTCTCAAAATAAACATGGTTTTTTGAATAAAATTGAAGATACGGAATTTACCAATTTTTAGAATTGGTTATTTATATTCGAATCAAGAATCAATACTTGTAGCAATTCATTTTGGACTCATTGATACCTTGGAGACTTTGTAAACTTGAAAAAGTGACTATTGTGGTCGAAAAGTGGCGTAAAAAAAAATTGGAACAAGGTAAGTCGAAAAACGACCTATCATCGTTTAGGGGATGAGTCATGCTTTCAAATAAGCCAAGAAATACAGACATCGCCAATTTTATGGTTGCCTGACATCATTTTGAACGAAAAACAATATTTTTTACGTGTTAATTAGATGGGAAACCTAAATCCTCGTTGAGCGACTTCTAAACTTCAAGCTACAGCGCCCTCCTTGAACGAGGACCTCTTTAATGTCAAAACCTAAAGTTTTGAGTGGTAGGAGCGAAGAAAAAAAAAAAGTTCATTTTCGACACACCCTAATATATATATATATAGATGTTGTAGACACCAAGATTGAAAATGAATTTCATAAACGTCTATCACGCGTAGATCAGAAATACCAATAAAACGTACATTATAATAGTCGAAGATATACGTTCATAAAACAATCAATATACTGCTGTGCAATGGTGAATAGGAAGTATGATAAACGTCTAATTAAAGTTGCTGGCAGTTGTGTCATGAATGAATATTATATGTTGTGATTACCAAAATCATAAACGAATTTCGTGAACGTTAATAGCTCGTAATTTGTAAATTCAAATGAAACGATTCTGATAAAACGTTGAAAGATGGAGTACCAACATCGTTAAACATATAAGTTTTAAACGATTTTCGTACGAATAATGAACAAATATACTATACGTTGCTTTTGCTATAATAATACGTATTTTAAACTTCTGTATAATGAAATACGCATAATAAACAGAGTAATCATACGAATAATATCCATCCGAAATATTACAGTATATGTGATACGGTTGAATTTTATACTTATACCATTATTAAACGACTTCGACGTTTCATATACGAAATTTATACTGGTGTGTGTTTATTGGGTAAGCAGCACCCCCCTAGGAGACGGGGATCCATGGGGGGTTAATAATTCATTATTCTTATCTTCGTCTAGGCGCTCGGTTATAAGCTGCAACACGCATGGTATAATTATTCCTGTAAGTATATCTACGACATCGCACAGATGCCGTTCTGCGTATCAGGTATTGTACGTAATATACCCATACCTACATTCATATACGTGTATGCGCAGAGGCATAGACACGCCCGATCGTATTCACAGATCCGAGATCGAGCGATAAATGAAAGATTAGTGCTCGCGTTGCGCGACGTGATACTCATTCAACTCTCATCAGACCAACTCCGGAGTACCTCGTGCCTTCGATTCTCTACCGAAAGTCCGTTTCTTGGCGAATTTCGTGTGATTTCGCAAGCATGATTCAACTCCACGAGCCAATTCGAAGTGCCCTTTATCACGTTTCATCAAATCACTTCGCAAAAATTTTTATGACAAAAATTTGCTCGATATTGAGATCAATATATTGTGTTATATTATATAAGGAATCGCTTATTACATCTAGACGATCTAATTAAACGTGGCAGAAGATCTGCAAAGCTCTCGTCACTCAATTTAAATTCTAAAATTGTAACCCTTTGAAATTTTGCAAAAACAATAATTTTGATTGATCGATGGGGGTGCAGTTGTTTTTTTATTTTTTTTTTTTTTATTATTTCTTTACTTCGTAACACTACGATTGGAAAATATTTTTTGAAGTATTGAGACCGGGATACGATTTTGGGGGCATTGGAAGAGTCGAGGGGTTGCGAGAGGAGTCGATAAGACGAAACGAGGGCTGTAAAGCGAGGCGAGTGAACTCTTGTTCGAAGTAATAACAGTGTCCTGGACAGTATCGAGTTGCCGCGTCGGACGAAAGCGTCGTGACGTCGTTTCCCTGAAGCCCAACCGGGACAAAAGATTACGTTTGGAAAATGATACGGTTCTTGTTCACATGCTTAAGCAAAGCCTACAATCTGTGCGCAGTTTGGGTTAATCTAGTACAGGAATCTGAAAAATCCCGAAGGAGGCGGCTTATTACGTAACCCCTCCTCCCCGTCCGCGGAGCGACTCTTTCCTCTCCTCTCCTCTCCTCTCCTCGCCTCGCCGCCCCGTTAAAGCGGTTATTAGACCGAACTGAACGCATTCTTCTGCCCCCGAATAAAAGGAAGAAGTCGTCGCGGCGGCGCAACCGAAACGCAACATGCGAAGCTGAAGCTCTCGGCGCTCCGCAGCGCGCTCGGATGGGGCCAGGATGAATAATGCATCCGAACGCAGCCATGCCAGAATTCCCGCTTGAATATTCATAGTGTATACTGTGCTCCGAGTTGCGCGCGCTCAGTTCCTATCCCAAGTTACCTTGCACTCGCACACAGACTCCCTACATTCGATCTCTTCGCGTATCACGCGCACTCCGCTCTCTCATCTCGCCTGCATGGCCATCCCATGTAATGCGTCATATATGCATATCGCATGCACGCGCGTGTGTGTGTGTGTGCGTGGAAGCGCGAGCTACCCGCTTGAATATGGAGCACCCGGTGGAATTAGCTGCTCCAATGAGTAATTCAGAATATTCAGTGTACGACATAACCCGTGCGTTATATTACACACAATACGGAGTAAGTTCTGTATATGCGCCATGATCGCGGAATTGCTTTTCGTTTTCATATTCCGATAATATTTTAGTTTTTTTTTTTTTTTTTGCTTAAAAAAAAAAAAAAAACTTTTCTTTCATGATTATAACCGTTCAAATATTTTATTGCGTCTACATTGCGTCTACATGTGCGAGAAACGGTTGATACGTTATGCTCGTTTTTGCTGGATATTATCATTTGATTGTGACACAGTTGTGCACAATGTGTGTGTGTCGAAGATGTTTACGACGCGATTTATTGCCGGTTATTTACTGAGAGTTTCACCACCTTCCGGCAAAGTGAAATTCACGGCTCATCGAAAATACAAACTGAGCGATGTTCCAAAGTTCTTCAAGTACTGGCGGAAAGTCGTAATTCGCCAAACATTCACTATTCGTATAGGTAGAATGGATTCTTTACCATTCATGTGAACCCACGCATATTTTCGGCAATTTCTCAGAAAATTCGACGAACTGTAGAACATATGAAATAGATGGGTGTGTGTAATATATGCCCGATGGTTCTTCACGACACCTGTTTAGCTGGTCAGACTCGTTGACTCTGACCACTCGATACCTGCGGCTCTTTGGGCCTAGGATTACGACTTTGCCACACGCTCTTTTTTCGACCGTGAGCTCGGGCGTTTAAGAACGAAGAGAAGTACCGATGTAATAAGGACATAAAAATGAGTAGAAAAATAAACAAAACGATTTCAAGGATGATACGGTCTTCCATTTTATTGTCGAATACATATGTCGTGCATGGAACGAAATTCACGCGAGCATGTATACGACTTCTAATGACTCCAATAACAATCGCGTCTCGAAGAGATCAAGGCGCGGTCTCTAATTATTCGCCCTGCTGCAAATGTGAAATTCGTATTTCTTTGCCGAAATCACACCACCGCGGTTCGGATAAAAATCCACGTTCAAAACAGTTGTAACAACGGCGTCGTGACAAAGGGCAATATAACGCGTGTCGAGTTTGAAAAATTCATGGAGCCAAGTCCCTCAGCGATAGTCTACACTGCTCGTATCCCGAGGCTTGATTTATGCGTCACCGATGTTTCATTCTATCGGAGCAACATTCCAATATGATTGCCTTTAATTACTGAAACGATTTGTTACCGGTCGCGTAGCTGGCAGCAGTCAACCGGGGTTGGTCAGCCTGACGCCGCGTGTAATACGCTTCATGTTTCTCCGCAGTCGCCATCGTTATACCACCAGGTACGCTAGGAATGAATGGTCGACGCAATATTATCACCTTCGTACCGAATTCACTGTATGATCTATCACCGCAATTCTCGCGCCGCATGTACTCGTATATCGTCCCCATGACAGTTGAATCTATCGCTGCAGCCTTCGTGCAAACGTCCCGACGTTTATCCCCAAGCAAACTCGAAATATTGTGACGTCCGTTTTTGTACTTCCAAATGTTAATCTCGTCTGGCCATCTTTGGTAATGCTCGTCGGTCCGTTTGTACGAAGAATCGTTCGAACGATTTGCGGAATTATTCAAGTCAAGATCACAGATTTCTCTCGATTCTCACAATCAGACTAATTTTTCGTCTAACCTGTGAAATCGGGAAATTCCTCGAGCAACGTCTCCGAGCCGGCGTAGCTGCGTTTCGCTAACCGAGCGAGGTAATAATCAGCTGCAATTACGAAGTTTCATCCAAGTCATTTATATACGAGATGATTATAGACGGTATATAGCCGATTGTGAGCGCACACTGCACGATCAATCGGGAACGAAGCACGAAGTCCTGTTCGATTCAGTTCAGGGTATCGAGCCCGATGCGCAACATTCCTGGGCCTATTACCATTACCAAATAATTTCAATGGTGGCCAACATTGAAGCAAAGGAACCTGAAATTAAGTTGATTAGAGGCTACCGTTCGTAAGGATGGCTACTACCGGAATTTGACCAGTTATTATACAGGTAGTTTCTGGTAGCCCTCCGTACGTGTTGGGGCTGTACGTGCGTCCCGGAACCGGGTTCTCAACTTTCGGCCTCCTCGAGTCAAGTCAAGTCCGCGTAAGTCCGCGTGCGAGACGCATCGCCGATAGTTTTCACCGACAGACGAATCATCGGGAGCGATTGGACGTCGACGAGAAATGAAAAATAATCGCTACGAAACACCGTCCAGCGATGTTGATATTGAGGAAAAGTACCGTATGATGTACGATTGAGACCGCAGTCTGTATGGACCGGTACATGGTTATCTATGTATAGAGGAAACTTCCACATATCCACGTCAGAGGTCTAAAACTCCGTTTGGATTACTACACACGAATCAAGATGGGTGTATAATTGCTCATTTCAAGGCTTTTAAATCACTTGCGAGGTGACTCAATCACTCGAGCGGAGCTTTCGCCGCTGCGGCAAGCCGACGCAAAGCGTATGCCTGGACATCAACGCCGTTTCACGACTGTTGGCAACACGTTAGGAAATATTAACAGGCGGCAACACGGCTGCTTTGATGGCATGTGCAGTGTTCCAGAGAAATGACTTGCCATCACATACTTGTTTACACATAAACTGCAGTGTTTATTATCATCTTATCCACGATACAATGCGTTCCATGTCTACGGAGTTACCGCTGGCTCTTGTCCTCTTGGACTTACAATTAGACTGGTTCTTCCATTCTTTCATGGGCTCTATTCTTACACTCGGGTGATCATACACCACAGTATGCTCAATCTTTGACATATCTTCGATTAATTTAGAATTCTAGATCCACACATACTATACTTTTAACCACCGAAATTGATGGGCGGATACCGCTGTGGCGCAAACTTGCAGCCAGTGTAGAAAGCACTTCGAACCCAACGGTCGAAGACAGAAAATTCACGGTGTGCAAACCGGAAATTGACTCGTCAAACCACGGACATGATTCATGTGAAGTGAGGCCTACTGCGAGTATTAAGTGGAATATTGTGAAGATTTTTTTACCAGGAGTATAATACAGAAACACCGAGAAAACGAATTATGGACAAGTCTTTCATCTTGATTATAGATAAATTGACTGCTTAACGACTCCGTTATCTCCCTGCAATCAGGAAATCAAGCAACGATAACCAAAATAAGTGCTGAATTTATGTAATCTCTCAAACGAAATTTTTCAAAAAAGTCCAGCACAATATCTACAATACAACAAAATTGCAAGGAGACAGGATGCTAAAAGAAACCTTTACGGCCATGATTTTGTGCATCCTAAATGAGTTGTTACCGAATGTTTTGGAGTCAAGAAGAAACTGACGGAGATCGAAAAGCCACGTATTTCGTTTTAACGTCATTAAACAGACGTGCACCGTCTGAAGATACGCGGAAAGTCGTCGATGTCAGATATTCGCGGTGTATGCAATATTCGCCACTCTGCAAATGTGGTTTTTACGCGCTATTCACGGATAAAATACACGTGCAACGAATGGTTGTACACAGGTAAAAATAACAAACGCGGTTATAAACGAGGGGCGATAGCCGCGCGGCGTTGCATACGGACACATTACGTAGGTATTCGTGTCTGCACGATATGGTTGCGTACATACAAAATGTGAAAGAACGATTGGCCGAGCGCGCGTTTGTGGCCGAGGTATATTAGCTATTAAAGAGTTAAACGATTTATCACCGCCGTAGTCTGCAGCAGCTCCTCTAGGATAAGAGAGAGAGAGAGAGAGAGAGAGGGTGAGAGAGAAAGAAGCGGAGCAAAAACCGTAGAATTTCTCGCGGTCAAACAATTCAGCCGGATAAATTAATCAAAGTTGGGATTTTAATGAAGGGGCTATCGAGATAATTGACACGATTCCGGGGTAGTGAGGGGGGGAGGGGAAAATTTTCATTTAATCGCCCGGACGACTCGTAATATAAAATCACTTTTATTTTTGCTACATTTTATTTATCTTTTTCTCTTTCCGCCCCCCCTATTTCATTCGATCTTACGGCTCACGGCTCGTCGTCCTTTATCCTTGTCACGAGATGGATATTCGCATGCGAGAAACCGCGTGGAACAAGCGAGGCTGCCCGTGTACGAATACCTCCGACAGTTTATAATTCCCCTCGTTTCGTTCGCGGCCTGCAGGAGCAAATTAAAATTCCAAAAAATAGGCACACCAAGTCGCAGCGACCTTCGACGTCAGGATAGGTCGAGATTGGTCATCGATGCTTCGCCCGCCGAAATTTCCCGGCAAACACGCGACTACAAGGCATTCGATCCGAAATCTATTCTCCATTGAACGGCCCCGCGACAAACGATCAAGAGCGAGTTTTCCCGAGGTGGTTGAAATGTTTAACGCTGTTTCAAAGGGCTCGACTGTTTCGCTGAAAGGTTAACCAGGGTCTTTCAGGGTTGTCTGGCGGGCCGGTTGGACTGAACGGCTAGTTAGCGCGAAGATTGGCTCCTCTCGGCCTCACCTCGGCTGCGCGGGTTGCTCGACGTAAAAGGGTGGAGGTAAAGTCCTCTCTTCGCTATTGCTATGCCACGGATTGGCACTCCGCGGAACCAGCAACCGACGATATTGGGACGACGACCGAAACGTTCAGGCAGTAAAATCGACTAAGCTGGCGGTTATTTATTGCTAGTTGTGCTGCACGCAGGTGAGAAAATAAGGCAAGCCTCCGTAGGCTCGTCTCTCGACTCGGAGCGTAGCTCGAACCGCGCCAACGCGTAAGGGGGATAATTTTAGAGGCCAATTCTCGATATTACTTTGCTTCGCTCCTTTTGTTCCTGCATTACAATCATTTGTCAACTATTAAAACTTTCGTGAAATGAATTCTCAGACGCGATTAGGAAGAAACTTGAAACTTTTTGCTCGTACACATGTTTATACATTCTTATGAATGTCAGGAAAAGTTTTGGCCTGCACGGTAAACGCTTCGGATAAAATTTGCAAAATGTATTCAACGAATACGCACACACACACACACACACACCTACGCATGCTTAGAAAGCGATAGAAATTTCAATTCCAATTTGACGCTCCGTAAACTAATTTATTTACGCACACATTATACGTATATTATATGCGTGTATATTTAGTTAACTTAATAAGACGAAAGTTACATATTTGTCGTAATAGATGCCGAGTAAGCGGGGCCCCGGAAAGTTCTAAGTCAAGCAACAAGTTGCAAAGTTCAAGAGATCCGTTCCGGTGTAAACATGCAACGCCCAACAATCGTTAATCATAGGAAAGCAGCCCGGGCGTTTCTAACGAGGTTTGTAACCCCTTTGACGTGTACAATGGTGACAAAATGAAAATAAAACATTCCCTCAACAAATTCTAGTCGCATGAAGAGTTCGCTCTTCAAATATTACTAAATTTACCGGCATCAAACTATCTTTCAAGATAGTTCTTGAAAAAAAAAAACACTGGACGCTCGTCGTTGTTTCTCATTTCCTCATCGGCCGGAGTACGTTCGGATTGTTTCACGATGGTTAATAACTTCAAAAGTTTCCACGGCAAAAGCACAGAGGGGTTAAGGAGAGCACCTGATCGAAATTTCATTAGGGTGATATGTCTTCGGTGGATTACCGGGGTCACAAGCGCTCTAGTCGTTATCTGTTACATCAACGTGACGTACATATAATTCCCCAACAAAAGGGGAAACGGTATTACATCCGACCGGAGTGGGCGTAAGCTGCAGCGTCCATAGGCGGCGAGATATCTTCCCGTTGATTGAAACGTCAGCCCGGAGGAGTTATGTGTCGGTGTGGGTCAGCAAAGCGGAGTTTATGCACCTACCGACGCGTATCCCATCCCCGATATACCCAAGGGCTCTCTCCGTATCTACGTACCCAGGTAGGTCCGGTGGATCCACGAGGTGTATCGGTAACAAGGCGCATCCCGATACTCGGCTGTTGAACTATCACAATATCCGCACAATATCTCGACGAAAGCTGGCACTACCACCACCCTTTACTCTGTGCAGCGTAGGATGCCGTGGGTTATGGTCATGCGGAGGTGCAAGAATGGTGTAATTGGTGATCGTAAAGTTCGTAGAGATGCCAGTACTAACAACAAAATTGTTGCGTCTCTCTGTCAGCCGGATGGCACGTAATATGGAGCTCGACTATCAACGAGGAAGAACGATGTGCCGGATCGGTTTGCCTCACAGCGATGAAGTTGGAAGGGGTGAGGAACGAAGACGTCTCTCTTCCGTGCGACGGTGCGTCGAACGATCGTGTAAAAAGAAACCCCTGGGCACGGGGTCCGAGTGACGATGAATTGAAAGATTAAGCTTACGGACAAGACGCAAGTGCACGTAAGCTAAAGACGCGCTACGTGCGGCAGTTTTTTTTTTTTAGCCCGAAGGAGCGCGGAACGCGAGCAACTGAGAATGAATATGATTTCATTGTGTCAGGATTTTACGAGTCGTACCCTTAAAGTCTATCATTAAGGCGTCTGCGGTTGCCGGGCTCGCGTTCTCCGGGGCACGTGAGCAGCACGGGCAATAACAAATCACCGCTGATTTATAACCTAATATTAACAATTTATATTCCATTCGTAACTCATAATTTACGCAGTTTCTACATTGCATTCCCCCCCAGGGCCCGCAAGCCCTTTCCACCTTCTCCTCTCCCTCCTCCCCCCCCCATCCACGCTTTCTTCCTTGCCCTCCTTCCCCCCGACCGCATTGGGAAACAAACTTTACCCGGGCTGTTTGCAAACCCGTGCGAGTTTGTCTCGTGATGCTCGGAGTTTAATTACGGACCCCGTACAATTAACTCAACCGGTCTTCCACATTCTCATCGTACGAGTAGTCGGTACGCTCGCATACGAAAATTCGCCTATGAATTTTGAAAAGAGTTTACCATTTGGTGCATCCTGGCGGTGTTGTAGTAGTCTAGGTTCGGCATTCGGCCAAGTTGAATAACTACAGGTCGTTCACAAATTTTATTCAATCGACGCAGCTTGTCTCTTTACGAAGAACTGTTGATTCGCCAGTCGATATGAACCCGCATTCACTGTTCCATGACGAATGGTAGTAAACGTACTCATACGACCGTCGACACGTGGTTCGATCAGGACTTGTCACAGATTTTTTACTCTTGTTTTTCGTACGAACAGAAGGCTTTCGTTGCAGTCCTTCGTCCTTAACTCAAGCGTCCAAGAAGCAGGTTTTCTTCCTCTTCTATTTTAAGTTGAATTCGCGTTGCACTTTCGAAAATTTTTCGTAATAGGTGGTACAGTAGTAATTATCACAGTCTCGTTTTAATCACTCGAAGCACACACTGCGCGTGGCGGGGGGAGGAGGGTTGAAGGGGGAGGGGTGGGCGGGGGGTCCTCGAAGGAGGACGAAGAAAGAATACGCGTATAATATTCGAACCGTCGAAAAAGAAGCAAACGAAATAAACGGAGAACTGAAAAACCGGTCGAACTACGCGGTACTGATCGGGTGTTCAGTGGACGATCATTCGGTCCGCAAACATTATGCTAATTTCGAATGCTTGACAGATGACCGCGGGTTGGTTTGCATCCCTCGGGGATACGGCTCGCGATGTCAGCCCGAGATATATCGGGTTACCGGCGCTGGATATTGTTTCCGATATCTCGACCTTCGTGGGTATATAGGATCGCCCTAACCGTCGTACAAGAGGACTGGAGGGTTACTGCGCCCGCGGGGCCTTCTCTACCGGACAAACGGGGCCCCGGACCCAGAGTGGGAGGTCGGGCTGGACGTGGCCTATGGGCCCGACGATTCCCTCACCCCGTCATTGGGCGCCGTGGATCGGTCCGCGCCCAATGGGGCCTTGGGCCCGACGTTCCATCAGGCCCACGCCGCGCCCTCGGCTGCCGATTGGACCACCGAGCCCAACGATCAAGATCGCGAGTCACGATCCTCCGATAACGCCGCAGAGGGAAGATGCACGCCGGTTGAACTGACCAGATATCGAGAGCCGAACGTGGCCCAGGTCTTAGCCCGGCTTCTTGCCACCTGAAATTTACTTTTCTTTCGCTTCCAGAGTCGTCGGAAGAAACTGGTACTCGATCGTGTGCACAGGTGACAGCTGCGGGGCTCGGAAGGATTTCGACAAGCCTTGATCGCACCGCCAATCATCCGACGATCGATAGAATTAACGGCTGTTACATGGTCGTGAGGAAGAACGAGGCGACAGTTCCTTTGACGGGTAATTTGAGCCGTGCAACTTTACGCCACACACGCCTGCGCGGCGACGAAACCGTGAAAAAACGCTCGCGTACCCCATTTCGCTTTATTATTCCGTATGCGGGTAATTACACCCTATGTCCTCCGGGAGCAATCTCGTATCTCGGCGAACTTCGATTTGCTCTTATTGCTCGTGAAACTGCTAAGTATCAACCAATGAAGCACGTGAACGATAATTACTCTGGCTACGCTGTTTTCCATTCGCCATTACTTCTCTGAGATTCCAGGCAGTTCCGAACGGATTCTTCAATTTCTGATCCGTTTCCAATTGGAAACTGCTTTTTCGGATGTAAATAAAATTGAACACCACTGTTGGCGAGGTCAAGGAACGTTTACGCTCGGGGTGTGTTTTGACGTTTGGAACGGCGTCTACCTGATTTTTGCCCAAAGCAAATCGGAGCCATTGCCCGGCAGTTTATCAATGGCGTCCTGAGTCCCCGCGTCCGGGTCGCCTTGAGGGACAACGAAAACCCGAAACCTTCCGGAACCCCCGTCCAGAGTCTCAGGACCCTTTGGAATTCACTCAAGGATTGCCCTCTGGTTGGTTAGCCGAGCCAATGGACGAGTGAATGAAATTCTTCTGACCGTTTGCCAGCAGCAAGCCACACCTTTCGAGACCATACAGCTCCGCTTTATAGCGCAATTCTGATATACCTTCACCGCTAAATTTAACCTCCAGTAGTCTTTCAACGTCGATAAACCGCGTTACGGTTAGTCGGAAGTGAGTGAGTGAGTATCGATCGGGTCTCCGTAACGTTCCACAAATCGCGTACGCTATAGTTCCACAAATGACGAACTAAATGAGCAACTGTCGTCATCGGATCAATTATAGCGACAATCGCGTAGTGTCAGCTTCTCGAGCCTTGGAGAAAAGTGAGTTAAAAAAATCCGAGATACATTGTAAGCCATGCGTTCCGAAACCGGCCATACTTTTAATGTCAAGTAATTATGCTTTAATAATAATATGTGGTGAAAAATTTCACGCGCGTCGCGTATAAGGACAGGTTCTTTCGGGTAGGAGGACAACCGGCAGCTGAAGCAGTTCCATCGGTCGGTAATCGATCTTTATGCACTGGTGAATTCAGAGAAACTGTTCATTATCCCAACGGAATGCTCCGAGCAATATTCGTCACAGCTAATCGGAACAGCACGAGTCTCGACTGCGTGATCGTGAAGTCTCAGGGCAATCATCTCGTGCACATGGCTCACGCAACCATCGGGGTGTTTTGAAAGTAACCCTCACGCTCCGCGGAAAGGCACCGCGATACCTTAAATTCGACTTGGAGGTGGCGTTGAATGCATATCGTGAGGAACTCTTTTTTTTCACTTTGCAGGACACCTGAATTGAACAAAGTCTTTTCGTGCCAGAGTTTCAAGATTTTACAATTCACCGTGGAATATGATTATTATGTACGACGAAAAAGCTCAACGTTACCGTGACTTGAATCATACGATCCATCATACGACGCTGTATAGGAAACTATCCTTCGTCGCACTGATTTAATTAACATAACAATGGCTTAAACAACTCGTGAATAAGTGTCGTAACTGATATAATATTCGCATGCTCGTGAACAGAAAGACTCTCTCATAGTTTCCTCTTTGCGATTGACTTCAAGTCAACGTTTAGCTGGTATCAGATTCACGTGGTATAACATTGCTGGTTATACCTTGGGGTCGTGCACCGAAGCATGTTGATATTTTCACTTGAATTTTTTTTTTTTTTGACATTCATTTAAGTATCTTTTACAAGATAAGGTCGTAAGAATAATTTTTAATACAAAGGTAGTATAAAATTTTACAAAAAGGCAGAAACTTTCAAGTTACGATAATCTCGATTTAAAATCCCCAAGGTGCTAAAGGTTAACCACTTCCACACTAGGAACTTTAGTCGAGAATTTAGTCCGGTCGAAGAAGAACGTTAAGATCCTGACGAGGTATATAATTTCCATTAGAGGACTCTTGGACGATTTTCGTGAAATCAACAATCCAATACTGCTGATCAGTACGAGTGATTTTGCGATTTATGGGAAACCGAAAGATGCAGTAGCGGTCTGTCGTAATTCGTTTCCGTGAAATGGATAAAGTTCGAAAGGAAGTTTGCGCGGAGACTGTGGCGGGATTGGAAACAGTGTTAACGGTTCGTGACGCTCGGCATCGAATCCTGGCGAAAGCCGTGAAGCGTGTGCGTGCGGAATACCTCCCCTCACACCAGCGCCAACACGGACACGAGAGAGTGGAAGTAGGTACGGAGCCAGAGATGGACCGCAGACGTCTTGCTCCCGTGACCTGGGGCGTAACCGAAGAGGTATCTTATTGATCTGGTTGCCTGGGGCGTGTCGTCCTGGAAATCTCGCCGCAGGGAGGACCGCGTCGAGTCGGGAACCCTTAAAGCGACGTGGTAGCGAGGGGAGTGCGCCTGCGCGCGTGTCTCTCGCCCGGAGGGTAAGCTTCCAATCACCGGGAGCTAGCGGAGCCCGGTGGTGCCAGAGGGGTTGTCAAATCTTGGGAGGAAAAAAATATTTTCGCGCTTGCGCCCGGGTGCATCCTCGATCTTGGGCCACTTCGGAGCGCCTCCTTCTTGCGATAACAAACCCCCGGCGAAGAGGGAGGTCAGGGCCAGATGCGAGCGGGACGTGGAAGAATTGAATCGAATTAACGGAGAATGGAGAATCACTTGGAACAAAGGGAGACGAGATTTGTTCTCTGCGTGAAGAGTGCAGCCGCGTGGATGTTGTACGTACGACGTGTAACCGACCGGTTAAAGAGCAAGTATCGCAAGACGGCGGGAAACTCGTGAGGGGTTAACCGTTAAACAAAAGACCCTTGGATTTATCGTTAACCTCGCGGCTACACTGGGTACACAAACGACCCGTTTACGGGCCTTCGTGCAAGCCACGGTCTCTGCTGCCTTGCGTAGTAACGAGTGTACGTGTCGCACGTCTGAAAGAAATTCTGAAACGAAATTGGGAGAAAATGAAAATCATAGTTTTTCATCGCCGCGTTGAATATAAACCGGTCGTATCGATTTTGTTCAACGTTTGACTGCACCATAGATTTTCAAATACGTTGAAATCGACAGAGAAATAATTTTTACGATTTCGAAATTAATGACATTCAGAAGCGTTAAATGATAAGCCTTGCTAGTCAAGAAAACAAAGGAAAAGTATGCATAAACAACGCCATGGTGGAAGGGTGGGCTTTATAACATTTTGCGATTAGCATCTGTTTCTACAAACCTAGTTACAGATAAGCTTTTAACGGTTTCCAGGAATCGTTATGCCGGCTGTAGTTATACGTTCAATTTTGTAGGAACGTTGAGAAGGGAACAAGCAATTCCAAAACGTGATGTAAGTGTAAGAGATGGAAAGATATTTGCGAGCGTAGACACAAAACGCAATCTCCTCGAGGGGTTCCACGAAAATTATTTTCCAATACATTCCGACTCACTTTGTTACAGACGTGTAAAAATGAGTAAATGGATAAACGCGTACTGCCTGCAGGAGAATAAACCTGAATAGTTACTTGCACGTACTACGGCTTTATTATCACTGGATGCGAGTACAGATAACTGACCAAACAAGGGGATAAAACGGAGTATAACTGCTCACTGCAATAAAGTCGGTGAACATTTTAACAACGAATGTTTGCTTTAAAATTTACCTATAATTGTAAGAGGTTGAGGTTTATTCTCTCTTGTTACAGGCGCTTACATTTCTCTGCTTTTTATTTGCAACATACTTTCAGATGCCTACAAAAGCGTGGATAATTAATTGCGTTGCCATTGTCCGGCTGTTTAGAAACATGCGATACACTTCGCAGTCACATAATACATAGGCGTGTAGAATGTTTGTTCTGTTCTTTCATTCTTTCTGTTTCTTAGCGCTTATCTAATTAATCTATGGTATTTGCAAATGGCAGGTATGATACATAATGTATAACAGGTAATACAAGGCATGCGGTAAAAGCGGGGTCCGAAAAATATACAAAAGAAAAAAATATTATTCACGCGTTAGCGCAGAAATCAAGATTGTCCAAGGAGATATACGGCCAGCTCTGCGGCCAAGGCACACCCCGCATGTAAAAAACATCCGCGGTGTCCCAAAGCGAACTAAAGGAAAAAAATGTTTCTCATAAAAATTTGCCACGGTTTATTTCAGACACCCTCATCAGGTCGCTGGGCAAAACTTTCGACGTTTCACCGTGAAACGGTTAAAAAGTTTAAATTCAAACTCGTATGTACGGAAGGGCGACTGATTTTCCCGTAAACGACTGTGTCAAGATCTAAAAAAAAAAATAGGACTTTTCACCGCTATTTCGAGCTGCAAGAATTATCATCTTGGGAAATGAACGGGGAAAACTTTTATAGATGCAAGAATATTCCCGACCGATACGACGAGAAAAAAGATCGGCGCGCATTAAAGACGGCGATAATAATTCGTCCGGCCGCGATACCGAAGCGTAAATGAGTGGGTAATGATTTTGGCGTACATAGAATCAATGAGGGCTGTTACCATAAATCGAGTAGGTACGTACGCTGGTACCCAGAGTCAGGTACACGTCCCGAGACGAAGTCCCGACGTCGTTCGCCCCGAGGCCGAAGATTATCTCCTGTAATCCCGGCTGCTACCCTGCACATGTACCCTGCCTACCTATCCTGTGCCGCGTGTATCGCGCACGCACCTACCAACCAACACACGTCGGCGAGAATCCGCACTCAGCGAAAATAGCTAATTATAATAATGTGCCCAGATTCTCGTAGGTGTCTGTGACTACGGCGACACGCATACGGCTATCAGACGCGAATACAGAATGTGCGGTGCACGCATGATCCGCTGATCTCTCGCCGAGGCTGGGGAATGTACACCGTGCCTACCTACCTTCGGCGCTTCACCGACCGCGATCCAACGGGGATTGTAAGATTACGATTTATCACATGACGTGTCAAAGCGGATGCCACGGGATGTCGCTTAACTTTATTACTTCAACGAAAATAACCCTCATTCCTGTATAATCACGATGACACGCCAGGCGTCGCGAATCCCGAGACCAACGCTAGCGCGCGGTCTGCGGACTTTGTTTTTCTTTTCTTTTCTTTTTTCTTTTATTGGTACAATTATCGATGAGACGATCTCGCTAGGATCGATCGATCGTGATAAAATTTCTGGGTGGGATTCTGTGCAACATTGAAAAGTGGCACCATCCACTAATGTCTGAAAGCATGCTATCGCATCAAATTCCAAATTCATGTGCAAGATTGTATTTTACGAACTTTAGTACACAACTGCTGAAAACCACTGAAGCTCATTTCTACCTCAAAGATGAAAATTCATGTACACGCATTGGATCGGAATGACTGTAATTTTTGAAGAATTCCTACACGTAGGGTGTCACCATTTTTCAAATCATCAGTGGTAAAACAATGCACGAACGCTTTGCTTCAGCGAGTTTGGTACGGAACATTGTTCGCGACTGGTAAAAATAACGACTGTCGAATTGATTCGAGGTTATCTCATCCCACCGAAAACGGCAGACTCGCAGTCTTCCGGGTGAAATAATAATTGGATCGGTGAAGTTCTTTTGAGCGGCTTGTCGCGCAGATTTAAAACATAACGACTTGGCATGCGGACTTCTTCAAATTGCGTCATCGGGAAATGAGGCGATAAGCCGAAGCATTCTTATTTCATGAAAACGAGGAGAAGGGAAGAAGGATGATAAAGGAACATCCTAGAGCGAAAATACCGGCGAACCTTCCGATTTGTCGAGCCAATGGCTATTCGCCCGCCGTTTTGCGCCGGGGGCGTGAAACCGACTCACGCCGTATCACCTACAGCTACCCGTGTGCCGGAGCCGATATAGACGGTGCAGGAGACGCCGCGGGCGTCTCGGTGAAAGACGGATATAAGTCTAAAAGCGTATGTATTCGCACACACGGGCAGATTCTGCGGTATTATGTACTGGGCACATCGGCACGGCTGTGTGCTTTGGAAGAACGAGTATGGCACAACGTCGGCAGAATTTTTTATAACACCTTAACGTCAAGTCTCAACTCCACACGTATGGGTAATAATTTTTTATGAACTCCGGTCTCGCATGCAACTGACCAAAACTACAATGGGATAAATTTTCGTCCAAGTATATCGGATCGTCCCATGGCAGCGGACTATAACAAAAACCAGATGATTCCAACCGATATCGTATCTCCAGATACCTGCAAACCCCTGAAAAATAAAACTAGGAACTCTTGTTCCGAAACCAAGTGACGTTCGGTTTTCATAGAAATACGTACACGCTTGTTCGTTGGCGTAAAACGGGGTATCACATCGAAGGTGCATTTACCGATATGAGGATAGAGGCGGAGGGGCGACGGAGAGGAGGAGGACACATTCAGCCCGACACCCTGCGTATAACCAAAGATGGAATTGATCGGAGAATCGGAGGGTTGAGTTCGTCGGAGGGCTGCTGCCGGTGGCGCTTGCGCCCCTGCGGCAACGTCACATCGATTCCTCGAGCAAGGGCCTACAAAATGGCCGCCGGCATTTCGAACCGTTCCTTCCCCGCTGTATCTCTACATAGGTGGTAGGTAGGTAGGTAGGTAGGTAGGTAGGTTTTCTCCTATGTGCGGAGCGAGCAGAGAGAGTCTATCTAGGTCTCTTTGTTTGAGATGTATGCGCGAGTAGGGTGGACCCAGAGAGAAGAAGGAGGATGGGATGGGGAGGGATGCTGGAGGACGAAGAAGCGAGACGGAGGTGGAGGTCTGGAAAGACGGGAGCTGAAGGGGTATGAGAAAATCGATTCACCTTAGGAAACCTCCGCGCGAACCTGCACCCGGCCTCCAAACGCGGAAGGAATTCAATTATTTACAGTGGCAGAAGCTCGAGACCCGCGCAAAGCTTTACCTGCAACATCGGGCATCGAGCAGCAGCCCCGGATATATTTCGCCGTTGCAACGCCGGTACCCACACAATTCCCGCGATACCATTCGACGTGAGTCTTTGCCGAATTCGGAAGGTGAAGAGGAAATCTAGGGATGGCAATATCCTGCACACGTATCGCCGAATCTCGGAACAGATTTCACCCCACGTACCTCGGTAATTGCGGCTACCTGACCGTTTCGCCTATCGATGGATCCTCCCGGAGTGAAAACAACGACAAACGAACTTACGAACAAAGTCGGGAGACGGTTCAAATAAAAATGCGTAAAACCTTACTGTTTCGAGAGTCGATGAACCCTCAGCTTCCGAATGCCTTGCGCCGTAGTCTCGGAGTTTCATCGTGTTGACAAGTGTCTGAAGTTTGATTCGAACGATAGAGCGACGTACAGTTCAACGAGATTCAAGCTGACGCTACGAAGTTACTTGCAGTATAGTTTCGAAGCAGCTAAAAACTGATAAACAGTCCGATCGCCGCTGGGTAAAAACGGATTGCTCGATTACAATTGGCAGTGACGAGCATGAGTAATTTTCGTAAAATGAGAAAAGGAGAAAAAAGAAACGAGCACTGGTCGATATCTCACAGGTATCAAGAATTACGATTTCATATCACGATGCACTCCAAGCATCAAATAACACCGCGGTGTAATCGACGATAGAGAATGAACCCACCACCCCAACTGCCGCCCCGTTGCAGCGAGTAAAGGGTTACTTAAATTTGAACCAGCGTATAAATGCCCATTAGACATGCCCCCAGCCTGCGTTTAGCAGTGATCAACCCCACGCGTTCATTTCGCGTCTCTCTCTCTCTCGTTGCACCGCCGCAACAACGGGGCTCTTCGTATCAAATGCAGTACTTCGTTCTGCAGTGACCATGAAATGACGGTTCAATATGCACGCTGTCGCCTTCCTCCCTCGGGGGCAATACAGCCCCGTCTCTCTCGCCCTCCACGGATCCACCTATCTCCACCCCTTCGTTCTCTCTCTCCCTCTTCGTCACGTCTCTTCTATCCGCAAAACTGTACACGGGGAGGCCGCGCGTGAGAACAAGCAGATGTACCTACCGAGAAATGCGCACCGAAATACAGACATCTGCATACGTGGACTGGCGGCGCCACCCCGAATACTCTCTTCGGTACCGGGAAACGGGGCCTGTTGGCCCCCCCGGCCTCAGCTGCGTCGACACCAGGGACGAGAATTGTTTGACCGAACATTTTCGCGAATTTTCAAAAAATTCGATGTTCAAATGATCATGAAATTGAATAGTCAATGAAGAGGCAAAGGGGAAGGAGTAACAGAAAAATTCTGAATTCGATGGGAAAAGTACAGTGTCGATCATTCAGAAATTTCGGGCCAGAGAAAAAAAAATATTATCACGTTTCTTTAAAGCACGAAAATTAATAATATCGATTCAATCAACCCCCGCCGATAGAAAAGAAGAATAAAATACGTTAGACACGATTATATATTTCATCAGCAGTTGAAAATTGAATAAACGTATCGGGGGTAACGAGTTTTACGCGGCAGTTTTCTAATAACAGAAATACCGCTCTATTTTTATAAGCGTAACGTTATAATAACAGTTGGTACGAAAGTTTAATTCGCTACATCTCGTATGCCGGATATAGCAAATATTTTATGGCATCACTGTTCCTTTGATTTTCGTTTTGCATTAAATAATATCGTATTCGAACAGTACAGGTTGTATAAAAACAACTGAATCCAATCCAGCCCCACACTATTTAGAATTTGTTAACTCTCTTTTCTCGCTTTTTCACAGGATTATAATTACGCGTATTAATCGGTTCGAATGAATAGAAACTTCTTTCCTAACTCGAGTCCGTTAAGTTTCCTTCTACGAAATAAAATGAAGAGTTTCTCTCTTTCCCGACACTCTAAAACGTGCCTCTTTCACCCGCCATCCTGAAAAGCTAACGACGCCTTAGCGTCGATCTTCCTTCGAGAGAAGGGGGGGCAGGTGGTGAACGATGTGATCTATAAGCGGCCGCCTTTCGATCTCTCGATCGCGGTGTAAAAGTACTGTAGCTATCCATACTCAAAAGGGCCCGCGAGTCGAAAGGATTAGAATCGCTCCGGGTTCTCTTCGGGACGAGGCAGCGGGGCGTAAAAAGCGTGGGCAGGGGTGCTGGGTGAGGAGGGGGGGGGGGAGGGGGGCGGAAGAGGGGAGGGTGTCCCCGGGCGATATTCGCGGCAGCACCATCTGTTTTCGGGTAAACAGACGCGATCCAGGTTCCATCCCGGTTCCATTCCCGTTCTCGCCTCGGGACAAAATTTCATTTAGCGGAATAGAGCGTAAACACTTCTTTCGACGAAAAGTGCAGCGCTCGACTTACAAGCGGTATAAAATTTACCTCTAATTTTTCCCACACGTGTACGTCAGGATCTTCCTGAAAAATATGCGAACGCTTTCAAGATTTCTCACTGTTTCTCACTCTGAGCAATTTAGTCCTGGCTATCGTATGTGGCTGAAAGAAGAAAGAGCTGTAAAACATGAATTTCAAAATTTGATCTTCTATTAGTTGAGGACAAAAATTTTCTAATAAACTCGTAACGCGAGTTCCGTCGTGATTCAATAGAACATATTTAAATCAACAATACTCTGAACCAACCGAATAATGCATAATTTCACCAATAATTTTAATATCAATATTTTCATTGTTCCGGACTCTGTATTGTACTCCAGCAGGGAAAATGTTTCAAAAATCCAAACGAAAACCCATGGCTACTTTGCATATTTCATCTAATAAAAATCACGTTCCCGAACGAATGTGAATGCGAATTGTACATACTGCACCAGCATATGTATATTGATTCATAGCGGACGGGGGGCGAGGCTGTCGATATCTGATTTCACGGAACCAGTGGGATGCTCACCGTAAATCGTATGCCGAGATTCTCGAGAGATTCGCTTTGCGAGTGAAGTGAAAAACGTTGAGCAATGCGAATGAAACAAGCTGAAAACAAGTAATATTTAACGAAAACGCAACCGAAAAAAACTCATCTAGTCCAATCCTATTAAAACAAGTAACGCAACACCTGCATATGTAAGTTAGAATTTCATACAAAATGCTCGAGGTTGAAATTATTCAAAAAAGCGTCGTGAGAAATGGAACCTGCTAGCTGTCCATACGCTGTGATAATGTGTTTTCTTTTCCCAATTTTAATCACCTATCGTTGCGGCATCGATCGAGCGTATAATGCAGGACATCGTGTCCGATAATTGCGTCCCGCACCACGGATAACGATGGAAAACAAGCGATGAATACGAAGCAAATTGGAAGAGGTAAAAAAGTAGGATAAAAAAAAAATTTCCGTAAAATCAAAATCGACGGTTATAATCACAGCGAAAGGTAAAATTACAACGGCGTGAAAACAATTTGGGAACGTCGAGCTGCGTACGAATTTCGTGCAACAAAAAAAAAAAAAAAAAAAAAAAAAAAACACGAGCCGATACCTAGGCGATATAAAATTGTTGCGATAACAGAAGGTTCACTTAACGAGTAAAAAGTGAAACAGTTGCTAAAAAAAAAAAAAAAAAAGAATCGAATCCAAGAACCGTTGAAATTCCAACGATTGTATATTTCGGTTTTCTACACATTCAACCGTTCCGCATACTTTCCGATCTTTGCGCACCTTTACACCCGCCGATCTCTCCGCCTCCTCGTCAGTTTCCCGCCTTCTCTTTCTATCCGTGATCGAGCTTCTCTCTCGCCGGCGAAGTTCGCGCCAAGATTGATGCGCCCGATGTCAGCGTGATAATTGAATGAGTGCCGTTCGTGTGTCGGCAAGAAGCCGCCCCTGTCCTCGCGAAGACACTCTCCAGGGCCTTTGCGCTTGCCGACGCCGGGACGAGGGGGGCATAGGCTTTCGATTAATTATCGCCCGCATCTCCGCGCACCTGGAACGGAAGAAATCTGCGGTAGACGAACAGGAACCGTCCCGAAGCCCGGCCGGGCATTGTTTCACCTTCATTAGCGCGGTCGCGGGAATCATCGTTGGAATCATTACCGGGAAAACGGATTGCAAGCCCTCCCGTAATTATCGATAATTGGACGCCCCTCGTTCGCCACTCGCCGTTTCGACACATCGCCTCTTAATCCTCCCTTCTTCCGTCGGCAAATTTAGCGCAACAATACACCGCCAAGCACGTCGGATCCTTAATACTTCTCGGCCGTCTCAAAGCTCTTGATTAAACGAGCTTTCAGTATCCCGCTGATGAAAGGCCTCCGCGCCTTCTCTTTCAGGTGTCCACCCAGTGACCCAGAATCTTACGCCCGTACACATCTCGCAAAGCTATCTCCGGAGGAGCTTTTTTTTTTTTTTGCTCGACGAACGAAGAGACGCGACGCGCTGCGGACGTTTCTCCCATTATTTCGATAGAGACGAATAGATCGACCGCTGTCCGGGTGGCAGGCGGACGGAGAAGAAGATCGATGGGCGATCCTCGATCGGTAAATAATCAATTGATAATCAATCGGCGAGAGAACCGAGAGGCGGGGGTAAGTCCCCGTTAAAGAGACAAGAGCCGAGAGTGTGGGAATATCACGTGCGCGATGTTGTAGCCGGAGGAATGCTTGGAATGAAACCGCGGCTGGCCGACCGGGGTGGTGGGGCACGCGAGGGCTAACCACCCATTAAGGAGAACCCTAATCTCTAATTATTTAATAAAAATATGTTTACGACGTGGCGCTCCGTACGCCCTCGACGCACCACTTTTATATCCTTTTTCTTTCGCTCGATCTTTTTCTTGCTTTCCAAGAGCCCGGGCCCCGGCCCTCCGCGTGCGGCGAGTGAGTTTAGCGGGTCAAAGGTTGGCAGTACGGGTTAGTCTGACCGTCGGCCTGCATGGACCTACTAATATAGTCGTGCGCCCGGCGCATTCCTCTCGAAATCCTCGACTCCGACTTCCACAACCTCACCGACTAGACAACGGATCCTATTTCAAGTCCGGCTTTCCCTTATTCCAAGTATCGGAAGCTCGCGTTAGATAAACTAGAGCAAAAACTTTTTTCGCTTTTTCGTCCACTTCTCGCCAATGTCTTTATTGCTATCTGGAAGAACTGTTTTTCGGTTTTGTTTTTTTCTTTTCAAGAAATCCACCCTTCTTCGAGCTAATTGTAAGTCATTAAATATCCTCTTCAGGAATGACATGGATTTAGATTTATCGGTGACAGTGCCAAACGTGTGAAACTTGCCCAAGCTTCAAATTTTCAATCAGAATTTTCGTTTGATCAAAATCTTGGCTATCGACTCGTGTGAAAAGTTAACAACTCGTAAAAAGTGAACGATTTTGAAGATTTCGACTTTCACCGCAATCCGGTAAAAGAAACACTTGCATCGAAATTAAGATTTTTACCTAGGTACAAAGTGCAGGATTGGTGTGACGATCCGAAGCGCATATCATTTATTGTCAACACGAATCCCAATACCGTGAAAAACGGGAATCGAGCGTTTTCAGAGGCGGGTTTCGTAAGACGAACCCTACTAAGGAACTCCCTGCTGTCCAAACACGACGAAGTGAAGAAGGTCCACGTACCTCGGGTGTTGACCGGATTGACCAGCGGCGGTCCGCAATATCCACGGCGCAACCTTTGTCCGAATCTGTTTGCGTTCGGGGATTCCCGCGCGAGAATTCACCCCATTCAATTTGCGAAGCATAAGGTAGGTATGTACACGGTGTTTCATCAGAATCAGACTGCCCGTATGAATTTGCAGAGTTTCGCAATTTTGTCAAATTGTGACGGTATGATTTTCACCGGGGGAAAGAAATTGCACCACGAGCCAAAAATGCCTTTGGATTCGTTATAAGTATAATGGACGGATAAACACAAGGATTAAACACGGCTGTAAAGTTTTTTGACGCGACATGAAAAGTGACGCGTGTTCGGGATCCTAAAGCAACAATCCGGGGGATTTCAAGTGACCCGGTGAAACGTTCGGAATAGTATTTTACCGAAGGTTGAAAAAAACCTGGACCGCCAAAAGAGCGAAGGTATACAAGCAGCGCAGACACAACGGTCGAGTCTACCTGGCAAAACCATTGATTACCCAAACGCTTCCCACACTATCTGCGGGCCCCGAATAGTTCCGAGTCGAAAACGCAAGAGCGCAACCGAACCACCGAAAAGGTAGTATATAAGTATAAAAGTATAACCTCCCAGCTCGCAGGATCGAAGACCCAAAAGACCTCGCGAGAAACCCCGGAGAAGACTTCGCTGGAAAGAAGACCACTGTAATTTCCATTAGCGAGTTGGTAATTGCTCCGAGAAAACCTAATACCGATATTAAAAAAATTTCAGACACGCACACGACATGAGAAAGTCTTCTCGGTACCCTCGACGGGACACTTCCAACGCTTTCGATCCTCCTTCGGGCTGAGCTGCCTCACTTTTCTCACACGCTTGCATGCCTCCTTTTTTACCCACGAACCCCAAAACTAACAAGACAAATTGATGAACTTGGTGAAAGTGTTGAAACGGATACAACCGAACAAATACCGAACACCAATTACGAAAAGTTTCGTATCTCGACGTGAACGAGAACAAAAAAACCGAAAAGAAAAATGGATTGATAATTGAATGCAAATGGTCGCTTATAATTCGAATGGGAGGAGAACGAAACGAAGAGCAGCGGGTGAAGGGGTCTGTAATGAAAAGGCCTTATTGCATATGATTATTGAATATCAAAAGAGAAGACATTAGGGACGGTTGAAATAGTTGGCCTTGATTCACCTCTGCCAGGTCCGAACGAATCTCTGTCAGAAGAGGCGCCAGGGCGTTCTGTCGGGGTCAACTAACCTTTTCATTAGCTAACCCCGGCCCTATAAAACCCTAAACATTGACGCAAGGAAGAGTAAGGATCCCTTACAAGACCGAACCTACAAAGTATATAATTATTGGTGTTCCGAGCAGGGGACGCGGGTAGGCTTGTAATTTTGAGTGGCGCCATGGAACAGTTACAAAACCAGACTACGAAGAGACACGCGAATGGGAATTTTCACCCTCGCTTACGTGTCATCCCGTCCAATTTACTCAATTTTCTCATATCTCGATTTTAACCTCGGCTCGAAATTCTCGCGACGATTACACCGATAGAGGTTGGTAGTGTGCATAAAACGGAAGAAGCTCGACGTCGATTTCACTCCGCAGAATTTACCGACTCCTCTTCTATTTCTTCGAAGTGAGTGGCGAGTGGCGTCCGAAGCACGGCTGAATAACGAACGCATGACAAAACGGTTACATGTTATGGCTACGATCCGCGAAGCGAGGGAGAAGACCTGGCGGCGATACGAGGCGAAGTGGATTATCCACTAGATCCACGCCACGCGGTCTGTCCGCAACGTTGGTAGGTATTCGAATTGAAATCAGATTTGAATTTCAAATCAGAATTACTCTTCAGCACGGATGTATACATGTATCTCGGTGAGCTTCTTCTGCTCCTGCTTTTCGACGCTATACGCGACAAGACGCACGGTACGGTTGACGCTCGGTTAATTTCTACGTTTCAATTCAGTCCCACGTCGAAGATCGACGTTGAAGCTGAACTGCCCCCTCCGATTAGAGCGAGCGCGAGCTTATAAACCCTTTCGGTTCCTTTTTGCCCGAATTCTTCGTATAAGAGCACACCGTTCTTCTTGGCACAGAAATTGAAGGGGTTTTTTGTAAAAAGTTTAAGCAACTTGCGAAAGTATGGGGGAGGCGGAGGACTCTCATTTACTCGAGATGAGGATCGGCCCCCAACTTTGGCGAAATGGTCGAAAACACCGGGCCTTTTGCGCACTCGAGCCCTAAGGACATGCAACCTGCGTCGTGGCTCTCGCGGCTCTTGCACTCAAGTTGCGCCTCGGACCGACGGACCGACGGACTGACGGACGGACGGACGGACGGACGGACGGACGGACGGGGAATGTCTGCGTGGGCAGGACCTCGGCTCACCATGCTGCACCGGACCCTCGGGTCCTTATGCAAGAAGGCTTGAAGTGGCTTCGCAGCTTACTGGCTCTGTAGGAGCCATATCGCTCAAGGCTTACAAAACGTCTCTCGATCATACGCACTACTAATTTCCTCGTTCCTCCTTCGGCGTTTCGTGTTTACCAACCACCCGGTACATTTATTCCTCCACATAGCGACTCTCGCACAAGTTGATTGATCTAAGCTCTCCTTCTACTCCGCCAACTTATACTGCCGGAACGTCCCAGCTGCCTTCATCTCTTTGCATCTAAATAATGATGATGACGATGACGACGATGATGATCGCATCTATTCTCATACCGAGGTGCTTCGAATCCAGCGAATAGTTTATTCTAGAGATTCGAATAGTAAGTCCAACAGTCCAAACGATAATACAGATACCGGCAAGTGTCTTGACCTTACGACGTTCAACCAATCATGCAAGAATCTACATTCACTCCAGACGAAGGTTGATCCAGGATCATGGAAAGACTGAACCAGCAAGACACTGGAGTACACAAAAATCAACGTCAAGTTTTATAAATCTGGGGAGCATCCAGAGTTCGAAATGCCGGGAAGTTTCAGGGTGTCATAATTTACGCGGAGTGTTGTTTTTTCATTTCTTACACCACTTTTCCTCCTCTATTGTTCTTTTCCTTTTTATCTAAACTTTCTACGCTGTACCAAGGTTGATTTATGATCGCTAAGAGATTTATACGGCATTCGGCAAGGGAGGGAGGTAATGCCCAACGAAAGAGCAAAGTGGAAGATTAGAGGCGATTATCGTGGATCAGGTGCGCATCGAACGTCCCGTCACGGCCGTAACTCACGAGAGCCGACGCGTGGGTGGTTCCAGACCGAAAAATTGCAACAGCCTGAAACTCGACGTATACATGTATACATATAAGTTCGATACCTTTGTCTCCGAGTCATCTTCGTCGCCTAGCAAACGTGGCCAAGACCAACCGATCGACACACAGTGAAACGGACGCGATGACGAAAGTTTGAAAATTCTCTTTACTCCAAGCTGTTCATGATCATTTTTACGCGAGCAGTTTGTATTCCTCCGCGGTTTACGGAGGCGAAGGCTAATCGATGATACTTCCGAACTAACTACATCGGCTCGGATATACGAATGCCTCCGAAATGCTGATCCACCTCCTCAGAGAAGGCACAGAGCTATACGGCATTCCGCGAGTTTCGGTGGACTATCATTTCGAGGATTAGCATAATGACGGGGATTCATATTATACTTTATGCTTTTGTATTCGTTTGATGGAATGGGGTGAGGGGGAGGGAGGGAAGGGAAGAGCAGCCTCGGCGATTCGACGGTTGGTAGCAAACGCACTGATCGAAATAATGAATAGGATAGTTTCTGGTATTCAAAGATTATTATACGCATCCCGGCGGCAAATTATAGATTTGTGGTTTTGGTGCTTCGTTGTACCAAGAACTTGTGGGCGGGTGCAGGATTGCCGCATACCCGGCTATATACGACCGCCGGTAAATGCGTGTCTCTCTTCTCTCTCGATCCTTCGCTCCTCCAGCTCTCATCCAGCGTAATCAAACACACCGGACCTACGATTTTTGAATTATTAGACATCGTGACGAAATCCGACAACGAGGCGCGAACGTCGGGTCACCCAAATTTCGCTAATGGAGATGTGAAATTACGCCGAGTTTTCGTTCTAATTGCGATTCTTTGATGTTAACTGTGATTAGGGTTCGCGAGAAAGTAGCCATTCCGAGACGCGACGACTCGCCGGCAATTTGGACAGCGATTTTTTGCCGATTAATTGGATATAACGCAAAAAGCTGAAGGTTTGGCTAACGACAGTTGAGTGTGTACCTGAGATTGCCTCAGCTTTACGCCCGGTTGTTACAACGAGCGAATCATGCCAATCTTAGTCGTAGGATGCGGCGTACGAACCGCGAACCGCAGGAGGGATGAAGGAGGGAAAAAGGAAGAGGTTTGAGGTATAAACGTGCTGGTATATCACGCAGGCATACGTAAAAGTAGAGGTAGAAATGACAAAATGAGGCTGCCAAGATCCGAGAAAACGAGTGTTTATGGCGGTTCTGCATCAATTATTATCAAATAAAGAGTCGTTTATAAAGCTTGCTGGTAAATGACACACATTTTTACAACCTCTAATTCCACAGCCGCTGATTCTCATCCCCGAATCAAGGGTATACACGTATAATGATCGGCTAGTTTTTACTTCGTCTTCGCTTACAATAAACACTGGACACCGTCAAAGCGAATCTCTCGTGTCTTTTTTGCGCGCGTGTATGTTTTGACCGCACTGTACGGCAGACACCCCCCAGGATAATGGCAAGCTTGCGTTGTTATACAAGTAGGTATACGTGTTAATACGCAACGTACACGCAGACGATCTCTTTCCGAGGTAAAGTAAAAATCATTTCAAGCCCCTCGTCAAGGTCCTCGGCAAACGGTCTCCGGTCCTTTTCGTACACACAGGCACGGCTACAACGTATACGTGGAAACACACAGGCTGGTCTAATTTGACCTTTAATTCCTGGCGAAGGATCCGGCGTCGAAGAGAGCGCATCACCTCTGTCTCTCCTCTCCTCTCCGTCGGATCTCGGCTCACCTGACAGCCAAAGACGAGGGTGGAACTATTAGGAAATTATCGACGGAGGAATCGAATTGGGGAATTATCTGCACGAGATATGGGACATTATTTCCTTGAATGGCGTCTGGGATATATTTTATATAATAGTCCCGGGATGAGGAACGGGACTTTCTTTGAAATTGCACCGAAATCGGGCCGCGAGATTTCAATTCATGTAAGCCTTGCACCGGGTGCAGCTTTTATAATTTGAGCCCATCACGACAGATCCTCGGTTCACCTGCTGCTCCAGAGGCAAAGACGCGCGTCGATCTCTCCGCCAGAGTATAAAGACGACAATAACCACACCGTCCGTCTTGGCAAAACGAGCGAACGTCTCGCTCGTTACTCGGACTCGTGATTACGCCTCGAGAATTATGCGGATAAAATTCCGCAATTTCTGTCAGTCGTAACGACGCGCTATTCTCGAACAACGTCTGGACGGATCTTTATTCCTTACCGTTTTTCACTCTCCTGCTGCGGTTTGTGAGTCGACGCGTATCCGCTAAAGGATTGCAGTTCGAGCGTGAAATATATCGGTGCTCGTTGCGCAGGGGATGCCGCGGAGCTTGCAGGTAGATGCACGCCTTCAAGACCGCTCGGTTTAATAACTCTATTACTACGACTTCCGTTCTTAAATTATCCGCTCAACGCACAAGTACATAATGGGCTTATCTGCGGATGTCTGAGTCACGGTGTGCATTCGAGTAAATTCGCACGGCTATCGGACGCCCTGAGAGCCAAGACCGGAGACAAACTATCGCGCCGCGCTCTCCGCGTTTCATTGACTTCATTTTGCAAGGCACGTTTCGCGTACGCAAGCTGTGAGCCATTTTCTCCGTAACCTCGGAAGAGCCGCGCCAGTTTTACTGCATTGCTTTTATTATACGGCGTGTAGACAGATGCGGATGGAAAAACCGACTCTACTTAACCCCTCAAGGGCTCGTGTTTCTCTAACACGACCTCTGTCTCTCTCTCTCTCTCTCTCTTTCTCGGTCTATAATCTATTTTGTTCTATTTTAACCTGATTTATTTTTCACTATTGTGTTAATTTTATTTGTACTTTTATACCGGTCGTTTTATTGATATTTTGTTTTAATCTATCGATGTATGTATCATCTATTTATTTCTCGTCTTTCATTTTGTTATTTCATTCAATTTTATTTCACCACTTTTATGCCTTCATTTCTACTTATTTTTATTTTATGTTCTTTTTCTTTTTATTTATACATTTTATATGTGTTCCTATTTATTTTTACATTTCTGCATTCTATATCTGTTTATTTTCATCTATCTTCTCGTTTATCTATAGTTCTGTTCTCTTTCCTCCTACTTTCTTCGTTCAGTGCTAATTTTAACTTCGTGCTTCTTTACGATTCAGTCGAAGTTATTCATCTTTTTCTGTTTTGTCTATGTACCGTTCATATTTCCGGCGGAGGAGACTTGTCCTAGGGCAAATAAACGCTTCTCTATCTCTCTCTCTCTCTCTCTCAGTTGCGCGTAATGTTACTGTTACTATTCTGGTCAGTTTGCAAAAAAGTCGCGGAAAGGCAACGCAATTTATTACGGTACAGAGCTTTTCAGATTCAAGGAAGAAATAATTGTGGGAGTTTCTTCAATCAGAATCTTTAGCATCCACAAATTTTGTTAAATTAATTTTCAAGCTGAGCGTTGCTTATCTGAACCTGGATTACGTTCGTAGAACGATAGCCTAAGTGCAACGAATCTTAAGTCTGTTTTTTCTGTAGAATTCTCCGTTTGTTTTCCGACGTGCTTCAGTTTCTGTATCGAATTCCGTAATTACTCGAAAGAGAACAGAAAAAATATCCTACTCTCTTTTCATCGTTATTTCATTACTTCTCAAACCTCGATACGGTAAAGTAAGTACACTGTAGTACTTTTACACAAAATAACAGAAAAAAAATGGCAAATTCGATGAACCAATTGATAAAATTTCTCAAGTTTA
This sequence comes from Neodiprion lecontei, assembly GCF_021901455.1. NCBI lineage: Eukaryota > Metazoa > Arthropoda > Insecta > Hymenoptera > Diprionidae > Neodiprion > Neodiprion lecontei. Next base: position 37,455,561 of record NC_060262.1, read on the forward strand.
GTACATGTATTAGCGAAAAGAATAGCAATCGACTTGACCTTTCCAAATGATATCAAACACTATGTACATGTCAATGTTTCTTGTCGCACATGTATATAAACATTCCAACTTGACACCAAAGTGACTCTTATTGTAAAAAATGAAAAAAAAAATGAATAAACCAACCAGGTAATTTCTTACTGCACCAATAAATTCGCAACAGAAATCTTATATCATAATCGACGATATCGGTCGTTTCAACATAGGCTAACGGCCATTTTCCGCGCAAACTCGTTCTCCTACAAGCTAGAACCTAAATGGTGCACTACTTGCAGTATACACAGATAACGATAAACACACCAGTAGTAGTAGACGGCCGTCCGGCGCTCATACCTTGGTATCGTCGATGGAAGAAGAGGCCGGGAAACAAGAATCCGCCAAGGCGAAGATGATCCCGCGAAAGGGGGCGGTTATAGGTATATAACATCACACAGGCACGGTGAACTATCTGATAATCCAGCCGAGACAACCGCTCCTAGAGCACGGTATCCCGGGTGTAAGTACATCGAGTCGTACTTGCAACGTGTTACGTGGAACCCACATCGACGATACAACATCGGCACAAACACACGCGCGCATCGCTTTGCAGCGTAAGGGCTGGCCCGTAGTTACGTGTGCACACACCGGGATGTCGACGAGGTTAGGTGAGGCCCTTACTATCCGTACTCCGTGAGTACATATGTGGCATGTAACCACCCGCGGGTTGTGCGAGTACATGGGCAATGGGCATATACCGGCCGGTCGTAAGCCCCGAAGAGCGAGCCGGGGCCCGTTGCAGCACAAGTCCCGGAGTGCCGCGGAGGGCGTAGAAGCGTAAGAGGGGCCTGACACGCGATGCCTCTGCCTCGGGGGTGTAATCTCCTCGGTCGGACGGCGGGGGCGGCGGGTTTGACGGGGTTAGCGGGGGCGGAGGCGGAGGTGAATGTGGGCTCGACCCCTCGCCCCTGCACCCCGGTGCCTCCCCCGCACCCCAGCGACTCCGGACCCCCGCCCTACCGTTCGAGAAGAATCGAGCCCCCCACAACGCCAGGGGGCACTGTGATTACGCGGTGAGTATAGAGCCGACAAAACGAGATGGTCGACCGCGTACCGGTCGATGTATTATCTATGTTCCTGCGAGTCCGTGCTTGCGTCAGAGTGTGCGTTATACACTGTTCTGGGTTAGGTTACCTCCCCCGCGCTTCGACGGGTAGTCCTTACTTTGAAACATGCGCTCCTTTCATATTTTCTACGAGAAGATCACGTCGGGGAAAATAAGAGGAGAGAGTGAAACCTGAGCCGACTACGTGCCCGTAATATACGTTTGACGTTTGGTCTCACTTTTTCAGGACGCGAGTGAAAATTTGACTCCGTAGAACGACCTAGGTCGTGGAATTTTTACCAATATGCGCAGTTTACTGGTGTGCAGGCACGGGAGGATTGATTCGGATGAAAATCCGACTTCTTCCGGTACTTGCGCGTGCCGTATGGAGTAAAAATTAGCCTGCCTTCCGGCAGCGAGAACCTACTCAAACCAACCTCGCATCACAAAATGAGAAAATAGATGTATCGTTGAAACTTTCAGTCACTCGGCGTATCAAGAATAACTAGGCATATTTTGAACGCTCATAACTCAGCTGTGGCTGTATATTCGAGAGGCTTCGGATCGATAATTGGTGCTCGGTTCAACTTGTTACAAAAGCGTTATTGTGAAACGCTGATGAAACTGCGGAACGTGAATAAGGGAAAAAATTGTTACCAATACGAACCGTCGATAACATTGTCAGTAATAAGCAAGAATCTCGCAAAATACACCTCTCGACTTTTTACCATCGGTATACACAATCGGCAACGTGGGATTCGAAAGTATGCATAGTGCAAAAATAAAAACCGATTCTCAGATTTTCTTCTTCTTTCTCTGGGCTATTGAGACTGTTTTGTCCGTTACACCCATGCCGTAGTCCAAGCCAGTTCGAGTTCACACTTTTCCCACAAGCAGCTAGTGATTGAAAATACGACGATATTCGACGCACGAGCAAAAAATTTTTAACAAGTCTGCAAATATTCCGGTCAAATTATAAGTGAGAAAAAGACGGCGATGCGATGTCGCCTGAGTTCGGTTTGGGAAAAGGCCGGTCCGCGGCTTCTCGGTGCATGGCTGCGGGTCGAGAAATATGGAAATTAGCAGGTATATAGGAGAGATCGCCTCAGTTCAATAGACCTTCGACCTAAGGTCCGGATAATTTGTTTACAGGTAACACACGCGGCTCCTCGATCTCTGGGTCTCGAGATACGCCGGTCGGAGCAGACGGGGATGCCGCGGGGAAGACTAACCGTCCTCGTCTCGGTCTCCGCGGAGCTTAACACTCGCGCCGTTGGTACGACAGGATAAAAAAATCCTGGACGCGATTTACATACGATTATCAGCCGAACCGGCGGCACGCACACCCACGCCGCTAGCCGAGGATGAGAGGACGAGAGGGCGAGAGGGCGAGAGGAGAGGCGGGGAGGGAGACCGGCGACGGGGAGAAAGGGCCACGCGGCGATCCGGGTTCTGGGCCTCACGAGTCCCGCGGCTGTCGGGACGTCGATGAGCAGCAGCAGTCGGCGTGGGCCGCTCGGTAGGACGCCGGCACCCTGAAGAAGCCCGCACCCTTGAGGCGAACGGGAGAAAACAATGCCCACCACCTCGCGGTCCCCGAGATACCTCCGACTACACCCCGCTTCTTCGAATGTCTTTATATACCATACCGCACGCTATTTTATATCGTACGTACAGCTTAACACCCTCCCACGCGGATTTCGTGACCCGGGACGAATTGCAACCGTGTCTCGTCTTAGCCTTTTCACGCCGTTGCGTCGAATCTGTCCCAGGAGCTTTCCTATCGGGTACCACGTTCACCTTGGTCAAGCAAAAACGCGTTTACGAACAGTAAGTGTCGAAATAGTAACTACAACTGCAGTCTTGCAATCTTGATTCAAACTTAGCGAGAAAAAATATCCCTTGACGGAGGGATAGCTCACGGAAGAGTGAAAAATTATTCACAGTTCATACTCGAAGCTCGTTTTCAAACGTTTCTAAGATTCAACTCCACCACCAATCCACGCTCGGGAATTTTATTTCCCATCGTGTAGCACCAAGTCCCATAATATGTGAAATCCTATCACGACCCGCACTATATTTCCTCCGATGATACGACACGGGGCGGAGGCATGAGGGAGGAGATTTTTAGGTCGTGACAGTTTGGGGTGACAAAGTAGGTGATAAAATGAAAGAGTGCTGAGACAGGTCTCCCGAGATGTGCGGCTAACGCGGATAAAAAAACGTCCGATACCCCGCTTCGCTGAGTAGATTGGGAAAAGAGCTTTTTCTGCATTCTTCTCCCTCACCCTCGTATCGATCTACCCCTCAAGACGTCTCGCGTCGTTCGGTTTCTGGCACCGCATGAGTCCGCGTGATCTAGCTGTTGGGGATTTTACGTTCCGCGGGAAAGGTCAAAAGCGCGAATGTTAAAAACGACCAAGCAAACCAGGGTAGAAAGAGGCTGCCTCTCGCCATTGTGCCTTGCGTTGTGAATTATGGAAGACCCTAGACACCCCGGAGCACGAACCGAGTCTGACGCCATGTACGCACCGCCACCATCTTGTAATTAGAGGATCACGGAGGCATCGGGTTGATGAGCCTCGGGGTACGCGAGTAGCATGAGCGGATCGCTTCCCGCGTGCGGAGGAGGTCCTCGCAAGAGTGCGGCGTGAACCGCGTCGGATGGAAGAGGAGAAAGACGCAGCTTACAGGTGTCGGAAAGCACTTGAAAGCGGAAGGAGGATAAGGAAAGGTGCGAGCTATGCGGGAGAACAAGGCGGTGGCGGCGTTCTCTTCGTAAGCCGGAAAGCCGAAAGCCCTGCGAGACTTGCGGAGTTTGCGCGTCGGCGAGACAACCTACGGATAGCTGGAGTTACTCCTCCGCGGAGTAACCGGCGTCAAGACAGGCTGCAGCGGCAACGACGATGGGGGATTCAATCGCAATAAAAGCATCAGGAGCGCGTAATCGCGGTGGGAGAGAGAGGGTCCTGAAGAGCTGGTAGGTCGAGCCACGGCACGGGTTGCGTATCGGGCATCCGCGACGGGCGTGGCCATCTTCCTTGGCTAAGACGGCGATGCCGTCCGGCGAGAAGCCTTTCTTCGAATCCGAGGTGCGGTACCGATCCGCTTCCAATAACGGCGGCCGCGGAGCCTTGATAAAAAACGGAATCGACGTTAATTGCAGCAGCTACAGCGTCTAATATCGACAGGTACCCGTGGTTCGCCCTTATTGGTCTCGAGCTTCTTCGCCCTTCGAACACCCTCGAGTCGCTGCGGGAGAGGAAAAAGAACTCGGAGGCGATCGCCGAGGAACGGTGCACGGAATCTCGGCCGAGTTTATTGCCGCTCGTCGTATAAGACTCATCGACCCGGGCAATGGCGAATTTTTTGCAATTTAGTACGAGTATTTTTCGCGAAGAGGTTTCCGAACGTCTGCACGGCGCGGAATGAAAACTCGGGCACCGCGCCGCGCAAGAACCTGCAGCTTGAACAGTACCTACCTTCCTTCTCGTGAATCAGATATATCTGCAGCACAATATATTACACAAGACGTTCGGCTGCTCGGGCCCCCGGGACATGCGGGTGTATAATCTTTGCCGGTCGAGCCGAGTCAAGAGTTTGGGCCCAATTACAGGGCCAGTACCACCGAACGCCTCCATCCTTCGAAACTTTCAAACATCGAGATCGTCGTACGTGTGCCCCGCTACAGGATATACATAGAAACGCTCGACCGATCCTCCGACGGAGTATGTGCAAGGTCAGAATGATCGTTTGGAGGTCAGAATTTGCGCAGAAACTTTTGCTAATTCGTGGACAACGTCTAAGAACGAGAAGACGGTTTCGACAGCCACGCAAAGACCGACGGCTATTCCTTGGAAAATCGTAAAACTGATCGCGTACGAGCAATTTTTTTTTGGCTTTCTCTTTCAGCAATTGCCGCGATACCAACGCAGCGTCTAAGTCTCTCCAGACCCGCACGACAAGAGCAGCACTTCTCGCGTTCAAGCTCAGGATCGGTTCAACTGACAGAAACCTTCGTAGATCAACTACCCATCGGTCGCCGAAGGGTAAATTGGCGAACCATAGATGCAGTTGCGCGTTAAACTATGCTGCCCGGTAACTATAGATTCAAAGATCGCTGAAGGCTGTACGGATAGGTAGAGAAGCGGTCATTGTCGGCTCTTGAACACCTGCCAATAGATTTCAGAACGAGACTAGAGCTCGGTGCTTGTAGACGTGGCGGTGCTCCTATTCTCAACGTTTCCCGCATTATTTCCTGGTACAGAGAAGAGTGAGTGATGGCGAAGCTCGAGGTGCATTGGAAGCCAGAAAAATACGATCAATTACGTTGTCGCGGTGTGTTGGACTGATTGACGATGGCCCTCAGAACTGAAAATGGATCAAGTACCAATGAAAATGATCTCGCAGTTTTCGACAAGCTAATGATTGAAGCCTCGGAAAATTCCAGTACCCCCGAGGAGAGAAAGTGATATGCAGAATTTAGTCTCTGGAGTGGAATCGGAGCCTTCGCCGATCTGTATCGTTCGTAACCTGGGGGATAATCAGTAATGAACAGTCTGAGAAGCTTGCCGATAGACTTGCGCGTGACATTGCTATTGGGGCATTCACTATAGTTGTTGCCATAGCTGGCAACGAGGGCGAAAATAGAGACGCAATATTGTTGCTGGAGTAATTACTCCCTCGAAGTACCACCGGTACAACGAAACTTGAGCCGTTGCAAAACAATTGGATAAAACAACGCCGGATGTAATCAATCCAAATTTTACGGATCGAGTATAGTTACACACGAAACGCGCGTTGCCGGGACAAACGGAGGGCGAATCGCGCGTTGCCTGGGAGTTGAAGTCAGCAGCTTGCTCGACCGTCGCTGAAGGCTAGACTTTATACGTAAGAAGGCTGACCGTACTGCCACTTGAATAATTGACTATGCCAATATAAAACACAAACAACAGCGTCCCGGCGTCAGGCGGCTCCAGATCACGGACCAGTTCCTCCTCCGCGTACCAGACGGTTCGCTCCGACTCTCTTACTCCTCCTCCACCTCTTCTCTTTCTCCTTCTTCTTCTTCTTCTTCTGGTTCTGGTTTCTCCCTCAGCTCCTCGCGGACCTGCCGGCGCAGTGCAGCTCGTGGCGTGCATACCTTTACCTTGACTTTGCGAAGTCATCCGACGCTTGTTGCATGCATATACACGCAGCGACTCTCAACCCATCGTCCGGATCAGCATGAGCTCGTTTCATCTGACGATGTTCGAGCAAATCCCCTTTTCCAATTCCTTGCGCAAGTTTCTTTCGTCGCTCCATTCTCGTCCCCTTCGCTGTATTCAATCTCGTTGTATCATCACTGGTTGGGTGGATTGAACCCGAGTAAGAAGACACATGGGCTGAAGATGTACAGAATTTGAGTGCCAATGGGTGGTCGTGAGCGATATGGCTGAGGGCGAGGCAGGTAAGGAAGGACTGTAAGGACTCTTCCTGGGCAGTCGAGGCCAGGACTACCCGACCACATAATTAGCCAACATCTATCAGCCCGAAGCTCTCTCCAACCGGGTTCAACTCACCCTCGCGTCGATACTATCGCTGCATCGCGGTGCATAAAGGGTGCAAGCTTACGAGTACTGGGTTTCATGTTCCATTCCATTTTCGTATTTTTGAACGATCGGGGGTTTCAGCTCCGATTACGAGCGTATCGATGGGAGCGAGATACTATTCAAATACAATAAAAGAACTTTCCCCGTGACGATTCACGTATTCGTTAGGTTGGGCTAAAAAGAGAAGGAACATTGTTCCTGCACTGGTTTTGAAAACTGTACGATCTGTCGAAAGGTGGGATGAGATATTCACCGCGAGAGATATCAATTAAGTATTAGCATAATATTTCATAAGAAGCGTCTCTTCTTCGGGTACGAAGCCTCCGGGATATATCAGACCACAAGTTTATCTGAATAAAATAACGATCCAACCGGCTCGATTATCGATCCAAACGATTTCAGCCTCACTTCCGGAAATGGACTGCGCCGGATTCGGCGTTGTGAAAGAACCGAAACGTGTCCAACTTGTCGATAAAGATCCTATCTTCACGTAATTTTTCACCCTGTGAGAAGAATCCAGATAACAACGAGTGATATTGAAACCGATTGTAATCGGCACGTGACTAATTGAGACGACGCGTCGCTTAAATCATCGTCAAACGCGTTCGTCGAACTGCGATGAAGATCGACGCGACGAACGCGTCAAAATGCCGCAAACATACGGACATGGCAAGATTGGTGCATGCGGGGAATGCAGAATGCGGTCGAAACGCATAACGATGCAAATTGGCGGTATAGGAGTATGCGAAATTCCGCACAATACCCGTGCGAAGAATGAAAGAAGCAAGGAGGAAAAATCTCAATAGTTAGCCAAAAAAAAAAAATGGAATCCAAAATCTTACTCTTAGCCTCTGGCGTCGCGGGCTGGACTGATCGACAGACTGGTTATACGGGGTTATATGGCGGTTTGAAATCTCTTAGCATACTTTAGCGAGCTAACGACGAAGGAGCCGAGCGTTCGGTTCGAGACTGGGCAGCAGTCGAAGAATATACGCGGGATCCGCACGCGCGCAGCTGTCTTTTACACAAATTCACATCTCGTGATTGCATTTGGCTCCGGGATAAAAATTTCGTATACCTTCCGCTCTGTACTTATTTTATACTGACCTGATATTACCGGCGTAGAAGCCAACGAGGACTCTGCGCCGGAGTTATTCCGGAGTCACGAATCTGCAGTCGAGCAACAGCAACAACAACAACAAGACCGCGACGCTGCAGCAGCAGCGGAGAATTTACGCGACGAGTAGAAAGAAGAGTCGAGGGACCACCTTTTAACCGTAGGTCTTGGTATCGGAGCTTTTATCCCCGCCGCCAACATCGGCTCGCGATCGGCTCGGACACTTGCTCGATTGAATGATCTCACCGGCGTTTTCCAGCAGTTGTTTAATTGGAGCGGATCGAAAAGGGAAGCACGTTTACTCCTTCGACTCTCGAGTGCATCGGCCTAACAATCGGCGGTCGTAAGAGCGCTCGTTTTCTCTTGTACGAAAAGTAAGACCGAAGAGTGCGACGGACTTGCAGGAGGGGCCCACGTGGCGGCGCGTGCCCTGGACTAAAAAAGACCCTCGCGGCAAACTCTGCAGCGCGTCCGGTTCCTTGCCCTGTACCACGGCTCGAGATCAGTTACCCAGGGCGAGTATAATTAACCATCAGTTTTCGGTTTCTCTAGGTGGAAATAATACCCTGTGTCAGGGGAGAGTTAGCTGGATGATTACACGGGGACGAAAAACATCGAGACGCACCCAAACAGGCGTTATAATGAGATACTCACTCCCTGATCTTCGCTATCGTCGAACAACGCGGACCGGCCAGACGACAAAATGGCTTAAATCGACCCTTCAAGTACCAGAAATAGGATTCCCCGTACGAGCATGACAGCCTAGTGTCTCGTTCCCTGCACTTGTCTAGCCGAGGAATCAGTCTCCGGATTGACCGATTTCGATGCAATTATCAAGGACCAGCGCCGGATGAACTGCGGTGAGAATGTATTATTGATTTAATTAATGCAGTAATTGCAGGGCTGAATTTTCCCGCTCGTAGCTCAAGGCGACGTTGATAGGAGGTTGATTGAAACGTAGCTCGTAAAAATAATCCAATTTGACCTGGGCCAGTGATTATGGTGTTAATTGCGGATCGTTTTTAACCCCAAAGCTATATTCTGCCCCCCCTAATATAAACACCTGCGGGCCGGTTGTAGTTCGGTCAACATCGTCAGGATGATTTGTTCCTCAGGTCCGATGGGTCGTCACTCAGGAAGCGCTCCCGTATTTTACGACGTCTACGTTCGTTCGAATACCACAAATTTCAGTCACCACACAGCAGTTGGAATGGCACTTTTCACGGTCGCATCGCGAGCCGCTAATCGCGCCATGGAAATCAACCTCGAGCGTTTTTCACCGTCCAACGAGTCTAATGGGACCAACGATGCCCAAAGTGGTATATATCGAGAGCTCTTCACTTACTAAACAAAACAGCGTCGCTTGGCACGTGCCGGTATAAAATCATGATACTGTACCACTGTAGACTTTGGTTTTGTTAGGAGGCACCCGCCCGGGATTTCGAGTATCACTGGACTCGAGTGGTTCGAAACAGTGAGCGAAATAGACAGGGGGGTTCACCTTACACGAGAGGGCGGGAGCTCGGGGTAAACGAAACACAATCTCCACACCCTCGCCGAGCTTTTTCTATGCCGCAATTAATCGGCTGAGAGTTGAACGAATGTTGGGGAACGATTTGTCGATGAATAATTCAACATTTTCTGAAAAACGTTGTACAAGGCACGACACGCATGCGGAAGCGATTTTTCACAAGGAGAGGTCACGCTGTACGACAATAAAAATTTGACACATTCATAGACCAAGTTAAAAAAAAAGTCACTCAAAATCTTCTTACGACACACCGATAATTCTTCATGTACGAGGCAGATATTGCTTTTAGAACACATGAAAAACCTGTTTTTATTATCTATCTTTGTCTACAAATGCCCATTCGATAAAACGCCGAAACACGGCTTTCTTTGTTTAGCTCCAAGAGTGTGTAAATTTTATTATTTTTTTTTTTTTTGTCAAAATCAGCCGGCTATATCGCAGCGCGACCTATTCTTGTCGGACAAAACCGAGAATAAGAAGAAAAAAAGCAGCGTTCGAGTGGATATTGTATCGAAACGCGTCGAAGCAGGGATTACGAGAGAGTCCGAGGGAGTTGTCAAACACGCTCATCGGTACTGGGATACCTTCAACTGGCACTTCCGTTTTCCGGAAGGCTCGAGGGGCCGGCGCACGCTGGAGGCGCCGAGGGCCAAAAATAACCAATAAGCGGCCAATAAAAGCAGAGCGTTAAACGTTCGCTGCTCTACGGTGTAGGTATCGGCGTCCCTCTCGCTCATGAGTAAAAGAGCTACCGGTTAATTACAGGGCTAACCCTGCAACAGGGCCAAGAGCGAAGAGCCGAAAGCGGGACGAGAGCCGTGAGCCAAAGCCCTAATAGATCCGTCTTCCGAATCCTCTTCCACGCGCTGCTGCGGCCGAGGAATTACATCCGTCCCGGGGAACAATTATAAAACATCGTGCGGTGTAGTGAAAAAGATTGCACGTAGTTAAGCTGGGAAGCATGATTCTTTCGGAGCTTCGCAGCGCCGCGGTGTATACTTAATTCGTTCGTTTCAAACGCTCGGTCCGAGCTACCACACACGCGATTCTCATCGGTTTATCCTGACGTGAAGACGAGTAAAAAATTACCAAATACCCATTTAGCTAATTTCATTTCGTGCCGAATAATCGCTTACGATAGATATTGGAAATTACAGGGCCAATTCCGGGGGCGCCTCCAGCTCGATTATAGGCTTGTTACAATTCTTACAACCCATCGAATCGTGTAAGAAAAATAAATAAACATTTATCGTTTCAAAGCGAATTTGTAACCCTATACAAATATACAATTCAACGCTTCGCGGATTGTAACAAGCTGATTTTGCTCGCGGTACGATTATTGTTGTGGAAATTTCACGTTCAATCGAATCCGATTTATCCTCGTGTAACGAAATCGTCCAAATTAAATTTAAAAAAAAAAGAAGTTTCTGTTCGGCGGTTTTGCTTTTTTTTCATCGTTGTGCACGGATAAGTCTGCGATTAAAATTGTGCGTTTCTCGAAATGCTTCGAAAAAAAACAACGCCTCTCGTCAGGCGGTTCGTGATGGGACGAAGGATGTTCCGGCACGCGGTTGTCCGTAGCGGAAGTGCCGCGGCCCCTGGAAGCGCGCGATCGTCGAACGGAGGCTCCAGGAGTCATCCGCACACCGCGGGGGTCGTCGCCTCCCGCGGAGTCTCACCCGCGAGGTGTTCCGAGACCACGGAAGCGAGGACCGATCGTTTCACCGATCGAGAATCCCCGAGGGTTAAGGGCTACTTAACCTCTCGCCTACCGCACAAATTCTCCCTCAAGCCCGCTCGGGATTTGTTACATCATTATTTTTTATTTATTTATTACTATTTCCTTTTCATTTTGTCGCCAATTTTCTCCCTCGTATTATTCCTTGTTGGTATCAATCAAACGTGCTTGATGCGTTTCGATTTTTAAGCCGGGATCTCCGTTTTCGAAAGGAAAAGGAAGCGGCAAGAACCTTGCGAGCACGATCGATTGGTAATGATATTTTAAACCGCGCGGATTCATTCATTTATATGTTATTATCGTCTTCTTCGATGGCGAGGGGCTTACGAAACGATACGGCCGACCGAAGGAGAGCGAAAAGAAGGCCGGGGAGCAGTGTTAATGAATTGATTAAAAATCAGAATGAATCACTAATGCGAGTGGTGAAAACTGGCCACTAAAAACTCATTAGGCGAAAGATACCGGGTTTGATTTATCGTCGATTACCGTACTCCTTTATATATTATACATATAGCATTATAATGTAGATATATGCATACAGAGAGAGCGAGAGAGAGAAAAACAATTTTGAGAAGTGGACATAAATTTCGAGCGTGGCTAGGAAAGGGTTCGAAAACGTATTAAAAGTGTGATTTATACTATAATTAATTTACCCTCCGCATCATCGCGAGTCTAAACACCGAGTGAACGGCACATTTTTTTTTCTCCAATCCGTGTAACAGGGGGTGAGAAGTCGGAAAAATCGACATTTCCACCAACGAGACTTACCTGCAAGACACATGCGTGAGCATCCGCGTAGGTTTAACCCAGGCATAGACTTGGGGGAAAAACGCGTAAGATACGGTTCGAAAATCGTGACGTCGGTATCAACTCCTGAGATAGTGACCCCGGGAACCCGTAAACGACTTGTTAATTGTATTTTTAGGGGCTTCCTATGAGGATCCCAGCTCCTAATTTACGAACTGGCCCGCTTGGTTTATAGGGCCCCCAATATACCGCCGGTAACCGACACCATACCTCGTTAAATCAAGGAACCAGAATGCCCTTGCCTTGCTGTACGTGTATATGTTACGTACGTGTATATGACGCGGGTACGCAAAGGTATGCATGTGGGTTATACACACAACGATTCACCCGCCGCGCAAGAATTCATCCACGTATGCTCACCTCCATGCCGCGGCATTTCGTACAGGTGCCGAAAGCGTTTCTTTTTTACATTATTCAGGCCGTGAAGATACGAAATTTTATTGCGAGAGAAAAAATGGTGACGAACTTTTCGGCAATGATTTGATACCGGTTGCAAATTCGTCCGGGTAACCGGGTAATGAACGAATAATCAACAAGCTCGAAAATTAAAAGCATTCTACTAACTAACATACACACAGACGAAATGGTTACAATCGTTTCTGGTTCTCTAACCTTAGGATTACTTTTGTAACTGCAGCGTAGAGTAGCGTGAGATGAAAATTCAGAGATCCAATTCATACAAATTGTGTAAAAAAGAGCGATCGCGGATTTGATAAACATTTTGTAAAACTTTGAGAAGACGGTTGCCGGAACGGGCAAGAATCTTGTTACGCGTGGATAAATTTTATCAAAAAATCATCCACGTATAAGAGTAAACGCGTGCGGTATTCAACAATTCCAGCCTATCTCCCCAGAGAGAGCAGAAACTGCAGAGGTCTGGCCGAGGATCGTCTTTGTTATTCGGATCAGGTCGCCTGATAGAAGCGCTGCAGAAGTTACAAAAGCAAAAGAAATAGGTAAAAAAAAAAAAAAAGAAGAGGTACAAGGAATAAGAAGAAGCGAAAAGCGAAGGGGGTGGGGGGGAGAGGAAAAAACAGTAGGATGAAATGAAAAAAGAATAATCGAGATAAAAGAGATGGGAGAAAAATAAGTCGAAGAAGAGCATCGTGGAGGAGAAGAAGAGGAACGCGGCTGGCCATATGGACTTATCCGAGAACGGTGCAGCCAGCAGTCCGAAAATAATAAATCTCTGAGCATCGTGCGGGATTATTAAAAGAGTCCCTAGCGCTCGTTCCCCTTCGAAGGAGCGAAGGGAACGAACCTCGAGACAGGAGACGCGAAGGAGAAACAAAACGCATTACCGTTTCTTAATGAAGCTGAGGGTTACGAACGGACAGTCGAGCTAGCGAGCGAAAGAACGACCGTTCAGAACTAATTGGAGGCACAAGATATTAAGGAATGGGTCCTTATGCGCGCGTCCTTTGGGCCCGGGATCCTGCGAGTCCCGGAGGTTGGGCCCCGCGTGACCACCGACCACCGTCTGTCCCGGTGGGTGTGTAGGGGAGGATCGGATGCGTTAACGGCTAGTTTATAGACGTCGGGTAGGCTTTTTTATAAATGTACTTAACCAAATACCCGACCCCTCCCTTGATCACTCTCTTTGCACTCGACCTCGACACTTTATAACTTCCCGCTCGGGTCCGGGAGGGGATCTTGGTACGATCGTCCCGGAAATTAAAAGGGCGGATATCGTTTCGAAGCCTACAGTGAGCGCGTGTAATCAATTCCTTAACCGACGATATCTAGGAGTCGGATGGGGGTCGCAACTTGGAAGGGTCAATGTTTCGAATGACCGATGCGAACACAAAATAACGAAAATCAAGATCTTGTTCGATAATCAGGATTTCAAACAGTTCATCTTTCGTTATTTCATGTTCGCATGTTTGAAATTTCGATACATCAGCTTGGATCACTTTAAATGAAATTTGGTCCATTGGTTCGCCTTCATTTGACAGTTGAAATCTTGCTGTGACGATATTGGCTGCTTCAGTGAATTATTTTATCACCCGTGATTATATCATATATGCTGTTTTAAGGAGTTCAAGAAGGGGAAAAGAGCCCGAAACCCTTATTCCCGTGTCACGCTCGTGCGTAAATGTGATTTTCTAGCATATATTTTCACCCGGACGAATATCGATCCCCTCCCAAAATCAACTGGCCCTTCACAGGCAAGCGTATAAATGTATAAATTGAGTTTTAACACCCGTCGAAGTCTGCTTTGATACTGCATAGAATTTTTTTCAAAATCGTAAGGGAAAAAGGGCGGGTTTTCGTGTACATAATAAACATGCTCACTTCTGATCAGGGGCAATATTTAGTGTTGCCCCGCCTGCGCCCGTAACGAATCACCACATTTTCATCTTGATCCTTAATATATCGTACAGCGATCTTGAAAAAACTATATCGATTTTTCTTCTCCTAATATCCCCTGTAACGACGTTTTTCCTGCAATATTTCGAGAAAAAACGACAAACAATTCAACGAAATTGAACCGTCCAATCAGAATTGCACGATCCTCATCTTTTCTCCATATTTTCCGCTCCTTTCCATTTTCGCTGAATAATAAAAGGCAGCGAAACTTTCACTCGGAAAGGCCTGACTGCATCGGGTTGAGGCTTGTTTGGGGGAGCCGCGCAGTTGGGGTACAGAAATCGTCCCCCAGCCCAGGCGAAGCCTACCCTGCGCCCACTTTAGTGGTCCTGGTGGTCCGGGGTGGCAAAATCAGGTTAGCCAAATTAACCATGAAATAGACTCTCTCCGCCCCAGTGTCTATCTCGTCACTGCGTTTACCCGCGGACTGCCTCGCCAAATGGCGTATATTATTTGCACCGAGCAATGTTTATGTTTCGCAGTATATATTCAACGTTCAACTAAGTTGTGTCTGCTTTATTGTATACCAACGAGCCGTGTTTTACACGTCGTTAATTCATTTATTGCAGGATTCCGCCTCAATATGATGTAAAGTTGAACGGATATATTGTGTTTTGAAAATTTCTTGGGGAATATCAGGTGATCGTCTCTTCGATAAAATCAGCACGAAACGTTACAAGCGGTTGAATATTGTTCCATAATTAGCTGTGAATTCCGGCCGCTTCGGACTCCTTTTTCCTCTTCGGGCTTCCTTGTTTTTTAATTTTATGAAAACAAGAACGCACAAACATCATTATTTATAGGACCCGCGATCCCATTGACAAATAGCTCGACAAGGGCCCACCTTTTTCTCATTAGCGGCACTTTGAACTCTCCGCCCCCGTTATGACAAACTAGATTAATTTCCACCGTAAAAGAAGACCGCCTCTTCCCCCTCCGACTCCACCACCTTCTTTTCCTCCATCCCGATCGTTTCCTCACAAAACTTCACGGGCAACTAAATCCTCGCTGCTGAGGGAAAACGATGGAAAACAAAAGAAAATTCAAACAATCTTCGAGCGGATCTGTAATTCCTCATATAGACGTGCTCGACGAGGAGAGATCAAAGATTTTAAAATACGCATTTCAGTCTCCTTGGTAATTGAAAATTCACGGGTTCGCAGAAATGTGGCGAAAAATCTAAATACCATAATTGAAACGCGACCCTCTTCGATGTACGAAAAAATCGAAGTATGCGACTGTGCGTCGCTTTTCCGATTAAAAGAATATCGAACCGCACCAGGGTTGAGGAATATATGTAACGGTGGTTTTATAACTCACGTCAAACAGGTAATTAGTCGGTCTTCCCCAGCTGTAATGGACCTGCTAAGGTAGAGGCCGTTAACTTATTTAAATGAACCAGTAACCCATGTCCAGCGCGGCAGACACAAGGCAATATAGGAAAACCATTATAAGACATTATTGGGGGATGGGAAGATGAGGGAGGGGAGGAGCTGAGGAGACGAGAAAAGGGAACGGGGCCTTATTTTATTCCACTAATTTTTCCCTCCCCCTCGTATTATTGCTTCGGATTGCGGGAGGACGAATTAATGTTCGAACCAAAAGCTGCCGAGCTGGCGACTTCACGAAGATGTGAAATTAATTAAGGGATTTCATTTTTTGAAAAAGAAGGAAAGAATCGCAGCAAGTAAGCAAGCAGAGAAGAAATTTAGACGTTAACGGCGAAGCGAAAATAAGAAATAAAAAAAGGACGGTTGACAAAACGCTTTTATCGCCTCTAATGGGCGAAAGTACCACCGAAAGTTGGTCGCGTTTACCTGGAAATCGTCTGTGATGATTTTTTAATGCCCATGCCTGGGACTCACTCTTCGGCTGAGATTATAGTGATCTCAGGTTACGACTTTAGAGTGAGATTAGCATCTTTTTATAATAAAATTTGTGTATTCGTATCATTATCGAATTATGCTACGTAAAAAGATTATAATCTTATAATATCTCGAGTCTTGCTTTTGACTACGAAATACGCCTACGCTAATATTTTGATTTTGTTTTGTACCTTCAGCTCGAATTCCTTTTTTCTTATCTCCTCGTTCTTCTCCTCCTCCCTCGTCCTCTCTACTCGCGTTCGGACCGTTTTTTCACCGTTCGCCCCTTTTCCTCGTCCCGTGAAGGCGACGCGCGAGGGATTTTCACGTTGTGCACTTTGCGGCATTGTCCGACGGCCAGTTCCGAGTCCGGGTCTTCAAAACCGTTTATTCTTTTAATTTTCTAGTCGAGTAAGCGAATGTTCGAAGGACCCTTGACTGCCTGGCAAAGCGTGCACTATCCCGTTACGGCATCTCTGCAGTTGGCAATCAAAATTCAAATCACACAATTCGCCTCTCCGCGTTCAGGAGCCTCAACAGAAAATCAATATATACGGATGTCCTCCTCGACGATTCGGCGTTACCGACAAAAAGTAAAAGAACATTATCGCCCTGCATCTCTCGCAATGCACGCGACTCGAATCTGCATAACGTACCGCCTCGTATGGAACTAAGTTACATCTTAGGCGTTTGAAAATATTTTCACAACCATTCTCCCAGTGAAGGTTCAAAAATTCCCGGACAGGGTAATCATATAACAATCAAGGCACGGATCGGGCAGGTGTGCCGTGCTTGCTTCCTACGGTATATGAGCTATATTACAGGTAGAATATACCGCGTGCTTGTGTTATATTATATATAGACACGTGAAACCCGTATTATAACCTAATAGAAATATGTAAAACGGGTGTATTAGCATAATATAATCATAATAACGGTAACGATCTCCGTCAGTTCGCCAATTCTGATGGGAATTTTATACTCGACCAAGTTATTATACGGTAAAAAAAACACATACGCGCAACTACAATATATCGCGTACCTTTATTCTAACGTGTCGGGGATACTACTACGGACAGGTGAAAAGTATTATACAAATACTTGTCTTTTATCAATTTTCGCTCTCGGGGATGACGTTTTTTTTTTTTTTCATACTCATTTAAATCTGACCTCAGACCTCCAGGAAACTGGGGCCGAGAAAAAATGTATTTGGACCTCACTCAAGAGGCTTGAAAACCTCAAATTTCCATTTTGTTCTACAGGCTTGATTTTAGTAGAAAAAAAAATTAGATGACCTATGCCAGTCGTGATGAAGTGGATATTTTTTTATATGATTCCTGATTCACCGATTACTTAATTTCGTCTCTAATAACGCTTAATTAAATCCCTTTGAACTCTAAACTATTTCAAACACCATCTAAAATTTGGCAAAATTTTTAGCCGACTTCGTGGAATAGTTTAAAGATGTATGTAAGAATTAGTCCTGAAGGATTTAACGTAACATATAACGTAGACTTTAAATATTGTTCAGCCCTCCTTCCGAGTTGTTATAAAATGATATCTCAAGCGAATGAAACGACAAAAAGTTTCAGACAAGAGCCGAAATTAAAAAATCAAACCAAAAGCAATCCCAACCTGATAATACCGGAAGATTACTAATCAGTTTCGAGTTCATTTTATTTGGAATAAAATTGTACCCAGGTTAGAACTTTTCATCTAAGCTGGCCTAGCCTTTGATAAGGCGAGAAAAAAACGAAGCGTTATATTCTACGGCGAGTGAGGATAAAAGAAAGATAACTAGCTTGCGAAAATAAGACAAGTACGCAGCTTACACCCTTATACGCGTACGTATTCGCATTAAAGAGAGCAAGTTTTTCGCGCATCCTCAAGACAACGGCTGCAAGCCGTCGACAAGTCTTATACGCGAGCGTTAACAAAGGCAATCTTAAAAAGGAAGCTAGATATTTTTAAAGAAATCTCGGAGGTAAGGCTGCGAGCAAATATTAGTTGAACACTGGACGCAGTACACGCTCATTATTTTTCTTTGTACCGGACAAATGGTTCGCTGCGCAGAGGCTGCAGATACAAGCTGCATGCATGTGTGTATGTGTAGTGAGTACAAAGTTTTCACGTAGGTATATGCACAGCGAGTACGGAACAAAAGATAATATCGCCTCTCGTTCCCTCTCTCGTTATCTCTGTCCCTCTCCCTCTCTCTCTCTCTCGCTCTCTCACTCTCGAGACTCCGCTGTATAATACTCGAGTCTTAATTACGCAACGGAGAGGGTAAGATAAAGACAAAAATACCAAGCTGACATCTCGTGACTGATCAGGAAGCGCTGCCCGGCTGACGGTTGCGAATAATGAAAAAGAAACGATAATATACATTTTAGAGAAAGGCTCTCTTTTCACCGGATGGCGTCGCGACGCCCCCTATCGCAATTTTACAACTTGTCGGGATTCGTTACCGCAAACGAAGAATGGAACCAGCTCGAAATCCGACAAAAGAAAACTTCACTCACAAGTGTCGGTAGAAATTTAACACGCTAAAACTTCGCTCGAAGCTTTTCGGTCATGCAAATCCTGCGATAGGCGAAAGAGAAAACAGGGACCAGGAGAAAAAGCACCCCTGGATTGTCAAATTCGAGTAGCGAGTGTATCACGTTAGTCGTTATTAAACGTCGAGTGAGCCTATCACGCCCATGGTATTCACGTCCAACCATGAAACCCATTATGGTCGAAGCTCTGCATTCATTTTGAGCTGAAGAACAGGGTACACACAACCTGTCGCATTGTCACAACGGGGTGAACAACTCTCCCGTCGCACAATGTAAACCTGCCTGTGTCGTTGGAGAGAGAAAGAGAGAAAGGGAGAAAGAGAGAAGGAGAGAAAGAGAGAGCCGCACACGGAGAGCATGTACGAACTCGATCGCATGATGCATAAGTTATTCACTTCGGTAGGTACTCGAGTTTGCGAGGTCTTACCGCACAGACACGAAGGTGTAGGTGACGCCGGTTCGGCGAAGCGCCGAGCTCGCAGAGACCCTCGCCGAGAAACCAAAATGAAATTAAAATGCAATTCGAATCACCCCCATGATTTTCTACGAGGGTTATGGGAGAAGCGGGGACCAGTGTCGGAGTTTCGGGCTCGTTTGACGTTCCCGCTCTCCACGGGTTGCAATTTTCATACTGTCACGCGATTATAGTTACCTAGTGGTAATCCAGAGCTATCATTTATTCTTACTTCACCCTTCCTCTGATATTCGTGCCCACCGCCTCCCCTGCAGCTTGCATTCCCGATCCGCGATGCTGAGTGAAACGGACCACCGACACCCTAAGCCCCTCCCTTCTCTACTATACTTTATGATCGACCCCGACTTTGAAGTGCGATGGGGTTTTTGATGTTCCCACCAACTGTTCTCCGCGCTATGCAAACTAGTGAATCACCTATTAGGTGATACCTAAGCGACAAATTACCTACACGATTTACTACGTCAGGCGATCAAAGGGCGGATATGTATGATGTACCAGGAAATAAATCCTATCGTTTCAATAACAATATGCATGTTCGTAGCTTTTCACGAATTACCCGAGTATAAAAGGATTCAAAAATGGTTTTCCATCAATCCGTTATCAGTACACCGTAAACCACGGTGGTATTAAAATTAACCAGCATTAGCCATATCTGCGGAACAACTCTAGTGATCGATTCGGAAATTCGGCCAGAGATAGTGTCAAATTGACATCAAATAATACAGAATCCATAAACGTCATGACCGACGTTTTTCTTACGGTGTATCCATTACCCTGTCGGTGAAAACTTCCGCAACCAAGCACCGACGAAAGCACAATCTCGAGGAGGATTCCGAAGAAAGTGACGTCGAGGAAAAGGTACATCGTGGGTCCTTGCAAGGCGAGACTCGACACGCGCGAACATAAAAGAATCCCAAAGAGAGCGGCGTTCGGTATTTGCACACTATCCAATAAAGCATTATGCATCAATGGTCTGACACGTGCCGGCAGCGAGTGCGACGCGGCGTCTTTGGTTGAAACAACAAGGGAAGACCGCCGCAAAATTAATACATGGCAGAGAGCTCGGTGACACTCACATTGTTCAACCGGTGTGCACACAAAGTATCGTGTGAATGCCGTCAGCCAGCTCTCGACGTATTTGATTTTCCTGGGTACGTTACGTATCCGTACGAGAACGAGTACCACTTGACTAACGTCACGTACGTACCGGATCAACTAATACACGAAAGTTTCCGTACACGGGATCAAATAAGTGGCGACGAGTGGCGCTCGGTTAATATATCAAACCCGGACCACTCCCCGCAGACGTGCTGAATAATTTTTGGTTGCTCGCCCTTTATTTGCCGGAGAATTTTTCCCTGCTTCGAACGGATAATAACTAGCCTCGCACTGTTTGCGTTGCGGCTTTTCCGGACATTGTGCCAACGGTATACCGTCGTTATTTTACACGCGCGGAAGGGTTCGGGAAAAAGGGAACGGGCTTGATTTTCCCGGAGAAAAGATTATTCGGGAAAAATTTCGACGCCCCGATCAGAATCAGTTGTGGCTTCCACAATACCGGTTCCCTTTTACCACCTGATCAAGGACTAATCAGGAATTGATTGGAATTTCCTGAAATGATCAGATTCTGGATGGTATTGATTTTTGAAATTATTCCCAGCTAAGAATCGTTCGCTTTAAAATGACCTCCATGGTTTTCCGTTTTGTAACGTACAATATTAAACTTTGTTCGGAAAGAAGGTGCTTCGGAAAGGGAAACCCGTCTACAATTGCGAGTAAACCGCGATTACCTAACGTCATTTCCGCGCCCTGTTACCGGTGGCTGACCCACTTCCGTTTATTACATGAGATTTCCCGAATAAGGAAGGGAGAATTTATGGGATCAGGAGCGCGTAGTTACACTCAAACCACGCTTCCATTTCATCCTGAAGAAACGATCAAAGTTTTTTTTATTATTTTCAAAGGTAATTTGAGCCGGGCCTCGGAAAGGTACAAGGTATAAGAATACCCATAACGAAAGTTTGAATTAAAAGAAAGTCTACGGTATATACACGTATATATATATATATATATACGGATCTTAATGTTTATGGTGCGGCTAATTCGTATAGCGGAAGTTTGTAAACTATATTAAACTAAAGTTTTGCAAGCGAACGTTGGCCTGTCCTGGACTCCTTCCTCGCAGCGCTCGCTCAGTACTGTATAATACGGTAAATTCAAGTTAGTTAGAAACTCGGAGACCGGGCGAATCTGGAAACAGTAACGGAGTGATAAACTTAGCTTCCTCCATTCTTCGCGTCCGGATCTACTCGCGCTCGGATCGCAGTTCCGTTCCGTTTCGCAAGCTCGCTTTGCCTCGCCACCCTGCGCCCGTCTCAGTTTCTCAAGTTTAACAAGTTTTAATGATTAATAAACCGTACCAGGCGAATCCCGAAACCGGAACGGGGTCCTGAGTTGAACCCCAAAATTTTCCTATCTGCGCTCTTATCTGCACGTACGAAAATTGTTACAGCCTTTCGCGTTACTGCAGCTACATAACTCTGCAGTAAAACTAGACTTTTCGTAAAGAGGGGAAAAAATATTATTCGGAATAAAACTACCAGCTTTCACGGCGTGACATTAAAGGAAAAAATTCAAGTTAAACGCGACGGATTTTTTTTTTTCAACGATTAATTCCTTCGCGTGTTTGAAGTAATTGTGCGTGACACGAAGCGCGGGTGGCTGGATGTATAAACTGTAGCTAATTTCCGTTGATAATTACTAAAACCAAAGGGAATTAGTTGAGCCTGGTTAGACTCGTATCGCCGCATGTGTTTCGGACCAAGTATACGTTCTACCTCAGCCACTGTTTGTCCAAACAGACATTTCTCTCAGCGTATTTAATACCCCGTACGAAATGACAGACATTAACAAAAACGCGTCTTAATCAACTTGAAAAGTCTCGAGCATCTAGAAATTCGTTATACTTTCACCGACGTTCAATGGAAACCAATTGCGTCCAACGTGTTTCCCAATGAGTCGTATAAAAAAATTACAGAGACTCGGTGATTGCAGAGTTGCTAATTTACATCGCCATTAATCGGATCTACAGCGATGTTTGACAGGTGAACACGTAATACTGTCGGCCGGTCGAAAATCGCCCGTTACTGGAAGCGCCGAGATGTTTTGGCATTCGTTTTGCCACGGAGCTGTAACAGGAACGCGCCTGCTACGTGCGGATAAACTGGCATTAATTACATTCGAAACCACGCGGTAGCCGGGAGCGCGAAATGACTTCTCTTTACTCATTACCTCTGTGGGGGGGAAAAACTCCCAAGAGTAATTACAGGCATCAAGGTCGATCCTGGTGAGTTCGCCAAAGGTGCCTCACCCGGCCGCGTACCCTCAACGGTGGATAAATGGCAGTATTCGCCGAGGGTAACGCGTTTAGCGAGGTATTAGGCCCGCTACCTTGACATATTAATCGCATAAACCTCACCTAGAGCCAACCGCTGCAGTTGTCTACAAACAGGTATCTAGTCATGTGCCTGCTGTAATTACTTGTGGTTTTAAATACATTACGCGGTTATATTTTTCACTCCGTGAACAATCACGTTCGATCGATCAACGACACTTGCATCAATCACGCTCCATCCTGCAACGGATGAAAAAGTGTCAAGGATCCATTCGCGATTTCGCTAAACATTTTTTATCTCCCCTTTAGATCGTCGAGATTGAGAAACCGATCGATTTGTCACTGACAACGTTTTTTTATGCCGTATACGGAGAGAAGAGAAAAGAACTCGAGATTCGATTGAACAATTCGGTGAAACGATCGAATTAAATTTTCTTGGTAATAGGAACGGAATTAATTTGTTTTTCGTCGTGTATAATTTATCGTTAACACCGTTCGTGAAGTTTTTCGGTCCCACATCAAAAATGCAACAAAAAATGAGATGAGTGTGTAAAGCGTGTTTGGATTAAAAACTTACCTGCCAGGCGTTGGAATCCAAGGCAAGGTACGACATGTTGTTGTTAGCGTCCTCCGTTTTCGATGATTTTTTTATCTTCTCAAAACCGTGAAAAGTAATAATCACTTTATGTACTATTCGCGGCACTTGATTACAATTAACAAAAAAAAACTTCTATCGTTCACATCGCGATTCAAACGACAGCCATGTTTTCTTCGACAACGACTTTCGGCTATTTTCCTTGTTTAGATCTGTAACAAGAAATAAAAAAACATTCCGTCACGAAACCGTCAAGTGCTCGAAAATTCGGTAAAGAAAAATCGTCGGGTTTAAAAACAATCAGAGGGAGATTCTTCACTGTGATATTTTTAGTATTTAAGGAAAAATTCTCCTCAATTGATAACGCAAATTACAGTGCCGACGGGCGGGTGTAATTCCCCCGGGAAGGACGTCAACAATCCCGGCAAAGTTCGTTAGGCAAAGTTAAGGCATGACTCCCAGTGGTGCGATATCTTTTTCTCTCATTTTTAATCAGAAGTATACAAATGTTTATGCGAGTTGTACAACCGAATCAGACGTAGCACGACTTACAAATAACCGTATTGTCGGGAGAGAGATAAAACTTTCCCCTTTTATTTCGAACGGAGAATTTCTTCGGGAACCCTCGTTAAAAAATTCGATAGTTATTACAATTTTAATAAAATCAGTGCTCCTTATATATTTTTCAACACAGCGACTCACCCTGCACTGCGAACGAACTGACTGACAAAACTAGCCTAACAACGCGAAAGTGAATTCATCGTGAAACTTAACGAGAACAAGAAGAGGACCAAGAACGGTAACATCGACGCACAGAGAGAGAGAGAGAGAGTTAAAAAATGGAGAACAAGAGTGAGAGCTGTACTGTGTCAAAGATCGTAGAAGGAGGGTGAAAATTTGACGATCCGTTCGAGAATCGAGTAGGACGCGAATCAATCGTGGCTAATATAATCGGTGTAACGCCTCGGCGCAAACTGCCCCGAGGTGGTGTCCAACCGCTGTCACCGAAATCCACGGACCGCGGCACTGCAGCCGTGGTGGGGCTAGGATTCGGGTATATACTAGCGACTCCGGTATTTGGAATACGGTGAAAACAGGAAGGAAGTGGTTTCGGATTGAGCACTGCACGTGGCGCGTCGCGACGTCGCACTGCGCTCGAGGCGAGAGGCGCCGCGTCGCCCCCGAATCACCCCGCGACGCCTCCGCCGCCGGGGGTGTGGTACCGCCTCCAGCCACCAATACTACCACCACCATCCCTCCGCGGCAAACCCCCGCGATGATAGCGGGACCCGTCGCGGTGCCGACGACGCGCGCATGTCCAATCGATGCCCCCCTTTTCCTCTTCGTCCCATGCCGAAACGGGATGACGGACCGCGACTCTGCCGTGACGAGAAACGAACGTCGGCTTTATTGGCGGTAAAAGTACGTCGCGCGATGCTTATATCGGAGTATTTCGCACCCCGACGCGGATCACGTATCGCGAAAGATATAATATGTCGGTCCTCCGAGTTATGCCGCTAAAACTTCCAGCCGATAGAACAGAGCGTCTGATAGGATTTTTGGGACTTGGAGATTCGGTTTTTATACCCACCGTGAACACGTGCTCGTGAAGGAATCTAAAACTTGGTAAACTTGTTACTTGTCATCGGAGGTGTTTGATCGATATTTTTAGGATTTCAGGAGGAAAAATTTCACCGTCGAGTGGGAAAATACGAAGGCGTTAGAATTCAAATATAAGCCTGAGGTTTTTGCTTACTTGTTGCGGTCCGTTCAATTTGATTACGATTCGTTTTATTTATTTTTTTCTTTTTTTATCCTTCCATATATCGACATGAAACTTTCTCCAACGCATCTTTTACTTCTGCTGCACACTAAAATGTTATAATCATGATGAAGAAAACCCGTTTGGAAAAAAAAAGTTACTCGTTTACTTGATAAAACTGGTCAAGCTATACCTTTTTTGATCGAAGTAAGATTTGTTTAGTTTGAATCAGCTTGACTTGAACTTTAACGAATTCATTCGACTCCATGTATTATTTTTAGATTTTTTTTTCGTCAAATAGTTTACACGACGCACTAACCGACAACTAACGACTTCGCTATATTTTATTGACGATTGTAATGTGTAATGTAAATTTTTTTCCTCACCTCAGTCACCTGAACATTTGACGTACAATTAATATATAATATGTTTATGTACCTAGAAAAAAAATTTGCGAGCATAACTGAAACACAAATTGTTTAGATGTATGATTAGTAGTGATTTAGCCACTTTAAAGTTACATCGCAATTCAAGTTAGACACGCATTGATCGAAATAAATTTTTTCTCCAAAATGTTCGTGGACCTTGTTCAATAAAAGTTTAAAGATGTTCAAATAGACTTAATATTTTTATTTCATACGGTGATATATTCTCCGATAGACAGTGACCGAGGCAACTCCGTTTCTCGTAAAATTTACATACCAATAACCGTTCAAGATTATAATTTAGTATACGATTATATGCGTATTTAGACACGTATGGCATACACTGAAGTACCTATTTAAATGGCGTAGGTAATTTCAGCGTAATGAGTCTCGCACTTATTCTGCAAAAACAAAAATTTTGCGACCATGTGAGCCGACGTAGATAGTAAATCAAATCTACTCACTATTGCTGCGGCAAAAAATCAGATTGCCGATGTTTTTCTTCTTTTTTCGCAGTTCAAATGTAACATCGTAAGGGTGGAAATTCATGTCAACATTAAAGCGAGACGAGAATGTTCTTTGGAACAGATGCAATCGGCATGCTCGAGGCGAACTGATACCGTCAACTAACGAGTATAAAATTCGTTGATATATGTATAATGACAAAATAAAAAATTGAATAATAAGTAAACAAATAAATAAATAAAGGGGTCGGTGATTTTTTCAACTCAGTTTAATCTCTAGAGTAAATTGAGCAAACTCAATCTCCCCTGACGGAATAATACATGAAGGTTAAAGAAGCGTTCCGTCAGAGTTTGAGATCTTTGACTACCTTGTATTATACTTTCCCTCGACTTATATTTAGCTACTTCGCGGGAAATATGTACGCTTCAAACTCACAAAGCGTGATATTATAAGAGTGTAAAGTCTGCCTCGCTTCGATCTGTGGAATCGAATTTGCACCCCTACGGTACTGAAAGAAGAAAAAGAAAAAAAAGAAAAAATTGGCCGACGTGTAAAAAAGGGGAGTGAAAAAAAAAAAAATAAAAATCGTATCCAGGCGTGCGGGAAAACAAGATGGTCGTCAGTCTAAAGGCACGTTTCGCTTTAGCGTCGGCCTCTTACAGCCGGTTCTCGTTTAGATAAAGCCAATTCGAAATAGACCGAGCGCCGGGCGACAAGCCCTACAGGGTTATCTGAGTCGTATAAGGGAGACAATGCTCGTATCCATATGCAGTAAAACGAGGAGATGCTTTTACGAAGCACACCGTCATTCGTGGCAAGCGTTTTGTAACTCGGCGCGCGATAACTTTGCCAATTCCGCGAGAGGGTATTATAGGTTAGAAGCTGTAACGACAAGGAGAGAAATAAACGTGAGAGATGTAAAACGAAGAAGGAAAGGAAGAAGAGTATGGAAAGGGGTGGGAGGTGGGGGGGGTCCGAAGGAAAAATACGAAGACGACGGAGAAGAAGAAGAAGAAGAAGAAGAAGAAGAAGAAGAAGAAGAAGAAGAAGAAGAAGAAGAAGAAGAAGAAGAAAAGGAGGAGCGAAACCAGCACCAATTTCACTCTCCGTAGCCTGGCACTGATCGCTCTCAGCGTCTATCTCCTATTAAATATCGCCGATAATGCATGCCCCGGGGGAATCGACACCGATAACATCTCCCAAGGTTTTTACCCTCCCGTGAAAATCCGACGAGGCAAACTATGTTGCATACTTACCAAGCCTTCCTCGACTTTACTTCGACGATCGTCGATCTCGTAAACAAATTTATGGGACAGAAAAGGCGTCGATCCGAGACATCAAAAGAAAAAAAAAAGGAACACCGCGTAATTTCATACGCGAAAAGTTTCGAGCGGACGTTTTAACGAGCCGTCAAAGTTCTGCTCTGCGGCAATAATACTACTTCCTGTCTCATTTTATAATATTTTGGGCCAGTATAAATATTGATAAATTGTACGGTGGTTGAAAAAATTACTTGACACACAGATTTGGCCAACTTTACTCGTGCATTGATCGCGACGATTATTTACCGCGCTTTCAATTCGACGGTATCTCAAAAGCTTCGCTGATTTTCGTCGGTTGGTCTTATTTTTTCCGACACGTCGTTAAAGACGGTGAAGAAAAAATCTTGATGAAATGTAAATATCCTGGTCAGACGACAAGTTTCAAGATAGAAAAAAGCTCACCTCAACTCTGGCCAAAACTTGGTTTTCATCATTTGGATACCGTTCCAAATTTTTGTGACATGGTAATATTGAAAGACCGCAAATCTGAACACGGAAATTTCAATTTTCATGGAACAATGGCTGGAGTTGCGTTGCATTCGGTAAAGAGTCGGGGTAAAATTAATCGCAAGTCGCACGCATGGCGGTGGAGCCATTTTGTGATGGCGAAGAATCGGCGCGGAGGATCGAGGATCTCGTCGTAAATAAGCCAGGCAAGGTATCGCGGCGTGCAGAGAGTGAGATTCTCTCTGTGCAAAGCAAAGGCTAGGGGAGGTCAACCCGTTCATCTACCAGCAACCGTTCGGCTAGAAAGTACGGAACCACGCCTTGGCCGGGTCGTGACTTTGCCTCGGACACCGACTGGGAAAGCAATTCAGTAAATATAAAGACAAACGAGTCGAGCTGCCGGTGCAAAGGGCCTCCTCGACTCCTCGTTAACGTTTTAGTGCGTCGTCCTCGGCATCGGGATGCTCGCTCTTCCTTCCCTTAACGAAGGTGCGAGGAGGAGAAACTTTAAGGCACACACCTCTGGTGAGAAATCGCGTCGATGACCGTATCGATGTAACTTTCATTGCACTGTCATTGGTGCGAATAAAATTGGTGGTGATTTTTGAACGGTGTTTTTTTTTTTCTTTATTTTGCTTTTCGCAACTTCCAGTTCAGGCCGTTCTATTCATCCTAAAAATAATTCAAATTTGGAAAGTTTCGCGAGCGCCAAATTCCGAATTTTTTGGTGAAGAAACTTACAAGTAAAGAAGTATAACTTGGACGAAGCATCAAAGTTTAAAATGGTCCGAATCCCGACGCTCAAAGTTTCGAAAGTGCAAAAATGAGGTGCCGAAAAAGCATAACTCCGACAAGTTAAAGTTCTGAAAGTGCGAAAATGAGAAAATTTCAAAATCTGAAACATTGAAATTTTGAATGATCTATTTTACTTTCGGAATTCTGCTCACTCTGATTTTTTACACCCATTCGTTGAGCAAACTACGCTGTGTGAGTATATTTTAATTTTCAAAAGTTTGCTCTATCGTAACTCGAGTTTTGGAAACTTTGAGCCGCCGTGTTTCCGATCCTTCGAAACTTTATTGTTCCTTAAAAGTTTGATTTCTTTACTTCAAGTTTCGCCGGCACATAATACGAAATTAGGCATTTTCAGAAGTTTTCAAATTCGAAACTTCAATCCCGCCGCGAATGGGAACGATGACGAGCGATCGGTGAAAAATAGAATACCTCGAAATTTGCGGAAATTTGCGGAAAAATTTGCTCATCCCACTGGCGCAGCTCTTCTCGTAACTTCTCGAGCATCGTTCGCGAAACGGGGAATAAAAGTTTGAGCGGGTCAGCGGGAAGCGAGAGATAGATCCGCTGCGCGGATTCCCCCATAAGAATAGGATTTCTTCAACAGTTTGATAGAAAGCGCGGTAGAGAAAATGATGACCCGAAGCTCTCGGCGTCGGTGGGGAGCCGAGATCCGCTCATCGTGTGAACAGCCGCGGGACTCTTGAAAGACGTGCAATGATAGAGATTAGAAACGTCCTATTTTGCGAGATTCCGTGTGCACTCGCAACGGATTCGTTCCGGCTTCTAGGAAATCACTACTTAGCCTTTCTGACCGTCGCGTTTTGCCGCGTTTTGCTTCCGCAGCTTGGGTTCGCAACTCGTGAAAATTAAGAGTCCGGTAATCGATCGTCGATCGGCAGCTGGCGGAATAAAGTCTCTCGGCAGTCGCTGGGTTATTGAATCAAGCGGTCCGTTTCGGAGACGGAATAAAACCAGTAGAGGTGGAATAAAAAAGGGAAAAATTTCCCGAGTCATCCAATTGCGTTTCGGATCATCCCCGGCGATACGAGACGCGAGTCGAGGGGCGAGTAATCAAACGTCGCCGTACCGACGTGTGTTCTTGTTCGTGTTTTTAATTCCCCGAGAATCTCGCAAGAACGACAGTCGACGATCTTCAATATTGTTTCAAGAAATTTAAATGTAAAAACGACGACGGATGGGGGTTACGGTACGCTCTGCGTATATAATACACCAAGTTTAATCCAAGTTTTCCGCTGCACGAAGCTGCGGAGGAAACTTGTGTGTTTCTGACGTCCCGGGCGCGTCTTACAACAACGCTGAAAGGATAGACAATTTACTTTCGCCCCGAAGGAAGATCACGCAATGATACGGTAGCTGCGGCATGGATATACGTATATACACGTAAGGCGTATGGACGCGTTATATTTTCAATACCAACACAGATTCACGGGGGGTGGAAACAACTTTCGAAGAACACTTCTTCAATTCGTGTTACACGGTCACGTAATAACCAGCCAGCCAACGATTGGGGATGAATTTACACGCGTCCTCGACTCGGACGTTTTATCCTTTTGTCAAACGATACCCTCCGCGACCAAAAATAGGAAATAATTGTTTCGATTGATACAACGCACCTTCGGCCGCAGACGCGGCGACGTCCCGACGCCCCGACGACGCCTCGACGCCCTGCAGACGCCGCGATATCCTATAAATATTTGCTCCCTCCTGTCACGAGATGTTTTCATAACCGTTCCGATTCCATCTAACGAGGGGCAACTTTACCGATAAGATGATGATACCGCCGACTGATTCATCAACCTTTGGCCACCTTTTTTTCAACGATAGGTATACACGTATAATTGAATCAAAGTCAACGATGCCTTTTCCTTGCTTCCGGTCTGTCTTGACAGGGTGAAAGGAAATAGGGACACCGTTTTTAAACTAGAAAAAAAAAAAAAAAAAAACTCTGCTCATCCGGCGCGGTTCAACAACTCTGAAAACTTGCGGAACTTTTGTGAGTATATCGCTAAATGTAATGGTCAGGAATATTTCTCCTCGATTTTTGCGATTACTTTCAATCGTAGACCAATTTTTCAGCCGTAATTATTTCGCGTACCCCTCTTGCGATCAGCACAGACTCAATTAACTTATGTATACACGAACACGCGCCATGTACTTTGTTTTATCAAATAGCAAGATTTTCTCGTTTATTTGAATCGGGTAAATAGACGGATTTCTGACGTATCTGCAGGAGCAATCCGCAATTTAATCGAAATTAATAAGATCAATTATTCGTATATAATAACAAAAGGACGAAACGCTGAGGGGCGTTCTGTATTCCTCAAAATTAGGATGTATAAATTCCGGAGCGGAGGAAAGTTATCAGACAAACAGAAATCATTCCATAAGATTTTTTCGCCACGTATCTTGACTTGTCAGATGAATACAGAAATTTTTCTCGGAATAATGAGCCATACCAATTTGGATCTAATTTTGATGGAATCGCAACTTTTGTGCCTATGACAATAAACGTAGATAATTATTATTTCTCGCCTAGATAAAAACGTTCCACCGATAATATCCCAACGCATACCTATCGTATAATTTTTCAAACAAACGAAACTTCGATCGACGGCGTCGTGCTGCCGAGGAATATTTGAAAAATAAAAAGAAAAACGAAAAAACGAAACAAGCGAAATAAAACTTGAAAAAGTATTAGGAGAAAAAAAAAATAAACGAAAGGGCAGAGAAAAAATTATATATTAAAAAAAAAAAAAATGAAAATAATAATAACAATAAAAGAAACGTACAACCAGCGGCTTGTTTCGCGTAGATCAAAGGGAGGCAGTTCTGACGCTAAAGAGAAACCGGTGGAAAAAAGAGGCCCAGACGAGAGATGAGAGAAATGAGAGAAAAAGAGAGGGAGGAAGAGCGAGACAGGAAAAATATCCTCTCCTCGTGTTTTGTACCGTAATGGAAAAGTGATACGTTGTTTACCATTCCATGCCATCACCCTGCATGCCGTAACCGTCATGCATGCTTTATACGCCTACCGAAATACCTCCCAACGTCGAGTTAGGATAAAAAAAAAAAAACAAATAAATAAATAAAGAAAACAAGAGGAAAACGAGAAGCGGAGAAAACAAAATCCAAATTGTACCTGCGTAAATTTTGAATCAAGATGCGAAGCTACGTAAATTCCCGTCATCGAATTTCCCTGCTTTCGCAAATTTTCCCATCCACAGGTAGGTATATTTAAATACACCAGGTTTTACCTCGTTTCGATGTTAGCCCGAAGGAATCCAGGAGAAATTATCCGCCGCCGAGGCTGAACTTGCGTAATTTCATCGGGCTTGCAGTTGTTTAACAGGATTTATCCACCACGTGGGATATTGGCCGCAAACTTTAGCCCGCCATGTAAGTTGTAAATTGGCAGTTAAGCTCGTGTCCTAGAGCTAGGCCCAGAGTGGCCCACACGTGCATTCGATCGCCGTTGCGGATTTCGAGACCTCCTCGTCCGCCGACCTGAGACCGTCGACGCGCACCTCGGTGCAGAACGTTGGCACACACACACACACACCTGTGTATCCGTACCTCGGTCCGCACACGCTATCGCGATGACGGTGGAGAGAGACCATCTTACCCTAATTACCTAATTATCCAAAGTAATTACCTCACTACTGCATAATCTCTAACGCCACCCTCCGGGGTACTGACGGATCGCTGGATGTACGCGTGCATGTGTTAACGTACCTACGTATGTGCGTTATCTCCGCATCTGTACCACGTAACACTGCGCGTACGTCCCGAGACTTAGAATGCGGAGGATCGGATGCAATTATTACTGGAATATTTCTATAATTATAAAATATAATTAATTCTAACCTAAACGTCGCACAATTCGATCGGTGAAACCGTTTGAATTCACTCGAAATCTTACATACATCGCATACGATCTCGTAATATCCCGGGAAAATGTTTCGTTAAATCTGTGTGAAACCTTTCGAATTCTTGACATTGCGTGAAAACTGTGTGTACTTGCTATATTGAACATCAAGGAAGAAAAAACTCTGAGCATTGTTGTACTCCGTGCGGCAATTGGACCGCGAAAACTTGAAAATCTGTTTTTCATTAACTCTGTGTCAGAATGTACGTTAGACCACGGCAGTCACTTCACCATGCACGAATCGCAACGTCTAATCACTTCTGTTCCATGTCATTAATGAGAGAATAGATATTATTTTTTGACCGCGTGAAGCAACTCGAGTAGAAAATCACAGCCGTTGATTGCTAGTCTGCTGTAGAGTATATCTAGCTACTTTGCAAGAAGATACTGACTCGTCTTGCTAATAGTGAAAAGACTTGGTGTAAAGGTGAAATTATCCTACGATTTGGCAGGCCGAGTAAATTGTCTGAGAGAGCCCGTTTCTGTGTCTAATTGGTTTACTACCGCGTGTTTCGAAGAATACATAAGGAAGAAAAAGAGGACAGAAGGAAACCATCAGCTGCCTGTAATTCTTGTATACGAAAATTAGAAATGAATTATAATTTTTCAACGGTTGCACACAAAACTGGAAACAATTCTTTTAATGTGTGGTATTATATGATAGTTCTTCGAAGAAAAAACAAATCAGAAAGCTCCACAAAATTTCATTCCCACGCGGTTACGCGGGAATTCACACTGTTATAATCGCAGGTAGCGAAAATTCTAGGCCGTGACTGAAAATGTGCAAAGTACGCGTGTAGCAAAACGAAGTATTCGCCAAGAGTTTTCGAACCTGCCAAAAATAGCCAAGTGTCAGAAATTTGTTATTCTTTTCAGGAATTACTCGCGGAATCGTTTTCAACGATCTTTCGCCGCTTCATATTTTGGGAATCCTCTTTCCACGCTACTCCATCGATAATTGTCTCACGTCTAGTGGTGGTTTCATATCACGCAAGAGGAGGGTCTATATGGGAGAAGCGGATAATCCGAAAGAAGAGAAAAAATCACACAGTGAAGGATAAATAAGGGATCAATACCGAAGTACCGTTGATCCACTTTGATCCCCATTGATTCGAAGGGCCACCTCTTCAAAATCCGTTCGGTTTTCAAAAAGCCTCGAGGCAGTCAGGTGTCCGAGTTTCCCCGGTCCTTTCAGTCCTCGTGGTCTCCTTTGCAGATAGTTTTTTCCCCAAAACGATGCGGTACATTCGGCCG
The DNA here is from genome assembly GCF_021901455.1 of Neodiprion lecontei. Lineage (NCBI taxonomy): Eukaryota > Metazoa > Arthropoda > Insecta > Hymenoptera > Diprionidae > Neodiprion > Neodiprion lecontei. The sequence continues at coordinate 37,489,138 of NC_060262.1, forward strand.
AATTTGTGTGAGAAACGAAGAAAAGTGGAATGAAATAGAAGAGAAAAAATACACAGTTACCGCAGACGAAAATCACTCTATCCTAAGCGCGATCGTGAAAGGCTGCAACACAAAACTCGGCTCATTCTTTACTCTTCGATTCTTTCTATACCGGCGATCGAAAATCGATGGAACAAAAAAAGGGGAGCGATGAAGAAAAAAGTTGTTGACTTAAGCGCGTGGCGAATTCGGCTTTCCAAACATTTGCTACGACGGATTTTCCCGGATACTTCTCTGTGCAGACACACGCACACACACACACGCACCGAAGCATATTGCACATTATGTGGAAGCGTATACACGAGTGAAATATTGGCCCGAGGATCGATTGTTCGACGAGAAAATCGAACGACAGATACTTGGTAAAGTTTTTTTTTTTTTTTTTTTTCATTTCCTTTCACATTTTCATCCTCATTTTTTATTCCCGCGCGGCGTCGCAATTTCGGCCAAGAAATCTCCGGCGTTATTCGATCATCAAAGTTGTTTGGACTTTCGCTTTAAGCATATAATACACCCGACCAAAGTTAGGATAATGCTTCAGGCTAGGGATGGTTGGTATGATGTAAGGAATCGTCCTTACCGCGATACAATGCGAAAGCATACAACAACCCTGCAAGTCGATCAAGGAAGGAGCTGATAGTTGGAAAGTCCCTCTTCCAAAATCCTAATGAATTCGGAGAATCCCGTCACCCGTATACCCTGCATACATACGTACATACGTACATGTGAAAAATAAAAAAAAATAAATAAATAAAGAAGAATCCGTTGTACGTACAAACGACGCGTGTATATGCCACTGGTTATGCCCTTGCACAAATCCATTCGCGGAATCGCCCAGGGCGGGTTAATTTTCTCGAATAAGAGCTGAATTTTTTCATCATATAAAAGACGCTGTCGTGAAATTTATTTTTTCACGTCATGTCGTTCATTTTTGTATTTTTTTTTTTTTTTTTTTTTTCATTTTTATCGTAACCGTGTGCGTGCCCCTTGTTTTTTTCTTTTTTTTTTCACACGATTATGTACAATATACGAAACCGAGAAGTTGAAACAATGCAGAAATTTGAAAGCGTACGCGCCGTCTGCAGCAGGAACCGCGTTGTAAACTGTATTTGCATAACTGATTTACGTTTTCAGACACGAGTCGTGCCAAATTTCTCACGAAATATCAAAACTCGTGCATTTACGTATACCTGTACGTGTATAATACATATATATATATATATATGCGATACATATGTACTCTTTTCATATCTGATCTCTGCATTCTGAATCTGACACATGTACGTATGTACAACGTGTAAAATTCGCCGAAATCTTGCCAAAGGTTCCACGAATATCCTTGAGTCTTTGAAGTTGACGAAAGGAACTTTCCAAGAGGGTGGAGAAAAAAATACTTTTTACCCTGATATGCGAAACGGGCGTATCGATTCCCCAGATTTCTGTACATCGAGACCCTCGTCGCGTATTTCGGAATCCGGGGTAATTCTGCTGGTGCGTTGTCTCGATCGAGAATCGACGAGTAAATCGACTCGGGGACTGTAATATTCCACACGGAGATGACGCGCAAGTGAGGAATAATTTTTAAAAGAAATTGCGAAGCGAGTCTACGCTAACGAGCGTATAAGATGAACCTTGAGTCGCAGCAGGTTGGCGTGAATAAACCCAAGGCCTGGGTCAGCATCGGCAGCAGCAACGGCAGCAGCAGCGGCGACGTAGCGTGTTAATCGAGCATTTGAACGGGCATAAAGCAGCGTAAAACCATGTATTCCTCCCATAAAAATACCACTCTAAGAAAAAAAAACGGCCGCATGACCGCTCTCGGACGTCGGGGATATATTATCTCTGTAATACAGCTCTTAATTCGTTCGTTTCGTGATAAAACATTAGTTTCAAACTTGTCGAGCAGCCCCGGCGGACACCCACAGCGGGAACAAGCTCGGAAATCGGCGTTCAAAATTTATGCCTAAGTACCCAACCATGCGCCGCCGCAAGAAACATGCCTTACGATATTATTGCTATACGCTGCACTATATTACCTTTCCTCGATTCTAAACCTCCGCGTTCCTGCCCTACGCTCGTATCGTTATACCTCTACACGCATCTTCTCGTTTATCGTTTCGATATCGTTTGAATCGCCCGTGCTGCACGCTCCCTTTTGCTGAAAATAATATAACCTTTCCGCGATTTCGTATTACTTGAATCCGTACAGCCGAGAATCCGAACAACGACGGCGAAACCAATGAATACAGAACCGTCAACATCCTTTTTTTCTGGTAATTTCATCAGTTCACTATTGAATTGCGATTTTTTACACGTTTTCTTCACTTTTAAGCGAATCCTTCTGAATTGCGGTTACGTGCATTAAAATTAGAGTGTAAAACACGAAATAAAAATAAAAAAATGATTCAGTTTTTATTCAAAATTGTGACCATTGTATGATTTATAGCCAATGAGACATTATTTTCCATGTTTTAGGGCGATAAGAACACTTTGAGTGGATGAAGTCGTTCTGGATATGGATATGAAAAAGTTCTCTGTGAATTGCAAAATTATTCAAGTATGTAGGAAAAATATGATTTTCAAGGGTAGGCACCATCTTTGATTATTTCAACAGGTTAGTGGACAAGAAACCAAGTGTACATTGTATGTAGTTTTTATTCTTCGGATTTCTGGCATTGTTGACACCGCCTAACCGCAAAACAATGAAACGAATATGAGAACCGAAATTTAATTTGCCAAAAAATGGGGACGGGTAAAAATGAAGAAAGATCAAAAAATCCAAGTGCCGATATAATATCGAATTCTTACAGAAGCGGAGACTTAATTTATAGAATTTTGAAACGTTCAAAGTCGAAATATAGAGAAGTAAAAGCATATAAAGGTGAAAACATAGAACGCCGAATTCTAGAACCATCGTAATCCCTCTCTATAATATAGAATCCTGTGCAGAGATACTCGATTCAGCCGTTCTACGTTTTCACCTTTCGATATTCCGTCTTTCCGTATTTCTACTTTCAATATTTTCAATTTTCAACACTTGTACTTTCCACATGTTTAAATTCTACAAATAAGATTTTCACGTCTATTAAAAATTCGATATTCCGGTTCTTCCAAAAATGATTTTGACAAATCGACAAAGACTGGCTTCCCTGCATCGACAAAGAGACAAACATAATTACCGAAAAGTTTAACAATGCGCAACCGTCGTTGTCTCCGCCTCCCGTGTACGAAATGTGCGTAAAATCGTAGCACGTAGTTCAGGATATACATATTAATCCACACATGTACGCTCTAACAGGATTCTATCCGTATAGTGGTTTTAGTTTATCATCGAGGAGAGGCTCGCGTCTCTCATTAGTTGGTACGACGCCGCAGGCTGTGCGTGAGTTTAATTTGTGGCGAGTGTGCTCGTGCGTGTGCCCGGTGCGTGTGCGGCGTGGGCGGCACGCACGCTACATTCCAAAGTCCGAGAGGTCGAACCCGGGCGCCCATCGTACCCTGCACCATTGCCCGCCAAACTATCAGATAATGTGAAATACGCGCTTGTATATTACGCACTCGACAGAATTTTAATTTAAAGAAACAAAAAATTTTACGCCATTTTTCACGGAATGTACGAAAGCAGCTTGCCGCGGAAAACGAGTTTTTCTTTTTCTTCTTTATTTCTTTTCGCTTATGTCTCCGTCACGTTCCAAGGTACGCGAACTTACATCAATTGACGAACGTTGTTATATTTTTAGCCTGCATGGCAGCCCGGTTGCGATAAAACAGTTCGTGACGAGGCGTCCGCGAGCCGCGACCTGCCACCCTGCAGCATTTTACATACGGGGAGGATCGAGGAGGGCCTGTAAAGACCCCACTGAAAAATTTTCCTCCTATCTCAAACAATGCCAATATGTCGGTTTCGTGGGTCACTGCTCGTTCATGGATCTGGTATACAGACAAAGACCCGCACACGCACGTGTCACACACGCAGGGCCAAGAAGGGTCTCGGAAATTCGAGGGGCACGCCTATGCGGTGGATACGCAGGGTGAAATTTAGTGGAGAATAGGGCGTATCTCCCCCTCTCCCTCTCTCTCTCTCTCTCCCGACATCGTCCCTCCTTTACTACCGAACTCTTAGCCCAAGGCGAGGTTTACAACCCTCCTTGTGAATCGGGACGTGTGCGCATACATTTTCGAAATTCGCTTCGATCTCGTGTGCAGGGTGTGTGTATAGGTAGGTGGGTATAGGAAGGCGGTAGGTACCCACCACCCTGCACTACGCCGCTTTGGACAAGGCCTACGAGCCGGGTTGGCACAGAAACCGACCCCCTCCCTCCCCTCGGCCCCTTCGCAACTCGCTACTGTAGGTCCCGGATAGCGCCGGATCCCGGTTACAAAGGAGATTAGTAGGTGCAGGGCAACGGTCTATGCGATATCCACCAATCCGTGGCCTTTCGTGCCGTATTGTTGCGAACCAAGACGTCCGTTTGACGCACTCGTCGCTTGTACAACCTTTCGGACAAACTTGATCAAATAATTTATCCCGGTTCGAGATCTTGAGACAAGTTTTCAAAAAAGGGTCAACTACTTGAACGTTTCGTTGTCCATTTTCGGCACAAGGACTATTTCGAAGGACGACATACGCACAAGGCAGTCGATTTCGAACAAAAATGTAGAATCGAATTGAGAAACGTGTCGATTTCGTTGTAATTTATAGACGAATTGTTCCCGTGGTCGGTAATGCCGAAAATTTTTGCTTTTCACACCGTCCGAGTGAATCGAAAGATGCTTCAACGCGAGAGAGCAAAAAGAGGATATGATCGAGAGAAGTGAAGTACGATTAAAGGTTAAGGGGGACGTCGAGGACGCGATGAAACAAATTGAACCAGAATAATATTCACCAGTATTTCATCCTCGTTTTAACCCTTAAACATGGACCGCTCAGCAGGACATCCGGTCCACGCGTCCTCGTGGTCCCTAAACGTCTTCATGAGCGAGTGAGTCGGTTATATCCGAAAGGCGAGAGGGGCGAGGGAGAATAGGCGTCCGGTACACGGTCGGAGATATGCGGTTTTACCAAACGGTTGGCTAATTTATGTGAAGCTTGCGCTAGCCGCGGAGCTTAACCGCACCATCCTGCATCAGCTGGGGGTCCCTCAAGTTTGCGGACCTGCGAAGATCACACGGGACATAAATTGAAAGTAATGGTCAACTCGTTGCTCGACGCGTCTTGTATTGCCAACGCTCGCGCTTTATAATCGCGTGTGCAAAGAATGTTACTCAAACACGCAGGCGAATAATTCCTCGGTACTTCGTGAAGATATCCAGATGCGCCGATGCGTTTCAATTTATATTTTAGTAATTTTTATCCCGTATGGCGATACAGGATAAGCATTGGCTTCGGTCGTTGATGAATTTTCCTAACTTCGATCAACCTCGACATTTTCACATATCTTTTATTCGAAAAAAATAAGTCTTTCGAAAAATGTCGATCTGTTCTTCCCGAGAAACTGTCACGATGGTCTCGGCAATGGCTCGACGAAAAGTGTCAAATTTACACGATTAACTTACGTTCAAATGATGAGCGTGAAATAAATTGCAGTGTCCCATTTTTTTCCAACGTATGCTTCAAACGAAAACGATGAAAATTAGAAGAAGTCGAAGTAATCTTGACACATTTTTCTCGACGTTGACAAAAAATATTACCTACACAGATTGTACTGCAAATTTAAGTCCAAGCTTACGAGCTTGCAGGACAATCTTGCGTAAGATATATAATGGAATATGTCCGCAGGTTAATCTCGTTGCACAAAATTGAATACATGAACTGAAAAACGGGGAACATGCGAGCCCACGTGCATGATGGGAGAGGATCGAGATGGAATCTCGAAATGGAGAGTGGTAAGGAGAGAGAGATATCCGTCGGTGGTGTGGCGTGAGGTGTTGACGATCCTTCGAGACCGCGGGAGGTAGCCACCACCTACTGCGAGCTAAGAACTCTAAATTACGTGTGGACAAGGCTTTTTATGTCTTTATTGGTTATAGATGACGTACCTTAATTCTCAAAGAAAGTTTCACCGAACATTCCGACTACCAGTTAAACCAACGGTTTTTCAAATCGAGCTTGATCCTCGATTCTTACGGTATATAACGTACGGGAAAAAATTCTTTGTTTTTTGAATTTGTTCCCGAGAATCGAGGGAACGTGATCCCGACACCCTGCTGACGGAGAAAAGCGCTTCGGCGCGGCAGAATTTCGGGGCGAAACGAGGGTTGGTTTGTCTTTCTTGGGAGAGGGAAAACGACGCGACGATAACGCGATATCCTAACGTAGTTGAGTCATTTCCTGGTGACCGCGTAGTGGATCATGCCGGTCCCTGAAGGTCCCACAGGACGATTTTGTCAAAGGATCTCTATTCCGCGAGAAAGTATATTATACTATTTGGCCCGAGGCTAGGCGGGAATTGTGACGGCAGGGGTTCCATACCGCACAGTTTTCGGCTACGAGCGAGTCTTCTCATTTTTCTTGCACTCTCGCTAGCTTTTTTCTTTTCTTCTCACTTCCTCCTCGTTCCTTTTCTATTTCCTCTTCTTCCGGGGTGATCATGAACCTTGCCACTGTGTAGTTATCCTTTATGGTTTCGCTTTTTATAGACCGGTCCGTGTATACTCAACAGAATTGAGTACGGGTTTATACTCGCGCGGGGAAAATAGAAAACTAAATATATCCTACGGTCCGAGTTACATTTGCCGAATTGTAAACGGTTTTACTATACTAATTTTGCCATAAAACGCGCGTTACGATGAGAAAGAAACGGTGAGCATTGTTTCGCTCTCGAATGCAACCTCATCGTTGCAACTGCGCTTGTTATTATCCTACGGAAAATTTTATCACTGTACTTTAGAAATTAAGTGCCAGTTATCGTTGCATGAATTAATTTCGAACGACTTTGGTATTTATTTCTCGTGATTCTTTCTCCCGTGAAACTACAGTTCTTCCGAGTGTAGCCATTATTCACGTTTTATAGAAATTCTTCGTCTTTCCGAGCACCGCATAAACCTCGCATCATTTTTGCTCCAACTCCTTTTCTTTTCATTCTCGATATTTCATCTTCATCCTCGAGCGCACTTCGTCGAGTTTTATACAATACGGTTTGTATCGAGGGTTGAAAATATTCAGGTTTTAGATTTGAAATATTGAAAACGTCAGGCCTTTGAAATGATGGGCAGGCTTGCGCTGCAACGGACAGGAAAACTCCACCTCTAACGATCTGTTCCGCGTGTTCCCGGATATTCGCATATTTTTCATCGCGGTTAAAAATCCATGCGGAGTGAAGAGAGAGACGACGCTGATCGAACCGCACCCGACTGCCCATCATCGGAATACCTTGTTTGTATGTGCAATCGAGTGTGACTCGTGTGACGAATTTCGATGCCGTTGTCCTTAAGCTAAAATTTGGCAAAAAAAAAAAAAACTGTCATTTTATACGTACTCGACTTGGGAAAACAGCTTTCGAATATTCTGCACGAGTGTGCAAACAAAATTGCACCTCCCATACAAGAAACAGAATTTTCAAATTATATTTCGACTCGCCTCACTTTTAAAAATTCAAAAAGTGTTATTATTGTACAAAAAAAAAAAAAATAATAAATAAATAATAATTTTGCAAGTGTCAAGTTGTTGCACCGAATTTATCGGTCAGGATACACACCCCCGATATGGGGGTAGAAAAACGAAGAAAAAATTCGTTACAACAACGATCACGTGACACGGCGTAAGATCGAATGTACCTATACAATAGATAAGATGACAAACGTGATGCGGAGGTAAAAACGAAGCGGCCGATTTGGCCCTGAAGGATCTCTCAGCTGTTCGAAAAAATAATAATAACGAGAGGCAAAAACAATGGTTCCAATCACGCTGAGTAACAATGCGAATGGGGAAAGGAGGGAACAAAACGCAATTGCGTCTAAGGGCCCCCCATGACGACGGCGGGTCGCGTTGGCAAGGTTGGTAATTGGACGCGGGAGGCGAGTCCCTACGTGCCAAGTGCCCGACGCCCTTACTTTCTGGATATATACCGTCATTGTTTACACCCCCCGCTTCGAGTCGGGGATGCGGCCGATCTAACGCGGATTTCGCCCGGTTAACCACCTGTGGTTACAAGGCGGAGTTTCGTTTGACTTGATCGGGATCCGCGGGTTTACTCGACCGCGAAGTGCATTCGAGGATCACCTCGAGACACGTAAGGTTGGTGCATAAGGTAGATACGTGGAGGGCTTGTAAGGTTACCGTGGCGTAGGTATATTCGTTGGAAGAAAAACGGACTTAAAGTCGCCCGATGTAATTTACAATCTCTTAGTCGGCAATAAAGCCGGGGCACTGTCCATAAATTAATCGCATGTTGCTCGCGCCGTTGTGTGGATGCACGTACGTGCACGAGAAGCCTCTACCACCTGCTTACGGAAATCCTCGACTTTGCACGCGTCCGTTATACGGTGTAGATTCGCCTTTGGTAATGCTGAAATATGTACATGTACCCTTACACCGAGTTTATATACGCTCTTAGCGCGCACTTCACGTGCCATTGCGAACGCTCGTAAACGTTCCTTACGTCTGTGTTACCCTCCGCCTTTCTAAAAGACTCACTTTTATTCGCTGGTCGATCGCGTCGTTGGATACTCGATACTATCGACACTCGGTCAAAGTATTTTTTCAATTTTTACAATCAAAATTAAATCCAATCCAACGAGTGTTCCGACGGTACGAACGAAGAGGAAATTGGTCAAATTACCTTACACGTGGAACGAAAATGTTTTTCGATATTTCCTTTCTATCAAAATGTCTGCTGTATCACAGTACGAAAAGTATCGTTGCGATTTTCACATCATATTTGGGCAGTGAAATTATTTTGTAAAAATTGCTACACGATTTTTCAATTATTGTATTCCAAGAAATTATTTCTTCAATGTAATTTAGGTTACGTTAAACGCAACTGTGAACCATTTGACAAAAGTTGGGGGCATGAGACTGATGAAAAACATAATCTTCGAGTTACAGAGGCTTCGATTAGTCACAAAATAGGCTCCCAACATAGAAACCTAGGCAAGAGTTTTTGACCCAAAAAATTTGAGAAAAAGGGAAAGGAACCAAGGCTACGAAATTTTATATACACTGTACTTCTGCGAATTGATTTTTTTCAAAGAGCAAGAATCTTTCTCCGAAAGCCTCGCGCGTGACAAATTTCATATTTACTATTTTTCGCATTTCATTTTTTGTTTTAATTTTCTCAGAGTTAATAAAAGATGTCGCTGAAGATGGAGAAAAACGAAGGAACCTCGCGAAATTGCAACGTATATTACACGTACAGGATTTGCTTCCGTCGAAAGAAAAGTGCCACCTGCATTTTAGTGAGCGGAGGATTCACATGCCTCGTGGAGGACCGAATGTTCTAAAATCCAAAATCTAAGCCACGAATAGAAGCGTGAAGCCTCCGGTCCAGCTAATCTCGGGTATATACTTGAAATTCCAGGCATAACATCACGATCGCAATTCGGCTGGATACGTTTAAGAGCACGCGATCCTGAACGCGGAGCGTAGTACCGAATTGACGCGCTTTCCGACATTCCCGGAGCCCCGGGCACCGTTGACCTTTCAACCTCCGCCTCCGCTTCTCCTTCGTCTCCTTCTTCTGCTCCCTTTCCTTCGTCTCCGCCGTTGCCCCAGAGTCGACGAAAGCGTTGCAATTTCAAAGCGGTCGAAACCCAAAGCGACCCACGTATTTAGACGGTTCTTTTTTACGCGAATTCTCTTGAATTATAAGGATACATAGTCGGCCGAATACGTCTTGGGAAAACGAAAATTAGCATTCGGAGATTCTTTTGCAAGCCGAAATTCCCATGTATGTTTTCACACTAGGTAATATAGCCAGAAAACACGCGGAATTCCCCATTGTGTCAATTGATTTCAATTTATTCATTAATTTTCATCCAAGTTGGAAGAAAAATCAGATTTCATTTCCCACACTCCGCATATAACACGACGCGAAAATATACTATGCGATTAAAACGAATCCCGGCACACCTCGGCCGCAAAAAAAAAATTCTTTCGGCTGTGGTGAACGCAGCGCAAGAGAACAGGGCGAGCGAAATCTCTCTCCGATTCCCTCGGGCGAATTTCGCGACTTTATCCACTCGGAGAATCTTCAACGCCCAAGAGGAGATAGCCGATGGCGTTACCAGCGGCGCGTCTTTTTTACAGTCCAACTATACGACCCTCGGTCATTTTATTTTATTTCATTTCGTTAGCTTTTTTTCATCGCCGGTATGAATTCCGTCTTATTCGCGCAATCGGATCACCATGGAGCACACGAAGAGTTTTCTCCGGTGGTAATCATAATATATATATATCAAAATATATCATATATAATATATATCAAAATAACATAAAAATAACATAATCAAAATAACATCATACGTAACTCGTTCGTTGTGAAAAACATGCTAATTCCGTTTTCGAATATTACCTGTACCGTGGTGATCGATCGCATAGTGGAGGGACGTGTATATATTATATCGACGCCGACACAAGGTTCTTGGTCTTTTGCCTGACGGCGAGTAAAAGACTATTTGTACGGTAATTGAAAAAATATAACGAACAACTGCCGCAATTAAAGAATCAAGGGAAAATCCAATTACAGATTAGATATATGTCTTACAGGTTCATTACTTCCCGGGGAAAGAATAAAGGAAGAGATCTTTTCCCCTCTCTCGTCGACCCTATACAAACCACCACCCACCACTAATTAAAATAAAACATTTTTCTTACCCTGCTCGGCGTGGTTTAAAACTTATTCCCTTCTTTTCTTCTTCCATCGGTCGCGCGCTGGTCACGGACTGAAAAAAATAACAAGTACGATGGAAAAAGAAGAAGAGAAAATTATGGAAAAAAAAAACTGGCGGGGAGCTCAGAATAAGACGGGATAACCAGCTTTGAAGTGGATAGTATATATACGTACGTATATATGGTACCTATGTATAACAAGTACCTAGCTAAACTCTCCCCGTTCAGACATTAAATAAAAATGTCCCCCACAACTCCATTTTATTTTCCTCTCTCTATCTCATTTTTTGTTTTCACCTTCTACCTGTATTTATTTCTTTTTCGTCAACTCTTGTAATTAATTCACAAGTATAAACTTTTTATTTATCCTCATTTTACAGCTTTTATCCCCAGCAAAACTACGTTAACCTCCCTGGTTACAACATTAAGCAAGAAAAAACGTCAAGTGCACCGCGCGGATACTTTAAATTGAGCTTCCCTGACACGGTACGTAACTTTTATGTTGTTTAAAAGACAAATCCAACGCTCGATATTTTCACATATACGTCAGACGTGCAAGTGTCGAAGAATGAATAAGACCGCGATATGAATAAAATGAAAATAAATAAAAATCGGAATCGAAACTATACGTAAATCTTAATTTCACCGTGCCATATGTGGCAACTCGCGTTCACTATTTTTACGCTTTATTACAGTGATTTACTATGGTTACGCGAGGTATAGCTTATACGCGATCGGAGAGGGTCTCACCTTGCCTTCCGGGCAAACTTGTAAAAAATACATGGGGTGCACCAGCATCAGGCTCTCGGCTTGGGGATCTCCTGCCTGCCTGCCTGCCGCCCCAATCTCGGCACATGAGACGTATTCGATTTCAAAAACATTCACCATTCCGGTCCGTTCGCTCCGTATTTATATGTATATGAATACTGTACGTGTCTCTCCCCGGAAATTTTACTTGCAAAGGATCAATTCAAGATTTCGAGAATCAAATACTATATCGACATAAAACATACATTACGGGGAACCAGAACGATTTTATTCCGATTTTGTGTAACGATATATATCTATAAAAGAACATTTCAAGTATTCCCCATCGCTTCTGCAGCTGTATCACGTATGATATTTCTATTTCTTTTCCTACTTCGCGTTCGACTCGACGATCTCGGGATATAATTTTAGTGATGAAATTGATTACCGCAGGAATATATCCTTCAGCTTATGAATAGCAAGTTCGGATTCGGAGTGCTATTCCGTACGATATCTCAAGAGATGTAACAGAATCTTTGGAAAGTTGGAAGACGACGAAGAGAAGGAGGACATGCCCCCCTCATACGGTGTAAGTAGCTACGAGCTAGAATTTGCGATAATTTTGGCAGATAGTGGATGCCTGCACGTATATATGTATACATATATACATATACATAATATAACTAGGCAGTGTAAGGTAGAGTTTGAGCCGGTGTATAATAATCACCGACATCTTGTGAATATTCATGCGCGCGGAGAGCCGAAAATGATCTGTGGTTCTCTAAAGTATTAACATACTTGAATACTATTACTCGGGTGGCTATGTACGGTACGTATGCATGCATACATCCATAGATACACCGACGGGTACGTATATATACAATCCCGAGCCTCGGAGGCGCCGCACTGTATTCACGTCTCTAGACGACGGCGTCATCCTCGCACAAACACGCGGATAAGAGCCCTGCCACGGCCGAAGGAATCGGTAACGAACGCGTCATTTTTCACGCAATCAATGAATCCGTTCCTAAGATAACTTATTGAAAACCAAACGAAACAAATATCAGCGCATATATCACGGGGGGATTTTTAATGCCCCGCCTTGCCAGCATGGCATAACGACCATGTTAATCACCACAGAGGCCAGACCGGCCCATCTCCTAATGAGCTCGGTGCAAAGCAAACACGTCTATAGGTATACGGGTACTCGGTCATATGTGCGTGTGCACACACGCCTTTACACGCCGGCATGTACGTACGTATGTGCAGCTCACGCATGTTGCCGCGTATTAATACCTGTACAAACATCTGCGTTTACACCACCAGTGCGATATAGACTCGCTGGCTGTGCCGATACCATCCATGGTCATGCCCTCCTAGCACTGTGGCGAGGATGAAGAGAACTTGGAGCGAAAGGATCGACTCGGAGAGTAATTTTGAATAAGAGAGAAATACACGCGAGATGAGAACACAAGGCGGAATGAGAGAAATATGCTTACGGTATTTACGACTGTGACCTCCTGCACTTGCGACGATCATCAACCCTTTGCATCCTCGACGCCCGTTAGTGTTATATAAACATATAGATTCCCGAGCCGACGCGCGAAACGACGTGACTGTTGGAATTGCCGTTTATGCTGTTGCAGTAAAGACGAGGGAACGCGATAATTGTAAGGAAAAATGGCGGCGCGTTATGGTGGTGCAATTTTGCAACTTACATCTTTCAGGGCCTCGTCAAGCGGTTATTGCTATCCATTTTTTGTAGTTTCCAATGAGGTATTATCGCAGTGGAAAGGCTAGAGTGATAAGAACGTTCCTTAAACGATCTTGAATCCATTGGCGAAACTATATACTAAACTCGCATCAATTTTTTTGAATAGCGACGCCGGCAGTATTGAATGGAATAATAATTAAATTGCGAGTCAATAAAATCAAGATCTATCGATCAACCTCACGTGAGTTCAAAATCTGCGAAACACGCTTGGAATGCTTCAACGAAGCCAATCCAAGTCAGTATATCAAAACTCACGGACTTCCGTGTTGAAAAATGTACCAAGTAGGAAAAACTTTTCCGCATACGACTGCTTCGCGACAAAATCCTGATGGTTGCAGACGTGCTAAGTCTACGCTTGTAGTGCTATAGCCAACGAGGCCTACACCGGAGCATGGATCCACTAAGCAAGGCCCCGAAGTAATTAGCTGGTTATTAACTCGTCGAGTTTGACCGTTGCAGGATGAGATAGGGCATAGGTCGCAAAGCGATACGTCAACCTGTAGGATAGTCGGAAAGTCGAGAATTGACGGAAGTTTAGCATACGTTGACTTACTTGAACCAATTTGTTGGTGGGAGTTAACCACCGTGCATAATATACGTAATAATTATACTCGGCAGGACGAACGAGGCGTGGAGACGAGATGTGTATACCTAGTTTTGAGAAGGACCGGAGGAGACCTTCGGCGACTACGACGAAGATTGATGCTCGCTCAGGAATGAGACTACAAGGACGTCGTTCAGCTTCGAACATCCACGCATGGATTCTACGCTCGCTATGAACATTGTTATGCCGAATTCCATGGTGGTTCACACTGTTTGTAACGTCGAATTTAGCCTCTCTTCCTGTTGATCTCCGTCAATCAACACTGAGCGAAGTAAACCGTTACAGGGACACGTAGATTCCAGCGTAACTGTTCAATCCGACGGTGAATATCCGCCACTGTAAACGAAGAGCAGGATCAATTCCGAGCGACTCTGAGCAACGAATGACAATCGTATTTCGTGTGTATCTACGTCTAACACGAATGCAGAGTTAGTCAAGGACTGGGACTGGAAAAAGCAGCAAGCAAGCTTTCGACAGCTGGTTCGAATCTCAGACCCGGGGCCGTCAGCAAGTAGCTCGTCAACGAGGAGCACCCCAGCATTCGAGCGAATAGTGAAACCCCAACTCTTCTCGCCGGATTTTTAGCCTCTGGGCAAAAGTCCGATGGAAAAGTTGCACTCGGGAGTGCTTCGCCCTGTTTTTTGGCCTGGATATAAACCCGTTGTATCTCCGAAAATTTTAAAACCTTTCCAACGGTCGTTCTTTCGCTAGTTACTCTCTTACTCTCTTTCTCCGGCTTCGCAACGCCGATAAATCCAAGGCAAAGAAAGGCGATTCGAAAGTTCACGAAACGGTCGATGTGGCACGACGTCAACTTCCCTCAAAGTCGAAACTCCGCACTATTATCGTGCAACGCTTAAATATAGGTACATACGTAGGTATAAAGCCATCCGCGCTATTGCTTTGAGACCGCGGTGCAATTTATTCTGTAACTTCGTGATTATAACACAAAGGCTCTGGCAATCGCGTCTGTTTATGAGAGATCCATTACCGGAGTTAAGCTTGATCCTGACTCCGGGAGCCCGGAGTCTGCGCCGATTCTACGGTCTACCCAGGGCTCGGTACTGACTCCGGTGGTGCTTGGGAAAGTCCCGAACGTGCAACAACTTTGGCTTTGCTTGGTGAAGCGAACGCAGCCTCGCGAAAGGACCATGAGCGCACTGAGCAGAGTTTAGTAATCACACGGGTCGCTGCACCACAAAGCAAGACGCGACGGGCTGCGTATATATACGTTTACAAGTCCGTGTGTTGGTACGGGTGAGCAGCAGAAACCACCAGAGGACGAGCGGCAGGCAGCATAAGCGCGATCTTCAAACCCTGTGAGATGTTATTATTACCCTCAGATTCCAAGATCAAGAAACTTGGATTAATAAGATGGAGACCGCGCCTCTCGCGTGGGCCGTCCGACATTCAACGTCGTCTTTCCATTGGTCCTCTTAATCGTGCCTGCAGAACCAAGTTTGTCAGCGTTTCACGAACCCGTGATCTTTTATATTCGCACACTACGCGTAAAGGTGGAGTATGTACTTGAACTTTGCGCAGGTGATTTGCGTGATTGATCACTACTTATGCACCGCTCGATATGCGGACTGCTTTCGCATTCACCGGCTTTGATCTGGCGCAGGGTACAATTGCAATCATCGTGAGACGTCTCGTCACATTTCCGACAGTCGGAAAAAACATCGCCAGCTAGCGTTTCGTATTGGAAAAATTGGTAACGGGTCGATACCGTGAACTAGTAGGTTTTGACTCCCCGTGCCTTGAGACCATTGTACTTTTATAAAACGCATCAAGCCGGGTCGTAACTTGATGATGTCGGTCACAATTGAGACCCTTTGATTTAGACCACAGTCTCAGGTCGACCCTCGTGAAATCCACATTGTATGAATTCACCGTGAAACAATCAGACATTGGCCCCTTTGTAACCGAGCTACAAATGACGTGAGTAAATGTATACTTACATAGGCGCGTGTACGCTGGGACAACTGGATCCTCGGCAGAGAACGTATGAAAACGGTAAGTGGGAAGGACATCCTGACTGATTGTGGTCGCAGCAATCTTGACGTTCAGCGAAAACTTCGCTTGTACCCCTAGAGGTCGTCGTTTCTTTCTCCGTTACACGATACCCTCGTGGCCTTCGGAGCTTCAACAAAATTCAGAGCGTAAGACGGTGAGTATCGATGTTTGGTCGAGGAAGGAGAATCATTTATAAGACATGAACGATTTAAGGGAAAAGAAGGTTTCTCGTGGGTAATTTGATATCCCAGTTACACAGTCCGGCCCGAGTCCACCTGCTGGTATGTTTTGCATAAAGTATACAGGCGTTCCCACCCATGCACACCTCACATCTACAGAGTATGAATGCGGATACGTTGAACGTATAGAGTATTATATCCTTTTGACGGTCTGGTAATGAGTCATTAACATAAATCACAAACAGATACATAACGCTGGCGCTTGGTATTCGAAACAAGGTAATTCAGAGCAAGCGGGCAGGCTGCCAGGGAAGCATGGAAGCAGGCAACAGCTGCCCTGGGCAAAGCTTTGCCTTTGTACCGAGACTCGGCAGAGTCCGATGCAGTGACATTATACGTCGTTATACGAACGTGGTACGTACGCGATCCTGGGTAAGTTTCAACGCATGCAACGTGTACAACGTGACAAGACAAAGCTGACCACTGGACTGAACCCCAGCAAAGAATTCGAGAATTCAAGTAGCAATTTCGAGTCGCGTATGACCAAAGAAGACGATAAAACTGATGGAAGAAAATTCTAGGTCCGAAGAATCAGGTGCAGGTTGTGGAGTCCGACATTTAGCTGGTTCGTATAGTCCAGCTCGGTGAACCGCCGGTTGCCGGTCCACCCTCGCATCCAACAATCTCTGCCGCGTCGTTCAAAACCTAGAATTTTATACGCAATAGATCTATAGAGTCTAGTCGCTAACGTTTAGCGATAATTCTAGGGTTCCTCGTCGGATGCTGGGACCCTTGGGGGGTTCCTGGGTGACTTATGTCCAGGCCCTCGGGCCCCATACGATGCACTCAACGAAATGATCATTATTATTACGTATAGCAGACCGCAACAGCTGATGACGAATCTATGGGCACATGTATGGGACCATGTTGGGTGAAATGCCCACGTGTCTGAACACCGGAGCCACGGCGCACCTTACACATGGTCGGTTTTATTCCAGGGCGTTCGAAACATCCGACGTTTCGGGATAATCACTGTCATCGACACCCAAAAACACACCTCTCGTTCTCTCCCTCGTTTTCTCGATCTCGGTACCGAGATTCCTGGCATTCGTTGGCTGCCGAAAAGTCAATCGGGGAGGAAGAGGGGACGTTGGAAAAACGCTCATTGCACTCGGAAGGCAGGATTCTATCGTTAATTAGGTGAGCTCGTTAATGCTTCGGCTTTTACAGCCATTTCGGAGTTACGTAATTGGGCAACGAGAGTCTTAGAGGGGAATCGGAGCCTCGGGGTGATCAGACCTCACGAATGACAGTACGTTGAAAAGGTTAATGCCTCCGGTACCGATAATTAACCTGTTACAATAATCGACAACCCAGGGGACGACGGGTACGCAAGTAAGTGGAAATATGTATGAAATAACGAGTCGCGAGTCATCCTCGGTCGTCATTCGACGCGATCATTCATCTCCACTCGATACCGGGCTCGATACCGTCGAAGAGATACGCGTCGGAGCGTGTACCCGGATTTATAAAATTGTAATGAGAGTTGGTATATACCAATCAACAGGCAAACCCTCTGCACGAGTAGCGTCTACTTAGAGTAACCAAGTATTACAGGCGATAGGCACTCCGGCGGGCAGATAATACCCGTAGGTACACGACGTATAATTCCCGTGTATAAGCTACCAGCCTTGAACAACTGCTTGTAATTTCAAATCACTTCGAGGTATGCGGAGCTAATTGGAAATACTAAGTCATTTGGTGTGTACAACTACTTTCCCTAATTGAATCGTCCCGCAGGTTCTCGAGAGCAGCTCGTCCGGAGGTTTTGCTCGGAGCCTAAACGCGGAGCCGCGTTCGTTGGACATCTAATGAAATGACAGCGAGCTATAAATCCCCCTGTGCGCTTGATCGCCGACCTGGCCGTTGACAACGGGGTTTGAGGGTGGCAGGGGTTTGGCGAAGGTGGGACAGGTGCAAGTGACGCCTTTGATCTCCGATGAGATGACGCTTGCGGCCGGCGTTGGCGGGACGAGTAATTATCGAAACATGGAAATTTCGAACGATTGTTACATCGCGCGGTGGTTAAAAGTTAATTGAAAAACAAAAAGAACTATCCCATTGATCAAAGAGGATTCCACGCATTTTTCTACTCCTCCCACCGCACAACCGCTAGTTGCGTATAGACGAGAGGCTGCGGCCATGATGACGTGACGGACAAACCCGGGACGCGGATGAACCCACAAAAAATTCCCAATGGGTTCGGAATCGCGTGCTAGCTGTTGACGACAAATTGAGGGTTAAAATACAGTCGGTAAATAGTCGGACGGACAGAGCGAAGGGTGATTTCTATCTAGGCGGTCAGGGATTATGACCCTAATTTGAACTAGGTATCTCTGTATGTACCGATGCGCGCTAGGGCGAACGAATCAACGAATTAATCTATGCATTGTGTGAGCGACGGATTTATACTTTCGATGTGGATAACAGACCTATATAGTCAAATGGCGGGCTCAAAGAGCCAGGGCTAAGTGACATGTGCCGATTCGTTCGACAATGAGATAAATCGTGAAGCGATGAGCGGAATTTTTCTTTTACAACGACGAGGTGAGCTGCGCGATTTTCTTATCTTTTTTTCTCAAATTGAAGAACATCGTCGGACAAACGACGCGTGTATACGTGCTATAAATCATTCTCACTCTCGTATCTTTTTGGACGCCGATAAATCAAGCCTCGTAGACGTCTTAAACTCCTTTTAATTTTCCTGACGCAGTTTCGGAGCGATTTCAAGCGGTTTCTATACTCCAAAACCCTTCTTTTCGTCTTTCTTTTACCGCTCTCTTCTCTTCTTCTCGCTTTGAGCTCGGAGAGATTCCTAAATTGCCGCGCGATATTTCATCGTTGGAGGAAAATAATTTCATAATTTTGTTTTATGCCCATATACCTCTATATATATATACATGTGTGTGTGTGTGTGTGTGTACACATTCAGAATGCTCCGTCGACCATCACGGACAATTATCCTTGATTGATTGACGTAAGAGATTCCCAAATTCCAGCTGCGTATCCTCCTCGTAAACTCCTTCAACGCTACACTTAATACACGTAAATGTAATACAGTATCCCTGCACATGTGGATAGTTCGAAGATGAAATTTTCTTTCTCTTTCGCATTCTCCCACACCTCAAACCTATTATAGTTTCCGATCTGCGATCGAACCTCTCACATAACTCTACATTTCGGTAAAAAGAAATACGGGTTCGTTATTTTGTCACCCAATAATAGATATGAGATACCGCCTGAAAAATGGTTTATCCCCTAATATCAACTCAAATCATTCTAACAACAATTGACAGAGTATATCAAAAATTCGACGGGTAAAAATTGACGTAGTTTCAAAATGCATTAAGTAGATCAAAAAATTCTCTAAAAAAGTTTACTTCATTACATTGCTCAATATGTAAAATAGGTAATTAGTCTATCCAGATGGCTCTCGACTCCAGATTGACAAGAGTTCAACCATAAACAGGATGCAAAAACTCTACGTGTAAAACATGATAATACTGACTGTTTTTAGACACTAGACGCGTCGTATTATGTAACCGCATGCAAACCATTCGTCATAATTCACTAGCGAACGTACATTCATGTCGTAACTGATATCAATAAAATGATGATAAATTAGTACTTGAGGACGGTGAAAGGTGTTCCATACGAGTCGGAGAGTCGTGAACAACCGCATTCGTAACAGGCCGAGTACGCTCTTTACATCTGCACATTCTTTATAACTGTGTAAGACGCGTGTCAAGGCGCGGAGAGACGTGAGAGAAGAGACGAAAAGAGGACCAGATCATACGACTCCGACCTACAACCCTAAACGTTCCAAGTGCTCGGGCAAGAATGTGTAATTAGGGGGCATAAAAATAACCACCGCCTACTCAGGGCACTTGCTGTTGTGTTCCAAGCGGGCACATCGAAATGCCTGGGTCATCGCACCCGCAACTTTGGTTCCCATCAATCTCTTCCGAGGTCTCGTCGGCTTTGGGTGCTTTTTTCCATGGACCGATTATACGAAACACGAAGAACACTTTGTTTTCAACGTTGTAAAAATATAATTGTTGGGTGGGTGGTTAGCCCGTGCTATATAGTTGCGGTTCGTGTAGAAGGCTGCGGGACCCAAAAGAACCTAAAACGAGCCGGAGAAAAGGAGCCGAGGTAGAATGATTCCCGGAATGGAAGAGTTCGCGGCTAGCGCCGCTGCACCGGGGTTCAGGATTTCGTATTCGCGTGAAACCCAGCGTTTCGTTGCTACTGGCTGCTCATTCCCAGTTCCATAGTTCCACGATATTCGTGCACACACTAGCGTGTCGGTACGTGCAAGAGCTGATTGCAGACATGTGGGTAAACACGACCTGATCCAATAACTGGCGAATTAAAGTAGAACTCTTTCCAGCAATAATTCTTTCCAGACGCACTGGGCCCAGCTCCCTAAGGACAACGGCGACGTGTGGCTGTCAATAACAAAGACTCGACGTGGAGACCCTCGGCCCGAGAAGAGGTCTGATCCTGTTAACAGGATCATCCCGGTGCCACTAATATGCCGGTCGTGAGAAAGATCACAAACAGTGGTAAAGAGAATTGCTACGACCTGCAGCGAGGACGAACGTAACGCGAGAAAAGTGTCGCTCTCTCTCTCTGTAAAGGTATATAGACGTATAGTGCACTTGAGCTAGTCGACAGTCGTTGTAATAATGTTAATTACTGGGATCTCATAAATAAATAGAACAGTTGGCATTTATATTTCCGCGGCATAGTTGTACAAGTGGTTTCAATTACGACTGCACCTAAACCGATTAACCGAAATATGGATTTTGCCGGATCATCAAGACTTTAGACATCAATGTTAATTACAGTTAACGCAATATTATAGAGAAATAAGAATCCCTATGATGGAGAGAATCTCCACAGAAAATTGCACAGGGCATAAGATTGAAAATTTGATGTAGTTAAAGTGGTGATCATTTTGATTTTAACATCCAGTGATGTCGGGAAGATCGCGGGCGAAAGGTTGACGGGAAATCGCAATGGCATACGTATATACTAGAATTCGAAACGGCCCGTCACAATATTTGCATACGGGTATTATTTATGGAGGTTCCCAAGGGAAGGGCTGTTATGTCATGGTTATCCCGGAGGACTCTGGACGATCAAATCGCATTACGTGGCGTTGCCCGATTAGCTATGCGCGTGCAAACTAAATTAACGTTGCCGCATCTTGACGGTTAGCGGTGAGTCAGTAATCGGGATGAGAAACTTATACAATAAGCGGGGTGAAACGGCTCTAAAAGAAATGATCTTCCGTCCACCTTCTCCGTCTTCTTACTTCCATCCTTACAGCAAAGCAAAGGAAGTAATTTCAGTTTCCGAGAAGCTTCAACCGCAACGTCGCGAAACCTTCGTCCACGCTGGTTAGAGCGAGTATTGCCGTCTTTGCCGCTTGACTTAACCTCATTTCCCGGATTTTTCTTACGTCTTTATTCCCTGTCTGCTCCTCCGGCCGCCTACTGTAGGTACGCTTTCTGAAGAACCTCAAATTACAGTAATTCCTCTTGCGTGTAATTTCACCAAGTAAAATCTTTGTTTTCTTTGTTTCCAGAGGGCGAAGGTACCGAATAGACCGTTGTCTATACTACTGCGCTGGTACCTCCAGATCACCATTGCAGGCAATTCGTCAGAGGATTTAAAGCTCTTGTAAAAGCCACCCCGTCCTCAATGAGTTGGTGTTTACATTTCTGCTTTTATGTAATGCAAAATTCAAAATCTCGCTCCAGACATGTGATTTTCGTAAAAACGGAAACCGCCTTCACCCTAGTAAATTTGTAATCCCAATGGCGGATATCTTTCGTGATGGATTCAGACATCTTAAGCCTGACTTACAGATGCGAAGCGATCTACGTAACAATTTTCAACGTTCGTTAGAAAGTCTTCGTAACGAGTTAATTTTTTCTTATTTTTTTGCTACCTCTGCAAAGGCTCATTTGCAGAGGGTCTTTTCACACTCCGTGTAATTCCGGAATCCTGGGAAAGGTGCAGTAACGCCTCCGAGCAAAACCACAAACGACAAATTGTATTTGTTTCTTGGTGAATCTTTTTCCTTACAGCTCGTAAGCGTTATTTTTTTGTTTGTTCTTTTCCTCTCTTTCACAGCGAACACCTCAGCCGCACGGTGTTTACGACGTCTTCGAACATTTTCAAATAGCTGTACCAAGAACCGAGAGCTGAACGCTACCGTCATGGAGGCTGAATTTTCATAGAACATCTATAACTCTTCTTCACGGAAGCGAATAATCCTACGGTACGTAGGCAAACAAGACGTCAGTGGTCCTCGTGCTGCTTCGACTTCAACCCTCCTCGTTCATCCTCCTCACTCACACAACCCTCTTCATTCATGTTCGTAGGGCTTCCTTCCCCTTAACTTGGGAGGCGCTTTCGACGGCAGACTAATGATTTGCAAACATCACCCCTTAGCTTGGCTCGTTTCGCTCATTACGAAGTTTTTGCTGGGCGCGTTAGGCGCAAGCGAGGCGCAGACATCTTGAGGAAGCTTGAGAGGGGTTGGTAGCTTTCGTTCAACTTTTTAGGTTCATTTTATACCCACACCTTGGTCGCTTTACGCGAAATATTACCAAATGCACTGCGTGGCTGTGACCAATTTTCATGCTTCCATCGTTATGACACATGCCAACCATCGTTTTATTTCAATGTTTTCCCCGTCGTTTTCACCATATTCGCATTTACAAACGAAAGAAAACTCACTAATAAATACAAATCACAATCTTGACAGTTAAACCCATCTCGAAAATTGTCATATTCTTACGTAAAGTCCATGGGTAAGCTTCAAGATTGTTTTTTAATTATTTATCATACAAATTAGATCATAATAAACCAGCATGGATATTCTATACTTTAGCGTAACCGCATTGGAGAGAGAAACTACACTTGAAATGTTCTGGAGCTTAAATTTTTATAAAGAAAAAATCTAACTAAGGCGGCATAGAATAAGTAGCTATGTATTCCAGTGGTTAGTCCAAAAGCAAAGATTGCCGTCATTTCTACAGAGAATTTGCGTGACGAGCTTAGCCAAAAAACCGAACCCGCGGAATAATTTTTACTCGCGTATCTGCAGCAAATTATTCATCACATACCAACAATTCATCGATTGTTGCATAGCGAATCATATACTTTTTTGTGCGTCTTTATTCCACTTAATCAATAACCTCAGCAAAATTTTACGAGTGAATTTCGCAAATTAAAATTGTGTCGGTGCTAACCACGAGGTTGAAGTCAATAAGGCTAATGTAATGGAAAATGTAAGAAAAATATCACTTTTTTTGCTTTTTTTGAATTACTGTAAACGAATTAAATTTCCAAAATATGTTTGTATTTTCCTGAATTATATCAATAGTTTACTAAATTTCCAACAAATCTCAAGTTGCGAAATAACGATACTTCGCAAAAATGAATCGTTAAATTTAGGGTTCTTGGAAAACTCGCAGAATTCACAGTAACCTTAACTGTGCAACCCGTCCGATTGCATCTGAGCGCTGTTAATAACTGTCAGTGATGGTCAGTGATCTCAAGTGTGAAACTATGGTGTTCATTCATTTACATAGATTTGAATCGTCTTAGCAACACCGGGTATGAGAAGAAACAAACCAGTGATGACGGTGTTGTCATCTGTTTAACCATCATTGACAGATGATATTATCAGTAGTCGGTAAAATAGGACATCACTGTAGCGATGCATGCTACACTACCAATAAATCAGGCAGTACGTAAGGTAGCAAATCGTTTTACCAATACGCTATGTTTACTGATTGTGAGTGAAACTATGTTAGTAAAACGCTAAGAGCGGTCTGTCAATTAAATTGCCTGTTATTAGGCACGGTCTGTAACAAATTTGCGTGTCCAGATATTACATTTTTTTTCCCGCACACAAATAACTTAATTGTTCGATAAACGAAACAGCATCAGCGCAACGCACTTTTTTACAGGTACAGGACGCAGTCATGATTGAATTAGAAGAATCTTAAAGCGACTTACCTATCACACCATCGGCAGAATGTCCGCGACCGATGATACCTAAAATTTTCGTAGTTCGAGTTGATTGTACCGTCAAGCTTCTTTCACTCTTCTTGACGTTTGGAATAATTGAAATCTCAATCGACGTCAGACATTTTTTCTAAGCCTCCAAAAACGAAGCATTTACACTGTTTTACTGTAGCAAATGAAAATTACAACAAGTTAAATAACACGCACTTGAAAAAACTTCACATCGCTCAATTAAAAATTGTTAAGATCAGGAGAAACATATGTATTATTTCGCGGTACGCGGTTAAAAGTAAATGATGCATGCAAGCGGCAACGAAATCACGAAAGTAACGTGTTGAGATGTCGGATAAATGCACAGGATCCTGCATCATCGCGATGTTTCTGAGAGTAAGAATATTCGCTGTGTTTACACTTGAAGCCGTCTAGGGCAACGGAGCGAATCGTCTCTCGCCTGTCGCGACCGTGGCTCGTAAGAGAATAAACATAGCTCCGTCCGAATCCGAAAACCAGAAACTGTTCGTCATATCTTACTGTTTACAAAGTGTTCTTCATGCGAGTACCGCCCTTATTTGATAATTATGATACCGTTGTCTTTGTAGCAATCTAGACCGGTAATCGTTACTCGTATAAGTAACCTCACTCGATTCTTCGTGTGGAGATATGATTAGATATATTGTGTACAAGATGTTTGACGTACTTCTCATACTATTTACCAAGTTATTCGGAAATAATTTCGACCGTCGAACGGGTTCGAAAAAGATTATCGAATAATTAGCATTCTGGTCGTATGATTACGTGATTACATGCGACATGGCGGAGCATTAATCGCGATGCTCGGAAGTCGTCGTGCATTTTGTATTTCGAATGTAAATAAAACGTACGTACAATGCACAGATTCTGAAATTGGCAGTCTTGTGTTTTTGGAGATTGTAGATTATCGAAGTTGCATACTTTAAGATATACGATTGTTCTGAGAGCAGGGCCATACAATACATGAGCAGACAGAGATGACTGATTTTTATTTATAATTTACCGGCTTAGTACTAATAAACGAACTGATCAACAATAAAAGTCCTTTACACAATTCACTGAACGATATTAAATAATAACAATTATTCGTACCGTTGCATTATCCAATGATTAAATTTACAGCGCTTTTTGCGTAGGTGTTGTTTCTATCACGAGCTGGCGAGTGCTGTAGAGATTCCCGATCGTCACTTGTCTTCTGATCATATCCAAATTCGTCAGTCCGTAGTTGTAACTTTCTTTTATTTTCTCTGCGTCCTGGAGCAATTTGTTTTCTCTGAATTCATGACGGATTTTCCTAAGTGCGTACATTCTGAAATACAAGATTAAATACGCGATTATTAAAATCACCTTGTCTGTCGGCAGAGGCGATGCTATGTCACGTGACGATAACAATCGAAAAACCGTACGCGAGAACATTCTATTAATTGTAAGAGTTAAGTCATTTCAAACAAAATTGATTTAGCTCTCGAACAAGGTTTATTTGGCGCGTTGACACTGTAACAAATTTATAAGAATTGTTTTAACAAGTTTCTCAAGCAGTGCCGGATGCACGTGGTTGTCAAGTAGAAAGTCACTCGACCTACTACGTTGCGTAAGCCGAACCATGCGTGCCGACATTGATCGAGGCTCTTAGCGGACGAAAGAGAATGAATATCAAGCCCTACCACCTCTACGTATTTAGATAGATATTTTGTACTTGCCTGTAATTGTATGAATCCCATTTCTTGCTTTCTCTGATCAAATTTCGGTAGAGGTTGACGATCATTTCACGGGCGACAGCCATGATTCCTGGCAGCTAAACAAATCACTCGATAGCCAGTTCTGCCAACATGGTAAGAAATTATACAAAGTCGAAAATTGACACAATGATCTCTGGAAAATTATGCAGACCAAAGACTCTCAATAATAATATATTATCTTAAACGGATATAAAGCCAACAATGCTACACCTGGTGGTAGAGAGAGCTTGAAGACATTGAATGGAAGTTGTAGGTGAAAAACGTAACTCTTCCCACTCTTTCTCTCGATCTAGTGAAAACTCAGGTGTGTACGATGGCAGGCCATCTAGAGGGGCCTTTAAAAAGTAACAACAATTAACCTAACCCTAATTTCACATTGTAAAAGAATTTTTATATTAATTGTGTGAAATATTCACCGTAGTAAATTTCAATTGGAATTTTCTTAGATATTATGTGAGAAGACTGTGAGACGCATACCTGATGCACTCGTTGGTTTATATAATCTAACCTTATTTTAGTTTTAAATACGTACTTGTAAATATTACCGGTGACTCTCGGTGTTGTCTCAGTAATTGATTAAAGATGATTTCTCATACACAGTTGTTAAGGTACTCATTCAGAGAAAATTTCCGAAACCGATTGCTCTATGTGATTATAGAATTGAATGACAGTGGATACACGTGTTCTTTGTAACTTTTTTTTTAGAAAAATTAAACATTTTTTGCCCAAGTATTCATCGCATATTTCGTAGAACGATAAAGTAACATAATTTTTATAATAAACTACAGATACAGCATGCTGAAAACCATACGTCATGCCTGCGTGTGGATATCGCCTGCTAGAAAATACTCCCTTGCATCGAAACTGGTGAAAAAGGGAAAGAAACTTGAACTTCTCGATCAGAAATACCCAATAGACGAATGGACAAATGTGACAAAAAGGATATCCCAATATCCTGGAAAAAACTTACATCTAAAACCTGATCATCCGTTGTCACTCATAAGACAACGGATCGCAGATTATTTTTACAAAGCCTATCCAAATAAAGTGGGCAATCCATTATTCAGTGTCCATGATAATCTGAGACCAATTGTCACGGTCGAACAAAATTTTGACTCGCTGCTTGTACCAAAAGATCATCCCAGTCGAAGTAAAACTGATTGCTATTATGTCAACTCTGAAACTTTACTCAGAGCTCATACAACGGCTCATCAAGCAGAACTAATTTTGATGGGTCTGAACAACTTCTTAATCATCGGTGACGTTTATCGAAGAGATGATATTAACTCGACACATTATCCTGTATTTCATCAAGTGGATGGTGTGAGACTTCGGACACAAGATGAGATATTTCAGAATGTAGAGGACTCTAAAAACTTGAGGATATTTGAGCACAGGGAATCGGACAGTCCTGATAAACAAGGGTGCCATACTTTGGAAGCAACAAAAATTATGGAACATGAATTAAAAACCGTTCTAGTCGGATTAGTAAAGAGTTTCTTCGGTCAAGGTGCATCTAAATTGTAGTCATTTTTTGTCTGCTCCTTCGTACTGGAATAGTTTGAAAATTACCACTTCATCCATATGTTATAACGTGTCATTCATTTTCATAGATGTTGAATATCGATGGGTTGACGAATACTTTCCATTCACTCACCCATCTTGGGAGTTGGAAATTTTGAAGCATGATGAATGGCTAGAGGTCCTAGGATGTGGTATAGTACGGCAAGAAATTTTGCAGAAATCTGGAGCTGCAGATCGTATAGGATGGGCATTTGGTGCTGGCTTGGAACGTCTTGCTATGTTGTTCTACTCTATACCAGACATCAGGCTGTTTTGGAGTGAAGATCCTGGTTTTTTGAACCAATTTAAAGTCGAGGATTACCACTCACGAATTGTATACAAGGTAATGTACAGAAGTTTGATTTCGTCTTGAATGAATTTAAATATTAATCTGTTTCTTCTATTTGTTCGGTTGCTAAGGGTTGAGATATAACTAATAAATGATATTTTTCAGCGAGTCAGTATCTATCCACCATCCTCAAGTGATATAAGTTTCTGGCTGCCAAACGAAACTGAGTTCACGCCAAACGATTTTTTCGAAATAGTCAGGGATATTGGAGGGGATATTATCGAGCAAGTCGCATTGATAGATGATTTTGTTCATCCGAAAAATAACCGCAGGTCACATTGTTATAAAATTACATATAGACACATGGAACGCACTTTGACAAAATTCGAAGTTAATACTATTCACCGGAAAATCGGAAGAGCTGTTCAGGATAAATTCAATGTTGAGATTAGGTAATTTGAAATATTAATAAATCATGTTTACTTACAGAACGCTGTGTTAAAACTGTACCCTGTCAACCATTCTTAGTACTTTGATAAGGATATTAAAGTAATTAATATATTATTTTATTTCGCATAAATTAACTAAAAACAGATTATATAATAACATATGTATGCATGTATACATGTATATTTATAATTAGTTATCAATCTTATTTTAGTCATCGTTTCTGTGTATACTTTTAAATGTCTCTATAACATGATCACAAAAATTTTTCTCAGGAAAAAATATATGTTTATATCTCACGACTCTAATGGTATGCAGAGCAATTAAAATTTAATTTTTGAGTCTAGTATGCGACGTTTAATAAACTATTTGTCTCGTTTGAAGATTAAATTATCAGAAATATAAGCAAAGCAGGCCTATTAGGCAAACCTTGCAATGAATCACAAAGCTTTTTAAAATATACCTATTAACTAATGCAGAATATTTCAAAATCCTCTTGACTGCCTTGATTAATATTCATAGGGCAATGCCAATAACTGTCTGAATTACAACTTTTTTTTTGATCAGGTAACTTATAAAACGGCAGCATAAAAAAATGTGTTAGCATTGTATTATTAGAAAATAAACCACTACAGTTTCAAAGCAGCTTTCAAGCTTTGCTGTTTGCATTCTTCATTCGGAGTATATTGACATACACAAGAGATCTGTCCAACTGGAAAAGTTTTACCTCGTCTGTAGTAAAAGACCATTTATGCTTGGATGTAATAAAAATCTAGTGTTTCCACGGAAATCATTAATTACAGTGTCCCGGTTTGAATGATTGAGACAAGGCCCATAAGTTTGTGTCGAGTGAGTTTGCCTAGACCTCGTTTTTAATTTACGTGAGTGCCGTAAAATGCGTTGATGCTTAATATATCATGTGTATAATATTTTAGGTAATCAGTAATTTTTTGTGACAATTTATTATTAGATAATTGATCCTTCAGGGTATAGTTTATCTTGATTACGCATATCCTCTGGTCAAATTTTATCACATTAAACTTTAAGTCAACTTTGTATAACTCGGTGGTGAAAACTTTTTTCTCAAAAATTTCAAAATGTACAACGGCATACACGAGACCAACGTTATCACTAGTACTTTCCAAAGGAAATCTGTGGTTTTTATGAATTCGGCATCTGTATAAAAGTAAATTTTTGTCATTATTATAGCACACGTGAAAAGAAATATTGTGCTAGTATTAAGAATTTAGTAAGTATAGTAATGAAATGGGGTGTGATCGCAACTCCAATACTAACTTCTAGATGAAAAATATATTAGTGTGCCAAGACATTAGTGTGCAAGACTATTGACAAAATTACAAAAATAACTATTGTCTTTGATGAAAACTGTCAAAATGATTAATTTTTACTTACCGAAATAATCCTTCAACACGACCAAGGATAACAAATATAACCCCAAAGATAAAATTTCAGCAAGAACCATAATTTTGTGCCAGGTTCGAACAGTCAAGGCCACCATGATCAATTCTGTTAATACCAACGCCGAAAAGCTAATAGCCACAATGTGGATGAATTCATCTTCGAACATGATGAGGGCACCATACATTATCACTCCCCCTAAAATTTTATTGAAAAAATAGTCACATACTTAAATCAGTAGCAGCAGTGTACAGCGTGAAAAGGATTATAAACAGTATTTTACCTTGATATATACTGATCAAAATCCACGTAAAGAATGTTTTATAAGACAGACAACGTCCTTTGCTAAGATCTTTATAAAGCTCTGGATAGGTAAGTGCAATTTTTTCGGATACGTCCTTATCCAATACCAATGAAAACACTGGGAACATCGTGTAAATCGTTGCGTAGCTGAAAACAAGACCAAATTGAATGTTTCTCTGCCACCGTAATCAATCAATAATTTTGGGGTATTGATTTTGAATACTTACCCAACCATTAAGAATCCCTGATACAACGCCACAGACGACAAATAAAAAACCGCTGAAAACACAGCCTGCATTGTAGAAATGATCAAGCCACGATGGATGACGAATTGACTCAGAGCAGCAGATCGCTTGTAACTTCGTCTGCCATGAACGAGTAACAATGTAGAGAGATGACTAAATTGAGGAATCGAAAAATCAGCAGCTAAAGATGCCTGACGTCCTTCTAAACCCTCCAAGCCGATGCCTGCAAAAAATGAAAATATCAATTAGTCCAAGCTTGTCATAAGCTAAAAATATATTAACGATTTACAAAGTAACATCCTCACCAGCATCCGCTGCTTGTATCATTGAAACGTCGTTTCCACCGTCACCAACTGCTGCAGTTCTTTTGCCAGTGTGCTGTTGTATGAGCGTAACAACTTCGGCTTTTTGCGTTGGTGAACATCGACAGCAGACGACGGCTGGCGAGCCACATGCCAATTCCAGAAATTCATTCTCATAGTACTGAAGACACACTTCGAGAGAATCTCCGCTGATAACAAGCGCGCAATCTTGCTTTTTCCTAAAAGTATTCAGTTCTAAATGTGCGTCTGTTCTTGTCACAACGGACTTGAATACGTGAAGTCCTTGAGTTCGCGAAACTAGTCGGGAAGACTTTGCTATGCACGTTGCTGTTTCCAATTTATCCCCTGTCAACATCCATATCTGAAAAGTTGAAAGAGTGTGACCCTCCATTTTGTTTCACTCATCACAGTTTAAACAATGTCGTTAGAATTTTTTCTGGCACAATCAGAATGGCAATACACTTGTACCTTGATTCCTGCATTTCTTAGCAGCTCCAAAGTAGGCCTTACTCGATCTTGGAGCTTATCTTCAACGCCTGTTACACACAAAAGTTCCATTTCCCTTTCGAGACTTTCTATAACTGCGGTAACTCTGGAAGCTCTGTCACTGACGCACATTCGTGCTGCATTGTACCTGGAAAACGTTAATGTTCAGAGTGATGCGGACACTCCCTACATGACTGGTCCATAGAATAACGAAAGCCCATGTTTTATATAATTGCAAGTAGATTGGAATTGAATACCTAGCTTCAAAATCGAGATATTGTTCTTCTGTGAGAGTCTTTTTAGCGACAACCAAAGTTCTCAGTCCCTCTCTGGCCATGTTTCCACATTCTTCCTCGAGCCAATCATTGTATTGTACTATTCCCGACATAACAACATCAGCGCCTTTCAAATAAAACACCGTTTCGCCACTGGCTTCCTCTCTGACAATGATACCCATCCTTTTCGTCTCAGATGTGAAAGGAAAAGATTGCAAAATTTGGTAATTCAAAACCTGTCCATTTGGTGCCTTCAACTGCATAGATACTAAGTCACGTTTTACAAGACCCAAACCAACTTCTTCGGTCCATTTCACCAATGCGACTTCATCTGGACTCGAGGCTTGGTAACTCGGTTTTTGCTCCGCCGGATAATAGTGTTGATCAGCTTCCGTTTGGCTGTGAATAAAAAGTGATTCGTTATCACCTCGGCACTTTCAGAACTAGAAACATAACAAAACAATAATGTGTCTATACTCATACCTTTGAATAGATCCTGTATCTCCAGTTTCTACGCTTACTGTATCCAAATTGTTAGTAACAGTTGAATCGTCGTAAACTGGCGTAACATTGTGGCAAAGTGCTAGGGCGTGGACAGCTTCGTAAATTCTTGTGCTTTCAGATCTTCTGACTTTACCACCATAAGACATAGTGGATACTCTTATTGGAGAATTTTCAGAGCTTGGTGTCGAATAGTAAGCTTTCAATACAGAAGTAACTTCGTCGAACGTTTCTTGACCATACGATACTGTTCCCAAATGCAATTTTTTGAAAACCATTATATTTTGTGTTAATGTTCCCGTCTTGTCGCTAAGCAAATACGATATTCTGCCCAGTTCTTCAGGGATCGTTGTCGTTCTGACAACTGTGCCTGCTATTTCTCTATCTCTTTGAATACACCAAGCGTAAAATGTCTTGCCCATGTCCAAGTTTACTCGCAAACTTATAGGGATTATGTATGAGAACAGCAATACGAAACGGAACATGTAGCGGTACCAAGGGCCGTTGAAACCCTTCAAACACATCATTACCAAAGCAAGACCGATCACCGCACAAAATAAGACCTGTGAGTAATTTAAGGCTGATGTAGGTCTTTGTAATATTCCAGGTTACATGATCTCTGAACTCAGTAGAAGAAAAGATTAAATTACCTTGGTTAGCTGATTGATCTCTTGGTCAAGTAAACCGACTTTGGATCTTGGAGCGGAATGATTCATCAATGATCGGGTTTCTTGGCCAGTATAGACAACTATTCCTAACGCAGAACCTGAGGCTATTGCAGTATTTGCCCACAGGGTGTTGTCCACACCAAGGCTTTCTTCACTACTGTATCCATCATACTAGAAAAATATGTAACAAATAACTGAATAAGAAATCACCTTCATCAATCATCTATTAGCTTGAAGCTGAATTTTCTATGAAAACCCATGTAAACATCTCTTTAACATCACATATGTTCCGTTGCCTTTAACATGAGCAAACAAGATTTACAAGCAACAAACTCAGTTTAAGGATTTCACAAAAATTACATAAAGACAATATATGTTTAGTAATACTGCAAATAGTAAATTTTAAAGTAACAGGTAGCTGATTACTGTCAAAGAATTTTTATCCCTTCACTTTCAGGTACCATTAATTAAACAATTTTTTGGATATTTCAATTGATTCCAACTGCTTCACATACTTACTCTAGTAAAGGTTCCGATAAAGCTATGTATATCTTTCTGTGGCTTTTCGACATAGAGGCTTGCTTTGATATCAAATAACTGAGCATCGTTATCCAATTTTTGAGTAGCAGGAACAGCTAACCGTAACTTCCAGTCTGTTTCTCCGTCCAGTTGATCCGTTCTGACGAAACATGCTCCGGACTTTTCAGTAGTCCGTAACAGCACTAAATCAGCTGGAACTCTCTGGCCTTTTTCAACAATTACCTATTCATACAAGTGAGGCAAGTGTAAATACAATTTAAAAACCCAACGAGATACATATGTAAGATTCTTAGGTTGATGGTACTTTTTTTTTGATATCAAGGCTGGACAAAATTGATAAGTTAGTTAAGAATCTTGTTGATACAACAAGAGGTCTGAAGAGTTGATTGAACGTACAACATCACAGTCTTGCTGACGTCATGACTCACGAGTACTAATGTAAATATTTGGATACTCCAAAAACTCCAAAAACTATGGGTAAACTGAATAAAATTCTTTAATATTAAAATTTCGTATTAAAAGGAGTAGATCATCTGTATATCATACTTTATAAATTGTTTTAGATTTTCCATAAACATAGTGGAGTTGCTTTCAAAGAAATATTGTCTAAAGCTGTGATTCACTTGGGTTGCGCCCATAGATAAGCTTATCACGCCATGAATGCCCATACCAGTGAACTTTATTGATTCTTACTAGGCCACGGGCATGAATAAAGTAACAATAAAAACCTATTGCTGTTGAACCAGAATGAAATGAAACTCAATGTGACAAGGCCACTATTTAATTACTACTTTGATTAAAAAAAGAAAACAATTGCTCGTTTGGTCTACCTACCAAGTCACCGACTCGTAATTTTGAACTTGGAACAAGCTCTGGTGTGTCACTTCCTCGAACTATTCTGTAATATTTTTGCGCATTGACTTCCTTGTCCCTTTTATAACGCCTGAAGTCATCAACGGCTTCACGGCAAATTGTCACTGTTAAAACGAAGCCTAAAGGTCCCCAGTATGTGTACAAATATCCGATTCTTATGTCAGGTAAAAACTGAGACATGGCCATTATGAGGAAGTACAGGTTCAAGAAAAATTTGAACTGCTGAAATAGAACCTAGAGAAAAGAAAGATATATTTTCAAAGTATAACGCACAGAAACACTTTTTACCTAAATACTTTATTGTTATTACTTGTTGAAATTGTATTGTGTCAAACCAGTAAAAGAAAGTTTTCTATACCTAAAACCGATAGATTGATAAGATCATTAGGTCAGATCAATAAATAGCCCACTACTACGCGAAAAGAAGTAAGGTATATTGTATCTTGTAGACGTGTATATGTTTCCATAAATCTATAAGACAAACTCTCATGCTGATGCTCTATTGATTTTTTAGTGTTATACTTTGAGCTGAACTTGGACTCACCACCTTCCATTATTAGTCTCAACACTATTGAATTCTGTACTTTCAGAACTTTTAAGGTCATGTGTAAACTCTTCCCTGATTTCTGATTATTATTCTCCATGCATTGCAGTTTGTATTTTAATATGATTTACAGCAATAAAGAAATTCAATTGCAGAATTATGTTTTCCTACCAAATGCACTTACCATGGTTGATGCAATAATTATTTAAATTTAGATAAGAAAAATTGTTGTGATTTTTTCATGAAAATAGGTTCAAAACCCAAATTATTGGTATAACAGAAATACAGCTGACACATTGATACTACCATAGTATTGTTCAAATTAGAGTATACCGTTAATTACAAATGTGATAAAATATCATCCAAAATATTTACTTTTATCTTCATCAACGAATTTACTTTACTGCATCTGACGTTCTGAAACTATTAATTATAACAGAATATTGACAAACCAATTTTTCATTGCATTGACAAGACCACATAGTGTGAAAGTGTTTACACAAAAACTTACAAGCCAATCAATAATTAGGTAACACATCTATCAGTATAGTTACTATCATATTTAAATTACCTTACATGACAATCTATTGGTAATGGAGAAGGAACTTCTGTGACCTTGAATTTAATATCTCAAGCGACACATGCTTATGACTACGATGTTAGAATTTCAAATAATTAGATATGGCGAATAATTAATACCTCACTAATTATTCACTAACTCACCAGAGGTAGAAATGTGATAACATTGTATTTTTGGTTTCTGATGACATTTGTTGGAAACTTTTCGTACAGCGGTTGTCCAATGTGAATTGTCCTGGCTCGGAGTTCCCTTTCTCTGCAACATCGTCGCCACATCCATGTGCAACATCTGTAACGAAACGTTGCGATCAAGTAAGCGATAACTGCTTAACCATGATAAACGAAAATTTGTAAAACTTTAAGCAATTTAATCTACTGGTTGTACATGTTAGTACTGCAAATGTGAAGATTCAATGCTGTTTCAGTGCTTTTTTGCAAACATATGAAAACAAACAAGCTGGTTTGTTCCAATTGACATTTAAATGAATTTATGCTATCCTCAGGTTATTTATCTTTTTCAGTGTTTGGACAATTGGGCACAATGTTAAGAATGACGTCATGTTCAAGTGTAAAGGCGAAGACTATTTTGCATTGGAAACGTAAAGAAGCAAGCTTTTTCCACGACGCAATTAAAACGAAGTGAAAGATAAGCTCACAATTAGCAGAAAGACAGAAAATATATTTGCAGGAGATTTCCATTGCGGTAAAAAAAAGAGAAAACTAGTAGAATAAAAAAAAAAAGACAAAACAAAAAAAAACGCAGTCAGTATGTAAAAATACCAAAAGTCAAGATTTTAATTTTAATAATAAGCACGACACACTTAGGATCGTGAAATAAATTAAGTAACAAATGGACCGCTGACATATACACTGTGGCATTGCTTGCAGCACACTAGTTGATAATTAGATTTCGCAACAATATAAACTGTGTTATTAAATGTGTACAACGAACGTTCGAAACCGAGAGTTAAGCTCATGCGTCGTGTGGCAACAAGGAGGGCTACACATTTCTTTTTTGGGGGAAGTGCAGCTGGTGGCAACTGAATTTTATCACGATCGTTAAACAATTTATTGACGCTTGCATAGGTACGACGTATATGCAGCGACGCAACCGCGATTTTGACGAGACGAATTCGCTCGTTAAATAAACTTAGCGAACTGCCGGATGTAACGAACTGCGGTGGCGTAAAGCGTTCGTCGCGTTCATAGCCAGCCGCTGGGTATACTTGGGTAGCTACGTTCCGCCGATAGAAATCGGTCGAAAAATCGAGGTATACGCAGTTTTCCGGGTTCAGTCGTATAACAGAAGTGCGTCACCTTGTCCACGACCTGTCATTCCTGGGCCTCGATATCAGCGGAATGTCCTCCTTCGAAAGTCTTATTACGTTACTGTGGGTCTCCATTTGGTCGGTGTATCGTTTAGAAAACGGCACTTAACATGACGCGGCTCGCAGTCTTTCAATTATTACCATGGAGTAATAGCCTGAATTAGGATGAGACAAATTCGAATTCACCGTTTAGCGAGATAACAAAAACGCTTCAGCTTCCAATGACATCATCCAGCGAGGCACGCCTCCGTTCAGGACGACAAAAGAAACAAGAACGGCAAGGCTTTCGGTTAAAATTTCCGCGTTTAACACTTGTAGTACAATAGAGGTAAATAAGCACGTCGTGTTGTGTTCTATTTTATGCCGATATACATCATTGTTTTTGTTCAATTTATACGCTATGAAAATGGACGTCTTCCAGGTTTTCACCCCAAAGATATACTGGCGACACCTATGTGAGCGAACATGAATTAACTACGCATCAGACAGAGGTCAATAAGCGATCAATTCGGTCAATCGGAACATGGTCCGTACGATCGGTAATCGAGATTACAGCTCTATTTTTTACACATTATGCTTTTATTGAAATTAATTAAAGGCAAAAATAGCTGAGCAATCCACATGGAATAAAAATCGTCAAATTTATGAATGAAATCTCATTCAATTTTTAAGAAGATATGTAGGAACATGAGCTAGAGTAATGTCAGCCGGTCGGGAAGAATTGTACCATTGATCGAAACCGGTCAATGCAATCATCGAGTATTACCAAACTGAAATAATCATTCAAAGCAGGAATTTCAATGCTTCGCGGACGTATCGCGCCATGCTTGGTAAAAGCGTGAGATGATATTACAATCGCGAATATTTTTGGAAATAACTTTGTATTGATCGCGGGATTCCCGCTATTTCTTGTCGTTCATCGCGTTTAACTGTCGCATTCCCGCTGAAAGTCATAAATGCGGACATGGTTGCGGCGGTAGATAGATAAAACTCTTCAGCATTATTAATTACTTTTCAAGACCAATGGTTTTCTGTGTTCATGAATGGGATCGTTGGCGAAAGAATTTAGAGACGGTTATCTCTGGGCAAATTTCCGCGTCGAGTACTCCGCAGGTAAGTGAGCCTGGGCTGGCTTGGGACAATGAGCTGCGGTGTTAGCGGTCCGGTAACTTCTTTATCGATGGAAGTCGTTCAAACCGCAATCCCACAAGGACACACAAACCCGGATTAGGATAACCGTCTTTCAAATTCTTCGGTCAACGATAAGATTTTCCACGCGATCATCAATTGTACAAAGTTTCCCTGATTGAGAATCATCATTCAGTCAGTTGCTGCTACCTGGCGGCAATACTGAAAACCGTCAAATATCGATTTCACTCATTTCGATATCGAGGCGGGAAATTTGTTCGAACCATTTTTGTGGTGAATAATTCTGGCAATAAATTAATTTGATGCAGATTATGTTTAACTTACCCGCACAAAATGTTTGTGCAGAATCGTGAGCAGGTGTTGAAACGTCGATTTCTTGACGCCAACAACCGAATGCTATCTTCCGAAGGTTGCAAAAGGTAGTCAGTTTCTTCATCCATTTCGAAGTCTCGTTCGTCCGAGCTAAGACGCAATGGCAACTCCTCCAGCCTCATAGCTGAATGTTATATTTATACATGTAGTATTTTAGGACATGAAGTAAGACCGTTGAGAAATTTTTTAGAATATTTCTTTACGTGTAATTAATTCGTGTTAGTTTCGACGATGTCTGACTAGTTTCAATAATTCGGACTCTAGCGTAAAAAGATTATCTCGAAGCACAGCGAAATACGCAAATAATAAATACGTCTACAAAGTTTTGTTTACATGTCAAACAAATATCTTATCATTATTATAGTTACGTATAGTCGAAGGGAGTGATCATTCCTATTCGTTTTTATGTTTTAAAACAAGAATTATATTAGTATTATCCGGTACTGTCGCATATTTAGCATGTTGATTAATATTAGTAAGGTTAAATTTTCACGAGCCACGGTAAATCCTGCCGGTATTTTTTCTTTGGCTTTAACAAGTATCGACAATGGTATTCAAGACGTTTGGTAAATTTTAGGATGTCGTTGAACTAAGTAAAATATGTAAAAAAAACTACGGTACTAAACTAATCCTCAAAATTCACAACATTTGAAAAATAGTCGTATGTTGTCAACCGCCATGTTGAAGACCGTATGACAATAGATGTCACGTGACCTTCCCATCGCGCATGCTCTAAGGCGCCTGTATTTGAAAGACTCGACAACGCGATAACGTTATTTAATTATAGATATTTTACATAAGAAAGACACAACACACATCACTGAAGATATTTTGTTGCAGAAAACAAGTTTCGGATTACGAGTTGCGTTCTGGTAAACACGCCACGTTGAGAGCAATAAATTTTATTGTACGACAAATGTCACGGAAAATTCTTGCATGCGCATATCGTTACATATTCGAGACACATTTCCACACTTCATATCTTGAATACAGACGAAGCCTACAATTATTCTTCACAATGCAGACGGTACTTCACGCACTAGGCTTACATGTAAGTCACAGATTCAGTCAAATTTGATTTGATACCGTTTCCGCAACATATCGACGGTAACTTCTGCCGCCCCATCCCCGGCCTTTCCCCTGGCAAGCAATCTTCGAAATAATTGTTTCGAAACATCTTTTTCCTCTTGCGTCATGAAGTTAACGCTCAACTGAAACCTGTTGCAATGACTGAGAGCTGTCAGGACATCAATCACCGTATCTACATCGTCACCCTCTGGTAAATTCCTCAGGCATGCCTCCATGATCTCTCCCAGAACGCCAAGAGGGACCTCAGGTCGAAATATTTCGATAAAAACGACGGGCCTGAAACACCGTATGAAAAATGTAATTTCAGAGAGTGTTTCAAAACTCGCCGGCTTCGGTAATTGATATTCAAAATCTTAAATGACTCAATTATGTTACTTTATGGTCAATAAATATTCAAATCTCTTCTTGTGATCAGTTATTTTTTTCCACGTCTGTAAGAATTCCTCAGTTGATTTCGGAGCCTGCACATTTTGAATAATTGTGGTATCCTCCGCTTTTTCCTTATTGGTATAAAACGAGTCTGCAGGCTTCTGGGACATCGACTTTGTCAACGTGTAAAAGCAGTGGGGAAGTTGAGTTTTTGAAGTCGTGCATGATGCTACGCTGTTCCACCGAACTCCTAACTTGGGCTGCGTGTCCGAACGCTCCACAGGTTTCAAGTGAGCTGCACTTACCTTGAAAGGATGTAAAATATTATTGAACGACGAAAAAACTGTCACTTGTATTTACCCCAAATATGAAATTATTACAAAATTCTCATCACACCATATCTCTGAATTGATCGTACGTAGGAACTCGCTGTTCGACCGCACGAATTTTCGCATCATTTTGGAGCTTGTATAAAGCGTCGGCTTTTACGGCATCGTGCAACTCAACTTCAAGAGCTTCGTAATCGATAGGTTGTTCCAAAATGCTCATTTTCGCTGAGAAAGTTTTTGACTAGTAATTTGTTGTATATTTATGTTTATTTATACTATATTATTCAAATCTGTGAATCAGCTGATATTTACTGCACTAACTACGTTATATTTTAGTGACAAGTAAAACCGAGGTATCCAGGAAACTGTTTGTTGCCATGGTTACTTACCTATCCGTCTCCGTACTTTGTAGGAAATATCATTAATTAAATTTGGTTATGTTACCCCTGACCGTTTTGTTTAATATCTTCATAACGCCATGAGGGTTTAAATTTTACTCTAGTGGCTAAAAAAATATTAAAATGTAAAAAAAAGGCATTCCTAAACTTCCCCCAACATTTATACTGAAAATTATAGTCGATATGAAGGTGCAGCATGACACAGGCTGGTATTCTTTGAGTAGGTTCGAATTTCCTTTCAAAAATTCGTTGCAAAAAATCAAGAAACTAGCAACAACTATTTCCGAAAAATTAAAAAAAAATTATTCACTTTAGTTAACAAGACCTTGGGAAAAAAGCCCGTCGACAAGCTCGAAGAAGCCAATCAGGAATTGTCCGAAATTTCGTCTGTGTCAACCCTGACTAATGTCTGGCCAACGAATCGTTTATGGCAAAAGAAAAATCGACTGCAAAAACCGCAGAGAGGATATTATCGACTCCCGCCATCATTGCTCAGCTCAAAAGCTGCCGATCTTTGGAATACTTTGATGCCTTTGCGGGCAAATTGTTCCTGCTCGTCGGTTTCCGTTGGAGTCGAGTGCTCCAGGTTAATACACAATTCAGAATCCAACTTGATATAAGCCGTGGATGTAAAAAGCAATTTTCTAGATTATTTTCTACTTCACAAGATCGTCTTTTGGGTCCTCCTTTTCCGTCGTGACCGTCACTTCTTCCCAGAGCTCCGTCCCTTCTCTCAGAGATACAGTCGTTCCACAAAGTCTTGGTAATACTTTGGAACACGCTCACTTGGCTTTTGAATTGTTGATAGCTCGTATGCTTAGGTGAGGATCAATTGCAGCGATACTGTGCAAATATAATAATGAATGTTAATTTACTTTCAGGTTGATGAATATATTGAATGCCGGATCGTCATCGTCGTCTAATCTTTTTTCCGGTTCGGATTTGAAAGTATCACCGGCGCTAAATCAAGGCTCAAAACGAAGTGGAGAATTTATTGTTGGGGATAGTTGTTGCGGAATATCAACGGTCACATGTCTGTCAACTGACTTTAACGGCCATCCTTACGAGCGTTGGCTGACTGAAAAAACAGAGAAAAAATCGCAAAGTTCGTCGAAATTCGAAATAGCTGAGCAGAGAGAAAAATACTTGAGGTTTCATAATGAATTCAAATTATTAATAAATCAACTGCGGATATTAATTAACAAAACTACTTCTGTAGTTTTCAAATTTATGTTAAATTTACGTTATCATCACAGACTCGTTGTCCTTGCTTGACATTTCCAGCTCTGTGAAGAACTTCTTCCCGTCGAAATCATTCACACCGAAAGCCTTGAGAGAGTCTAATTGCGTACTAACCAAAGAGGAACTGAGTTACCTCTTGCAAAACAAGAAATCCATACTGCCGGAATATTTTAAACGTAAAATAGCGTCAATAAATTTTAAAAAGTCCATTGATCTATCAAAGAGAAAAGCTTTGATCTGGGCAACACAAAGTGATTCCAGGTATTATTCTGATCAAGGACTACATCATATCCTGGTGGTATTCAAAATTAGCATTGATCTTCTAGGCTGCAGGGTCGTGGCCTACTTGAATTTGTCGAGTTCATCAAAACGCGGAAAAGGGAGGATCTCGAAAAGGTAGTGAACGAAGTTCATTTATCTGAACAGTCCCTGGAATCAAAAACTGAGCTCGAGCCTTTGAACAAGGAAATCAGTGGTCACCTATTGATTCCCAAGCGACGAGTCACTTTCAGTGATCCAGTAGTAGAAAATTCAACGACCCTTTCAAACTGTTGCCTCTTCAAAAATGAGGATGAAATCTCACCAGTACAAAGCTTTGTAACTGCGAACACCCACGACGTTGATGACCCATGTTTCGGAATTGTCAATTCAAAGATCGATTTGCCTTCAGACTCGTCTGTAACTTCGAAAACGTGCACTGATATTCTCAGTTTAAGTGATTTGGATTTCGAGAGTAACGTACACGAAGAAGAGACTGAAGTCATTGAGTTGGATATTACCCAGTCAAAACTTATGACTAAAAAAGTGTCGGAAGAAGAGGTTGAAATGGTTTCAGTGACGTCCGAGGATGATTTTAACGAACCCACGACCTCTATTCTTACGAATACTTTGACATTTGGGAATTCGATGAAGAAGGCTGTGGAAATGATAGGAAAAAAAAGGCCAAAGCGACTCAAGTTTTTGGTACGGGAAACCTTGGATTTCGGTACCACTCATGTTCCGACACCAGATGAAGAGGAACTAACCAACGGCACACGGGAAGCTGAATTTGATCAATGTTTCAAGCAACAACACGTCGAAAGACATTTGAAACGCAATACGTGGCAGGTGCTGATTCCTGCAACCTCTGATCCCACGGGTAACAAGGATTTCACTTCGAATCACGAAGTGAAAGACAATTTGGTCAGAAAAAAGGTGGCCCAATTAAAGACCAACCAGAAGTCAAAGATCCCGATTAAAACACATCGGCAAAGCTCGACCTTTAGTTGCTCCGGAGAGAAAGAAACTTCCAAAATCGAATTGAACGATCATCCGCTCTCATTGCCAGGGAAAATGGTGACATTTCAGGATGTCTGCCAAACCATAAGCGATCGATCAATCATCTCTGATCGCGCAGAATTAGAACTTTCGTTGTCGCCTGACGATGAGTTTGTCCCCTTATCAGACACGACAGGCAGATTTGAATTGGCATGGAAAGGATGCTGGGAACAGCGAAGTACCACAAACTTTGCACAGAGCGAAGATCAAGTGAGGATTAAATTCGACGAGGAAGAAAGTAATTCCCTAGAATTAAATCCAATTCGTAATCGAAATTCGTACCACACGATAACGGAGAATCAAATCGAATTGGCAAACGATTATGGTATTGGGAACATAAACAAGGGCTTCCAATTCAGATCTTCACTGAACAGTCCAAGTCTTACAGCTGCTCCAACTTGTCCAGATAACAGTCGAACGATTCCCTGGATTGCGAAACCCAACGAATATCTTTCAGAGCCGTGTAAGCTGGGGTCAAAATTCAATTATACGGGATTTGAGCCGCGCCCGAAAGAGATAAATTTAACCAACTTTACCGACCTCCAAAAAGGATTAGGCAATCTTTGCAAAGGTATCAGAAACCCTGAAATTTGGAGAACAGACGTTCCAGCCTTATCTCAAAGCAACTGGTACAAGGCGTGCGATTGTGATAACTCTTCGAGGAAAAAAGCGAAAATACAAAATGATTGTTTGATCCAAAAATTGGAGGAGCTTCATTCGAGTCCGGACGCAGACTATGACTCAGATTATTACATTGAATCGGACGTTGAATCTGATTTCGAATTGAAGGAAAATTTATCTAGGATAAAAGGGTCGTTCTCGAATATTGATGCCGATTCTGAAAATCGTATGAATTTAAAAATGAGAAAGAACAGATTCGGAGGTAATTTATTCCTGGACAAAGTTTGGTCGGCAAAAAACATCTTTGTAAGAGGATGTCGATGTCGTAAAAATTCCTGGAGTCCCAGGCACGATTTAGAGCCTAGAAAACGCGATCTCAGGCACAGATCTCTCGGGGATTATGATCAACGATCGAGCCAAAATTTCTACTCGCCTTTAAGAGCCCGGTTAATTATCGACTCGGAAACAGACGATTCGGACTTAACTCCATCGATTCAATCCGATTATACGTACAATTACAAACGCAAGGGTGAAGAACACGTGAACAAAATAAAATGTCGACGATTTGTCAAGTCTCTGAGAAATGCTGGCAGCAGCTTCGAAGTCACTCCGAAAATAGCTGATAGGTGAGTCCTTTGAGAAATCGACTAATTTTTTGGCACGACAGTTACTGCAAATCCATTTTTACGTCTTGCAGACTGTTTTCGTCGACCGAGGCTTTGAACGTTGCTTTCGAAAGGTC
Organism: Neodiprion lecontei; assembly: GCF_021901455.1. Classification (NCBI taxonomy): domain Eukaryota; kingdom Metazoa; phylum Arthropoda; class Insecta; order Hymenoptera; family Diprionidae; genus Neodiprion; species Neodiprion lecontei. The sequence continues at coordinate 37,533,217 of NC_060262.1, forward strand.
CTTCAGTCCGGCAAGCGTGCAAACGGTTCTCTCAACCCGAAGCATAGGCACAACTGTTTCTGCAAGACAGAACAGCTGCTCTATGACGGATGTCTGTACAGACACGTATGACCTCTCTTCGAACGAATCAATCGGGACGATAACTCTAGTCTCTGATTTGTTTTTATCTAACAACGAGAGCGGCTGTCAGACGCTGGAGTCATTTCTAGTTGCTTTAAAATTATTACAATCCACCGACAGAGTGTCTCAGCCAGCTGAACTCCTGGAAACAAAAACTGATACGCAATCAGGATCGAGTCTGAAAATCAAGGATAGCGGGCAACGGAAAATTTCTAATGTTATGGCGAATTTATCAGCTGAAATATGCGATGCAAGTAATAATCTTGGTGAGGCTTTCATTTGCGAATAGTTTCTGGTTACATAGCTTATAAATTCATCTCGATTTTACGGTTGAAATAGTCTCGATGTAATCCTGATATTTTATTCCAGCAAAATTAAGGTTCGCGGAGATAAATACAGCGAATAAACGAGACAATTTGAACGGCACTCAGTACGTTTCATGTCCTCAAAAATTATTCCCACAATCAGGAGGTGTCAGCGAATCGCGCGAATCATTCGAGAGCGGTTCCAAATTGCTTCCATCGCACGACATGCCAACTAAAGAGGAAACGGTTCAAAATTTCGAGAAAAAACAAAGCAGTCTTCCAATCGATTTCAATTCGAATTGTCCTATTTGTAGTTCTCAGAAAAAATCGTCGACAAGGTAGGTGATGACGTCACGGTCGTATGTTTAACTGTAAATATTTCCTCGATCATCTGGCTTCAGGTATGCGGTGCCAACATGTATCGTGATGGGGACTGGCCCTGATCCGAAAGAAAACGAAAAAGATCCGTGGAACCGGGTCATGGAACGCGCCAAGGTTCAGCGCCGGTTCGAAGAATGGAATGCCTCGACATTATCGGAGATGAAGGCATCTCCTCCGAATGTTTACTTGAAATCCTTCCAGAACAAGCAGAGCTCGACTTCGATTGACCGAGCAACAGAAGCCAAAGAGTCTGCGGCTGAAGGGTGTCGGGTGCAATGTAAAAGCAATTCGTCTCAATCCAACTGCACCCTCCAAAATTCTACAGCGATACGTAACAAGGTATGTTTATGATTCATTGGAAACTCTTGCACTGGTCGCATAACTGCACGTGCACCATCGGACATTGTCGACTGCATGTATCACCAGCCGAGTTGCACAATCTGTTAATCATTTACCGTATCAAGGTGATGTAATTGTAGGGTATATATATATGTATATAATTATATGTGCAGGTACCTGCAGAACGGTTATTCATAGATATTTATAGGTGTGTGCTATATTTCATCCATCGAAGGCCTTGCATTCGTTCTTAACCGTGATTATGAGTGTTAATTTCCATGCCTGTGTGCAATCTTGTTATTCTTTATTCTCAGCTCCCTTCTGTTTTTCAACTCGAAGCTCGGTGCGATTGCTGAAGTCAACACGCTCGTTAATCTCCGGGATTAAGTGAGAATCAACGACGGTAGTATGTAATGTTCGGAGAAAATATCGAGGAAAGCATTGCAAAAAACTGTTGGATTTCCCCTTAATTACAAGCTTGCCGCTTTAATTTTCAAATCGTTTGATTGGCTCTCATTTATCTGTCTATGGTTGCATATTGACTCGAGTCAATCACCGCTATACCGATGTTAAATGCAGCTTTGCCGTTTAGTTTTCACTTCTAACAATAAGTTAAGAAATTTCACCTCCAACAAAGACGCTGCGTCGCGACGCCAGATGCTTGCACGCCTCGTGACGTCACCGACAACCGTACGGCTGAATTGCAAGGAGCCATAAAATTTGTGCCATTCGGTATGTATTCACTTTTGAAAATCCTCACGTCAAGATCTTTGTTTGAAAGCTCCGCCCTCGTTTCTCGGTGATTGTTTTGAAAACTCTGGGAAATTCCTTCGGTGATGAGTGCGATGTGTCCGATGTGATAAATGCTCGCTGCACGCATCAATTTGCGCGCCATTTAATTTCTATATTTAGTTACTACGCTTTCGACGACTGCATCTCGGAATTTTTTATGCTCCAGACTCCTTCTCTCCCGATCCAATATGAATCACCACGCGGCCCACTGTTTTCCTCTGCAGTCTTGCTCTCTACGAACCTTTCGGATTTTCCTTCGCTGAACATACCGAGATCGCGATCGTCGAGAAGAACTCGAAAATCGCTCGCCACCTCGAACATGTCGAATCGTTTGTTGTACATTATCTCTGAAAAAGCCGAGCTGAGGCACCAAATGCCCGTCAAAGTACCAGCCGCGAATTTCTTCACTTGACAACGGAAAGACCAACCGAAATATGTGTTCCTACTAATAATTTTCTAGATAAATAAAGTTTAAAAATAGTATAAGGTAAACGATGTAGAAGAACCTGTCATTACTGTATAATGCATATTTTTTGAAAGTAATTTAAGTAAACGCATGAACGTTGAACAAGGTGTGCAATGTCTGTTAAACATTCGAAAAATTCGAAGTTGTATTACGTGCGTGTCATTTTATTGTCACACTTCCTACGTCTGAAATAAAAGAAAAAGTCAAGTTCGAAATGCGCTACAAATTTTTTGATGCAACGAGTTGTTCCAGTTTCGTTTAAACTCTTTTATTACATTCACTGTGCCAAATTCAGTCGCCAGTGCATGACTAACGAACTATGTCACGCCACACTGTCGTTCATGTGCAAGTCTTTTCCAAGCACAGAATTCGCTTGAGTAGAAGATTTTTTCATTTCGTTCTGGTGGATCTGTTCCTTGCGTTTCTTTACCAACCTGTCGTGTACCCTCTTCATCTCCAATATTTCCTTCATCTCTTCCTTGTCTGCCTCCTGTAACAACAATATGTATTTCATTTAATTTTTGCGATTTTTGTGTTTTGGTAGATATTATGCACGGCGAAAAGAAAATGGCTTACGGATTGGTTCAATCTGAGAACCAGAGCTCTTCGTCCATCGGACATCGGTTGGGAATAGTCCATTAATTTTTTCAGTCTTTCGGTGGGACTCACGCCTCTCTCAACGACCAAAACTATTCTGGCCCACTGCGGGATCGATTAATACAAATTTAATGAAAATACAGTCTAGTATGTAAATTCGTTGGATCAGGACTAAAGACATTAATTAAATAAATCAAAGTGTCAAGTTACGCTGGCGCCTCGTTAACGACGTACGATTATATTATCTAACCCACGAGGATACAGTTACTGGCTAGACGTACATGTGTTTTATGGTTAAATTAGCAGTTAGTCAATATTTAAGATTCGCTTGGGGAATTATATCGCACCAACGAATTACTAACTTAGGCTAATTCGACTATGTCATCAATTGAATCAAGACTGTTTGTCATAATAAATTCACGGAAACACATCTCTCTGGTCGCTTTTAGCAACCGTTTTAAAGCTCGTGTATCCAGTTACATAAAATAACGCATCGAAACGGACAAATCCACCATCGCGTACCTGCCTTTGCCACTCATTCCGGGTCTCAGCGATTTTTTGGTAAGTGTTGCCCATCATGGCGATTAACATGTTGACCAATAAGATCGCTACAATGGCCATGTACACGACGAAAAGACACTGAAATGAAACGAAACTGTTCACGAATCTCAAAGATCACTTGAATATCGTACGTGGGAAGTGAAAGACGATACCTTAGCTTCTGTTTTATGGTGAGTGTTCTCAAAAGCACCGTAATAATCTCCGAAATTGGTCATGCTCATCAAAAACATGGCCATTATACTTTCCATCGGAGAAGGTACAGGATTGTCAGGTTCCGTACCGTTTTTGTTGAAGGAAAGAAAGATTATATAATAAGCTGAAAAACGTCAAGTTTTATTCAGAGTTTTTCTACGACACAGTGTCAAAATTACGCCCAAAAATTCTCAGGCTCTACTGTTCATCAATTTTGATATGGTAGAAGCTTTTCCTGTTAGATTGAATTGCACGAAGAAAGATGCGAATTTGAGCAACAGGTGGTGATATTCAAGCTTTGTTACGTGACGACACCGGCCGCGCGGTCTTTCGCTGACATCATCGCGTGCCTCATAATCAATATTAGGACCAAATGAGTTCTGACCAGAGTCAGGAACAGTGGCATTGTCCCTGCAAATAGAGCGTGGGCAAGAAAGTCGACATGTCAACATTAGAGCGTGGGAAGTTGTCAATGTTAAGGACACAAACCAACGTAATTTATTTCACTACGAACAATCCCAGATGCGGTATATAAAAGGAAAAGAGATTGTGAACCCGACTCGACGGTAGACGCGAGTTGATCCGAACGAAAAATCAAGGTGGGATATTCTACCTTGCGAAAATCCCATAACGAAGACCATGTATATCGATACGAATCTCAAAAGGTCACCCATGATCATTCTGTATATCATGACGACGAAGGGACCGACGGTCTTGAAGCCTCTGCAGAAGAACAAGAAGTACGGTGCGAGGGTCAGCATCACGACAACAGCCAGCATGTCTTCAACCTCGTCGGCACAAGTCAGCCTCAAAATTGGAAAAGAGAGCAGAATGGCGCACGCGAATAGGAACATGACCCGGGACGGTGCGGTCATCTGTTAAACAAAAGTTTTCGATCCGACTTCACCATACTTGTGACTCGTAAATCTCGCCAACCGCGATGAAAACAACGTTTCTCTTACGGCCCGCCGTCATTTCTCCAGCGAACTGACCAGGTTTTCTATAAACATATTAAGCCCGAGAAATCTCGCCTCTCGTAGCGCTGCCGCTATGTATAAAATCGCCCCAAGCTCCATCAGAATTTCGGCAACCAGTCGGACCTTCGCAGTACTTCCCGTCACGTCCATCAGTCTGCATTCGGTCGTCAATACGTTCCACCTACGACCGTGCACTCAGATTACTACCTATTTATATTTCTGATTTTGGCAGTACTCGTAATTATGCATTACCAGCTGCCTTCGTTCTCAACGTCCGAAGCTGAGATCGTCCAGTTTAAACCGAAGAAAGTCGTGTTCTCACTCAAAATGCTGTAGACGGCTGTAGACAGGTAGTCAAATCCAGTGGTCACATTTTCGCCAACAGTTGTGAAATTTTCATCCGAACGGGAACTGATCTCGGTCACGGTTGATTCCGTTGATGAAAGTCCTCTGAGCAGCAATGCGACGAGAATCTCTTCCAGTGACGAGGTGATGTTCAATGCTATTTGAGAACTCAGCCAGTTCACTGCGCCCGGTGATATGCTCACTAGCGATGTTATGTTCGAGGCAAGAGATGTCGTCAAATTTTTAGCCAGCTTCGAAATTTCCTCAACCGTTGACAGTGACAGCGGACTCGACGTGGGCGTCGCTTTGGTCACTGGTCCTGGTCTGAGGGTGAAGCTCACCAAGGAAATTAAAAAGTAGAAACAGAACAAGAAGTACTGCCGATAGAACCTGTAAATATCATTCAGTTGAATACATTAGGGTCAGTGTTGCATAGCATTGAATTCTTTCTCTCGTTTGAGAAGCGTTCCATTTTTGTCGAATCATGTGGAAATCTTAGGAATGAAGCGATGAGATCAACGTATCGTAAATAACGTCATAGTATCGAGGTGGAGTACACTCGAGACGAGCACGGTAGGCTTGTTTACAACATTCCATCGGTTTACCTTGATTTGACAAACGTGTTCCACTTTGCATTTAAAAGATCCACCAGCACGCCGTCCATCAGCTCCAAATGTTCATCTTTGTCCTAAAACCAACGACCAGTGATGAAATTATGTCTGTGCCGTAACGGCATATGTGTCCATTTCAGGCAAACTTACACCAAAGACGACCAAATTTAGCGCAGAATTGTTGCTAATTCTACCAGTGGCAATGTCTATGGTATCGATCAACGATAAAGGATAAGCTGCGCAAGTAATGCTGCCGATTTGCCAATATATCTCCCGTTCGATGTTTAAAATGTGGAAAAACATCTCGATGCGCGCCAATTTTGCAGCCAGAGTCAACGGTGTCAAAAATTGAACGTTTCTGATCGCTAAGGAGGCTCCCACTTCGTAGGCCATATCAAAGGTTGCCTAAACGTACGTACCGAATGTCACATAAGAGATCTCCAGACTCTAAACCAAACCATTCCAATTCGTACCACTCACAAGCTTTTGATAAATGACCAACATGTGTAGAACCGTGTTGCCGTTTGTGTCCTGCTTGTCGGGATCAGCACCACGTGCGAGCATCAAACGATAACATTCTTCCTGGCCCAGGCAGGCGGCAAAACTCAGCGGATACTCTCCCCAGTATACGTAACTGCGATGATAAAAAATGACCGTATAGTACGAGAAGAGCACCGCAAAACGAGTATATCTACCCTTTGTAATTCGTTTCCGGCGCAACGCAAACCCATTCATGCTCCACGCTGTCGGCTCTTGACGCTTTCTGATCCTCGGGGCACATGAAATTTCCAAAACATCTCTCGTGGACGTCTGCTCCACTGTCCAGTAAGAATTTCACCATCGCAGGATCCTCGTTCACGATTGCGATGTGCAGTACGTTTTCACCTGGAATTGTTACCCGAAAGATAAAGAAAATATGATTCTCATTCGAACCTGCGTGCATCGTTGATCTTCTTCGAGCTCCTCAACCCACCATAGTACTCATCGCTGATGTAAATGTCGTTTATCAGCTTTGGATAGAACCTCAACAGACGTTTGGCCAAGTCGGCGTGAATCGCCGTTGCATTTAGCATGCATAGATGCAGAATGGTCTCTCCAACCGCGCCTCTTTCGCTCAAAGACCAACAGACTTCTCTGTACTTGCTTTTATCTAGGAATGAAATTCTACATGACCGAAGGTCCCGGGACCACTTGATGAAACAAAAAATGTATAATAAATGTGCGAACCTATTTTGTCCTCGTCGATCTCCTCGTCGCCAAGGTCTTTGTCGATGTCGTATTCACCCGGATTTTCCATGGCTCTCAGTACTGGTAACTGAAAATTTTTGAGGAGACTTGACGCTGTGATGAGAGTCGGAGCGGACTTTTTACGACACCCCGTATCCTACCATTTTATGTCTAGGTCGTTCCTTGTTCCGCAAGAGTACCAGTTTGCTGATCGGTATCCACTTCCCTCTGCCCTTGTTGTACAAAAAGGGCTCAACTTTGGTCCTCATCGCGTGGTCAAGCTCGGCAAATTGTTTCGTCTGAGCAGCTCTCTTCATCATGTCAACGAGTAGACCTCCGCCTGTATAATTACCGAGCAAATATTGGCGAAAATTGGAGGGTATTCATTACATGTTGGAAGCTAATAAACTGCTTGCAAATCGCCGGCTTACGGTACAGGAATTTCGGTACGTGCGTTGGCAATCGAAAGCGATAGTCGGACGTGCGTTGTTAAGTCGAATCAGAGGAGAGGAATGGGTAGTGGAACTAAATATTGATAATTACAGGCAGCCTGGCCAAAATAATATCTCTAATGGAACGCCGTTCAAATTACGTCACTGCTGCAAGCATTCCGGTATAATATATTATCTTGAGTCTGCAGACACTCGAACTGGTTAGCCGTTAGCACTTCACTTGCCGATTATGCATGAACGCCGACGCGCTTATGGCAGAGACGGATAAAGAGATAGAGGCCGAAAAATTTCAGGAACGCCGGCTTTATTTTCGTACTCTTGCCGCGTATAGCTTCGCTCGTGTATAAATAGCGTAGTCCTAACATAATTTATCATTGCATTGTTATGTATGTTTCGTAAATATGGAAATGAGTTCAGGATTCCGTTACGAGTGCGAGTGTTTTAAACTCGCAGGGTTCGTAATAGTGACAGCCGAAACAAACGTGAATGAATATCGTGTTCACTTCCGAAATTTACCGTAATATTGCCGCCGCATCTTAGTTGACCTCACTTTGCCATTCTCGCATTCATTTCTCACCTTGACTTAATTATTCGCCAAATTTTCCCAAAGATCGTTGACGAAGTATTTTTTCCAAATATCAAAATCGTGCGCTCACCTTTCAAATCTACCAGCTTGTACAGCAAGATTGACGATGTGTCCGTCTGTTTCTTCACGCCACTTGTAACATTGCTCTCGGTGTTACCCATTTTACGTTATTCTTTTCGTCACAAGCCCGGAACCTCTTGTCATTTACGACCGAGTTACGCGGTAGAGTAAAGGGGCAGCATTCTGAAACTGACCTCACTCTCCTAACAATATTCGTTGCCATGGCACGGCTGGGCTATCGATTATCCAAAGTTATCTTCCAGAACCGTGAAACTACCTGTGAACACCGTTCAATTCTTGTAAGCTCCATTGCCTTTCGCATAAAACATGAAATCTTCGAGAACAATTTTCGACCCTCCACGGTACTCTGGATCTTTTGAGGCACAACCCAAATTTTATCCTCAAATATTTCCGAATCACAGGAACGTGGTACTTGGCTTCCCTCCCTGAAAATAGTTATTGGTAATGGGAACTCGGGAGCCAAGAAACGACAAAGTCCGGTAATTTGCTGGTAAATAGTAGAGAGTACAAATCGATTGTATGCCCTGAAAGTCCCAGGAGTTCTGCGGCGTTAGTCTTTTGCAACGGTAAAAAAATTTTATTACTTCCATTTTTCTTACTACTTTCAAGTGTTTTGCAATGATATGAAGATTTCTCGAGTTACTTATACAAATACGGTGTCATTTACGAACTGTAATGTACTTCGAAATGTAAGGTATGGCAGAAAGGAGCGCAAAGGAAGTACGTTATTATTTACGCGAATGAGAGCCTTAAAACTTTGGTGAGGTTTCGGAAGACAAAGAGGGCGGAAAGGAAGTTGAAGAGCATAAGCATTTCGCCGAAATTAATAACGCGAAATAATAGTACGTATAAGATGTGGAAAAAAGTTCTTCACAATTTTTATTTGTATTGCAAACAAATATAACATGCAGTACCCGGTGAATACGAATCAACTGATAACGTACCAGCAGCCTGTTAGTTTGCCACGGAAGTGACGTCACGGGAGTGATCATATAAATAAACCATGACGCAACGAGTCAATTAACGGGTGTTACGCATTCAGGTACGAAAACATGACACCTACTGATGAAAAAATGTTCTCTCGAGGTGAAACCATGGATTTAAACCGCGACCATGTCTCGGTCGTAAACAGTCCGACTGTCGTTAAAAAGACTTGAACGACAACACCGGCAACCAAAGCACGCGATCATTTACGCATAATACATCAGTTGTCAATCAGAAGAATTTGCTTCCTCTGATTCGTCATCGGTGTAATTGATCCGAAGATCGACGCCACAAGATCTTCAATTATACGGAAGACCTGCGACTAAAATCAATCGAGCATTTATACCTGAGAAGATTGACAAGGAAGGTATTCCGGGTCGCCATATCCGATTCGATGTCTTTTTCAATACGTTACAGTAGACTAAAAACTAAGTGATACGTATATTTTTTTTTATCTGCCATTGAACACTCTGTGGTGGTGAGACCACCTTCCAAATTAAGGCATGTCAAGGAGCGATTTGACAGTTTTTTTTTTTTTTTTGATTTTTAAATTGAGAAAATTACATTTTTCATTTCTCGTTACGAGATAACGTTTCCAGTTGGATTGATTATAAAATATTATGTTCTTGTGGGTGAAACTATCAAATCGCCTTTTGACATGCGTTACTTTGGAGGTTGGTTTTACCCCATTAAAATGTTTAATCGCGGATAAAAAAAAAAATACGTACTGCTTAGTTTTAGTCTACTATCTTCGGTATTTAGATAAAATACAGTTCTTCGGTTATTTAAACGTCTCGTAACACGTCGACCGCAACTCTGCCGGTGGTGGTGAGATTATTATTGCGGTATCTTTTACGATCGACTTCTCTTTCAGCGTGACGCCATGGCGCGCTGAAACACTCTCGAAGTCGATAGACACAAGCGTTGAGAATATACAAAAGGTTCCAAATATTCAAACCGCGTATTGTGACGAACGCGACACGCGCAGGGTACATGAGTAATACTTCTAATGCGTTTGAAGCTGCACGACTACACATGCTGAATGTGATATTACGAAAGTCTTTTGACCTGACGCCTATTTGCAATCTGGACCATAGTCCTTAATTCGGCTGCGCACGCTTCCAAGGATATCGGCTACCTGCAGAGAATGGAAAGCCACGTCACCGCTCCAAAAAGCGTGCAGAATTTAGAGCAGGCCTGTCCATAGATGGTAGCAAAAACTGTATTTTCGAGTTGGCCGCCATACAGAATTTGTCAAAGTTGTCTGTGACGCGGTGAAAAGAGAAAAAAATGTGATCCGCGAGTACGCGTTGATGAGGAAAACATGTTTTTGGAGACACTCTTCGTTCACCAAGTCTGAAAGTCACTAGCCACTTTTGTGCGAGGTACACGTAACCAGAAATACTTGCCATCAATGACTTACGCAGTCGTCCAAGACGTTTGTTGGTACTGTTACTAGAGTCGCTTGTTCGCGGTTACCTGAAAGAATTTACTTACAGTCAACTGAGAGCCGCTGGAGACAATCGCTGGTCTGGCAGACCTGCAGCCATTCATCAGACTTGGCTTAAGAATGAATCGAGACAGGTATACAATTAATTGTTTCGACCTGGTGACTTACTTCACGCTATGCCGTGTCGAGCTTTTGGTGATGAAAGAGTGACGACGAAACCGCGACGAGTGAAGCGGGGCCGAATGTTCCATAATCGTCCCATTAAAATTCTCAGTTGCATTCACGTTACGCAAATATTCTTACGTCCCGAAAAAGCTTGCATTCACCATTCGGTCGTTATTCGAACAGCTTTTAAAATTTTCAACGCGATGTAAATAACGATAAAAATACGTCTGTCTTCTCTATTATACCTATCAAGCGATCCTGAGTTTTACGACCAGTTGTGTCTCCTTTTCCTCCTTCAACTATGCCAATCTTTTATTTATTCATTCTTCCTCAAACTCCGCCGTTATTGTACTTGGTCTTCGACCGCTCAAACTCTCAGACTGCAGAAGTGATGGAATTGCTTTCTTTTATTCATCACCGAAATCGTAAAACAATACGCTTCTGTGTTACTTACATGTTGTAACGATGAATCGAAGCAGCGCAAGAGTTCATGATTATGATTATCTGCAGGACGTGATAAAAAATATTTCACAAACAAATCACGGCCGCAGGAAAAAGGTGTAAGCTTCGTTTTATTGCACTCATCAACCAGCCTTTGAATTGCGGTTTGAAATTCTTACATCTGGATGTCGGTAATAAAAGAAATATTATTTTGTCCTCATTTTTCAAATGTCATGCTACTGAGTATGTTTCATTTAAGTGAAGAAGATAATCAACTATGTGAAAAGGCGAAACCTGAGGGCCCAGGCCATCCTTTTTTCCTTTGACGATATTATTATCTTGAAATTTCAGAATCCTCGATCAAGTTTTACCGGAAAAAAGGTCTTCTAACACCCTGCGGTACGACTTGATAGTCTTATGTCAGTATTGAGGGACATTTCTGGTGTGATATCCAAGCTGCTAACAGCTTGCGGAGGAAACCAAATAAACCGACGACGCTCCGTATCCGTAAACAATATTATGATGTGTGGCTTAGACAGCAGAGCGAGGTGTGATTTGAAAATAGCTGCAACATAACTGCGCTGGAAAATCTCGCTCTGTAATTTGCGAGTATATAAAAAAATATTGGCCGATATAAATTTTTAGTTTTGTTAAATCAGAGCCGAATCAAGAATACCAAACGGCCTCACAACGAATTAAAAATTATACGTGTTTCACCAGTTTTTTTGCTACAATATCTAGGCAGTCCTGCTGGTTTTCTGTCTTTAACACAAGAATGTGAAAACATACTCACAGACTGATGTATCACATAAATTGATGCAGATATTCTGGAATGAAATTCTTCAAGTCTCAACTTTCGACATCGGGAGCTTCCGAAAGAGCTTGATCAGTAGAAATCACATTCATTCTCGCGCAACGTTCATAAGCTTGAACACGACGTTGCAAACAATCGGTTTTAACGACTCGTTAATTCCTTAACAGATTTTTCGATATCAGCCTTCTTCTAATCAGGTCGAGATGCAAGCTGACCGCTTTATTCTGATCGTGGTAAAACCAGTGCAGCTATTCATAACGTTCGGTATTATGAAAGCACCGAAGCTACGAGGAAGTTATTCAGGCTAATCGGAGGATTGTTCTTACACCGAGTTAAAATTATTATCGGTGAGCCAGACTCACGTGTAATATAAAATATAGAGGTAGGCTTACGTGCCTTGTTGTGTTCACGTTGAAGATCAACTTCGCAATTTATCCACGCCAATACACCACTCCAAAAATATTTCACCCCCGACCCCCGGCAGCGTGATCAATCAGTTCCGAAGTGGAGGATCTACACCGCGAAAAATCATATGATCGATCGTTTTGGTAAATAAAAAAATTATTCGGCTCGTTGCGCCAAGACGAATGTAATAAACTGAAACCAGAATACCAATCAGTGGTATCGTTACCGATGACTCACGTCGTAAGTTTTATTGACGAAAGAAAAAAAAGTCGCGTTCAATAACGGCGATAATTTGCTGACAGAAAGATAAATCGCCCGTGAAATTAACTTACTCTTCCGAATCATCGATTCAACTTGCTGAGTTTATGCATAAATATTAAGACCGAATTCATGCGGTGAAATATTTCAGGCAAATATTCGTACAGTCAATGATTATCGGCACGATTTACCGCGGAAATACTAAATGTCAGTTGATTTACGACAGCCGCTCGTCATATTCGTCTAAAGAACCTCATATTCATCCTAAGATTGTAAAACTTTTTCGCTCTACGCGGTATTTAGGAATAAAAATAAAACACAGAGACCGCTCTTCACTCGGCCCAATATGTAAGCCCTACTTTATTGCCCTGGTATAAACGATCTCACTCAAGTAGTGACGGGTATTTACTGCGGAGAGCTTGAACGTCTCATTCAGACCTGAACACGTCGATGCCTTCGACAGGGGGGGATCTCGCATCGGAAGCTTCGGCATGTTTCGGACATTGAGGGAAATACGAGATCGTGATTTCGGCTGTAGATTCCCAGTAAACATGAGCCGGTTAAAATGTGGTTGAAGAAACGTTAAGGTCGTATAATTATGGTATAGGTAGAAAATATTACCGTGTTCGATATACGGTAATTTTTCAGTAAAATATTAATCGTTGTCTCTCCACAAATATTATACGATTTTCATTACACGTACATTTAAACAACGGTTTCTAGACTAATAATCAACGTTTTGTTTACTAGTTCAATTGCTAATTTAAATTCGTTAAAAACCGGTATATTTATAGATATTAAAATACAAATTTTCTACGTTTCATCGTCAACGTTTTGTTGTGGTAAGCGAGATTCGTAGTATAAACGTGTGGTAAAACCGTTTATATTTCTAGTCTTATGAACAGTTAATATACATGTTTTATTCCTTCACCGGTAACACAAGTTTAACGTTTAATTCACTGCTTTTCTACAACATTTAAACAACGGTTTCTAGACTAATAATCAACGTTTTGTTTACTAGCTCAATTGTCAATTTAAATTCGTTAAAAATCGGTATATTTGTAGGTATTAAAATACAAAATTTCTGCGTTCCATCATCAACTTTTTATTGTGGTAAGCGAGATCCGTAGTATAAACGTGTGGTAAAATCCATTATATTTCTAGTCTCATGAACAGCTAATATACATATTTTATTCCTTCACCAGTAACACAAGTTTAACGTTTCGTATAGTTACCATACCTTGCCAATATGTTCTCATTAATTGTTTAATAATTAAGTCAATACACTTTTGATCTACTGATCACATGTAATACGTGAAAATTACGTCGTACATAGACTTGTCATATCGATACACAGAATTATATACCTACTCGGGCCGAAACGTAAACAAGATTTGTTTCGTACCTTTCTGACCTTCATATCCAAGAATACTACCCTTTTCAACATAGTGAGGGCAGGAATCAACTTTTACATCATTTACTTACATATTGCGATGTTTGAATTTGGAACTATAATCATTATATTCAAGTTTTTCTCATGTTAGCAGTGACTAAAATTCAACGTTTTGTTATCCTCCTCAGCACGTTTTTCTGATTACCTTAAATTTTGTAAACAACTGGTCATTCGATTTCCAATCTTTTTTTTCATTCGATAAACTAGTAAGTATCATCAAAAATATGAAAAAATTCAGGTGACATAACACTAGAAGTGATAATTTTATTCTACGTAATATTGTAAAGTAGAACAATATGTTACCTCCATTTTTTCAAATTCTTTTCCTTGTGTTATTGTTAATTCCCTAACATAGGAAAAAAAGTTGAAAAATCGATGAACAGATTTTTTTACAAAGGTCACCAAGAAATTACGTAGTTGAGCATATAAGTGCATCCCTTCGCGGCGTCTTTATTAATTGTAAAACATACGTTTTCCTATACCATAATGTATATATTGGAATAACCCATGCTAGGAAAGCGAGTGGCCGTAGATGAAGCTCGTGTACCATGGATGTTACATATACGTATAATGAGCGCATGTATCAAACGACAAGCGGTCGCGAAGAATCGAGAATGTCCGAGCGTGAAATACTCGCGCCTCTTCTTCTGCCTCTGATTGGCTCGCTAGGTCAGCGTGTTGTAACTCGTACGGTTCCTGCACGCTGAGAGCCGAGGACGACGCGTCAGAATGCCCCCCCCCCACCGTTCGCGAAGGCTCTCAGCTCACGCGATCAGTGAATCAGTCTAATTTGACCAACTTCCGAGGTCAGTGCACGTCCGTGTTTATGTGAGCCTTCATAAGCTGGTAAGTACAAATGTATTTTCTATTTGGAAAAATTTATCACGATGATTCAATACAGACGAAAATGACAATACAGGCGTAAATAACCTGACAATAAAAAGAAGAAACAAATACTTTGTGATTGCGTCGTACTTGCTTTTGAACGTCGCCGAAAGGATGTCGGCACAATAGAATTGCTTGTAGATAATGCTATAAGAAGCATGTCTATGGTATGGAATATATACTGATTGCAAATAGAAGCCGCAGATATTTATTGTTAGCTTCATTCTTACTTGTGCAGGCATCGTTTTTCTTTTATAAGGTTATCCAGTGAAATAGATCGCTAACACATACGTATCATGTACGAATGAACGATCATTTAGTGGCTGCATCTTTTCCCAATAAACACACAGTGGTTGAAATGATATATAATAGACCTGTCAAGACACGTTGAGAGAACGTTGAAATGGCACATAAAGATTATTCTACCTAGAATACAGGTGTTAAATACTATGTATTTTCAGGTATTTGACGGATTAGCAGTGATATCGAGGAAGTGAATGCTCCAGCTGCGGTCGAATAATAATTAAAACTTATGCGTACTGCGTACCTAGACAACGCTTTCTATAGCGTCTGTGTTCTTTTTTGAAATAATGTGCCAATACTTTTTATTATTTTACTTTGTCAGGATTGTGATTTTTTACCTAGTCCCGAGATGAAAGTTAACAATTTTCCTCGTTAGGGTATAATCATTGTATGATTATTTTGTTTCATGTTTTATTTGTTATCAAACCTCTTGTATCGGATATAAGTTTTTGTTTGTTCATGTTCACTTAATTTTACTATTTGCTATACTTCTATACTCTTGTGAGTACATCTGTACAATTGAGGTATGCGTATATGTAAAAGACTGTATGTTTATTTATACATCCCAGTCAACATTCACACAGTTACATCGTTGGCATAATAAAATGTCCGCATCAACGATACAGACAAACTGGTATATAAAAAACTACTGTTATGTTTCGGATACATTGTTAAAGCGGATATTTCGATACGTGTGCAATGTAACTATTGTCATTGTTGCCTTGGATGAAAGTACCTTATAATAAATATATATCATGTTTCGCAAAGGTGTGTGCTTTATCTCATTTAGTTGTCCTGTATTTCTCATAAGAATACATAGGTGTGGATGTAAAATAATTAATATCATTTAATTGGTGCAAGTTACCATTACTGAAATAGCTAAGAATGTGAGCGTTGCTGTATCATCTAACCCCTGAGATAAGTCCATATTGACCATACAAGAAGCTTTTAACAGCTTGTGTATTAATATAGTACATGAAAAATTATACCGAAAACATATTCTCAAGTTGGTTGTTACACGTTTATCGGAACCGCGTGATATTCGATTAAGTGTATTCAATTAAACGTATAATAATTGTTTACGGATATCGTTTTTACGTTAAATCAACACACATTAAGTACGTGTATTATTATGAAAAAAATTTTCCAATGAACACGCTTATTAAACGTGTTTGAACCACGAAAAATGGTGGCTATAACAGGTATATATTAAACGTCTACGTTAACATTTAAATTGCGTTCTTTCATACTTGTTTCATTACGTTTCTGAAAACCGTAATTTCGACGTTTACTTCAACCGTGGAATATCCGGATCATAATCACTAACAGAAAACGTTGATGAGCGCAGTAGAAAAAACCTATATCAGGGCGGACATTTTTCACGAGAAAAAACGTATGTGCTGAACGATTATTCAACTATATACAACGTTATTTTTCGACGAATTTCTTACGATTTATTTACCAGCAATGTTTATTGGGTTATCACCTGTAACGGAATACTCATCGATACGAAGTGTTCTTTCGGGGATTTTTATCGGCAATGTTTATTAACCCTGATTTTTATTTGCCCACGATAAATCGTGGAATTGACTTAACGGTCGGATCTTCAGTCAACGAATCTCAAGTGATTTACGATCCGACAATTGTCGTAAGTGTTCCGTCGATACGCAGTTCACAGATTCATTAAAGAAATTGAGTAACGCGATACGAAGACGTTGAATTAGGCCTGGTAGACTGGTCCGCAGTGTGGCAGTTTAGCTGGGAATAAAAATTCATGACATCGAAACGCTGGGTCTGCGACAGAGAGAATTTGTTTTATACGTTAGTTATGGCCGCGTATCCAATACGAAATGGGCTTTGCTGGCCCTGGGTTCGGGCGTTGCGTCATCCCGAGCACAAGGCCCAAGGCCCTTCGACTATCGGAGATGAAAATCGAGTCCCTCGCTCGCCGACGTTCGCCGCCATACCTGCCTTAGAATATTCCGAAAACAGGTGAGTCTTGACCATCGACATCTCGCCGAATAACCAGAAGCCGAGTATCTCAGCGCGTTTCTTTCATCCTCATAAATCTATCGAATGGAGCGCGGAACGAGAGGTACGGCAGAAATAAATCGCCTTCGAAATTTTGTGTATGCATAGGATGCGAGGAGAAATAATGACCGTTCGCTTTGTGTATTCGGATGGTTGAAAACTTTTCCTCAAGTCTGGATAGGTTCGGTTTATACCTGAGCAGAGGATTGTTGCTATTACTTGCTTTGTTTTTTTCGTTAAAACGAGGAAAAAAATTAGCTGATATATCGCAAGAACGGATAGAGATAATATTTGATAAATCAAACCAAAATATTATCGTTCATTAAGACAAAAAGTGAATACGGATTTTCAGAGGTTCGGACGTCACTTCCAATTCTCGATACGAGTTTGTAGCGCTGAAACAACTTGACTCGCCATCGATGAACGATCTGCGATTATGACGTACTGGTCCACAATTGTCCTTCTTTCGAAATGTCATGTTTCAATCGCATGACCGAAGATGTTTTTCCAGCCACCGGTCTCACTTTCGATAAGGTCGAAGCAATTCGTCACAATTACATACGAACATTTTTTTTCTTTTTTCTTCTTCTTCTTGTCCATGTTTATTATACCCGTGATAAAATTGGGCAAGAATTAGAAACACAAGCAAAGCGGAAACAAGAAGGAAAAAAAAAAAAACACACAGAGGTGAAACTAATTGTAGAAGTATAAAAGAATAAATAAAAATAGAATAACAATACAGCTGAAGACGCGCATACAGTAAAGTGAAGTTTGAACGATTACAGCGACGAATTTCGCCAAGCTGATAGAGAAATCAAAAATTTGCGCATTTCTCTAGGTGTAACGTAAATCTGTTTGACAAAGCTAGTATCGAGTGTTTTACGTCGACGGAATACAGAGCGCAGACATGTGGCAGCCAGAACAACGGGCCGACTTTGCTGTTGCAAGAAAACCGACACTCATGGGATCCAGAGAGTTGGAACGGCGTGAATACTGCATGCCGAACACATGTGGCCAGGCATTGTCACCGACGTATAGAAATTAGTTCTACAAGCCAGGAACCGAAGTCGCGGCCTCGAGGCATCGTTCACACAATGCGAGTAAGGTCAGGATATTAAATAGTAAAAAAGCTCACGCACCTCGTTTTCTCCCAAGCGTCTACGTAGTGGAGGATAATAACGTCGGAGCTTTGAGCTGTCGTAACTCGTAGGAGCGACAGAATTTGAACGGGTTTCGTTCCTCGTTTACATGGAAAAAGCATTTTACGCTTGAATTTTTGAAGAGCTAGTGGTATCCGTCATCCGTGGACGTATTTTTTTTTTTTTTACACCTTCTTCCGCTCCCAAGCGATGTTTTTCTTCGCTTTCAGGCTCAACTCCACCGTAACTAACGAATTCAACCGTAATTTATCGGTGATTTGTGGACTGAGAAATTATTTCACGCCACACGTCGAGACTGCGCTACTATTTCGGTTGGTTTAATCATTCGGACCTTCCGCTGCCGAGAATGAGATTCCGATTTTAACCTTTCCAGTTGCGCGAGATTAATCGTCCACTTTATCAATCTTCTTCCAACAATAAAATATTTTCCATTCGAACGTATCATTTTTCGATTCGAATTAATGACTGCATCGAACAATAATATACATGTGTCGCGAGTGCTCAACTTTCTTGAACACTGTGTGCTACTGAATTCTTCGTCCGTTTCATTACAAAGGAGTTTCGCAATTAATTGGGCAATTTTTAAAAATAGCCTCATCGCCGGCGAGCTTTATGAGCGCAGGTCCGCTAAGAACCCAGGAATTAGTCGAGAGGAACAATTAGTTTGATTCCACGATTGACCTCTGAAGAGCATCGTCTAGACGTAGAGAAAAAAATTCCATCCTTATCCACGGTGTTATCGCCATGACAAGGACAGGATATCCGGGATGTGGATTAACGTAAGAAAACTTTGCGGATAAAAGCATCATAATTATTAAATCACCGCAGAATCCACAGCGACCGGATCATTTATAAGGTCACAATATCCGCAGCGGAAACTGCTGGAACCTCGGACCAAGTTTCAACTCCATAAATGTTGAGATAATATAACTTTTGCAAATTTAGATCGAACGTTATTTCCAAAATTTCAGCTCCACCTTGACGAATTGGAGAAATTACCCATCCGTCTGCAGCTTGACGAGCTTTTCCTTGGACATTTAGCCAGGCATCGGAATTCGTCGAGAGTATCTTTGGCGGGTGTGACGGCGTGATGAAGATTGGCAGTATATTATCCGAGTCAAATCTTTTCAAAATCTCTGTTTGCAATCCATTTAAATTCCGGCACTCCTTCCGGGAACATTCCGCGGCGCCAGCTTATCGCGACGGCTTGTCAGCTCGAGCATGATCCCAACATGCCAAATTACGCAGCCACTCGGTAAAAGTGATTCACCCTAATCGAATCATCCCTTGATTGATAGTTTAACGACCCTGTTTCCTGTTTCCATGAGATAATAATTGATACTCTACACACTCTTTTTGCTAGTCAATTTTAATCAAGGAGCCAATTCGAGGCACCTCTTTATCTTTTCCAAGTTTTTCGTGTCTTATCTTAAGTCAACAGACCGTGATGTCAATCACGAAGAAAACGAAACTCTCGGTTCTATATGACAACGTCGCAATTCTATCAGATATCTTTCTCCGTTCCCGGAAATCGATTACAAAACGAGATTATCGGCCCGACTGCACTGATGCAGTTTGCATCGAGTGGTAAGAACAATCAGCGCATTGCCACTTGAGACTTTGAATAACTTCTCGCCAGGTATCTCGGCACAGCAATCGGATATCGAAATTTGATAGCACGTTTCTACGCAGGTTATTTGTGTCGTCTTTAGGAGCAGATATGTCAGTTTTCTACAAGCGTGCGTCTGATAATGAATCGTTTATTACACACTCTGATTTAATAGATGAATTACAAATGGGCGTGAGATAAATTTTGGCTACCACTTAAGCGGATTAATATGGTAAATGGAAAAATTCGAGACTCTAGGCTCGTGCCGATTCATAAGTGGTCGCACTAATTACTCCGCGTACGAAATGTTTGCAATTTTTTTCACCGGGTAAAAACCAGTCGGCTGCTTACAATAACGACACGTTTGGAATATAAAAGTGATATACATCTTCTGCTCATAGGGTGAAAAAAAAAAATAAAAAATTTCTACGATTATTTATACCGATTATGACTTTTGTTTTTACTCCGTTTTGTGAGGATTGCCTCACTGAATTATAATTCTCTAGTATTAGTAGTCGGATCTCGATGCGTACTTATAAACTCGTTATCTACGCGAGAGGGTCAAAACCGTTTCGTTTAGAAACTGGTTAGTCCTTCGTTTCACCTGGGAATGAGTAACCGTCAAATGATAGCTCGATAAACACATCTTTGAATGATATATATAAAAAAAAAAAAAAAACAGTATTTTGACGCTGATCAGTTCTCGTCATCTGCAAACGAAGGTTTTTAATTGCAATTTAACCAAACGAGATCAGCGTATCAGTCAACATTTTTGCCGAAAAATGTGTCTAAATTCGTAGTTTATAAATTTGAATATGACGAGAATGATTATGTGTTTTTTTCAAGAAATCAATTTTCACGCCCACAAAATTTTCGTCAGACAAATAATCAAGCCGGAACCTGAAAACGAACAGGTCATTTCTTTTGAGAATGCCAATCGGGGGTCATCAATGGAATCAAGTAACCGGATTCATCGAGCTTAACGCTTAGTTTATGTCACTGTAAATTGTTTGAATTAATCCGCAAAAATTTACTGCTAGAAAATAGTCGTGGAACCGACAAAATGTGCGGTCACGTGTGGCGAAGTGAATATTATTTCGTGTTAATTCAATATCTGTCGGTCTAACAAAATATTTGGCTGGACTATTTAAATGAAGCAAACATTTTGTTAGACCAACAGATCTTGAATCTACGCAAATGAATATTCATTTTGCCGCCCGTGACCGCACATTCGGTCGATTCAACGACTTTGTCCTCTCGTTGTGAGGCTTCTTAATTTTGTCTCGAAATCGGGAGTAAGAAACGGAGTGATCGAAGGATCGGCGTTCGGTTAAAGGACGGAAAAATTGGAGTTCGCGTGCCTGGCTCGGGTAATTAGGGATAAAGATACAAAGCGCCAGAGGTCGGATCCGCGGAACTCTAAAGTGTAACATTAGCGTTCTTGCGTGCGGCGATAGGTTGTTTTAAACGAGTTGCGGAGTCCACTCATTCGTTGGTTCGGTTAGGATAGCGTAA
Organism: Neodiprion lecontei; assembly: GCF_021901455.1. Lineage (NCBI taxonomy): Eukaryota > Metazoa > Arthropoda > Insecta > Hymenoptera > Diprionidae > Neodiprion > Neodiprion lecontei. Next base: position 37,554,722 of record NC_060262.1, read on the forward strand.
GCCAAAGTCAAATCGTAATAGCGCGGCGATACGGTGCGGACGCAGTGAGGCGCGCGCTTTCGAGCGGCCAGCAACGATCCTTTCAAACGTCGAAACGTTCGGCTTGCAGATACAGATAATTCACCAAACTCGAATCCTCGGTGACCAACCTTTTTCCGACATCGATCCGAACCGAAGGGATACTCGTTTTCATGCGTGAAAATCACTTCGAATAGTACATCGATTTTCCAATTGATGTTAATAAATTTCACGACCAATTTTCGCTTTCGCCGATCGAACGAATCGAGGTTTTTGCATCGGTGAAGAAGACCTCCGTCACCACGAATCGCAATGTGAGTAATCTTTATATTATCTTATACTTTGTAATCCCGTTTGTCTTGATTGTCTCTCATTTTGTTTTTTTTCATCACTTTGGCGTTTCTCTTTTATCTTTAAAATCAATCTAGTCTTTAATTTAGGCTGAAGTGTTTTATGTTTTCTTTTTTTTTTTTTATTCATTATTCTATCGTCATTACTTCTTCGATATAATGGGAATAACAAAACTGTTTATCGATCTTTCGCACGTGTTGCGTATCACTTTTCATTCGAATATCGGCACTGATTACATTTTTTTGCACAAAATTCTGACGCAGAAAACCAGAAGTGACAGCTTGTTGATTAGATCTCGAACTTTCTCGTGTTAGTAATTTATCGGAGAATTGTTATGCAATGTTGATAAACAACAAACGTATTATTGAAATACAGAATGAGCTATAGAATCGATTTGCAAAAGTCACTTTTTTCTGTTTAATATTTGAACTGAGAGAATAACGGAAATTTTAGAATATTTATACTTTCTGTATTCAATGTATCTGGGGTTGGAAAGGTTATATACAATTCATTAACTATGTCGCGTCAATTTTTAGTTTCTTCCGTTCCCGCTGATAACGGTATATTCATAGTGCGGCAATTTTGCTAAATCAGCAACGTAACGTTTGATCACAACCTGTATTTCGTCGGTTAACTTCCGTTCTTTTTATCACGACCATATTTTGTAGGTACAATTTTTACGAAGGCGGTTTCACGTTTCACAAATATCACATTTTTTGCACAATTTATTCCACTTTTTTCCTTTTTGCTACCCCATTTCTCGTCTACATTTACATAACGTTTTTCTCGTGCTATTTATCACCGTTATCTTTCGCCTAAATATCCGAAAACCGATAGCAACTTCACGCTTGCTACAACGAAGCAGTATTCTAGAAGCTTGCTTTCGCAGCGTAATTTTGCCGCCGATATGACTGCAGAGCATATCGAGATTGGTTGGCCAAACATCGATGCTTTTAATTAATTTTATTACGAGATAGTCGTACGTTAAATATCTGTTTATAAAATTATTATACTCATAATTTACAAAAATGTCTTTGAAAATATAAAAATGGTATGTACAAGAATTACAAGCAAAAGCTTGAATGTCGATGCTTCGCTTCGAATTGCTTGAAATCATTTCAAAATGGTTGAAAATCCAGTCGATTCGATCGATTTCTGCATTTTATGCAGAATACTGTATTCTACCGAATCACTGGAACAGATTTTTTTTCTCGTATCAGCGATCAATTAGATATTGTTATTTGTTGATCATAATCGATATCGATGCAATGTTGAAATATTAAATATTCATCGATGCCAACTTTTTATGAAAACAACTGTTTTGATAAATTTCAAAAAAATAGCTATATTGCGATTGAAACAGCCATCGAAGAGCGAGATCAAATGAATTATCAACTAGATTTTAAACCACTTCAAAGCGATACAAAAGCTTTCGTTCAACTTCCAGTATTTTCTATTTTCATAATTTCGTAAACATCTAATCCGTGGCTTAACAATACGACAGTTGGATAAATTACGGTCAACGGACGACTATCTCGTAACGAAATTGATAAAAATTATCGCCTTTTTCCACATCCAATCTCCCGAAACCGATTCGCAGTTTCGCACTATCGCACTATGAATTAGTGAGAGCATAATAAATAACAGAGCCAGCGAGACTAGCTGGCCTGTCCTTCTCCCTTTATTATCACGGCTTGCAAAGTTGGCATTCGAAAGTTATGCGATAAGCCGCGGTGTATCGAGTGTCTCCGTAATGCGGAATGCGCTCTGCGAAAAGACTCGATGCAGTTGTGTAAGCTCCACAATAGGGCACGGAGTGACATTGACATTTCGAAACTGGTAAATTAAATATTGGACAGGTATGAAAAGCAATATCTGTGTCGGGCTGATCGCGGCATCCGGAACGACGGAGTCGACTGTAAGCCTTCCGATCCGACATTTAAAGAGGATCGCGTTAAGGTCAGCGATTCGATTATGAGATCTCAGCTAATGGCTATCTGGAGGTTATATGGAGATCGGCCAGGGAATTAGACTCGATTCGCGGATCGGGGCATAGATTGTATTTTAAGAAGTGGCCGTGTGACCTGAACTCGCGTCCGATGCATGTTCCGATTTGGCGGGTTCTAAGAGACGCTCGTTCAATAACAGCGTCGAAACAGGTAGACAAGTGATAAAAGAGGTATCGGTCGAATGGATAAATTCGTCGAGGTGTGTCGATAAAGAGCGAAATGCCTCAAGTACGAATGAAAAATGAGTGTTAAATTGCGACGTGGCTCAAGAAATTTCCGCAAAGTGAGAAAGTTCGTTCGAAATACTTACTTGAAATTTTACGCGACCTCAACTCGTCGTAACGGGTTTTTGAGTTTGATCTACTCCCCGAGCGCCATGAAATTTCAACGATGACTTTTTACCACTGAAATTGTTCCGTCGGACACGTTTGCTTTTTTCTAAATTTTTGCATCTCCTTCGATTTACCTGAATCAAGATTTTTTTAACAGCCAAAACACGGTAGAATTTTACCTTGGGTGTGGTAATAAATCTTACCTTTACACTCATGGTCAGACGATTCTTAGGATTCGTGAATGGCGATGAAAAAGTTTACGGTGCTCAAGTTGTACGCGAAAAGTGAAACAATGACGCGAGGACTCGCGGAGCTGAGGACCGTATTTTCCAGCAACAAAATCGAATAATTGCAGAGACGAAAAGAAGAAGTTCGGAACCGGTTGATATTTAATTTCATGGCTATTAAATCCAGTAGAAATTTCGCACACGTGCGGATTCGCATAAAATTTTATAGAGACGGCGGCGACAAAGTAATTTGTATTCATGATATTCACCTAACGCCAAAACTCGTCTAGAAACACATATTATCGGGTGCGAAAGGTTCGTCTAACGATATTCCGAATCGGCAAAATGGGAATGGCGAAAATTTTTCTGCAAATATAACAACGGTCGGATCTACGCGTGATGAACGGATAACACACGTGAAAAACACGACTGAATAACGGAATAAAAATAAGCGCATTATAATGAAAGAATGAATCGAGTGACACGTTGTTCGGTTATAAAATGTTTTACGGAACGTGATTGAAATATAGCTCTACCGTAACAAAGGTTACATAGCTGGCCGTTGACAGAAGCACTGAAGTTGAGCAACTGATACATGACGTAACCCCGTCAGAGGAGACGAGCCCTACGAATCCCGGAGCGGTTACAAGTCACAAAAATACTAACAATAACTTTACCACAGGGGAATGTTGTTCCAGGAATAATTTTTACAACCGACAATATACCAATTTACGTAACATAATTGCCTAGTAATAGCAATTCAAATGTAACAAATGACTGGAACGCCAGCAGGCGGGATAAATTAGTATAATACGATGATATAGGTATGTATGTATGTATTTATGTACATAACGCGGCGTGCATTGCTCGTAAATCAAGGCTCTGAATCATCGCGAGAACTGCACGTTATCTTCTCGCGGAGAAATTTCATCTTCTCGTTACTTACCGTCGTTTAAATACCTACGTTACGCGATATCAGATGAGGCTAGAACCGAGTCACGAGTGGATATCGATAGCCGTTTATCGTGGTGCATAATAAGGCGTTCTTGACCCATTTATAGACAGATTCATTAACGGCAGGTTTTCATTCGACCGCCTGATCGTTAGCACTAACACTGTGTATAGAAACGTGCGTGGCTAGGCGTCACACGGGGGCTTGAAACTTGATTGAAAAGATATTTGAAACTGCAGCTTGGCTCGTAAATTCCGCGATTAAATTGCGAGCGAGTCGATAGATTTAATCGTCGAATAATAATTAGCAATACACACGAAACCGGAACGTAAGTTCAAGAATGAATCAAACATTTCGGTATCTAAATACACTTTGCCTAATCATCCGAGGAATGATTTCCACCGACGTTGATTACCCACCGCGCGTTATACATATTATTATACACACATATATTACAGCTCAAAAAGAGAGAGAGAGAGAGAGAGAGAGAGAGAGAAAGAGAAAAAGATACAGATAATCTTCTTAGTTTATTCGATAAGTGGCGTTTAACATTAAATAAACAAACGTTCTTGTATATACGACTTGTTGAACCCAGCGTCACATTATTCAGTTCGAAAATAGAGAACTATTTATGCGCGTAGTCAATTTCCGAACTCTCCGTGATTTAACACCGGAATAGCTCTCAGCTTGCCGCCAGACGCCAAGCTTTCTGTTGCGAAGGAAAGAAGTAAAAGAAAAAAAAAAAAAAAACAGTAGCGAAAAAAGAAAATGGACCGTGATTACATACTTTATACGCTTTGAGTAATCTACACTCAAAACTTCTACTTGTTTAGCATTAAATTCTACTCGTACATGCAGAACTTCACAACAATAAAATGAACTATCCAATTAAATTTTTTCACATTATCCTCGATTTGCCAGTAAATAGTCTCTGAAACTAAGTATGAACTGTGACCCTTCTGCGATGCAGAGTTGCGGTAAAGATTCGTTTGCACAAGGTTCTTGTTAAGTTCAGATTTTATCTTGTTTTATCATCAGGCGATTGTCTCGGAAGTATAACTGTACTGCATCGGTTACAAAGCAGCGAACGGGATGACGAAAACACTGCAGTTGGTTCGTTGGTCTGGAAATAAGAACCGTGGAGAATAGAATCGGTTCGTCAGCCGCGCAAATACTTACCGCCTAGTAAGCAATTGTAGAAACACCTACGTGTCATCACGTGCTACGTTGTGATAGCAATTTAAGTTGTAGGCAAATCGTTTGTGAAAACGTGCGGACAGATCGGTGAGTCTCGTGACCGACACTGTAGAGGCATCAGGCGTCAACGAATTTGCACACTGGCCAATTCTCGGGGTAAAACGTGAACACGTAAATCAAGAATCCCGCCGATGAGAGCGATTTATCATATGCCAGGAATAGAAAGAGGCAGAGAGAAAGAAAAAGATTTAAATCGACTCCACGCTGGTTTTTTTATGTTTCCTCGCGGTTTTGTTTAACGCTCAAGGAATTCCGTAGGAACGCTGAATCGACGGGTGGAAAACACTCAGACATTCCTGAAATATCCGACAATTGCCGTTAATAGCGTAAGCACGAGTTTACCTCATCCTTAGTCACCCTGACGCCGATCAATGGATGATATGCAAAAATGCACAGCGGTAATGACTCGTGTAATGACTTGTTCTTAGAGAGAACACGCGCGGTCGGGCATAAATTGCGGATTTAAAAGATTCTTCCGCGATCCTAATTACCGCGTGTCAATCTAGATGTTGCGTCGCAGCATCCCAAACTTTGCGTTTTACGCTGCGGCGTGGTATTTGTATAAAGATGTCGAGGCGTCATTTTAATATTTAATTAGACGCAGCTAAACTGCAAATTATGCATCTACTGCTGCTGCAACGACGAAATATGGCCCGAAAACAGTCGTACTCGAGTAATTGATTTTTATAGCCTTTGTCGTCACTCGCAAAATGGGAGTTTAACTTTATGAAACGTGTAATTGGTGCATCGTTACGCGTCTCCTAAACATTGGGGTTAAATAACTGACCTGGTTACAAGAGTAAATTTGTCTTCCCTGTGCCTGGATATATATTAATCCTTATTTTAATTGACCGGGCGTCATTAGATTCAACGAATCCGTCGTCCGTCTGCCCTACTTGCAATCGAATCACGAATTTTCTCTCCTAGATACAGGTATACACATCATTTGGTCGACGAAAGACGAGCTGCGAGGATCATCATGCAAACAAAGTCGCGAGCTTGTTGAGGCTTCTCAGGAACAAAAGCTACGAAATAAATGTGTGGACGATTTTCCAGTCCGCTAGGTTTCATCGGAATTATTATAATATGCAATCTGTACATGCAGGCTATCGCAAATTTCAATACGCTTAGTACAACCACTTCCGGAACGAAGCGAGGGTCGCTTCATTATTTTCAATTCAACCTCTGCGCTATGAAAATTCCTGTACTTTAAATTCAATAAAATTGACGTCTCATCGTCTTTTCTCAGCCGAAGACAGTCGAATCTGATCCAATCTTACGAGCGGCGAAATCACAATTGTACTTATCTAGCCGTGGAGCTTAACGACTTTGGTAAACGACCAGGAAATATAACTAAAAATAAAAATTATTTATCAACAGTGTCTCTTTGATTGAAACGAACGAGAACTGAACGAGAATAGAGAAATAAACTGACCGCACGCTACTTAATTTCAACTTTAGCTAATAATTTGTAGGTCGTTAAATAATTAATACAGATACGTAACGAATTACGAAACCCTGCAGAAATTCAGAAAGCACAGAGTTTAAGTTTGCCGACGAGGCTGGAACCGTTATAGGTCAGACAGAAACGTCCGCAATCAAATTTCTCCGAAACGATGTACAACGACTCGCAAATCGTCAGCTCGAAATTGACGAACCAATGGCTATCAATCGGCTGGCGGAATTCGATGATAACAGCCCGCGGTATGTTTAGACTCGAGGAAGAGGATCCGATGAGTATCCGGAAAACGCTTCTAGCTGTGTCTGCGGAGCATCGTCGAAACGGAGAGCCGAGCGGCGATCGAAACTCAGGAAAATAAGTCATCCTACGAAAGCGTAGGATTGGCAAGTCCACGGCGATCGCCTGCCAAGTCTTCGCTGCTAACAATAAGCCGATATAAGAACGTCGAGTGGGCGAAGATCTGCGAGAAGAAGCCGCATGGGGAACCTGGTTTATTAGCCGATCGCCTCGTAGCACGGTTTCGCTTATTTTAAATACTCCAAGAATCGCGCTATAGTTATACTCGTTCGACCGATGATTCAACAAGAAAGATTTTTCTTCGTGCTGTGATCGCTCGACGCTTTTGGCACGATCTCGGAATATTGCAACCTGGTACGGTTGCAGGGTTGATCCGAATTCGATGGCAAAGTTGAACGAGTGAAAAAATGCGATAAAGACAATTTTTTCGAGCTACCCACAGTTAAGCGTACTATTTTCTCATTCTGCTGTGGATGGGTGAAAAATAGTTTGAGTGGAGTTTGATTCGCCAAACATCGATACTTTGGAATATTGATAATAGGTGTCGATTTTAGGTCAACCTTCGTTTACTTTGGGAGGAAGAATTCGCAGCGTTAACAAATCTTCAAGTTTCATTATCTCAAGTAGCATTATCTCAGATGAATATCTAGAAAAAAAAATGTGAATGTTCAGCTGGTTATCTGCCCAGTGAGCTGTTATAACAGAGCATTGATATTAGGAATTAGGTGGAGAATGGAAATGATTCGAACGACTCTGCACAGTCTCTACATGGTTAGAAAAAAGATTTCCCAATATTACAAACTGAAAGAAAAAGTACAAATTACGATTTGAACGTTAAAATTACAAAAATTTATGTCACATTTACTAACAGAAATGTATCAAATAACACAAATACAAAATGGATCTGTTGGGACATTACGTTCGGTTAAATTTTTTTTAACAGTGCACGTAGAATTTAGTACCGCTCAATTCAATGCTGTTCTAAAATTGCAAGGCTGTATTAATGTAATAAAGGAAATTGGGTGATCGGTCACAGCTCGTCGAAGGCACGTGCAGAATGTCCGCAAATAACTCTTTTACGCGATTTTCACGGCTCTCGAGAGAAACTCGGAAGTCGTTTCTGTACTGACCTGAAATACCTCGGGATACATTTTTTCCCCCCTATAACCGACGCACGCATAATAATCTCGGATCGAAATACGTTCTCGAAAGCCGAAACCATGGTTGCCGGAAGATACTAACGCGTTACACGCGCGATACGCCGCTTCGGAATTCATTTATTTTCACTCTGCTACAACGACTTTAGCGTTATACAATTTCAGCACAGCGGGTGAGCTCTCTTTCGCTAAAAACCGTTTTTGCACACAAGCCATGGTATTGAAAAATTCGAGCTAAGTATTTTCTTGATGCCTTCTTCGCGTTGTTGTAGATAGATATCGCATATCGATACTTCTCCTTTTTCTCACCTCAAAACCGTTAGTTGTCCAGTTTGACCGAAAAGAGTACAGATTTTCACATTTCCCAATTATCGCGTCTTAATTCATGACTTGTCTCTAAAGTTTCACTCCCATTCAAAAATGAATCACCGAACCGAGTGACTGAGAGATAACGATCGTTTAAGTGCTCATTGCATTCGAACTAATGGGAATTTTGCTTTGAAATTTTGACCACATATTCTTGAATAGTTATACTAACGATTCGTGCAATAAAAAAAAAAGACGATTTTTCGATCGGTCTAAACTGGTTTCCCCCCTTAATCTTTTCCACGCCGCTACGCATTGCACCTTGAAAATTTACGTATAGTAGTCATACGTATAACAATACCACGTGTACTACATGCTTTGTGTAAATATGTAAACGAAATTCTTACGGGGACTAATATGTTGCACAATATGGGTCACACGGTACATTTGATGCTCTCAGATAAACTGAAACGATTTTAATACACAGCAAGAACTCAAACACCGAGTATTCACTGATAAACTTTCATCTGTGCCATGCCGCTTGTGTATAACACGATATTAAATATTCGTTTTTTTTACCTCCTTTGTTTGAATCGAGGCGTGAGATTTTTATGGGACACATTACTAAGTTTAACAATTTTTATCAAATTACCGACGTCATCGGAAGCGATTGAACGATTAATTGAAACACTGTATAAATAATAACGATAGGTTCTTTGTTTTTAATTTTTTTTACCTGGTTCTCTGACATATCCCGCTTGGTGCAGACCTGAAATTAGTACATCAAGATTATTCGTGTTTAATATTTATGCCCAAGATAGTTAAAAAAAAAAAAAAAAAAATACTGATAGTTAGAAAAAATCGTAGTAAATGTTTTTTTTTTTCTCGTCCCGGTGAATAGATTCTATGAAAATATTTGCACAATTGCAGAATAGTAACCTAGCGGAGTAGCTGTACAACGGAGTGCGTGACACGTAGGACTATTCATAGCGCAAATATGTCACACACCATTTACGCGAAATGACTGTTGTATGTACGTAAATACTCGTAGAGTATATATACGCTTGTTATAATTCAAATTACAAAATTTTTGCCGTGTCTCGGTTCAGCTTTCTGCATATATTTGTGCGTCATTGAAAAGCGCGAACAGCTCGCATCGTTTTATGAATCATATTTCCTCGGCACGTGTTTGTCTTGTGACGACAATTTCCGACAGGAGGAGGATGCTGTGGAAAATCGGGAGTGATTCTATGTTCACATATTTAAAAGCGACCGGGAGCTTTTTGCAATGAAATTTCGTCTACGGAAGATCCGAGAATAAGAGTATAAACATCAGGTTGACAGGTCAAACGGAACGGCGGCATGCACATCTGCCAGACCTTGGACGAGTTCTAAATTCTCTCTGTTGTACAAGTAAAGTTAGGCGGGTGACATAACGCTTGGGAATTAAACCGCGGTGGAGAATTTAAATTTAAGATAAGCGCGCTCGCTCGCCGTTCTGCTTGCAGCAATTGCGGCAATGTGTGTAAGTAATCGGGCGATATTGTTCGCAGGAAATTTGAAACCTCTTGAAGGTGTAAAATATTTATCTCTGTTAAAAATATCCCCAACATGTGAAAAGGCGAGTCAATGTATCGAACGGGAATTTTTAACGTCAAATTTTATTTCCTCAGTTCGGTCGGTGCGTGATTCGATAAAATCGATTTTATTTATTGACCGAGACGATAACGCGAGCGAAAATATTCAGCTGGAATATCAGCTGTTGGAACTGGTTGTAAGCCGGAATTTGCGTGGTGGAATTACGCCGCAGATTGCGCGGAACTGACGCGGCTAGGCGAAAATTTACGCACAATACGTGCATGCTACGAAGATTCGTAATCCATCAATGGACGATGATGCAACCGTTTCGGCGAATGAGCCATGAATGAATAGTCCTCGACTATGAGCGTAAGTCGGTGCAGGATGAAACGGGTCTGCGTAAGCGTGTGTAAAAGATAAAAAAAAAGAAAAAAATCCTGATCGTTAAGAGAAATAAGAGACATTACAGGCAGCAAAGGTATATTTGCAGACTTTATTTCTGTGCGTACATATAACTCAGTTTCTAATTCTCGAGAGTTGGGTAATCCCTTGGTTATTTTCACGGAAATTAACCTGCTGATGGCGATCGTTTGTCGGCATAGAAAATAGACAACCCGTGAGATGTGAAAACAGTTTTCCTTGGCTGCAGGGGGAATGGAACGATTCTTTGAGGTCACATATTACCATAGCCACAGAGCGAAGTTAATTTTTCAAGTTTCCGAACTGCGCAGTTTGATCCCGTCTGACCGGGAAGAGATGCATTTTTCACCACGCATAAGCGAAAGCGAAATCTTATAACGTAAACTAACAAAAGTCAAATAAATTCGAAGCCCGCAGGGGATAATTGTTCATATCACGGATGTACGCAGTATTTTTTAACACGCACTTTCACGTCAAAGCGAAAGGCAACGAATTAGATCAGATATATTTACCCTCCCTGATTTGCAGTTTATTTTTACCACCTTACATTCACATTTTCTTCTTTTCCTTTTCATTTATAAATACAGCTTACAACGATCACATGCACCGCGTTTACTGCAGCTTGTTGAACGCGGTCGGTGGATTCTTGAACAAAGATAACAAAAAAAAAAAAAACCACAATCATAAAGAAAGAAGAAACTCGCATAATAAGGTCGTGCAATAAAAATGTGCAAAAATATCTGAAAACGTGCCAAGGTGCACATTTACTTGTCCGTTGGAGGGAAGGAGGGAAGGGAGAGGCTTTTCTACCTTTTTTCGCAACATCAACGCGAGTCATTTCATCGAGATAATTGAGGCGCACAATCAGTACGAGTCATGCCTAAAAAAATACTCGTGACGTCCTTGCACGTAGTTGTTGTCCGAACGACTCGAAATACCGCGAATTCGTCACTGCAGAGGAGTAAAAATTTTCCCACCGCACCCGATTCGCCGGACGATCTGCAGAGGCACAGAACTTGGCTCGATATTTGGACGTTCTGTAGTTTTACAGCCTTACTCATTTGAAAATACATCCGTGTTCCAGGACGCGAAGCAGGAACAACGACTTTCCGTTGACGATGTTCATCGGGGCGTTCGTCTTGACGCTTTTCTTCAGCTACGCGCAGGGCATTCCCGATTTTTCCGACCTACCGCCAGGGCCGTACTGCGGTGCACAATATCCGGCATTGCGATGCTGCGATGGGCGTAAAGACGTCTGCAGTGCTCCGATTGTCGGGACGTTGTGCTACTGCGACGATTTTTGCGACCGAAATGTAACCTCAGATTGCTGTCCCGATTACTGGTCCCACTGCAAAGGGATGCCTGTAGACATTGGACCACCGAAAAGTGTCAGAGGTAAAGAAATGCCGTTGATTGTTAACGGATTCGCATTATTGATAGGGAGCGAATTAAATTTAGTTATTTTAAACACACCTTTTCTAAGCAATAACAAATTGCTTTTCGTTACAGCCAGCTGTTTCTACGAGGGGAAATATTACGGTCACGGACACTCGACGAAGGAGAATTGTAACAAATGGTAGGTTGATCGATTGAAAATGTTTCAACGTGTCCGCAATTTATCTAATTGACTAATTATATGGTATATAAGGGGATAGGCGGGCAAAATATGCCCACTAAGGGAGGAATAACGTTAGGCCAATTTCGTCAACGCAATTTTTTTTTCGTCGGTCTAAAAATAAATTTCAAGTGTAATCGGCATTTTTTGAAATCCCATTTCATTGTATATGGGGCCCATTTTGTCCGCCTCTTCCCTGTATAGCATCCTGGATAAAGGGAAACACGTGAAATCAATTGATCGCTAATTTTTTATCATCTTAGCAAATGTTCAGCTTTGGGAAGGAAGCCGGAAATGCTTTGCGAGACGAACCGTTGCTTGGTGGAACCCGAGATCATCGATGCTGTGAATTACGAAAGTGATCGGTTGGGATGGCGGGCTGAAAACCACTCCGAATTCTGGGGAAGAACCCTCGCCGAGGGCATGAAGTTGAGACTGGGAACGTTGAACCCCGCGGAATACGTGAGCGTTATTTATTATCGCGATCATTATTTCGCTCCGTTTACAATTTTTCCAGTAAACTTTTCAAGCACGCGGCTGATTAAGAAATGAAGCAAAAATTTCATGCAAATTTCACAGGTGACCAAGATGATCCCGATTCGCGAAGTCTACGACCCCGACAAGCTTCCCAAATACTTCGATTCCAGAAATAAATGGAGGGGCATGATCGGCGGTATCAGAGACCAAGAATGGTGCGGGGCTTCGTGGGCTTTGTCCACCGTCGACGTCGCTTCCGATCGCTACGGCATCATAAGCATGGGACGAGAAGTCGTCGCGCTTTCCGCCCAGCATCTCTTGTCCTGCAACAACCGAGGACAGCAAGGATGCGGAGGCGGCTACCTGGACAGGGCCTGGATTTTCGTTAAGAAAAATGGGTGAGGCTGCCTGAGATCTTCTTTCACTTTTCCGAATCTCTGGCGATGAGAAAAATTTCATCTGTCATGTTACCAAAATATCCTACAGAGAAAAATCCGTATCGTTGTAATAACGGGTTGAACATGGTTGAAAGTACAAGTAAATGTGGCACAAGTATCTGTACTCAGTGTAAATACCATATTGCTACTGCAACGTCGAATATGCTGGTTTAATTTGCCACATTTTTATCATCAAATAAGACCGTGTCATCAATTTTTCATTGTGCCAGTATCGAATTATGAGGAAATATAATACGAGTGACCCTAATCGAAATGAATTAATAATTAACACAGACCAGATTTTCTGGTTATCAAGCTATAAAATTTATTCGAATTTTTAGTAGCAAAAACAATATTTTTCGATTATGGTAAAATGGTACGACGAAAATTATAAATCTTCTGATTAATAACCTGGATTTTAACTTTCGTTGCAGTCTGGTAGACGAAGATTGTTATCCGTGGACGGGCGTCAACGGAAAATGTAAAATCCCAAAAAGAATAACTCTTGACCAAACTCAGTGCCGAAGGCCGCCCGGTTCGACCAGGAAAGAATTGTACAAAATGGGCCCAGCCTATCGTTTGGGAAATGAAACGGACATCATGCATGAGATGAATAAATCAGGACCGGTGCAAGGTAAATATATACTGCAGACAAGAGGTCGGGACTGTGCGTGGAAATACTGTGAAATCCAAACGGCCCTGTGAACTCGACTTCAACTATTTTCTTATTTTACAGCTACGATCAAAGTCTACCCCGATCTATTCGTCTACAAATCTGGTATATACAGGCATTCCCCGACGGTAGAAGATTCTCGCACAAGCTATCATTCCGTCAGAATAGTCGGTTGGGGCGAAGAAATCGTTTCGTACGGACCACCGGTAAAATACTGGGTAAGTTTTCGAAAACGGGCAATATTAGATACTCTCCTTTATCTGGTGAAAATTTTAAACCGAATGGTCAAAAGATTTCAGAATCGGTTTTGTCGTTTTTGAGCTGATAAAGCCACACCTTGTGTATCGAAGGTATAAGACTTACCAGTCTGAATTGGTGCGCTTTTTGAAGAAATGAAACGCGTGTTGTATTTGAAAATCGGTTCTCTTGAATTTCACGTATGCTTCTTATCGTTTCCTCAGGTCGTGGCCAATTCCTGGGGTGAGCATTGGGGTGAAAACGGATTCTTCAGGATTTTACGAGGAGTGAACGAATGTGAGATCGAAACCTTTGTCTTGGCTGCCTGGCCCAAAGCAATACTGTAGATATACGAACGTATTTTCACGTGTTCACATTTTTCTATCTACACACGATGAATATAAGAATCATACAGACAACGTTCACGAATCACCGCTGTATTTATTAGCACACTATGTATACTAATAACTCGACAGTTTCGATTATAATAACATAATATAATACTAAACATATTGTATGTATACGTGTATAAGATATTTCAAGTGAAGAAAAATAACTCGTATTGATAACGAACTCTTTACTACGGTATACGTATAATATATATACATATATATACACACATAAAATTACACGTAAATGTATATTTTTATGATGACAATATTTTATCAAAATATTATAATGACATACGTACCACTTATGTAAACTCTGCCATATTATTCACTAAGATGCACAAATTATTTAATAAAATATCACATACCTAGGTTATATGTGTTATAACAGTAAGTCTTCTAAACTTTACTATTCTCGATAATGCTAGAAATGAGAAATAACAACATTTGATTTGATAATAAAGTAATATTGCAAGAAAAAAAAAGAACGCCGTTAGTCAATGAAACTGCAACGATTACACAATTATTCCAAAACTCGTACATTCTAATACAGAGGAAACAGGTGGATAAAAGTAGGATCTTTTTTTCTGGTAGAATTCCTTCACCCGGGTTTGATGTGAAACCGGTGGTTCTAATCATCAAATTCAAATAAAATAATACACATGAATGGCGTTCTATGATTAAACAAGATTCGTTGATGAAGAGAATGTAGAATGCAGATGGGGAGCCCTCGCAGCTTAGCCATTTCAAATTTCCCGCTGGACGCTTCTCGTTCGGTACGTCAGGTGAAGCGTGTGGTTCGCGACTTCGCCGAAAGGTGGAGATGCAATTCGACATCGACGGCGTTCGTTACCACAGGTGTGTGTGAGTGTCCACTTTGCGTATCTGAACTCGATTTCCGTACTCAATCAGCGCTGCCATCGGCGAAAAACTAGGGAATTTGTTGCGGACCGACCAGCGGCGCATGCGCGGAACACAGGCATGCACGTATGCAATACGCATATGTGTCGTGTAGCGATGAGTAAATAACCTGACGTGCGTAAACTGTTTATGTCGGCCTTCAATTATCACACCCTCGCGTGGTCATGTATGTCAATAATACAAGATACGACCTCGACTGAACAGCATGGAGCTCTGACGGTGAAGGAGGATCAATTTCGCCAGTAAACGAATCGCGCACTCCAGCCGGGCTTAATTAACCACCTCAGAAAATCCAGGTACGTCCAGCGAGCTCGGCGTGCGTAAATATTGCGTACCCGCGATTCGAATCATGCATTCTAACCGCTTCTGTACACGTACCGAACGTCGTCGTTGACAAAGGTAACAAGAAAAACACCGTGGGACGGTGTTTCGTCTTGTCACGCCTCGCACGTTGCCGCAAACACGCGTCGAGTCGTAGGCTTCGATATACTTTCGCCTTTATACCTCTGAGCCCCGGTGAATTTCAAATATCAATCGAATTTATCGTCACGAGTCTCGCTGAGAGGAGCGCGTCACGCATTGTCCAATTGTTTGAAAGCCGGCAGTTCGTTTTGGAAAGTATATTAACGCGCATCGGTAACCTTGTGGGTGAATTTTGCGTTCCGTTATTTATTTCGTCCGCAGTGAAATAGTTAAGTCATTTTTTCGCACTCGGCTTCGTATCTATACCCGACGCGACAACGGAACGAGTAATATGCCGCTGCGAACGAAGCCCATCGATCGCACAGGTAAGATATCTTAATCCAATAACCATTATAATACCTATATCTTTGCAAATACGATTTAGACTAGCAGCCTTTAGGGTTTATGGCGAGGAAAAGGTTTCCTTCCGCTGCATTTCTACCAGCGAATATCCGAGCCTCGTCGTTGTTACGTATCGCGTTGGATCATCCACTTCTCGACTTCTCCAATCGTCCTCTGTCCATTCTAATACATCATATTATACACAACGAGATAAATTGGTCAGCAAACATGTATGTATGCATCTACCTACCTGCTTACGCGCATATTTACAAGCAAACAAACCGACCCTCGCATCCATCGCTCGGTTTTATTCAAGTACCGACGTACTTGCTTACATGCCTACCGCATACATCAACACGTGGGGGTAGTCGGGAACATATTTCGAAGTTATATTCACCCGACCCTGACTAACGGGCTCCATATCCGGGAATACGCCTTCCATGAAATGCTTTCAAATTCAAGCCGTTCTTCGAAAAATTTGGAAAACGAATGCGCACGATTAATCATCTGACTGGAGGTCGGTTCATTGGTGGGTGTAAAGAGATTCAGAGTCTTCGATGTTAAGCTACATATTTGTTTTCGGTTCGTTGGAAGAACTTAAATTTCCGACCTGTAACCAGCTCCGTGTCAACATCGAATGCTCCAAAGCCTAGGCTTATTGTTAGGCTCTTAAGAAGCGTCGATACGAGAGCAAAGAAACGATACCGTTTAGTCAAGCTGTAGGAGGGAAGAATTTAAGAAGAACAAACCTCGACCTTTCCGAAAGTATAATATAATGGCATATCGATAAAACAACCGTCGTATCTGCACATCCACAACTGCAGCATTGGCTCGTTGTTATACCTGTAATAAAATGATCAAGCTCCCTAATTCCGTTTGTTCGTGAACGTTCAAACTTGGCAGAGGTCGTTAAAAATAAAAGGTTCGAAGCGTTTGGGAGGTACGGAAAAACACGGGCCCACGATATCGAATCATCCTGCAGCCGGTAGAGTGGCGACCGAATTCGGGGTGAAAAATTCCGCGAGAATTTCCCCGATTTCTAAAGTCCGTTTTTCAAATCCTGCTTACTGCAAACAAATCAGATGTTGTTATACATCGACCCACAATTATCAAAAAATGTTACAGTTACGTATGTATACTAAGTAATTAATCGATTTCGAACATAATTAAATATCGTATGTTCACGCGTCCGCGTCGCAATTATTGGAATTGCGTCTTGCACAACGCGAACTCCTACAATTCTAATCAAAGGATTATAGGTACTTTGTGGGTTGGATATTGATTGCCTCAAAAAATACTATAAATTTAAAAATATATTCTAAAATTAATCGACTTGTTGTAGAGATACAGTTTTCGTTGAGTTACCTGCGGCTTAGTTTAGATGGATGATTATCGAGAATATAGATTTAAAGAAGCGTGTTGGATATTCCCGAAGCTAAAGATCTTTAGTTTCAATTTTCAGGACGATGGTGCTAGTCTGTACCACCGAGAAGATCGTTTTAGGCGGACGTTCGATTTTCGAAATATTTCAGTTGTGGGCAATAGTCGAAGTGGGAGGAAATTTGGTTTGAGGGCTGGAGACGTAAGTGAGTAAAATGCATGGTATTTTATAGTTGGTGCAAAGTTTAGAGGAACGGCATGAAAGGTGGGAGAAGGATCAGGTAAATTTTTAAAATCAAACAATAAGCGACCCTTTCACGCCCACGCTGTCCATCTTGGTTGCCGTCCACATCTGTCGACCAACCGAATGTTCTAAAACGGGAAAAGCACGTGTTGGGGAAATTTTTGTGCCTTGATTTATTGTCTATTTCGAAAGTTATTTGCAGCTGCCGGACAGCGCGATACGGATCGACCTGGCTAGGGTTCGGCTTATCCGTCCTTGGAATTTTACAAAATTGACCTGGCCATGGTCATTACCGGGTTCGACGTGCCCGTACTTATTGTTAGAATTTTACGAACGGTCTAGTCCTAAACTCTAACGGTAGTTTTAGAATGAAACTAATCTGACAAATCTACTCATTTTTACACAAATGCATACGTCGCGACAACGTGAAAGCGATACGATACACACAATATTATGCCTCGTAATAAATACTTGTAAGATATTCAATTAGTCATTTATCCGAACAGTTCTGCTGCTTGATACATGATCGCGATACATGCCGAAGTAAATTTGACAGACATTCGAACCAGAGATATTCCTCTCCATAAAATTTCTCTCAGTTTGATGAAGTTTTCCTGATTTCCTTTCCGTCAATACCCATCGCCGGATCAGCTACCGTTCGGAAGATTCCGCGGCATCCATGCGCGTCTACTAAAAAATTTCAGAATGATCTACACGCCGGATAGTCGGAATCTATCGCAGCCGTTTTAGCCCCTGTTCACGCGTACCCTATAGTGCATTCGTACTGGATGCCACGTGAACTCCTACAACGCGAATTAACTAGTTATAGGTGGTTAGGTTTGAAACGAAGTTGATAGCTATCGACAGAATAACGGATATATCGTACAAGTTTACCGATAAAGTTGGATTCAACCGTAGAGTTATGGATACGTCTGTTCTCTTGGTAGGTGCGTGGACAACTGGTTTTTGGAATTAGAGCTTGGGAGAGGCAAGATTGTGGGAGAAGGTGGAAAGAAACCAGAACAAAACTCGTAAATTGCAGGATGTGGTCGGAAAAATGCAGCTAGGTACTTGGAAGGGAGAGAATAGCAGGAAGGATCGGACGTTGAAGGACCTAGCGAAAGTCGGAGAAAAGAGATGTGTGACAGTAGTGGATTTTGCGACGCAACAGCCCCGATTGCTCGACTTCTCTGCAAGTGTACCGTATGTTTTACGCTTTCACTGTTGCAGCTTGCGTTTTGCGTGCCTAGGAGACGCGGATTAGCCCAGTCGCTGTGTACGAAAAGAACATATGAAATGGCAATTTGCCGATACCATTATTTTCTTTTTTAAATCGCTGGCCGAGGATCATTGGTGATCTAAATCCAGAATATCGACAGATTATGCAGTAGCTTTTACGGCCGTTTTGAAGTTACGGTTTGAGGGGGTGCTCAAGTCAATTTCGACGTGTCGTATGTACCTCCGAATATCAAAGTCCACGTATCTCAGCTGCAAAAAAGGGCTTAACAACCCCTTTCTATACGCAATTCGAAACAAAAACTTTCCAACACATTTTCGTTTGACGCAGCAATAAAGAAACGAATTTGTATCGCGATTTCGTAGAATCCATGCCATTTCTTTATTTCTGCGTCAAATCAAAATGACTTACATTGATTTTATTCGGAATTTTATATAGAATGGAGCTGTTTGGCCCTTTTTTGTGATTCATAAATTCGAAGACACATACGTCAACGTAGAAATCGACCAGGGCACATCCCCTTAAGTCGGAAAATATCGATGGTAGAAAAAAAATTTTAGTAAAAATTTCTAAACAGGCGATTACTTATTTGACAAAAACAAATTTCTCCATACGTTCAAGATGCCGGAAAAAGCTAATGCAAAATCCGTTCTAAATTCTGTATTTGGACCGACGACCACCCCCCAATGGTGCAAAAAAAAAAAAAAAATTCATGGCATTGAAAAATTGCAATTTCAAGCGTACATTCCGACCGGAGACCGGCAACAAGAATCGTCTCGACGGTCGGCGGTCTTCCCTCTTTTCGCGACGATACGAAATCGGTCGTCTGCGATTTCCCAAATCAGACGAGACTCCCGAGTTCTACTCATCGCGCAGACATTGCAGACGACGCGACGGTATTTTCGCACGCAGGTCTCCTATTCCTTCCACCTCCTCGTCCGTCGCCCCCCCCCCCTCCCCCCCCCAAGTTTCGTCCTCGTCGAGAACCTTCCGTCGTCGTCGTCGTCGATTCGCCGTCCTTGTTTCGCGCGTATTGATCCGCCCCGAATCCAGTTTACCTCGTCGGAGGTTCTCGCTCTGGGCAAAGGAGAGAGGGATGGTGGGGTTAGGGAAGGGGAGCGAGGGGCAAACCGTAGTGCCGGTTGGACCACGTTGCCAGTCGAGAGAAACTCTTCGTTCGTTCGGCTCCGAAAGTTTCCAAATTGACCGGCTGTCGTTACCCGGCCTCCGCTAGTCGAGTGTTAGATGAATTATTTGGTCTTCCTTGAACCAACCGCACCTCGTTCCAGTCTTGTCGTCATTTGACGAACCTGGTGGTAAGTTTTATCAAAATTTTACATGGATTCGTGTTTCTCTTTTCGTTCTCGATGTTCGAACACGTGGATCATGGATCGTTGTCCACGCGGTCGGATAATCAACTTTTCATCCAAATTTGTTCGGGCTTGCGCGTGCATTTTTCAGAAATAAAATTCACAATCGATGTTCGGACCGGGAACTTTTCAGATATTGTTTTCGTTTGATTACGGTACATTATACACCATGCGAATTTGATACGCGGCATACCTCTAACAATAAATATTTTATAAGTGAACGTGATGCAAACTAGTCAGTTTACACGGTAATTGGCAAAGATTGCGACAATTGCTAACGACGATGTTAATTGTCACGATAGCGATGTACAGCTTTTGGTTAGCAATCCGTTATTCTTGCAAAGATTATAACCTTCTACTGTAAAAGTGTGCTGCATACTCGATAAAGATAGTAGACTCGAGTACGTACCGACTTTTTTTTTACTTTTCTTTTACCTTCTTTTTTAACGAGCTAGTAAATTACGACTTGCACACGGGTAGGTTGTTGAACGTTACGCTGTGAATGTTGTACAGAACAGCTGAAATAGTACGTTAAACTTTTAATCCGAACTACGTGTCAGGTATGTAATGTGAAAAGCTAAAACTGGAGCAAAGATACCGCGTAATCTTGTATTCTTCATACATGTACCGTTGTCGAGTGATTCTGTTGGTCAATTTTTTGATTGACGATTGCAGCAACAGCTGCTCGCATCACGTCGGCTTTGATCTCGAATCCTTTGAAATTTTCGATAAACGAATTGACGGAAAACGTGATGATTATCGTGCGGTTATCATAAATTACAATACTCAAACGCTTACTCCGCTCGCCAAACACAATGTTTCTGATTAGAACTCTGTCTCTCCGCCATCGCGTATCTTGATCTGTTATAAAAATCAAACGGAAGAACACGGACGACGCACGATCATTTTCACGATTTAATTCGAGCCTGAATCACTGTACGCATTGCCGTATGAATCGAGCGACGCTTGTTACATTACGTTGAAAAATTGAATAAACAAAAGGTTGATAAGGAAATCCACGTGCACTGATAGCGGTGCGCGTGAATCGATCGCGAATTCCATCTCGCGTGTAAACATGGAGGCAAAATTAGTTACGTATCTAAATTGATGCTATAAAATGCCGCGTTGCTTTATCCGGTGAAAAATAGAACGGTTCGTTGTTCCTAAGCTACGGAAGAAGACGAGAACGAGGAGAAAAAAAAAATGAGAATACGTCGACGCGTGTGGATGTGAACGCAAAATAAAAAAAAAAAAAAAAAACAGTTGCAGCCGTGGCAGAGTTTAGAAAGTTGTACGTACGATAAAAATACATGCAAAAATCTAATCTAATATCAATTTCTCAATCAATTTTCGATATATAAATTGTGGGTATTCTTCTTGATATGGAACCGAAGATTGATATTTCTCAAATGATTTATCATACTTGCAGCAATCCTTTTACAATGAACAATAAAAATTTTCGATATCTGTATAATCTATCGTCTTTAGCGAGCATATGATTATCAGTCACATTATGGCATTTGCGGTATTCATGATCCAGTTCGCGTAAGAGTTCAGAAAAACCACGAGTTTTTAACATCCTATTCGCAATTTCTTACGCATGTCGCGGGCGATGATTCGGGTTTCTTCCATTCAACGACCTTCTTCCCGTCATTCGAACTTCACCTCGTAATAGCGTGTAAGATTCGCCAGTCGTATCGCCGAGAAGCAATTGTCATATCCACGTGTTGAACATAAATTGTCAAGTTCGCAAGCCACGTGTATCAGCCTGTAAAATGACGTAATACGATCTCGACTGGCAGATATTATACGACTATCGCTGACCGACGAGTGTTGCGGAAACGCAGCTGAAACATGGATGCAAAATTTAAATTAACTAACGAATTTCGAAGCCGTATAACAAGATTACGATCCAATCAATCGCCGCTGCTTTTCACGACCTCGAATGATGGTCAATATCGAGTCTCGATTCGAATGAATTACCGCTAGATATATGTATAATAAAATATTTGCTCTCGAGATCGTCCGGGTATAATATCCTGGTAGATTGCAAGGCGAATGTTTGATCACGGAGATAAGCAATAGAATAGTCTGCTATAACCGTTGCCGAGAGTGGGGGTAAAAAATTAGAAGCGCCAAAATATAGAATTTCCAAATATGCATAAGTCTAATTCGTAAAATTAGAAAATTGTAGAAAGTCCGAGTACAGAAATTTGAAAATACAGAAAGTCGACAATTATCTAAGAGCAAGACGTAGAACGACAAAATCTAAAAAATGTATACGATTCTACATTTTGGCATTCTACATTATAACCACTTTATACTCGCCTTTCAACGTATGTTAAAAACTATAAATTAAGTTTTGGCTTCTTAAAAAAATTCCAATATCGTGGCCCTTCTAGTTTTTGACCCTCCTACTTTTCACCCCCACCCATTGACGACAAATTACGCAGTGATGAAGCGGGTAACGGAAACTATGATCGTCCAGGCAAAGAACCGACTTCTCGCATCCTACGCACGTCTGGATTCGTTGCACACGTCTGCTCGTTCCTTTTGGCGTATAATCGATGTTGTACGACACGTGCGATTTATGGATGCCTGCATCTATGTATTCAGTGGATGTAGATTTTGCTGACGTAATTCCTAGTGTGTACTCTAGTTTGCCAATAGAAAGGAACGAACCGGTGCGGATATTAGGACGGCTTTTTGACGCGTGGGCAGACCGGCCGAGCCCCCAAATCCATAATAGTAGATGAAACAGGTGTAGAGGCTGGAATGCCGGTTATATTTATCGAATAGAGAGCGCCGGATTTTCTTTTATTCTTCTTTTAACTCCTCGTGATTTTCCCGCACTCCGTCGACGGCTTCTTTTAGCTTCCAAATCGTTTTCTTTCTCTTCTACCAAGAATCCAGCTTCGTCTGCAACACTACGTTGCTTTTTTTTTTCCCCCTAACGACTTACTGTCCCGTTTCTTTTCTTATCCATTCTTTTTCGTTTTTCCCCTCAAATCTCTCTCGCTCTTTCTCGTCCACTTCGAGATTTTCACATGCCGCAGGTATATTATACACATCCGCGCCTGTTTGGCGCAGTTTTCTAGAAACGAGTGAAAATATCACGCAAAGATTTTCAACCTGGCTGAATCGTTAGTAACGCTAACGTAACGACAAAATAGTTTAAAAAACGTCGTTACCTTGCATTTTTTTAAATTATTCCGAACAAGTCTAGTTTGCAAAATTTATTTGTATTTTGTTGATATTACATCAATGGTTTACTGAAATTCAAACGATTCTAGAGTTGTGTGAGGTAACAACTTTTTTCAAAAACACATATTTGTTACGTTATCCTTACGAATTACGATCCCACGTAGATTTGACGAGGAAAAAACGAACCGCCAGCGACGCGCAGACTGGTATTTTAATCACAAGTACCCCCATTAATTGCTGTATTATATGTACATACGCTTGTCTGCAAGTCATCAACACCTCTGACATACGTTACACTTACGGTTAGATGTAAAAGTATGATACTCACGCTCTTTGCTTACAGAGACGAATACATGTTTATACGTCATTTGATTACATGCCTTTCACGCGTTAATTGAGGAGTCTGATACAGCCAGAATATGAAAGCAAATACTCAACATCACTTGAAATTAAATATTCTCGAGTCTTACGCGGTTAGGTTTATTCCCTTCTGTATTTACAGTCATCCTCTCGTTAGGAGGTCTCGTAACCCAGTCCTCACAGTCCACAGTTTGGCCAAGTGCTCTATTATTTTTTTATTTTTTTCTCCATCACCTTATCATTTTCCCCATGACTTGGCATCCTATTTTCCTTGTAATTATTGTTATTACAACGTTAAAATGAAAGGGAATGCAGTAAGGATAATAATAATAATTGATCGTAGTAATAAAACTTGATGAAATCACACCGTTCTCCGGGATCACACGACGGTATAATTTCGCTTCAGCTTTCGCCAATGTCATCGACACATGCATATAATATGCGTCGAACTTTCTTCATGTTTCTTCACCTAGATTATATCTTTTTTTTTTTTAATTTTTTTTTTTTTTTATCATCCGTATCACCGTCGATCGTGCATTGCATGCACCGACACGCGCGTACTCTTTTGATCTCCACAGATAGCCAGCTCGTCGTATCGTGTGTAGGCCATTGAAGGAACCGTCGTTGTTTCGATTCTAAGCATCTCGTTGCCAAGCCCATTATAGAGAGTCACTGACCGCATTCACGATAGACGTCGAGGTAGATCGTCGTGTAACCGTGCCAATTGGTCTGCAGTCGATTCTCGTCGCGAGGGCTGCCTCCTCGACTTTGCGACGACGAACAAGGAACGCGCTAATGCTAATGCTGATGCTAATGCTAATGCTGATGCTAATGCCAATGCTGACTCTGCACGCGCCTACAAATTTTCTCCACGTCGGACGAACCTACGCAACATGTGACAACATGTACGGATGCCTTTGATTACGGGAGGAATGCCCCTACAAAGTAGTTATCCTTCGAGATGAGACGCGCCGATCAGACGCGAAGATTTAAGTCGAACCGTACAAAGCGAATGCAAATATTACGTTAAGCAGTTGCGAGAGACAACAATTACGTATATTTATATTAATCATCGTAAGTAATTGCTTGACGTAAGCCTTCTGTTCTCAAAGTGAAAAACGGACGATATTTCCGACACATCGGTATGGTGTAAAAAAAAGACTACAGCACTTTATGGGTAGCACGATCAAAATTAATGTTTTTCACAATTATTGATAAATTTTTACCGATACAGCAGTTGTTCAATTTAAGAGATGAAAACACAAAAAAATTTCAACGTCGGATAACTTTGCCAAAATTATACAGATGCGATAATATTCAATAGGTGCATACATGTACACTAGTCGCTTTTTTCCCGATTTTCCCAGCATTTTACAACGGACAATTTTACTCCTGTTACGCGTTCAATCAAGGACACAGTTCTCTGTACATAAGCCAGGTATATATTCGACCAATCGCAAATTCCCGGATATATCTCTCTGTTCGGTCGGATTAAACCAGTTATATTCACAACGAAAAATTACGAAGCGTGACTGCAGCGGTTGCGTAATTTCAAGTCCTGATAGGACCTCTATTAGGTTTCTGTTTGACTGATGAATCACATTAGGTTCGACTTCCGCTCGCCTATGGAGATTGCTGAAACGATCAAAATCTGCAGATTAATTTCTTGTCATCTCCAGTTTTCACCGGTCAGACGAATTTACGCAGCGTCAGTGTTCAGAAATAATTGGGCTAATTATTAAGTCGATGGCAAAATTGTTGAACAGACTATACATTATTGGACTTGCTAGTCATTCTTAACAGATCAACAATTGACGACTAAAATGCTTCTTCGCGTTATATTATATGCGTGAAATCGTTAAATTGCCTCGTGGACGTCGTTCCTATCATTCTTAACTTCTTTTTGTAGAACTTTGGATAATTCTGTTGATAATTTTACATTATTCGGCCAGATAAGCAAGTACGTACATGACAATCGCACGTGTATTCACGGTTCATTACTATTTTTGTCTTTCAAACGAATTCTAACGATTCTCCTTCTTTCGAGACCCTTTATTATATGCATCCGCTCTGTGCTTTGGTTTAATTTTCGTTTACTTCTTGCCTCCTTTCCATCGCGGAGGAAGATAAATTGGCAACTGAAAGATGGAGGAGGAGAGGCATCTTATTTTTAAATATATCACTAGATCAATTTTACGGGTGATTATGCTGGAGTTAAAGGCTGTCTAATTTCTACAATTTCTTACTAATTGATTTCATTCGCATCAAAAGAAAAATCCAAGAATCCAAGCAGAAATGATGATAATAGTCAACTGTTGATTTTCCATATCTATTGTTCTGTCAATATATATATATATATATATATATATATTACACATACATATACCTAGTACAATTATGCGGCGTGTAAGCAAGTGTCTCAGGAAATTTGTGCCCGGTTGTTGGCCGAAGGCCAGTTAGACACTGTTTTATTACGTCATACGAATGGAGGCAGGTCACGTTTATTAAATTCTAAACAAATTGCGCACAAATTGACGTACCGTGGCCGTTCGCTTGAGGGAATACATGTATAATGTATATTACGTGTAATATTTCCTTCGATAGTCTTATCATAATATATTAGTTCCTCTGAGAGACCCTGTCGAATGTAATTTAGTTGAACGCAATTCGCTTATGCCTATATTCATATAGTATAATAAAGTTCCGAGGCCACTTGGCAATCGTACGGGGATTTTCACAATGGATTTTCTTTTTCTAACACAGTGCAGAAGCTTTTCGCCGACATATCGTGCCACTTCGTATCTTCTAATTCGTTTTTCATTCCTCGTTCTTTCTTTTTCGTCATGTTTATATGCGAGGTCGTTGAGAAGCTATTATATATTATCATATATTTGGGAGAATTAAATCACGTTCGTACTGATATACGCGTTTGTAGATTTTAGACAACTAGGCACGTGGAGGTAATAAAATTTTCCGGCTTGAAACATTCTTATCTTCGAATTATGCATTATACCAATACACATTTTCGTGTTAAGCACTCTAACAATAAGTATTGGCGTACAGCGAAAAGTTCTTTGGGTCTGCTCAAAAACGTTTGTTTCAATAAATTACTCCTTGATCGATAAACCAGAGTACTGACAGCTGATCTCGAAGTCACTAATTTTAAGAAAAAAAAAATCAAAATCGTTGAAAAAAATTGCAAAATAAAAAATCGATGTTAAAAGAAATTATACATTGTTTTACAAGCTAGAGCCGCGATTTAATAAATTGAAATTAAACAGACGTAAAAACTTTTTCAAATACTCGATTCTAAGCAGTGATTTAGTGAAATTGGCATTTATATATAATTTCGCATTTTTCTGCAGCAATTAGTTGTAAGCAATCGGTAGAAAATTTTAATTAAAATATAAATCTGTTCTCCGTGTCCCTAATTTTTTTTTTTTTTTTTTTTTTCATCCATTATTCGCACGAATAAACCGAAAGCTTACGTCGAGCTTCGATGAAGTTTCGTAATTTATAACGATTAAAATAATGCAAATTGGTTTGCGCCAAAGTGGGAGCTTCTTTTTCCGCGCAATTTTATCACGTAATCCTTCCGCAGCGCGACCGCGAGTCAACAACTGGTGCCTATAACACGATCCTAAACCGCAAAACTGAAGAACTGCGTCGACAATATTATATATGTAATAATAACCCTGTACATAGACATAATATTT
Source organism: Neodiprion lecontei (assembly GCF_021901455.1). NCBI lineage: Eukaryota > Metazoa > Arthropoda > Insecta > Hymenoptera > Diprionidae > Neodiprion > Neodiprion lecontei. The sequence continues at coordinate 37,582,152 of NC_060262.1, forward strand.
GGACCAGCCAGATTTCAGTATCCGCATTACATAATGTCTATATGCATCATCGTTCAGTCTCAGTCTCAGTGAGAATACAGTAACTCTCATGGTAATATTTAGATTTTAACAAGTGACGATGTACTAAAAATATTGCTGTAGGTATTTACTCCACTTTGCGCGCATCATACACTCGGAGCGTGTAGGTACTGTTGGTTAACCTCTATTTTTCGCACTCCTAGTTTACCTTAGATCATACTATTACACGTACATTGCACGTTAATTTTTATTTGACAGGTAATCTTGCCCACCCATAAAATTATAAATAGAATCTCCTCTTTTTTTTTACATTCCATTTTGGATAGGTTTAAATCACAGGCAGTTTGTACCGGGTAAACTTTTTTTTCATAGCCTGTGCGTAACGCAGGATTTTGTATACAGTTCGCTTTATAAAATTGCTTTACAGAACGAAAGGCGAAAAAAGAAGAATTCAACTTTCAGCTCGTACTTACCGGATAGAACCGGTCGGCTAATCAAAACTGATTCAACTTGAGAGAATTAACTCTGTTATTATAATACGTCATTCCTCCAGCTGACTGAACGTGATATTCTTGTTAAAAAATGTATGATATAAAACTAAATTTTATTTTCGTCGGTAAAAAGAATAGCGGAAAATTTCTCGAGTGCTTAAAATATTATATATGTATGCGAATAGTTGCGTAATAAGAAGTTACACTTAATGATATGTGTATTACTCACTCGAGTGTCAATTGCCTACTACGTACGTAACGATATTACGGATATTGTGGTGAACATAAAAACCCTGCCGAGGTCGTGCAGGTTTTCATTATACATCATGTTGTCATTCTACACCTTACAGTAACAGTAATTTTTCATTGGGCATTGAAATTTGCTCGAATGTTTTCAGCAAAAAGTATTGAAAAAATGAATCCTGCTGCTGCGCTTCATTTTTAGTTCGACAGCCAGAAAACGACAAAATTAAGTAAACGCATATCATTAATTTATCACGTTTTATGAAACGCCCGCAAGAGGAAACAGAATTTTTGTCATCCTTTCCTTTTTCCACCGAATCTGCCGATTTGCGGTTCCAACCTCGTTGATTTTTGTTAATTCAATTTTATTTCATAACGTTTCACACTCGTTGCTGTTTTTTTTTTTCTCTCCGCAATTCAATTTCACGGCAAATATGAGAAATAAAAATTTCCGGGATTTTCAAGGAAACTTATTTCTTTATTTATTCATTTTATGGCAAACTACTTATTTTCGCGGATAGCGAATTCGATACACTTGTACACACGCTTAGAAAACACATGGATAATCCGTATACACCGATTACCTATCTGGTATGCAATGAACTATATTGAGAGCCGGTCAAGAGAAGCCATTCGCCTTCACCTTCTTGTGACATTGAGACCAGTTTACAGCTGGGAATTACTTATTACGTCGTAGCTAATAACCACCCAGCATCGCACTGTCCGCAGTGCTAAATAATAATACGTTAAGATAAAATTCTTGGCTACATAATCGGTACGTCTTTTGTTTAACATGAAATATCAGAGCGGCTTTGCGGTTCTTTGACGTAGCATCTCTGCTCGCCTCACATCTTATTTAATAACATTCGTTCAGCGTGAAAGAAGTCTTCTACACTTCTTTTTCACGGACGACTCGTTAAGCCGTATTTTTATGGTATACGTAAAATTTTGAAGCAGTTTATAACTACGGCAAAAATGAGGTAATGAATAATACGTTGCTGCAATATACGCTTTATTGTTAGTCATACTTTGGAAAATAAGAAAAACATGTAGATTCACTCACGCGTTGTACTGCGTACGAATTTGATAATTATATTTTGGTAAAGAATTTTTTTCTTTTCTTCCTGTTTACGAAAAATATCATATACCTGAAATTTGATTTATTTTATTAATCGATCGTCATGAATTGATGACGCGTAGTATAAATTATACTCTCAAACGAACACATTATCATCATTTTATGGCAAACAATGATTCGCGGATTTCGACTGCTAGCTTCTGGTATTGTAAAAAAGTTTTCATCTTCGATTCGAATTTTGTGTAACAAATTTTGAAAACTTGAAGAAAAATCTTCCTCGTTTCAAAACTGTATTAAAATTTTATCAAAACTTCCATCGCTCTTTAAATGAAAGTTCAATTTTAAAGTCTTATTCATTGACTCAGCGTTTCAATTATAATACATACATGAAATTAGACGGAAAATTGCTTGACTTAATGAGTATCAGTTTCTCAATATCTTTAAGAAATCTCAAACTGTTTCGTCACAGATATAAAGCTATCTTATTTCTAGATTAAATCGTTCTTTTTTTTCATACTCAACGCCGCATTCCACGTTACATATATACGCGTGTAACAAACTTGTGTATCTACGCGAAAAGACGTAACTGAGTGATATTACATCTTACGAGTATTATGTTGCAAAAATTAACGTCATGCAACTAAACGCGGCTCTATCTTGGTCCTCGAAGCGTATGAATCCAAGCTTTTTGCACGGATTATTATTTTTTTTTTTTTTCAAATGATCGGTTCTATTCGTTCGGTCAGAATCTGCAGTGATCCAACTTCCGGTCGTTCATACGAGTTGGACAAATAACGATAGAATCACAAATTCTGCATATAAATAGTTGGGCTATGTGGGACGGATGAATCTGATGCTACGTCGATTTATTAAATAAATTATTGCATTTTTTCTTTAACGATGACTTATATTTTTCAATTTCTCCACAACCGATAGGCTAACAATAAAATCTTCACCTCAAGATTAATTCTTGATCGGAGAATGACAAACCCAGTTGTTGTTTTTTTTTTCCATAAATACGCCGCATGAACCAGAAAAATGAATCCAGCACTTTTGCAGAACCGATGTTGATACAAAAAGATCGATATCTTCCGTCTTCTCCCTTCTTTTTTTTTCATCTTTTTCAAACTAATTAACGCTATCGAGTCAATCCGTTAATCAAAATCCTGGATTATTATAAATCCAGAGTAGTTATATGTAACATTCGTCAATCATCATTTATGGTAATTATCAAACATTTATACGTTATCACTGTTTTAATACCTTACTTAGCACTTGTCAGTTCAACACACTTCTGTTGATTTAATGCAGCTAAAACAATGTTGAATTTGAAAATACGTATAAGAAAATGTTCTCGTCAATATCAATTTCTGTCGTAAAATTGTACGTATGTTAATTATTGTGGTGTGGTAATTGTGTTTCCTCAAAAAAAAAAAAATTTCATTTTAATAAAAATAGAAATAGAAAAGCTGAACAAAATTCACGCCCGATCGGATCAACAAATCAAACATAAACGAAAATTGTGTACCTATAGATAACACTGCCTTGTATCTAGTTCTCGTGACATTGATGATATAAATCTCGTCGTCGGTGCGGAGAATAATTCCTCCCACCAATCGAATTTACAGGTCACCTGCGTGTTTTTTTTTTTTTTTTCTTTTTTTTTTATCGTTTCTTTTCTCTTGTCCACCTCCCTCCAACTTAGCGTCATAACGTACATTATATTCGTACGTACGAACCGAGACTCGCGTCACTTGAGATCAAACAGTTGTCTCGTGCCGTTCGTATTCACTTTTCTCAATTAACGTTACGTGGTATACCTAATAACACCGTAATATTGTCGATATTTTTTTTCTTTCGCTCGGCGCAAATGAACTGGTGGCTCACTTACATCATTTATGGTTCTTCCAATCACTTTCTAATATGAGAGAATAACTTGGACAAATCAATTGTTTGCGATCTTGATTTACAATTTTCATAAAAAAAAAAAAAAAAAAATTGTAAACCGTGTGAATTTTTCCACAGTGTGAAACTATCGAGATATTGCGTTACAAGGTAATTAAAATGAAACTAAAATAAAAAAATTAGTCACGCAATCTTCGTCTGAAAATATTGTGTAAGCTCAATTATTTATTTCCGTATAATATTGTCAAGTAATGTGATGTATTACCGAAAAGATCGTAAAAACTCGAGGTTGATGCGGAATAACAGCGCGATACCGCGATGCCGTATAATCGTCGCGTGATAAAGAGACCCGGATTCATCATTTTTAGTCTCTTCAGTCGTTCGTCGTCCATGCGAAAGACGTTAAATTTTCGCAATATATGTTGAAGCTTCGGCAGCCTTATCGACCCGGCCGCGATTCGCGGACTAATTTTACTCCATTATCATCATTAGCTGCAGTCGCTGATTATTACCTTATTCCTGACAAAAGAAAGTATGCAAATAGCTAATGAAGCAGCATTGCAGACCGTAATCAAAACCGCTTCGCATTACTTTTATAAACCGAATAAATAACCATTCTTTGCAACCAGCACGGTTCTAACTGCGATATGTATACGGATTGGATGATAACGCTGCTTGGGCGAAAACCACAAAATTACATTCAAGACCGGAAATAAGTAGAAACTACGTCGCAAGAATCCTCGCTCATTGTACTAATTAAATTAAACTAAAAAAAAAAACCAATCTACATGCATATTTCCTTAATCGCTGCGGCAACGTGATTACTTTGCAAAAAAAAACAAAACTGCGCAGAGTAACTGTTGCAAGACCTCTGCGTCGAAAAATGAATGATCGTATTATATTGCTTATACTTTACAGGAGGTAAGATTTGCCTAAAACCCCCTGAGTAAATCTTCTGGTCAATTGTAGCTAATATTGCAAGGTGGCATATGATTTATGCGAAAATTCCGCGAAATCTGTTTACAACCGTTACATAATCGCTTATTATTCCGTACCACAGGTTGAAGGATTTCTCGTACAAGTCTGTTTTAGATTCATTGAAACTATAACACGTATCGGTGTTAGTACGACGTAAAAGCTTGAAAAGCAAAGGATGAAAATTGCCATTTTGCCAAATGGAATACGGCGATCAATCATGCGAAGTTGTGAATCGAGTTCTTGTTTCTGATAATGCGCGCGTCTCACCGAAACGCGAACAGCCGCGTCGAGAATTATACCGATGTGTTTGTATCGTGATTCCAATGAACAGCACTAATCGTTTTTCATGGTCGTGTTGATTTTGTCAAAATCATTTGGGTCAAGGTCTGCCGATCATTTTGTCCCGTTCGCTTTTACCGCGATGGCTGATCGCGTGCCTGAACACCCGTGACAAAGTTTAGTCAAGTGAAAACGAAGAGACAAGCAAATTTATATGCTGCTTATTATTATTGTTGTTATCATTATTATCATTATAATTGTCATTGTTAATATTATTACGTGAAGGTACTCATGTTTGTATGTACACAGATTTGCCGCGTATAACATTCTTAAGATAGCGTGTGTAATGATATATGTGTTGTGACGGAGGGAAAATTGTTGTGTATTTGAAAACATTGATAACAGCTGGATACTCACTGGCTATCTAATGAAGTTTGACTGTATATTATATACCGTATTTATTCGCATTAAATCTTGAAAAAAAAACTTACGGCTGACCATAAATTTCATAGTCCAATTGTAATTTCTTGCACCACGTCTTGATTCTCAGGATAACTCAGACGATTATTGATGGATAAAATATAGTGATGAAGTTATATATGAATGGATTTTGTTATTGAAATCATGACGATTCATCGTTTGTACGATCTGGCTGATTTTTTTAAAGACGTTTTTAATTAGGTAAGCTTAACAGACTCATCAAAGACATGATGAATATAATAGGCAAAACACTGAACTTGCACTTCTAGTCTTTGTCCAATTCTGATGCGATAGACACGTGAGTCTGTAGCTTCGTTATTGTTTTCTCATGATAAGCTGAAATGGTTATTATCGGCCAGCGATATGTGTGTTATATGTGTGATCGATCAAATATTGTGTAAACGTTGAATATGTATCGCTATGTTATTTTTACGACACTTGTCTGAGAATTTTCTTCTCGGCCTGCATTTCAACAGACTTCCTTATTTGTTTCATTTAGAGTAATCCATTTCCCGTTATGTTTGATCCAACCAGGCGTGAGTTATACCCACAATTTATTGGGCTCGACCGTTTCTTAGTATGCCTCATTCTTCAGGCATCTGTAATTCAGCTTCTCTGATTGTGACGTTTTCTTTGTTTTTCAGAGGAGCTATCGCAGCGAGAAGCAGAAAAGGGAGAACTTGAGCCTGAACCTCCTAGCGTTGAGTCCAAGTCTAAATCTAAACTGAAAGACAACATGGTTTCGTCAGTTTCTACCAACCCAGACTCGGAGGGTCTCAATGACTCTGTACTGGAACTGCAAGACGAGCGTCACCCTCAGTTGACGCTGGCTTCTCTAAACATGATGCGTAAAAATAGACACTTTTGCGACGTTGTCTTACATGTAAGTTGGATCAATTGAACAAACAACTCGACCACCATACATCATTGGAACATTGTTTTTGTCCCATCATTCATATTTATTATACAACGTCGGTGTTCCAATAATTGGCCAAACCTGGGCGCAGTCTAGCTGATGTATGTCTGAAACAACGTATTACTACTCCATTGATTCTAGGTTCAATCACAGATCTTCCACTTAAAATCACTTTTTTGACAAATATTTAGCAAACCTTCCTCACCCCCAATAATTTGAAGTTGCGGAAGCAATTGATACATCTTATTCATATTATGGCATATTGTCAGTCTAAATTCAAATGCAAACTATTCTCTTCTTGTATATGTCAGCGAAGCCATTTACCAATCTGCCAAATAAAAATGCTGAGAGCCTCAAGTCAGTAAAAGTGTATAGCGGGGGTCAAATCGGTAAACCTATAATCAAATTGTGAGTAGGAAAAATTATAGCTGAAAAAATTTAACGCGATTCAAGAAATTGTACCGGGATTTCTTTTCCTTTCTTAATCAGTTGAACCATTTCTGTATAGCTGATCAAATTAACGTCTTATCAATTTTTTTACAACATTTTACTTGAATCGAACTAAAGAAAATTGGATTAAGTAAGAAGTCGGGCTCTGCAACGAGCCCGCGGGCAACTCGGACGCAGTTCTGTCGCCAACTAGGTATTTGAAAAAAAGATTTGTTCAAATTTAAAAACACTCGAACTTATGAATATACATTAGCCCGTTGGAGTTAACGCGACTGTGTTTTTGGCTTGGTTTTGGCATTACGATTTGTGGTTGGGTGACACACTAGGGCCGTGTATTGCCCTCTGCAGGTCGGCAGTACCGAAGTTCATGGACACAGAGCTGTATTGGCAGCAGTCTCCCCGCATCTGTTTGAACTCTTCAGTGCTGATAAACAAGGGAACAAGGAACCCAGAGTTACCTACAAATTGAATGGAGGATTCGACAAGGTCGCTCTGCAAAAGCTGGTTGATTATGCCTACACTTCCAGGTGAGCTGACCACTTTTATTCACCCCTTCTTTTCATTTCTGTGCACAATTTTGTTCGACCACCTGAATCTGAATTCTCATGCTGTGTAATTACTTAATCGATAGATACTTTTGGAAAATACTGGTGAGTATGTTACGAGTTCGTTGTTTTCATTTGTCATCCGTATCCTCAACTACTCTCATATATTTAACTATATGAGCTTCACCGCCTTCACCATTTTTACTATACGTAGGGTATTCTCTAGAATTTTTATATCTCACAAACGACTGTAAAGTTACATATTACTGACATTTTTTGAATCTAAAATTTACAGGCTTGAGATACTACCATCGCAGGTGAAATCAGTCTACTTGGCAGCATGGCATTTGAAAATGGAGAGGGTTTCGGCACAATGTGCCGCTCATCTTTTGCATTATCTAACACCAGGTTCATGTCTGGAAGTTCGCGCTCTTCCAGGAATAACCCAGAATGAGGATTTTGCAAAAAAAGTCGATGCTTACATAAGAGACCATGTGAGTAACAACGAATACATTGCTCCAGATGTTAGGATTTTGAAAAATGGCCAAACGGATACGCGTCTATAAACATCCTGTCGACAGCTGCGTGATTTTATTCTACGCCTCTGTCGAAAATGATGTGCCCCAAACTAAATCGGGTTCCAGTTCTAATACATGCCATTGTTACCGAATTTCCAGTTTGAAGCTGTCTGCAGCAGCCCCACTTTGTTGTCGTTGCCCTGCGTGAAAATCGAGGTCTTGCATCAAACTGTTCAGGAAATGTCATTGGTGAATGGAACGAGTCTTTGCCACTTGGTATTGGATTGGGTGAAGCGATCTCTGACAGACTCTACCAGCTTGACCGTGGATCATCTTACGCAAAAAACATACTTGTTGTATCTTGCCCTGGATAATAGCCTGCAAGATTGCACGGATTTACCTTCAGGCGACGTTAGCGATACTGACATTGTTCAAGATTATAAAAAACTTTCACTGAAATCGCAAGCACAATCCAAGGGCCGCAGGAAGGGTCCGTTGCAGCCAGCTAAGCCAAGAGTTCTTATCTACTCGAGAGATATCGGAGAGCGGATCGAGTCAGAATTGGAACCAGACTGGAATCTCATAGGAGCAAGTAAAGTTGGTGGTAAGAAAAAAATTATTTTTACAAAGTGGTAACTGATTAATAGTTATTTTAAGAGATAAATAGACGTTGTTAATATGAAATCCAGCTTGAGCCGCTCAAATTTAATTCATTAAACGTCTAAGCAGGTAATCATTTAAAGCAACTACTTCCTGAATGGTAAGCCTGCTAATTTAACCACGTAGCTTGTAGAGTTTTTCTTTATCCTAGTTATATCGATCATAACTTAAGAATAGAGACTCAACATCAACTAACGTCTTTTTGATTCATTTCTCATGTAAGTTCTGTAAGTTCTTTGAACGTTAATTACATTTCCAGAACATGCTTTCTTGGCCATTGTAACTCTGGATGGAAGACTGACCACACTGTCGGTACAACTTCGACTCAACACACCATCATCGCCATCTCCATTGGCAACTCCAGAAATTGTAGCTTCTAAAAATTGTTTTGCAAACGAGCCCGAGTTGTATTGTGCTCTCCCAACAATGAAGGCAGGAAAATGTGCCGTTGGTTGTGCCAATTTGAATGATACGTTGTTGGTCTGCGGCGGTTACGATAGGGTTGAATGCTTGAAGTCTGTGGATCAGTATTTGCCAGAATCAAACACCTGGCAGGTACTGTCGGGAATGAGGGAAGCCAGAGGTCGATTTGGAATCGCTGTCGTTAACGGAAGAGTTTATGCAATCGGTGGGTCAAATGGTTCTACGGAACTTGCTACTGTCGAAGTTCTCAACCCTGAGGCTGGATGGAAGTGGTCAGCCGTTGCAAATCTTCCTTTGGCTAGGTCAAATTCGGGTGTCTGCGCTTTGGGAAGCCAGATTTATTGCATCGGCGGATGGAATGGTCAGGTGAGCAAAAGATACCTACAAATTGAACTACAACTATTTCTTCTCGATATTCTAAATTTTTTCTCACATCTGTAGGAGCAGCAGTACTATACAAGAAGAACTTTAAAAACTTTAATTCGTTATAGGCTGGTATTAAACAGTGCGACGTCTTCGATCCTGAGACAGGTAAATGGTCAAGCATCGAACCACTGCGAACTGGAAGATACCAGGCAGGAGTATGTGCATATCAAGACCGCGTCTACGCAGTAGGTGGCTGCGATGCGTGGAACTGTTTGAATTCTGTGGAAATTTACAACCCAGAAGAAGATACGTGGTCAGTGGGACCACCTCTCATATCAGCACGTCGAGGCTGCGGTCTTGCTGTCTTCCGCGGTCGACTTTACGCCGTTGGCGGATCTTCTGGGACGCACAGTCTCACGACGACGGAAATATTCGACCCTGAAGAACAAGTCTGGGTACCAGGACCGAATCTGGCTACACCGAGAGCTAATGTAGCTGTCGCAGTTGTCGGAGACAGGTGAAATTTTTATAGTCGACGTAAAACTTTGTTTGCATTGCAAAAATACGCTATCGCGGTTACTCTGAATTTTTATTATGACAGCAAATAGTAAGATTTTTATGTACTTACAGGTTGTACGCAGTATGCGGATTTTCTGGCAAGAATTTCTTGAATTCCATCGAATATTTGGACGCTCACAGCAACGAGTGGACGACGTTCGTACCAAAGTCCGACGGGACAAACACACCCGCAAGCTCACTGCAGAACAGTTTTTCAGATCCTAGCTTGAATGGTAATGAAAAGAACGTGATGAATATCAGCACGTCGAGCAACGCAAGTGATTCGAGTATGATCAGCGAGAAAAATGGTTCCGTGTATGGTTCCGGAATGGAATCATTGTCCAATTTTCAAAAAAACACCACTACCACAAGTTTTGACACAAATGTAAATGCTACGGATGAGTCTGAGCAAGACTCCGTCACATCGAGTGATGGCACTGCTGCAACTAATGGTACTTTAAAAAGTTCCGATGCCGTCGTTACTACCGAAGCAAATCCCGAATCTCCGATGATTCCGCATACGACAACAAACGGAACTACGGTAAATACGGGTTCTGCGAGTACTGCTAATGGTATACATGATCGAAAAATCAGCAGGGCTGATCTCGCGTCAAGTAATGGATCTCAAGAATTCTAAATGCATAATGATTGTTGGTTTTTTAAGTCAGATGAATGAAAGTATAATAAAGATAAATGTAACTCTGATTATTCTCATTGCATCTAATATGCGGTGGAAGAGCGAATGATGCGTAGGAGCGAACGTGACAGTTTTCTTCCTTTCTTTTTTAAAAATATTAATATTATTATTATACGTAAGGAGAATAAAATAAATTGAAGAGAAAAAAAAACAAGAACGAAATAAAAAAAATTTCAACATCATCCGTGCCATACAGTATGTAAAACAATCCTTTGCGTATTTTTATTCGACAAAAATTCCATAATTTTTGCGGAAAACATGAAATAAAATTGGGTCCACAGATTTTGTATATAATATAATACTATCCACCATATAATACTACCAATTATTAATGTTACGTGGGTGATAGGGTTTACAAAGAAACTCTTGTGAGGCAACGTGAATCAGCAGCAATAATTTGTCAGCCTCAAAAATACAATGGAAGTATTTTTAAATTAATAATATACCTGCGTTTGTCTACTTTGTTTTAACGGTACCTATGAATTTGATGTTAAAATACCTGAAAATCACTCCTAATCTTAATCAGCAAAATATTTCATATTATATATTCGTTGTTTGGTAGATACTAGACTACGATATATTTAAAAAAGTATACAAATATATTATATATATATATATATACATATACACATACGTACGACAGCATACATATGAAAGAAAATATATTTTTGAAATAATTAAAACGCGCTAACACGCCGCCATAGAATTAAAGCAGGTTACAAACTGAATTCTTTTCGACTGTTGTACCAAATTGAATGGTTACTGTTATATCAAGACATTTAAAAAATTGAAAAATGAAAAAAAATATCCTATGCCCTAAGATTATCTATAATAAAGAATAAACTTGAAAAGAAATTATATTTTCTGTTCACTTTGTAACGAGCACTTTTATTACAGCCCACGTTGGGCGACATTTTGTAACGCGAGAATTTCGAGGGATAAAAAGATAATGTGCTCGGTTACCCTACGGCGCAGTTACTAACCTGAATAATTAGATATAGAGAGATAAGAGAAGGGAAAGATACGATTGTTGGGCGCCAGACGCACATGCGTCAGAAAATAGATAATTAGAGAAAAAGATAAAGGTAAAGGTAAAGGTAATAGATAAAGGTAAGGTCAGGTTCTACGACGGTTTTGCACAGCTTGATTTTTGCACAGCAATTACGATAGATGCGATAATTAACAATATTTACAGCCAGAGAAAAGTTAAGCGAGAGAGTTAACAAATAACGGAACGTTTTTCGAATAAGCGCGAGATATGCGTAGACTCGCGATACTGTGATTCAAGGTAATGATTAACACGGTTTTATGATAAATAGGCAGAACAGAAAAAGATATACGGTACTTAAATTAAGCATTGACCAAGCAAACCATAAAATATGAGAAGCGATTATAAGACACATGCGAGATACAAAAATTGTAATAGTTATCACATTACCAGAATTATCAGCGATATAACAGAGGCAGGGAATTATTGATTACAAGGTAAATTCAAGGAAACAGGCCAAGTAGAGAATTATTATAAGATATAGAGAATAACAGATAATACGTAGTCTCTAGTTTGCGGTAAGTGCGAGAGAAAGAGAGATAATATTCGGTACGATGAAAGATAATTTAAGATAAGACGAATAATATTCAAGAGAATTAATATGCAACATACGACAAACCAAAGAGACTACGGACAACTACGATCAGCGATATTAGCGAAGAAAATAATGAAAAAGATGTTAGGCGATACGGCGCAATACTCCAATCTCAAATGAACGACGAGCGGGACCACGCGGCGATGTAAGGTCGCTCACGCGGTACACTCACTAAGATAAATTAATCAAAGGTAATAGGTACAGAAACAGATATGAATTACTCAGAAAAAGTATAGCGAAATAGTAATGCTCAATAACGAAGATAAGAATTGATCATTTAATAGAACACGCTGCTACACAGCGATATTAGACATTTAGATATTCTAGAAGAGAAAGATAATAAAATAAAGCGGTAGTCAATAACAATGCGTAAGTAATAGTCAACCAGTCGCGAAGTTACTTGCAATAAGAAATAGAAAGGGACAAGATAAGAGATAATAGAGAATAAGGTACGAGCCCAGGTGGCTCACGCAGACCAACTGCAAGATAAAGAGAAAGAGAGAGATAAAGATACGATATATATTGCAAGTATTTTCGTGGCTTCACAAAATAGAAAAGGAACCTCACTTACTTAAAAGAAGATGTAACAGGTACTAGAGAATGCGATGCGATACGATAGCGGTACGACGAACTTTGGTAGCGATAATAAGAACACGTCTGCTATTAACGAAAACTGAAGGTACAGTGACGAGACGAGTGATGATCCTGATTTTCGTCGCGCTGCTGTCACGTGATTCTTCCTCAAATTTGCGATATTCTAATTGGACCAGCAGGTCGCGTAGGTCTGGTCTACGGATAGGCGGCGATAATCCCTCGCCGCTTGTTTTTCTTCCTCTCCCGCGACGACAGGTATCGAGGTATCGGGACGTCGGAAGGTGGTCGGAGATGTTTTTCCCTCAGCTGTGCGGTATCGTTGGTGAGAGGGGAGGTCGTACCGCTCATGTGTTGCGATATTGAGGTGTGCGATAGTATTACGTCACCGATCTCCTGGACTTGCGACCGATTGTACTTCACTCCTTGCTTTACTGGTACTCCTCGTTGTAGCTATTTCGTTGGCGCTGCATCCCGGCCCTCGCTCATCGAAGCCCTCATGCCGGAACGATCTGGTGGTGATGGCCCTCGACCCGGATCCCCACACTAGATCCACCAGATCCACGTGGTCAGCATAGTCTAGCCTATTCCACGCCACAGCCCTTCGATAGGACGGTTCATTAAGAGAAAACCGTACTCTATTTGATAGACAACGACTTAGTAGGTGTCATGGTCGGTTCGGCTCCAGGCTGATAAGTATCGTCGACGGGAGGCTTTGTTGTGTTTTTGACGCACAGCCCTGTACGCCGCCTGACGATGCATCCGAGCGGTAGAAGCATTGATTCGTGGTTCGGCCCCTGGCCGATAAGTCTCAAATAGTTGGAGGTGCTGTTTGTGCATCACGCACGACCCTGTTCACAACTTAGATAGGCATCCATCGGGAGTGGTTTCAGCGGTTTCGTTCGTCTGTAGTCGGTGGTGGTCGGTGTTGAGCTGGTACGTGACCCCTGTCAGGCAGTGTCCTGGTATCTTGAAGCGGAGGTCTCGTAGATGCTTCTCGTAGAGCGTTACAAAATTAGAAAATAGAATAAAATTAGCTTAATAAAGAGAGTTTAACTTGAAGATAATTAGTCGTTCATTTTCGGAGTATTGGCCTCAGACGTGCTTTCGTTATTTTTAGCGATATTTGTACCTAGGGAAGTGCGATAGTTAAACAAAGTGACGGGGTACGAAATACCACGTCACAACTCCCCCCTCCTTACAGAGGACCGAGGAGGTCCTTTGCCATTCGGAAACCACTAGGTTGACTACTTACTTTTGCATGTGACTAGATGACCGTTAGAGACGTTAGAGATAGTTGCGATAGATAGGATGTGATTGAAATTCCGTGCGATACTTGACTTGGCCGCGAGACTTTGGAGTGCGACTTACTGAATCTTGGCGACAGTATAATTTTTAAAATTCTACTATTGACCTGACCGGTTGTGAGTGAAGGAAGGGAAGTGATGAGCTAAATTTTAGCGAGAAGATAGAAAGGTGATTGATTCGATTGCTTGGTTGAAGGGTGCTGTTGCAGAGGAGTTCAGACAATTTATGTGATATAGTGCGATACTGGAATTGAAGTCGACCTCATGTAAGGTGTTATTCTGGATAAAGCGACAAAGAATTTGTAACCGTTATTTTTAAGATAATTGCGACAAAAGGAGTTTCGACCTCAAGTTGTTACTGCGTTAAGTGGCTAGACATTGCGATGATGACGCGGTAGAATTTAGGCGTTTATCTTACCGAGAGCGGGTTTCTCTAGTTTTAATTTCTTTAATTCTGGCGAAGCCATGATGTTAAGTTCGAGTGGGGTTTTATTGTTGGGTGTCATTTTGTAACCAACATTTTCGTGCGCGATTTAATTGATTCTGTACCGGTGGATCTGACAGACTTCAGGAGTGGCTCCCGGGCACATAGACAATGATTGGGTACGCGTAATAAGGTGGTCCCCTGTTACTATAGTAATGAGGAAGTAACCGCGTCGCGATAATAAGGTTACTTATTTGCGGAACCGAAAAAGAAAAGAAAAAAATTTTTAAAAAAATTCCTTGGTTGGCCTAGCGGCATAAGAGAAAAAAAAAGAAAAATCTCGTGGTATTAGCGGTAAAGAAAACGTTTGCGGTATCAGAGAAGAACAAAAAAAAACTTTCTGTGCTAGCCTAGTGGCGTAAACAAAAAAAAGAGAGCAATCTGGCGGTATTAGCGGTAAAAGAGAACGCTTGTGGTATCATGGAGAAGAACAAAAAAAAGAAATTGTAACACTAGCGGGAGAAATCTATGCCATTCAAAAAAAAAATTTTTGCGATATTAGATGAGAAACGAGGTAGTAACTATGATAACTAAGCGTTATAATAAGCGGAAGTCGCGGTAGGGAGTGTCGCTGCGTCACCGGGTCCAGGAAAAATCTGGCTCCTCTGGTGGCCATCTTGACCGGGCCTAAGCGAGACGGTAAGATTGGAAGCTTTAAGGCGGTAACTAGCGATATGGCTTTTGGGCCAAGAAAAGTGCGAGAAAATCCACAATCGAATAGTGCTGCTACTGGTTGCGATAAAATTTCGAAGTTAAGAAACAATAGCGGAATCCTGGCGTTCGCTTGGATCGGATTACAAAAATCTAACGATTCGGGTGACGGAGGGGTTTCCCTAGTTCCCCGTTCGTGCGGCTCCCCCACTTGTTTCACGCACACTGGTTCGGGCACGTCACCTTAGTGTATCCGACTTTGCCACATCGGAAACAGTATAGACCGGTCGCGGGTTCGGGACAATTCGTATATCGGTGACCGGGTTTTCTACACTGGTAACAGATTGGCGTACGTCTCGGCCTTGGCAGAAAAGGGTTGCCAGCGATCTCAGGAGAGTTATTCGCGACGTTTGCGGTATCCGTCTGATTGTGAGCCGTGGTAGCGGTAGGAGTGGTTGGCGCACTGATGTCGTTTCGACTATTGAATCGCGGTGCCTTACTACGTGGTTGCGCACTTCGACCGTTGGGTCTATTACCCTGGGTGCCACGATTAGGTGTCGATTGAGCAGATTGGGTCGCGTTGGCTAGTCCAGTCTCGGGTTCCGGGTCTTCCTCGAAAAAGTTGAGTGCTACGAAATTATTGCGAGAAGGCCTTGGGTTTCTTTGCCCGCGGTAGGCTAATTCGGGTAGTACCGATCGTTCCGGTGTTGGCGGTGCTTGGTAATTACTTGCAACCCGGAAGCTGATTTCTATTCTACTCGCAAGGTCTTCTAATTCATCAAGGTCCTGTAGTTCGTCTCGCCGAATTAAAATTTGTAATCGCGGTAGTAAATTGCGGTATGCGTAATCTAATTGTTCATCTTCCTCCCACGCGGGTCTCAATCTATCGAAATACGCCCTCATGTATGTTAAATAATCGGAAACTGACTCGGATTCACCCTGGGTTCGTCTACGAATTTCCTCCCGCAATAGGAACTGTAACTCGGGATTGACAAACCTACGACGCCACGCGGCTTTAAACTCTGCGAAAGAATGCCACGTTTCACGTTTGTGAATGTCGTCGCGAATGTCAATGAGTGATCGCCCCTCGTCTATACGTACGAGAAATGCTTCGGTGTCCTCGTTACGCGCTCCTGAAAACTTGAGGTTCCATTTTCTCATAACTTCGTAGGCTGCCAGAGCTGTCGGCCTAGACGGTGGTGCTGAGTTGCTACTCATGCTCGGTCGCGGGAAATTATACTGTTTGTCTTCGAAACCTTGATTGCGGAAGGCAGGTCTCCGCAGCGGCGGTGCGTCGCGATATTCGTAATGTAGAGAATTCCCTGTGCGGTAGTCGAACGGTTGCGGATTCGCCGGGTGATACTCCCGTGGTCTCAAAGGCGGTTGCTGAACGGGCGCCGGTTTAGCCGGTGCGTTATTGCCGGGAAGAAATTCTGGCGGTATATTTCGCGGGCTAATTCGGCTAGGTTGCGGTTCCGGTGGTTGTTTCCGAATCGCGCCGGTTGCTGAAGTACCGGAGTTACTCTTCGAAGGCCGTGTCACGTCACGAATTTCGTCGTCGGTGTAAGACGCGGGGTTAACCGGTTGCGTCTGTGTAGGTAACGTCATGTTATCGCTGTCGTCTGTCGGTGTAGTCATGTTAACGTCGTCGAGAGTAGGGAGGTCGTCCATGCCTAGGCCGTATTGTTTACAATAATTTGTCAACCGTTGACGACGGACTGGCAATATACCCGTTATTGACAACGAGCGTCCTTCTAATTCGGTGTTTAACTCGGCGTCGGTCAAGGAGTCTACCCCCACGCCTTGGCGGACGTGTGTATTGACATAAGAAATGTTTACCAGCGATAGGTGACCCGAAGAAAAAGAAATTTCGATATTGACGGATTATTGAATCGGTTAAGCTATTATTCAAGAGGTATGTCGGTTAATCTGTGCGGTATCCAAATGTTTTTATGTTTGCGATATTTATGGCAGTTAAGCCGTGCGATATTTGAATAATTTCCAGATTTGTGTTATTGATGGCGGTTAAGCCGTGCGATATTTAAATAGTTTTCAGATTTGCGTTATTGATGGCGATTAAGCCGTGCGATATTTAAACAGTTTCGAATTTTCGATATTTTTAATTTAGCGATATCTATGCTGTATTCAGTCACGATATTGAATTATAATATTCAAAACTTGGTTTAAATCCGATCTCGGTTGCGGCAATAAATTATTTTAAATTCGCTACCCAATTGTCTGAGTTCCTCGACTTTTATCGATTTTTGGGGTTTTTAGGGTTCGTGTTCGGTCTCTTACTTTTCTCTGGTGCTTTGACGGTATACGATAAAATTTGCTTCCACCTTTGAATAAGATACTCCCTCTTTATTGGCGTGGCCCCACGTTGGGCGACATTTTGTAACGCAAGAATTTCGAGGGATAAAAAGATAATGTGCTCGGTTACCCTACGGCGCAGTTACTTACCTGAATAATTAGATATAGAGAGATAAGAGAAGGGAAAGATACGATTGTTGGGCGCCAGACGCACATACGTCAGAAAATAGATAATTAAAGAAAAAGATAAAGGTAAAGGTAAAGGTAATAGATAAAGGTAAGGTCAGGTTCTACGACGGTTTTGCACAGCTTGATTTTTGCACAGCAATTACGATAGATGCGATAATTAACAATATTTACAGCCAGAGAAAAGTTAAGCGAGAGAGTTAACAAATAACGGAACGTTTTCCGAATAAGCGCGAGATATGCGTAGACTCGCGATACTATGATTCAAGGTAATGATTAACACGGTTTTATGATAAATAGGCAGAATAGAAAAAGATATACGGTACTTAAATTAAGCATTGATCAAGTAAACCATGAAATATGAGAAGCGATTATAAGACACATGCGAGATACAAAAATTGTAATAGTTATCACATTACCAGAATTATCAGCGATATAACAGAGGCAGGGAATTATTAATTACAAGGTAGATTCAAGGAAACAGGCCAAGTAGAGAATTATTATAAGATATAGAGAATAACAGATAATACGTAGTCTCTAGTTTGCGGTAAGTGCGAGAGAAAGAGAGATAAGATTCGGTACGATGAAAGATAATTTAAGATAAGACAAATAATATTCAAGAGAATTAATATGCAACATACGACAAACCAAAGAGACTACGGACAACTACGATCAGCGATATTAGCGAAGAAAATAATGAAAAAGATGTTAGGCGATACGGCGCAATACTCCAATGTCAAATGAACGACGAGCGGGACCACGCGGCGATGTAAGGTCACTCACGCGGTACACTCACTAAGATAAATCAATCAAAGGTAATAGGTACAGAAACAGATATGAATTACTCAGAGAAAGTATAGCGAAATAGTAATGCTCAATAACCAAGATAAAAATTGATCATTTAATACGCTGCTATACAGCGATATTAGACATTGAGATATTCTAGAAGGGAAAGATAATAAAATAAAGCGGTAGTCACTAACAATGTGTAAGTAATAGTCAACCAGTCGCGAAGTTACTTGCAATAAGAAATAGAAAGGGACAAGATAAGAGATAATAGAGAATAAGGTACGAGCCCAGGTGGCTCACGCAGACCAACTGCAAGATAAAGAGAAAGAGAGAGATAAAGATACGATATATATTGCAAGTATTTTCGTGGCTTCACAAAATAGAAAAGGAACCTCACTTACGTAAAAGAAGATGTAACAGGTACTAGAGAAGGCGATACGATAGCGGTACGACGAACTTTGGTAGTGATAACAAGAACACGTCTGCTATTAACGAAAACTGAAGGTAGGATGACGAGACGAGCGATGATCCTGATCCTCGTCGCGCTGCTGTCACGTGATTCTTCCTCAAATTTGCGATATTCTAATTGGACCAGCAGGTCGCGTAGGTCTGGTCTACGGATAGGCGGCGATAATCCCTCGCCGCTTGTTTTTCTTCTTCCTCGACGACAGGTATCGAGGTATCGGGACGTCGGAAGGTGGTCGGAGATGTTTTTCCCTCAGCTGTGCGGTATCGTTGGTGAGAGGGGAGGTCGTACCGCACATGTGTTGCGATACTGAGGTGTGCGACAATATTACGTCACCGATCTTTTGGGCTTGCGAGCGACTGTACTTCACTCCTTGCTTTACTGGTACTCCCCGTTGTAGCTATTTCGTTGGCGCTGCATCCCGGCCCTCGCTCATTGAAGCCCTCATGCCGGAACGATCTGGTGGTGATGGCTATCGACCCGGATCCCCACGCTATATCCACCAGATCCACGTGGTCAGCATAGTCTAGCCTATTCCACGCCACAGCCCTTCGATAGGACGGTTCATTAAGAGAAAACCGTACTCTATTTGATAGACAACGACTTAGTAGGTGTCATGGTCGGTTCGGCTCCAGGCTGATAAGTATCGTCGACGGGAGGCTTTGTTGTGTTTTTGACGCACAGCCCTGTACGCTGCCTGACGATGCATCCGAGCGGTAGAAGCATTCATTCGTGGTTCGGCCCCTGGCCGATAAGTCTCAAATAGTTGGAGGTGCTGTTTGTGCATCACGCACAACCCTGTTCACAACTTAGATAGGCATCCATCGGGAGTGGTTTCAGCGGTATTCGTTCGTCTGTAGTCGGTGGTGGTCGGTGTTGAGCTGGTACGTGACCCCTGGCAGGCAGTGTCCTGGTATCTTGAAGCGGAGGTCTCGTAGATGGTTCTTGTAGAGCGTTACAAAATTAGAAAATAGAATAAAATTAGCTTAATAAAGAGAGTTTAACTTAAAGATAATTAGTCGTTCGTTTTCGGAGTATTGGCCTCAGACGTGCTTTCGTTATTTTTAGCGATATTTGTACCTAGGGAAGTGCGATAGTTAAACAAAGTGACGGGGTACGAAATACCACGTCACAACTTATAACCCTCTTCATTCAATATCGGTACAATGGATCTAAGTGAAATTTCTGACAAATAATACTACACATGTTGGTGATAATTATTTATTAAAATTATCAGGTAGTAACGTGTGCTGTAATGCAGACATCAGTTATTACGTTGCATTCAGGAAGTTTGTTATAAATGATAATCTTACGTAGTGGCAAAAAGATACAACATTGATTTTACAAATTGGAATATCTCAGAACCACCTAATTTCGATTCTCCGTAAACTCTGTCCACGAATGAAATAGGAACTTCTCCTATTTGGTAATTAAATTGCCTTGCTCTGATGATCATTTCCATTTGAAAAACGTAACCCTTGGATACGCAGGATTTAATCAGCTTCTCCAAGACGTCTTTTTTATACAGCCTGAAAAATAATCACATACACAAATTTGTTGTGATAATTTCAGAATCGACTTTGTCTAAAATTTAATTACTCAACCAAACTAAATATGGTATCAATCAATGAAAACTTAGAATGAATTGAACAAATGAATGAAAATGTTGATACCTAAAGCTTCCAGTTAAATCACTTGCGCCAGGTCTGAGTAATAATTGTGTAATAAAGTTAGCGCCCCTGCTGATTAATTTTCTTCTAAAATCCCATCCATAAACACCACCATCTCCAATGTATCTGGTACCGCTGACAATATCCAAGTCTAAATATCTCTGAAGCTCTATCATTTTGGGGATGAATTTTGGCTGAAATCAAACGGAATCTCAATTTACTTTCTGGCATGAATAAACAAAAAATTTGAAAACCATGCTGAAAGTGCATTGTAGAATTACATGATGAGAGAGATCAGCATCCATTATGACGATGAAATTTCCACTGGCATGTTTGATTCCATGTATATAAGCAGTTCCTAAACCAAGCTTCTTTTCCCGAGGCCTCAAAAGAATTTTATCCTCGCCATAAATCTTCTGAAGTTCTTTGGCTACCTCCAATGTCCCGTCAGGTGAACCATCGTCGATAACGATCACTTCGTAAGCACATTGGCTAGAAGTAATAATGTGAAATCCCATTTGAATTAAGTAATAACAAAATGCACGTGGTGAAATCCGTGACCACAGCAATTTATTCACATTAAACTTGGGTAACTTCAAATGAATGTGTGCACCAGTGAACGAGTACAGTGTAGTAGTTTAGAGGTTAGGTTGAAAATTGCTCACCTTTTCTCCATGTACTTAACAATCAGCCAAATGATAATGGGCAAATTGTCTCTCTCGTTGTAAGTTGGTAAAAGAATAGAATATTTGTCATTTTTTGTGAGCTTTTTGAGTTCCTCATTCGTCGAACCTTCCCCACTCATTTTGTCAGCTGTTTACTGTCAAATGATCACCGTGGCATTGCTACTTCATAGTTCAATGTGAACTTTGAACGTGGCAGCACCCGGCGGACAGCTAAGTGTAAGAACATTCAAGCCGCGTTTCGATGAAGACGTTACCCGAGAAACCTCGTCGATGTCGTTAGTTGTAAACTACAAAGTGGTCGATGTTAACCATAATGTTGATTCGTTCCGAGAGAAAAGAGGTTAACAGGAACGGAGGACAGAAAAACATGAATCGTATGCAAATTTGCGTGACAGAACAAACCATTTTGCACAGTTAAATAGACGGCAACAGGCTACGTAGTCTGACGGCTAGAAGTGTGATGTTGCTGTTGATTAGTTAACAACCGATATTCGGTATGTATTCGTCGAATTGCACAATTTTACTGGATTTATACTGAAGATGTGAACATTTGTTTTACCCAATCTAGGTAAACCGATCGGGTCCGCTATCGAAAATGGGAAAAACTACTCGAGTGGTGGTGTGCGGAATGAAGGGAGTAGGGAAGACTGCTCTCTTGGAACAACTCATCTATGGAAACGTAACCACAAACTCCGTAAGATCATCATATGGATAACAATATTCTTTTTCTGTTAGACCGTTCAAATTTATCAGCCCAACTGCGCTTCGCCTTGTTCATAAAAAGAAATAATTATTGCTTGAAGAATCTCCTCTATTTTTACTTTAGGGTTTGTACACATTGTCAACAAAGATTTTTCTAAATTAGAATACAACGCTATTCAGTACTTATCTGACTACCATAAAGTAGATGTATATATCCTTATTTATTTGTTATAAATAATGTAAGTACTGTGGCTGTAGCGAATGGTTGAGACAAAACGAGAAAAAAACTAATTTTTATTCCAGGAAATTCATCCTACTATCGAAGATATTTACGTTGCAAATATAGAGACAGATCGAGGTACAAAGGAAAAGGTACGATTTTATGATACAGCTGGATTGGAACCACTACAGACGAATGCAAGTAGCCCACAGTTGGCACGGCACTACCTTGGCTTTGCCGATGGGTATGTGCTTGTATACGATACTGCAAAACCTGAATCTCTAGACGTTTTATTTCCGCTGAAAAAAGACATAGACAAACACAAAGATAAAAAAGAAATCACTATTATCGTTATTGGAAATCGTACAAAACCTGACGTTGAGTTGAATAATTTGGAAAACACTGCTAGCAAAGCAGCCAACTGGTGTACGAGAGAAAAACTGAGGCATTATGAGGTAAACGTATTGGACAGACCAAGTCTGTATGATGCCTTTGTTCATTTATCGTCAAAATTGAATCCACCACCCAACAAAAGCACGTTTCCCCAGCTCAGTATGGGTCGAAAAACTATAAAGGCTGAGGCACCGTGAATTTTTTCTTTTAATTCAAACTACTTGGAGCCATTTCAATCTGAATTAGTTTCACTTTTCATAACCCACAGTTATGCATTGACTGCATTCTATGTTCATTCTAATTTTATCTGAAATTTTTTCGGATCTCTTATTTATAGAAGGGCCTCTCAAGCCCTTTCTTACTTCCCAACTGTGAGTAACAAATTATTACCAAACTTGTGCCAGAAACTTGTTCCCAGTTACACTATGCAATTATATCACTAATGTTGAATACTATGTTTATTATGTATTTATGATAAATATTTTATCCCTATACAATTGAGATTTGCGGATTTACACGAATCGTATTATCTTAGCATTTAAAGAATAGGATAAATCTCACATGACTGGCTATGTAACTGCAAATATAAGCATCTAACTTTGTGTTTCCTCTCAAGTTGGTACGCTTTATTTTGTTCAAAATCGTAATGTATGAATAATTCTTTGAATTGCACATAGTAACATTATCAACAATAGTTTGTGAACTTGAAATTTTACATTCCATTGCAGGATACTTTCATTTGATTCTGACTAATTTTAAATCATGGCTGAAAATGTATCTGGTAGCGTGTCGATTCGAATTATTAATGTACGTGAAACACTCTGGTACTTAATCAATTTATTCAGAAAGTAATAATCTCTCTCAAAAACTTCGTATACATAGTATACAATATAGTAAAAACAAAGAGCATACATATTAATTACACTTATAAATTATGTTTTCATGACACTTGTTCCTTAATACATGTACTTAAAAAAAATCTCATACTGATATTAATTTAATGAAATACAATATTATTGTTATTGAATCGTGTCGCATAACGATGTACATAAATTTTGAATACATTATTTATTTCGTACTTGTACTCCGATTTATCATTACTCTATTCGTAATACGATAAAAACACATTATCTTTACCATTAGAGTTATTATTATAACAATAAAACATACACAAAATTGTATTGAAAATAGAATAACATTTTACGTTCGTCAGCACAGTATTGCTTGAACTTTACCATTCGATCGCCTTCTTCAAATTTCTCAACGTTATCGCCGTGCCGAAAACGTAATCCCACAGTCTGCTGCTTATACCGAAACCTGAAATTAACATTACACGATATTATGCAATCTTTGAAGAAAAAAAGCATCGAACGAAATACGGGATCCCGAGCCGCATTTTTTCTCAGACGTTAGAGTCGCGCGGGTCCGTCAAGGGACTCTGTAGAGTTTCGCATCAAATTTCTAGGGGCTCTGAATCGGGAGTAAGGTACCCAACACTCTGTACGAGATCAGCGAACGTGCGCGGTACTTTGTCTCTGTAAACGCAATGCGTGTGAGCCTAAATCAACGTGTTACCGGCTTTAAAATAGGCCGAACATGTCTCGGTGGTAAGGGTTGAGCAAATTTTACCATCGATCCAAAGTATTTCGCATTGTCAACCAAGCAGGGATCGATGTTATTATCTGTCGTGGGACTCAAACTTTCGAAGTATCGAATTTTGATCAACATGCGAATACAGTTGTCAACGAAGAACTATAACATTGAATGAATTACCTTCATCGTGATATGAAAAGTGGTGATAGTTGTGATACCTCTTCATCACGTACATATAAGTTTCAGCTTTCGGCGATCCGTAATGCAAGTAGTAGTGCGTCATGTCGTAGCACAAGTAGCCTGGAAGGGTTTCAATACTATTGTAAACAATGTTGGAACCGATCCGTTTTAGTGTATCCTCAGGGCATGATAGACTGACTGCTGACAAGTTATAAATCGCAATTGCGATAGTGGTAAGACTCAAGTGCAACTCTGGTGTTACACTTGAAGTGCACAATGGTGTTGGGGATAAAGTGTTTGGAACGGTGTAGAGACTTATACTAACCGATTGCGACTCCACCTGCTGCGAAGTTCATCATCGCAACGGGAAACACCATCTCGTAAGCAGTGTAAAAGACAACGGCCAACAGCATCGCAGGGACCGGGGGAAATACCAGTCTCTGTTCATCAAACGGCGCCTGACGATACGTATGATGAAAGCACACGAGTTAGACAAATATTTTCATACCCGATGTCATTTTACGCATTTTGGACTATCGAAATGATGTTAAAAACAAACTGTAGACGTTCTGCAATTTCATTCGTCTAATTCGAATTTTGGTAAATCAGTATTGCTGAAGCTGATGATGAGTTTATTACGTGATTGGAATGATATTGATTGAACGTTACCAATGAAAAACTTTTGGTAACACACGTGAACTCACTTTATGGTGGAGACCATGCAGAAGAAAATGTAGCGTTATGAAAATCTTTGAGTCCGCTGGGGGTTTCATGTGAAACAGCTTTCGATGTAGCGTGTATTCAAGGAAAGTCCACAAGAGGATGCCCCAACTAATGGCAAATGAAATTTGCGGTATGGAATCGACTGCCAAACAGAAAATATTAGGTCTTCAGGAACGTTCCAATTTCAGAACGAACACTCAACACACAAGCATGCTACGCTCGAAAAATCGCCGTGACCTTTGCAGGTTACTCGATTGTTTCATTGGTTTAATTTATTGATGTATGAATTGATCGTGGGTAATTGAACGTGGCTCAATGGGTGGTCGTTATTGTACTGTCGTGATCGACAATTGCAGGAATAAATGCTCGGATCAAAATTCAACATGCACGTTAGATGGCCACCGCACAGCCATGGACCATCTCGACATTGGATAGGCGCCATTGATTACCACGAAGACGCCACATAAATTTTTGTCAACCGAACTGACGATAAAATATTTAAGATTCTCAGGGAGCTTAACCACCCTGATCGTCTCTTTTGCCATCTTTGAGGACGTAATATATGTGTAAATACTTTGTGGTATTCTTAGGTAATTTGCATGGTGCGTCGTCGTGAAAAAACTTAAGCTTCCGATTGAGATATTGACAAGCGTACCAAAATTTCCTTTGAGATCTATCGAGCAACCCCGATATAGAAGGAAAAAGATTATTGGGATCCAGACAGCGGGTACCATGTACCATGGGGTGACTGTGAGACGTTCGAGGCCGTTTGATGCGAAGAGACGGATGGGCCTGTTTACTGGAAGATTCACCCATTCCCAGTAACGATCCCCTAGAGAGCCGACCTGCGACAACAGTGGAGCATTCCAGTCGACCAATCTCTGGAAAATGAAAACTGTCGTTGGAGAATTTGCAAATTAGCATCACCGTCTTCGACCAATTTATCCGCGAGAGTTTCTTTCGCTTCTCGAATTTGGCTAATTCGTTCAATGGGTTGTCCTCAAATCACCCTCTCTTTGAACCATTAATTGGATGTTCTTCATCAATAATTTTTTCTAATTTTTTAATTTCCAATCAATCTAGTTACATGGCACCTTATGTGACAAGAGTTTATAAATGTATGAGAAGTGAACCGGTGTTGGATTCGTGTCGGATTTCGATTTGTTAGTAGTATGTAAAAAGGCGGAATTCGGTCAGAATTGTTACTACTGATACTGTTGTAGATCTGCGCAGGAAACTTCGTCTAGATATTTTTCTGATTAGAGTGAAAAATCGGCAACCTATAAGGTTTCGAAGACCTCCTTAGACAAAAACTGTCTCCGCGCAGCAATGAATATCGATTTCTTTACGGTAAAGGAAAAATTGCTAACCAAGACGGCTAAGCCTTTTTACACGCATAGCCTGACTCTCGTTAATTCGCAACGATCTATACGTGTATTCGTTTTCATAGAGTAATAAGCACAGACATGTCTGTATATTTTTTTATTACAAGATCAATAAGTCGAGTATCACTTATGGATTATTGATTAGTTGTTACACTACTCTGAACTAGAATGTTCCCTTTGCGATACCGAGTTTCTGTATATGTATGGCAAATGGAATCAGGGTAATGCCGGGCGTCCAATTTATCAAAACAGGGAAGAATTAGTCAGGTGTATTCTCCGAGAGGGTGAAAAATGTCACAAGTAATCGGAGAAACGGCGACCCGGTTACACACATCCTGGTTACACGTCAGTGAGTGAAGTGTGCGTTTATCGACGGTCCGTATGCAGTGACCGCTTATCAGAGATAATCGTCCAGATAGAAGAATGACGTGTCTTCAGAGACTGAATTATCCAAATGCCTCACGTGTAAGCACGCACACCTATACCTTCTGGGGTTATATCATTACGGTGACATAAGTTAACGCGTGCCCCAATTAAACAAATATACGTATACGTTTTCACGTGAAATTGGTTATCAGCGGTATACCGGAGGTATCTGGATGTAATCGCTGATTCCGAAAAAGACACGTCATAGGACAAGTTCTGTGTCAGCGGTACAACCATCCACACCTATGATTAACTGCGCAACTGTTTGACGGTAATGTGCAGTGCCGGTTGTAGCAAAACTGGCGCCTCGGGCCGAGGTCATATGGCGCTCCTTTCCAAAAGGACAAATTAGCAGCTTTCTGCTTGAACCATTCATGCGGATATAAATTAATGAACCCGTTTGAGAACTTTTAAGACTTTCCTTCAGCTTCGCGCAGAGCCAACGACTTGGACGTAGACAGTTTTTATAGCTCCTGTCTTTACACTTTTTTAAAATACTCTTTTCCTCTTTTGGATTTTTTCTTTTTTTATTTTGGTCACAGAACGTAGGTCTGAAAAATATTGTAACTCTTTCTCGGTTGGTATTGTTTTTTTTTTTTTTTTTGTGCATCTTTCAAATTATTTTTTGTTAAGACAATGAAGGTTGAACCAATGGTTTTGAAGATAAGTAGAGCTTAGCGAAATTTCACTTTTCGTTGCTTTTTGTCAGCCAATACCTGAACTAAATTAGGAAAATCTAACTAATCGGTAATTTCGTTTTCGATCGAAATGATTCCCTGATCTTCTTTTTTCACTCACTGTACACTTTCAGCGCTGCCTCACCTCCTCTATCTTACTATCTCTATGCGGACCGCACTAACAATAAGCATCGGCGCCACCATGGATTTGTCGCCCAGGCGATCACCCGACCGCGCTTTATACACGAAAAAAAAATGTAAAGTACGTTTTATTTTTAATTGTATCGAAGCGTATTTTAACTCGCACTATTGGTTTTGCAACTCTTATTATCGGATTTGTGAATCCTGTCGCAATTGATGTAGATTTAACTCCAAGAAAGTGCTGTCCGTATATTCACCACAGGAGATGTAACATATACGATATTTTACTTTCCGTGTACTTAACGTCACTACCCAAACACCGGCACTTCGTGACATTATCTGATAACTTGGTAAATCCCCCCAAGTTGCGATGTTATTGTAGTGCCTCATAGAATCGTCACTATTTACGTTATGCATGGAATTTCGTGTTTCACAACAATGACAACATTTCATCTGTTAGAAAAGTACTAACATACAGCAAATGTTATATACAATTATAATGTAATACACCCCACACACCATACTTGGACGCAGCGCAATTAAATATATTATAAACACCCTACAACCCTGCGCACGAGTTCGTACTCGTGCAAGGACAATTCCCACTGAAACACAAATCTATATGCACGCCTATCTAAGGAAATAAATCTGAATATAAAATTGTACGCAATAGCCTGAGGAATTCATTAATACGTAACGGTATAAAATTCTTCAAGGATAGAAGGAATAAAGAGCAATCTGTCCTCGATGATAGATTGTATGACAAGAGTGAATAATTGGTGGTCACTTACTTCGATTTCCTGGTACTCCTCTTGATTACTTTGTACGAATTCCTCAAAGAGATGAAAGGCTGCGATGGAATGAGAGTTCGTAACCATCGCTTCATCGACGTTCAAGCCCTTGTATGGTTTCATGATCCTGCTTCCCCCGGGATGTTTTTTTAGAAGGTTCTGAATGTCGTACTTTCGCCCCTTATATTTCACTATGAACTCGTGAGGATTTTCGGTTACATTATCCGCCTGATACACCCTGGTTATTCCATTGTGTGGCGTAACTTTCGGTTCAACACGACTTTCAGATTTTTCAACCATTCTGGTATCCTTTTCCTGGCTTTGATTGTAGACAACTGGAGTTTCACCATGCAGGATGAAACCTTCATCGGTAGAGGCAGCGAATAAATCTCTGCCAGTTAAGAGTGAATCTCGCGATGTCTTGTATTGTGTCTGTGCACACGTACAAGTGAATTTCGCATGATGAATTCTCAAAGACGAGAGCATACTTTTCAAATGTTTTGTGACGAAATGATTCTTTATTCAAAATTGTTGTGGGTGAAATAGCAGTGGAAGATTACAGTTAAATCGAAAGTAACGAAAAACATTATTATGAAATATTCCGTTGACAGTTGATACACGTATTCACACACTCTCAACGTCGTATGGCTACGGCTGAAACACCTGCGATAGCATTTTGGTTGTCAAACGATTCACGGCACTTAAATACCACTAGAATTTATTTCACCCACAACAAAGAAGCAGCCCGAATAGGTCAATTGCAACTCCGTTGTTGGTTAATCTCTATTTATTGATATTTTACGACGCGAAAATTCAGTGATAGAAGATGGCGCCACCGTTATCTTTTCGGCTCGGCGTTGGGCTGGCGAGCATAGAGGTATTATAACTGGCGAGGCAGAGCCACAGCCGATCATAAATTTCCGTGGGCCCCGTTCGCTTTACACGTAACCCATGCACAACTTGTGTAGTACACTACGTACACTACATATATACAGCTTGAGTGGGTTAGCCGCTGTAAGCAGGCCCGATAGTGTCGAGTAATCCATCTTTGACTCTCGATCGATATGAAGAATCGACGCTGAAATATCCAGGTAAGTATTTGAACAAAACATGTGAAACTATTTATAAGTATTATAATTTGCCAGATCGTCGTATTGGCCATATATATGAAATGCATATCAATTTTGAACAACTCGTGAGGATAACGATACGTAATTTGCGTGTATAACTTAAAACTTATCATTGTTTACCTGTGACGAAAATCTTCACCGACATATAATTGAAAAGCGACAATGAGATCCATTGACAAATTATTCTCAAGTACATTATTCGTTATTCTGCTTTCGACTTTCGATATAGAACGTTATTGTCAGACTTGCCGTCAAATGTTTGGGGATACATACTTTAGCTCCAATATTACGAAAACAAAGTTTGAATCGTGAAATATGTTACCTAGTGGAATAAAAACTGGTTAAGGTTACTGCAGTTATAGTTTATAAATCTAATCAGAAAATTTAATTTTATGAATGTTAATAATCAAATCAACATTTGTCAAGTAGTATTCCGAAACGCGATAGAAAAAATTATGTCGGTTGTGATTGAGCCAGGATTGTATGACAGGGTCTTTAAGGCGACTTCACAACTTAGTTGGCATGCTGAAAGTTTTCTGTATAATGTAGAAATAGTCTTGACCTGAAAAGTTTATGTAAAAAGGATCTTGGATATGTAGGTCATCTAAACAACAATATAGTTTGCATGAACGTTTTGACCCTAATTTCGGGTCATCCTCAGGACGGTTTAATTGAATTTTTGCTATGGACAAACAGAAACCTTATTTTTACAACTTGCAGGTAGGCGAAGGTGCAAATAAAATAACTTGAAAAATTAATGATAACTAACCTTGTAAGCGAAACACCATCACAAACGATTCACCTCATTTGAATGGTAAATATATTATGTACAAACATCAACAGAGGGGTAACAATGGACATGCCCGTTATTAACACTTACTTATATACAAATTGAAAGGAAAGGCGAAGAACGAATTTTAGTCTAAACATTACCAATGTTTTATGAATCCGGCTTGAAAAGGGTTTTTTTAATTTTCACCCTCCATCATTTCCATCTTTCGATCAAACTGAGTTGATCTTTAGTTAAAAAACAAATTAGAAATTATAGTGAAAGTTGAAAGACACATGTGTTCAAAATCATCTATGATTTCCTTCCTTCGCCTATCAGCAAGTTGTCAAAGTAGGGTTTCTGTTTGTCAATAGGAAAAATTCAATTAAACCGTCCTGAGGATGTACCGAAATTAGGGTCGAAACGTTGACGCAAATTATATTGTTGTTTTGATGACCTACGTATCCAAAATCCTTCTTACATTTTCTGTATAATTTCACTGTCGAAAGCTACAATGCTATCGTCAGAAAGTTCAACGGAGGAAAGCGTATTCATTACCAATATAACACTCAGTGTGCTGGGGATGTTGTACAATTCAACATACCAGAGTCGTACTCAAAGTTGAGTGCTACAATGGAAAAGAAGCCGTCTACCGAATTTCAACTACAAGTAATTTTTTTAATCCTCCCAATTATGATATGAAATTAAATAACGCGATAAAACTAAAAAAGTTTAGATTACACAGTTTATTTGCATCTTTATATGTTTTGTCTAAAAAATGTTATGCGCTACGTAATATGACACCAGCGCATAACAGCCGTGCTTCTTCGGAAGCATAATGAAGATTTGTTTTGAAATTTCTAGATGAAGTACCTTCATCTTCAAAAGACTGCTGTGCCAGGTATATACTGAACATGATTGAGATCTGCAGCTTATTCGCTTGATGGCTGGAAGAACGAAAGGCACAAAATGAATTCAGCAAGGGATCCAAGAAAGCACTGAGTTGAAAATGTACAAAATTGTACGAAGCGAATACTGCAAGACAACTTTGAGGGAGTCTATAATGTGTACGGTAACACCTCAAAAATGGTGCGATGTGGAAAGACTACGACCCTAAAGAGGATACTCTGCAGCATGGAAATGCGACAAAGATGATATGGAGTGAGTGTACGGATCTTAGTGATCATACTGGATGATAGGTAGCCATAGCTCAACATACCGCATAACTGATTTTCTGTATTTCATTTTCTCAAATTACAACTCATACGAGATATTGGAAAGCAATTTTGGAAATAATCGTTTCTTATTTTACAGGACGTATGACAGTGAAGGTTGATTGATGCGTTGGGTACACGCTTGATTTCGAAAGGGCCATAAGCATGACGATACAAGAAGCAATGCATGTAGCATTGTTCAGTATAATTATTAGACTGATCCTTAAAAAAGTTATTGTTGTATTTGAACCGGCTCAGCACGTCCTAGATCGGTTAAAAAGAAATTTTTAAAAATTGGTCCAAAATTTCAGCATTCTGGTTAAATTAAAACGGGTGCCTGTGAGCATAAATTCATTTTGAGTTTCGAATTTGGGCAAGAACCGCTAATAATCACTGATGATGAAAAATCTATGTAAAAAACGAACTATTCACATCAGCTATTTGAACAGTATTTTCATTGTAGCCGGGAAATGAAGAAAAAAGACCAGTGTAAGGCTACGTTATTATGTCAAATAGTGACATATCTCTGTGTAAGCAATTATTACTATGAATCATCAACAAGTTTGTTATTGACTTATTCTTTTGAATCGAACAATCTGTTGCATGCGTTGATTAGACGTGAAGTAGTTTTCTGTTCTGGAACACAATACAGAAATAAAAGCAAAGAAAACTATACATCGTTACAACTGCATCAGTCTTTGATACCAAAGAATTGATGTTCTGCACATGTTCTCGTCAATGAAAATTTCAGAAATTTGGGACCCCGAAGGCACCATAACTGTTTTTGCATATGTGTACGCTCCTGACCGCGGAAGTTCCTACGTTGATCACCAACTCTGCTGTCGACTACAAAAATGTCGGCCACGGTGGTTCACTCGTTACCCATGATTATTTCCTCAAATTGGAGTACTGTCGTATTTCACTGAAGAACGCTTCCTCAGCAACTGTTTGGAATAAAACGTTTCCTTTTGTTCCAATCGAGCTGACGGACGAAGAATATCTCTACCGCAAACTCCGTCCGCGTCGAGAAACATTTCTCACATCATATTTAAGATAGTAACGTTATCGTAAAGTCGTAACGGGTCATGCTGAGGAAAAACCTTAATTTTGCGATTTTAGAATAGTTTGAAATTCAGTAAACTCTAGTAAAACAAGACACACTCATATTTCGAAATTTTAGTTCCTTAATTGCGAAATTAAGAAAATGGTGATTGTTTTTCCAATACTTCGTTACGCCAACGTTACTAACTTCAACCTCGTTTTCTTACTACATGCCTCATCTACTGCCTTACCGAATGGAACTGCGATATTTCAGTTATAAGTTTGCGGTTAAATTAATGTTATTTTACCAGCTATAATCGTATATAATCCACATATAATAATTATACGTGAATGGCGTCATCATATGGAAGATTAAAGCCCCGCTATTAATTTTACGTTTAAACGCGAGTCTGACAATTTAAAGGTGCATGAGTCACGTGTATTTGTAACATATTTTTGTACGGAATCTTTCGCGGGATGCTAGGTTGAAATTTTACTATTCTGGTTCAACATGGTCTATGTAGAGTACACGATCTGAGTTAAAACTGTGAAAATTTTCCCAGCACGTAAAGTAACGGTGTCAGGCGCGTCAATGAGTCAAATGACCCACAATCAGCATGAGGTGGAGGCCAAATTTTCACAACATTCTACGTCACAGCTGTGACGACAGAAGGTGGCGAACAAAATCTAGGAATATTCGTTGTAAAGCAGATTTTAGGTGAGAAAAAAATGACGAGTGAACGAAAAAATTAACGTCACAAACTGATGAGTGATTTTTCGAGTCTTAAGCCTTGCATTCGTCGCTCTACCGAGCAGGGTGATAATTTTACGTTACCTTTCGTTGCAAAATCCTGCGTAACGCGTAACAATACTGAACACGTGTCAAGCAGATCGAGTGCTGAAAAATCTTTCGAAAATTGATTGATTCTGTTAATCAACACGCTCCAAGTCCGCGGACGATTTGTTACATAATAACGCAGGAATGTACGGCGTTCACTTGGCTCGGATTGTGTAAAATTCGGAAATTGTCTCGCCGGCGAGAGCCTACCGTCATGACTGAAGCCCACGTCCATCGAATATGCCTTTTATCAATATCGATATCACGATATCTTTCTTTACACGGAGTCCGGTGTGGTGGGTGTAGATATATGTATTACTTCCATGACTAACTGAGCTCGCTCACGCGCGCGCTTTCGGCACGTAAAGATGCGTACGATTAGCAAGCACGTAATTTAGTAATTGTTATAAATCAGCCTTTAATTAAAGCTTGATACGAAAGTGGTGAAATTTATACGTCCCCGTTCCCTAATTCAAGGCTATAAGCTGCCGGGATCGGGGCTCGCAATCAACCCTGTTTCGACACTTTTCGTTATATCACGAAATTGGAAGAGGATACAATGAATAGTCTTACATGCCAGCCAGTTTTCTCCAAATACGAATGACAGTCTTCACATCGCGAAATTACAGAATTACGCTACTTGTGTGCGCGCAATTTTTACTACGCAGTCAGGGTGGAGCGCCGTTTCACGAGTTTTTAAAGTAGCTTAACTGCTAATTAATGTACCAGCGTGGGTGACGATGCGAATAGCGATGTACATTCGAGTGGCGGGAGAGTGAAAGAGATCGATATGGTACATCGTAGGGATAATGTGTCGAGCTGATGAAAAAGCTGTGCTTTCGGATCGAAGATATTCCACGAGTCTAACAACAAAAGAGTACGCATGGTACCTACGCGATTTCTTGTGATCATCTAAATATCAGCGGTGCGAGTGGCAAGGAATAGGTATCTTCTTTTTCCAATCTAAGGTAAGTGGAAATAAATATTTGTATTATCGTCAAACAGTTCTATCGGATTCTATAAAAAGCACTATGTTATGTTCAGACAGGCAACCGGTTGTAGAAGCAGAATTTGATATCGCAAATAACTGATCATGCTGAAGCTACCGCAAGGCAAAATATATACATGCAGCAAAACGTATATCAGCACAAAAAATTTTTTTAATGGAAATTATGTATATGAACTCTCCATGGGAACGATTTCTGGTAGTTTTAATACAAACGCTATCAAAATGAATTGCGATCAATTTTAATAATACCGATTTTTTTAGAAAAAAAAACATCGCTATTTGCTTCCTACAACGTCAACAGTCTTCAAGATTTCTTATACGTATTTAGATTTGATTTTTGACCAACTTATATGCCGAGTAGTCGCTAAAAGTTAACCGCTTCAAACAGATTCAAATACATATGAGCGTCAAGTGTTTTCTATAACATTTCAGTCAAAGGAAGATGCCAAAAATACACGGCTACTAAGCAATCCGTGCATTTATTATTGAAACTGTGCCAGATGATAGGTCACGTCACAATGATTGAAAGTGTCAACGGCACCAAATCTGTTACAGCTGTATGTTCGGAGGTATCGGTTTGAACCGAAGGACTGAACAAAATGATCTATGCCTCATTAATTGACTCGATCTGGTGACAGCGACTCATTCAGAGGACACGCGAATCAGGCTTACAGAATCATTTTCATTCCTAAAGGATAATCGAAAAAACTGATGAGATTCAGCCCTTAAAGTGGAGCACTAAACTTCGATATCCTCGAGCAGCCATTTCTTATTAAATCGATCCATTGGATTTGTTCAAGATCTCAACGTCATATTCAAATTAGTATGAGTTTTATTCGATAAAATACACGGATTGCACACTCTGACTTCTTCTTATTTATTCAGTTGCACGATATCCCTATCAATGATGACGTACGGAAAAAGTAAGAAATCGACAAGTCATTATGAAGGTAGGAGGTATGAACCACGGTTGGAAATTCCTCGCACACCGTCATATGCCAATGTCAGTTGTTTATCAGAGGCATTCATCATTTAGGACGTTGACTAAACGATCTACTCGCAGTTTAACGCCTGTCTAGGTATTTGTCACTGGCAGTGACTTGTCAGGCTGGCCATGGAGCAGCTTCATAATCCAGCTTATTGTTGGTGATCTGCCATTTCTTAATAATCACGCAATCGTATCTCTAAACTAAGCTGTCTGTAGGTATTTCCGGCGATTCACAATTCTCGATAAATCTTATCTCCGGCTTTAAGAAACTATAACTTGATTAAACTTAAACTGCAACACCACCTCGTCGCTAAACGTGATGTCTTCTCTGTGGAACCGCCTACGTGCAAGCATTTTTAGGTCTAGGTCTGGGTCTAGGCTTAGACTTGGATGACGTAGCTGCTGATGATTATAAATTAATCTCGAGTGCCCGACTTGGCTGTTTATACTCCGAGGGTAAATACCGCTGGAATCAAGGCGTTTGGAAAAGATCCATCGAGTATAAATTGCCGGGCACAGTGCCAAGGCCTATTTAATTATCGGTGGTACCAGAACCACGTTATCTAGGGCAAAAACGCAACCTCGACATTGGTGCGTGATGCACGTTGACTGTAGTGAAACACGATTCACTGTTGAATTCGAAAAAGTGCAAGGTACGAAATACACCGTCCAATTCACATGTCCGATCATTTATTCCAGCACTCTCGATTATCGTAGGATTTTCGTCTCTTCATCTGGAATAACTGGCGTCTTAGCAATATAAATGTACTACATTTGTAAACTAACGGACAACATCGACTTGAAATCCTTGTGTTTGGTCCGGTCTCGTTTACAATGATAACACACGAAATCTCACTCGTTATGTAGACGGCGGGGGTGAATTCAACCCTCTTGTTGGATATCCGGTAAGTCGGTGAAACTTGACACCTTTTAAAGAGAAACAGCAAAGCGCGATGGTCGCATAATCCAAACGGCACGTTTAAATTTTGAATCTTTTCATTATCAGTTGTTTCAACCACTTCGACGGACTCCGCTTTTTGCGACTCCACTAACTGCAGAATAGACCGTCAGTAACGACCTTGATCGGAGCACCGCACGAACAGCACTGTGTCTAGACATTCTGATGTACCGTTATTTTATATTTATCTATAAGCAAACTTGTGTCACGGCCAAATTATCCGGTTGCGTAATGCCTCCAAACCGCCGTTCAAAATACCCTGGTATGCAGAATTGAGGTGACTCGAGGTGTGATTACACCTTTCGATGCGACCGACGAGCCTATCGGCTCACTTTCTGTTTCGAATCCAGGCTGCTCAAAACTTGTGATAAAAACGTCAAAACCACAAATAACATTATTTGTTACGCTGGCCTAATCTCCGTGGGAAAGATTTAAAACGTACTTACACCGATACCTCGCCGCTTATATTTATAAATAAATATATTTAGGTACAAAATATATTTTCTACTGATCACGAGTTGGGAACCGGAATACGCGGACTGTACAGATGAAGATAATACAGCAGCATGGTTACGTAGCGTAGCTTAATTCCCTCAACTGACTAGGATTATTTGGTAAGCCCACGCAAGGAGGCAAAAAACCGTAGATGCGTGATAAAATGGCACGTCGTATCTTTCAAGTTCGATCCGATAATCATTCAACTGTAAAATTACTATTCAGAACCTTCTTTGAATTTCATGACCAAGTATATATTTACTCTCTTCATCGAAATACATCGGACGGACTTTGGTGGAATTCATAGTTGCTGAACAATCTGTCAAAGATTTTTCGACCAATGTGTGATACATGGTATACCTTTTTGCTGTCTTTCTAACGTCCGTTGGGTCAGAACTAGTTCTGGTGAGAATAAACAGTAAATAAAAATGAAGAAAAAAATAAAAACGAAGGAAAACTTCGCTACTTGGTATAGCGGGTAGTTTGCAAATTTAATTATCAGTCGCACCCAGATATTCCGTGAAAGTGAACAGTCTTTCACGCGATCTGCTACCGCAAGTAATAAAAACTACCACCAACGTGTATAACCTGCGAAAATCATCTCGACTTGATGGGCTTTATTCGTTTGCTGGATACATATATGTTACATACGTGTATATGACAGGGATAGAGTAATTTTGTTAATATTGATTTTGGCCACAGAATGAACAACGTCGAAGCGTTGCGTGTTCAACTTGCGTTTAGAGCTGTAACATCCTTCCGAGATGAAAAGACCAGATTGTATATTTTTGAACTCTTGGAAATCTTCGTATTTCTTTAATTTCCTTTTCTCTCTCTCTCTCTCTCTCTGGCAGATGACTAGAGGGGACAATAATTTCGGGCGAAGAAGAAAATCGTCCCGAGGTGGGTAAACTTTGACGTTCGGCAATAAATAAGCTTTTATTTAAATACTTTTATATATCCTTGTATACAATACGTTCTATATTAACCTATTTTACTGTATTAACTATAGGACAACGACAACCCTTAACTTTCAGTTTTTCTTTCACACTTTCGACAAATCTCATGCTAAGCGATTAGGTTTTTCTGTAAAATACTATTGGGCATATTAACTCTATACTTCATGAGCCTTACAATTTTGTCAGCTGTTATTGTTACACTATCGTCAACTATTTCGTATCTACGTATAAATTTAACAGGCCGGCACCATATTGAGTCAAGTGGCAGTTGCTAATTGTAAAAGATGAGGGCTTACGTCAGCGTGAAATAAAGTTTTGAAACCTCTACGATGACGTGCGAAAACTCACTGGTGTAGTTACGAATAAGAACTTGAAAGCCGGTAGGATTCCTGTAACCTTTCTGCAAACCGAGGACGTAAATAGTAAATACTTACGTATGTAGTAACAATAACTATCGCGCTTGTGGCATTTTTAAAAACGGGTGTTACGCTTAAAGCCTACGCAATTGTAATACTATATGTATAACATGGTATTCGAATTACCTTGAACCACGTAATTTTCTTTCCCTGATATTTTTCTCACTTCGGATCGTTTCGATCACTTTTCATTCAACTTGTGATGCTGGATGGGTTTTTACGGTGATACAAAGTAATATGAACACCCCGAATTGATCGTCTATTAACTTTAATATGTACAACTCCCTCGTGGATCTGTTATTATAATAATTAATTATAATGTAAGACAACGTCATAATTGGCAATCGTTATTATTCGTCTCTCATCGTGTGCTATGCTTCGTTTTCTTTTCTTCTTCTTTTAATATTCGTACTTTCATTCCCTTCGCGTAATAATCATTTTCACGAGTTTCCACACGAGCACCTTACGGCAAAAAGTTTTTGGCGCAATTTCAAATTGTGTTAATTTATCTTGATTCCTACAGCATTTAAATCACGCGTGTTATTGTTTAAACGCTAGCAAAACCAAGTGTCGGCAATTACTGTTATGCGATTGCGAGGTGAAAATTGCAAGAAAAAAAAAAATTGACGATCATAGTTGATCTTGTTGTAAAAGATACAACTTACGGCCCGATTTGATTACGCTCCGATGAATTCCACACTTCACGCGCAGCTGATATTACACGCACGTGCGGTGTGTCACAAAGTTGCGCAATTTATGTCAGGTATTTGTACACACCCAAATATTATGTGAGCCGTATCGTCGTAAATGAAATAATCCTGCAGATATTACAGCCGCCTATGGCACCGACAATTATACGACAATAAATACTCCGTTTTACGTTATCAAACGCTCGCAAGCCACGATGAGTTAGCGGGTTATCTTTCGAGATGAAAGATCTAAATGAAAAAATGCTTTTCGCTGTTCTTTCTTTATCGATTGCATCGAGATTAACACCGTCGTCCGTCGGCGGTGGGAGAATTTTCACACTATTATGTCTTGGTTGATGATAAAAAGTGAAAGTGAAAAATCGAATGAAAATATGGATTATTGTTTGAACGGTCGCTATTACGCCAGTCGTAAAACAACAACGCTGTCCTTCGATAATAAATATACATCACATATATAAATTAAATATATATGATAATAATTCAAAAAAGCTGGACCAGCCAAGTAACAATGTTAGTAGGTATGTATTACTGTATACTAGCTTAGCTCTCATTATAATTATAGCTAATTAAACGCATGTTACATAAACTACTTTTTTTGAGCCTATATTACCAGAATTACGTATCACTTTGTGAAGTTCCGCTTTTGCAGTATTGTTACACGCATAAAACGTACGACTATTTTGACTATAGTGTAAATAATCTTCCGAGTGTCTCGCTTTCGGCTACAACGGACATACTACTGGCGTACATCAGAAATACGCATAAATTTTTCTCCTACGTACTTTCGTGAATTGAATTACTCTGCTTGTTACAGTCCCAGAAAAACGCGGCTGGAATAGCGCGCCGTGAATACGAATTAACTTCATTTGCATGTCTATTTAGAATCCTTGACGGCTAATTGTCTCTCGTTGAAATTTTTCGCGCCTGCATTGATGATAATTTAACATACTTTGATCAATATTCAACTATCAGTCCCGACACCCTAAATACCCCAGGTTCGCTATAGAAGATCCCGATTTACCATTTCACGTCACATGTTTCCAAGCCTATTTCCTCTAGAGTACAATTGGGGGCTTCGGCATGAATTAAAAAACGCCATTTTAATCGCTTTTTCAAATTCCCTTCACCTGGACTAAATATCCCTTGATCAAGTATGAATAATTTTTTTATTAAAAAATAAGAGCCAATTTGCCAGTAGTCAAAAATTTTCTTAATCGATGAAGGTGACGAAAAAAAAAAAAAAAAAAAACGCATGAACTTCAATAATTTTTCGTCCGCGTTTCGCCCTTTTGTTCAACCGGTGTTAAAGAATGAATTTTGACGATCAGAGAAAAAAAATATCGTTACGTGACGCGAGTAGAATTATCCGGAGACTCGAACAATGTTTGTTACATTGAATTCGTCTTAAGCGCTGCGCGAGTATTTTTTAATTTTTTACCAGTTCGTAATGAAGATTGCATAAGACTTCAGAATAGAAGAGCATGTTTCGTCGTGCACCTTGCTAGAATCATGGAGTACTCACACTGTGTATTTGCATAGAATAGGTATTGCTTTTAAGGGATCACAGAAACAAGGAACACAGAACTTCTGCGCGAAGTGCCGATAATTGAGGAAGTGAAATTGCGGAGAGAGTAACATACGATACTTTGAAAATGCACAGTTTTACATTTGCTCTTCGTTCGTGCAAATCATACTTCTAGTTGTGAGTCTGCGATGTCGAGGCAGCCGTAACACTGAGATTAATATCACAAAACTTTGTGGCCATTCGAAAACCACCGTATACTGCTTCAAAATGGTTCGTTCAGCAATAAATATGTCTCGCATTTGTTGAAATTTTGAACAAAAACCGTCAACGCGACTAGTCAGGATCAGCTTCTTGACGCAGCTGCAAGTTCAAGACCCACAGACCGACTGCTCGATGCTATCTTTGCGGGATTTGGTACAGATAAGATTTTGAGATCGCGACGCGACGCACCTTAAACGTCGACTGGTGTTAAACGGTGCGAGTCGTTCGTTACTGCAAAAATGATCTTAGTTATTCTCAATTTATTCGCCCGGGCTCGATTAGACCTTGTGAGTCAACGTTTAATTGCGCGTCTCTCGAATGTCACGGCTTCAAATCTAGCAGAGTTGTATTCGAGTATTCGCTTTTGTGCACAAAGCATATCCCGACCAAGGTTTCGACAGTCATTGACGTAACGAAACGGCCACTCCTAATCAGCGCTTCAAAGTTTCGAACAACAGATCTTCCCCTGGTCTATATTTTTAGCGCTGATAGAGCCAGGCTCTCTCCTAGTGAACCTCGAATTCCCACGGAATTCTCCTCGGTACGTTGTACGTGTATAATAATAGGGCGGCCGACAATTGGATTATACAGAGCCAACATTATTGTACTATCGGAAGGAAAAAAAAATCACTCGGCGACCGGTGACCGTCAATGCCGGAAGTGCTACGTTCGTAATCCTGCGCCTACCGCATGCCCAAGTGCTTTGCAGGAACCTTGGCTCTTTTACTGAGTTTAAAGGTCACGCTTATGTACTAAGAATCAGGGGTTACAAAAGGATGAACGGTCATCGCGATAGGTGGAGGTCCCTTCAAAAGTCCATCACTTCCATCTTGAAAGCCTTTCCCTTCATCTGGTTTGCGACCATTCTCGTCGAAGACGGTGCAGTGTTGTTATCGTCGTCGCTGTTGTCGTCCTCGTCTTCCTCTTCCTCAGGGAAATCCTCGAGCCTGTCGTGATACTCGTCCAGCTATCCGTACGATTGAAAAATCGAATTAATCACCCAGACTCTGCGAACGTCTGTTCGTCGTTTGGTAATTAAAATCTGTTGGTCAGAACTCTGTGCTTCGTTCGGTATAACGATTAGTGAAAATTGAGCTAAATTTAATATACTTTATATCGAGACACTCGACGGTCGTTTAACCTAAACGATCGCTGCCAACAGTCTTTAATTGTTACCAAGTTAGTAGCCAGAGGCCTTTTCATGCACGATATACCAATTTTACCGACTATCCGTTATAGTGAAATATTTCTGCTGAGCTGACCCCTTTTGTTTAAATATCTGTTATTTTTAGAATCATTCATTGCGTTACAAACATTTCTCATGCTGCCATAATTTTTTTTAAGTCTATAATTGCCGCGATACTGCGATTTATTTTAAGTTGTTTGGTTTACACGTCGTCGTTGAAACGTAAAAACTTGACTTGCCAGCCACCTATTATCTAGTATTGTGTTAACTTGTTCGTCATGCAATTTAGAGTCTGGAGTTAAGGTACCTTCTAGGTCTATATCTGCACTATCCTAATTACTAAAGCTTAACTATACTATAACCATGTTCGATAGGGAAAATAATGTAGCCAAGCAATTTTGGTCGCAGTTACGTGCAGTGATGAATTTATCATTGAACGTACGCAGAAACGACGCGACGTGACCTTTACGTTGATCTTCCACACGCTCAAGATTTAATCATTCCTACTCAATATCAAACAGTCACTATATTCACTTTTGTCTACTACTTTTCGATTCAGCAATGATCAAGGTCAAGGTATGCAACTAATTATCAGTAATAACAATCGCCTGGGTCCCCTGGTTTTTCATCGCAATTCGATTTGAATCGACCGTTCAAGTGACTTGACATACTTTTGACCCGGAGTACGGTCAAAAAACTTCAAAACATTTTTCGAGCCGGTTGTTTCCTCAACAGCAGCATCGTTTAGTGTAACGTGCAGCTTTCTGTATCATTTTTAATGTTTTACTTCGTTCAGTTGAAAACAGCCATGCGCTTATTAGAAACTGTAGGCAATGAGGATGAAAGAAAAGTGATGAAATTTCACCTACATCGGATTTTCCGCCGCTGCAGAAAATCAAACCGAAGGATGATTGCGTCTACGATAAAATTTGATTATTTTCAGCTCAATCCAAAGAACGAAGAAATTAATGAGAAACGCGTGTGAAAGTGCGTAAAGCGTCTAATTAGCATTCGCAGCTTTACAACGGGCAAACTCACATATGTAGGTAGCTAGGATCGTTATCGACGTTACCACAGTGGGCTTACCTATAACTGTAGATCAGATATTCAATACGAAGCAAACTGCACAATCGTCGCACCAC
The DNA here is from genome assembly GCF_021901455.1 of Neodiprion lecontei. NCBI lineage: Eukaryota > Metazoa > Arthropoda > Insecta > Hymenoptera > Diprionidae > Neodiprion > Neodiprion lecontei. Next base: position 37,625,415 of record NC_060262.1, read on the forward strand.
GAGAAGATATTTAGGTTGGCAAAGGTTGCACCTTTTCAAAAATGCAAAAATTTTGTGAATAATACGGTATTTCATAGTATATTGAAATTCTTCTCGTGGTGCGCGTTCAACTGCATGTCACTTGCCAATAATACAGTGATATGTTAATCCGACTCTTTGTATATTTTTCTCTAACGTGACCTGAAGAGATCACGGTCACACCTTTTGCGTTCATTTTGCACCTAATCTTACAACATCAGTATTAATTTTTCACAGAAACTTGGACTACAGTGAAAATCATTTCATCTGATTCGTAAAATGAACGATTGAGTCAGTGACGGTTTCATTGTGAGCAGATCTCTGACCCTCCGTATTCACGAGGCAAAATTTATTCTTACGATAGTCAAAGGTAAAGGTGAAAAGAAGAAACACTATTGGCAGTCACGGTTTAACTTACGTCAACGTCGCCCATCATCTCCTTCGTTGAGACAGTAGTATCAATGCGTCGAATGCTACCCTGGTGAATGTCAACGTCCAGTTTAACGCACTGGAATCTTCTCAGGAAGAATACTATCGGCATTGGCGCTACACCAGCGATCACGATGATCACTGCAATGACGAGGACCCAGCCTGGATAGCTTGTAGGAACGCTGACTCCCTGTTGAGAAACGTGATCGAAGCAAATTAAGCATCCGTCGAACGGTGACCAAAGTCAATACTCACTTTCGTCGCGTCCCAAGCCGAATATTCCGGTTTTTGAATGAACATGCAAACGATGCTGGAAACGAGAATCCCCGCCATGATTAGGGGCGCCAAGAATCTCCACGTCACCTGCCAATACCACCCAGGTCGATACCCCGTCATGTCCTCAATGTCCTTGGTGAACCTGTGAAATAATCGAAGTGCAGTTTTAGTAGGCTGGCGGGGCTTGGAACTGAGAATGAAAGTGTTTGAGGAATACTTTTCGTGTCCGTAGATGTAAATGACCGCAACCATTTCCATCAATCCGACAACGACGAGTCCTATTGTACCGGCAAAGCTGTCGAACATCTTCAACCAGTATTCGCCAGCCCCGGTGGTGAATATCAAACCGACGCAGAAGCAGATTACGCAGACAACCGCTGAAACGATTATTGAGCATGTTGAGGAAGGGACGAAAATACAGGGAATCAAAGAGTAGGAACGGTACAGCTTCGACGAGGTGGAGCTTACCAGTCACTTACCGGTGATGTACTGTTTTTTAACTCTCTTAAAGAGGTCTATATCAAAGATCACGCAGAGCATCCCTTCGAGAATCCCGATCTGCGATCCCAAGCCCAAGGCTAGCAGCATCAAGAAAAAGATACAGGACCAAAATGGCGCACCTGGGAGCTCCACTATCGCTTGAGTGAAAACTATAAACGCCAAACCAGTTCCTTCGGCAGCCTGATGATCGTTGTTCAATAAATTGTGGTTAAGAGAAGCTGCCACGCGGAGAGAATCACGTATGTCACTTTCTACCGAAATGGTTGTGACTTGAGCAGAAACTTTCATGGCATGTAAGACATTCTACGAAAATTGGAAACATTAACTTCACTCTATCTTGACGATTGGGTGCCACTCGAATCAATAATTAGACGCAATAATATTTTGCTCGTTGATCATCGAAACCGAACCTATTAGTCTCAGACAATATTAACCGCAGTGATAAAGTGCAGTATTCTGTAACGCTGCGTGATTCTCTCCACTGTGAATATCCTTTTTTGAGTTTTCAACTCATGCTTATGACTCACCGCGTCGAGCTGTTCTTCAAGACTACAGGTTGCTATGGTGAAATTTTCGGCCGTAGAATTGAAATTGGTTACTATGTCCTCGTATTGTTCATCCGTCGAATTCGACAACAGTAGTCCATTGAATAACAACAGTTCTTTATTGCTGAAACAAAGGTGGCGAAGAAAAAATAATTAATAACGATTTCGGATGCATATTTTTCAATCAGGTACGCCTTTAAGATTTGAACAATCGACACACCGACAAGATATTAGTCTTAACAATGTTCGTCTCTTCATCTGAATACCGCCGCCGTAGCGGTCTTTAATTGTCGAATGAAATTGGTGTAGCAACATTCCATTTATGATGGCTCCAATATACATCTTACATGCGCGTCGCGAAGGTCAAGTTGAAGGTTTACCGTTTCATAAGTAAAATCCTCCGAGATATTGATCAAACTGTGGAATAGGCTTTCCGCGATAAGCTAGTATCCTCAGTGAAAACTATATCTCAGCGTCTGCTATAATTCGATACGAGTTCAAGGAAGTCATTTGATCGGTGGGTGTAGGGGCTCATCTACATAGTATTGAAAATCAAATACGACCTTACCCAGCAATGCACTTATCGACGTTACTCATCGCCTTGAATCCCAGAATCGCAAATATTACAACACTGGCATAGATCGCGGTGAACGCGTTGCAGACGCTAACGAGAATAACGTCACGAACACAATTGTTGTCCGGAGTGTTGTAACTGCCGAATGCTATCAAGGAGCCAAAAGCAAGACCGAAACTGTAGAACACTTGGGTTGCCGCATCCAGCCAAACAGTCGGCTTCAACAGCATTTCCACCTACGAAAAGTTTCAGTGTCGCCTTAACTATCCAGCAACGGATAAACTTTCAGATACGTCAGTGATTTCAAAAAAAACACTTCTTGCACTGACCTTCGGAGTATACATGTGAACCAATCCCGCGCTTGCACCCTTCAGCGTTATCCCTCTGATGAAGAAGATGGTCAGCACTAGGTATGGAAACATCGAAGTGAAGTAAACGACCTGAAAGTGTCGAGTGCCGTTAGTGTTCCATAATTGCTGTTATTCGTGAAAATAGAATGAACTCCAAGGTTCTTAAGAAACGTCAACAAGGTGTAGAAGTAGTTGAGCTTTACTTTTCCCGACGATTGGATCCCCTTCATCACGATGAAGAAAACGATGATCCAACTGACGAGGAGGCACACAACGATCCACCATTTCAAACCTTGTCCATCTTCAATCGAAGGTGCGGCGTCCAAGGTTGTTCTGTACCAGAAATACGCGGTTTCTGAACTCTTCGCGCATTCTTCGACGGGCTTATCGTTCACCATCGGACACGTTGCCCAAGGCAGCGGTTCCTGAGGAACAAAAAAATGTTGTAGTCTATTTTCCTAACGTGAATCTACGACAATGAGGTTTGATTTTGAGGAATGAAATTAACGGCGACATAACAATGACGTCACGGTCGTGCCGTACGAGATTGAAGAGTGATAGTTTAAAGTGGCGACACGTTTAATTGGCGAATTTGCGACGAGGTCGTAATTATTTAGCAAATTATAACGATTTGTCGCTGTTAGTCAAGTCACGAAACAGTTATTGCAGGAACTCCGTGCCAGGATACAAGGTCAAGCTGCTTGATACGAAAGTTTCGTACAAGCTTTCCATAAAGTTTTAAATGAGTTTTAAAGAAGTTTATGTTTAATGGAATGAGGAACGAAGAAATCGATGATTGAAGTGTTACGGCAAGTCAATTATGAATAAAATGAGTAATATGCATGATTCGTGCCCAGATACATTCACTGTAAATTTTATTTTTTACTTACGCCAAATTTAACCGTCACAGCCTGCGCCGAGATAATTGGAACAAAGAGATTGGGTTAATTTGGGTTAAAATCGATCGTTACAAGTCAAGCAAATATTTTTTTATATTTCATTCAATATTTCAATCTAACTCGATATTACACTCTGAATTCTAAGTTATCCTGAACATTCGATGCCTCGTGTGGCAACAGGGAATTGATTAATAGAAGAATAGACGACTCTATGGCCAAATACCCGCAAACAGGAATCATTGAGTATTTTTTAGGACTTTGTGTTTCCGAACATCGCCTGTTGGTAAAATTACAAGTGACGAAAAATCTTCAATTATCATCAATAATCTATTGTGAGTAGAGAAAGATCTTCTTTCTTGCCTTGCTGTACGGAGGTGAGTTAAAATATTTCGTCAACCGAACAACTGATCGACATAAAATATAAAGGATTAGAATCTCGTCAGCTCTAACAGGTTTTAAACGCAACAAAATAGATTTTCAATGACACTTTCATCGTGTTGTTGCTAATATTTCAAACTCAGTTCGGCCAACCCGCAAGATCCTAAACTCTCTTATCGATTCACCCTAATGTTTACGTTTTTCCGGGGTGAATTAAACGGATCTCGGAACAATGGACCGGGAGAAACTTAATCCAAAAGTTTCCGACCCAACCCAAGAAAAGATTTCCGGAATCCGGATGTCGAACTCTGACCTCCTACACGTTCGCGTGTGTGTCGGCATGATCGCGGCCTTCTATAAACACCAAGGAATGTGTTTGACCTCGATAAAGGGGCCTAAAGGAAAATGACGAACCTGCAAGGAGTTCACGAGGTAGTAGAAACACCAGGCAATGATAACGTTGTAGTAAAGTGCTACGAAGAAGGTGACGATGCAGGAGGCAATACCTATACCTCCGAGCCAAGGATGTATCGTGTTCCAGACTCCCAGGGCTCCTTGTCTCATTTTCTGTCCGACACCTAGTTCTATCAGGAACAAAGGCACTCCCTCGAGGATCAACATCACGAAAAATGGAATGAGAAAGGCCCCTGAAACAAATAGAATAAAACAATTTACACGACGGTATATCGAATTGGAGCGAAATTCTCACAGTCTCTTATACATAGCTTCGGTTCCATTGTTTGCCCAACAATGATCGGTCTCGTTCTATTTTAGGTCTAGTTTGATACACAGACCCAGAATTCATTAATTATAGTACCAAACGAGATTTGTGTCTATTTCGGTAAGAAAAATCAAGGTATATAAGTATAACCTTGACTGTGGTTTGGCTCTGACATTTTTTTCTTTGATCAATCGTGCCCCATTGTTCGAAGCCCTCCCCGGCCTCTTTCCGTTGCACTGTTATCAGCTGACCGATGTGGAACACGCGTCTCTACTGACCCCTTTAGACTGACGCAAATTATTCTCATATGTTTGTGTGCCTGCATACCGAAAAGAGAGAACAAATCGACTACACCTATACGTATAAAAGGTTCGGTAGCGATGAGCGACCGCGTGTAGTCTGCATAGCGAGCGGCTGACCATTGTTATTGGCATTGTTCTACTATTGGTAGAATGAGAATACAAATGAAGGATAAATCGTCAATGCTAGCATATCGATCTTGTACTTCCAAAGTGCTGTGGAATGATGGAGCCATTATACAGACAACCGTAACTTTCTTTCTTCCTTTCGTCGGTTCTGCAATTCATTTTTCCCGCTAGTTTCGAATGGTGTTCATTCAAACCGTATAACCGTATGTAGTATGATGTAGTACAGTGTGTAGTACAGTGAGATGTTTCGATTTTTAAGAAATTACCAGGCATCGGTTTGCGGCACATTGTTTCAAGAGAGCACATTGTGCTCGACTATGACGTAGAAAAGCCTTTCGCACGGAATGTTATTGAATCGTTTGATTTCCGCTAGTTATTCAACTCTCTGTACTCTGCATCACCCAGATTAGAATTCTGGAAGCCATACTTCGAAAAGAGGTTGCCCTCCAAGCCCCTGAGATCTATGCCCTACGACAAGGCAGGCAATCCCTATACCCAGGAGGGTCTTGACCCGGGTCAATCTCGATTGGTCGGGATTCACATTTCAGCCCCTCTAACGTCATTCGCTAATTCGTGTATTATATAAACATCAATTTAACCACTGTCGTACTACAAATTACGCATTTTCTAACCAATTGTATATAGTTTAAAGCTTCTACCGGTACTCGCTAATATCTAGATTTCAAGCCTATAGATTAAGGATATTGAATATTGAAATTTCAAGGAACATGTATTGCGCAGAACTTTATAGTAACTTTTATCATTCGGCTATAATGAATTGTTATTACCTATATTGTTGATAGGAAAGTAAGTGTGCAATGGTCAAACCGTCAATGAAACATAACCACGTTAATTGTTTCGCAATTTACAAGGCTTCACGATATTTCCTTCACTTATTATAACAATAAATTAAAAACGCGCGTGCTGATCAAAAACATAGTGAAATTATATCCAGGTTATACTTCAGGTATAAAACGAAGACCGGAACATTACAATCTCTCTGTTTGGTTTTTAAATTTTCGTCCTCTCCGCTAGACAAACATCTTTTGAATCAAATTGATTTGAATCCACTCCGAAGATGCTGCCATAAGTTTTCCAATTTCAAAACTTTCCAAACTATAATTGAATAACATCCTACATTTCAAATGAAAAAAGTAGAAAGGCTGAGATTTTCATCGGAATCATCGAAAACGGGGTAATAATATTCGAACCCTCATATCCCGTCGTTGAATCAATTCTTACAAAGTCCATTCTACACCACAAACCTTCAATAGAAGGTATGCAAGATTCTCGACAACATTATAACAAGATATTTTCAAGTGGAAAAAAATGACATCCACTATGTCCCGCATCGCGGTTGAGTGCTTCGACCGATAAATTAAAAAACGCAACTTCAGAATGTTGTGGATCCTCCGTTCTTCTTCCCTTATCGGTCAATTGCACGGACCGCTCTATAAAAGGTACCAACTCGTGAATGGGTCAGAGGCGGAGAGGCGTGTTTGCACGCGGATAATTTGCTGAAAGCAACGACGTGCGCAATGGGTCGAAGACCACACGATCCAGCGCTGCATCATACGCGCGCGATGACGACGCAACACGGGTCGTCAGAGGTGGAGGCACCCACCCTCAATCCTCAACCCCTAACCAACTCAATTTCCTCCCCCTCCCTCGCCCCTATTCCACCGAGCCTGCAGGCAGCCGGAGTGTCTGGTATTGATCGCATTCTCTCCGTCCCTCTTTCTCGACCCACTCTCTCCCTCTCTCTCCAACGTTTTCCGTCTCGCTCTGCTACCCCGTTTCTCTCGGTCTCCGCCGCCCCCGGCACCGCGTGTTATGAGGTTCCTAAAACGAGCGAAACCGAAACCACGCTTTCCCGAAACCCCGTGGACCTTGGGTCCGTACATAAAATATGGGAGAAAAACAAGGTGACGCGTAAGAAAAGAAGGATCCGCGATCGCAGCATCCCGCTTTCGTCCCCCTTGGCTCTTCACCCTTTCTATCCCAGAATGGACTTTACTATACATGACTATGCTGATTTTATATCTGTTTTATATACTTTTCTTCCGAAGCGGTTACTCCGATTTTTCGTTTTTCCTTCTTTTATGCACTCGTTCGTGGTACGATAATATTTTTTTCATTCGGCATCGTCCACGGCATCTTTTCGCAAAAGGTGCACCCCCTTTATTTACGCTGTACGACGTACTCAGAGATTAATTGCCTATTTTCATCGCTTCTAACCGCTCGAGGGACACTGTTCAATTTTTATCGAACAACGCAAGCGGGCCTTTGAAGCGACGCATGAAAATCAAACGGAGGGTGCACCAGATCCCCCTAATAAGTCGATACAATGTGAATGGAAACATTGTACACAGCTGCTAATAAACTTGATGAACAAGTGACCAATACCGAGCGTCCACCATGTAACCACGAGGTTCCGCCTGCCTCGAAATACTGCACGCACTCAACATGTTACGGTACCTGGTGATAATCGTTAAATATTCATTCCGACTATTCGTGATACTGTCTCGTATACTGGCATAGAAAATATACGAAATGGAGCACATGAATTGATTGGGTAAGACTGCTCGATCACATAGAGACCGATCGTTAAGTCTATTCACAAGATAACCCTGTCGACTTACTGGATAAACCATGAAAGGAGACAGAGGTTCGATTATGGTTCACTCCTTGGTTCACCAGATCTTACGACAGATAGAATCCGTATCGCTGCCTCGAGGGGGTTGTTACGAGTTGGCTCGTAAAATAGGAAAGTGCCTTGTACATAACGTCGAAGAGTTATGTAGTCTCGAAATGAGCTGTGCTGAAGAAGAATTACGCCGAAATCGACGATATGCCCGGTTTTGCATATCGCAAATCTTAATCTGTGTTTCTGTCAGTCGTAAAATGGTATTTTTCAATTATTTCTAACATGGCTATTATCTCTGAATCCGTAAACTGACGTCGTTTGTTTTCAAGGTATCAAACGAAATAAACACAATTAATTTTCGCCAATTTTCATCTCCGCGAAAACGTTCGATCACCGTCGAGTGTGTGCAATGGTTTAGATTTCGACAAGACACCAGAGAGATGTGCGTGTCAAGAACGTACAATCGCCCGGGTCACGTGTAGCACTAAACTTATCGATCCGAAAATGTTGGCGTCTTGTGGAATTTTCCAAGCTGCCGCGCGTTCTGTCAATCTTTTCTGGCAAAGAATCCTCCTGATTTTTGCACGTGACTCTCGTCATTCATCATCGCTTCGTTTTAAAAAAAACCTTCGTTAACCGTGAAACGTACGATTGGTCGGTAAAATGAGATACAACGATATTTTTACGCTATTGGAAAAATAGGAGAAGTGAATTGCTAAAAAAGTAAAAAATACGCTCGCAAAATATTTCCTAACTGATCACGCATTGATTTTTCAAATTATTTAACACCCAGTTCTCCAGTGTTTACCTGCATGATAAACAGACAATGGTGCTTTACAGGAGCAAACACCCTGAGACGTATTAATCGAAGACGAGAAGGAAATAGGTTTTTTGCTCTACGTAAGTACCAATATTGACTTCCAGTAACAAATTTCAGTTATACCGACTCGGTTGTCAGGTGTCAAAGCAAATACACATTGCCGGAATGAAAATCGTTAAAATTGCTTTACCCAGATTTACTTGGTGTTAAATTCTACCTGCTTCATAATTGGAGTGTGCAGAGTTGTAAAATTTAAAAATGAAACGCGCTGAAGAATATTCGAGAGATAATTGAAATCCTACAGCTGAGATTCAAGATTCTGAGCTGATTTAGACCTTCGTTTCTATTGGTTATCGAAACTAATCATTGGAAGCTCTTTTTATCTCTCGCTACTGCCATTTTGCAAGAAATTCCGATCACCGATAGAACCAGAGTAAACGCACTCGCGGATCAAATTCCATCTCTGATTGCTTTCCAGGAATGAATTATCCAATTACGGATTCCCGGCAGGTTGCGTCTCCGTGACGCCCAACCGCGAATCAGTCAATGCTCTAAGCCTAATTGACCAACTCATCGGATCAGCAACGCCACTTCCTGTTTCGCGTGGATGTACTCTTATGAATTTCCGGGGATAAAGAAGGCGGAGAGGAGCGAAGACGCCCTACGTCCTTCAACCTTGACCTTATGATCGAGCCCTTTTGTATCAGCCTCGTGTTCCAAACTATCGGCGTAATAGCCAAGAACTCAACGATCAACACTAATATCACGGCTTGTCAAGAGCAGTCACCTTTTTTGAATGTCACCGACTCGGAATGAAAATGTTACAGATCATGTCGCGACGGCTCATGTTATAGTTCGAAAATAAGGTCATCCTTTGTTACCAAAAAATATACTGACGAGCAAACGGCATTTCATCCACTCAAAATTCGCCTTCGGTAGGTCGATTAATCTCTAAAACTGCGCAAACGCGACATTAAACTGGGCCAAAAAATGACCGGGCATTGCTTACACGTCGCTTTCGACACTCTGAGCTCACGAATCCGTTGCCATGGTTTCTTCCATCCACCTTCTTCAAGGTTATCAAACTCGACATCCCCTATACAGTTTAATTGTCCTTCAGTCCCTACATCCTTGAGACGTTCGAAGAACCGTTGTGCCCATTAAAGGCAGCTTATGTATTTACTTGCACAGCAAACAGCGCATCAAGTACATACCTTGGCTCATTTTTGCACGTTCCTTTGTTCTCGATCAGCTTGCACTTCGCTTTAGCTACCGACACGACCCGTTTTACTTTTCGTCGTAGTTACCTCCATCCCACCTTCCGAGGTCAAACCAACGTCCCTAAGAGACGCGTGAAGTTTGCTAGCTCATTGACGACTTGTGAATTAATTATAGCTTGCCTAGAATCGACATCCAACGAAGGAGAAAATAATTTTGAATTACTTAGCGGTCTGTATTCGGGAGTCGGGGTCCCGTGTGCCTAATTTAATCACAAGGCAGGCACCACCTCGGTTATCGACAGTCCAATTAGCCTTCTTCAATTAAACCCTGCTCCCCATAGACCCCTTTTAATATCGTCGGTACGGTGCAACAACGTGTCCCCCCCTCATTAAACTAGGCACACGCACGATACTGACCCTGGCTGGTTTTTGCATACGAATTGTGTTACCACACATGTGATTACGATATTGAACGTGCAACATTCGTCAACTTCCCGGTTGCGCCGCCTAGGGCAGAGAATCCTGCCAACTTGAATATATTTGAAAATCGTAGAACTGCATAGTCGATGAAGCGTGACGAGAGACTTGAGTTTGCAAAATATACGGGTCAGCGATGTTCTCTATTGGATAAAGCTTGAATGTAGCGTGGAAGTAGGCAGCTTGCAACGGGATCAGACTCACCGTACAGTCTGCCGCGGAAATGGTATGATTGCACGTGATTACCTCTAAACTCGACACGCTTATCGTGTGGGTATAAGCCGCGTTTTACTTGTAACGATTACTATTTTGCGTCGGCACGAATTTCCAAAAAATTTCAAAGAAGATTTAACCGACTTCGGAGCCACCGATAACCTTCTACAATGCTTTATCGTGGTTTGAAGTTATGCGCTGCCGTGATCATCGTGGACCAGGTTAAAAACGAAGGACCGAACCTGTGCGAGTTATGACGAAACTGCAAATTTGTGTCGAACACAAATCGATATCTCTATTGCACCGTGTTCCCGTTTCTCTGCCCAGCTTCACCCCCAGATCCATTGATCCAGCATTGCCACAGCCTGCGTGCATTTCAATGTGGGTTAGAATCGGGGAAGAGAAATGAATCGGCTGCTCGCTTGCCCGCTTGCTTTCTTTGGACGGAAAGTTTATCGAAGTGCAACCTTGATGTGTTTAGTACAAAGTAGCGAGACGATTGCAAAGTTTCAATCGCGTTGGTACGACTGCGATCGTGAAATCATGATACGGGTCTGAGATGCTAAGGTAACAAATGAATTATTCAATAGCAACAGACATTCGTTTTTAAAGATTGTAGGAAGCTAAACTTCAGTACCCTTAACCGGGTTCATTACGCCATTAATTGGATCACGGACCATTCGAATTTACCGCGATAGGGTCTTTAAACATTGGAGTTGGTCCTGGCGATAATCGCACTGCTAAAAATTGCTTGAACAGTGAATTTTTTCGGAGCTTACGGTACTTGAGGCATCGTCTACGTAACGCGTAAAGCTATACGTATAAATCTAGACATAGACTATTTTTAGATAAAGATACTATTAACCACTGGCTTTCATTGGCTTCTATCGATAAGCCGCTTTCGCAATAACTTTACATTGTATCGCAGCGCGTGTGTCGTGACGTAAAAATGGAAACGTCAGGAGTCGGAAGTTTGGTCTGGTGATAAATCGAGTATTCGCAACTCACCCCCTCCATTTTGCTGGCAAAGGTAAGGAAATCTCCATATATTTCCGAGACCAACGCTGTACCCGATGATGCTGAGGAAGAATTGCATCTTTCCACTCCATGCTGCCCTGTTTTCTTCCTTGGTCTTCTGACCACCGCCACCCTGACTCCCTCCGACAACTATCGTCACGTTGTGTCCCCCGCCCTGACCAGGCTGGCCACCCTCGCCATTCAGGGGTGCCAGTTCGTGGCCATTTCTAGCTCCCTCGGCCTTTACTACCATTCTTCTTGTTCGGTGTCCGCGTCGCGGTGTCCTCGAGTATTTCCTCTCAGCCGTATCGTTGACGTTTGATCGGTCTTTAGGAGGGGAATTTCCTCGAGATTTTTTTTTCCTTTCAAGCCTTTTTACCACCGGTGTATACGCGATTCACGCGCTTTCAGGGTAAACCAAGTTTCAACAGTACGACTTACAGGTTCGGATTCAACTTGCTGCGGTAGTTATCGTCCGTTCATACTCGATTCGATTCTTGATTGACACATTAATTACAGTGCTGAGAATTGCGGTGCGATACGTCGGAAGTTTGCTCAGTAAACTAATCGCTAATCAAACTCTGAAACCAATCGTGTAACAGTGTTTTCACCTCGCACACATTGATGAGTAGGCGTTTATTTGAATATCACGGCTGTCTATATGCTGCATCAATAAACCTCGAACGTGTACAATTCTAATTTAATCATTCAAAGGATTGTTAAGGCTCCGTTTATCCAACATATCACGTCCTGGATCATTCAGAATTCATTCTTTTTATACAGTTTACTTATCACGTTGCAGCCGTTGACTGCCGTTTCCAAATTTTAATCGGATGAATACTGAGAGTGGTTGTTTCTACGATAACTCAGTGATGTATCTCAATGGTATCGTTGCTATCGTGAATTACGATTAAACGAAACTCGGAAAATCGAATGCCGTGACAGGTCGGTAATTTTCACGATATTATTGTTAAAACTGGTACAGATGCGAACGATCAACGTTCCATTTAATTAAACTCTAATGTTTTAAAAAAAACGCCAGGATTTAACGGCTTATACTCGTATACTTTGGATATTGCGTCTTGGGGGTAATAAAATGCGCTATCGATTGCTTGCGTCTCTGGTCTCCCGGTCTTTTCCTCGTCCTCGCGTTCCTTGACCCGCTTTATGAGATCCTGAAATTCTCCGATAGATCGGTGTTGCGATCGATCAGGACGAGACCACGGTACCGCAAGTCGTCTTCCCGTCGTTGCCGGTCGCTTGGTCCTCTTGAGATCGCGTAAGGTCGAATGCAGAATCAGCAAGGGGCAGGATAAGATCGAGATTACTTGAATTTGATACTCTTGAGATTGCGCAAATTGGCGTTGTGGTCGAGGTGAGTGCTGGCAGGTCTGGTGGAGGCTGATTTAGGACCCATGTATACCAAAATCCCGGTTGCCGCAGGTCAACTCTCTGAAGCCTTAACCAAGGCCACGCGCACTCCAAGCAAAGGGTTGCAACGACGTGTACGCCTCTGTTGCGCGCCGATATTGTACTGAATCGTCGTCCAAACTCCCCTCGTGGCGGTGCCCGGAGCTTATTGGCGTCGTGCGCGGGTCGCAGAGGGGAAAACGACGCCAAGGTGCACAAGGGGAGGCTCCAACGACGCAACGGAACTTCGACGTCGTCCGAGAGGCGCTTGCGCCGTGCGTGACGTCACCGGTGTTGTCCCTTCGCCGCCGAGGGTTGAACCAAAGGGGCGATTATCGTCTCACAATTATTTTTTTATTTTTTCTCTCCCTCTCTTTCCCTTGCGTACAGCCTGTGAAAACACGAGTATCTACTCTTCGAGGTAAGAAACTAGGGGGTAGATTTTTCGGAATAATCGGCGAAATCATTTTTACGAAGCCTATTTGGTTGTAGATTCAACACAGTTCGGTGTTTGTTAAAAATGCGGTATTATGCTTTCTGAATCGCGACCAAACGATGGTAAATTAATTACCGAGCAGCGAGGATCACCGTGGAGTTTCATCAAATTTGGATTGACGTTGTAAACTTTTTACAGTGTAGTTAAAGATTTATCGCCACCCGGAAATGACACGTTTCGACTCGTATTTCTGGGGTAGCGTGTGAGGGAGAGAGCTTTTTCAGTTATAAAATGTCCGCCATGGGGGAAAAAGAAAATGTTATCCTCTTCCAAAAACGACGAAATCGTGCGCAACACACTCCGGAATTGAAATACTGTTACGATTTGTCGTGTATGACGAATCCCTCCTAAGATTTGGTTAAATTTTATAAGGTAGAATACATTTCGCACGTGTCTGTATGCAGAATGAAGAAGCCTTAGATTTGCCGCCTACTCTGAGATTTAAAGTTTAAAAAAAAATCGTAAGAAATCCTGCGAATTTATGCTGAGCCTGAGTATTGAATTGACCCATCGCAGAACAATATCTGCGCGAATATAAGAGGGACAGAATTTCCGCAACCTACGGTGGTCCTGATCGTAAAAGATAATATATCGCCACGTACGCGATGAATGCGATATTTCAAGAGGGAAAGAGACGGAGAGAAATGCAAACAAATGATTCAAGAAAGGTAATTTTTCTCTCAGTCAATTCCTCTTTTCTTCTGATCTCATAATATTTGGCCGACACGTCGACCTTCGGAGGACTTACTTTTTTCAATCCTTTTTCATACCATTCACCATCGCTCACACGCATCTGCGACGCGACCCTAACTTAACCAGGGACCTTTTCAACGTGCTTGTGTAGGCCTTGAACCCTAAATTGCGTTCCCTGGCTCCCTGCTTACGGTGTAAAGAATGGCTCGTGTCTTCTTATGCAAATTTTTAAATAACCCCATTACACGCTGACCACTTATCCACCGACGATAAATGAATTGCTAATGAACAAAGGGTACACCGATTATTAGGCGAGAACGTGTTTTTTGTTACATTATTATTTAAACTAGGTGGGAGGGGGAGGCTAAGTACAAAATTAGAAAATAAAAAGTGATTACTCAACTGAAATTTCCATGCTGACATGTAATATGATAAATATCAGAAGAATAGTCACACGAAGAGAATAAAAGAGCATATTTTACTCAAAAGTGCAGGAAAAGAGGGTAACAACCGGTTTTTCTTGTAAAAAATAGTTCGTAAAATGGTGAATTTACTTTACAAACATTGAAAATCAGTGTCTGCAGAGTAAAATCTGCTACGTTTATAGTGAAGAAATATAGTTGACATGGGCATTTTTAACCAAAAACCTTCAAGTGTGCCTCTTTTACTGTAGTTTTGAGTAAAAATTTGCTATTTTACTTCTTCCGTGTTAACACGAAAAGTAAGCGGCACTTACCGTTTGTCATGCTAATAACAATTTCAGTTTCGATAGCGCTGGTTTCAACGCTGTAATTACAACTTTGACCGTTACGAAAACACTCACAGTGTTAAGCTTCGGGTAAATGGATTTTTGCAAACACCGTTGGTGGGACAAGTTGAACGGTTCCATGTCACGCAAACTTTCATTGTCAGTTCGACGCTGATTAATACGAATTCATTTCGACTGATGTAAGACCCTCAAACCACAAGTAATATGATACGTGGATGTATCTATAGATCCTGTGAATTACGGAAGGAATTTTTTTTTATTGTCAATTGCAGAATGCGAACCTCTGCACACAGCAAACCTCTTATTTCATCGTTGGGATTGCGAAGCCGTCCAAGACCGCGATCCAGTTTTGTACTAACAGGTTAATACCGCCACGATGGACAAGTTGAATAAGTTTTGTAAAAAAAAATAGAGAATTAAAAGGCGTACTCATTTGAGTACGGAGTTTTCAATGTGCTAGAAAATCAATATACATTTACGTTGTATATTTATATAGGCTATGGCTATACATAGAGATGGGCATGCCTAATAAGCGGCGGCGATCCCTCAAAAAATGTCACGAGTTCACGTCTCAAAATACTCCCGACTAAAATGTGGCTAAATTAATTAGAGCGTTTATTATCGAGGCCTCGCATATCCGTCTAACATTTTTCTCCAATCTTCGTCGTAATTTTAAGAAATACTGGCGATACGGAGCAAAAATCTATGCCAATATTATCAACGCAACAACAAATTATATTCAACGTACCGCGAGTGGTCTTAGAATCAATTTCAAACACTTTGTAGACAAATGTTTACGAAAACAGTCGTGTTGGATCACGGTATTATATGCGGCACGATAAATGGCAATTTGAAAGTCATTATACACTCTTTTTTTCCGATAGTTTGAAATTTTTTCATCAATCCACCTGCAAGCCCGAATACTTTGGTGATCAAACCGTAGCATTGCTCGAATCTCAATGGTGCATGTAGGGTGTAAATTAATAAGATACCGGAGGACAGGACTTTCATCGTAAACAATTAAGGGCCTAAACAAATCTTTTGTTTTATCGGGTCTGCAAAGAGGTTTTATTGCATCCTGCAGAACCTTTCTCCTTTTAGTTACGTAGGAGGATGTTATGCTGTGTATCCGAATAAATGAATAAATGAATAAATTAAATAAATATTCAAATTTTCATCCGAAATTATCAGCGCTGTTGCGACGCAGGTCAGGTCTGCGTATTTCCAGTCCAACGGTCATCGCCCATGGCTTTGAGCATCGTTCACAACCGGTAGAATTGCATGTTTTGAAACCGCTAAAGTGTACGATGATATATCTCGAAGGATTTCTCTAAAACGATCGGTCCTTTTTATGAAAATCTGCAAATCCGTTCCATGCGATAGAGGTACAAATTGTGTAATGACGTGTTTGGAAGTGTCAGCACGACCATTCATAACGGCTCAGTTCTGCCCAGAAACCACAAGGCGATTATCACGTGCAATGAAGATTTAGCGGTTTATTCAATCACGGAATTCCGTCGTAGGCTGTCACTTTCCCACCAAACCAAAGTGCGGCCAGCGGTGAATCAAGGCTGACTTATCGTTAGAGACAGAGCGCAAGCTCGGTGTAATTTTCCATTGGATTCTCGTCGCCGTTGTGAAAGCCCCTTAAACGAAATCCTTCCCATCGATCGGCGCGGTTTGCGTGGGCGGCGGATTCCGGTGACGTTGCCTCGTATTTCTGCTTCGCTGGGGGCGCGTTCGGTATAAAGATGGGGGAGGGAAATGGGGGCGGAAACGGACGAGGGGAGAAACAGAGTGCCGGCGTACCGGCAATATCGGGGTTCCCCTCATTCGACGACGCGTTACGCCAGCTGGTACGGGAGAAGTCAGAAGCCGTTCCGCCTCTACACCTCATCCATGCATCCACACACCTCCCTTTCATTACTAACCTCCACCAGGGTCGAACACACCCCCGTGACGTCATTTCTCAAAGTACGTCGCAGTCACCCCCGTGTTCGCGAATCTGGTTCAGGCATCGAGCCTGCGAACCGCAGCAGCGTCGATCGAAATGCTTTCTAAGATATAGGTGAGGATTCACGCATTGTACCCATTGTGCAATACCTGTGCACCGTCACGCTGACATTTTTTTGTAAAAGCTCCGTTTCGCCGGATATGGAACGTACAATCTTTTGGAACAGGCCGTCTACGTTACTCAGCTTCGTTCTTCGCACGGTATTTTCCTCAAGGACCTCACAATCTGTCACCGTACTTCGACTAGACCACCCTGCAAAATTGAACTTTCAATTCTTCAACGGTTAGAGAATATTCCACTTGTAGCACGGCTTAAACTGTGAAAAAAAGAAGGTGCTATTTGCTGTTGATAGAAAATAATGCCCGCATAAAATCATTTCGTGTTCTGTGATAATATTTGGATAGATTCGCACGGTTACCTGAACTTTGAATACTGAAGTGTTTCAGCATTCTCACTTCCAGTATTTTTTCTCTTCTTTCGAGATGAAACCTTCGCCGAATGAGTTTTATACCGTTCACCTTCCGATACGTAATCATCGATCAATCGCGACTCTGAAACTTCTTGTTAACAGTATACCTAAGGTTGTATCATTTGTCTTAAGTCACCGTGTCGTACCCGATGACCTGAAACCTCCTGTTTCACCTTCTGGAATCGAGCTCAGGTCCGAAACGGTCGACGTTATTAGGTAGCCAGTAAACCGGGGTGAAGATTGCTCCCATTCGATGTGGAGATCAGGGATAAGGAGGCAGGAATGGAGTGCAAGTTGACGGAAAGTGGGTCGAGGATGAAACCGTACAACAAAGCATCGTCAAATCAGCAATCTTTTCCAGCGATCTGTGCAAAGTGACCGAGTGAAACGATTCGAGGAACACACAACGTCCGTTCATCTCAAGAGTGGATATTCCCAGCAAGCAAAGGGCACTGAGATCAGGTCTGCGCATATTCTTGGCTTCCCGAAAAATACATTCATCATGAAATAATATCGCAAAAGGAACTTTCAAAGCTCTCCTTGGACGAACAACGCCATCAGGTACTTTTGCTTTGACCGCGTCTGTCTTTGAGCAGAGACGAGTCACGGATCTTGACTTTCACCTCATTATCCTTGGGAAGCTCCCACTGTGACGGGACTTATTCAAGGCAGGTCAAATCCCGGGAAATATTCTCCCTTGGCGTATTCCACGAGACATCTGTTCCCACTTCTTCACGAGCTTTACCTTACTTTTGGCGTACCAAGACTGTCGCAGATCTTGCCAAGAACCGTCCGCCTTGCACGTCTTCACCTCTAGTCTAAGCCCGCATTTTTTCCTACGTACACCAAACTCATAATCGGGCCATGAAACGCAGCTGATAGAATGTACAGCGCGTTTGCGTAAGCATCCAACCGCCCTACGCTGAGTTTTAAACGTCACATCCTCATTCATGGATTCATTAATAATTACACATTGTTTGTCTAATATTCGGACGCCGTTCACTTTAGCAACAGCCTGTTCTATACGTTCCACACAATTCCGCTTAAAGCCTACTTACGTCAGTGTAATCTCTCCCTAATATCGCAGCAAACGATCACATGCGCAAGAACCACTCGTAATTGATCAGAGCTTTTCGGATCAAACATGCGGTCTTGTAGTCTTGAGCGAACGAGCCGATAGATTGTTGAGAAATAATCGAGATTGCAGAGCTTTCCAATGCACACCGAAGCAGAAGATATATTTCCTCGAGCATTTTTCGCATTCTACGCAGCGGAGGAAAAGGACACGAAGGTTACTTTCGTTTCATCCGATTTATTCTCTGGACGAATCGACTCCGTCGTTTCTTAGTCGTCGGTCGCCGTTTGGAAAACAATAAAACTCAACTTATTGGAGCTAGGATTAATCGTGGAAATTTGTCGTAGTTGCGCCCGACGTTGAATCTCCGTTCAATTACGTCGGGAATTGGTAGCTGAGACACGTTCTCGCAGAAAAGTGGACGGGGTATGAGATTTCATTGTTCAAGAGTTTACGGAAAGATCAGGGATTACGCCACTCACGTAGACGCTTCGGACTTATGGCTATTTAATAACGTCGAGTTCCATATATCCGATGTGTCTGCGATACGGTGAAACGTATAAAACTGAATTACGATTCAATTGATTCATATAGCGAAGTTTCGGGGTCGTCGAAAACAGGGCATAAATACGATTAAAAAATCGTCTGCCTTTGAAAAATTATTACTTTTCATTTAACTGTCGAAAAACTAGACCATTCTCACTGTTGGACTCACCGTACACGTGGAAAAATGTTTTTCTTTGGACGAAAGCTGATTAAAAATCCACATTCCGTAAACACGTCAAGTGTCCTTGACCTCTCTGTCGTAACTTTTTAAGTCTAAGTAGATAAGTCGTATTAAAATTGTCCGGAACGTTGTTTTCATTTCAGTTTTAAGGATGGTTTCGTTTTAAATTCGTATATTTTATTTTTATCATTTTTTCTGTTGCTGAAGCTTCTCTTCCAATTAGCGTGTTTAAGAACATCTCATGCATAATTATCTTGATGAAAATTAGAAGTGCAAACGGTGGAAAATAATTTCCTTCTACAATAGTTCAACTGCCTGGAGAGATAAATTTTTCACATAACGACTCTCAGAGTAAGGATCGAGGTTACGTCATACAAAGATAATAAAAATACCTTTTTTTGATTTTCTTCGGTCACTTGTAGCGACTGGAATTCATCGCAAATTGAAATGGGCAAACTCAGTACCAATGATCATTTATACTACGAATATTTTATTAAATTATGATTATGTACAAGCGTTTTTTCATACTTCAAATAAGTCATCGACTCTCGTAGCCGAAATTTACGAAGACTTGCAACTAGCTACGTGCAGTTGCGGAACGCCGTTTCACTGAACCCTGCAGTAATCGTCTGAAATACCACAAAACAGTTGGTTATTCTATTGAATGGGATCCCCAAGATCGACGAGTATGTGGAAGAAAATTATAAATTTATCTTCATACCTGGCGTGTTCGACAAGATCCAGTCCAGGTACGCACCGACACGAGTGTTAACAGCGGGTTTCTTGTCGGCGCAAAGTTCTCCGAAACTGATTATTCCAACGAGAAATAATCTCCCATTGATTTCATTTTGCCAGAGAAGAGGTCCGCCACTGTCAAACTGCGAGGGGTAAATTTTTAATCGATGTGCAATAATATTACAAGTCACCGGATGTTGAGCAGCATTCTTCTTATATTACCTGACAAGCGTCTTTTCCCGGTGTATAAGTGCAGATTTGTTTGTTTGTAACCTGTGGAAACGATTGCTGACAACGATTGATCGACGTGACGTTCACCTTGACTTTTTGTAACACGTCTGATTTCGCTCCGGCAAACTCGAGCGTGCCCCAGCCTGGAAATACAATATCAAAATTGGGGATGAAATTTCGAAGATATGCGACATAAAATTGTAAGAACAGGAACATACGTGAAATTCGGAATCTTAAACAATTCGACGACGTACCTAACATTTCAACCTCATTTCCAACGAACGTCGTCGAGGCGTATGCGAAGGGAAGACACGCTGGACCCACATCCATATTAAAAACAATGGGTTCCAGCGTGAATACTAACGAAATGTCATTTGCGTTAGTATCCACGCTATACGATGGATGAAGAAGTATTTTGGCAACGAGGTGAAGTACCGCTGCCGATGTATCGGTACCTGAACATATTGTACATTTTAACGTAACTCATAATTAGATCAGTAACTTAACTTAAGTCAGAAAAAAGCTTTCGTTGTATCGTTAAGCTTGTCAAGTTGTAAATTTTTTGTTCGACTTTTTTGTCCGTGGTTAAAATCTAATCGTGAGTCTCAGCGGTAAAATTGCATGCCCACCAGTAGAAAGGTCATGATCCCCAACCAAAACGGCGGTTTCTTTAGTAGCCATGTTCTGCAAGCAGTGAGCGGCGGATGCAACGACAGTTGGGGAGATAATGGTTGCGCCACAGAAGACGAGTCGCTGATTGACATCGACGATTCCAGCCATCATCGGAAACTCGTTGACACCCGTCGTTGTGCCACCAACGATTCTTGACTGTAGCGAGAAAAATAGCCTCGTTAAGGATCGAAACCTCGTGTTCAGGTCAAGCTTCTAACTCGAATCGGTGAAATTGACGAAAGGATGTGGAAGTCCATAGAATATTTACCTGCTTCTTCCATCCGCAGTTGCAGGTCGGTGAAGAGGCATTGGGCGTCGCTTCGAGGGTGCAGAGAAACCTGCCTCCGCTGGTTCCCTTAAACGCCGTGAAGACGATGTTCATGTTGTTGCCATTGGACGTGGTGTCGAAGGTTCCGACTCCGCAGTAATTGTGCGCATCGGCCAGCTGAAGGTTACCACTTGGGGAGATGGAAAGTCTGTCTCCGGCGCAGTTGTTGGACTGTGTAGGAACAAGTGTTCGAATGGCTTTGAGTGCATTCTGCGCAGTTTTCGATTCATCCATCCGACCGGATGGAACGGGGCTACGATTTACAGCCCTTACGGGCTCGTCGAGGGAGAAATAATTCAGTTTCTGTACTCACGGCTGGCAGGGAAAAGGTCTGACAACTGATCTTGACCTTCGTTGCGCTCTTCGCGTACCACCGACACGAATGTTGGCCAGTGTAAGACTCGGGGTACCCAGGGCTGTAGACGTAGTACGTTTTCCCGGGTGAAATGACTTGGTAGTAATCACAACCCGCGTCTATGGCCCAGGTCTTCGTCGACCAGCCAACTACGAGAGCTACCAGTGCCAAGTATTCTGTAAAGCGAATCGAGCGACGTTGGTTAGTCTGCGTGACCAACGAAAATATGCTTGAAAATTCAAACCAGCTGTACCGTACGACTCAATCAGTCAATCATAACTGGCAACCGCAACCCGATTGGTAAGATTGAGCAAGGAAAAATCCGCGAGAGTTTCTTAAAAATAAGCACTTCTGTTCCGCGTCTGTGTGAACTTTTTATTGGTCCAAGATAAATGACCAAGCGTCGTTTGTTTCACGTCATGCGTAACTCGAGGCGAAAATTGTCTTTATTTTGCTCATTTATCGACTTCTTTTACGTGCAGGCACGACTTTGCTGGTGTCGCAAATAGGATTTACATGCGAGGACGCGAGTAATTCTCTCCGTCGAACTTACTACCATGATAAGAGAGCGGTTCGTGTTTGTAATCGCAAACACCGATTTCTAACTATTTGTATAACGTAGACGTAGAGCAAATATATTTAGTGCGTCTGCCTTGCAAAATTGTGCAGTTCTTAACAAAGTCTGATTGTTGTCAGTTGACTCGAATAACAATAGTTATCTGATCGTACTGTTGTGCGATGTACAGGTGTGGAGTAACGTGCTCTGTGCCTGCAGGTGTAGGCACGAATACATTTTCATAATTCTTCTCAATGGCATGTAACGTGTGCTGCGTATACTAATCAAACAAAGTACCGCTCATCGTTGGCATTGGACTGAAAACGTAGTGTAAATGATTATTACAGTTTTTATAGTGCGTATATAGAACTGTAAACGTTAACGCTCTGAGGTCAATGAAGATCTAGACCAATCTTCGAGATCAACTCATTATACTGGGGCAAAAATTCGTACTAAAATTTTTACAACTTCACATTGAGCAATATTTGATTTGTTATAGTTACTAAAAGACGTTGTTCAAATTGATGTCGTTATGATAACGGTTTGAGGATTATTGGAATTAAAAGAAAATTAAACGCTAGCAGCCATAATCAAAAATAATAGTAATGCGTACTAAATTTTGACTCGCACATTCACAAACTCATTTTCCGTTTGTATTCTGAGCTGTATTTTTCAATGATGGTAAAAAATGTTAACAGTTGAGTACTACTGCGTAGTAATTACGACTCGAAAATTCTCTCGGTGCTCGTTCGAATTAGTATGTCAGATAAGAAAATAGCACAGATAAAGCAATGGTGCGTGTATGATTCGCCGGGCGAAATTCTAGTTGTACAACCGATTCTTGGTTCGTCGTAGTTGTAAAAATCAACGCGGTAATATACTATCCGTGCAACACGATCGAGAGTTCAATTGAATTCACACCTGAGCAATTATATCATTTTCATACCCCAACACCGCACAACTACCTACAGGGACTCTTTTTTCCTAACAGCTATTTATTTCTGGCACTCCCTCCCTGAGGAAGTAGTAACGTCATCTTCACTGTCGATCCTAAAAGTCCGGCTACGAAACTATCTCTTTTCCTTAGACGGAATCGTGGCTTAGACATTTTTGACATGTTGATTTAGACATGTTGGATTAATCATTATTCTGTTTTTCTCATAATATCAGTATCATTTAAGTATTTTGTATTATTAGTACAAATTACTCACTATTTCTCATTTATATCTTCAGATCTTTATTTCTAACGCATTTTTATTTTTATTATTATGTTACTTATTTTATATTATTTTTTCTTATTCTCTTATATTTCTTTTCTACTTATTATTCTAAACCTAATTACCGACTTATTTCGAGTTATTCCATAGCTTTGTAATTTGCCTCAGGGTGCTGCCAAGGCATAATAAACTGAACAATCAATCAATCAATCAATCATTTGACGTTCGAAAAAATTTTACGTGTACACTTACCGATATTAAGCTGGACTATAAGATTAAACTATCGCCCTCAAACTATCGATATAAAAATGATGCAAAGTTTGTGCAATGTATTATTTTCGACTGTTAATTAAAATCGAAAAATGCAACACAAAAAAGGAACATAACATTCAAGAGACCCGTGGCAGCTTCTCCATTGTCATGCGAAACGTCTATAAAAGATATCGTGAGTGAAAATGATGGACTCGACAGTATTTAACGCGAATAGTGCGAGCATAATCTAGAGAATTAAATTTTACCTATCATTGTATTTCAATGAGATCATACCTAAAACGCATTCTATCTCCGTGATAGAAAATTTTAGCTCAACATAGAACTTCTTAAACAAGTGTGTTTTAAAAAATATTTCTTCGATTGAAGAATACTACACGATTAAGGTATTACTCTAAATTAACGCGAAATTCAAACGACCATATAATTATTTGGACAGATTAAACCAGCTGTCATTAAATTACTCACTTGTCATCGTACAAGATTGTGGCACTTTACGCGACTGTCGCGGTTTTAAATACCGTGGTCGTTCTTATAGCCCAACAGCTGCACACGCCGGTAACTCGCGAACTGAAAGCACTGATAACACTTGTGCATATGAAAGCTCCATGTTTTTATACTAAAGAGACCTCCAAAATACTGCAAATACCGCTTGGATATAAAGAAAATGTTTAGACGCCTAAAAACTAAAGCGTAAAAAAATCTGATGACTCCCCGATGGTCACTGCACGCGATTTATACAGTCAGCTTTCAGGGCGCTGAATCAACATTCGTAGAGGCACGATAGACGAGCGCTTATCTCATGGTGCCACAACAACCAAACCAGCCGGTGTCATTGGCACCTTGGTGAAAACTTTGGATGTTTGTTTGATATTAAGAATATTTACCCGTTTGAAATCAATTTTAGGGAAACACGAAGTCGCAAGTATTGTAAGCTTCGTATTTTTCTCTCGATTTATCGAGAATCTTTAACTTCCACAATTCATCAATTATTGTGTCAACCTTAAATAACGAGTGTAAAACAATTTTCTAACCAAATCTACGGTTAAGGACAAGGAATGTCACCTTGACGATTAATTATTTTCGAACTCGGTAACTGGGTCATCGAATACGTATAATCATAATTATGAGTTTGCAAACATTTCATGATATTCAAATGCAGTAGCTGCGTTTTCCGAAGTTTGTTTATGCCACTTCAAGCAAATTGTTGTGTTACAGAAGTGTATAACATATTGCGAGGTAAATTCCAAGTTGGAAATGTAATTATCCAGATAGGTTGCCCACAATAACAAGAGCGTGAAGTGCATTGAAAATGATAAACTTCCTCTAATCACGCGAAATTTCAACATTACCGACTCCTTACCAAGGTATGTACGTATTTCGATTCTATCCAAACCGTATCCTGTTTGACGACGAATACTTATTAAATTTGCATATTCGGCTGATAAGGAAATTAGAATATCGTGATAATTTTACAACGCGACACAATAAATTATAGTTTATATGCTCACTTGCGTATAAGTTATCTTCTCTGGAAATGCGCTATTCGTTAAACAACTAATGAACAGACATCGCATCGACTTTTGAATTTCACGTTTTAACCATAACTCCATATCATCTCCTCGGATAGAAAATATTCCTCAACGATAAGTGCGGAATAACAGCTGCCCATTGTACATTATTTTAAGCATTAATTAGAATAAGAAATTTTGCGCAAATATTCGTGGGTACCCAGCTGGTTTAAACAGCTGGCTGATCGTGTAATTAGTAATTGCATGATTAGCCAGCCTCATACATCGGGTGGCTCGCAAAATTCCAGGTCAAGTTGAAACTAATCAGGATTATTATAGTCCATAGACAACGTTATCTTGACGAACAACGTAACGTACATCGAGAATTACTAAGTACAAAGTAACACTTTGAAAGGCTATAGCATTTCAAACTTGGAAAAATATAAACAGCTTATCTCGTACCAGGAAGTATAACAGAGATAATTACTATGAATAATTCACAATTTCTTTCACGATATTGTACATAGTAGATATTTTATTTGCATGACTATCAAACGTTTCGAAACACGTGACTGATAAAATTAAATCAAGTAGGTTAACGTTTCGAGAGTTCAACGGTTTTTTTTTGTATATTGCGCTGTAGTTGTGATATTATATTGAAATCGAGCTGGCACGGTCCATGAGATATTCGCGGGTCAATTGTAGATACGAAACGACTGAATATAATTGACGAGCATGTTACAGGATATTTTTTTCCGTAACTCCAAATTGATAACAATTACTTGCATGTATCTTGAAAAATGATTATTCTGTGAATCTACACATTAAGCTATCAGAGCATGCCGCTTCTGTAAGCCAATTATATAGTAGGATTGGTAAAAAATAAGAAATCAAGAGGATGCTATAGTCAGTATTCACCGACAGAGTAAAATTTCACTCTTTTTCATCATTATCGAAGCCTACGCAGCGATGATGTGAAAATACCGCTGTCAACCCAGTTCAACATATAATTCGGAATAAAAATATATTCGGAATAAAAATAAAGCCAGGAAATATATTTCTACAATCAGTGGTCAATCAATCAATGACAAGAGTACATTTCCTGGTCACCTTTTGGCAGCAAAGAAAAAAAAAATTTTTTGGATATTCAGACTCGGTATTGCATATAGAATTGCGCTGACTTGTGACATTTTCACATCATCGCTGCGTAGGCTTTAATAATACTGAAAGATAATGATATTTCACTCGGTCGGTAAAGACTGACTATAGCATCCTGTAATAACAGCTACAGACCTAATTTTGGCTCCATAAAAAAATAGAGATAAGAATATTTATATCAGCCCACTTGTTAGTACTAGATATTTGAAAAGTTTGCCTTCTAACCATGGTATGTAGATGGTGCCGCCGCCCTGGTGTTTGAAACCTAAAATAACAAACCGAAAGCTAAACTTTCATTGTAGCGACGGATAAAATGCGGTGGTATCATTGGTAGAAGATATTACCCCGAGCCCCTCTATGCGATATTACATTATCTGTGGCCAATGGTAATGGAGCACTCACTAGTCGCTGTAATGTAATCCAGCCTTAAATCCAAGTGAGTTAAATCAAAGAGTTAAATATCGCTGCTCGAGAGCGACGCTGTGTTTAAAGTATTTTTGATCGACAAACGTATCGTCGTAGCCTTTGTTGTGAAGTTTCTGCGTTACAAAGGAAGGCCCAATTACTTTCGAAGAATACATTTTTCCCACTCTGTACGAAAGCTTTTTCCTTCATGATTGTGCCATGTCATATTTCTATGGAGCACCTGTCACAAATTTTGATAACTGCCACGAAAAACGTTCTGGACGAAAGGTACAATTCGGTAATTTTTATTTAGTTGTCATCGGAATGAAACTAGATAAGAATTTAAATACGATTGCTTTATGCTGGAAATAACCACATTGTTAATTTTTTTTTTAGAAATATGTTCAGTTTTGTCATGAATTAGATAGAAAACAAGCTTGTTGTATTAGGTTCAGTTAGGTTAGGTATTCGAATTCCGTAATTCTTATGTTCACTCTTTTACGATCTTCCTAAAGACGTTGAGAAGTACAGTTAATGTAGAAAATAGTATTCAGATTAGAAAATTTCAGCCTCATTTCACCTGATTAATTTATGTATTTTATTCTGCATTGCTCTCACAGCATAATAAACACAGATCTTTGGCACCTGATGGCACAGATCTAGAACCAGTTCACAGATCCAGACACCGCCACAAACACGTATCTAGATCCAGACACGCTCCAAAGCTTAAACTCTCACCTAATGACACACAGGATATGAATCCTGAAAATGAAAATGCCTCGACACCAAAAAGTAGGAGTAAGCGCCATCTCCAAAAAGATATACAGCGCCTACTCGAAGAAAATGAAAAATTGGCATCTAGATTGGAATCATCTGCTGGAGATTCCGGTATACAACAAAGTGAGAAGCTTTTTTTACTCTGGTGTTCACCTTATTCTTTCATTACAAACAATCAAAATTTGGCCATTTTCATTTCTCAGGTACGGCTAAGGATCTGAGAGATAAGGAAGCACTGATAATCAAATTACAGAACAAAAATGAAAAGATGCAGATTGCTTGCAAAGATATTAACACAGAGAATATAAAGCTCAAAGAACTTTTAAATCAGCGAGAAACTGATTACAGAAAACTGCATATACATCACGAGGAGTTGACACAGTTCGCTCAAGGGATAGAAGA
This sequence comes from Neodiprion lecontei, assembly GCF_021901455.1. Taxonomy (NCBI): domain Eukaryota; kingdom Metazoa; phylum Arthropoda; class Insecta; order Hymenoptera; family Diprionidae; genus Neodiprion; species Neodiprion lecontei. The sequence continues at coordinate 37,653,198 of NC_060262.1, forward strand.
GGAGAAAAATCATCTCTTGATTGTCACTCAAAAGTTGAAAGCAGACAAATTACAACTCATAGAAGACTTGGGCTTGCTGAAAAATTTAATCTATAAGCTTAATGTGGAAATTGAGAGGTATCAAGACAAGTTGAGGCAAGAGGATCGTAACGGCTTGCAACAAATTGACACTGGCACTGCTTGTGAAGTTGATACAACGAATGATACTAACAAAATGTTAGAATCATGGGGTCGAGTCAATATTCATGCTCTGGGCCCGTTGCTCGATGCTTACCAGGAGAATCTGTCGGAAAAAGATGACCTTATAAAAAAATATGGCAAAGAAATCGAAGAGTTTAGTGGAAGATGTAAAGACATAATTGCCGAAAATGAAATGTTGCACAAAGAAATAAAAGACCTAGTGTCAAAGGTATTGTTGTCACAGTAAGATCATATATTATCTTTATTTTTCATTGACTTTCATCTTACTATTTTACATAACTTTATTACAGCTGAAGAGTAAAACAGAAGAAATCGAAGAACTCACTCGAGACGCAACAGTGGTAAAAGAACAAAATGATCTTCTGACGAAGCAGGTCTCATTGCTTAAGCAGAAGCTAGTGGAGATACACGCTGTATACGAAAAAAAGGTTGAGTCTATGTCGCGCGATAATGAAAAAATACACAATGATTTTCTGGCCTGCAAATCAGAGCTCAGTAATATTCAAGGGAAATACGAAATTCTTAACGAAGGTTACGAGAAATTGAAGCACAATAACGAACGAACGATGCCAGTTTCTGTGCACATGGCAGCAATTGATGAGTGTAAGCATTTATTTGAGGAATTGAAGAGTCAGTATGAGTTGGAAAAACAAAAGCTTCTCAACAAAATAAAATATCTGGAGGAAACTCAACCTGAAAATGAGAGACAGCTGATAATAGTCACTGCAGAAAGGGATCAGCTTAAAACCACAGTCAAGTGTTTGGAAAAAAATTTAAAGTAAGTTGTTATTTTGTTCGATTATTTATTTGATCATGTTCTGGTAGTGTGAGCATCTCGATGGATAATATTCGACGTCAATTCTTAATTGTCACGTATTCTGTAATCATGAATTTTCACCTGTAGACGGACTCAACATAAGTTAGAACATCTGCAAAATTCTATATATTCTATCCAAGTGTCCCGGGACTCGCTAAAGCGGCAATTAAACAAGACAGCTGGATACTGTGAGGAGTTAGCAGCTGAACAGGAGAGATTGGTCAAAGAGAACCGTGAGCTATCAGTTGTGCTGCAAGAAAGAGAAAAAGAAAACGAGAATTATCAGTATCTTGGTGACAGTATCGTCAATCGAATGGGAAATTTAAAAAATCAAATAAAGGTAAGCTCAAGAATCTGAGATCACATTCCAAACCATCCATAAATGTTTTTAGTGTAAAACAACATTTTACTTGATTTATTACGCTCAAATTTTCAGAGTGTACAGGCGGGAGCAAAGGAACAACTGAAGACTGTAGAGAAGCATATAAAAAGTCAGGAAATCGGTGCGGATCAAATGAAAACGGAATATCAGCGCGAATTGGAACGCCTTAAGCAATTACTGAGGCAAAAAGAAGATCTGATCGGTAAACTTCAAAGAGAAAAATACGCGACGCAAGATAATTTAGAGCTCGTCTGGCGTGCTGCTACCAGCGGAGATAAAAAAGTGAAAGATGTGTTAAAGAATACGAAAATATATAATATTTGAAACACAGGGTAAAATTTCGCGGTAGGCGAAATACCAGAATGTGTATTAATCCCATGAAAGGTACATAGAAGTGAATTCTATTAAATTTAGCAGCTTTCAAAGCTATGCAAGTCGCTCGCTCTTAGTCTCGGACTGATATAATCGCCAGTTCAGTTAGCTGCAATGCAAAATGAATGAAATGCACGAACACAGGCTAGTGAGTAGCTTGAATTAGAGTCAGAGATACCGAAACATTGCGGAAAAAATTGAGGATCATATCAAATGTTATTTCAAGTTGGGACATAACGAAATATTTACTCTGCGAGGGATTGCAAGCTTGCAGCTTGAAATTAGTGATCTGTAGGTCGGATTATGTGACGTTTCACAAAAAAGAAACTGATTAATTTATACTACCTATTTTAAGCACGTCGCTCAATCACGCAAATAGATATGTATATTGCACCTGGCAAAGCGCAGGTCGCTCAGTGTGAAAAATTTGTACGGAAATCTGTGGAATAGCATACAAATTAACTATTCATCACGACGAAGGTTTGTAAAAAATTGGTCACTGAAATTTTCATTGATAACAATCGAAATCAATTAACGATTTTTCGGTGACGTATCGTATTTAACATGAATCAATTCGAATAAATTGAAATTTGATCTCTAATATTGAAATATGCGCAACGTTTGCCGCCAACAGACGGTTACGTGGGAGTATTTAAGTGATTCTTCTAGTCGTAGTTACACGTATACAATGAAATATCTAGTCATTCCATCATATTTGCAATATTTATATTCATATTTATAATATACAATTTTTAATCACGAGAAAATTTGTTTCTTCGTCAGTTTGTTGACCCAACCTGCAAGTATCAGATAAATAAAAACAGAGCAAAAATCAATTCAAAAATCACCACAGCATAGATTTTGTCTTCAAGATATTTCGCAAGTGATGCCTGGACAGTGTTATCATGCAGCAGATCCTTACTGATTGTAATGTGACAGGAGGCAATCATTTGAAATGGACTTAACATGTCGGATGTATACATACGGTGTCAGCTACCTTATTTTAGTCGTGACATCAACCAATAATAAGTGGTAGCGAAGGTTGTTAAGGCATATTGCCGAGAGGACACAATAATAGTTTTAAAAGCTGAAAGCGCCTTTTATAGCTATGATCTCACACCTTCCGTTGATTTACACAACAAGTAGAGGATTACATTTCAATGATTTTACGTCAGATTACCTGGAAGTTCTCGCGTAGTTTTCGAATATATGAATAAGAAACAGTCGTTCCGTTAGATCTGGAACTCCGATTTCGCATTCAATAGTCGCCAGCGAAATCAGACGGTCGTAAAATCATTTTTATTATAATCGTTATTTTAACACCGAGTTCATTTACATATATACGTACATACGCGTGTACCTACAGCGTTACGCAATAGGAATTCGTCTTGTCATTCGGTACGATAAACATATAGCTACTCTTAATGCATCTACAGATTTACTCATTTTTCTTCCTTCATAATCTCTGAATATATATTCCGCAAGATTCTGTAAATATGGAAAACATCTCACGAAGCTAAAAACTTGACGGATCAGGGTTCAAGTGTACATCCGTCGTGCTCATCGATTCGTTTCGCAATATACCGTGACGAATTTTTAAACTAGTAGAAAACGATCTACCTTTCGAATACATCAGTATCGACGGAATGCCGGGTAGAATATCAGACCCTTGACGTGATCACCTTGATGTTTAAGAACTTCCTTAAAAACTCGTGCGGCGGCCACATTGAAATTTAACATGCACCAATAATGTCATATTTGATTGTAAATTTTGGGTTTCGTCGTATTTTCTACGCTATATTGAATCAATGTAACCATATAAGAGCCTGGCAGCTTGCACGAAAGTTTCTGTGCTGTGATATTCGTATGATTCATCTAAAACGAACAGCTGATTATTTTTTCGACGCCATGCTGCTTTTCGTACATCTTGTAACTTCTTCGATAAAATTGTTGAAAACTTTTTTATCGTATAGAGTGGATAAGGGAAATCGTTCTCAGAGTACGATTAGTTTTTGCTATCGAGCTGAATACATGAAAACAATTAAGATTCGCCAAATTGTCACATTCTCATTTCGTGTGCTCTGGGTGAAATTTCTACTCATATTATCAAAAGAAACATCGAGATTCCCTATATTTTCGAACAGCAGCTTTGTATCAGTAAGAAACGATAAATCGCAGCGCGCTATTCTCGCGTGTTGCAATGCTTTGCGTGTTCGTAGCGTTTATAGGTACATTTAATCTTAACAAAACGTTCGGTGTTATTCTATTTACAAAACGCCCGCAGTCTTTTCAAGTATCAAAAATATTTTCATATAATTCTTACTGATGCCTTATAAATTACCCCATGGCGGAAAAAATAAATTTTAATCGTCCCGAGGTTTCGAGAAAGACGAAAATTCTGAATAAGTGAGTGCTCGCTCTTGACGCTCGAAACAGCTTTTATAATATACCAGGGATTGCGAGGATGTCGAGTAGGCACACTATTCATAAAAGTCATTGACGTTTCTGCATTCTCATTGTATATACCTTTGTTAGTATAGTAGGTACATAATATCTAGATGTATACAGAATCTTACGCTAGATCGTATTTCGTCGAGATTAGATTGAGCCGTAACCTTTTAGGAGTACAACAGTACAAATACGTCTAAGCAAACGTATCGACCAAGTAATCGTAATCTTGAAAGAAAAAAAGAAAAACAAAAAAAAGAAGACGATCGCACGAGGCGGGACGAAGTTACGCGGCCGGTAAGTCTCGTATCGAATTTTAAGTTGCGTTAACGCAGCTGGCTACGAGCTTCGTGAAAGTCCGGAAGAGGTCGGATGATCGTCTTTCGACGTGTAGAGCCAAAATGCCGTCTGCTAGGCGCGTCGTCTGTCGAACTGCTGAGGTAACCGGGTCGTATTTCTGACGTAAAACTCGCTGTGATAACTGACAAAGAATTTGCGAATTGAAAAATAGTGCTCGGGGTTCAATTCTGTGTCGGCCAATCCTGGTTGGAGCCAAATAACGGATAACTGTGACCGGATACGTGCGAGTGTTCAACCGGTAGACATTGATTTTTACTCTTTTGGCTTTCCGCCGTCAGATGATCAAGCGACGAAACGTCATCGTGCAGTTCTGACTCTATTTACAACCCGAGTAATCGTCTCTAGAATCTTATTTTCGACGATAACCCTGGACTACTGCCACTGACACGGATAGTCGATAGAGACTCTTCTAGAAATTCTACTTCTTTCAAATGTAATTCATTTCTTTTAGAGAATATATCAGACGTCGTTCTGTGACGACAAATTTGTATGAATAATCAAATTCTGTTCGACTGTTTTTGTTTTTCTTACTCTTGCCGTATCGATACAACAGCAACATCATCATCACTGACCGAAATTGTTTGACATATTTTTTTTTTTGTCGTTGGTGTAATCGTGTTTCAGCTGAGTGGAAGATTACGTTGACTCGTACACAACTGAGTAAATTTTAATTTGATCAATACAAAGTCGAGTATTTCGAGCGAAAAAGAGTGAAATAAAAGACAGCAGTTCACACAGTAGTAATTATGTCGCTCTAAGCCGCTCCGACGTTAGATAACATCGCCTCGCGTTATATACGCTTATACAGGTTCCCTCACATTACGTAATTTTCGAGTTGCATGCAAGGTGCAGTTCACGGAAGACAAGATATCGCGTATATCCTTGTTCGGACTACGACCGTTCTCTCACCCCTTTCCATTCGAGAAGCTGAAAGTGGAAAAAAACTCCTGTATTAAACCCGTGATTCACCGAGAACGTCACGATCAGGAGTGAATCACGCGATTGAAATTATATCCGCGTCTAACTGCGCGACGCTGACAGTTTTAAAATTCTTTACTATTATTATTATTATTATTATTATTATTATTATAATCATTATTCATCTTGATTTTTGTTACTCTTGTAATATCTTGTAACGAACTGCACGTTCCGCGAATGACGTCCGCAGAGCCGTTGAGAAGTTTCAAACAACTCCGAGGGTTCGTTAACCTCGTGTAGTAGCAATTGTCAAAAGCCCCGCTGCAATCTATCTCTTTAGGTTAAATACAGATTTGTCCGTTGCGGAAACGGGTCAGTCGGTGCGCAGGTTCGGCAACAAAGCGTTGATTGAACGAATCATTCCGTAGTACGTATCTACGTGGGTGTAACAACGCTAGCTAGAAATAACAACAGCAATTCGTATAATCTACAATGAAAAATTCATCGGTTTCGTAATTTCTTTCACAAATCATACGCTTCCGAAAGTCTACCAACAACTTCCGGTTTCGCGTAGAAACTGACAATAAAACGCGGTGTCACTCTATACGAATTATGAGCTACATGGCGCACGGCAGAGAAACAATTGCACAGCGCTATTACGCGTCATTTGTTTATCCGCAGTGCGAGTCGTTGTTGCGAAGAGAAACACGCGGTTCCTACGGAGTTTCGAAAACCTTTAACGAGCTCATTGTCAATCCGCGTACGAGATCCGAAGTTGTAGGTGGACGATCACATCGCTGTACCGCGTAAAGCAAAAGCTGGGATCTAATCAGTCATCAGAGTTACACAGGAAAAATGAATTCGGAATCGAGTGTGTTCTGACTTATATTTCTCGGCGTTGGTAAAGAAACGAAGATTATACGTATTATAATTCGATGGAGAGAGAACAGAATAGACAATAATACATCGTCGGAATGGTGTAGAATAATGGGCCGTGGTACCGTTGAGCGTGAGCACCGTACACCTGGGTAAAAAAAAAAAAAAAACTTAGGAAAAATAAGAGAGGAAGAGGAAAGGAAGCTGATCGGCGCATCGCATCGCATCGCCCCCGCCTCTGCATCGTCGACGAGCATCGCATCGCATCTCTGGGTTAAGTCGGGCAGCGTAATATCGCGACAGCGAGCGAAGCGCCCCTGGCGGCGTGCCGAGGAACCGGAAGCCGGCGTCGTTGGCCAATAAACAAACGACGAGCGAGGTTCGCGGCGGCTGGCGGTACGAAGGAAGGCAAGCGAGGCGCCTCACGTCGGAATCGCCTGACAAGTCGTCGCGCTGCAGCTGCGGTGCGGGTGGTTGTCAAAGGTGGAGGAAGGAAAGCCGGCGCGTTGCGTCGCAAAGATATCGCGACTTTTTTAACCCCGAGTAACCTCCGAGCCAGCGGTGATAACTGATAAGAATCGCGGAGAGAGATAGAGTGACAGAGAGAGAGGGAGAGTGCGTGTGTGAGTGAAGTGAATTTACCGAGGAGGGTCGACGCCAAGTTTCGACTGTTTTTCACCCCGCGTGCAGCTCAAAGTCGTATCGACGACTGTCATCGGCGAGTTTCTCGGCTCTGATCTCGCACCTTGAGAGAAGTCAGCAGCCCGGCGGCGCTATGAATGAACAGAGGTTAACGGGACCGTGTGTGATCCTCGGAGATGATCAGTGATTCGGATTTCGACGATCAGACCCGGGATAAATTCGCACCCCGTTTCGCTAGCATTTTACTATCAAGGACGTCGAGGTTCGAAACAATAAAGGGAGGATGGAGTTCGAGCTCGACGGCAGCCTGAAGGAATGGGCCAAGGATAAGCCGCTCAGCATCCTGCAGCTCGATCCAGCTGACAGAGCGGTTCTCAGGATTGCCGGTGAGTGTATCGCCAGTTGGCGTTTTACTTTCTTTCTTCTCTCGGTTTTTAGCCCCAATAATTGGATCGGAAATTTCCGACTTCTCGCAAATTTTATTTACGCGTAAACATCCGGCGAGACGTTGTTTAATTCTCCTTGAGGATAACCTTTGTTTGCTTTACTTGAACCAGCTCCGCCGATGAAGCGCTACGACAAGTTTTTTTTTTCCCGCCTAACCGGGAATTAAGTTGTGTATGTAAACAGATTTTAACGTCGACGAAATTTGCGAGAATTTCATTCGCTTGAGTATATTTTGGAAACTGACTTTATCATTTCTCTCCTGGATCTGTCTTTAGTGTTTTTATTCCAGCTAGTAACGAAATGTAAACATTCCGAGATCGAGTTTCTTTCATAAACTTTACACCTCACGAGTACCGTGATTGCACAACGAAGACGTGTACGCGCACCTTAGATATTGAAAAAAATTATAATAATCATAGTCAAGCGTACTAAAGATTCTTCGATGAGACTCGGCGTATCGTTGTGATGTCAAAACACGAGGTTGTAGAGCGATGATAAAGAAGAAAAAAAAAAAAACACACCACGACTGTGTAGCTTACAGCGACTTGTGTAACCGATAAAGATAAAAAACATGTTCTTAGCAGAAAAAAACAAACCACGAACGATTTTGACCGGTTTTGCTCTTACCTATGCGGTTTTACGTAAAGATTTTTCCTTGAATAATAACTTAAGAGGATAATTTTGCACGGTGGCAATAACATTGATATATTTATCTGACTTCTCTTGCGTTTCGTAAATATTTCCGCGAAATGTTTAGTCTTAAGTTGCATTTTCTTGAAAATACGAAAGTACATTCCACTTTATCGGCTGACATTTGTAGTAGTAAAAAAAATTTCTAACCAGTAACATAGACAAGATTCACGTGTCAGCGCCAGGCAGGCACAGATATACGTATCCATCTGTATATGTACATACCTATACATCTATCTATGGTGGATCCCAAAACAAACGGGTGTCGATGACTGGTGAGTTTTTTTGTCAGAACAATCGTACAGAGAACAAGTCTGGCATGATACGGGTAGGGGATTATAAAAGTGAGGCGGCAATTAATCGATGACAGGAGGCAAGGCCTCCCCCTCTCCCTCTCCCTCCCCCTCCTAGCTCGCATCATAGAGTAAAAATGATCCGTTCCAACTTTCCGAGAGACCCCCTCGTGTGTGACGTCGTCGCGACGTGGCGGCGGCTTCGGTCATTCATAAATCACACTGTAACTTGTTGGCTGTAATAATGTGTGGACCTACAGGTATAGAGTGAAACACAACACGTGGCATCGTCGTCCCTGGCAACCGTCGAAACTTGACAACAACAAGACTCGAACCGTCTCGTTCTTCAGATATTTTGTTATTCAATTTCCATCTTTTATGGTTTTCAACACCGTTTTTTATTGGGGTAATTGTTCGAGGATTTTATCATCCCGAGGTGTGGAAATACTAGTTTTATCTAGGTTGCTCAAAATCGGGATACTCGGTGAACGGAATTTTGAAATTCTAAAATTTCACCTAATTGCACTTTGTCCATTCTCAAGATCACACCTCGGTGATTTCACCAAAATTAGTTCCTTTCTGTTAACGGCTTGTAATGGAAGTATCGAAGGGACGTATCTATACTACCGCTATGTTCAGGATACGTACCTAATTTATTCTGAATTCAAACGGCCTGATTTCAATCGATTATATATGCAAAAGTTTCCAGGGTGTTGTTGAAACTTTCAAATGACGAGAATTTTTCATTTTCTCTATATCGGACTACATATTTTACACATTCGACCGTTCCTTGAGTAAAAAACATTCCTATACTTTGATTTGTTAAATCGTCAATGACGAATCAATAATTCTGATCGATCACGATCAGGCATTCCACAGCGCTGCTTTTATAAGACTCTCTGAACCGCCGCACATGTTTCCATAAGCAATGTAAATCAAAGTCAAAGAGCGAGATTATTACCACCACACAATTACGAAATTACCAAGGCGTTTTGTGGCAAAAGAATTTCCAGTTTTGCGGAATTGCTCGAACGGCTATTAATTGTACATTTATCAGGCCACAATACGAAACGGCGATAACTTCGAAACCTGTGAATACTAACTAACAATGTCAGTTCCGCGTTATTTTTTTAATCAGCAATTTTACGTCGTCGAATCCTTTGAAAAGATAATATAACATCCACAATTGTGCTGCGGTGACGTCGTCAGGTAATACAGTCGACAATAAGTGTGCACCAATTGATTCAGCCTCGCAGGGTCGACGTTGCGACGATTGCACGTGTAGGTCAGATCTTTAAACTTTGTTATCAGGCCAATAACGCGTTTCAATCGTACCGCCTGACGTTCGTCGTCGCTTAGTGCGTCGTGTAATTGATGATTCCTGCCCAAGTAAAGCCACGAGGACATGACGGGAGGTTAACGTATTTATTACGTAGTCTTGCCGTCGTGTAGCAGCAGAAGCAGCAGTTTCGTGATGAATTTATATGACATCTTTACACACACACACGTTTATACTTGACGAGCTTTTTAACATTCTTTGCATACGTGAGAAGCAGAGTTACCAGTAAGTAGGCCTGCTGAAGGCGCAACGGTGCGAACCTTCGGAATTCAGTTCGGCGTAAATTATTATCAAACAGAACGCTTCGACAGACTCTGTACCACTATGTATAAGCATAGAATTCTACTTCTCGGTTATTCCAATCACGCGAATATTCCGTTCATCATTTTTCCTTGCTCGGGTGACGACGACGCCGACTTTGCGTTTCGTCTGGGAAAAAATCATTATTGCACAATTTTAGAATGGTTTTTATGGTGTTGGCTTTTCGAAACAAGAGTATCTTTTTTTTTATCTTGCTCTACTCAATTTCGGACATTGCCAAAGGTGCGAAGTAACTATTTTTCCTAAAAAGGCATTTTCACAGTAATGTCGCTAACTTCGTCTTCATTAATTTTACGCGAATCCAGGTATTATTCATTCATACTACCGTGTTACACGTGTCGCGATTTGAGTGTCACTGGAGTTTTCTTTCTGTGTTCATTTCACAGTCGTATGGTACCCGATGTGTCGGCTTTATTATTTATGGTAGGTGTAGCTGCAGCAGGTTGTAACAACTGTACGCTACGCGGCCAGAGACGTATGTAAGATATGTGTGCACATCCTGTTCTGTTTCAGATCGTATTAGGTATAGTACGCGTATTTCTGTTTGGTCTGTTTGTGTGATGATTGAGTACCAGGCTGAAGTTAGTAACGTTGATATATCGAAACGTTGAAACAAAAATTAATATTTTGCACCTTTAGAATACCTGAAGAAGTTGAATTTATAAAATCCGAGTTTTTTAATGCCGTATTATTAACATTTTACTAAATGTCAAGTAATCCTAAAGCTGCAAAACAACTACTTTTTCCAAAGATGCATCATTGCAATAACGTTAAAAAAAAACTTCATCGTTTCATTTGCGGTCGCAATCATCTTCTTTCCAACTTTTCCTTTGGACAATTTTACCTGTACAGTGCAGTTCTTCAATGTAGGTTTTCTTTTTGTTTTTGTTTTTTTCGTTGAAATTGAACACCCGGTTTTTAAAGTGCTTGTGAAGCACCTGCTTATTTCCGGTCTATAATATAACACGCCTACTGTGCATACACGTTATTATTTTACTCGTGGCGTGTTACACGAAGATTAAAATGAGGAATTGGATTACGACCACGATGGTATAAAACGCAACGCATCTCATTTACAGTCTGTTTATTTACGGTGAATTTTTGTGTCGGATCGCTGATTTTGACTATGTTTTTTTATGTTGAATTATTATTACGGTGAAAACATTACCATTGTGGATATCCGTAATTTTTATCATTTAACGCGATTCGATTAAAATTATATAATTATGACAAGTAAGAGCGTAGAAAAAAATAAATAAACAAACGTTGTTAAAAATTGACGAGAGTGAGTATTTTCCGTTCGTGAAGAATGTTATAATTAAAACACTGCGATAATTTTTAGTTCCGTGCGTGATCAACGAATATAACATTTCTAACACATTTTGACTAATTAATTGTATATATAACGCTATAGTTTAATTATTTCGCGATGTCCCGCAGTGACGAAGAATAAATTTATATGTAGGTATAATAAAGAGACGGAAAGTAAGCAAGTTTTTTTTCAAAATAAAGTCAACTTGTAGGTAAAACTTTGTCAACGATTTTTTAAATCTCTCCTGATGTTTAATCCTCCTTCGTCCCGACTGTTATTTTTTGACACACGGTTCTCACTGCGAACCCTTTAGTGCTCGGATGTTATTTTATAGGGAATTATTCATCAAAAAATGTCAAAAAAAAATTCTTGAATATAGAAAAATATATCCATTCGATACTCCAATAGGTTTAAGATCGAAATCTTTTTCTGATTCTTTGATAAAAATTCTTAAAGCTAGACATTTACGGAAGATAGAAATTCCCTCTCAGCACGGGTAAACATTTTCCCCGCCGACAGCGATATTTCATTTTCACTCGCGTATCGAGAACTTTTTCGAGCTTGCAACGAATCGCCTGCAGCAGGCAGCAGACCTTATGCATCATCATACGGGGGTTGCTCGGGGTTCTAGTAATAGAATCACCCTCGTTGTTCTCTCCGCAACGCGTACAGATAACATCCACCCACCCGTCCGTGATGCTAAACACGCCACGTGGGACGACGTATACGTAAATCGGGGTGGCAAATGAGCTTACTTGCATGCATAAGCGTACTTGGTAGTCACTTTCACGGCCTTCGAGCTACCCTTGCGTGCATCAGCATCAGAGCAGCAGCGCGAGGAACGTTTTCACCAACCAACCCGTCGTAATGGCTCCTCGCTATTCCGCAGGTCCCTCGATTAAGTACAGACACTCTGCAGATGGGTGTGTTGCCTACCTCTCGGTCTGTTTTTACTTTTACAGCTGCTTATACTTCCTCCCCCTCATCCTCCTTCTCCCCCTCCGCTCGGTCCCTTCCTACCACCTCAAGGACTATGCATGTAATTCACGCGATGCTGGGCGACTCAATCGTCGTTGTTTCGAAGTTTTTTTTTTTTTTCTTTTTATTATTATTTTTTAAATTATTTTATTATTATTATTATTTTACTAGTGCACTTCTTGATTTAAACTGCGCCGCCGCGCCGCTGCACGTAATTCTGAATTAGTAGAGAGAAAGAGAGAGACGAGGAGAAAAGAATTTTGTTACACACGAACGATTAATTGAAATTTTCTGTTTTTATTTTCTTTAATGTTTATTAAAATTTCCACTATCCTCAGGGGCGTAACTAGGCTCAGGCAATCGGGTTAATGCCTCGGGAAACGCGAAGTAAGGTAAAAAATGAAATGGAAATATTTCATTCGGATTCGTAATCGTGATGTTTAGCTGTTTTGTTTTCTTAAGGTCTGGTTATTGTTCGTTGGTTTGCCATCAGACGCCAGCGTATTATTTTAGCCAATTTAACAACTCGTCAGTCAGTGTACTTCTGGTATTTTCCAATTCAAATGCTTATTTCAATTCAATAATTGTGACTGTAGTATTTTAATAGTTATATCGATTGCATGGTAAAAAAAGTGAAATATCTTACTTGGATAAATGGTAATTCTATTTTACAGTGAACAGAATGCATAAATCGAATATCTTATTGTTTTATTGGGAGCAAATTTATGAAGCTTGGGAGGGGAGGCTCCAGAAAAATATCATTCATTATTTACCCAGGGGGCCCAATTTGCCTTCTTGCCCCGGGACCCCCTAAATGCCTACTTATGCCCTTGACTATCCTATACGTATTACGTAAAGAATAGCTATATCGCTCAACGTTGATATTTGTTAATATTAACCACTGATTTTATTTGTATTGTAATAATTTTATCAGCGATGTTTATTGTATTCTTTCGTATATATGTCGGGTTCGTTTTATTACACCGAGTGAATTAATTAACTAATTCGTCGCAGTATGTTACAGATAAATTAGTCGGCTTTTGTTGTGTGTTATACACGGCATGTATATTTTTAGCAAAAATCGCGATTTGCGTCACGCTCAATTTCGTTCCGCGTCAACTGCACTAATCACGAGATTATAACTACTCGCATCCGTGTTCTCACAATTTTTGCAACTCCGGTCCGGAACGATTTATTTCGAGTCCCCTTCATTAGATGCGTCGCGATAAGGGTTGGCTGCTTTTTCTATTCCAAAAGTCCAAAAGTCCGTCTGTTTAAACGGTGATTTTGATTTAATTTCCCGAATGCTCATTACTTAAGATTTCTAATTAAATTCAAATAAATTTTATAGCGATATTTTGAGTGAAGAGGGAGGGATGCTGGATGCGTGCGTTCGATTATGTCAAAGTTAGTGACGTCATCGTAACGGTTCATGCTGAGGAAAAACCGATATCTCGCGATTTTGGAATTATTGTCTGACATTCGGTAAATCGTAATAAAACAAGACACGTTCGTACATTAAAATCTTAGTTTCTTATAAATCATCGTAACATTCAGAAAAAACCACTTTTTCCCCCAATATTTCGTTACGACAACGTTACCAATTTCAACCTCGTTGCGTTCGAGCCGTGAGAAGGAAAATAGCGTCGAGTCGAGTTTGTTGCAACGAACCATTTACTAATTGAAACTTACGCGTACTTTATGTGTCTGTATACATATGTAAGGCATAACGTGAAAATTAAATTAACCTACCCAAGAATACAGGAACCGCACCGCGGGCGGCGCTTTCAACAATTATTATCATACTATGTACTCTGCTCCTGCAGCTTTCGTGTCTCTCTTCGTTCCCTCGCCATATGCATATACATATAATATATATATATACACACACACAGTACGTACATTAGACACATTGTTCGTACATATACCTTGTAAGCTGTACCTACAGTTTCTTACCTTAGAATAAAGTTTTACTGACAATGAATCCGTAGTACATGTATTTCTTACTCTAGTTTCGGTTTTTTTTTTAAACGAAGAATAAATAACCAAATAAAATTGTAACGTTGCAAATCTGAATTTAATTGAATATATTATATATTATTTTTTATTTTACGTTCGTTCGATCCGCCCCCCCCCCCCCCCCCCCTTTTTTTTTCTTTTACTCGTGGTTTTCACTCGCGCAACGCAATGTATTATACGAGCTGGTATTGAGCTCAAGGCTCGTGAATTCCAGCAGGCGACAAGGTGGAGAAGAACGGAGAGAAGGAGGAACATTATGGAATATCGATATTATAATTTATAGGCGTACAAGTTGTTTATTGTTTTTTTTTTTTCGTTTTTTCTTCTTCTATGTGTATTATAGATGTAGTTGATAGAGCTGCGTGATAATTACGAGAGTATCTCAACACTTAATTTGAATATTAGGTTCAAGATTCTACTTCGCAATTTGATGTATGTTGTAACCTATAATATACATAGACTTGTATAACTCGTAAGATTCGTTCCGCAATTGAGACTCTCGCTATTTAGTACCGAAAAGAAGTCGATATCCTTGAAATTAGACATTCAAAAATATACGAAACTACTTGAAACCCTGCATAATATACTCGACTGTAATATACCTTATATTATACTCGTATTATATACCCGCTATTGCTAATAACGCAAAGAAGGTAAAAAAAAAGCGGGTACGATTTGATGTAAAATTCCTTCGCTGACGCGTGTAAAGATAACGAAAAATATAACTCGCGAACCGGTAATTGATTCGATCCCAAAATCATTGCGCATCAATGAAAGGAAATTTCGTTCGGTTTTACCTGACACTTTTCTTCCTGATTCACGAAAGCATTTTATGGTATGCACGGTAAGACGTTATTTTTATAAATCCAAGTTTCAAGAGCGACGAGGAAATTGTAATAACGATGTCATTCTGGGCTTGCTGTCGCATTTTATCTACGCGTCTGCATTTTTAGTCTGAACAAGAAAATTGTTGACTAGCGTCGCTGTTATTGTTATTACGTACATTCAATAGAAGCAAAAACGACGAGAAAAGCAACCAGCCAGGTGACGTAAAATTCCGTGCAAATATATCAGTCATCTGCATTATTGTTCCTTTTTCTTTATTCTCATCCGATGCTGCAGTCAATGACTGACGAAACTGCGAATCCTAACCACAGCTGGCACAAAATTAAACGCCTGCAAAATTCTACTAGTGTTTGGTTTTTCCATTTTCACGCTTGTGCGGTGAATCGCTTTTTATTTTCGCCAACAATATAATCGATCAAATTATTCGCCAATTTTCTCGCTATGCAGCTGTGAATGAATTGCAATTATTTTGCATCTCGGGTCTGAATTGTGTCGTCGTTGTCGGGATTCTTCTCGGGTTCGTTTTCCTCCGGCAACCAACTACCGACTTTTATACAGATACCTTCGTCTCAATGAAATGCGATCCTTCGCCTCATCCCCGACTATCGAATTACGTATATGTATCAACGTACTGTGTGTATATATATATATATATATATGTGTGTACATGTAACTCGTATTTTTTTCAACTTTCGCTTCAACGTACAAACAAACGAACACGAACGTGTAACGTAAAAATATTTCGAGGAGTGGCCGTGCAATTATTAGATTGACATCTTTTGGGCGAGGAGGGGGGATTTTTGCGATACGACCTAGCTAGCTTCGCTAGGTGATCATAGTCGTTAATCGTGATACACGCGAGGTTAATTAGTGCTTCACCGCTAATCCGACCGCTAGTCATTCCCAGAATATAATCGTTGTCGACCTTCCGTTTCGAGGTCCTGACATTCTGTCCGGATGTCTGCGAATATCGCAACAATCCTCACGGTCTGCATGTACGCCTTTCGAAATTTCTACCACGAAGAGGATGTGAAAGCAATTACTACACATACGTTGCTCAAATTTCTGCCACGGTGGTTACTAATTACTTTTCGCGCGTGCGTGTGTTTTTTTTTTTTTTTTTTTTTTCTTCCTCTACTTCTCTACGAATTTTTATAAACCGAGGGGAAATTAACGCGAGATTTGAGTGACGCGATAATTTTTTGAGTCGAATTAATTTAAATTAATAAACAGTTCGATTCGTGAATTTTAATTTTTGCTCAACAATGCACTCGAATTCAAGTGAGTTTGAAGAAATTTGACTCAGCTCTTTTGTATTTCCTGTGAATTCAAATTATTTTATCTTTTTTTTTTTTTAATTCAACCCAATTTCTTAATCTAATTTAATTTTCTTTCATTGCAAACAGATAATTCTGACACCAGTTCAAACTAATTCAAATAAACTTGACTTAATTTTTCCTAACTCAGTTATTTCCGAGTTAATTCTCAATACTTCAGTTAATTATCATTAAATCAGGCGAATTACTTATATAAATGAAACGTCAATTCAGCGACTTATTTCCTCCTCGTTATAAGCAATGATTTTTGAAATGTGATATACGAATTTTCTACAACGTTACAAGTAATTATAGATTATCATTGATTATAGGTTGTAGGTTGTTTTAAGGGTGAATTAATTAATTCTAGTAGGTAAGTATGAGATGGTCAACTGTCATTGTCCCCGATTATGGGATTAAGGACTGATAAGTCAATTTCCCGTTTCTCGAGTTTATTTGACTCACGTTATCGGACGGCTATAAATACACACGCCTGAGTTTGGGCAACGTGACGTACATACATACAGGCATACGTAGATATGTAGTACACATAACGTAGATATTTATATATTTACATAAACACACGTGTCTGGGAGTAAGGATTATTTTGTACTCGCACGCGCGAGTTTAACTTACGTACGAGAAAAGTGTAAAAAAAAAAAAAATAGAAAGGTGAAGAAACAAAGAACGAACGTGAAATTCCCACGGCAGAAAATAAAATAGAGAAAAATTTAATAATTTATTATTCCTTTGTATAATATAATGCACAATTCACTCGTAATTAATAAATCGATTGATTAATTAATTAATTCGACCGTTCTATACCGATATTGTGACATCTTGTCGATTATGGAAAATTTTTTTCTTTCGTCTCTTTTGTAGGGTGTGCATTGTAAAGCGAATGTAGCATAGTCGATTGTTATTTTCTGGTAAGTCAACGTGTGTCCGTGGGTTTCGCACTTGTCAATTTTTTTATTTTCTTTTATTTTAGTTGCCTGCAGACCGTGGGAAACGTGCGAGTCGTAAACGTGATATTTGCAATTCAAATTCTCCGAAACAATGTATACATATATGTACACATGTACAGGACAGCAGTAATCAATACAAGTTGGTCAGAGTCGACTAAATTGAAGAGACAAAGTGTGCATTTTGTGAGAGAAAATTGCAGTTGGAAACGATTAATATGCGATTACTGGTCAATTTGAACAATTCGACGCATTTCGTCGCTAATTTTAAGGATTAGATTTTATTTTAAATTCGTGACAATTTGTCGAACAAGCGGAAGTTGAGAAAGTGACGAAGTCGAAGTGCGATGGTTAGATATAACGTAGGAATGCATGTACCTATGATATAACAACACGTCGCTTTTTTTTTTTTTTCTATATCTTTATTTCCAACGATGACGGGATGTTACAAATTACACCGTGTGTAGGCTTTGATCTCTCGACATTTCGTAATCACTGATTAAAACGACCGTGATTACCGGTATAATTGGAGTTTGTTATTTTGATTCGTATCATTGTCTAATTCGTTGTAGGTAGGTATATTTTTAAACGCGATCGTCATCTTCGTCATCACCCTCAACTGCCGTACCGAGTTTCTGTTGTCCCATTTATAAGCGAGAAAACGATTAATAATAACTTCTCTTATTTTATTTATTTATTTTACTTTCTTTTCATGTAACGAAAAAAAGGAATGGTAAGTTAAAAGTAGTCGGTAAAAAGACAATCGTCGTTATAGCGCTGCTTTTAAATTGAACTGCCATTAAATGGTTTCGCATTTTTCGTATGATTTGGACGATTAGGAAAAAAAAAAAAAAAAAATACAACAACCTGCGATTGTGTGCATTTAAAATCAGCGAACGAAACACGCCTGCCAACATCAATGTTACGGCTAAACGGTGTAGCAGCGGTTGTCACAGTATCCGAAGCCGGCCGTAATTAGATGACGTCGGCGTACCTTTTATACTATGTACCGGAAGGTGCGAGCGTTTTAACTGTACGATTTACGCAGGATGTAAAGGAGGACGACAATTTTATACTCTCGAAATGCCCGAGCTTCAAACGAGGCAGCCGCAAAAATTGTACCTTTACAAAAGCTTGTTAATTATACGCCAGGGTGATCGGAAAAATTGAGAATAGTTAGGAAATGTTGTCTATCGGGAAAAGTCAGGAAATTATATTGACGCCTCGAGTTTCGTGGAAAAAAGGTCAGGGAATTCTGAATTTTTCGACGGTAAAAGTCGGGGAATTTTATTTGAGAAAAATTGTCACCACCCTGAATATCGCAGGACGTTTTGGCCCAAAAGTCATACAGCTATGTATGTAAATCAACATTTCATTCGAATTGTTATGTTAATATAACGTTCAAAAGAGATAAAAAAAACCGAAAAATTTTGTCGCATTTTCTCTGTCTACTTTTTTGTCCTACGATATTTTGGCTACGCTTTTTGAGCTTCTGAGACTCAAATTAGTCGGAAACGGTGAATTTTTGCCACTTCTCTGCCACAATGTTGGCGTCGTGTTAGCAGAGCAATGTAAAAACCAAATCGTTCGTTAAAAAGAAACAAATTTAAAAATAGAAAAAAACGACCATTCAAATTTGGTTAGGCAACCTAATTAGCACTTTAATAGCACCTAATTATGTCCGTATCTCATGGTCGGCCGGTATTTCTGACATTAGCTGCTCTGCTGCTAATGTGATCACGCACGATCGATTTTTCTCTGTCATATATAAGCCATGCGTCTGCATTGCAAACGACGTTCAATAAGTTTGATTGCAAAGAGTGAGAGGCCGTCGTGTAATTCTTAACGACGGGGTTCGCCATGAATTTATCGCTCGACCGGTCTATGTGATTGGACTTGTTCTTTTGTTACGGCTCCGTCTGTCGGAACCTTCCGGCTTTTTTGAGCATTCGGCCTTTTTCAGCCGTTCAAGTAAACCAACAATAAGTACAAGTACCTTATACTCGCACAGTGCGAATTTGGTTTCAATTTTAATTGCAGATAATTATGTATTAAAAGTTATTTTATAAGATGTAACCAAATTAAAGATTGGGGGAATCGATTTAGCTGAAATTTCGACTTTATTTAGTGGCTGGAATTGAAAATCGAGACATCCTTTAATTGAGCAATTGAATCGACAGACCGGTTCTGCATTTGCCAATTGATTATTATCTGAATTCCTGATTTTTATATATATGCCGAGGATGACGAAATAATGAAGTTGCCGTCCGTCGTTGTCTTCTATTGTTCCGAAGGGCGGCTGTTTGCAAAAAGAGGAACGAAGATTTTATTTAGTAAACAAGCAAGCCCGGAATTGAATTGACGTCTCGATCAAATATTTAAATATTGAATTCTCTTTTAAAGTTTTGTTAATTAAAGTTTTAAATTTTGCCTTGTTAATAAACGGTGGTTCAAAATGCGTTCCACACGCCAAACATGTAATTCGAGAGTCTCATCTGGTTTTTCTCTGACATATATATATATATACAAAAAAAAAAAATCCGTCTTTTTTTTTTTATGGTGTCCAAAAATCGATAGTATACCTAAAACCAAAAATTTTGGCGCCAATATGAGCTCTTAATGTCAATAGTAAGGTTTGCCTCTATCCATTTCTTTATTTTCCATTCAAATAACAATGGAAATTTTTTTTTTCATTTTTGAATTCTTATTACTTTGGAACGGTTCATCGTAACAACAATCTGAAAAAAGATATTTGTAGGAAATTTCACGCTCTACAAAAAACGTCCGAAGATCAAAGTTCCTCAGATCAACCGTTTCACAGATATCACCGATCAAAAATAATACTAATCAAAAATTTCAAATATTTTCCAATAAAACTACAAAAAAATATCATTTGCCATATTTATATTATTTTTTACGTAAAATTACTTCGATTCTGTTGACCTGAGACTGTAAACTTTTTTTTTTTTGTTAATTAATTCAGTACTTGACTCACAAAAAGCACTCACAAAAGCATTCGTAACTTCGGAATATATTTTTCGCGAACATTTACAACGTCAAACGGTCAATTTTTCATATCAATATTTCACGGACAACGAATATTTCAAATCAATTCACGGTCCGGGCATTTGCATAAACAAGTGTGTACAATTAATTGTACATATCGATTCTGAATCTCGTTTCGTATCTTCGATCCGATTTGAAACATGTGTTGTAATCGTGTAATGTGCCTACTAACAGGGGAAAACTATCGAGAAAAAATTTTATCCAATTTATTGACTGGTCCCTAATCTCGAATCGAGATTTTGTACAGTCTAATTATGAATGCGAAACTTTCGGTTGGCGCGTGAGGGAAACAGGTGGTCCACTATATACGGTAGCCGAATACTCATCAAGATATCATCGGCATGCTGAAAAATTTTCACGATCGCGTCTCTAATATTTTATTTTCGGCATTAGTCATCGAATAATATATATAAACATCTTGTTGGTCGATTTACATTTAAATATACATTATTATGCATAGATATTTTAACGTAGGTTGAAGGTATAAATTTTTTCTGTTTCATCAAAATTTTGTATAATATTTTTCCGTCGTTAAATTATAAGAGTATCAAGTATCGAGTCTCGGCGATTATTCAAGAGAACGTCAGAATCGGGGTTTAACCTTACAGATTTTTTTCTCTGACTAATTTTTATAACCGGAGTGTTAAAAATTATTGAACAACGGTTTGCGACACCGTTTCGTAGCGATAGTCGTGTTATACCCGCATGTAAAATAGTTTCATCATCGTCATCGCTATTAATTGCATGATGAGAAACAACGACGTTGTACGTCGTTAATTGGCACGTAAGTAAACCGGAACACGGCTGCAAGCACCGGCGTAATGGAAGATTAATTAGTATCCGGGTCACGTCGTGGGTGCTTTTTCACCGAGATATTTTTTTAATCTTATCGTAGCGAAAGAAACTCGTGCATGGGGTCCAAGATCCGTTGTTTCGGGAACAGCCGATGATTGCGAGCTTAATTCATTGATCGTGTTTGATGTAATTTTTCTCCACGCAAACTTCACGACGTGACCGCTAAACGATACAAACAATTTTTGTAGACCAAACACCTCGTCTTGTTGTTCGCAAATTATTGTTGTTATTGTAACCACGTCAGCGGCTCTTGTTGCTTGATTCGAAACTATTTATAACGTTCCATCGTACCTTTGATTAGAAATCGAGATCGAGCGATTATGCCCGTACATACATACATATATACATACATATATATATACATATACATATATATATATTTCCAAAAGAAAGCGTCATTAATTATTATACCTCGAGTCTTGTTAACGCCTTGAATTATCGTCGCGGAACCTTTGTAATTCAATAAGAAGACAGTTTTATTTAGCGGCGACTAGCTTTGATTTCGTCATTTCATGTATAGACACACCCTTGCATTATAGGCATGGACACGTATTGGAACGTAATGCGTGATAGAAAAATGTACGTCTACTTATTTAATCCGTGACTGGTTTGTCCAACCTTTCGAAAGTTATTTAGTTTTATTACATCTGTGAACAGGAATTTTGAATCTGGGTTCTCGATGTAAAATCTTGATTTTATTCCAAGTGAGTAATAGAAGAAAAAATCGTTTTATCAGACAAAGTTTGCTTCTTGTTTCAACGTTCGAACTTCAAGACTTATTTATCAACGTTAAAATAACAAAATCAAACTATGTTAGTAATAAATGAAGATTTTGGTTATCATTCGAGGTATAGAAGCAAATTTTATTCATGTAAGCATTAATTGAAAGAAAAAAATAATTTTTCGATGACCCGTGTTACAATACGTTTCTGAATTTTAACGTATAAGGTAGTTATTTTCTAATCTATCGACCAAATTCCATGATTTCTGTCGTATTGTTATTGATTGTCTTCTAACTACTCTATACGATTTTTCCAGTCGAATGTTTACTGGTTTATAATTGCGATTGGAATATCGATTTTTAATAGACGAGGATGAACCGAAAGACACGTACAAATGTACAAACACATTTCATAATTTATAGATAGAATCGCGTTAGAATTTACGTGATTTTTTTTGTTCGCAAAGAAATGGAGATATTTGTGGTAAATAATAGATTGAAATTGGATTGATTGAATACGGTTGACTCTTAGCACGGTTAATGATGCGTTTATACGTACTTAGTCAGTCACATATTATTATATTCTCATCAAAATGGATAATTAATTACGTTAACGAAACGCCGCGTCTAGAAGTGTGTCCATTAAGTGTTCCGCCCAATTAATCTTTCGTCTTCAAAAACTACGAACTGTAATGGGCGTACATAAAACACAGGCTTATAACTTTTCAAGTCATGCCCGTTGAGTGAATGGTCAAAAATAACGGTTGAAAAAAAATCATCACATCGCCTTTGGAGAGAATAAACGTTTACAAAAGGACACTGTACCTTACGTAACAATTATATTACATATAGGTATATAATTGATTGGACGATATATGCATGATAAAGAAACTATAATTATTCACACGAAGTGTTACATATTATATTATATATGTACGTATATACGAGGCTACGGCGGCACGATTATTCTTCACTTTGTTCTTCTTTTCTTCTTCTTCTTCTTCTTCTTCTTTTTATTCTTCCTATTATTATTATTATTGTTGTTGTTATGGTTGTTGTTATTTTAAGTTCAAACGTCAATATCTCACCTAGTGAGGTAAGGCGCTACGCTGTGCGCAATGATGTGTACATATGTACTTCACGTATCTAATATGTACACCTATATGGACATTCGCGTGTAATCATTACATCTTGTGTTATATGTCCTCTGTATATATGCGTAACATATATAATATACCTTGAAGATTATATATAATTGTTTGCTACCGTATAAACGTTGCCTTTCAACCAGCGACAATATACGTGTAATGTGTGAACGATGCGTAGAGATATCATCGATATACTTAAATTACGATGTAGCAACTACATATAATTTCCGATAGAAAGTTACTGTTACTCTTTTTCTCAAATTGCTTTTATCGGTTTTCCCTTTATTTTTTCTTTCATTTCAGTTTAATATTTCATCTTTTGTTCTGTTCGTTAGATCTTTGCGGTTGGTTTTTGTTCTCAAAGGTCTTTTTTTAAACTCTTGCAATTTGTAATCCGCGTTCAAAAAAAAAAATAAAATAAAATAAATAAAAAATATTTTCGAGCAATTCAACAACTAATTGTTAGAGTCGCTTGGTTATTTATATAATTATTATTTGTTACATCTACGAGAAGAAGAAGTGGAGATTATTTCTGACCGTGCATGTAACACCGTTTCAATTTAGGATTACCTACGTATATATTGTACGACAAGGCGAAGCGTGATTTGCCACAATTATTCAACAAAGTTTTACCCCCTGCAGGGTTAGGAACTTCCCAAACACCGACGCGATGCTACCTGCGAATTTAAATTACTCTGCTCCAGTTTCGATTCGATTAATTCGACTTTCGGCGCGTTTGTATATTATTTATAACCGAATTAGTCGTATACAATAATGATACGCACGCTACTACCGTTCGTGTTGTTGAAAAATTTCTCGGTGAAGGCTAAACGGCGCGATTCTTTATTCTTACGATCCTTCGGAAGGCAACAATATTGTTACAATATTCCTAATGCACGCGGTATATACCTATATATATATACATGTATAAATATCTAATTGCATCATATATGCAAGATTTAAACTGTGTCTAGGCCATTCATGCATGAACGGTACTCGAGATGAAAATATGCTTGTAAATGTCGCGCGAGTATAATAAATTCGTATGATTTGTGAGAAAAGTTTCACTCATACATAATTCACTGTTTTTTTATAACAAAAACGCCGGTTTTTTTTTTTTTATTATTATTCTTTTCCGCATCATCGACCGAGTTTTAGGAAAACCTTTTAAAATTATTCATACATATTTTCTGTCTTGCCTCTTTACATAAAATTTTCGCAAATGGATATTTTTTTTTTATATGGTTTACCGGCAGCCATATTCTTCCTGCCAAAAATTCTTGTGGATGTGTTATTTTTTTTTTCCTCTTTCTTTTCTTATCTTTTCTTTTACTCGACGTTAGGTTACGCATTTGTTTCTTATCTCAAATTTACGGCACAGCAGCGACAGCAGCCGGTTGGTAATTAGTCAGCTGGTCACGGCTGATTAGGCTTTACGTTTATTAGTAGATTATTATTTGGGCCAACGTCCGCACCGCAATGTTTCAACTTGTCGTTAATTACGTAAAAAGGGGTGAGAACGAAGAGGAGGAAAACTGTTGACGCGTTTATAATAATATAATATTGGTGCAACAATCGATGCGAGGGTAAAGCTCTTGAACTTTATTCGCGATTGTACGACGGAGTTCCTCTTTGAAAGTATAATTGTACCTTGCAGTCGCGTACGTACATACTTTGATCGTTGTTTTTTTAAGGGTTTTAAAATAGATGCAGGTAATGGACGCACGCGGCTTATTCAAGCCTTGAAATTCCACGACACAAAAGTCACCTTTATATTACGAGCAGGTATTATACCATCATCCTGTGCTGTATACGATCTGAAACTAAGTTTATCCAGAGTTTGACAATTGTTGATTCGTCAGTATCGTTGCTCTGTAAAATCGTTTGTGAATTAAAAACAAACGTCAAATCGATTTGTAACACAATAAATCTTCACTCGAAGTATAATAATCGAATGTTGAAATTTCGGTAATTGATTTAACGCGACGATGTGAAATCGGATAATAGTTTCAAAACGTGACGTTCATCGCTCTGATTTCATTTCTTTCTTTGGTCTGTCTGATTTGATAATTGGAACACAAATCGAATGTTGAGATTTTCTTATCTTCGAACGAGATGAAAGTAAATATGTCCGGTCGACCTATAATACAATAAATCTAAAAATAATCAGTTGTATCGGTCTCTTTTGATTCTCCGGCAGAGATGGTTGATACGAATATGAAATATATACATATGCATACGACGGTGGTACATGAGGCAAAAAATAATCCGATCGTTTGCGCAAATTGCATAATAGTCGGGTATTCGCACTTTGCCTCAATTAGGCACTTGCGGCGCGAAACGTTCCTTGGCTATCGAGACCATAACGCGTTTGTCTTACGGTAGGTTATTTAAACGTCAACGTGGGTTGTGGTCCATCCCAATCGATTAGGCCTCAACGTTGTTCGTGGTGGCGATAATTCAGTCTGATATTACGAACAATAAGGCCTCATTCGGCCTCATACGTAGACCTATAGTATAATATTTGTGTTATACCTTGCAAGAGATGACGACGATAATATCTCTGATCCTTGATCCGTGTGTATTTTATGCTTGACTATCGATGTTGCTTGTAACGTTAATTCTTTCTTTCTTTCCTTTTTTTCTTTCATTCTTTTTTTCCAGCCAGCTGATCGATTCTGTGTACATTATTTCTTTGGCTTCTATTTTTGAATCGTATTATCGATTACCTGCGGAAGTTTTTCTTCCCCTTGCTTGTCCCCCCGCCCCCCTCCCCCATTCATTTATTATCGAGTCATCTTTTTCACTCTGCATCATCGTGCATATGTACATATATGTGTGTGTTGGTACGGGTGCTAGTACTCGAGAACGAACGATCAATCGTTTGGGCTAAATGATAGGTGATGTATCGATATGTATTAACAATGAGGCATTTGTACACCGCGAATAAATAAATTTCACGTTGACTCGGGGGGCAAGTTCAAGACGCCGACATTCCGGTTTAACTGATTTTTACTACATTGAACATGTCCGGGTGAATAAAGAAGCGGTTATAATGGTAATTGAATTATTATTTCAATACAGAGATTGAAGAAGAGAAAATTTCAAATTAAAGGATATGTATTTTTTTTATTTTTTTTTTTTTTTAATTTTGTTTCTTTCTCCGTGGACTCTAGTTCGTCGATGATTATTCGACTTATTTTTATGACTCTTTGTTCGACGATTTGTGATTTATGGTGGTAATTTTAGATTATTAATTTTATATACCTCAACGTTCGAGACACAGCTTAATATTTTACATAACATTCACATGTACCGTTTTTGCTCACGTCCTTGTCGACGTTTCATGCTATTACCTCAGAGAAAATACACACTTATAGATGTGATCGGGATTAATCACTTTCCATTCGATCGCAAACCCCGTGGACATAGATTTATTTATATCGACCTAAAGATCTGCTCTACAGTTTGTCAGTGTGTGAGTATCTGTATTCAATTAGCTATGCAAAGACAGAGATTTTAGTGCTCGTTATTATTACTTATGTACGCATGGAACGCACGTTAAATAATAATATGTGAGTATATAAATACACGCACAAATGGACCGATGACATTTAGAGATTATCTAGGCTATCGGAGCAACGGAGAGTCGCGGACGTCTAACATGTTGCATGGATTCGTTTTGCATATTATTATACGTACATATTCTGATATTATTCGAAATAAACGTTGTCACTCGTCTCTTAAATATTTCTAATATGTCAAGAAATTATTTTACAATCAATCGACGAAAAGAACTCGAGAAGACGAAAAAAGCGTACACTGAGAGAAATTTTTAGTTCCGGTTATCGCTCAGTCCTTAACTATTTTCATTTTTTACCACAATCGAAAAATATAGTTCTAGGTAGAAAATAAAAATTAGTTTTCTAGCTGTTACCGGAAAGTCTAGTATCTAATTGTTTAACTAAAAAAGTAATGTAAACCTCACAAACTGATTTTGCGTTGCAATTACCAAAAAGAGATCGAAAATACCTTGTTTTTCGTAATTCCAACAATATTCAAACAGTTTTTTTAACGATACCTGTTTTACTAAATTTTTCTAGTTAAATTTGATCAAATGAAATTTTTCCAAGTGTACAATTCTACAAAGCTGTTTCTGATTAGTTTGGGAAATCGATCGTTCTTCGCGAAAGATTAAACTCGGTCCGTTTGTAAATTGTAATTTATAATAATATACTATAATACCTTTGACGACAATCGATACGTCATGATTACGTTATCCTTTTAACAATTAAACGATTTATTAACGTACAGTGGAAGCACAGGAATCTGGTAATGGATTCGTTAAAAATATGACTCGAGATTTCAACGAGCCGGCGTTTTTCTTTCTTTCTTTCTTTTCCTTATTATTTTTACATATCTGATATATTTGTTCAACAGGGATGTAAATTGGGACTGTTTATAAAAGAAAAAAAAAATTCAATTTACATTCCCGTAGCGGCAATTTGTCACTTGTGCTGCATTTATACTCGCCTGTCACGTTTAAACAAGGCGATGGGACGACCGGATGATTGATCGTGAGGTCGGAATTTTTACATATGACGTCATCGTCGGTTAAGTCTAACTCTCCCTATTTTTTTTGTTTTCTTCACAAACGTTCGTACAGCTTGTCTATAACACGATACGTAACGTGCGACGATAAATATTTTCAGGCCTCGCTAAAGTTCAGAAAACAAAAAGTGATCTGTAATTTCTTTCGTTTTATACCCGAGAATCGATCTATGATTCGGATAAATAATTCTTTATCCGTCTGAAATATTCACTCGTCGCTAATAATTGTTGCGCAATATTTGTATAATCGCAGACGATATTTGATCGATGCAGTTATTATTAACAATGATAATAACAACAACAGTTGGAGTTAGAAATGAAATGAATAATGATATTTTTCTTAATTCTATCGTCTATCTGACCTAATATTTCACTTATCTGTCTCCTAATCGATATGATTAAAGTAAGTAAACCTTTCCAATGAATGCGACTCGAAATCTCCGCAGGTGAATCTTTTGTCGCGTGTAGTGTTTTCGTTTCATTTCTTTCGTTTTATCTCGCAATCAAAAGTGGATAGTGGACTACTTTCTGGTCGATCCACTTGTTTCTCTTATTTCACAGAAAAATACCGAGTGGTCAGATTGAGAATCCGTCGTTCCGCTCCGCGTCTTTATTTCATTCGATACTTCGAGCCGAAAGAAAAACCGCAGGCCACAAAGAAGTGTCTGGGTTTGATTTTCAATTTTTTTTCATTTATTTAATATTACATTTTTCACGTCCTCTCGCTACTCTCGCAACTTGCCGGTACTCGTGAAATTGAAACGAAGGTTTAACAACCACCGAACGACCTTCTGATCTTACCGCAAGACGTTTCATTTCATTCTTTACAACACATACGTATGCGTTCGAATTTCATCGTTATTCATTCATCGTTTTTACCTCAAATCTCTGCAAACGCAAGCGAAAATTTCTTCACCTTTGCGCGAAATGCCAATTATCGCTGTATGTATGATCTGTATTTTTTTTAAGATATTCAGCGATATGATTATTTATGTTACAATTTTGCTGTCACGCTTCTCGTCCAACATATGTACACGCAGCGGATAAATGACAATTTCGAATCATTGATCAACGACAAGGAAACGCTACAAACGATTATGAATTTAAAAGATCATGCCTCCGTACAATTTTTTCACAATACAAAGTCTAATATCCTGTTTTCATTGTTTCGATCTCGTTTTGTTGAATTATCGTTACTACTAGTATTTTTTTTACGCCCATTATTCGTTAACCAATTTTTCGAACGAAACCAACAACTGCTGTACGTATTATCCTTTTTTCGTTTTCTTTTTTTCTCTCTCTCTGTTCTCTCAGCCCCTCGACACATTCGCCTATTAAAACACGCGTACGTGTTTATTATAGGTGCGCGAGTTTGTCGTACGAACGAACCTACGTTATTACACTCGGTAACTAGACTCTGCGGAGAAGTATGTTATAATATACGTCCAGGTTGTATACATACATAGATACATGTTACGCACGTGTAATAGACGACGGGTTACGTATGACATCGCGAAGCGAAAAATTAGGATCGAAACGACCAGCTATTTTCATCTCATCCTAGACCTAGAGACTCGACAACCTTGCGCAGTGTACGGATATTGCTCACGATTCTCATGCGCGTACTTTCATCGTCCTCCTCCACGGAGGCAGCGACATGTAACGGATATTACACAACTTGAATCGCAATAATTTGCGCTGCACGGGCGTCCGTCAAAGAGGATTTACCGTACATGTACAATATAATACCGACAATGTAATACGAGAAAGAAGGAAAGAAAGAAAGGAAGGAAAAATTAGCTGCGAAGCCATAAATTATCATCAAACCCGACAAGAAGACGACTTTCGTTTGACACAGAAATAAAAAAATGGCACGGATTTTACGAAGTCGCAGTAGGAAATTCGTAGAGTTCTTGCCATTACTTTATTTTTCTGTCAAATGAAAATTAATCGGAGTGTTTTTGTTTAGAACCGTGTATGGATCTAGGCTGTTGATTTCTTTTTCACTTTTGAGATACGTCGACTTTGGTAATTAGGGGTATATACGTCAACGTCGAAATCGACCAGGACACCCCCTATACGTGTAATTATCATGCGAAAATTTAATTGCGTCTATTTTCGCAACGGACAATCTTGCCAAATAGATTGTCAGACTTCGAAAATTTTCGAAACTCGTAAAAGACACCTTGTGACTCTTTCTCTTTTTAAAATTACCTCAAATAATGTGTAAAATTCTCCAAATAAACATAGAGCAGAAAAAAAAAATACACCGAATCTCAAAACTTTCTTATATTATTCACAAAGCAATAATTTTCACGGCCTAATCGAGTCTCGTTATCTACGAAATACGTGCTCTCGTTCAAAATTATTTTGTTGCTGCATTTATTGTTAGTTGGAAATATAAAATTTGTCCTGAAGCACGAAATTGAATTTTTCAATTCATCTGCGTTTGTGAAAAAAAAACCCAATAGTTAAAAAACGTCGAAAATCTAAACGTATTGGGATTTTAAAAATTCCAATCGTTCCCCCGGCACGTGTTAACATTATCTAAAATTATCTAATAATATTATCTGAAGTCGACAAAGAATTTTTTGATTTGTTTTCTCTAATACGAACATATGACTGGGGTGCAGTCGAAAGAATAATTCAAAACTACCAAAATAGTGCGCGTATCGGACTGTGAAAAATTATCGAAATCCTAACGTGCCCCCCCTTACTTTGACAAAACTTTTTCCTATTTCCCCTAAAATTACCCGGCTTCGGCACTGTCGTGAAAAGCCTGTCGGTGATATCGAAGAAATCAACGATCCAGCTTGCACGGATCCTCCCCACGACGAAAAATTGCCGGGTAAAATAAGTGGCAGGCAGGCAGCTATAAACGGAGACAATCTAATATCCATACAATGGGAGTTGATTGAGACGGTTGCGACGCCTTTTTCCATCCATCACGGTCCGGAGAGTCTGCAGCCCGGTTTGCCTGCAGGTGCAGATGCGATCTAGGCGGAGCTCTTGGATCGGTCAGGTTGGCTTTGCTTTCCGAGCAACAGGTGCTCTGCTGCTTCTACGGGTCACGGTTCGATGCCCGCCTCGGCCCTTGTCGTTCCCTTCTGGACGACTCCAACTTTTTCTCTCTCCTTTCCTCTCTATTTTCTCGCTCACCGTCCTATTCCCCTTCTCTATTTTTTTTTTCTTTTTCTTTTTCTTTCTTTCGCTTCCACTTGACTCGGGAAAGAAGATCTCTCGACCTGTCGCTATAATCTATAATTGATCTTTGTTGCTAATAATTATAGATCGATCGATACGCACTGCGGTTAGAATTGCGACGATGTATTTTTTGGCGACAAGGCGCGTTGTTTGTACGTTACATGGTCATAGTCAGGAAACATGTCAGGGGTTTTTGCGTAAAGTCAGAAAATTGTTTACTATGTATTTTTTTTTTTTTTTTTGTTTCTTCTTGTAAACATGTCCCACAATTTTTTTAAGCTTTTGATAAATTAGACAGATGAGAAATTTTTTTTAATTTCGCTGGAAGGTTCTCTTTCAACTTTGAATATTCCTAAATATTACCTTACAAACGATTGTAGGCATCGGATAAATGCGACAGTCTGATCCAAATGACGGTTAGTTTTGTCGTTGAGAAAAAAATTATACGGAACATACGTATATTTTTTTATCAATTTGCTATAACCAAATTATAATGAGAATTGGTCAGGGAAAATTATACAATTTTTGTCCGATAAACCTGGGAGATTTAGTGGCCGCCGTGATAGTAAATGCGAATTCGATTTTCATTCGTTAAACGGCCCTGGATTGTATTTCGGTGATAAATAAATCATTGGCTATGATTCATTGATTTTATGCACTTTGATCGATAATTAATTTTATTTTATTATACCCTAAGAGATATCTCATTCATTTTTTACAAAGATGTTGACAATTTATTTCGATTTATCAGAGCTTGATTGATCTTATTACATTATTTCACTATTTTACGATCGCGGTTGTAACTGTGTGGTATACAAATTTTTTCATTATTGATAACATTGTACGAAGTAATTTCATGAAATCGGTATAAACTCTCTTCACGTCGAATGAAATGAAACGTTGTTCCGAAGTTTCTCGAAAGAATCGTATCTACGGACGGACTGAGAAACATTTTTCTCACTTTTTAAAACTAAATGTGGGAATTCAATAGATTACACGAACAATAATAAAAAAAAAACGTGGTCGATTTTATAGTAAAAATTTTTGTTGGGAGAAAATCACTTCATCTTCTAGTTAATTAACAGATGAAGACAAAGATGAAGAAAATATCGATTCATTGCATCGATGAGACAGAATGTGGAGACTTTTCATTTAGATAATCATCCGAGTTATACAGTAATTGCAAACACTGATTGTGAGTTGTGTAATAAAGTTGTAATAATTATTGCTGCTCCCGCGCGTTTCGTTCGTTATAATTTTTTCTTTATCTAATCAGAACCCACACAAACACACAAAGAGAGAGAGAGAGAGAAAGAGTTTCGTTGGATCAGTATTATAGTGATTAAAACTATATAATTAACGTGTATGAAATGTGAACTTTAACTTTGATTATTATTTCCATACCATGTAATTCAAACATTATGACTCTACTACAGCCGTTTATACTATAATTACTTCACAAATTTTACATACATATACTTATATAACAGTATGAAAATAAACACACTCGCTTATTTATTCAATTACCGAACGATCTGATATTCTTGAAATATATCAATTATCTTCTTCTTCTTCTTCTTTTTTTTTTTTTCTTTTTCTTTTACTCTAAGACGAAAATATTCGAAAAAGAATCTCTTCAGCTTCTGTTTCTCCTTCCTTATTTTTATTTATATCTTATCACACTAATCCGCATGCAATGGATCGTCTTTAAGCAATTATTTGAACAGTCAAGGATACGACGAAGGAACTTTACTGACGATACGTAATTATTCGCATGAAGCTAAATCTGCAGTTGCAACATTTAATCGTACTCCGCATCGTACAATACCAGCTGCTGTATATAATTCTATTAAATATCCGTTCGACGTTGTCGTTTGAATTTTGAATTTCCTTTATTTCATTCGATCAATTTCTCTTACCACCTGAGCGAAGAGGAAAAGAAATAATTTCCTTTCACGCGCAAAATATCATAGAATCGTGTATTATTGAGAATTTTTCGGTTTAACCCAGCTCTAATTTTCATGCGTTTTTCCTGCGCGTTCGAGGGTGGCTCGTGACTACTTCGAGGGGTTGAAACTCGTCGGCTATTGTAAGGTCAGAGGCCTTCGGATTTATTGATCGTGGAGAGTGTGTCAGAGGGACGTCGTAGACCTGACGCGTTTTTAACTATTTCGAAGGGGCTTTTCGCGCGACGAGTAGATGGACTGCCTTACCGACCGGGATAACGACGACGACGGCGACGGGGCGTAGGTAGAGAAAATTACGACAGGGAGGGAGTTATTCGACGTGGTTTCAGGATCAGCCCTCAGATGGCAGGAGCTGCCGCTGTTGAACGCTTTTTGCGGCGTTGGCAAGTTTTATTTTTTTTTATTTTTTTATTTATTTTTCTTTCCCCACCCAAATTTCAAACTAGTATGGGAAATAATTTGAAAAATCCGGGATTTTTTCTCAGCCGTTTTTCTGTTTTTCATGTCAAGCGTTGCGAAATTTCTTCATCGATACTGAAAAACGGTTTTTGATTCAGAAGGAAACTAAGAGATATAAGAAATTCAAATTTGATCCTTGGGATGGTTTGAACATTTCAGAGGTAGAGAAAAATCACTTGAAAATTTACGAGAAATATTATAATCGATGAAAAATTTGGTATCACTGCGGTTGTTTGTGCCTTTCTTTTTCTTTCTTAGCCTCTCATCAAATTATTACTCTGCCAGAAGCCAAAATTTTCCTTCATGCGATGTTTCGAATTATAATAAACGTACGGAAGATTGAATTTTTGTTATTATATGTTCCAATTCTTGACCCGAAAGTACGTTTTAGTAAGAATTTCGTACTCGAGTTATGCGCTGTATTGTTTATTCATAAATGAAAGAAAGCATCTTTCAATAACAATATTCCTGGTTTTACTTACCTGATTTAAAAATCGCCATTACTCGTATACGTGGTTTGATTTCACTAATGAGTTTCACTGAACGCAGAATTGCGTCATTGTAATTATAATTATTGGTTTGTTTTCACGACGATTATTATCGTGAAACAATTACTACGATATTTTATTACTGTACAAATAACACAAGATACATGAGACTTCATTTTTCACGAGCGCAATTGACAACTTTGTTGCACATAGGCAAAGACTTCTCGAAATAAATATGTATATCATATATGTTTTTTTTTTTTTAATTCAATCCACTGCACACGAATGCTACAGAATTTATAATTTAAATTAAACCGAAAAATTCTCAATAATGATTTTCATTCGTAATTATTGTTTGTTAAAATAGTTTAGAGATTTTTCTGGGAGTTTGAACGCACGTCGTTTAACTATCGCGTCGCATTTGACTGTGACAAAATGTTCCGTCATAATGAGGGTTTTATAGGTTCTAATATATATATTTATATATGTGTATATATATATATATATATATATAGATTTATGGACCGATTTTAACAAGGAGCAGGCTGAACCGATGCAAAAATGTACCTGCGAACCCCCCGGTTAACGGTATTGAAATTCACAGTTATAATATTATGACGACAAATGAATCAAGTATATAAACATGCACATGCTGTAATTATTGCACTTGTCTCGAAATTGCAGATTACCAATTGGCCAATTCAAATATCGTCACAATTTATGTATATAATATGTACACAAAATATACGCGAAGGAAGCGTTGAACGTTTATTTATTCACCTAATATTTATAAAATAATACATACATGACGAAAAATTAATTCGTTTTACAAACAATCGGCGATATGTTATCTGAATCGGAATGTGATTAACTTGAGGAAGAAATTCGTCGGGGAAGGTCAAATACTGACGGATTGCAAAATTATTTATTTGTCAGTATTTAACCTTCCCCGACGAACTTATTCCTCAAATTATCCTTCTCCGATCACGAATTCTACAT
This sequence comes from Neodiprion lecontei, assembly GCF_021901455.1. Taxonomy (NCBI): domain Eukaryota; kingdom Metazoa; phylum Arthropoda; class Insecta; order Hymenoptera; family Diprionidae; genus Neodiprion; species Neodiprion lecontei. The sequence goes on from NC_060262.1 coordinate 37,688,258, forward strand.
TATTGTGATTAACGCTTGTTTTAGTCAATGTACGAGTATGACGAAGATGTCTGACATGACAAAATAGCAATGCGAATTGTTTCGATGCCTATCGTTGAAATATTCATCAGCTCGTATCTACTGCAGTACTACTTGCATACATACGCGGTTATATCCAACTGCCTATTTACGCTTCAACCGTTGTGTTTTAAGATTATACCTATACCTACTAATTACCGACCGTTTCGCTAATTGCAGAACAATAGGAAACTTAACGGGTCGATATCTGCGATTGGACGTTTTTACTGTTCTCGAACTTCATAGCGTGTATCTCGAAACGTTCCTCCTACAATTCATTCTCTTCTGTACTATATTTTCGTTCTTTTCTATTTTGTGTGACTCATTCACCGTCAGCGAGCAGAGTTTATTTACCAAGCGTTGCAATCTATCAGCAGCATCTAAAGCGATGTTTTGAATCATTTTTATTAAATAATAAAAAAAATAAAAAATGAATAAACGTTGCGTTTATCTAACGATGAAAAATTAACGAATCGCAAAATTTCAGTTTTTCATTCTCTGACAGTCTCGTTTTTTTTCCCCTCTTTTTCTCTTTTTTTTTTCTCATCTCTAAGTGAGATTGGCGACTGTGTCAAAAAATGAACGCGTCATTTTCACAGTAAAGTACTTTGAACCATGGCAATTAAATGACATTGGTTCGCTGGTAATTGACTTTGATATGATTTCTCTCGCCTCTGGATTTACGCAGCTTATATATACAATTATATTTTTGATTGGTTATTATACGTGCTACGTTTATTATAATAAAAATGATTTCTATTTATAGCAACAACGCTGTTTGACCGTCGACGGATGTATTAATACGGTGATTCTTGATTCGCTGTCGCGACGCTTCTTTCACCCTGATAATTCTCCCTGCAGTTTTGCGACAGACTCGCTTCTCGCTTCTTTCGCGACTGTAACTATAAAACGATAAATCGCTTTTTCGATTCATTCTTACTTTATCACCATTCAAGACAAATTTGTTACACTTGTAATTTTTTCTTTTGTACATCGATAGCGATCGTTGGCTTTATCGAAAGATTATATTTCCGACGAATTTTTATAGAAAAATCCTGACCCCCCACCCGACCAACAAATAAATAAAATAAATATAAAAAAATGACACATCAATTCAGATTAATAACAACACGATTTCTCTTCTCATGTTTCAGGTGAGTAAATTACATCCTGCCGGTCTCCTCGCAACTTTATTTTTATGGTGACGTTGCAGCTGTGAACAGGCAAATTTAGGTAAAATAAATTACGATGCATACTATTACTATATGCATATAACAGTTGAGTAAAAAAATGTCGCAAACTTTAACGTGAGCATGGTGCAATGCAGTCTGTTCCAAATTGAGTCACATTATTATAGCTGCAGCTGCTCTGCGACGAGCTGCTGGGACATTCGATTGAACGGCACTTGAAGGTCGAATTAGTAAATTGAGCTGCCGAAGAATTGTGCACATCGCGAGCTAAATAGCAAATTGGCCGATACTAATTGGCATGACATAAGTTTACCGCAACAGTCGACAAGGTAGCGGTAGCGATAAGCCGCGCAGAGTGTGACGATAAACGTGCAAATTAAAGTTGCAGGAAAATTGGTTGAGATTATGGGGGTTTTAAATACCTCTGGAACAAGTCGATTGAACTTTTACACGAACGCGTTCGTTCAGATTCACCGATCTTTGAATTTGGATCGATAAGTCAAATTTTATATTACAAAATATGTAAATATATCATAAACATCGTACTTTATGCAGGAAACGGTAGAAGCCAAACAAGGAATGAATTTGATTTAAATAAAAAATATGTATTTCCATATTGATACGGGTCTTATATAATTATCATGGTGTCTCGGTCTGTAGTTACGTCAAAAAGCTCGCTTATGGCTGTTGCCGATTTATATGCAGCGTCTATGCAATTTGCAATGTACAGATAATGAGTGTAACTGGTTGAGTGAGGTCAGGTCGAGTCTGATCTCCCGGAACAGTTTATCATTCCATCTTGCTGCGACGGGGTTCAACAAAGAGATCAAACGTTGATTGGACGTGAAGATTGAAAAGGAAAAAAATAAAGAAGAAGAACGAGATTAAGAATTGTCACTTGACAATCGTCTATGATTGGCGCGCGCAAGAGATTAATGTGATAATAAGTAGTACTTACAGTTGAGTCTCGTTTCGAACGAAAGGATTATTTGTTATATGACGATGCAGGCGTACGTTATCATCAGAATAAGAGGATTTTGCAAATCCCTGTGTTTTCGGTGCAGGTTTTATCAGAATTGCGAATGTGTATCGCAATATGTTCAGAGATGAGTGAAACGGTTTGTTGTATTAACGATTGAAAAATACCGAACACTTAGATGGAAATAGCGACCTTGTGAAACAAAGTTGCCATTTTTTCAGTTCAGTCGCGTTTTGAATGAATTTTGGATCGGTTGATGGAAATGAGTTTTTCATTGACACGGTAAGACTGAAATGAAACGTGACAATGACGGATGAACAATATCCGTTTTGATACACTCCGTTAAGATAAACCGTGAAATTAGTCATCGGGACATCCGGTCTGCCAAATTTACAATTAGGAATAAAATGGTAGAAGAAAGAATAAGATTCGAACAAAGTAAACTGGTCGTATGAAAGCTTGGGACTATCATACCAAAGGTAGAAAAAACTACTAACGTTTATTTTCAACTTATGGATGATCAAAGGAAATCAATCATTTGTGCCGAAAATCAGCCTGTAGAGATATTCTACCTCTAGTCCCAATTAAGCCTTCATCCTTGTTGTATATAATCATAATCGTCGAGCCTTCGACACCAGTTCCTGACATTTTGTTCTCCGTAAAATCTGCCATTCATCATCGCAACAAAATAAAAACAAGATACGCTCGATTCGATTCTATTAATACCTGTATCAAAGTCTCGATGATTGGCGATATTGTTATTCATCAACGATGCCTAGTCTTGATATTATACTTTTTTGTACAACCGTAGAACTCATCTTTAACCACTGTCATTATTTGAGGACCTCACCGAAATTCCAAACCGAATCTAGCATCACTTTTTTTTTCATTCAATTTGATCGCTGATTAATCAAATACCTAGTCGGATTATACTTTGGTACAAATTTGATAATCAATGGCCAAACTATTCAAATTTTCTCTCTTTGCCGATCATGCGTAATTCGCTCAATTTTCACGCGAAATCCGAAAAAAAATGGAAAGCTATGAAGTTTATTTTTCACGTTTGTTTCATTGTACAACTGTGAAAATTTGCCCAATCGTTCCTTTACAAATTATTATCTTATTCGACTTTTTCTTATCTTTCTTTTTACTTGTATTCGGTAATTCTTACTGTAAAGAAATTGTTTACATCGTTGTGCATTAGTGCTAATTGCTTGATAAATATTTATTCCAATCTCTGAGAAATATTTCACGAACTAATTCCATTAAAGACTATACCTAAAATCGAAATAATCCTTGTCAATACAATATCACTTCAGGTGATGAACGTGTGCTCGAAAATCTCTGCACTCAGAGTTTTGTTATTCATCTTGCGTCGTTAATGCAAATCAAGTTTTTTGTCTGAATATGCTCCATGGTTTTTTTTTTTTTTTTTTTAATTTGTTTCTATTTTTTCGTTTTTCTTCCGCACGTTGAACCGTTTCGACATTCTTTGCGCGATGAGATCGTAAGTCGAGGTGAATGAATTTCATCGTTCGAACACGCAGGCTGCAGTAGTATAAATAATGCAGATAAACAAAGTCATGGATCAACTTGACGTTATCTGAAATTCTAAACCGCCAATGAATTGTCAAAACAACATGATCCGCGGTTAAAAATGAACGTGTCGAAACCGTGCAGCCAAGCTTTTTTTACCAGACGCTTTGCGAGGCGAATTTTGGTATTAGTAGGTTATCCGTGACGATAAATAAAGATAATTACACGCGGTTTTCAGGACTCTTTGCTTGTATTTATCGCGATCAAGATTTCGCCTTATTCCATTTGAGGCTGGATGCAGGTAGGTACGCATTTATATTATATACGCAATCCAATAAACCGTCAAGAATTATGCAATTATCTCACCGGCTTTACGCCGCATTGCCAGACTTTAATTGCCGCAAAAAGACGGCAGGCTCGAATGTATTTCGCAATTGAACCTGGCGGTGTTCTTTAATTGTATCTACGGGATTTTTATTAACGTACGTTACATTTTATATACATAAGAAATTATCGCGAATACCGGTTTTCGGGTATTTAATTCCACGCCCTGTATCTCGCGTTTATTTTTTCACCTTCTTTCAATTTATAAATTACGTAACCCGAAAATTTTTGGATTTTTCCACCCCCTCCCCGTCCGTTGTACACTGAGAAAAATTTCATTTATTCAAATTTAATTAGAAAAATTTAGTAAAACAGGTATCGTTAAGAAAAACTGTTTGAATATTGTTGGAATTACGAAAAACGAGGTATTTTCGATCCTTTTTTGGTAATTGCAACGCAGAATCAGTTTGTTCGGTTTACTCTACTTTTTTAGTTAAACAAGGCTTCAACGTCGATTTATCGTTGCACGAGCATTAAATTTTCGCAACAGTTGCAAGGAAATATAGCAACAGTGATGGTAATGAGAAAGAATAGTAACGGATACCAGACTTTTCGGTAACAACTAGAAAACTAATTTTCATTTTCTACCTAGAACTGTATTTTTCGCTCGTGGTAAAAAATGAAAATAGTTGAGGACTGAGCGGTAATTGGAACTAAAAATTTCTCTCAGTGTATAACAGTTTACAACAAAGCGTCCCTCCCCCTATTTGATATAACACTTACCATTGACGATCCCTTTTTTTCGAAAAAATTTAAAGTTCATTACTGCCAATTACAGCATTTCCTTAAATATACCTCGAACTTTTCGTCAAGGCAGTCTGTAAATTCTTAATCTTAGAAGTAATTATACTAATAATCGTATACGTTACAAGTATCAGTCAGGTTTGAAAAAATGTATCGTTCAATGAAAAAATATCGTTATTTAACGACGATTTTAAGCCCCCTCTCACTCCTCGAATCCGTTACGTAATTTGTGGAAGCTCCCTTTTCTTGTTCAAAAATTCTTCAACCCCGCGATGCCTGCGTTAATTGAAGACGATGCGACGGTCGTAGAACCGTAAGTCCAGTGACCGAGATCTTTGCCGCGTGACGTTTTTATTCCGCACGTACATGTACGCAATGATATTTTATTCTTCGAATTCGCTTTACGACCTACGTGATCGCATTACTTTCATTGCCCACGAAGACGAACGTTTATTACACGTATCTAACACTCGGGATCGCATGCGGTGTGTTATACGATAGTTTAAAACTACACGTGTCTCGTTTCGACAATCTCGAACTCATGATCCGAACGACACGAAATTACGGCGTCAAAATTGATCGAGGAAACTTTAACGTCCGTTTATTAAAATCGCATCAATTTTCCCATATTTGACGTAATTCTTTTTCGTCTAGAAGTTTCTTCGATAAGATTCGACGTTTCTTGTGAATTTTGATGAAAAAAAGATCACCGTCGATATTTATTTTCAATTTTTCAAACTAATGCTTTTTATTTCCTGATACCGACCTTGATCAGAGATGACGGTACGGATATATATTTATACATGTATAATATTGAATCTTGATAGAGAAAAAAACCGTAGCTTTTATCTTAAAAATCTGAAGACTTATCGTTACTTATATCTATATGTGGGGTATATGAAAGAATGTTGAAGACCCAATTAGGCAAGGCCAATTTCAAAGTCGTACGGTCTTGTTATCCGCGAATATCTCGAGTGTATAAACGACAAGCTTAACAAGGTGACAAGGTTGATACATCCGCGAGGATTCGTTGCTTAATACGCGTATGTTTGTATAACGATGTGTGTACAGGTACGCAGATATAACGCGTGCGATAATTGAATATAGAATATTGTTTACTCACGCCTTTGTTTACTCATCTACGATTGTGCGTATAATGTTATTATTATTAAATACAATATCACACTATCGCCGCAAATTTAATTACACATTTATTGTACAGTGTGTAAGTGTACGTATTCAAGTGGAATTTCCTGGTATCTTTGACGGTTTGCTTTTCGAACATAGCCACTGAAATTCTTCTACCCGTGAAAATAATAATAAAAACAGAACGAAAGGTATGAGTTTAAAAAAAAAGAAAAGAATGAAGAACAAAAAAATAAAGAAAGAAACGAACGTACGCAACATATGCATGATCTTCTATCGGCCACCGGAGACTCGCTTACGCAATTAACAAATCATTGACGACCTTCGTTCTCCCGGTATTCAAATTTGAACGCTCGTGTGTTAGCGATTTTATATGTACTCGTAAACGTGATGTTACGCCTGTGTATATCTATAATGTTTATATATTTATATATGTGTAGCCACGCGAATTCTTAGACTGAATTTTTAATCGACTATTGAAGAAATCCAGTGTGTATATGTATGTGTAATGTACGTCGCTACACCTTTTAGAATACATGAATATCGAAGCTTTGCCTGCATCCTCCAACTTGCCCCTCGCCTATAATCATTTTTACCGCCTGTCCGTGTCGTCCCACGGAATTCGTGTGATATCAAAACAGCGCCTATAAGTCTCGATCTCGTTGGGTTGTGGAAAATTTTGTCCACCTCCGCTCCGAAAGGTGATGCAATTTTGAAAATGTTAACGATACGTGTTACGTCGTACGGAGGCGATTGTGCTGAAATAAGAAAAAATGAAATCAGTGTTTCGTTAACATATCTATTATATACGAAGTGTTACATTACTATAATTGGTTATTAATTAAATAATACGTTACAAGTATTTTCCTTCGCGAGCGTAACTAATCGTCGGTACAATTTTATATCCGTACTTATTCGAATTAATTTATAGCGCGGCTGATGTCGTATTTAATTAAATCGTAAATTAACTAAATGTATTACAGTTGCATAATTGGCATTTATTGTTAATCGTTTTATTTTGGGTTTTTTTTTTCTCGTGAATAAGAACATCGATTTACAGCCATAGATGAATTGAGGTCATAAATGTTTTTAGCCGAGCGGTTTCGTGTTCCCAGTCACATTCATTGATGAAATCGCAGGATGACTACAACCTGCTGTTGTTACAGCAGCGCGATCATATTCGTCGGAAAAAAAAAATCTATCGTCGTAATATTTTAAACAAAAAAAGTTGATTCGTATATTTGATCGAATGAAATTATATTGATTATAAAAAATCTTAGATATGTATAAAAAGAAAAAAAAAAAAAACAAGTTTCGCCGATTATAAATTAGTTACATGATCGTCAGTTTTCCTTTAATCAATTTTTCACTCTCAGTTCCACAGTTTCTTTTTCTCATCGCCGTATTCCAATGCTGCGAATCTTTGCCATCACCTTTTTATCCGGTTTCTCCTTATCTCGCCTCTTCCTCTCGAAATTATAAAGAGAAGAGAAAGAGATGGAAAGAAACCGGCCAGATTCCCGATCATTCGTCCTCGATTGTCGACGATCCATGAAATGCGTGTATCTGACATGTTACAACCGTAATATTCTATCATCGACAGAGAAAAATGTCGTAGAATTGAAATTGACTCATGTATAAACTGCTTGCGGTGTCCGTATGAGAATAAGTGTCACGAGGTATACTTTGTATCATTGTTAATTTTGCTGGTCGAAGAGTGACACGCGGACTTGCCGCGATGTCATTATACATTTACGTTTCGTAATTTCGAGGCTCGAACGAACCGGATACAGACCAGGCTAGACAATTCTGACGCGGTTCTTTCCGGACAGATGCGATATAACTGCTTTAATTACATTCAGATGCGACGTAACCGACGGTTGAATTCGTAGGTGAGTATTGTCAAAGTTGGGAGCGAACACTAGCGGCAACGTTCACGTTTTCACGATTTTATGTTCTTAGGACTCGATTTACAAACGCGAATTAAAGTTCAACGTCGACGTTTTATCGCGGAATGAAAAATATCGTAGACTCGAAGTGATGGAAATTTTGATTTTCCCGCTCTTTGTAAACTTTGACATTTGTTTCTTATCTGATTTGCGTTTATCGACGATAAGCCGCAGGTTTTTCGCAAACTCAATGTCGAGATACGACAAAGACTCGGGCACACGATATGCGAATATGATACCTACGTAGGTAAGGTAGTTTTCTGTAAGATTAGATATCGCGTATTTGTGCTATCGTGTTCGCTATCTAATTTACATCGCCTCGCGTGGATTCGTTCGGATGCCCAGCATTGGGTTGGCTGCGAGTACAAAGATACCTGGTGCGGTGAAATTACTGAGAAATCACGGTAGATAATCACTGACCTTGAAATCGAAGTAACTCTACCTCGTACAGCGCTATTCAATTTCTATCCTAATGTAAGATCTGGAGTATCTTTAAATTTTAGTAAAAAAAAACAATTCAACGTTCATTCATTTTTCAGTTCAAGTATTGACGATTCCGCGTTGTTGGAACTTGAATTCGAAACGTGGATTAAAATTGAAATTGGGGTAATATTGAGAAAGAAAATAAAAATGTTTATCAATCGTATGACTCGGTTGAAAATAACATTCGGTTCATGTTGATATCGTACATTATTTATTTTCGAAACGCATTCCTTGCACAATCTCCAATTCCCATGGTTTAATTTTACAACTGCAAACCGTCCTGCTGTGCTTTCACGAGCGTAACAGTTGACACAACCCAGCGTTGGTTTATTCGTACGACTTTAATTACTCACTGCATCAAATCCCGTAGACACAACACGCTATCGAGGAACTCCACATATTTCGCATCAAACTTGTTGAACGTTAAATTCTCGGTGGTCTCTTGAATCTTGCTTCTTTATTTTACGCGGTAAGTTCAGTCAAATATAGGGGCTGCTGTTGCTTTAGCTTCGTATTTTTTAATGCTTTCTTCTCGGTACGTGTATCAGCAAAATGAAAGAAACTGTGAAATATGCTAATGGAAAAATTTCGTATTAGACGTTCTGACAATTGTCCAAATGAAATTTCTTCTTCGTTTCGTTGGCAGTTTATTGTAGATACGATGGAAATTTTTTTGTTATTATTTTTTTTAAAAATATTTTGAGGAAACTGAGACATTTCAAAATGTGAAGTGTGATCCTGACAATTCTCGACCTAACTTGAGCTATTTATTCGCGCATTTCTGCAACTGTATTTTTTCCTATCACGCGGTCCTAATAAATCGTTCGTTGCTATTTTCTCTCAAGCCAAACTGATCCCGTTTACAAAAAATGAATTTAAAATTGGTAGTAAGAATATTTACCACAACGACTCCAAGGGTTAAGGTTCTAAACTAAATTTTCAATAAATTTTCCTGAAAACTCCTGAAATACGGCAAATGTACCAGTTATTAACATTAACGCTTAGACCCAATTAACGACCCGTTCATTTTCTAAAATTACAAATCGACGATAGAAATTGTGAATTTCTCGATCAGACTAAAACCAATTGCCAGAGAGTCGAACACTACAAATTTATCGTTCGGTAACTTTACAACGAAAGTTAAAACGGATACAATCAAAAAAGGGTCCGTAACTGGTACACTTACCTTGGTCCAGGAATCTAAATTCTCGATCGCAGCGGATGGTCCTGTAGGTACACGTGTAAGGTATCGCGTACAACGTGTCCAAGGATACGAAATGGCGAAAAAATCCCGTTCCTCGATTTCGCGGGATCAGAGAAACGCACGTGCTTCTTCGCAGCACGCGATACTTAGCCAGGTACTTTACTTGCTCTCCTGTAACGCAAGTGCGTACGTACCACGTTACCAACGTCGTCGGCCAAACTCAAACTGGTCTTCTCCTCTCCGTCTCTTTGGCTCGGGGCTAATCGCAAGATCGAGGATCGACGTTGTTGGACCTCGTCGGACCTCGTCGGACCTCGTCGGACGTCGAGGCGGGCGGCAGGCGGCACGTTTTGCGCCAGGAGAAGGTCTCGGCTCGGTGCTAGAGAGGGCGGGCATGATCGAGAAGAGCGGCGACCGAGCCCAAAAGAGATTGCCTTGCACCCGTCTCACTCCTCGTTTATACTCCGTGGCCGAATGGTGGGCGTCGATGCTGGTGTTGGCAGTCGGCGGTGGCGAGGCGACGTAGTCTCCAGACTTGGCAAACCGTCTGCTCGTCTCGCGCCTTTCCTTAACACGATCGAAATACGCGTTTTTTAACGAGCGTCGCTCTCAAATCCCCCATTTTTATTCCCCGTTTACAAATATCTTTGATTCGTCCGAGTTGAGCGGTTCGTCCGTTCTCTCCCTCCCTCTCCCTCCTCCCTCCCCCATCATCGTACCCACTCCATTTTTCATTCCGTCAAATTTTTACACACCCCCTCGCGGATCGATCTCTTCGCCTGTGTTCGTTTCAAGTACTTGTATTCGACGCCTGTCACGCGTTGTAATTAATAATTAATAATTAATAATTAATATTCATTGTGCGCGTGTGCGCGAGTGAGATTATACCTGTATCGATAAACTTTTATTTCTGTATTCGTCGTCGTCGTATCGTGTGAGGAGGAAAAACGAAAGGGAAAGAATTAAGAACGAGTGTTTCGATTTAATTATAATCACTGGCAGCGTGACAGTCGGTAGTGAAGAAGGATGCAACTGGCCGAAAACCTGCAACGTATATCACGGAGGAGTGGGAATTGAGATAATTGTAACACGGTCGACTGTTACACGGGATCCGGCAAGTGTCAGTTACGTCTCGATCGTCGACCTCGTCCTCTTGTTTAACAATTGGACGAGTGGTTTATTCCTTTTTCCCTTTTCTTCTTTCTTTTTCTTCGTTAATTAATGACCGAGAAGGGAATTGGAAAGCGTCGATACACACCGTCAACAACAGTTGCAGTTACAACGACAAACGCATGTCGTAGCTGTGTAAGTTTCGCAAAGCGGTTCAAGGTAGCTGCAAATTTCACTCATACCCTCGAAAATCTGACTCATTATCATTACGTCTTGTCCCTGGAATCGGCGGGCGCGATATCTTCGACACAACCGACGACCGACTATCGCAGATATTCGTTACCTTACTAGCGCCGATGTTTTGCCTGTGTGAAACTGTAACTGTGGCACACCTGACTCATTCCCCTTCTTCCTACATGCATACCACCACAGAATTCGCCTCCGTAACAACGTGTGTAATCACTTGTACGCCATTGCGATCAGGGTCCACCTGGATCGTCGATCAAGCCGAGTATTATTATTGCTCGTACCTTGGTTCACGTCCATCTGTGTCACCGGTAATAGTAACGATAATAATAATAATGATGACGATGACGATGATGATAACTTGCGTGAAATTTCACGCAAAGATAATGTATGTACCGAAGTGTATTACGCATAGATATTCATGGTTGGTATACCTATCCGTTCATTACACGCGATCGTATCGTCGCTTTGGAGTTTGAACCTAAATCGGTGATGATGCTCGTGTATTGGTCAATAATATGGTCAGACTCCCTGAAACACTCAATCGTGGATAAATTGACACACGGGTACGAGCATCGTACGTAGGTGAAATTCTATTACCGTTGCGGGGATCTGTGAGCACACGTTTCGATTTGGCAATTGCAGGTTTTTCTCCCGATTGTTTTACGCGCGAGGAAAATTTGAAAATCGTAAAAATGCTCGGCCGAACGACGATCGGATCGATCGACGATCCTTTTCATCGAAGTGCAAATGTTATTGCACCTCGTCGAAAATTTTGTGGAAAAAAATTCTAAGCGTTAGAAACCGGTACCTTGTACTTCACGTGCATGTGTATACATATATATGTATAGTTTGCCTGGTCGGCGCGGCTGGAACCGTTAATTGATAGCTCACCTTGAAAAATAGTGGAGGCGTGATTGGCGGTCGCTTACGAGATAGATGGCGATAAAGAGAAACGAAGTAGCAGAAGAAGAAGAAAAAGGAGAAAATGTTGGTGTGCGTGTGTGTGTGTGAGGTTCGGAAGAGAGAAAAAAAGAGGGAAGGAAAAGACAAGAAAAAAGATATACCGGCTTGTTCGTGAGTTCCGAAGAGAGAGAGAGAGAGAGAGAAAGAGAGAGAGCGACAGGGGGGGGGGGGGGGAATGAACGGCAAATAGTATAGGTGGAAGAGTGGAAGTGGAATAGAAGAGGATGCTCCGGTCTTTTGCCTATCGGAATCCAGCTGCGGTCTCGTCAGAAAGGAAGATATTTCAGTGAGTTGGCCGCGGCAGAGAGGAGGTGAGATGACAGAGAGAGATTGAGAGAGAGAGAGAGAGAGAGACGAACAGCGGGGCAGCGGAGGAAAGCGACAACTTTTATTTTTAATCGCTTTGGCTTTCTATTTTGGCTCCGGTCTTCGCGGAAACCGCAGGGCCACGCTGTTTAGACTCTCTTCGGAGTTGGACGCCTCGTGACCGGCGATGTAAGACATGCATTTTCACCCATCGGTCTTTAATTGCAAATCGAGCGTAAGAAGAAAGACGTTGTAAATTTTTACTCGTTTTATCACAAGGAGTATAACCTGATTTATTCAATCAGAACAATATACATATATTTTTTATATACAGGTGTATGCGTATTACAGACGAAAGGTTCCTAGATTTAGACGTGAGAAATTTCTTCACTTGAGTCCTTTGGTGTATATTAATTCAGTCAGATACGCGATGCGATTCGTTTGGTACTGCAATCGATTTAGAAAAGTGAATAAAGAGGGGGGGGGGGGGGGGGGGAGAGAAGGAAGAAAGGAAGAGACAACCATTCAAACTTTGAAAGTAGACAATAATTTAACGTAAGGTACTCTACGTGTTTCGTGCACTTGAATGATAATTCGATTATCGTATCGATGATTCGTACCCTATTCAAGACGTGTCCGCGATTCAACGAAACTTTAAGTTGATGAAGGAAACATACGCGTAACATCGAGTGACTTGATCGCTTGTTTACGAAGATTTGTTATCAGCAAGTGTTAAATCTATGGAAGTAAGATCGATCGGAAGGATCATTTCGCGCACTCTGAGATATATATTGCTAATCGCATTAATTTAGACTCGGTTCGTTTTTATTTTTTGTCTTTTCGTTTTTCAAGGTCTACGTTGCGTGAGGTAAGCGACAAATTTGTGATACCGACGTGAGTGTATGTCAGCAGCTGAGCTTTGAGCTCGGACATTTTACGAGACGTCTGCTAACTCTACGCGATTATCGGATGAAAAACTCTGCTTTTCGATTCGCACGTTCGCGTATCAAGCCGTCAGTCTGGAGAACTTTGTTCATCGACAGTTTGCAGTGTCGGATCGTAGAGGATTATAACCTCCGGATCTGCGGAGGGGATTTGTAATTAGATTTTTAAACATTTTTAAAAAGTTATTCGAAACGAGAATTCGATGGCTATAGTCTCTAGTTTATAATTTTATGGTATTGTTTATTCTTGTAGCTAATTCGTAGCTTACGTAGTTACGAATTTGATTTGAATTTGACGCATCCTCACGAATGATCATCACCTACATCTCGTTACGAAATCAGGAGGAAAAGTATTGTTATTGACTAACACTTGCAACGTCTCCAGCGTGTCTAGGTTTTAGGGAAATCTAGAAAACAGGGAATTGTCAGGGAATTTTATTATTTTATTCCTTACCGGTGTACGATTGTTTGAAATGTAGAAAATTACTCTACGTCAGAAAGTTGAGAGGATTAGTGGGAAAAGGATACAAAGTGACGAAAAATATGGCTTTTGGAGGAGTTTTAAGAATTGATAAATTGATGTCGAGCACTGTGTGAAATTTACGAAATACATAAACAAGTACCAAAAACAGTCAATACTCCCAGATCGATGTTTCTACCCGCATGTTTCGAAATGATGGCTAATCCTAATCTTCCGTTAGTTTCTTAATATTGAATTGTTTATTGATATATTTGGAAATTGAGTTTGAGCAAAATTGAACCGACAGAATGATTGGACCATTTTAACTCACGCGACGGAGACGTCCGATGTCTAATTTCTAACTAACTTGCATGAAAAAAGTGACTTTGTTAGCGTAGTTAGGTCGAAACCAGTCCTGGAGAATGTCTATTTTCGTCTGGAAAACTGAGAAATGTTAGGGAATTTGATACGTCATTGGCGCTGGCTACTCGAGTCCTCCCAATTAATTCAATCCTCTTATTATTATTCGCCGAGCGTCGAACTGTTGCATCGTGATATAATATATGTATAGCCGCGGTATATAAAAGGCGAGGCTGAACTTGAACCGTCAATCTCTCTTTGATACATCGACTTCTTACTTTATATGCACGGCAGAAAATGTTTCCATCGCAAATTGCACGGCAGCTTTTCGTCGTTCCGATGATTACAATTAAATAAACGCTTTTTTTTCTCTTTTTAATACACGCGTCGTAGCCACGTGACGTAGACGCGTCTCGCATATCGAGTGATAGATCTATAGATCGTTTTCTGTACGCACCTTAATCATGTCTCAAATCAGGTGTCAAATTTTTTTTTATCGAGTAACTATCGACGAACTATACATGATTTTATACTTATCGTTTATTGAATCAATATCAGATACGTTAATATGTGAAAGTTTCTTCGATAACACGTATTTATGGACTTGACGGTAGTTTCTACGAAGTCGTTAACGTTTATTGCAAAGAAAAACAATTTTAGAACGACATTCTCGGACTGTGGATTTCCAAAATATGAGTATTTTCAGTTTATTACAATCGACTAAATTTCAGACAATCCCAACGGTGCGAAGTAAAGATTTTTCCAAAAAATGCATCGCTGTAGTAACGTTACTAACTTCGATCGAATACGAATTCTGCGGTGTCAATATTTGCTGTGCAGTGTACATGAAATAATCGTTATAAATTTACCGCACGAAATACGCAGGATATTTTAAAATCAAATTCAAAGGTGAATGATCTTCTTTCCTAAGAATAATTTTCTTCCTTCTCTTGCAAGCGTCTCGTTTCGTTTCTACGGTCATGTACCACCATAAAGCACCGTATCTTTGACTTGAATTGTAATATCAGAAGGAACTCGCGATGTTCAGACATTTCGTCACTAGTTTGTCGTTTTCTAATCGCTGTGCACTTTATATTGCGTTGCACATACGCCTGGTCTGTGCTGATTTGCAATTTCATGATAAACTTGTATAATCGTACTTCCGGGAAGCTTGTGTTCACGACATATACGTAAACCCACAGCATGTTATTGTTTATCTTACAGCCAACCTCATGTATGACATGCAAAAAACTTCTATACAAGTCTCAAGAGTTATAAGTGTATGCCTATACGACCTCTCATCTTGCACACTTTTGTCATCTACGTTGATATTAAAACAATGCATCGCTCTAGTTGGCTCTCTAATCCATGCAGACGTCACCAAAATAGGCAAACACATGATTTTCTTCAAAACGCCCACCACTCCTTACATTACACCATCGATTTTCAATACACATATATCGTTTATTTTACTTTCGGTAAATTAATTGTTCATTCTGCAGTCAGTTCGATTAGTTTTTCTACTCGTTTCTGATTTTCGTAAATGTTATGGTTTTGAGAAACGATAATTAAGTGTTTTGAAAAAAATATTTACTTTTCATTAATGGTGTTCATATATTCCGTGTGTTCGATCGTTACGTCGCATGTCGTATCGGTTTCTGACTCGATATCACGGCCGAAATTATGCAGTGACTCACTGGCGGAGGGCACTTGAAAAATTTATTACGTACGCACGAATCGATTAATTGGGTACATATACATATATATATAATCAACTATATCCGCGATTAGATCTGTTGGAGATTAATACAATTCTTAGTTTTAATTGGGCAATTAAGGTGGCGTTAGTTCAATTCCGCATATCGGCGACATCGTAGTATTTTTGTCCACCTTCAATCGAATCCAAGTCATTTCGGATAATAGTAACGATGTAATATCGAAATATCGTTCATGCCGATGAACGTTTAAAAATGAGTGAGTAAAATAAAAAAAATAAAAATAAAAAACAAAGTAGATCCTCTCGGACATGATCGGAACACTTTTTTCAAAATTGTACAATTTTTGTAAAATCATGCGAGGAAATTGTATCGACGTGAGTTGGGCGGTGATATTCAATTTCATTGCGAAAGAATTCATTCACACGTCGTACGATTCGTTTATACTTTTTTCATCTTTTTTTCCATCTCTCTCTCTCTCTCTCTCTTTCTGTCATTCCTTTGCTTATGAATATTACATTACATTCGTATTTCGCATTGGTCATATACGTCGAAGGCGTTAATCAAGATCACGTCATCGAAACGACGTAACAACGCGAATGCTGCTGCCGCTCACGATATTTGGAAAAGTGTTCATTCTCGCCTTCGTCCGATCCTTATTTGGCTAACTTGGTCGCGCTGTACGCGTCCAAGGAAACCGCATCTCTCTCTCTCTCTCTCTCTCTCTCTCTCTGCTTTTGTACGTAATCTCATATTTTATATACATACATATGCATATTCGTATAAAACGGCTAAATGACCTTATACTCGTTATTTTTCGTCGAATTTCACAACCCGATAAATTACGTATCGATCGATCCAAAGATCATTATTATTTTTTTAGCGTAATCTTTTCTGTAGGGATGTGTACGCACCTTTTTATCACCTACGATTATCGCATACTTGGACATTAATTGTCGTGATCGTAGAGCTACGCGACGTATTTATTTATACATTGACAAGTCGAAATCGAAACCGATTTAAAACGCTTGTTGTTAGACGTGTCAGAGTTGTCTTGTTTTATAGTTTTCTGAAATCAATTTAATCCCTACATTTTTTCTTTCTTTACAGGCTAATTATCATTCCGTGAAATGTACGATATCTAACTCTTATTTATGTGACAAATCTTCTCTCGCGATATTTATATTGTTGCATACCTATATATACTCGCACATGACTGTTGAATAATATTTATTTATTTGCCTATTATGGAATTGTTACACGGTTTGCATGTAAGCCACAAACACCACGGTTGCAAGCATCGAATAGTCAGCGCAAAAACCGCATAACGGCATGTTTATATATACTTTGCTAATCGAGGTCTGTAAATTGACAATAAGCTCGTCCCTGGAACGTCATCTAAATTTATCCCAACGTTTGATGCAACTTACGTGATAATGTTGACGGTAAAATTGCGAAAACTTGGCTGTCACTTTTGTGTCTAGTCAACGACCCTCCGATTACTTCGTCGTCGGTATTTCATCTTTGCAAGTTCAAGGTCCTCGTAATCGATTCCGATTTTGTGAAATTGGAAAAATTTCAAAACTGAACGATGAACATGTATGTAATTCACATTGTGGCAAAATTTTCAATACCGCACAGGTTGCACGTTATTTCCTATAACTTGACGATAATCGGTGAACCAATAAATTCTGATATCGGATTATGGCAAGTGGTAGTAAATTTTGAATCAACACGTATTTTTTACTTTTATGGTATGCGATTAAGTATGGATTTTGTATAGAATAACAGGGTGGTCACACATCTGGAAAACCTGGAATTGTCAGGGGATTTTTATTTCGGTCGTGGAAAATACTGAAAATATCAGTATTCTATCATGGGAATTAGAAACGATATTTTGAGGTGACAAATTTCCTTTTTTCGCCGAGAAGACAAATTGACTCAAACTGACATTTTTTATATTATATTTTTCTTCAATTAGGATTGAATTTGAACCGAATGTAGAGTTAATAAGCCGAACAATTTAAGTTTCAGTCGCTTACTGGAACTGGGAAAATTTCATGGAAAACTGGATCTTGGGTCCTGGAAATGCTGGAAATGTGGAATAATTTTTCCCAAAAAATTTTCTCGGTCACCCTGAATAAATAAATATTAAACTTCGTGGAATCAATTAAATTGTTGGCATAAAAAGTATTCCACTTTTGCTAATTAATCGTTAAACGCGTTTAGAACGTGTAGATACAGATTAAATTGCAAAAAAGTGAATAGAGTAGAATAGAAGAAGAAGAAGAAGAAAAAAAATTGTACAAACAAATGAATATAGATGTTAAACCGAATCGAATACCTGACGCTGCTTTCATTGCAGACCATAATTCGATATTTGATGTGTAATCTATATATATAAAATATGCTACGTATAACGTGGGGGAACTGGATTTAATTGCGTGAGCGTGGTTTATTAAGAGTCGCCCGAAGTTTTCTACATCGAAACACGTAGAATTTCACCCACGTAAAAATCACTGCTTAAATATGTACACATGTATATACATATATATATATATGTATAAAAAACTATATGCAGGCATATCAAACACGTGATTTCGTTCGGTCGCCATTAAAGGAAGTGTCGACGATCGATCGGCGCGAGGAGATCGCGTGTTTGGCAATTACTTAATTTTATTGACGCGTGAAAACTTGAATGAGATTTAAAAGAAAAAAGAAAAAAAAAAAAAATTAGACAATAACTGCAGTTCTGTAATTTATTGCGTTTGATTTTCAAGGGAGAGGGTAGAGAATGTTTTTTAAAAATTTTTTTTTCTTACTCCTAGATTACTTTGCACACTGCAGCGGCAAGCAATGCCATTCCTAAGACAAGGTATATCTAGATTTAGACACGCTAAATGCGGTCTCAATGCAGTAACCCAATTCTTTGATAGACACGATGCGTCCGCGGGATGCTGGCGCTTGAAAAGATCCGCTCTGCGTATAGATATTTTTGTCCTGCCCACGACACTTTTTTTTTTTTTTTTTCTTTCTTTCTACCTCGCTATCCTCGCGTCGTCGTGACGATTTCTACTGCTAAACAAATAAAAACGATCGGAAATCGCGCCGAGATACCTATTCTTAGATTATGTATCATATGTACATATGTGTATGTACGTACATGGAATGTCCTTGACACGTAGCGAGATTCTCATTCGATTTAAATCCTTCTTCGTTAAAGTTCATTTTTTTTAATTTCACTTTTCCAAGTCCTCACGTCAGGCTTAGCGAAGAGATGAAACTGCGTTTCTTTGGGTAATTTCCGTTCAGTTTTCTTTCGCGCCAAACCGCCTTAATTTACCATCGAAACGGATATATTTTTGTTGTGGGGATAACGCCGCTCAGCAAAAAAAAAAAAAAAAAAAACAAAGAAAAAGTAATCATTTTTGTGTCTGGGATGAGTGAAGTATTATTTTCTTATTTTTTAATGCATCAAAAAAATGTAAAAAAAAACAACCCCCCTCAAAGTTTGCTCTTGAATTTTTGAGAGGAAACATGCAGAGATTTTGTGCCTGGGACTTGCGTACGTGATTATCATATGTTAAGTGATATTAAACAGGTGAAAATGTTTGCTATTTTTTCGAAAAAGTTTGATTTTGCAGTCAGGCGAATGTTAATTAAAAATTGAAGAAAATCTACGATTTCAATTATTTGGCTGATAAAAAACCGACACAAATATACGTTATGTTTAAAAAATGTAGACGAATCTGTGACTTTGATTTTCGGCTGATAAAAATCATAGATTTCCTTAATTTTTGACACAGCATTTTCCTGGCTGCAAAGGCAAACTTTCTCGACAAATATTAATTATCTTCTGTTCAGTATCACGAAACCTACAATAATTACGCACACAAATCTCAGGCACAAGGGGCTTGAAGATCGGCGTAATCAGTGACGGGAACCGATTTATTTTTCAACGACTTACGCCGCTGTATCGTTTTTTGAATTCCGCTTCTTCTTTCAGAGATAATTTTTTGCTGTCCGGTTGTTTGACTCTCATATTCTCGGATCGGTAATTTTGAAGTTACATAAGTATATACTTGGTAATTTTCGCTGCGCGAAATCGTGCGAAACAGATATAATTCGCGCAATAATCATTCGGCGGAGTCCGGCTGATCAGTTCCGGTTGCGGTTGATTTTTTGCAGCTGTATTTATAACTAGATACATGTATAATACACGCTGAGAACACATAGCTCGGATAGTTTGAACGTATAATTTACGTAACATTGCTTCGATAACGGATGAAATTTTCATCTTGAAGACGATCCGTGTATTTACGTACCTTTATACGATATACCTGTCTCTTTAAAGTCTGAATAATTATACCTATGTAATGTACGCGAAAAGCAGCGAAGAAATGTTTCTCCGACGCTCAAGTGTTCTCGAGTTGGAATTGAAATAAGAATGACAAAATTCTTTCAAATTTAGGTGTAGGTATAGGTTTGGTACGTAGACTGAAATAAATTTCGTTTTATTATTGTTATTATTATTATTATTATATGTTTAACCAGAAAAGATAGATGACGAGAGAGAGAGAGAGAGAGAGAAAGAGAAAGAGAAAAAGAAAGAACAGAATAACAGGTATAAACCAGATTGCCGGTAAATAACGTAACGTAATCAAATATTTATTTGTTTAACAAAGGAATGATGAATCTGCTGAAACTAACAACAGCATACAGCTGCCTCATCAGAGATTGATCATAACGATCTTTGTGAAAATATCTTTGAGGCATAATTTATATATATGTATAATAAATCTTAATAATCTTCTTTATTGTCATAAGTTTTTATTACGATTCTGGGACTTGATGAGATTAATTAAAGAAGAAGAATAATAACAGACGAATAAATCTTTCTTTGATTTTGTATCGTTCAAATTGCGCGGCGAATATTCCGCATTTGCAACAGTCGGAAATAACGATAATTAATGAACATCTCAACATTGATTATTATACTCGTATCTTTGCGCCAGTCGTCATTGGCATCCCGAGGGGCTGAACGCCCTTGAGAAATCTTGTTTACAACTGCCGGATAAATATTTTGTGTAAAAGAAACGAAATTCAGGTTTTGCAAATTGAAATCCACCAGTTGGTTTAAGGACGTATGGACGGTATGGCCTGGACCGAAAGTTAGAAAAAGAGGGGGAAAGAAAACATTTGAAAAATCTTGAGGGACGTTACTTGTGCTAATGATATAAGTTAACGCGAATAAAACAACTTTCTTATTCTGTAATTACAGAAATGAATTTTAGAAAATTTGACAGAATGGTTTTATTGTATTAAAATTTTTTATATGATGAAATGTTGCTGTTTTCAATCCGGTTGTAATGTTTCTGCGTTCGTTTTACGCGCTTATCGGATACTCCGTGAATTATTTTAAATTCATATGAGAAATCTTATATTATAGCGCAGTTGTAACGCGTGCATATAAGTTATCCACTATCGAGGAAAACATTTGTAAAAAATAAATAAAGAAAAACTAAAAACAGTATTCGTCGGTTTTTTGGTCGGTTCCTCGCGAATCTGAAGTCAGATCGCAAAATCCAAAATAGTGGGGGAAAAATTCTAAAAATATTTCAACTTTGCTAAAAATTGGTAGGCGGAGGTGTTTCGGATAATCGACAACGAATCCAATATCAGACTTCTAAAATCTGTGATGGTTGATCCGTAATAGTGGTTCAAATTGAAATAAAAAATTGTAAGATTTTCACGTAACACGTTATGCGAGGGCTTTGAAATCGTCAATCACGAACCTGACCTCGTAGTTCGAAATTCGTATTGAATAATATTCTTTTTTTCTTTTTTATTATTCTCTAAACTTGTAACCTGCAGCGCGAGAACGGAAAATTCGTTGAATTAAAAATTCTCTTCGATTATTTCTCGCGTTATTTAAATCGGACGGGGTCTTAACACCGGCTTAAAGTCGCGCTTGCGGCACGTCTGATGATTCAAGATTGGCGGGGTCCGGACCCGTTATGCAGCCCAAGAATGCCGCTGGTCCGTTGCTTGTCTTACGCGCGCGTTATGCCGGGTCTAGGAGGTGCCCGTCGACGAGGATCAGGACCGGTTCCTCCCCCCCATCATCGTCGTCCCGACGAATCAGTGTAACAGGGACCCGACTCTTTCGAGGCGCTCGGATCGCCTTCGTCCAGCGGATTCTATTTCATCCTCGATCTCGCACAATCCGCATGCCTCGATTTCTCGACGATTTCCATCTTGGACCTTATTCGTCGTTGCGATCCAGTCAACGTTATCGAATTGCGATACCCTATCCCTGTCCCATGGCTGCACATAGAGGAATTCGATTTGGTCAAACGATATACGCCGATACGTATCCGTATCTGTTGCAATGTATACATACATACATATATATATATATATATATATATATATATGATTCCGATTGTTGTTACGATTAGTAGGATCCTTCGCGCGAAACTTGTAAACTTGCCAAATGTTGTCTTTATGTATAATTTGTTACGCTGAATCCTCTCCGTAAGCAGCTTATAGCGTGATTCGCATAGATCGGTAGCTTCTTACAGGAACACGTGGAACGTAGGTAAAAGAATCGAATCGCGTTGCACGCGTTTTATTAATCAATGTCCGGTATCACTTTTATACTCGTCAACATGTTATATTGTAACATAAGTGCGAAATCGTTGAAGCTTGGATACGACTTCCTTGTCATTGGTTGCGAATAAATTCTGGCACGCGGCGTTGTTACTCGCGTTTTATACGCACCTTTTATCCATTGTTATCGACGAAAATTAGCCGGGCTCACATTATTACGTACTCTTAATTGTTAAATCGATTATACGTACAATATATATTTATTCATCAAGCACATCGTTGTCCCGAAGTGATATTTGCCGCGCTTGTTGTTTATGCATTTTTATATTGCCAGTTTACTTGAGGAATCACTCGCCAATTACATCTTTCTTTTTGTCAATTTTACATATTCAAGCGCTTTGCTAAAAATAAAGTGGAATTTCTTGCCTCCTG
This sequence comes from Neodiprion lecontei, assembly GCF_021901455.1. Classification (NCBI taxonomy): domain Eukaryota; kingdom Metazoa; phylum Arthropoda; class Insecta; order Hymenoptera; family Diprionidae; genus Neodiprion; species Neodiprion lecontei. The sequence continues at coordinate 37,711,081 of NC_060262.1, forward strand.
TACGTACGCGATAAAACTGGCCGCATAATACGTTGACAATAACCGATTTGTTTTGGTCGCGAGTCGTGATTTTACATATCAATTTATACGACGACGAAGAAAATTAACGAATTTTTTTTTTTTTCTTGATGATTATTGCTTGCCTCGGATGTTGCGTGCAACTTTGGCGATATTTGCCGAAGGGTTTCTTTTCTTTTTCTCTTCCATCCTTCTCTCCGTAGTTATTATTATTATTGTTATTGTTGTCGGTGTTTTTTTTTTTTTTTTTTCCCTCTTGTTTCGCCGCTCCGGTTTTAAGACCGGTAATTAGCGACAGCCTATTCATTAACGAAGTTCTGGTTAATTACGTTGAATCGGAGAGCTCAATTCTCGTCTGAAGTTGTTGTTTTTTTTTTTTTCTCCTTTCCTTCTTTTTTCTTCTTCTTCTTTTTCATCCCCCCTTTTTTCCTCTCATCTTCTTTGTTTTTCGTTTTCCCCCCCTTTTATTCCGGTCTCTTTTCTTCTTCGTTTGCCTAGAACTTGTAGATGCGTAAGTATATTTTTGCTGCCGCCCGCAAGCTTCCTGCACAAGCCGAAGCTCATATGCCTCCTTATTTTCGTTCTCCCCTTTCGTTCGTTCGTTCGTTCGTTCACGTCTAGCAATTATTGCTACGCTCTCTCTACCACCTTATACGCGTTTAAACGCTCCCAGCGACATAAGTTATGGTACACCACGTATACATGTACGTGTATATTTAGACGAAGGGGAAAAGTAATTGAAAAATTTTCATTCATTCATTAAACCGGCAAGCCGGCCGGTACTTTTTCGAATTTAACGGGTGACGAAAACGCGCGCGCTTCTGCAATTTATTATTTTCAGAACGCGCAATAATATGCACAAAGATTTGCGTTCAACGTCCCCGCGTAAAGGCAGATCTTTTGTGACTCTTCGCGGTGTGACGCGAAATGAAATCCGGATAAACTAGGCCAAGGCATTCAACTTCGCATCACACTTTTCATGCCACCCGTGCGTATGTTGTACCGCGGTTTCGTTATATTCAGAGTAACGACACCTCGTCGTCTCCGCAAGCCGAGATTCTTGGACAGGTTCTATTCTTTTATTTTTTTTCTCTCTCTCTCTCTTTCTCCGCAAAAGCATACTTGCAATTTTTCACTCAGTTTATCTTTGGCGCGTTGTTTATTAGGGAAATGAAATTCTTTACCACTTTCTAAAAGATTCATATTCTAGAATCTTTATATATGAAAAGAAAAGAAAAAAAATGTTTTTGCCGATTAGTGTTCGAATTTCATCTCAGCGATAGTCTTCTTTTTCTTTTTTTATTTTCCAACTCCTCGCGGATGCGTGCTTCGGTATCTATTTCTTCTACGGAAAATGAAATTTGGGTATCACGGTTCTGAATTCTTGTCAAAGTTTTAACCGAATTTGAAACTCTGTAATCAGTCTTTTTTTTTTTTTCTCAATTTCATTACAAAATTCAACGATAAACGGTGCAGCGGTGTTTGAGAGCCAAAAAATCGCGGTAATACCGTGACTGTTTCAAGTCTCGCCGGTATTTCATACCTGTGTTATGTTACGCGTATACTGCAAGCGAGAAGAAACAACGGTACTTGAAAGAAGTCAACGCGAATCTCTGTATATTTCATCTTTGCATCGTCGACCACCCGGTAAGTGGCGAAGGAATAACGCCTCGACACGCTCTACGCGCGTACTTTTATTCACCTGTGTAGGTTATAGGTAGAATATTCGTTTATCCACCTTCCTCTCCGAGCACGTGGCCACTGGTCAACGATGTGCGAATGATAGGGAAATTGCGCCATTCTATTTTTATTTATTTATTCTTTTCCCTCCCGTTTACAAAATTCAAATTAAGCTAGAATATCTATTTACATTATCGTCGTGAGGGAGTTCGATCATCGTGGACTATACTTAGTTCGATGTCGCGAAAGAGGAAAAACTTTCTAAATTTGCGAGAAGCATGTAATTTTATTGCAATCGGCACCATCGAGGTAAAAGTATCATTAGCTCGAGACACTTTTTTCCCAAACAATTGGGTTCGTTAACCTTTGAAACCAGTCATCGTATATCCTACGTATTAAAGTCAATTTGTGGCACCGGTCCAAAAATACCTGCTCAGGTTATCTCCCACTCGATAAAAAAAAAAAAAAAAAAAAAAAAAAAAAAAAAAAAAAAAAAAAACCAAGAGTTGAGGGAAAAAAAATTGGCATGGAATTTTCAGCTTCTTTATATTCCGCGACACGTTTAGTACGATTATTACGCGTCTGCCAAGAATTATCAAATAATTTTCTCCCAGATGACGATGTAGGTACGCAAGTTTATCTTTAACCTACGCTCAACGGAAATAAAAATCTGAGCGTATTCTCGTTTTCTGCCGTAACTTCTGCACGTGTCAAATCTCCATTTTCCGCCAAGTCAACGTGCGTAGTTACGCGACTTTTACAGCGGGAATCGTCTTCGTCTCTTACGAACGACGTCGCGGTTAAAATCGATTAGACATCTTCGCAAATTTCAACCGCACCTTCATTATAATTCCTTAGCAAAGTCTCCGGAAAAGGTATACATATATACATGTATGTATGTAAGTAGATACCTACCCTGTATACATTTTACATATGTATATATCGGGAGAGAGAGAGAGAGAGAGAGAGAGAGGGAGGGAGAGATCTATCTATAGATATGCAACAAGCCTCGACGTCGTACATCCGCAGCGAAGTAAGACTCTATCCCTAGCCGTTGTACAAACTTCTAGACGTATAGCAGCATAGAAAATAGAATTGTGCAGATTATAATGTGCCCAGGGAACGAGTGTTCAAAGTGCCTGTTCGACGCTCGAAGTGCGAGGCAGAAGTTGCTGTTCACTTTTGGTACACGAATCGTGCTATGGATCGATCCTGTATAATTTTGTACAGATTTAATCACTTGCCGATTTGCTGTTTAATATTTAAACTTTCAAACGAGATCGACTTCGAGCGAACAGCGATTCAATGCTGTTTGTTTTTAATACAGGAATTAGCTAACGTTGTACGAAGAAGAATTTTGATTGAGTCACCGAATTACGTGAGGAGAGATCAATTGCTTTTTATGACGATTGAATTTTCTCACGGATAGGGGTAAAAAACTGGAATTATCGATTGATGGAATGATCGGAATATCGAATTTTTATAGACGTAAAAATCGTATTCGGAAAATTTTTTAAAGTTCATCATTTTTTGCTCCGACCTTTCTATTCTTTTACTTTTTCATACTTCTACTTTCAACATTTATAAATTTTATAAATTAGGCTTTCGCTTTAAAAATTCGATACTCTGGTCTATCAATTTTTTGATCTTTCTGTACTTTTTATCTCCACTCTTTCTCGCGATATTTCACGCGAACTTTAACCGTGACTGGAAAATATTTCAACGTTAAATCGATCGTACTTGTCGGATAAAAAGCTACAGTCAAGATTGTAACAGTAATCGAGTTTCTTATATTTATACCTACCCTGAGTTTTAGCTTTAATTTTTTTTTTTTTTAATACTTTATCGTACGATTATTTACCGAGTTTGAAGTTTTTGGTAATCCGATCTTCCTCTTCGTGCACACTGGCAGCTTCCTTTCGGACGAAATTTGAATCCGAAAATCCACTTCACCACACTTCGTTCGTTTTCGACTCTGTTCAATAAAGCGGCACTTTAATTAATCAAAAATTAGTCAGAGGTTTTCAATTACCTAACAATGAGCAGTAGATTCTCAGAGTTCAACTTCGATTACATGATCTTCAAGTACGGGCGGACCTTTGCCGTTTAATTTTCAAGATAATACACGAAGAGCTGTTTACACTTGCCTGATGAACTTTTTACCTGGGAACTTAGTTTCGAGAAATACAATTAGACAGATGCCGTTTGCATGTTACAAGCATAATGTTAATGTGTAATATTGTTGACTGGTTAGATTATTAATATTCCATCTGTTGAATGTTTCAGGAATTTTTATAAATAAGTATAGTTAAAAGGTGAATTTTGAGAACGTTCGCCTCCATCTATTATTCATATTGAATTGCTGAAGTGTGAGAAAGGTTTTCACGGAATTGCGAATTCTCTTTACTTCATCGATATCATCGTATATTTAAACAACACTTTAATTATACGCCTTTCATATGTCGTTTCGGTAACTTGCAGAATTTCAAATATTACCTGCAGCAGTCGTGTTTAAAAAAAAAGATAAATAAAAACAACATTTTCTCCAGTCGAGTCATAAAAATACATATCGTTACACCGGTACTTGTTTTCCGATGTATAAAAACGATGGTGAAAATTAGAATAGTTAATTTTCGTTGAACAATTATTTCCGTGATTTATAAATTGCTTCAAGTATTTTTATCGGTAGTCTCTCAATTTATGTACCGCGACAAAATTTTCCGACAACCGAAAATTATATGTCGAGTTAGTAATAACAATCAATCCAAAGTCCTCTACGCCCATTTCGCATTTTGGGAATGACCGAATCGGCAAATTTCCTACCTGCTACTGTAAGCGCTCGTGCAGAAATATCCGTTGACCAACGACTCTGTCAGTCGTATTACTCCTTCGGCTAATTGCCAGTCTCCTTTTTGACGTTGGCAAAATCCTTCCCGGAAAAAACCAGGTCGTACAATTCTCAACACCGAACTTGGGACTGCGTTTAACGCGCGGTCGTAGTTCTCGAGGTCTTGAATGAACTTCTATTCCAGCGTGATTTAGCCTTAGCGTGACTTATTTTTTAACTTTTTTTTCTGAAGGTGATACTCGAAAAATTTATGAGAAATATTGGAGAAAAAGAAATTTGTTGCAAATCTTGGAGAAGGTAGGAAAATATTTACAGGTGGCTGACAATTATTGAAATATTGCTTATTTATTTTCATGTCTACACCTTACGGAATTATATATAATATGTTAGTTTATTATTCTCGTATCGTGGTCCAATTAATCATTGTTTATAAAAATCATTTCTTTCGGTAACAGAAACTATTATCCAAATTTCATCGAGATGATTAATCTTTCGGATAAAATGCGAGAACAGCGAACTGCGGAATTGTTAAGCGCTGTTTGATGTTGATTGGTGAAAGATTGATTGGATCGCGATACGAAAAAAATAAATTAATATATTAATTACAAGTCCGTAAGGTGTGCACAGCAAAAACAAGAAAAAATAAATAAAAAATGTTTCAACAATCGGTAGCGACTTGTAAATATTTTTCTACCATCTCTTGGTTTTACGACAAAATTTTTTTCAATATTTTTCACATATTTTTCGAGTAGCACCTTGAAAAAAAAAAGTGAAAAATGAGTTACCGTAATAGGTATACAATATTATACATGTATTGCAGAATGCGGTAATAAAGAGGAATAAAAGTCCAGTCCGTTTCGATTCTTTTCTCATATTTCCTCATGCTTAGTTCATCAGCGTCGCGTGTAAGAAACTGGTTAAGAAAATTATTCCGAAGATATAATACGAGCTGTAGGTCAACGAGTTTCGATTTGTCTAATAATTTTTTTTTATCTAAAATTTATTCCATCTTTATTTCCCCTCCCACCGTCCTTTTAACTTCCGCATAACCGTTATATTACAGCGTATGCGTAATGTATATACGATGCTCTCCGAAATATCGTACCTCTGGTCCAAGTTTGCCGTTTCTTTAAGAGGAAGCTGGCTGGCTTGAAAGAAAATTTTGAAACGCGCTTGTCGACAAACTGCATTACGCTCGTATGCATGTATAATTTATATTCTCGAAGTCTTGCGGGCACGGTATTTAGACGATTATGCTTAGACTCGTATTTAACGAGGCATACATAGGTAGCTTGCTCTGTACCTACGTAAGTCTGTCAAACGTTGCTGGTATTGGTACAGAATACACGTTAGAAATCTGTGAGACACGTCGCAGACTCCTGAAACCCGTACTTCTTGATTACACAGTCCGTTTATTTTATCGACTGGTATCCGCTAGGTCTAATTCAAAGGCGAAGGGAAACTTCACGCACTGAAATATAGTAATTACGCTACGATTTATCCGCATACCGGTTCACCTATGCCGTTCGTAATAACTTGAATTATCGATTATCGGTATTATTTTTTTTTATCTCAAAAATGTTACGAATGAGATACGATAACAAATAAATGGATAAGAAAAACTGTCCTTTTACCTAGTTATTCGTGGAATCTGAATTCCAATTTTGCGTATCATACATTTTCTTTTATCATCCCAGAAGACAATTTTATTTTTACATTCATAAATCATTGAACATACAGAGCTGGGGGGACAAAAATTGACTGTCAACTATGAAATCGAATAGAAAAATCGAGGAATTTCAAATCTCATTGTATTCACTAATATTGCTCAATTTTTCAATTATGTGTAATATGCTGTCTATAGATAATAATTAGTTAAGGCGATAAATATTTTTCACATTGAACAATTGCAGGATAATATTTGAGAGATTAAATTGAGGCTTGAAACGAATAATCCGTAAAGAAAAGGCTTCGAGAATCGGTACAAATTTTATCAAGGTTTTAATATTTGTCTTTATTTTTGCAATCGGATTTATCGACGAAGTTGTTGAACCGAAATTCTTCAAAATGAAGCAAACAAATGTTGTGTTTAAAAATAAATATTGATCAAAGCACGTTCGTTGTAATTAATTATTCATAAATTTATTGAACGTGTTTTTCAATGTCGCAACAAAATTATCCACACTTCACAGTGGATAGAAAATACATAAAATTTATTTTAATCCACCGATGTGTAATGATTCGGTATTGGTACAGAACCCGCATACTTACGTGTGTAGCAAATTTCTCAAAACCTGCAACGCATCCCAGAATTTATTCGCACCGTTCACCGCATGTTCGATACGTCATCGTTTCTCTTGATAAATAACGAATCCACCTCTTTATGTATAATTGAAGAGGAAAATCGCAAAAGGCTGTAATCACGCCTGGCACCAATAATGATTTAAAAAAGTAGAAGAAAAACCGTTTTTGCTGTGTAATTATTTTTTTGCTCGTGAAGTCGGAAAGCGGGACTTGCAGTGTTTTTTTAATTTTCCATTTCAATCGTCACCCGTTTCTCGAATCGAATCCAAATATTCATAAACATTCTACACTACGATAAAACAACGTTATCGGTATTACAGTCCGAACCGCAGCGCAGCGATACGAGAAAAACGTGGAAAACTCTGATTTCGCAATCATGTATTATATGTATGTACAAAATATACGATGTATATATATATTCCAATATATAGTGCAAATTTTATTACAGTTAAAACCGCGCCTGTCGGAAAAGAAATCTTCCCATAATACGCACGCTGGAAGAAAACCGCGTGCGCGTGATAAAACCATATCTGCCCCCCTTCTCTCTCTCCCTCCCTCTCTCCCTCCCTCCCACCCTCCCTCCCTCCCTCCCTCTCACACTCGCTCACCCACACCCACACACCGTTCGTCCGGGTATTACCATATGGGGGATCCTGTTCCTCGTGTGCCTCAGAGGAGGTTCTGGGTGTTCCGACCACGCGACCTACGGCCAGTCCTCAGCGAGTCCTCGGCGAGCCTCGCTCGAGATCCGCATGCATCGCCTTAGAGACATTATTCACTCGGCACACTCGCTCGACGTTACTTCGCTCGACGCCTAATTCTTCAGTCAGCTGCGGCGAATCGCTCGCGCGAATTTTTCACCCATTCATTCGTTCATTCATTGCCTTTCGGTCGCTTATATTTTATATATATATATATATATATATACACATACTTTTTTTTTTTTGTATCGAGTATCGCTTCCTCGGTTCTTTGATCAAATTTTATTTACATTAGCGGTCGACGTTTTATCCGGTTAAATTTATACGATTGGAGCATTGGAAGGAATTTTTAGTGCGACGATGATATTTAATGATAACGTGTAAGTCGAGTGTTGTTCTACTTTTGGATACCGAAGGATTTTACGTTGGGACAGGTCAGTTTTCACCTCTCGTTCGATCGAGACGCACCCTTTTTTTCATCGTATTTTTAAATTCCGTTCTCGACGTTTATTTGTTTGTTTCTTTGTTTCTTTGTTTCCTTTAGTTTTTATTTCTATTTTGATACAATTTTCAACGACTTTCATTGATCACCTTTGCACATAAACTGCCGTTATTTCATATCTCATTTCAAATGTTTCGATTCTTCATATTTACAGTAATGTCAAATTTCTCGTTAGTCAATTTCACTATTTGCATGTTTCAAATGTGTGTCGCGTTGCAGTTGTTTAAACATTGCACAGCATACTTGAATAAAAATTTGTTTCACCAGGTAAAAGGTATGCGGGTACGCATAATATACTCGAGTATAGGTGTAGTAAGGTTTTAAACGCGGATTCGTTTCCAATTTAGAAATTAGTTTTCGTCACGGTTGAGTTATCTTGTTTTATTACAACTTCAAACTAAGATCAACGCTGTATCGGGAACGACGGTTTTACAGATTACACATTAGACGGACGTGAGGAGAATCGAAATATGCGCTGTGCAACCTCTGAAACGACAATAAAGAATTTGAATCGTGAAATCGGGGAGAACTTAACGTCGATGTCGTTGGTTGAACTGTCGAATCGCCCCAAGTTTTTCCATATTCGCTCCAGGAGAATCATGAGCAATTCCACTTCGCCCCCTGTTCTCATCCAACCACTCGTACATTCATCCTTTCGCTCTGTGTCTCTTATTATTTATATTTCTCCTTTTCGTTCGAACAGTGTCAAGTGAGACGTCGTCGCGTCACAGCTGCTGATCATCGTAAGAAAAATCGCACACGTGCACGCAATCCGAGATAAGATTCGACGGGAGAAGAACGCGCGGGAAATTGTTGTGAAAAAGATTTGGGGAAATATATATATATATATATATATATATATATGTATATATATATACACACTCATATATTACAGAGACGTTGAAACGCAACGGTTTGCCGCATCGCCGCCAAGACTTTGTATCGTAATAATACTATAATAACAATAATAACATATAAACATTATAACGTAATAATTTCTACCGGAGGTTTTTCCAAGTTGGGCAAAAGTGAAAGAGAAAGAGAGAGAGAGAGAGAGAGTAGGAAAAGTATATACGAAGAATTGGATACCCTGTTGTTACAGCAAGAAAGATTATACAGTTATCCTCGTGAATTGTTAGAAAAAAGTGCCATAATTACACCGTCAAGTTGGAATATTCAACGGATTATTAATAGAGGAACATATTAATGATATACGTACATATTGATAGGAGAAACAGTAACGCGAAAGAAAACGATCAATGGTAACTAACGAATTAACGAAAATATAAAAAGAAAAAGAAAATAATCAGAAACTATACACACCTAAACAATTAACAACGAACAACGTGCGACGACCTGTGCAAACTTTTATTCGCCAAAAAACCCCCGTGAAGAAAAGTTTGTAATATTCATCTTTATATGTAATTCTGTTAACTGCCAGCAAAGAGAAAACGATATACGAGGAAAAAGAAGAAAAATAATAATAATAGGAAAAAAGCCAGACGTAATCTACGACTAATCTGAAGTAGGAAGAAATCGAAAGAATCAGGAAATCTTATAAACTAAACACACGTCGTTCTGCTAGTATTGCATAAATTTTTAATTACCCCGAAAATTTTGCAGTACCTTGTAATAACCGAAGTGTGATTTACGATTGATGAAATACGAATCGAGTGAAACAAAAGGAAAGGCACAATCTACTTTAGTCAAGGATTTTTTTCAATCATCATCTCCTCAGTTACCGCAAAATTTCTTGTATTATACGTAGTTGTTAAATTGATATAGAAAAAAAAAATAAAAATCTTCAATCGTGTAACAGAGAATAATTTACAATTGTTTAAGGCAGTATTAAAACTAGAGAAGGAAAAAGAAGAAATTAATATATATATATATCTACACATAATTACAACATACTTGGCAACGCTTATTAATCGTAATAATAATAACAACAAGAACAATAATAATATAAAGAAAAATTATAAAAATATATGCGTATAATAAACTGTCCTTCGCCTGCAACGCAACGAATTTTAAAACGGATGGAATAATTTGAAAAAAAAAAATAAAAAATTAAAATAAAATAAAAAAACAAGAAGAATTAAAATTTTTCTAACAAGCGAAACTAAAATTCGAAATAATCAAAGTGTGTTCCGCGTCGACGAATACGGTAAAAATATTCACAATCAAAAGTGTGTAACGAATAAGAAAGAAAAAGTCTTGCTGCAAGTGTGCGCGAATAAATACCGAGGATCGAACGATGTTTCGATGATCGTTCGTCCGTTCATTCCAAACGAGAATTCTCATTCGAGCGTGTCGATATCGTGAATTATCCAGTTGACACGAAAGTAATACGAATAGAAGTGAAGCCATGTCGACGCAGGCTTACTACAAGGAACGTCTCGGCTTTGATCCTGCGGACACGATAGCCGAGCATCATCGCGAGCAGCGCTCTCAGCACGGCTACGAGGAATCCTTGTCAAAGTTCAAAGGTCAGAACGGCGCAGCCTCTCCTAATGGATATGGAAAAACTATCGCCAAAGACGAAGAACTGGACCAACAAAGCTCAGCGGCAAACTCGCAGGCTTGCTGGGGTTGTTGGGCCATGTTCATCGAGGCTCACGGTAGGTGTTGCTGGCAGAGAAATACACACGCTGATTTCTTGTCTCATGATCTCTATATGTGTAAACGAGTGGATTTTGGTGCGTTGCTTTGTTAGAATTTTCATTTTTTAACTTTTTTTTTTCTCAAATTTTGTTGTTGTTTTCATTATTCTAATTCTAGTCATACGTTGTAGATCCGATATAAAATGTGTATATCTCAAGTCTCGTTTGATTAGAGATAATAGATGTTGCTTTTCAAATTAATACTTCGCAACGGTTTTCAATAACATACATATATTTAGTATAGAATCTTAGTTTTATTTTTTGATCATCCATTTTTTTCGAGCTATTGAACGAGAAAAAAGAAACAACAAACGAAATAACTTGAAATTACTTTACGTTATTTACGATGTTGAAGCAATAAATATACCAACAGATCTCGGTAACTATTCCGGTATCAAACATACGTCAAAAAGCTATCGATGTTGTACATTAATTCGGCATGGTGTGAAAAAAGTCTTTTTTTTTTCTTTTTCTTTTTCTTTTTTTTTTTCATTTATATGCATACATATATCGATGTTTATAACTTCAACTAATGATCTGTTTTTATAACCGACAATGGATTGGAAAAAAAATTGATGACGAAATTTAAAGATTTTCAAACTGGCTGCGTAATTAATCGATTATAATATTATACATATAAAATACGGAACTCGGACAAGATCCTTAAAAATAAACCTCGAAACAGACATTTGTGTTTTTTGCTCGTGTTTCCTGCTGCGACGGCTGTAATTACAGATTAACAAACTATCATTGCTGTGAGAAGAATAGAAAGAAGTAGTCCGTTAAATAATTAATTTTTTTCAATCTGGCTTGCCGTACAATCCAGAGTATCATTCGTATTACTTGCCACAATTATCGACGAATTAAGCAATTTAGGCAATTGTTATACGTGCCTTTCTTTTCTTTGCTGCTCCACCAATTTCAGAATTGATAACTCGCCGTCTCAACCGCAGTCATTCGTCGCGCCTCTATTCTCGACACAGAGTATCTTTTCAATTGATTCCAGCGATCATTTTACAGATGACAGTTTTTTGTTATTTTTTTTTTTTTCTCTTTTTTCTGTCACTCATTTTAATATAATTATTTTTAAATGATAGACTTTTCGAGCCGTTTTCACACGTTGACGCAAGTCAGTTTGAAAAATTTCTAAAACAGTTTGCAACCGAATTTAACGTCAAAATGAACAACTTCGGAAGCTTTCGTACACAGTTTGCATACGCACGAAGAAAACATACATATATACATATAGAGACGGCCATGCGACACGTATCGTCGAGTTAACTCGGCTTTTTTTTTTTTTTTTTTTATTCTAGTCTCACATATGATTAATGATTGAACCATTTTTATGTATTAACCTGCAGTATTTTTAGCCTATTTAACAAAGCCCGCAGCAAGGCTGCGCTGTTGTGTTTTTATTTTCAGCTTCGTTATCAGTTTTCAAGGATATTCTCAATCGGCTGGAATTTTGTAATATGACTAACGCAGCTTTTGTTGAATGATGCGAATGCAACGACGATACGCTTGTAATCCTGTGCATATGTTATACAGGAATTAAATACCGTATGGATGTTGACTTTGAGACGATGAAATTGAAACTTGAGCAGATTTTCACTTCACGTTTCACTTATCAACGAACATTTCGCCGAATCACTTGACCGTGAAAATCTGCTCATCTGGTCATTAAATATAACGCATGCCGGAAATACCTGGCGTAGAACGGTAAGAGTGTAACAATGTTCGGATTTCTTGCGTGAAATCTCGAACTTTTCGAATGGAGATCCAGGGGACTGGAATCTTTCACCGAATGTTAAACAGAGCCGTCTAACTGGAAAAAATTTATTCAAAGTTAGTTGAATACCGACTTTCTATTACGGCTTCGAAAGCGAAAATTGATGTAATTGTCAATCATAGGTGTTTTATATTTGAACACCCGGTACGAAATCGATATCGCGATATCGTTACTGATAACGAATAAAATACAGCGTGTTTCCGGCTGAAGTTAACGTACGAAATAAAGTACTTATCTATAAGTAGAAATTTTACACAATAAATTATTGAGGAGAACGTTCACGTTCGGTATAAACGACGAATTTTTTTTTTTTTAATTCAAAACGGTGACAATTGTCCGCAATTAGAGGTATCATCGCGTGATAGGATACAAGTATGGGCGTAAATTTGGGCGATTCCATTTACCGAACCTTGTCGGCACTGTGCGGTTGGAGGGATTATTCATGTTCATTATTCATCATGACGCATCTATACGTCATCACTTTGATTTCTGTGCGCGATGTTCAGACACAGTGCTGAACGTTCGAGTGCCGCTGATACCGTCATTGCTCGACTGGTTTCTACCAGGGCCGGCAATTTGTAACTTTTTCAGGTACGGAGTTTATTATAGAAGTGGGAACGGAAGGGGGTTTTTTATTTCTTCTATCTCAATTGCATGGTATTTTGATTAACGTTATATCTTTGCACTTTTGAATTATTTCAACCTCATTTACGCACAATTGTTTTCTTTCGTACGAAAAATATCTTGCAAGTCCAATATTTCACTTATTCGTGACGGAGACTCGATATCTAGACATCATTTTTAATCCAAGATATGAGTTTTCGACATTTGTAAAACGAAAAGGTGTTCATGTCGCGGTGAAAAAAAGAAATCAATTTTTGATGCAGTGCAAGTAGATGATAATCTTTGAAAGTTTTTAATTCCATTCCATTCTAGCCTTTGCCCATCAATAATGTCCGATCCGTCGATGTGTTTCGCTACCATTCCCAGGTATGGAAACTCCATACTCAGCATACATCAAGTACGGGTTACTCCATACCGACGATGATCTCTACTCGTACCTTCGCGGGTTCATTACGCGTTATTTGACTGGTTAGGTACACCATTTGGAAGGTACTCGTACACGCTTCGATCGAATCACTCTTACGGCGTTGAATGTAACGTCGCTTCTGTAGCCACCGCCTAAACACCATTGCGGGGAAAGTCTCAGGACGAATCCGTGTGACCAGAATTTTAAACCAGCCTTGGCTAGGTCGTTTACGTTTCTTCTTTACAGTTTATATATACATACACACACACGCGCAACAATCGAGGATCTTGCCGTTGATGCTTTCAGTCTCGTGCGTGGCTTTGGGCCTCGCTGCGACGCCGATGCGGAGACACTTTTCGAACCGTCGCGACGTGACGGAAGGACAACCCTTCCCTCGTTGTCATTTCGTAGTACCTGCATGCGGTGGCGCAATGGCCATAACAATCATAACAACCTAACGACAAGTCTTGGTATACCTACGGCTTGGGTTTTTTTATTTCTTCGAAAAAGCAGGTTCCTCGCTCGACCCTTTGGACACGCACCGGGTTCGTTCATTCGGTCGGTTGGTGGAACCGGAAACGACGTGAAATGTACCCACGTGATATAGGTATGCTACACGCAGTCCGTTTTCTTTCGATCGTTATTTAAACTATGTCTCTGGAGGGTGTTAACGGCGAAGAATTGCATCAGAGGTTGGACGCAAAGAAGAAATAAAAATGCAACGAATCTCTTACGTGCCATCGTCGTAGGGTCGACCGTAATATGTTGATTTTTGTCAACGAGTGAAGCGGATGTATTCGAACCATTGCCGGTGTCTCTTTTTTTTTTACGTTTTTTCAAGCTCGAGATAAGAATAAACGACAATCTTTGCTAATTTCACTCCCGCAAGTTCGTCGATTTGTTAACCAGTATGAAATAATCACGCGTCTGCACTGTTGGCATCGAATTTGGAAGAAACCGGTTGAGTTTCACAGTTGCAGGAAAACCTAGACACTGGATTTACCGTAATGCATTTAGTGCCAATATAACCACTCAACGGACAGATAAATATCAACGGCTTTCGAGTTCAAGGGATTACTTTACCGATGACACATTAAGTGTACAAACCATTTAAATGACAGCGAAGTTGTAAGGAAAATCAGACTAAATATCATACCCGGTCAAAAGGGAATGCAAAGTTTTCACGATCGAGCATTCTCTTGACTCTTTCAAAGTCTTCATTTACCTTGATTGATGATAACGAATGTAATTTATATTTACTTTACAAACCAATCGACCGATGAGTTCGCTCGTGTTAGTGCTGATTCTTTTTCGTCTTCTTCTTCTTACTTTTCTTCTTCTTCGTCTTCTTCTTCTTCTTGTACCGTGCGAGCATAACTTGATATCTTGGCGCTTGTACTTGGCTTTTTCAACTACCGTTTCATCCGGTCGACACAGCATGGCAGTTAATTACGCAGAATGAGTAGCGAGAGTCGATTGTCTAAGAAATTATTAATTGAGTATAACGGAGATTTTTGCGTAACGAATTCGCAAGCTCCACTGTTACACGGCGTACTTGCTTCAGCTGTTGTAACAGTATTATTTATACTATGCGAAAAAGGTATTCGCCTACGAATCGAATGATGTCACCAACGTGTCTCCTTCGAGTTTGGCAAGTACGTTTCTTGTTCACTCGTGTGTTTTTTTTTTTTTTTTTTCTTGTTCTTACCTCGTACCGTCATCGTAATCGCAGTTGTCCTCGCACGTTATTGCCGTTCCTACTTACCTATGCGACATATCTACTCTACCCTGACGTGGCTGACTGTAATTTAGCGCTACGGCGATGAAGAACATCACGAAGAAAAACCGGGTCAGTCAGCAGCAGCTTGCAAGCGAATTGAAGTTATCTACAACGGAAGCAGGTGTGCCTTCCCTCGATAGCTTCTTTGCTGTTATTTACTCTACGACGATTCATGCCTCTATAATAGGGTATTATTTGGGAACTCAAGCCTCTTCGTAGCCTTAAAGGAAAATCCTGTAATCCGCAGGGAGACCTGAATATATTAGAAAATTAATGAAAATTAATGGTCCCTACCGTGCGGGGATTAGCCAAAGTCCTTATTGGTCATCGACTTCGGTCTTCTGCGAGAATAACACTCAGGCATTTCGACCTTCGTCGTGTCCGCTCATCGGTTACTCACGAAATCACGTTTGGCAACAACATTGTAAATTCTGTTTAACGCACACCTTTATTGCCCATTTTCAAGTCGGTCAAGTGGCAAGATTGGGTTAGGTTGGATTCGGCTCACCTTGGTCACATGTTAACAATTACCAACGTAAGGAGGATCTAGACGAGGTCATCGTAGTATGAAGTAATTAGAATTCCTAGGAATGTTCATCCAAAGTAAAGCGTATTTCTCGCAATGTTGCGTGAAAAGTCGGTAGGAGAAAAGATCAACTCATCATGGCCTGGAAAGTTTATAGAAAGTTCGGAGACTTCCAGATTCTTAGACACATCTTGACCGAGGGTGAAAATGATTTTCTTTTCGGAATGTCAAGACCTACACACATACATGTTTATGTATACTTTTTTTCATTCATTTCGGAGGCACCGCGTCAAACGTCCGCCGCTGTTTAGTCTGAATCACGTGGCATCGGTTTGAAAAACAAATCGCCCGAGGCACTGGTTAACGGAAGTTACCTCCCGGAGTGTATAAGATTTTAACTCCGCAGGTTCTCAAACCCTCGTTCGTCGTCGTTTTCGTCTAGATTCCACAACGCAAACGTACCGGTTATTGATTACTTTCCCAGTTATTAACCTTACTTTTTTTTTTTTTTATTGTGTCCGTTTGAACTCCTAGTTCCAAAATTTACCAAGAAATAATTCCGCAACGTTTAACCCTCTAGCAATTGGTTTTAGTCCGATAGAGAAAATCACAATTTGTGCCCTCGATTTATAAATTTTGGAAAATCAAAGGGTCAATAATTAGGTACGAACGTGTAAATATGCCTGGTACACTTGACAATTTTTAGATCGTTTCGTTGCATTTTTTAACGCGTGTTATCAACTATAACCGTCGAAGAGTCCGTGCGTGGAAACTGTTCAGCGGTTTGCGCACGTGCTTTTAAAACTCTACACGTTATAATGTACGGTCGAACGGTTTGCGGTTATGGAATATCTGTACCAGCTGTATACGTTGGTAATAACAACGTGTATACACGGCTAGAGATAAAAAGAAATATATGCTGGCCACGTGCCGACGTATAAAACTTAGACTTGCAGCGGTGCGGTGCAATGAATGCGGGCTTTGTACGAACACACGAAAAGCCCGTTATCATTCTTAATATACGATGCGTGTGATATACGCACGTTGTGTTGGACGTGCAGCGTGCGACCTGCGGATATTATACAAGCACGCCCAGGCATACCTTTGAATTACACATTGCGGACCGTGCGACATCCGAGTCCAAGATTAAACGATCGTCGCGCGTTTTCTCTCTCTCTCTCTCTCTCTCACCGAGCTATTTTCATTATTCGTCTACGTTTGCATGTATTTAAACATTTCGTTTCTTCAAATATAATAAATACGCCATGTGTACGGTACATTTATGATGTATAGGCTGGTTAATGGACAAAACGTTTTTATTGTAGTGCTTAGGGAAGAATTTTTTCCAATGATTTATATATATATATATCTATATACAGACCCTTCAATTTATCATACAGCGTAATGAGACACGGTTAATTGAGCTAAACGGTAAACAGTCATTATTTCTTGCAATAAACGAATGGAAATTTGTCGTGCTCTGAAATTACTATAAAATTTTTACCATATTTATTTTCATCTCTCGAAGAGACTAGCTCGAGAGATGAATGACTCGTTCGGGTAATCGTTAGATGGTTTCCAGTAATCGTGGGAATTCCAAAGGCAAGGGATTGCTTGTATCGTGAAATTTTAATTATCTCAAATACCTACCAAATATTTTTGTTTTTGTCCATTTCGAATTCATCACTCGACGCGAAACTTTGTATAATCGTATTTCGGACTTGATACTCACAACGAATGCAAGAAACGTTGAATAAAAATAGAATCGCACAACAAATTCGTATCGTACGTATATGTAACTTATATCCGATATTCATTGTTACATCGTTGTTCGATCCGTTAGATATTTTTTGTCGATAACGAGACATGCGATACGTTATCCCCGTGAACGTACCCTCGGGATATACATATAAAACTGGTATTATACAGCCGACGATGTGAGTTTTTTTGCGCTTGAAAATTTCTTGTCTACTGTATACCTGCAAGCAATTACCGCATTAAAAGTATCACGTGTTAAAGATTATTAGAAAGCTGACGGTCATTATTATATTTTTTTTATACACACACACACACACACACACACACGCACTCAATAGAAGTTATTCGATAGTTACTTATCTCTGTAACAACTCGCCGACAGGAGAGTTTGGGAGTTGGGGTCCATGAACGTGGATGGATATTATTATACAGCTACTTACTTACTTACTTGCTTGCTTACTTACTTCTCATATATCGTACACTTCGAGAGAAATGTTACCGCGTATCAATGCTGCGTGCCTTTCGCGAGTTATTACTACGTTACTTACATACATCACTTCAAAAATAGTATCATAGTATCCACTTGGCTTATCGACCTCGGGCTCGTAAAATTAAACTTTTGAAGTACCTACCAGATTGAAAGATACCATTCAGTATTCGCGTCTCTCTCTCTCTCTCCTTTTCTCTTTTTCTCTCTTTCGAGGCGTGACGCGTTACACTGTGATTTGAACTATTTTAAGTGCGTTTCCCGTTTTGGTTTCACCGTGTTAATCTACCCTTCTTACCAGTTTACTACAGGCCCTAATGGTAATGCAACGAATATTTGTCGACTGGAGAGGTTGAAGGTGAAATACTTGAAAATGCGGGGAAAATGACGGAGTGTGTTTCAAGGGAAAAATTATCTAAATTCGTACAATTCACCGGCTGTGAGTTAAAAAAGAAAACTTAGGATGGTCTGACATATGTAGGTAAGACTGATGTAACGAATGATCGCATTCGCGTATTTACTGATATTCGTATTCGCAAATATCGTGCGAATATTTTGCAAGTGTGAAAGTCACGATTACTTCATATTTTGCTTGTTAAAAATTATGAAAATAGTATTAAATAAGACAAAAAAATATTAGTTTGATACCGAACTTTTAATATAAAAGTTTGTCTTCACGTTTGAATCACACTCAGAACTCGAAATTAATTTGTTTCTCTTATCAATTTTTGTCGTAAATTAATCAAACAAACGGTCGACTCGGTTCGGATCAGCTCGGCAATTTTCGGAACAACATGCAAACGAAGGTAACGTGTAACGTACGACTTGCATGACGTACCTGTCGGTCAATCGACCGTTAACTTTTAGTCATAGAGAAATGGCGCCAGATTTGAAAATATATATCCGCATCCGCATTCGCAATAGCTTAATGCTTGAAAGTTTACGTTCGTTACATCACCGGTTAGGTAATGAGGCGATATTTTTTGTACCATTGTATGTATGACACAACCGATTAGGGTGTAATATACGGCTTCGCATGTACGTATGCAACTTGTTGTACGCGAATGAGCAAATTTACGGTAAAATTGAAATGGCCATGTAGAGACGTGCGAAATATTGAGTTACAAAATATTTTCCAAAGGAGATGAGAAGTCTCAACGTGTCACGCCCGCGCCTTTAGAGACCATTTACGGGCTTCTCTCCTTGCACGGTGCGAATCGCAGGATTTCTTTTCGCGTGGGCTTCTTCCCACGTGGATAAAATTTTGGCAGCAGTAACAACACTCGGACGTTTATAGTTTCGTGCCAAACCAAACAGGTTGGTCCAAAAGGTGCTGCTCTCCACTCGAGCACTTTTATTATTATCCTACCTTTAAACTCGACGGGCGAACATTCGTTTCTCCTTATCGTCTTCGACCAAATTTCACGGCATTCAAATGTCACGTCGTGTATAGTACAGGTATCTGGTATATTTATACACGGACGCCGGACGGTTTTTATTCGTTGATGAAGATTTTTTCGCCCTTCTTTTTCCTCAACATTCTGCACGGCAACGGACTGTAAATAAAAAATTTAATCGCGAACCGCTTTTTGGATTTTTATTTCCAACGAGTGAATTTTTTTTCAGCCCGTCCGGTTGTACCTCCCCCCCTCGAAGAAGCGTGAAAAAAGAAAGAATGATCAGAAAACATTATACCGGAGTAATTAAATTCGCGTATTACATTCGTAACGCGACGATTTCCCCCTGAGTAAATAATTTCTTTAAAGAACGGAGAGTAATATCGTTAATTTGTATTTCATTTAAATTTTATTCTCCTTCATTCGACGTATGGTTGAATATAATCCATACGTCTTCATTTGGACGCTATTAATATACCGTCGAACGGTACTGTTGGAACGATTGAAAAGACAATTGTTCGCTTAAAAATAAAGATGCTTCGTATATTTATGTGCGTATTACCGTGCGGAGTGAATGTTCTTGTTCTCTCCCTCCGTAGATGACCTCCAGGTCAAAGTACTCTCGTCGGCGTGGCTGTTTCAAATGCCGGAAAATGTGCGGCTTCGAGCCTAGGGTGAAGCTTGCCAAGAAAGTGCGAACCGGCAGAAACGCACGCGTCTAGTCTCCTCGTACGCAGCGGCAAGCCGACGTTTCGCCCAGATTTATATGCCTATGCATAATGCTCTCGGTAATCCAAAAATTGAGAACGACGAAACGCGCGACGCGAATTCTACTAATCTTGTACCTCGTCGTCACGCGTTGGAGCCGCGAGTAATGCCGCCGTGCGGAGGAAAATTAACGAGGTTGAAAGGAAAAACATTTTCCCATTTCATATTCGGTCAGGGAATGAAATTTAATGGAACGTAGTCGCGTTCGATTTGTAAGACGACTCTTTTC
The DNA here is from genome assembly GCF_021901455.1 of Neodiprion lecontei. Classification (NCBI taxonomy): domain Eukaryota; kingdom Metazoa; phylum Arthropoda; class Insecta; order Hymenoptera; family Diprionidae; genus Neodiprion; species Neodiprion lecontei. The sequence continues at coordinate 37,731,561 of NC_060262.1, forward strand.
GATATTCGAATTCGGATGTAACATGATTTGCGATTTGTCCGCGTGCTTCAGATTTATCGATCTACATGGACGGTTGTTGTGTTATACAAGCGTGAGGTTGGATCGTGCGGTCGCAGTTTTATTCAGGACGCGATGGTTGTTATCGTAAATCTCTGTCGATCGACGTCAACCGAGAAAACCGGAACGAAAGGTGGTGTAACTCGGGTACTTACTCGGTGGGTATATCGGAGAGAAAAATGGCAGTGAGGGAGAAAAATGAGAAGCGATGAATGGCGAGGAGAAAAACTAAAACAAGAAGGGAGACGGGGAAAAGAAACGCAACGAGAAATCGTTGGTTGGTATACATATTGTCCCTGGGGAATTTATTAGCGATCGTTCAACGTTGTACAACTTCATTCAAATGCAGACTGACGGACTTCCATTTACGTCAAGCGGTCTTCTTCTCGTGACTGGAAATCTTGTAGTTCGCACATCGCATCGCAGGCTGCCGATGCCCATTTACTCTTCTCTACAAAATATCGTCTCATCGCGTCAACGTGGTGTCCAGTGGTCCTGGAAGTCCTTGAGGTTCTGAAAATGTCCTTGAATTTTTTTTTTTTTTTTTTTATCGTTTCCTGAAAATCTTCTTTTCTTAAGGATCGCTGCGGAAGATATATTTATTTGCGTTTACTGAGTAATTGTTTTAAAAAAGTGGATTCTCACCTCGAATCGCGTTTTTCGTTTTTCTCTCCTAACAGCTTGTGGTAGAAATAACGTATATTGTATATCTCGTACGTCGCGCCGGTTGCGTACAGTGCCCTCTACCCTTTGCATTCGTGTATTCTTATTTTTCCTGAATGTCCTTGAATAACCTAAAAAATGTCCTGGAAATGAATTGGTTACGGGTTTTTTTTTTTTTTTTTTTTACCGGACACCATGGTGAAAATATTCACGCAAATTTAAACTTTCGACTAATTCACGCGTCTTGTTTTCTTAACCGAGCGATTATCCTAAAAAATTACTTTGATTTCTAGAAGCTGGAAAAATTCGGAGAATTATCGTAATATGAACAAGATGAGAGTAGCTGTAAGAAAGAATGAGAGAGAGGGTAGATGAAAAAATTTTTACAACGTAACAAAAAAGTCCGACGTTAGGCGATGAAAGGCGTGTATATGCAGCGCATCGTGCAGTCTGCAGTTTTTTCTTGTGTTTGAATTTTTCTCAACGTTCGTCATAATCCGTTTGGCGCCACGTGAGAAGAGGAAGCCTTGTTTTAATCACCGGCTTTAATGGACGACGACGTATTCATCGCTGTATCACTTTTTCTTTATACATGTACATAAATCTAGGTGCCTGTCGAACGTTTTGCCATTACGTACAAAGAGCCCCCTATTATACCGTGAAAAGAAGGAAGAAGGGGAAAAGAAGGAAGAAAAAAAATAGAAAAATTCACGAGATCTCCTTTTGCGGTCGATTTTCTCACCATCTTTGTATTTTTATGATCGAAGATATAAGTCAAACGCGTCGCATCTTATACTCGGGGGAAAAAAAGTGTATTAAAGAAAATTATACACCGTGTGGAAGGAAGAAAAAAAAGCACCTCGGCTTTCTTGACGCGGAATTGAAACCCGTCGTATCTCGTTATCCCTTATCGTCGTTGCCCTCTAGACGCCGCATCTTCTTGTAACCTTTGATCCCTTGGAGGAAATTTATGAAGCTGCAGCGGCAGTTAACGGGAGACTGAAATAACTCGGGTTATACGTCAAGTGGAATGATCCGTCCGTCTGTGTCTTTCGACAGATTGTTGAAGAAGCTTTTTTCATCGCTGTCTCGGGGTGAAACGAATGAAATTCTATGTATTCCTTGTTCAGGATGGATCTTTCAACCGATCCATCCATCGTCGTGGACTTATTGTTGGCGTTATTTATTTATTTTAATTTTTTTTGTTTTCTTTTTAAACCGGTAACACCGCATGCTTTGAAAGCACTTTTCGAAACTTCTTAGGCTGCACTCGTAAAGGATCGTCAGCTCCTTCTGTTATCAATCACTTGTATGCAGCTTCGCTAACGAACCCGGTTGAGGAAAACATAGGGATTAGGTAATCTGTGACGCCCGGAGGAGTGAATAAATGAATAATCAGACTGCCGAAGCATTCGAGCATACGGTGACGGTAGACGTTATGTGCGGTTCAACATTTCACGTATAATATCAGGCTGTAAGACTCGCTGGTCAAGGATTGCACAGAGAAAATTTCAAATTGAATATATTAAATCAGAAGCTTATAATTTCACGGCAGTGTAGCGGTAATTGCACTCTACGTACACGTCGGCTTCGATTTACATTTCAACCGACTACTGTCTCCACCTCTCCTCCTCCTCCTCCTCCTTCATTTTTCTGACATACGTTCTAGAAAAGAAGAAAAATAAGATTAAAAAAAAAAAGAAAAGAAAAGAAAAGAAAAACCCTGACGCATAACCCGTCTGTTCCGTTATTTTCCGTTTCTTCCTCGAGTACGTGGTACCTGAATAAGAAAACAGAAACAACAAAGAAAAGAAAAGAAACAAAAAAATTAGAGAAAAGATAAGAAAAACGAAAAATAAAAGGAAAGGTAGAAAAAGTTTGCTTTATAATTTTCCACGGTCTCGTTATGTCCAATTGCGAAAGCCCCTTCGGCGAGAAGCAGTGAACTTGAAAAGTCGTTGACATCCAGAATGTTTGTGGCGCCCATACGTCGAGTCAAGTACTCGCTCACACATGCGTAAAGTTGTACTCCTCGACGCTTGGCACATGGCTACGTAGGGTATATATTATCGTTATTTGTCATCCAAGTCCCGTCCACCTCGCTCTCTTCACTCTCTCTCTCTCTCTCTCTCTCTCTCTTCTCTCTCACACACAATCAGCTCTCCTACCACAGTTAAACACCGCGACTGACAATGACCGGAGTAAACCTCGCTGTTGCATATACCGCAAGCCTTAGTCTACGACCCCCATGCAGGTCGGTTCCCATGATAAACCTTTCTCACTTGCCATCAGCCCCATATAAGCTGCATGCCGCCATGTCGCTTCGACTCTTCACGGATCGTTATTTTTCATCCATCGTTATTCACCCGACGGCGTTCTGCTAAATTACATGCCTTCTTCTACTCGCGGAATATTTTATCGGCGTGTTGTCATGGTTTGAAAAAAACATTGCTCTTTTCTCATTTTCAAATTTACATAAACTCACTCGCTATGTACGGGGTGGATACCTATGCGGTGGTACGGTTAGTTCATATCTCTTCATCCGTGAAATACTATGTGAATATGCCGTACAACGATATCAACGTCGAGATCTAACGTATCGAGAGTAATCAAATTCGTACAGAGCTTTGACCTACTCTTGCAATTAATCTACATACCTGCAAGTTTTGCATTCTCAGTCTTGTTTCGCCGAGGATCGATGACGTGACAATTCACTTGTACGAGTTCGATGTAAGAAGCTTGAACCATTTAGTCTTGGGAAAAATTTAATTTCGGCTCGAGCGACGAATGGAGCGAGAAAGAACGAAGGACGAGAAGAGAGACGGTCGATGCGAGGGCGTTGACCACTTAACACTTGCTGTCCGCATCTCTTGACGTGTCACGAGGTCACTGGGCGAGTGTTGAACATTACAAAACCCAAAAAAGGTCTGGAATTTCCGGCGGTTGAAACGAAATTTTTAATCGAGAGCAAGAGACGTCGAAAATTGAACATGGCTAAAATTCTGCCTGCTGCTAAATATTTGTCGACGATGAAAATCTTCGGGTTTTTGGGCATATCGTAACCGATCGGAATTCGAGTGGTGATCAAGTTTTTTTCAGCTCCACCTTTTGTACTTACGTCAGTCACACGTATAATATTGATGATAGCTTGTCCGGATTTATTTGGCACAGTTTGACGCAGCAGATCGGGTCAAGTTCAGTTTATTTCAAACGGATACAGAGCAAAAGTCCCATAACGTTATTATTACGTGACCGTAACGGGAATCGTGGGAGGAAAATGAGAACTGTTCACGCGCTTGTTGCGCTCGATTTAAATTGAATTGCGTAAAACGTGCAATTTCATAGTGATGGTAAAACGTTTCGACGTCACGTACAGTGTTTTGTTACTTTGGATAGGATATATATATCTGTATATGTATATGTATATTTATACATACCGTCCGTTTCGTTCTTCAACTTTTCGAAGAATTTTCGAAATAATTAACGGAGCTGTACTTGCCGCAATTTCGTTATAAAATCTGGTTTTGGTTTCTATTTTTACTTTTTATCAGGCTGCCGATCGACACCAAGGTTACTTAATTTCCGAAGTTCATCAAACGAGAGATAAATACGTGTGATAAGACGTGTAAAATCTTATATATTGGAACGTTTGCTTACCCGGAAGAAAATAGACCCAGTTTCGTAAGCGTGCATTTAACGAGGACCGAAAGAAATTATTTCCAAGGAATTGAAGAAAGCGACGCTTGCTGCATCGATTAAAACGTTGCTGTGGATACACTTGCTCACTTACGTAAACAACGAATAACGAAAATTAATTCGGTTCAGCTTTCAAATTTCATCCGTAACGATATCATCGGACTCGTCTTACTTGCCGTCAGCCGCGAAACAAGTGCGGAGTTATTGTAACGCATAACGAAGTAAAAAGACTCGCTTCGCGCATCGCCATCGCGATATATTATTACTTGAATATCAATCACTCGTCGATAAAAACTATTCGCTTATTCTTTCGACGACGCCGCGTTTAACGAATCATTTTTACGCGGCTCACACACCGACCTCCTGGAATCTCGCGATTGACAATGAGGTAATAATTAATTCCTTTTTCCCGGCAATCGTTGAGAGTGTTTCAACGTACGTATTTTACTCGTTAGATTTTGGCACGAATAAGCAAAGAACAGCATCGGCGTTCTTCGTACGTGAAATAAATGAGCGTTAACGATCATCTCGCCACAAATTTTACACCGGCTCTTTGCAACAGCTCCGATGATAAGTCGTCAGATACGAATCGATCCCACGACTTCGTTCTTTCTTTTTCGCACAAGGTAGTCAAGTTTCCGTTCCTGTTGCACTCGCGTTTTGCCGACTCTGGTGAAAACTCACAATCCGCACACACATCTACGAAACAGCTCGAGCACGATTCGCGATATTCTTAGTTGCAGCTCCGCGAGATCTTGAGGAGTATCACCTGTCAGCTATGCAATATCTGCATCCAACATGTACACGTATAAGTGTGTGAAATATTTTGCACTCGTCGCGTAACAGTTGCGCTTCCATGTAGTACGGCAGTCGTGTACTTTCAGCTATAATAACTCTTGGGTTTGCACTTGAGCCACCTTAGCTTCGTTCTGGCTATTGGATTACACGTGGGAGTGACGTCATCGCTGGGGTTACAACAAACTACTTGCCTTACGTTGGACGCCGCCTTTACTTGCGTACATTTACCCGACTCGTATACCTACGGCAGATATAATATACGACTCGGGAACAGTTTTGGCCTAGAAAGTGGTATTTATAAGTCGAATTGTTACACCTTGCAGCCATTAACGCGCAGTTCTAATCTACTTGGTTATTATCGCGGTACCTATCGCGTTTTATAACTATGGTTGACGTAGCCGTAAGTCAGACGACTAGCCATGGTGTATGAATGACGGAGGTCAAATAATTGCTCGTTATTATCTCGTTTGCGGACGATAATTGTGTGCATATAATATGTTACAACCATGCGTATGTTGTTATTTATACTTGTTGCTGCGTTACATGCGTTACACTCGAATATAGAATTATCCTAGTATATGTATACGTAGGTTTTTAACGAGGTACGTTCACGCGTTGACGTACGTCGCAGTGACAATTGACTAACGGAGTTTTGTGTTTCTTTATGTTCTCAGATGAACGAGACGCCATCCAGAAAAAGACCTTCACGAAATGGGTGAACAAACACTTGAAAAAGGTAATTGAATTTTATAGTATTGCCGTAAATTAACGGACGTCCCCGTTTACAAGATTTTTAGAGATAGGAAATCGAATCGGACCGTTCGTTTCGTGCAGTCGTTGATCAGTCCTCCCGGTGCTTGGAAACGGAATGAAATTTAACGAACGAAATTACTCCAGTCATTAAAATCACTCCTGCCCTGATATGGAAGCGAATGGCCCCCGGCACTGAGAATCTTTTTTTGGATTCAGATTCGAAACGACGATGAGTTATCGTCAACTTGTACGTTACAACGTATTGTGCGTACCCACATATCTCGCATAGCAGGAAATCTTGCGTTGCGCAAAACCAGCAGCGGCGGTTTGCCAGCCTTCGACTTCCTAACCTGTCAACGTTGTTCCAACCATCTGTTAGCCGAACTACATATTCATGCGTGTGACCATCGAGACGCAGGAGTTGTAAACAAGTGTCTTCGTTAAATGAAAATATCGAGAGAAGAAAACATCGCGTCGGTTCTTTGGTGTTTAAGATACTCACGTGGTCCGTTTTTGGAAACTCTTCGAAGATTTTTGAAATCTAGAAAATTTGAATCCAGCGAGAAACCGTTGACTAGCTATTGTTCAATTTTACGTTCTCGGTCGGATTATTTTTCTCATCACGTCAGCTGACGAGTAATTTGTTTTGCCGGCCTGTTCGGTGAACGTCGTCTTGAATAAGTGGAAAAATACAGTTTCGTACCATGAATGGAAAAGGCTTTCTATTCACTTCGCCTCTGTAAGTTCCTCGAGACTTTGTGTGGATAGAATATGCACATTACAGAGAAAAGGAATAGTTTACGAAGAATGAGAAATGCAAATAATCATTGCAGGTCGTGTTGGTGTACCGACTTCTCTGACGCAAGATAAATTGTAACAATAACTCAGCAACGGATATCAATGCACAAGTGAAAATACGACACAATTGACTTGCCAGCAGCGTCAGGATCGGATTGGCCAAAAGTGTTGAGGCACGAGTATTACAGTCACTCCGATGCAAATTTTCTCGCCCGCAAAAGCAAAAGCAAAAGCGGTATTGGTTACATAGCGTGGGTCGTGAAAGGTTGCCTCGGGTTGTTCAGGAACTATAACGCGTTTAGGTTTTGTAGTTCAGCTTGTCTTGTCTTGGCTTGGTTTGGTTTGGCTCGATTTAACTCGCGAGACCCGTTTAGTCGCGAGATAAAGAACGGCATGATTTATTTATAAGTCGTCGAGCAAATGATATACATTCGAGAATTATTTTACCGCCGTCCCCATGATTCGTTGTCGCGTTGTCTTGGTTTAGTTGCGTACAGGGAACTTGAATAAACCTGCAACGCTCCAGCTCACCTCTCAATTGTCTCAATTTATTCATAACTACTTCTGTATATGCCCACCTAAGATACACGGTTTCACCTTACAGTTTACAGCTTTACTATCTCGATTCGTAATCTCTTCATCGTTTCAAACCATTCCCAAGGAAACTCCCGAACGTACATGTAAGTACCTGGAACACAGCGCGCGTTGCATACAAACGACTTTCCGTTCCTTGTCTTCCTACCGTTACGCTACTGTTATCGATTCAAAACTGTACTCAACTCTTGAACGTTGACGAAAGTGTTCGTGCTGTTTGCAAAACTTTGGAACAACTTGGATAATCCGGAAACTCGATTCAACAAAATAATTGGTAACGCGGTAAAGCTTATTTAACATTTGAAGCAAGTACGATTACGAAACCTTGAAGACGTTGGACTTCGTTTCTTGTTCACAAAAGAACGCTCGGGATGTTGCGTTTGATTAAACACTTACGTGATCAATTTTTGTTGGGCATATTTTGCGAGAGTTATAAATTATAGCCATTTTTCAAACAGCTGACTTGTTTAACGCGTTCAGAAGGTCGCTCGCCCACTTCAACGAGGATTAACCTCATTGCCTTTTGATCGATCTGTCTTACCCTCCGTCCTGTCGTCTGTGAAATAATTCATACGAGTCACAGCCACGGGGCACGGCAAATTGACCCTTACGCAATAAGAAAGAAGAAGGCAACAACGGGGAGATTCAAATCTGGGATATAATAAATTCCATCGAGAATGAGCGATTAATCGATGTGATGCAGGCTTGCAGCGAGAAATCGATACCAGTGATCTCTGATCCCGCGTTCCATCCGACATCAACGAACGAGTGATTCGACAGAATCCTAGTCCCTGTAACTTTTCCAGCTTTTGGTAAGTATCTCGACATTCTGGCAATCCGGTAAAAAGCGGTACAGAGCAGCTTTCCCGGTCGACTTCTTATCGTCTCCGTCATCGCGACCGTCTCTCTCGGTAATTGTGTCGAGGACGCTGAGATTCCCGGAAACCAAAAACCGGATCTCCCGACGGATGTTGCCTTTCCGTTTAGCTCAGCTCTCCCGGAGCTTCTTTGTAATTGCATTTCCAGCCGACGCTTCAATGCCTTTTACACGACCATCTCGTGTTTACGTGGAATACTGTTCTTTGGATCGGTATAACTGTAACGTTGGCGCCGTGATTGTTAATGGCGCATCTCCGATGATCGTTGAAAAGTTAAGTTTTCGTTTCCGCGTTCGGTAAACAGGCGAGATGTGATCGTGAATTTGAAACATGTTTTCTTTCGCGTTGTTTATGTTCGTATAAATTCAGAGTCGACGAGAAAATTAAAATTTAAAATATTTTCTCATTCCGATCGTCGAACACGATTGTGGCAACGAATGTTTTCACACAATTGTGTATCGTACAGCTGAATACATGTTTTTAGTTTAATCTAACTAGTCACACTCTCGGTACGACTGAAACCTAGCAATCCTTCATTTCTATTAGACAGCCGGAACGTGATACGTCAAGGAGTTTCATTGTTCCGATTGCAATTATACTCCGGCCGTGAAATTTAATCGTAGTTTAATTCTTGAAGGGCCCGCATCGCCCCGGCTTCCCCTATGTGTGTACCTATAAACGAATTTCTGACAACAGTGAAACAGACACTTGCAGGCTATAGTCTATACCGAGAGCATATTCGCTCGTCGTATCGTCCAAAGTTCGAAGCATAATTATTGTTCATAACGCTAGCCCGCGAGAGGAAGAGAGAATGAGAAGAACATGGGCGATAAAGAAGGTAATCGTTTACCTACGGATTACGCGAAAGTACCGTCACATTGCAGGTAGGTAGAATTTCGCTGCAAGAGGCCTAGAACCCATACTTGAGTCTATGTAAGAAGGCTATGTAAGAGTCTATGGGCCAGGGAAAGGAGTGGGCGAGAAAATTGAGCAATATTTGTCACCTTAGGGAAACAATTTCCGTAGGTGGCACGAGCCACGCCTAATTCGTCAAGTGGGCGATCCAGCTGCGATCGGGAAAGGTCCTTTTCTTGTTTTCGCGATATTGCGCCGCGGTTACCGCAGTCATTGCAACCAGCTAACTCTAATTGCCAGATCCTTGCACCACAGGTTTGAGTTAAAACCGTGCCTGAAACACCGTTTCGCAATTGGTAACCATCGGTTGAAATCGTAGTTAGCTGTTACGAGTAGACTGATTACCGAATTAGTAACACGTGAGCGCTTTCGGTAATGGTTTTCAACATTTCGAACAATTGTCCTGGCTTCTAGTGATCTTTGCGGAATGACTATAGCGAATCGATTCTACCAGTGTCGGTCGGTTATTTACATCAAACAGAGCCACGATCAAGAGTCACTTTGCTCAGACCGTTTAATCGTGCAACGATGCTTTTGAGACTTGCGTAATATTAGCAGATACAAGGAAATTGGTGCCGATCAAGGATCAGTGAACAGCTATTTGTGCCACAATTCTCAGTCTCTCGTTTTGACAGCGTTTTACCCTAACTTGAGGTATCTTATCGGAAAAAATTGAGATTGTTCATGTTTTTATTTTTGATGTTTCTTTTTGAGGAAGAATAGGACCAATCCGGTGTTCGTTGGGACAACCACCCCCCACAGAGATCTTTACGGTATCGGATCGTCGAGGTGGGATTAGTATTTGGTAGATCGTCACTTTTTTTACCCTCATTCATCATTCGCGCGAACCTTTGATGAACGTGACGGATTAAATCCGGTGAGGTTTTGTTACGCAACCGCGGTCGTTACGTTACACGTAACACAGGTACTGTACCATAGGATATGGATGTTCGTTGATGCGAGTTTAATGTACCCGGCGGAAATTTGACCTTGGAACGTAACGCAATACACATACCTATATTCGACGGACGTATCGCGCAGGGTGTCAGGTTAATTCGTATTGTTTCAAGGCACTTGACCGTGTCCGTGTGTCCACCACAGGTTTATTTGCGTCATCCTAGACCAGCGGCTTACGGACCAGCGGTCACTTCATCGTGTTACAATTTATTTACATGCATGCGCGTACGTTATACCACGATTTTATATATTTGCGCCATGGGCATGGGTTTGTATGCTAATCGGTTAGCGAACCGTTTGTGCTGCTGCTGCTGCTGCTGCTGCATTCTCCTCGGAGTTCTCTCTCCATACGCATACACGTCGACGACTCCTTTTACGCTTTGCACTACGATGTTTAAAACATGATTTTCGATTGTTTCTTCATCTCATCTCTTCTCTTATCTTAAATTAATATCCCTTGTTATTCCTCTCGCTGCACCGTGCGCGAAGCTCTACTCGAACGATCGAAGGACCGTTTACGCCTTGCTCACGCTACTTGCAGCAGTGAAAGTTTTATTCGAGCCTTTTACGCCCTGGTCGTACAGTTACATACCTACTCCTCAAATATATACGACGACACTCTTCTTGTACCTACCTACTCGCTCCCAGCTTCTATCACGAGGATCTTTTACCGACAGCTTTATTTGGCCACGACAACTTGACGCGCGCGTTGTTCCGATGTACAAACTTCTGCCGCTTCATTACGAAATTATTTAATATATCTTCGCAGGGTTGCCCGTAAGGTTTTGCTCGTTTTTCGCTCAATTTATAAGTCACCGTTCTGCGCCGCCGTTTCGGTCTTCAAAGCATCGAATCGTCTCCTTTGAGGTTTAATGAGAATCCTTGTTGTTTGTGGCAAGGTTCCATTCTTACAACAGTACGTAATGGAGATCGTGCGGGATATGTCGGGAAGTACCGACGTTATGCCGTTTCACTCATTTTACATTAGGAGATGCTGGATTTTCATTCAGACGAATCGTGATCCAAGAGGAGACTTGGCACGATTTTATTTTCTTGAAACATCGCGGACGCTTTGACGTAAATCTTTTACTTTTAAGATCGATTTCGGAAACTAGTGCAAACATCGACAAAACACGCCGGAACGGCGATCAACCGATAATAGGCAAATCGATGACGAGAGATGAGATTAACGGATGCCGCACCCTGGGGTGGTGGTCTCTAATCGCATTAGCCTACTACGCTAATACACCGTCACATTACGTAACGTTACGTTGTTTCCAAACGAATGAATCATCGGAAAGAATCGACAACGGAGTCCTCCTTTTTCAGGGAAAGTTTAAAGTTGAATCGTTGCAACTCGATCGTTGGAATCGCAGTACCTATTTGCACGCGGAAGACCCTGAAGCAATGTCGAGTCATGCAATTGCAGAAAAGTCAATCGGCAGGCTGCAAGTAACGTGCAAATTACTATACCCCGCATGCGCCACGTGTATGTGCGAAACGATCTTCGCGGACTTACTTGGGTCGTATTCTGCAGAAATGGGGCATCGATTCAAGGAGAACCAGGTCCTTCCGTGGATCGAGCCGTACGCCGCTAAAAATAACCCCGTTGCGGAAAAAGAAAAGTTAAAAGAGAGTTAAAAAATGCAGAGTTACGGGTATGCCGTGACTCACACCGGTTCCTCCGAACAATGCAGCTGACCCACCCGTACGTACCTCTCACTTCATCGATCGCTTTCGATTTTCTTTGCTGTTGTTTTATTTATCGCGAATTCGTGTTTTTGTTTGTTTGTTTGTTTGTTTTGTTTTTTTTTTTCCACGCACGCGTTCCGGCATTATACGCAATTTTTATGATACCGACCATTTTTCGACGATTAATTTCATGTTATTGAGTTCAACGTCGTCGCGTTACTTTGAGATTACCAGTTACTTATTCAATCTAGTCAATGAAGTTCGCCGAGATCGCTGCGACAGTTTTTTAGACTGCTTTTACGTAGGTGTACTCTCAAGAAAATACCCGTCGTCCTTTACTTACGTGACGTCTAAATATGGAACTGGAAATACGTGTAAAATAAAAAAATGAAATAAAAGTAAATAAGCGAAAAAGTCTTTTTCTGGTATACCTTGTATCATTCGTCTCACGTTGGCGTGAAAGTAAGAAATGACCGTGTCTAAGATGCAACAGCTCACCTACGTAACGGACTGGCATACACGCGGCCACCGATCGTTTTAACACAATTTTTCAACAAACTTGTTACCGGCAAATCGAATACCCGCAAAAACAAACAAACGATTATCATCGTGCACGGATTCGATCTTCTCAAGAATAACGTTTTGTCAAGGGACGAGAAATTTTATAGGAAGGTAGAAGAAGGGCGGAAACCTTGCGTTTATTGGATTATGGATTTGATGGATTTTTTTTTTTTCTTCTCTCACTCTTCGAGAAAACAATGGACGACGCACGTGCGTGCAGCCGAGAAACTGGTGCCGAATGACTGAGTTATTCCACTCTGTTTACCGACGAGGCCGAACGACGAGACTTTCATTCATAGATTAATAACAGACGAGAACTCGCACACCGCATGACTTGTATACAACGAAAAGCAATACGAAGCCCGGTTGACTAACTAGCGCTACTCGTTTTTACTTCGTCGGTTATTTTGTATTCGCTCCAGACACTGCACGAAACGTTCATTAAGCTACGCTGTCACGATATTTCATTCAATCGTCATCTCGGTTGCCAACCACATCGACATCGGTCTCGAATTCTGTGCAGTAATCGAAGCTAATTTTCGTTATTCCGCATCCGGGGTAAAAATATATGAAATGCGAAAAGATCGAAGGTCGCAAAAGTGTCGAATTTTTATAAATGCGTAAACTTAATTTACAGTATTTAAAAATATTGAAAGTAGAAGTATGGAGATGTAATGAAATAGAAAGGTCAAAAGGTGGAATGCCGTCGGAATTCCTCTCGATAATGTAGAATCTTGTACAGATTCACGATTTCGACGTTCTATATTTACAATTTTTGCGTCTATGAATATTCGATGTTCCGGTTCTTCTGTCAATCGACAATAGTCGAGCTTTTTTACATCTACCCGAGTCCGAATCCAAACACGGCGACGAGCAGTTTGAAAGTACATAATACCGCAGTGTGACAATAGCGTAGGAATCCGATTGCCACAAAAGTAGTCTCACCGGTCGTATTATTTCTGGTTTTATTGTCCACTTGGGTTAAACCGACGTACCGCAGGTTTATTCTCCTTCGATCCGTCGATGATCACCTCCTCGTTTGTATAATTTACGGTTGTAACGTTGTGTCGCGGTTTCGTTTCGAAACTTGTCGTCTAAAACTGTTGCAAGGCGAGGCTCCTCGTCCATCTTTGACTCTTTCCATTTTTGGATCTCGAGGCCCACGAGTCGTCCCGTATATTTGAATACGAATGGATCCGTCGTTCCATCGTTTAATTGAAATGTCAAATTAAATTTGTTTACGCGATTGGTCAATCTTGAAGATAACTCACGCAACTATCTACCTACCTCTTCTTTCCTGACTTCGAACGAACAATGTCGCTGGAGTATAATTGTGCTTGTCTTGTAATACAGAACATGCACTGGGATAAAGTTGGCTAGCGAAAAATAACATGAAGAAACGTTACGAGCATTGGATCGCACATGAAAGATAAATCTTGCTTCGTGTATTATTTTCATACCAATTAACGTGATACACACATTGTTAGGTATAATTTCGACTTCTTGTTCAGCCATGTCGGGTAATTTTGAACTAGGTAATTCCGATTTTACTTTGTGGACCTCCTCGCTTGTTTTTTTCATTTCCTGCAATGATTGGGTTCATTCTGTTTGTAATAATTATAACGGTTCTTTTTTTTTTCTTTCTTTCTTTCATTTTGTTTTTCCATCTTGCCACCGTCAGTTTGCGGGTGAATAAACTTCTCGCAATTTAATTCGACTCCCGTATCATTACCGTACTTATACTATATTTCATTATCATCGTTACGTACAAGTAAAAGTTGTACCGGACGTGATTCATGAGAACGCATTCGATCGATTATCGAATCTTTCGAATTCATTCACAAGGTCACATACATTTGGAGATAATTTTACTACAAATCAACACAAAATCGGTACAGAACGTTTATACGAATTTTATGTATATTGCCGAAAGTGAGGCCACACTGCTTATCGCAACACGTGTTAATCATCGGGTATCGAATATATTCGAAAGCTGCTAACGACGAATTAAAACGCGTTATTCGGAGCTAGGATGGTAAAAACTAACCGTGATCCTCTGAAGCTGGAATGTGTCTGATATAAATATTAGGGTAAAATCGTGTAGAATTAAAATTTTAAAACAGCCAACTTGTTTTCGAGTTTTTCAGTAATCAGAGACCAAATCCCAATACTTTTTTTTTTCCCATCTTTAACACCTAAAACTCTCACATAATTGAACTCACCGCCGCATGCATTACCGGCAAGACGAACGTGCGTGAAAATGATACTTGGCCGAGGACTGAACAAACATTTTGCTTTCCGGTCTCACGGCAGCGGCATCGTCACGACTGCATTTCTTTTTTTTTTCTTCTTCTTCTTATCGTTTTTCTCTCGTTTTTTCATACCGTTTGCTTTGAGACGACTCAGCCTCCCCCCCCCCCCCTCCCCCTTCACCTCTTCATCTCTTTTATTCTTTACAACCATCATCGTCGCCACGTTTTTCATCTCTACTTCTCTCCTCGTCCTCTTCGCTTCGATAATAGATGACGATGTAGGTACGGAACACGTGCTTACAAGGTATATCATTTCGTGTTGCACATGATTTTTTTTTCTCGGTTTTTTTTTTTTTTTTCTTACAACTCATCACGGACACGCGATACCGAGTACAGTATATACTGTACTGCATATAAGGTATGTGCACTATATTATGTACAGCAAGGTAAGCTATACCGAGACTAAAAGCTATAAGAGGATGTTTGCCGAGGTTAGGTTTAGGTTAACTCTCAACTTACCCGTGTGTATAGATTCCTACGGCGTGCGTCTACCTACGTAGCTTTTTCTCAGAACTCATCTCGTCCGGACCTTTTCCAGCTGTTGCTGCAAGTGCTGATCTAGCAGCCATTGGCTTTGTGCGTTTTTTTTTTTTTTTTTTATTATAGAGAAAGTTCCTAATCACAGGATCATTCGAAAATCAAATTCAGCTAGATTCAGTGCTGATCTCTCGCGATACGTTAAATTTATCAAAGATAATTGTTTTCTTCGAATTTTTTCGTTCGTATCTAATTTGTCGAGTTTTTTTTCCCCATCTTAGGTTTTAAATATAACTTTCACGCTCACGGTTCTTATCATAAGCATACGTGTACGGGGGATTTATCGTAAAAACTTGGAAGTAGTAAAATCGAATAAAACATCCGAAAATCGTATCGAGGAATTTCGTTTATTGGTCTCGATCTCGGTCGGGACGTCACTTTATATGGTTTTACGATCTTCCTCTTGGCTCTTGCGATGCTTTATTCCGCCGCTCAAGTTGACGTTGTGATTATCCGTTATCGACCATCAACTTCTATTGCTGATTAAACCGAAATTTTTCCTCTCACGTCCGGTAAAAAATAAAGACGTCCGTTAATAAGTCACTGCTCGGCTGACAAATATCGTCCAGCAAATGCCGAAAGTTATTGTTAATTTGTCCGCGTGTAGCCCTGGAAGTTATATTTATTCAGCTAACGATGTGGTCGCAATATAAGTTTGGAAAATCTCGGAATGTCAGGGTATTTAAAAGGAGTTATAGAAAATCTGGAATTGTCGGGAGATTTTTAATTTGGTTATGGGAAAAAAATGAAAATATCGGTTTTCTATCGTGGAATATAGAAATGATTTTTTGAAGTAACAAGTTTACTTTTTTTTCGTCGAGGAAAGAAATTGACTTGAACTGACTTTATTGTACATCATATTTTTCTTCGATTCGATTGAAACATGAACCAAATACAAAGTTGACAAGCTGAACGATTTAGTTAACTTACTAGAATTGGGAAAACTTCAGGAAAAACTAGGTTTCGGGTCTTGGAAATGTCATGGAATTTATTTCCCAAAAATTTGTGCCCACCCTGATAGTACCTGTAATAAAACTTCCCTTTCTTTTTTTTTTTTTTAATGATATTTTGTGCAGAAATTTTTCCAACGATATCACACGTTTCGCGTGAATGAGAAAATAGAGTCGCCGACTTACGTATATTTGGTATTTGATCCTGAGCTCGAGTAAGATGGCAGGGAGACAAAGAGATCTGGGAAAACTTTAATTTTAAATCTGGACCGTACATAGGATAGAATTATCTCGTTAAACAATTATCCCTCAAGTTAGCACCTATCATCTCGTTTCCGGTCTACCATTCTTTACGAGGAGTCGTCGCGATGGATGACGTCATCGCACGTTCGAGGAACGTATTAAGCGGTTCAAAGAATTCCTGTGATCGTCAGATTGCAACGGGGTAGAAATTAACTACCTAATTATGAAACACCGATGACCGATATTCTTTGTGAATGCAACTCACGTTCGAAACCGAGAAGTAAATATCTAATCTCGAACCTTTCTCATTTTTCAAACGCGGACTTAACACACCGGACCAAATTAATTGCACGAATTTAAACGAGTATTCGGTGTAATTAGATACAGTATATTATATTATCCGCAGAATTTGTGTAGCGGCTTGTTCTCGAAAAATTTCTTTAATTTCGTCATTGTTCGAAACAAGGGAGATACAATTAAGCCAGCAATTAAGCAGATTATTGTTAGTATAAGCTTGTACATAAACTACTTGCGATTTCACGTACGAAAATCATTCTCTGTTTTTATTTTTTTTTTCATCGTTACGTACAAACACAACAGTGTTGCACTCTATACGTATACTCACAGTCTTAATATTACATCCGCGTTATTATATGCATGCTTTTGCGCTACGCGAGTGAAAGTTGCCGACCGAAAGAAGGAACGCTCACCTTGTGTCTTGTTATTTTATGCATGGGTCAAGTCTTACATTATCGTCAAGCCACGCGTCTCATCACGGCGACGTGACTGAGTTAATTGCTACTTTTTTTTTTAATTCACCTTTGCAGCCATAATTAGATTGTAGCTGTTTCCTGGTGCTGATTTTGGCGAAATTTAATTATCTTTCACGTTATGTGTAATCTCGAAGAGTCGAGAGGCGGAGAAATACGATTAACGTTAGAAATTGAGGGGTATTTTTCTTTCGTTATCGTGGGTGCGTCTATTTTTCATTGAAAAAATAATTGTCGCTTCTCCTTTCAACTTCCTTTTTTCCTAATCATTATCCCAAAGCGAGAATAAGGATCGAAGAACCGCCGAGAACCGTTTACCGGGAAGGTAAAGGACCGACTCGACTCGAGGGTTGTAATAAATTAAACCTTTCCCGTTGTCCCTAGAGTATCTTAACGATCAGGCTGTCTTATTAGGAGACATTAGCATCGTCGGTGCTTATTAATCTCGATCAGATCTAGGAAGAAAGGACAACAACGGTGTGCGTGCAGCCTGCATGAACCTGCGGCGTTCGTCTTCCATACCCAAACATGGCAAGACAGCTGTATCTAACGGCGGACTCCGCAATATCGCTGTTATATGGGGTGAAGATTGATCATCGATGGATCTCTGCCGATATCTGATCAATTTTATACCTCTTATAGCACGGAGAGGTATAGAAATAGGCGGAAATACTCGTTTCATCGCGTTGAAGGCTCCGAGTTACTTTTATACTGTGAATAGATCTCTCGAAATATTTATTTAGCCAAACGTTTAACTTCGAAGTTGATATGTCGCAATGTGGATATTTATTTTGAACGAAGGATTTTGGCAGGAATCACGAGATATTGATATTCCGTTGTGTAAATATCCGTATTGGTAATTTTTTTTTTTTTTATCAATTCTTCTCAGTCGCTAGTTCGCGATCACAAAAATCATTATGCCAGGTTTGAAGATATGTTACGAGTCGTAACGTATCCTTCTCAGAATACTCTGTCATTTGTGAGCAAAGCTCGCTCTGTCGTACGACTGTTTTTCTTCAATCCTCTTCTTAATTTCAGCAACGTTATTTAATTTTAAGACTAATTTGAAACGTTCCACTAAAAATTAACTCGAGGTATTTCTTTTTTCTTTGTCGTTTCCGCGAATTAATAATTCCTCTTTTATTTTTAGAGGTTACTATTCAACCGATGACTGCGACTCGTCTAGTATAATTAGTGCAAAGAGCTCACAGGTTTCAAAATAACCGTGATGTAGTTTTGTGAAATAATTAATACTCGGAGCTTCAAAGATGACGAATGAATGGACGAATAAATGAATGAACGAAATGGAATGGAGGAAACTTTCACGTTTCCGCATTTTGCGACACACGTCACGGCGTCGTCGGCGTATGCAAATAGCTTACAAGCATCTGTCCGTAATAAATAAAAAAAAGAAAAAAAAAAAAAAAAAAGGAAAGATAGCGGTATAAGGACAAGCGATAAGGACATAAATAAAAAACGATTTTTTTTCCTCTCTTTTAAATAAACAGCGCTACGTCGCCGGTACTGTTATAAACGGTGACACGAATGTTTCAGCTTCTTCGACGATGCTTGCTTGTTACGGTAATGTTTACGTTTCACGTCTGATACATAGAGTTATGCGCAGGTATAGACGGCATTGGTATGTCATCTTGCCCAGTGACTTGACATACCGATCACGTGACGTAATGATCACGCCTATTTGGTACCGTGAGCGCGGTTCGTCGTATTATAGGTTCGTTTTTTCTCTTTTATTTCGAATTCGACAAATTTTTCACGGATTCCGTTAATCCTCACAGACATCTTGAGGACGAGGTTGAAGCTGGTGGCCTGAATCAGCAGCCAAACGTTCTAATGTCCATTCGAATAAGGTAGTGAAGTCCGAATGTCAATATCTTGTGAAATACCTTGAACTCCCAATACTTTTGTAAAATTATGAGGATAAAAGTGAACTGTATTTTTTTATTTTCAAAAAATTGAACACCTTTGGCTGTTAACTTAAGAGTAAAAATTGGAGAGAGAGAGAGAGAGAGAGAAAACGGAAACAATGACGCTGCCGGTGGTGTAAATAATCCGCGTAAGCGTGAAACGCGATTCTAATCGATATCCGACGTCGCGGTGGTTTCTTCTTCTCTTCGGTGCTCATTCTCATGTACCTTATGTAGTACTGAATGAACGCATGTGTTAAGTGAGCTTGCCTCTGTGACCGCAGTGAAAGACAGACGTGTAACATTGGCGCACCTATCCAACTGTTCACGATCCCAGTCATAAACTCGTTAACACATCACCGTTTTCCATCTAACTTTATCATAAAGGCAACTAAGGTCGTCATCGTTGTTACCAACCAACTCGGTAAACAGATTTTCAATTATCTTCATCTACCGTAGGTTGCAGAGTAAATGTAGCTAATGCGATTCGGATAATCGGAATTTCCTGACCACCTACGATCATGTTTATCCATCCAGATCGGTACCGTAAATACGATTTGTGAAGGTCGATTTTAATTCGTCTTGTGCTAATTACATAATTCACGTTCAGCTTATGAATTATGCGCTAATTTAATATACATGCAGATCACGCGGGCGTGACGAGCCGATTAGGCGTGTTTCAGTTTCAGTTACAGCTACGTGGGATTGATTCGCGTTTGCATCTGTTCAAAATTATGTACCTTGGGTTTTTTTCTTTTTTTCATTTTTTTGTTTTGTTATCAAGACATTGATTAATAGACGATCGACAGGATTGTTATCAATATATTTATTCTCACTGAATTAGATTTTCACGTGCAGAT
The DNA here is from genome assembly GCF_021901455.1 of Neodiprion lecontei. Taxonomy (NCBI): domain Eukaryota; kingdom Metazoa; phylum Arthropoda; class Insecta; order Hymenoptera; family Diprionidae; genus Neodiprion; species Neodiprion lecontei. The sequence continues at coordinate 37,751,520 of NC_060262.1, forward strand.
GAAGTAACATAACAGTTCTGTATCGATTATCGTTATAACATTCTCCACATCCGCTCAATTTCGTCACAAGGCCCAACCTATCTCAATTTCGAAACTGCAGACTTAGCGTTTCAACCGGTTTCCACCGACTTCCATGATGCAGCTCTGCGCTCGTTCGCTTGAGAAACCAGCAGAGCCCAGAAGTAGCGGTCTCCTGATTGATTTAAGCTCAATTCTATTTACAGACAAGACATGACATTTGTCAAGACCCAAGGGACTTTAAGCGCTCTCAAGGCACAGACATTTTTACCTCTTTATTACTCACGGCGGAAGGCTGTGGGAGTCTTGTTCAGCCTTCGAGTCACGCCGAACACCTTCACCGATTCGAAAGGCTGTTTAAACGAAGAAAAAAAATTACTCCAATTTTTTGGAACTATGCAAACGGTTCTTTTCGGTTCGGAGAAAGTCGAACGAGGATCGTTCGTTGCGGCTAAACGGTGGAAGCGGACGATAAGTGGTGGTAACTCTTCGAATCTTCCATTCAGGATTGAAAGTGTTCCTGTCCTACACGACGCTCGTCAAACTAGATGATACAATCAGATGTATCATCCGAACGCGAACTTGAATCATGCGTGAAAAGTGAAGGTGTACGATACAAGTTGAAAAGTTATTCCAAACACCACCCAATGAAAGACTATTTCAGAGGTCTCGTTGACGTCTCTGTGCAAACGAAATGAGAGTGATTTTTGTTTTTCTTCTTCTTCTTCTTCTCACATCGAGACAGAACCTATCTCAATTACGCATCGAGTCGAAAGGACCGCGACGTCTTAACTAATACCGCTGCTGACTATGACTATGACGATGATGATGCCGATGCCGGTGATGTTAATAAGCCTGTATTAGTAAATCTCTGAATCAGATTCTCCTTGTCTTTCGAACGATACGATTCCGACTTCCTCGCCCACCTAGGAAACCCGCTGCCCACGCGGATCTCGCGTTATATGCACGGCTAACCTTATTCGGCGAGTTTCTCAGCGCTGTCCTTCGTTCCTGAAACCCGTCTACCGTTCATGTGGGTTGCCAGCAGCCTGCCTGCTTGCTTCGCTACCCAACCGAGGTTGCCAACGATCTGAATTCGCCATTACTTTTCTTTATTCCTTATGTATGTGGGTACGTAGCGATGTACGATTGGTGGAAGCTGGAAACTCACGCGTGACTTCCAACGTTCGTGGAACGAGACCGAAATCCGTCCATCCTTTTGGATTTAGGTAGGGGGGAGCCGGGCAAAATGGACCCCTTAAGGGGGGAACAACGTCGTTTTTTTTTCAGTCATTGGCCCAGAAGTACGTTCCAAGTGTTATCGACATTTTTTGAAATCCTATTTTACCGTACAGAGGGTCCATCTTGTCTGTATCTCCCCTACATGGTCGGTACGATCGGTGGAAGTTGGCAACTCAAGAGCGACTTCCAACGTTCACGGAACGAGACCGAAATCCATTCCTCTTGTATTTCTATCCATCCTTACGTTATACTCACCTATTTTACTTTCGGAATTTTTGCCAACGGAAAAAAGAAACCAAGTAGATAATTTAAGCCGTAGTTTGGAAAGAAATTTCAGGTAGCGTTCATCGATGGTCCACGTATTGAAATAATGTTTCTATCTAGGTGTAACACGATGTCTACATGATAATTGATAAAATGATATTTGTTCATCATTCCATTTTTATTTTATTTTTCACGCTTTCCTCAGCATTGGAAATATGTGAAGGTACGTATTCTACGAGTGTTACTGAAACCGAAGTCTGATATAATCGTTCGAATACTTCCATATTTAATCAACGATTCTTACCATTTCGCCTGATTGTATGAAAAATGTCACGCGATCCAAATTCAATTAAAATCTTTTGCTTCGTTTTTCATTCATTGCGTTCCTCTTTTTTTCCCACATACGATATCGTCACTGTACCATAAAGTTTTACAATAATAATAATAATCATGTAATGTAACCGTTCAATGGTTTTTTTTTTTTTATTTATTGCAACAACAAATAACGCCAACAACCGACAATGAGCGTTCAGAAATTTTCACTTCAAAAGCAGCCGCGGCTGCAAAGCACGTTGGATATTTTTTCTTGTTGTTATTTTTTCTCCGTTGGTCCCATTTTTCCCAGCAAGTTTCCGTTTCGTACCAACGAACGTTTATTTCGTTATACCGTCGATTGACTAACGCCTTGCGAGTCTCTTGGTAACCCGGTGATGGTTTTTCCATTTTCAGACTTACACGTGTCTCCACGTGTGCGTCATCGTGAACAATCAACCATGCTGTTCCCCCACTGTAAGTGTGACCCCATGTTTGGTCCTGCTCTACGCTCTTTTTTTTCCTTCTTTTTTCACTGCATTTTCTTGTTTTTATTTCCCGGAGTTTTTTTTTTTTCTTTTTACTTGTTGTTGCACGTATTTCGTTTTTTGCTCGTTTTAATTTGCGTATCATGTCATGTGTCCTCGTGCTTTATGCTACTCTTTTATAAACGTCGTATTCGAATCTTCAACACGCTGCACTGTGCTGGATTTTTCAACGTTACTTCGTTGAAGTAGCGAAAATTTTGCTGCAATCTGTCTCAACGTAAAAATCTGTACAGAATTATTTTTGCATGAAAAATTTGTCGGATAGACGCGATGCCGCTTAGTGAGAAACGTATTTTATTCACCCCGGAGTACAATTAGTGTTCCCAATTATTCTTACATTTTTAATTTTTTATTCCTAATCCCTGTATTCGTATCTTATATTTGAATTGTTATCGTAATAATGTGTTTTAATTTATACAACACACGACCCTATGTTTATTTTTAGCGATTTTATGCGTAAATGTTTATCGACAAAAGTTTTTTACCGTACACATAGGTATTGATTGTGATGTTACTTACAATATCTTAGTGCCGTTTAATTCAGTTTTTACTTCTTTACACTTATTGCTTGATTTTTTTCCGATTGACTATTTCATGTAGCTCGATCGAAAGAGAGAGAAAAAAAAAATCGATCGATTATTAATTCGTTTCACTTCACTGTTGTTACAGGCAAGCAGACACGTCGGAGATCTGTTCGAGGATCTGCGAGATGGACACAATCTCATTTCCCTCCTGGAGGTACTTTCAGGCGAGCACCTTGTAAGTACATGTCCAGCGATCACGCTTGTTATAAATAATACTTTTATTTAATCACTTTTTGCCCCCCCCCCCTCCCCCCCCCCCCCCCTCCACACCGCAAAATACATGTGACGCAAGTATATTTGCCGTTTCTGGAACTTGGGAATGCGCGAAAATAAATTTACACGAACGTTAATGTATTTTCATAATACTTCTGGGTAAAAGGAGCGGCAAAGTCAAGGACGAGGTAAAAAAAAAAGAAAAAAAAAAGAAAAGAAATCGACGCGCATAACTTTGCTTCTTCCTGCTCGCATGATAGTATACAAAAAAGGTAATAAATTTTTCATAAATATATGCAGGCCATGAGAAGTTCCTAAAATGGCAAAAGATTACCGCCTTAATGTAATATTAATCCTGACAGGCCTTTTTATGGCCGAACAACGCTAGTCGACTGCAGCTAGAAAAACGAGAGTAGATAATTCCTCGAATTAATTGAAAATGTCTAGTCATTGCACCATTCCTTCCGAGAAATCCTTCAGGCCAAGAGAGGGTCAAATTTGGTCAATATTAAAAAGGTCACGGGTCTCCTATTCTCCTGCATGATGCACGATCATTTACGAGTAGCAAATAATTCTCTGCCTTGACTGTACGAATGTAATCAAGTTAATCCTTCGTTGACACCCCGCATTCGCTGTTTCACGATTGAAAATTTTCAATAACTTTTTTCAAACGATTTAATCTTAGATTTTTCGAATTTCAATCTTACAGACATATTAAGGAATGTTGGAAGTATATTCCTGAATTTTTTACCCTTGATAGCAATGTCGGTAAAATTTCCCTTCCCCTAAAAAATCTTGTACTCTTGGAGCAGACTGTAAGGATTGAACCCCTTCAACGTTCGTTGTTGTTTGTTTAGTTCAAGTTAATTACTTTGATAATGCAACCATTTTATGCCGTATTGTGTGGTATTCAATGTTTGAAAGAAAAAAAAAAGGAATTCGCCAGCTTTACTAAAAGCAGCGATATTTGAAATTAATTTTCACTGGGTATTTTTTTACACTCATTGCCACGAGAAGCGTACGGTTTGGACGTTCGCCTGGTCATGGGTTAAACTGAACAATCCGAAATTAAATAAAATTGACCCGATGTTTAAAAATCGTGGCCAGAAGTTTCTCAAACAAGAATTAACTGGATTTAACATTGCAACAAGTCTCGTCCGTCGGATTAATCGGAAAGTTTCGTATTAGCGGCACGTTGGAATTATACACACACACACACCTTGAATGCTTGCTAGCGGTGCGATTATTATTTTACGGTAAAAATTGTTCACAGCCTGTAGATGTAGTAAGAACAATCTCACGCAGCACTGCATAAACTCTCGATGGTTAGACGTCGGTGTTATTCGAACAATAATTAGCCGTCACAAACCTCCTGATAACCTTTCTCGAAACTACGAGCAGCTGGAAGTTAGAAAACAACAAGGTTTCGTGCCAACCGATGCACGTCAGAGAAATCGCGGTGCTAATGCAGGTTTTATTACGTGTACATGGGAACTGTTCTCTAGCTTACTTGCGTGACAGTGGAATTTCATTTCCGGCATCAAACGTTGCGATTTTTCGCGTTTCTCAATTAATTCTCTTCTCTCGTACAACCAACAATTATACGCGGCAGCGTATTTTCGAATGATATAACATTCGGGAAATGTTATCAATCACTTTGTAAAAGCTCGTCGTGTTTAGCTTTATTTTTGTACGTGTAGTACGGTAAATCTCGACGTAGATAACCACACGAATATCTTACAGTCGTTGTGTAGCGAGTATTTTGCTCGTGTTAACTTCCACCCCGTGAAGCAGAAAGTAACTAATCAAGTTTATACCCACACGAGCGGAATTTAGATACTAATTCTAAGCAGATTGGCTCTGTGCCTAATGAATGTTCCGATGTTGCTTTGTTCGAGAGAGGCTACAACGAGGTCGAACGTTTTGGAATTTCGATGATTAACCAGCTTGGTTAAAAGTTTAAATTAAGGTGATCGACGAAGGTTCGGTGACAGAATCTGCAACATCGATCTGTGAGAAAAATTTTATTTGTCATCAACTGTTTGACCGTTGAACTAATTTTTCCTTTCCAAGTCACGTCGACTCTTCAATAATTGAAACTTGTACCTAACGCGAAGATCGGAAGTTGTCGGTAAATGATGTTAATTTTATTTTCGGCATACTCACTTCCCAGTCGTCTTTCTATACCTTAAGCCGTAACGTGTTCGCAATCTTCCCGTGATTAGTCAGCAGTAATTACACCATCGCATTCCTTCTCCCGAGTCTTTGTGTTAAGACTGTGAATTGACTTATGACCTTAACACGCTACATTTTGCCCTAGACTTTCCATACGACTATTGGCAGGACTATAAACGCCTACGATCGATGCATGCTCTCTGCACGCTTATCCGCGCGATGTATGTCTGACGGTTAAATTATACCCTGTCGAAATTGGAATGAGTACACGTCTGATTCTGTTATACTATGAAATAGACGGGCCTGTTATTTTAATTACAGAATTAAAGAAATTTAAAAACGTACTTTTTTTAAATCGTTATCTCTTCCATACGGACAGTTGCGTTTTTAATGGTGAATAAGACATGTTTCTTTTTTTTTCCTACTTTCAGCCGAGGGAAAGGGGACGGATGCGGTTCCACATGCTTCAAAATGTACAGATGGCCCTCGACTTTCTCCGATACAAAAAGATCAAGCTTGTCAATATCCGAGCGGAGGACATCGTTGATGGAAATCCAAAACTCACGCTGGGACTTATATGGACCATCATCCTCCACTTCCAGGTAAGTTTGCAAGCTTTTTACCGATTTTCATCATTTTCACCGTGTAATCAACGGCGTGGAAGACAATCTTTCGTATTTTTTTTTACTATGTTTGAGATTATTCAAATTAACCGGGACAGGATTTACGATTAGACCCAATATTTGAGCCGATCAGTAATAACAATAGACCTCGAAAAACAAAATAAAAAAAAAAAAAACACATCCAATGTGTTTTCATTTTCATTTCCATCGACAAAAAGTGGGAAAAACAATCGTTGCTGATCGGATTTGATAACCAGCCACTCATCAAAACTTACCATGAATGTATCGATTCAATTTGAGATATCAAAATGAATTGCGTAATACCGCGATTAGTCTTGCGCGTACCTATAATTATAACAATAACGCTGCAGGTGAAGTCAGATCGATTAACATAAGCCCGCAGGTTTATTATCCCGCGATTTTGAAGAATCTCTCGCTAATCGCAGTCTTATAACGTCATAGATTCCTTCGTCGGTCTAATCGTGACACGCCAGGATTTCGACGCATTGTTCCGATGACTCAGGCAAACTCGTACAGGCAGAAAAGCGAACGAACAATAATTATTGTCGAACGAAGCATTTATTTTAATTTTAGCATCGCTTATTAGTTTACACCATTAATGTTTGTTGGCACTGTAGAAGAGAACGAAGAGCGGGAAAAGTAATTGAAACTAATAATGAAAAATTCTTCCAACTATTCCGAAATAATGAAGAAGGAATTTGACGCTGTGCCAAGACTACACAAGCGGTGGGGTTTGTTGTTTTACAGATTAGCAGACAAGACTACGGTATTAATTGTTTCACATTCCTCGATCAAAACATGCAAATTAATATTTGTGCGGAGAAATTTTAACCAAAGCTTTGCCGCACAAAAATATATATATATACGTACAATGTTCATGTATCCGTACGTAAAAAGAAATAGGGAGAAACGCTCAGGCATTTTACACTTTGGCAAAGAACCGGAAAATGACGAGAATAAGTTAAAAAATCGAAATATTTCTATCTGCCGACGAGATGTAAAAGTTGCAAGTCGTTTGTTTTACGTTTTATTTTTAAATGTCTGTTAACCAGGGAGCGTTAAAACGAATGAAACGATTTGACCGAGTGCATAATAAGAGATGCAGAAACCGAGTTGCACATATATTTAAATGCGTTATAAAGGAGGGCTGTGTTCCTTTTGCGCCCGGTCAGTTTTCAGGTCAATTTCATATCGTCGTCTCACATTTACATTATGTAGCACTTGAAGCGCAAGAAATTTTACTTGCTCGCTGTACCGCAGATGCTACAGCTAGACATGTTACATTTATCTTCATCGCGACCCTTCGAGTTTGTATTATCAAATAATTCGATCAGTTTGCGGTACATTTGCAAACAGTAGCCGCAAGTAAATTTCTTATGAGAGGAAGTCTTATTCGTTCGAATTAATTTACGATTATAGAGTAGACTTCCTCGCCCGTTTCTTTTTACTTTATAAGAAAAATGATAAACTTTTGTGTGCTTGTTTAATTAGTCACTGACGATTCGTACGATCGGTGGAGAAATTTTGTTATTAACAATAACTGACCATCGGTATATCGTGTGACTCGGGAAAAAATGTCAATCGTCGAAAATATTTTACGTACGCGATTTGCTGTGGTGAAATATATTTATCTTACATTTTTACACTACACATTTTATCTCCATTTTCTTAAATAGCTTGATACATGTCTGATTTTACCTTTCACATGTATATATATATATATATATATGTGTGTATATATACACACATGGTATGATAATGATCACATTGCGTTCTGGCCGTTCATGTTCTGCCAATAATAAATTACAGTAACAATAATGAGAATTATAAAAGCTGTATGAGAAAATAAGAAAAAGCTACTCAAGGGCAGATATGGTCAGGGCAAAAACGTTCTTTGCGAAACGAAAAATATTCTTATATGTATCTCTTACTTATAAGAACAATTACGGTACCGATTACGAAAAGATAAAGGAAAGGAATTTCCGTCATCCCTAGATAATGTTTCACTGATAATTGACAACAATTCTCTATCTGTCTATTTCTCTTTTTCCTTTGCGCCCCCAGAGGTGGCGACGAAAGGTAAGTCCCAATAATTACCTCGTAGCGATGCGTGCAAATGGAAACTAAGAAAACAAATGACCGAGGAAACTGAATTGCAGTTTACAACAATTTGAAAAAAAAAAAAAGAAAAAAAACATTTGAAAAATATCATGATTTATTCATTATACTTACTTGGTTTGATTGTAAATAAATTTTTTTGCTTTGACCATTGAATGCCTGATAAATATGATATCCTGCATTACCGACCGCCAAAACTCTGTCGCTGCCTTATCAAACGAGCGCGCTCGTTTTATATTATCGCTTGCTTGCTTACCAATCGTGGCATGGATGACGCTGCGCGTCTCTCCTTAACCGCAATCGCGTGTACCTATACCTATATCTCTATACATCTATATACCTACCTAGATGTAGCCTCTCCCTGTAACCTGTAAACCGAATCCGTTAACTGCGCGCCTCTTACCTACGATAGGTAAACAGGTCTCGTAATCTGATCGATCTCCTCGCAATCGAGTATCATAGATCGGATGGTAACTTTGCGATTCTGTACACAGAATACAATATTACTGATTAGTTTCTTCTCCATTCCTTTTTAAATTTTTTTTTTTAAATTTTTTTCACGGGTATATTAAATTTCCTTATCAAGATTTTCGCTTGAAATTTTTAAGAATTGGGTGGGAAAGGGGGCGGGGGGGGGGGGGGGGGGGGTAAAGCAATGCACGTCAATCCGGAGGTTGTGATTCGAGCTCGAGTTAGATCCTTAAGATTCCGTGTCGAGGAGAGGAGCCAGTGTTGAATTTTAAACGACTAGGTAGGTATATGTATTACATAAAACGCGATAGATTCCCTTTATTGGTCAAGGTAGCTGCTTGAATAATAAACACAGTCGCCACGTAATCCTAATGAATAATACGTCGTCGTCATCATCGTTATCATCATCATTATCATCAGCAACAGCAGCTTCTCAACAAAACCTTTTTTGCTTTTATTTTTATTTACTTATCAAACCCTGTGCTGTTCGTCTGGATATCGTAATTCATACACCCAACTATTCGCTTCCGCTTCGTTGATCCATTTCTTCATAATTTATTCAATACGTATCTACCACATTGTATGTTCGGTAGCCGCAGGTACATTTGCGTATCGCGTTGTAAATTTTGCCATTTGTACAGTACCGTAATTAAATGTAGCGTAGTATGTAATGATAAATTACAATATCAGGTATCTATATTTTTATCCATTTTTTTTCGTCATTGTTTTTTTTTTTTTTTTTTTCTCTCTTCCGTTTGTCGAACTTGAAATTCAATACCGTTAACAGAACTTCACAATAACGCACAAGACGTAGGTGTTCATCTGATAACTATTTTTCATTCCGAATCACCCACCTAACTGTAAATTTTAGCTATCGAATTCGTTAATCTTCGTAAATTTATTTGGTGAGTTTGCAACAGTGGTCCTGATGCATGCAAAATCGTAGGTAGAGTTTTTATAATATTTTGTGAGCGTTTTGTTATCTAAAACGTGAAATTTATCGTTACGAATTTAATTCTTAAAGATTAAATGAGCGAACGAATGAATAAATGTCACAAATTTTTTATTAGTGGCTTTACATCTTATACACGTTTTATATGTTTCAACTTATATATGTACGTAAGTTTTACACGCATTACAGTGCAGGACTGTAAATCACAAATTTTGAAAAATATACTTTTCTACGTTACATAAACGAGCCGAATATGCATTTTACGATTTTATCAGTAGTCAACGTCCTTTTCATTGCTGTTAACAGCAACGGGTAATGAAAATTTCTTATTCTCAAACCCGTATCTGTATAAATATAAATTCATTTCGGTGGACAGTGACTTATTCTATTATAATACCTGTGAGTCCACGTATAGACGTGACAAGTATCGAGTTCCACGTCGCTTCGTATGACCGATAATCTCTCTGGTATACGACAAACCGACCAACGGACATACGGGGCCAACTAAGTGAATTAAATCCGATCGATCATAGATTTTTCAAACCTTTGTCGTTCACCTTTGTAGATTATACGAGACTCGTTGTACGCGTCGCTGTACAATTCCGAACGTATTCGAGCAAACCTGCAATCCATGCACGATGTACACGCGTACATACCGAGAAAGCAGAATGGAATTGAAAAATCGAAAATGCATTCGCTCGCTATATTTTGAAAATTAGAAAATTCATAAGACGCCATGCACGAAGTGAGGCTTGCGACAACGTCAATGGTGCCTATCTAACCTGCTGCACGAGGCCCAAATCCCACGACTACCTGAGACGAGTGGCGATTAGCATTCGATAGGTTCGATTGAACAAAGCTCGTCAACCGCCGAAACGACGTCTTACCATTCAACTCGCATCCCGTCCAATTATCTCCATTTGAATTGGCGTCGTGACTTGGTTCGTATCGATGATGATACGTCAACCAGACGTAGAGCTACTCGAGTCCTCCACGTAGGTGCTTCGATTTACCGATCGCCAATATTATACGCATCTTGTCGCGCCATCCACTCCGTTTATCCTACTAAACGAACGTTTGTCGGCCACCCGATGCAAACCAGCTGGCTAAAGGAAGATTGGCGATTCAGGATATTGTACCGTTTATCCGTACTTACAGTAAATCGACCCTCTTTTTTCTTTTTTACTACCGTTTTAACTCCTCATTTTTGACTCATTCGTGTATAGATCCGGCACAGAATCTGGAACAGCTATTAAGCTGCGCTTATATGCCCTGATACGCGCTAACTCAACGTCGTTAAGCATTTCGGTCCAAGCGGAATGACCGCATAACTAACCCGATCATTGATGCGTTGAGATCGTTTTTTTTTCTAATCGATTTCAAACAACGCCATTAAATACTGGCACATCGATACAGATGAAAAAAGTCGTTGCAAATGCGTATTCAGATAAGAAGATCAAATATCGATCCGGAAAGCTCGATGCGATGAAATACACATATTTTAAATAATTGTGTATTACTTGCGAGGTTTGATCGAAAACTCTGGCAACTCGGTACGACTCCGAAAATTGGACGACATTCAAATATTAAAATAATCCAACATGGTTAAAAAAATGCTTAGAAAAAAAAAAAAATTATCCTTTTTCATCTGTCGTTTTTTCCGTCGTCTCCTTTCATCACCGTTAATCGCTTTCATCGATCTCTCGGTGTCTCCAAGCTCATAGCTCTGAAGTTTTTCAAAGAAGTCACGTTACATACACGCGTAATGTAGCTGCGTTATACTATACTAGATATTTGTCTAGTTGTAGGACTCGGGCGTAGTAGGTACGGCTATTAACGGCTATTGCCGGTTCTGATGTCACTTGGCAAGTGACGTAATGGTAAAGAATCTTCGCACGTTTGACCTAGGCCTAGTATACCGATCAGCCAATCAACGCACGGCGTCACGCCTTTCAGTGATCCACACAATCCCGCTTTGCGCACCTTTCGAAATTCGGGCTTGTAGTAGTAGAGAATGGATCGGAGATGGATGTAAAACCTCTGAAGAAACGCGGTGGCGTCATCTCGTCTTACGAGGAAATCCAACAGGATTGTAATCGATCGAGGTTTCGACAGATTCTAGTATCTCGGCCAATTTTTTTATACATCGGTTTCAAGTACGATCCAGTCTGCAAGTTCGGTATAATTATCGAATAAAAAATAAATGAATAAGTGAAAAGAAAATGGAAAATGGAAAAAAAAGACACCGTTTAGAATAGAAAATCCCCTGCGGTGTACATAAACCGTGGAATTTTCATTCAAAAGTCTTTCACCGTTACGCCGTGTAACTTAGTCTATGCAAATTACGGCCCAGTAGTCGATTCGCGTGTATATAATAAGTAGGTAATAAATGCTCGTTTCTCGGTGCTGCGGGAGTAGTAGTAATTATTTATCGCTGCATCCCATCAAGGCACGATACCGTCCACGTGGACGAATTTCGTATTATGAAGGAATTTACATCGGCTGTGTATAAAATCGAAGATTAATTTACTCGATCTGTATCGTGATACAAGATCGTTTCGGTTACATCGATATACAGAATTATAGGGTATCATCCATCGCTTCGTCTATCGTAGAAATTGAAGCTGAAATAGAAATAGGTTGTCCCGTAAATTAGGAATTTATTATTTTCTTCCCTAGTTTAGAATGTTTTGCTATTTGCGTTTCATAAAACGACGATAAAATTCAGGTCTAAGCGACTTCTTTGCAGCCGAGACGAGCCTCCGTCCTGTATAAAACGGACGCATGCGGTACAAGATACGTGAACTTGCCTATCGGACCGCAAAATAAACCAAAGGTGGAGACGGATAAATCGGAACGCACCTGTGCCGCAGGTCATCGAACATCCGCGTACCGTCGATCGCGGGTTGTAGATGTATATCGTGTTGCCGGATATGAAATCACCGACCGTCGGGACGTTTAATCCAGAAGCCATTTCCGTTCGGCCTTATTATTTCCACCGACTAACCGCCGCCTTTAATACTTATACCTTCCGCCGAGCGTAGATCATCGCACGACTCGTTCCTTTTTATTCACGTATTATTTTCACCGTAAAGCATGCGACGTGAATTTTTACGTGTAATGAAACCGTAGCTTCGATGTAAACGTTTTTGAATTTTCGAAAGTTTTCCCTACCGTCCTTTTCACTTGTAACGTTCTTTGGCTATTATATCGGACGTTCGTCTTCCGACACTCTTACGTTGTACGGACCTAAAAATAGTCCAAGAACCAAAGTTGAGCGAGAGCGTGTACGTGTGTAAATTCGAGAGGAGACAAGAATCTACCGGAAACTACGATCACGGGTGAAAAGCCGCAGTTTCACGACGGACACGCGGATACGAAAGGTTTAAATAGCAAAAGTGAAAACTCGCCGGGTGATTAACGCTTGTATCGATATTTACCGTACATCGACAAGTATCCGGACGGTCGGGTTTGGCGAAAAACTTGCCGAGAAAGTCTCCGAGGCGTTGTTCGATCGCTTTTATAGTCGATAAATAGACAAACGGTTGGCTGCATAGCCACAAATGAACACGCCGTGTGCCGGCATGTCCTTTGCGCAAAATGTTCGCACAAGCGACTCTCTCGCACGATGTAAATTCAGACCCTCGGGCAGACAGACGGACACGTTTTAACTACGGATGCCAGGAAACGAAGGCTGGTCGAAGCACTCGGTGGAACGCCTAGTTTTCATTAACAGAACGACGAGTGCAGGGGAAAAGAATGTCCGTACGTACATTCGTGTAGTCGTGAAAACGGGGAACTGAAAGCGATACGCAACGTTATGCCTAGCTCTACAAATTTCTCGCAATGCCGCAGACGTTAGATTTCTGGATGTGATTTGATTTCTCGTGTCGCGTTTCGTTTTTTAAATCAATACGACAGACCCGGAAAACCAGGAATTATCAGAGAATTATGATGGATCATAGGGAAAAACGTACTTTCTTTGTTTAATGTCGTTTTCAAACTCAAGCGGTGCTTCGTAAATTCAGTTATGTTAACTTTCGGAAATGGTATTGTTCAGTTTCTAATTATTCAGGTGAAACGAAGCAATACTACATGTTTTTTACATCTAAATTTGTATATTCAAGGTGCGGAATTTCTAGGATTCTGCCCAACATTGGTTAACCAAGTTCCGTGGTAAAAAGTTGGGGGATTGTGAATTTTTTGACGGAAAATGTCAGGGAATTTTATGAAGGAAAATTATCGCCGTCGTGATAAAATATCGCGGACAGGAAGTACAAGGATCTCACGATTATGTAATATTATAAGGTAATACCGAAGCTGGTTGAACATTTACGAGCGGATGCAGAGCGAGATTATGACGAGCGTAATGGGATAAAATAGATTTTAGATTAGAATTAGCGTATCAAAAGTATATATACGATACGTATTAACCGAGGTAATTCGCTTTTTTGCCCACTATAGTTTAAAATCGTGATTTTTGTTTTTTATAATTTTCTCGAGATATACTGTATATTAAATAATTACCGAGTATATGAAACAGTGGTAAAATTTTCTGACAAATCGATCGCTGCTATTTTATTTTCTAGAATTATTCTCACATTGCGAGTGAAACGGATATATTGCAAAAAAAAAACTCAATTTCTGAAAAGTGTTGAAAACATTTCTTAAAAGAACCGTTCAAAAAGCGTTTCTTTACTCAAATGTAAAGGCATTTTGGGTCAATATTTTCATTTTTAAGTAAAATGGTCAAGAAATTATAGTGCTGTCAACGTACGCGTTCAATTCGATATCACGGCTTGATACTCGATGCATTAACCGGAACATATAACTGCACGTTCTTGCTAAAAATAATATGCTGACTATGGTGCTCGGCATTTCGTACGAGACGTGTTTCGTCGCCGAAGATTTTACAATTGAAAATATGACACAAGTGTTTATTCATGTTTTTTTTTCTTTACTCGAAGCGCTATTGACAGGACGATTTCAGTGAAAATTCGTTCTTGTCGAACTATAATGTAACCGCCTACTTCTAATCAACTTTTCAGAGAGTATAATCGAATTACATACCAGAGAACCTTGCAATCGTCAATTTTGATAATTTCAAGTTGCGATCAGACCCATGCTTTATACTTATTTGTACCAACTTGAACGGGAAGGCTGATTTTTTGACACCATTAACAATGAGTCTTAATTTGTTTTTAAAACGCCTCGCGCGATACGTCAACATTCCTACATTCTATTTCAACCCACGTTTACTCGCGCTACGATGTGTCGTAGACTTACTATATTATGGTTATTTCGTAGTTTCTGTCGTAGTTATTGCATCAAGTTTAACAAGCGTGGGTGTTTTCACAACTCGCTCGTAATAATCGTAAGCACAAATATTCTCAGTGAAAAACAGCTGCAGCCTGGTAGTTCTTTATTATACGTAGTATTATGTATAGTCTACCGACCTGCCAGGGGGAAGAAAACATTTTGTCCAAGTCATTAACTCGCTTCTGTACGCCGGCAAATGATCAATTTCTTAAACTAGTCCAACGCGCCTATAACATTATATTCAAGCGCCTAATCGTATTATAATCGGAATTCAAGAAAGTTACTCAAATCCAAAAAAGAAATCGCCTTAAAGTGTGTGGTTTTTTTCACACGTATTACTGTACCCACATTTCCTGCATTTCAGGGTCGAAAAAGTCCCATAGCTGAGATACTCGGTGCAACTCCGGAAATAATCAGGAGTAAAATAATCCATCGCGAGACTGTTTTCATGCGATACGAGTAACTCTCCTGAATTCTGTTACAAAAGAGCGATGCACCGTCGAAATTTCAACCCTTTCGTTAATTTGTTTATTCATTGTAGGAAGGAAAAAATTTTAAATCTGCTCGGTCGGTAAAGGTAGGAGCATTAAAAACGGCCTTAATATAGCGTAGAACGTGACCTAAAGATAATAATTCTACCTATTTGAATCGTTAAAATTTCCTTCACACGTACCGGAATATCTTGCAATTCGATCGTTCGATGTAAAATATTCTAAAATATGGATAAAAATTAATCACGAACTCCAAATAAATTCCTTAATCCATCCATCCGTACGTACGTACGTACAATAAAATAATTAGTTACGCGTGGCGTCGTCACGTCGGCCGTATTTAGCGGTCTGCTTTTGACGTTCGACTCGAAAACGAGTCTACGTAAGGAAATGGGGGGAGAGAGAAAGACACACGCACGGCTGTATCTCACCTGTGTTTTCTTTGCCCTCCTACTTTGATATCGGAGCGTTGTTGCGTGGGTGGAAGGGGGAGCCTCGGGTTTTATTCTCTCGACAGTCACTCAACAACGGGCGGCGAGCTCGCGCGGTCGGTCGAACGACTCGATATTCCGCTTCAACTCGACGGAAAGCCCGCGACTTGTTTTCTTTTTTTTTTTTTTTTTTTCCACCTTCGTTCATCGAGGTCCGCGGATCTTCTTACCTTCGACGCTTACCTCGTTTTACCCGCGAATCGTCTGCAAATAACGTATCTTCTCTCACGGTGATACGCGATTGCGTAATGTGTACGTGACTGTATGTGTGTGCGTGTGTGTGTGTGTGTTTTTTTTTTTTAACAATACACCGTCTTCCGCATACGAGATCTTACGGCCTGGAAGAATTCTCGATTTATAAAATATTTTACGCACAGTTCAGAGTTGCCGTTTGACAAAGATTAAGAAAATTTCTAATACCGTGACAATGTAATATATGCGTGTATACGTAGTTCGTTTGTGACGCATGTGTAAGGTCGCGTCGAGTGTACGATATGTCAACACAACTGTCAAGTGAAATGTTATTTTCGTCTTTTTTTTTTTTAAATAATAATCCTAAAATTGCGGTATAAATTAAAATTACAATTTGAACTTAAACGTTACAATTTTGTTCGATAACAACCGCTTGGCTCTGTCTGTATGTGTCTGGTTTTTCTTTCGCTCTGTTTGAAAACGGCGGAGAAACGCACGTGATCGTTTTACCGACATATATTTATAGTCATTCTTTTTCTTTTTGTTTTTCCAGTACTATTATCACCTGTCACAATAACCTTTGAAGTTTACGATTATAACGTTTGAAAAAGTATTTCAAGTGTACAACAGTACTATATATACCTACGTTTCAACCTGATATCGCTGTGAATGATATCGCAACGAATGTTATTTCATATCATATTGCCAAACTTGTTGTCAAATTGGAATCTCAAATACTCGATTATATACACAAAATAAATATAATAAACCGTATAACGTATATAAAAAAAAATAAAAAATTATACACCGACGTACAAGTAATAAAAATACTCTCTCTACGTAATAGAATGTCTTGAATAAACGACTGTTCAATAACCGCGCATAGATCAGTCTGTTGCATAATTTATTAAAAAAAAATAAATAAATAAAAATACATGTAAACATTATCAGTGAACGAATATAATAATCGGCAAATCCTACACGAATTGATAATTAAACGAATAATATTGTAGGATTTAAAAGTTGGAAGAAACTTGGCAAAGTTTTCTGTCCAAAATTAAGACTCTGCGTAATACGGCGAAGTAAAAGAAGAAATAAATAAATAAATAAGAAAATAATCGAAATTTTCACGACGAAAGCTGAATGCGAATATTAATGATATTGAAAAATTGCGGGAAATGTCGATGTATCGGTTCAGCAAGGGTGGACGACTCTTCGTCCAGGGTACGAGAGAGGACGACGACAGGGACAACGTCGCGGCGTCAAATCCGACCGGCAGCAACGCCGCCGCCGCTGCAGCAGCTGATCTTCAAGCGATTTATACGAAAAGACGACTTTCCACCGAGGTCCTAGGTACATAGCGTAACGGGAACGAGAATACGGAATCTAAACCGCGATATAAACGGAAACGAAAACAAATAAATTAATAAATAAACAAAATTTTACCTCTAAGATTTGTTGAGGGGGATCCGTTGCTTTCCGATGACACAAATGAGAGAGAGAGCGAGAGAGAGAGAATAAAAATAAGAATAAGAATAAGAATAAGAAAAGAAATACAAAAATAGGAGGAGGAGGAAGAAAGGAAAAAAATAAAAACTACACAGCACGTTGTTTTAACCAGTTGAAAAATGAGCCTTTGTTCAACAAATTAGGATACTACTACTGCTACTACTACCAGTAACTAGAGAATAGAAAACTGTTGTAGACCGGATGTTGTACCGTAACAGGTGTAGGAACTATTATAACGCTGCTGATTTAATGCAATGCTTCGCGACACAAGCTAAGATGGTGAATGTTTTTTTTTTTTTTTTTTTTTTATTCTTTCATTTTACACGCAAGTTTGGTATTTGTTGGGTTTTTTCATCTTCTTAGGGGAATTTGAATCGGTTTTGCAATTTTTCTGTCGATCGCGCAACTTATTTTTCTGTTCGGCAATAACGAAATGTTGTTCACAGATTAGTAAACAGCTGATCCACTGCACCGTTAGCCTTGATCTTGCCCACGCGTGTCGGCTTTAAATGGTCCTACGTCGTGTCCGTGACGCGTTATGCAAAAATTGTTTGTTACAGTATAATCGTTTATACATTCATTGATTTCTAGATCGAATCTCGATGCGATCAGATTATTTATCGATATAATTTTACAGAAATTATTACAAATCTTATCAACGTACCGTGAAATTGATGGTTTGGTAATGATCGAGATACTTTTTCAAGCTCATTGTCAGTTACGAATAGAAACTTTGCAAGCGTATAATTATAATAAACGGAGTTGCCTGAAAGAAAAATTCTTACATAATGACGTTGGAGAAGACGCGGCCGTTATCACAAGAAACGCTTAATAAAACCATCCCGTAATTTTTATTTTTATTTTTATAACTGGCTTTAAACACACTTACTATACTATCGCTATCTGGGATACCTATCCTCACTTGCGTACACCCCTCACACACACACACACACGCAATCTTATCGCTACGTAACGAAGTGCGTGCACGCGATTCATGCCGCAGGTATTATTCAATTGTTTGATAATTAGCACGCGACTGTCTGCGTGCAATTAACTTATTTCTACAACGGACTATACCTGTACGAAGGCAACGAAATTTTATTCGGCGATCGAAATTTTCATACGAAGAATAAAAGAAGAAGCGTTTTTCAAACGTTTTACGTATTAAATTAAGTTTGTCGTAATTGGTAATTACGTCTTGCCGAACGTAATCGACTTGAGAATTTTATTACCACCAAATCGGAAAGCAACGGAACTCTCTGACTCGGAATTAACAACTGTCGATGTAAATCGAAGATAAATGATTGAAATAAAATGGAACGCAGGCTCCTCGATCGAGTCAACGAAGACCTCTAAAAGGGGGGAAAACGGAACACGTCGTATCGTCACTCGCATCGTCAGGAAGACGACGACGCTGACGCGCGGCGAGGAGAAAAGCGTTGCCGAGGATTTAACGAGGCGTGCTCAGCCGAAGGCTCTACACGATAATCGCTACACCACGACCGTTGCCATCGGCCAACGCGCACCACCAAAGCCAAAAACCGTTCGGGTAAGACGAGCGTTTCCTGTCACGGGCTAATTTTCCTTAACGATAGGTAAAGTAACCGCAGAAACTCGTGATTCTCTTGTTGTTTTTATTCATTCTTTTAAACCACATTCCCAAATGATTTTGAAATTAATTTGCGAGATTCTGCGAAAGAATCGGTATGATTAGAAGAGCGGTTCTCACTCGACGAAGTGTGAAGAAGTCCGAATTGAAGTTTGAAGAGAACGGTTTTTCGAAGTGGGGGTAAAAAAAAAGGGCCGAAGAAAAAAACAGTTTCGTAATTAAAGAATCGAAACTGCATTCAGAACTTATAATTCGCCTGGATCCGACCGACGTGTGTTGGATTAGAAAAGAATGAAACTGAACAAAGTTGAAAGACGAGTTATTTGAGTGGGTTAAGGAATGTGTCCGACGGGCAGGACGTGTACTCCGAACGACAAAACGCATCCTTCGAGACCGATCCGGTGATGCGTTATGCATCGTGCATCCTGGATCGTCGTGTAAGTCCTTCCCCCATTTCTCTGCCCACACGTTTGTCAGTATGCTGTATAAAGTAGACGGCAATACCGTGCAAGTCGCGAATTTTCGCTTCGTCGAGCAGCGATATTTTTCCTCGCCTAATTAATCCTGCTAAATGAAGATTAAAATTAAACGAGCTCCAATTTTCCTCGTCTCCGTCATGTTTCCGCTGCAGCAATGCTGCGTCCTTCGTAATCCTCGACTAGATCAGCCACACACTTACTTACTCTCTATAAATGACCAAGGTGATCTTGCCGACGTGCCTGTACAACACTTTTACAGCCTGGTAGGTGTATCTGCGTGTTACCGTTGCAGGATAATTATGATCGCCAGCCATTGCCGTCACCTTAGCTTACAGAAGCCCGTTTTCGTCGTTCGTTGCACAATTTTCACCCCGTTCTAACGGACCGTGAACGTTAACTTAACGATTATTATACGAAAAGCGTAGCGAACTTGGAAGCACAAAAAATTGCTTATTCGTTTTTTTTCACCTTGTAATTGCGTGTAACGAAGTATCGTTTAAACGGGCCGAATAAAGACAGCAAATTGAATACCGAGGTGTGTATTATGTGTAATATTAAAAAAATGTAGTTTTGTGGGCGCCAGTGTAACCTTTCGTTGGGATTTCCATAAGTTGAATCGTGCTCGATGCACGCCTACCTTATTTTACGGCCGATTTCGAGGACGCGAATACAAGGCTCGACAAAATGATTATTATACGTGTCCTGTGCGACAGGAACGTAAATAAACTGACATTGATCGTTGAAACGCGTGCGTATACACGTATATTTTATATTTATATTTTTTTGCTGCATTAACAGTCGGTGGGCGAATTTAAAGTAGGTATAAGGTGGTAGGTAGGCACATCCCACATACGATTCCTTACTACAGCCGATGTATATCTATACGATTGTAAAATGTACGATACTCGCCCTGTCACATGCAGCGTGTATGTATCGCCAGAAGAGCCATCTTGAATATTTAACGTTTGGAAAACAGGTTGACCTCGCAAGATTTCAAATCGATTCCGAAATCGCTTCGTAATCTCGCTCGGTTCTTTGTTAATTTTTTATGAAATTCCAACGGGAATGAAATATATCGAGGAAACAAAAATATCGTTTCGTCTATCTTAAAGTTTAACGTAATTTTATGTTCCGTTACTTTGCTGCAAAATTCCTCTCAACTCGACAAAATAACGAGTGTGTCTTTGTATTGTATTAAATATATTAATTATACGGATTATAAGAATTGGAAATTTTTCGTTATTCAAGTATAACGATATTTACTTCTCCCTCGCGTCGTATAATATATGTATATATATAATAATAATTTAACTATCTCCGCGGAATAATCTCGTGCAAACACATGTAACGCGCCACGTGTGCATGTGTATCGCATTGCAGGCACACACGCGTCATACCTACGATAGGTACGTGTAACGCTTTAATTTTAAGTACGATCGCCGGTCGACGCAACATTGCCATAAGAGTTGAGAAATGACGTCAACGACGTGAGGCAATACCTAGGCCTTCTTGTGCTTCGAGGACGGAATGAAACGCCGTTACAACTCTTGGCAGGATTCACACTTTCCTCCGTTCCGCGAGTCGCCGATTTCTTTTATTTCAGTTTTTACCTCGCTTCGAATGACGATCGCGAACAGGAATTCAACCAATTTCAATGTCAGCGTCGACATTCGGCAACCGCACTTTGTCACAGATCAATTTTTGCCTGCAGATATTAAGTAAGCGCAGAATCGATTTTCAAATTTTTATCAAAAGAACTTCCAACACCTCTTTGGAGAATATACGTAGTCATTAAATTGCGTGTATAAATAAAATGGTAATTAATATTTCTTTTTCCTTACTCTTGATAATAAAATTTAACGGCTGCATATTTCGGACCTAAAGATCGATTCTCCAGAGACGTCAGGTTCGTCATTTCCTCCTAAACCTTCGTCGAGGTCATCTTACAGAGATCGTGGAGAGATTGAACGAGCTTATTTTAATACGACTTTCAGTCATTTACACACGTGTAATATGTATGTACACCCGTCGGTTCTCTATACTGCTGCACCGACTCAATCCGAATGACTTTGCTAACTCGATTCACAGGTTATTCACACCTATTATCCTCCTTCTTTCTCTCTTTCTTCATCCCGGCACGGTGATAAAATCGAGATTTTAGGCCGAGATTCGCGTCCAGAGTGAAGCCTGAGCATTTCTTTTTTTTTAACAGAACTTGTCCATCAACTTATTTTTATTTCTTATTATTTTATTGTACCTAGCTGTTCGAAGGTGTCGGCGATGAAAATTTTATTTTGCTCCAGATACGCGTTTCATACTTTTACGCTTCCTCTTACGATTATTATTACCATTGTTATTATGATTATACGCTCTTGAAAATTTGCGTCGAGTTTAACGGAGGATCAGCGATCGTTTAATTACCCAGCCAGGGATTGTGTTTTAACGTTTTCGAGATAATAGATAATTATTGGCCTGCAATATTTTATCGCAGCGTACAGTCTTGTTGAATGAAAGAGAGAAAGAGAGAGAGAGAGAGATAGTAAGCCCTCACCGCTGCAAACGGGTTCCAACCTTCGGCTAGATCTAAAAACTTGAGCTATTAATCGTTGATTGAAGAAGGCTTAATAACAGACTTACGATCCACTGGATTCATTATCACTATGAAATTATGTCATAAACGAATACGCTGGCGTAATCCGGGAATTCGAAGCGTCTCTTGGGCGTTCTGTGTGTCAAAAAATTATCCAATTAAAAGAGAGCGAGAAAAAAAAAGATAAACCGCGAAGTCATTGCTTGAAAGCTAAGCATTTCGGCTGGAGTCTATAGACTCGAATTTAATCAAATCAATATTCCACTTGACACAGAAAAAAAAAAAAAAAAACGTTAATGCTAACCAATGAATTTGAATCATGATACCGAGTTAGTCCTCCAGTTTTACGAAGTTCAACGAAATTGTAGAAGTTCCGTGCACATATACTTTCGGCATTGAGCGAATCTTACTTATAAATATGATACACTTGAAAAGTTTCAGTCCTGATGCCTTGTGACGTTTCAATTATTTTTTTTTTCTTTTTTTTTTCTTTGCCTCTTTACTCTTTTGGCGATACTATTGTTATATAAATTTCTTGCATCCAATTTGTGTAACCCGAATCTTACAACTACAATTTTTTCTTTTCTTCCGGCCAGCTGCACTATATTTACCTAAGAAGTGTTTAAAATTTACTCAGTCTTATTATAAACTAGAGAAATGACTCGTGCCCGGCATTGGGAATAAAAAGAACAATCTGCTCGCTCTGCTGCACTTGCAGCGTACACCGATCGGTATCTCGATCCGAAGAGAGCCGATTTGCAGGTGTACGACGACGTGCCTTCAGGGAGGAAATAAGGTGCGCAATGTACATATTAAACGGTAGTTGGAATTGCACGGCAATTGTTGCGGCGAAATTGTCGTGAATCATTCCGGAGATATCGCATACCTGCCAATCGGAGTTCGTTCTTCTTCGACCTCCTTGCTCTCATCTTCTTGCCGCGGGATCGGAGCACCGTGAAAATTACGGATTAATTTTATTACAGCGCTCGGCGAGCTTGCCTTGCTGCGGGCTTTCTCCGACTACTCTGCAGGTCTTTTTTCATTTTTATTTTTAAGGATCACGAGTGTCTATCCTTGTGACAGTTTCATCTCTGCATGCGGTATGTCGGTGCAGGTTGTGTCGTAGGGGAAAGTCGGGTAACGTGCCAAGTGCACTCTTGGATTGCCATCGTCACTTTTGCCGAGTCGATATTGCATGCGGAATATCGGAAACGGGATGCTTTCGGGGAGCTTATAGCTGTAAGGAAAATTTGAAGAAAATTGGCAGGAAATTTGCACGTGTCTAGTAAAATCGGGAAATTTCCGGGAATTTGGGGGTGTTTACCTTACCGGTGTACGAATGTTTGAAACGTAGAAAATTACTCTACGTCAGAAAATTGAGGGGATTAGTGGGAAAAGGATATAAAGTGACGAAAAATATGGCTTTTGGAGGAGTTTTAAGAATTGATAAATTGATGTCGAGCACTGTGTGAAATTTACGAAATACATAAACAAGTACCAAAAACAATCAATACTCCCAGATCGATGTTTCTACCCGCATGTTTCGAAATGATGGCTAATCCTAATCTTCCGTTAGTTTCTTAATATTGAATTGTTTATTGATATATTTGGAAATTGAGTTTGAGCAAAATTGAATTGAAAGAAAAATTGGACCATTTTAACTCACGCGACGGAGACGTCCGATGTCTAATTTCTAACTAACTTGCATGAAAAAAGTGACTTTGTTAGCATAGTTAGGGCGAAACCAGTCCTGGAGAATGTCTATTTTCGTCTGGAAAACCGGGAAATGTCAGGGGATTTGATGTGTCATCGAAGTCAGACACCCTGACATTGCTCCTTTATAGTCAGGGTCTTTACAAGGCCTGGGATGTTTTTTTTTTTTTAATACCTTGGTAGTAATCCAGACGCATAAAGACACAGCAGCAGGAAAGTATAATTTTATCTTATCGTGTTCCCAAATTTTGTTGAAAAATAAGCCGCGATACAGATTATAGGGTACCTATACGTACATTGTTGAGAGTTAACCGACTTTCCCAAACATTCTGTTCGATTCCGACCATCAACCGTTACTCTCCTCTATTCTTTATTGTACTTTCTAACTTCCCAGATTATCGACTGCAGAGATTTTCGTTGCGGATGATACGAACCAGCGAACCGAATTGCCATTGCAGACTATGGGATGAATTACTTGAACCGAATCGGAGATAAATGTCGGAGAATAAGAAACTTGGAGAATTAATCGAAGTGACCGTTTTCACAGTTTCGTTGTTGCAGACTTATGTCGTCTCCACTATACGGAGCGATTTTTTTGTCAATTGACATCTCGATTCGATAGAGCTGTCATGATTGTTATCTTTAATTTAAAAATTTCACCGAAATACGAGATTCCCGATACCGATTCTGTCACAACGTCCACAGCCGGCGTTTCCACGTGTAAATACACAAACACGTACGTACACATGTACATATATATAGCCAGATGACACAATCGGTAAATATAGATGTATCATAATGAAGGTACGGCACACAATGTATATGGGTTATGTAACGTAATTTCCTTTCACGTTACAACGCGGCAGCGGGATGATTTTATTAAATATTGCTTTTTGTTAACGCGCAAAAAGCATCAGCACTGAAATTCAATGACGAGGTGATTAATGAAATGTCGAAAAAAAGTCGCGCCTGATTCGAAAGCCACCGTCGATCAAGCAGCTGCGAAATTAAATATCGAGGGATTCGTTCGTTCATCGACTTACGAAGACGAAGTGAGCCGCGTCTGTTCATCGTTCGAAATACCTTTCGCGAGATGATCTCGAGGGCTCTTAATCAAAGGGCAATTAAAATACGATTCAAACGCATCGCACGCATAGCTTCTCGCGATATCGCATTAAATTCTTCGGCTGCAGTATCACGTCGCTGGCCTTGCGCCAACTACTCCAGAATAGACGATAATCATGCCCCGATTTAGTATACGGTTCTATTTAATGTAAGAGCGATCTTCCTTGGTTCGTTGATCCATCGTTGAAGAAGACGATCCGTTACGATAAAACCGTTTCATCGACATTTTTTTCTCTTTCCTCCTCTATCCTTGTAATAGATCAGTGTATTATCTATCGTTTGGTACGGATGAGTGCACCTATACAGGGCACGTCGTGTCGACTTGTTGGTGGTTCCGTGTATTTTTAACGCTATGAAATTGTTCGTACCGTAGATAATAACTCGTCAAATAACGCGACGTGCTGTTTGTTCAGAATTGATAATATTTTTTTCTCACCTTTTACGTACCAATTATCTACTGCCGAAAAACATCTTGAATTTACCAAAAAAAAAAAAAAAAACGATGGTATATGTGAGATAATAAAATAATCACTACGTGCGGTTCGCTAAACCTTTTCACGTGTGAAATGGTTGGGAAGTTGTCACCGTACGTTTACTTAGGATTGAATTTTACACTATCACACGATCGTCGTCGGTGAGGCAATTCATGGACAATGTTGAAAATAGGTCCTGCTAAAATTTCTAACGTCAAGTTGTAAAACGCGGGGTTTTTCGTCGTCGAATTTTAAAAATTCCGTGCGACGTGTACGCCATATATGAGCAAGTCGGAGCGAAGTGTTTGCTATTCTTGATAATTTAACGTTTCGTACAACGAACGCTCGTAAATCCCGACGAATAAAGAAAACTGCAGAAACAGTTTCATTTTACAATCCCTTCGTCTTAAACCTCTGAAAGCTCCGAAACAATAACCGTTTTCGTGCAACCGAAAAACCATGAAAAGCATATTTCATCTTTGGATTAATGGCGTTCGAATATTTGTTTTCTTAGATTAGGTTCACTGCGTTTTAACTGTAAACATACTCGCTATTGTATGCATAAATGCACGAATGCTCCGCAAATCTGATCTGCAGTCACAACGTAATTTTGGTTTTCGCGAATCGCTGAGATTTACGATGATGCAAAAAGTCTGTTTTATCCGATGAATGCGTGGGTTGAATTGTACAGCTTGTTTCTTTCGACTGCTCTCAGCTTGATTCGTTTACGTACACGCTTACATGTGTGTAATTTCATGAATGCGCCAAGAAATGAATGTAAATAAAACTATAAGTAAGCATTGTTAACAAATGAGTCATTATAATCGAGCTCGTCATCTTTACAAAAGTAGCTTAATTTTACATTTAATTAACTTTTAATTCATTCGCTTTCTCATGCTGTGAAGACAAAAATGCAAAAAAAAAAAAAAAGAAACAACAAGAATTTATCTCCCAGAAATTACTTCAGACATACATATATGTATGCATACCTATATTATCGCGGAGCGCTATTGAGTAGTTCAAATTGCGTCATATTTGCGTCAGATCTATGAGAGCATGTATAAAAGTTATGTATAGCACGCCTTTTAAATCCGTGTCTGCAGATATAGAGGAATTTTAGACGATCGACTTATACATATCCAGTAAAACGGTTCAGGATTCGCGATGAGGTGAAATTAAATAACGATATTCAATTCACGGCGCTACCTTTGACTCTTCCTGCAAAAATGTAATCCTTGCCATGCGCTCGATGAATCACAAGCATCACGAGAATATATATATATATATATATATATATACATTCCGCGATGTCGTCGGAGAAGCTCGTCGTCTGATTAGAGAGTCAGCCGCCGTGGTTAATATCGCGGAGGAAAATCGTGAAAGGTTAAACTCGCCATTATCCGCACCGTTAAATCAACATCGGCACTTCCCTCGTCACGAAAGTTACAGAGTTTCTACCACCGGCAATATTTCACCTCATTACAAACGATTCATCTCCACTCGATTTCCACATTCAATTCATGCTCACCACGTCTAGTTATTTCGCATCTTTTTTTTTTTCTTCATCTTCTCATTTTCTCGGAGCTCGGTTCAAGAGCACAGTTTTTAGTTGTTCTTACTTGCGGTATAGACGCGTCTGTGTAAAATAACAACGGATCTCTTCGGACAGCATCGCGGACGAGGTAAAATCACCGAAGCCGTGGAGCGGAGAGAAGAAAAAGAAAGTATATAACGAACCGTATAACAGTTCGACACATCGTCACTAATTCACGTTGCTCAGCGAACAATTTTTTTTTTTTTTTTTTGCGGGTGCAACATTTTAGCGCCACTTAGAGACGGAATGTTCTACCTAACTTTTCTGACACGTGCGGCAGAGGTTTTCATTGAATAAGTAGGTAATGTACAAACGTCTGTCGGCCCAACTTCGACATCATTTAAAATATACTAACAATCAGTGTGGGTATATACCTTGAAAAAAATATGAACAGAAACGAAAGTAGGAGAATAATCGTTGCGGATTGTAAAATAATTGACAAAATATGTAAAAACAAGTCGTTCCGCATGTTTGACGAAATCGATTAATTGTCACCCACGGCAGGTTTTCCTAATTTTTTTTTCTCTTCCCCGGTTGTTCCAGATATCCGACATCGTCGTTGGCCAGGAACCGAACGTAACAGCACGCGAAGCTCTCCTGAGATGGGCCCGACGTTCTACAGCCCGTTACCCCGGGGTCCGTGTCTCGGACTTCACGGGTTCCTGGCGAGACGGCCTTGCCTTCAGTGCGCTTCTGCATCGCAACAGGCCAGATCTCGTCGATTGGCGAAGTGCCAGGTCAAGCCAGGCCCGCGAACGCCTCGACAGGGTTTTCCACATCGCCGAGCGCGAGTACGGCGTTACCAGGCTTCTCGATCCCGAAGGTAAGGAGGACCTCTCGTCCCGACCTTGAATTTTATCGCAGAGAAAATAAACGAGGATGCAGATTCGTGTCGACGACGGCAACGATAATACGGAACGAATGCAGCGTGCCTAGTTTCAAAGATTACGGAATAAATCGGACGCGTAAGGTATGGCCAAGGTCGTTTAAAGTATCCGAGAACCGATAAACGCAAGAACGGTGGGATAAGAAAGAAGGAAGGAAAAGACAAGCGTACGCAACTACCGTCCGAATGAATTTAACGCGAGATCTGAGAAACTGGTGAAGATTATACGCGATATTATTCGACTCGGATTGCCAAGATCATTTCTTTCTTTCGCAATTGGATGAGTATACATACTCACAGGCATTTGATTTCGCGTTCGCCTTGTTTGTTTTTCAAATTTTTATACCCTCGCTTATGTATTTTGTGCCACGATCTATGTGCGCTACTTTGAATAGAGGTTTTTTTTATCATACAAAATCACGCGAGAGGCACCTTAACTTCTGACGTGCAAACGTGTGGCTTGAAACCTTAGGGCCACGACGTGCATCGAGCGTTTCGTGATCGGTGTATCACTACTTTATTTCAGTGTAAGATCTCGCCTTACGATTATACCATTCAGGTATAAACGAACAAACTTTTACTTCTCGCGAGTTTTTCGCTCTTCGATGTGAAACTAACTGTCTTGCTTGATGCCAGTTCTCGTGCCTCTCGCCAGTTTACCCATATGTTTTTCTTTTATAAATATCCCGTTTATTCATGTTTACTGCGTGACGAAGTCGCGTGAGAAGAGCTATTTTATTTTATTATTCTTTCCTTTATCCACATAGTCGATTTGAAGTTAAGAACTTTATTCCTGGTTTAACATCTTTGAATACCAAATTTATTTCTATTCGTTCGAATTGTCTGTCTATTTCATTGATCCGTTGTAACACTGCATACGGTCGTGACCACAACTGGCCTCTGTGGTCAGGAAATGCAAATGGGATCGAGAACTTTACGATCGATGGATGTTGCGTCGTCTTAGAATCGTCAGAGATCGATAGGTCAAGACTATCGTGTCTCGCCTAATGGAGAGAAGGATCTTCTCCTTCTCTTTCTATCTTTTCTCTAATGCCTATCTGCAATGTGAAAAATCAGCATTATCAATCTTTATCATCCAACATCTCCGACACGATTGAGTTATAATAATAGCCACGAGTCATCGGGTAACGATCTCAAAGTGAAAGATGCTTCATCGACTCACGATCACCAATTTGAAGATAATGTTCAAAGTTTTGTTTTATCTGTACAATTATTGTTTGTCATTTTCACTTCATCCCAAGTAGAACAAATGGGACAAATCAAGGAGTTTTTCATACTCTCTTCGTTTCTTTGAAATTCTTACTACCAAGCCGAACGAGAACCTTTGAGAAATCTCATTGTTTCAACTCGTTACATTGTTCGCGTATAGTTGAATGCGCGAATAACGTATGTAACTATACTTATATTCAGCTTCAGGTAAGCATATCTTTTAGGAACGTGCGAAATGCGTCCTTTTGCATGTTTCGTTCCGTTGTTTCGGCTGCCAGGCTATAAAATGTTTTTCACTTGGGGTTTAATTTTTTTCATTGAATTTTTTTCTTTTCTCTCTCTCCTTTTGTTTAGAACTTCCGGTTCCATTGACAATTTATGCTGTATAATTTACAGACTGTACGACGAAGCCTTTTTTTTCTTCTTACTTAATGCTCACAATTACTCACAGGTACTATAATCGACCTGGGAATAATACAGGAGATAGGCATCTCGAACAAAACATTTTTAGCATATCCTAGAAACGAGCGAAATTCAGCCATAGTTTAAACGAAAATATGCTAATGTTCAATCACAATAAATAGCAAACAACGATTCGGTGTTTTTATCGAAACCAGCTCTTTTATATTTCAAACAAGGAAATAAGTTTAACCAGGTCGTCATTACGTGACGCGAATATGTTCTTCTCTTTCTCTTCTTGAGGTACTTGTGCAGTGTCTCTAATCTTGGCCGGTTTAAATTATTCGCGTATTTTTTCGTGGACTCCCCCCCCCCCCCCCCCCCCCCCACCTTGTGAAACAATGGTGAATTACTTTTTCGCAACTCGTAACGAATGCAGGTAGAAATTCGTAGGAGTATGGCGCTTGTACAGCGGTAAGGATGTGGGATATATACCGTTTTATTTTTCTGTCACGGTACTTGCAGCTGTATCCGGCGCACTCCTGCGACCAAGAACCAGAATTCCTGGCTCTGCAACCAATTGCATTCATTCCTCGCACGAACTCATGTATCTACATAATATATAAGTTGTTTCTCGTCGCGCTGACGTCATTGCAATTCAGAAACTTCCGACAACCTTATAATGATATTCCTTTGTCGTCATAATTTTCATTGTTGCGTACAGTAACAGTCTACGGTCTTAGAAATCACGAGGCTAATCGCGATGCCAATTTGTCGAGTCGCCCAACAGTTTTTATATCATTATTTCACAGCCTGCAGGAACCAGAAATGTAATTAATCTCAGAAGTTTTTTTTCTATAACTTCCTGCTAGAAGTTATCTTCTCTTTTTTACGATCACGAACGCTGAGAAAAATGTTTGTTCACTGTTAACAAAAGTATATTTGGATATGGCGAAGCAAATGTTTCGAATATGATTCGAATATGATTCGTTAATTGTTGACAAATTTTTAACGATCATTACTTTGTTCAACTAAAATTTAATAGTAATAACGTTTTTTAACAACAAATAATAAAAAATCTTTTCTCAGTGAAGGATTAGAATACATTTTGAGTTTATCCAAAGTGGGTGGTCATCGTTATTGCTGGAACTTTTATCGTACCGACGAATCGTGCTTTGTACGAGTCAAATATTGTACATATATACATATGCATATAGAATCAAATAATAGTTTATACTATGAATCGCAACGTTTGCTAGGCTACATGTAATTGATCCGCCCTAGACACTATAAAAGGTTCGAGGCACTAAGGCGTGCACGCCGGAAGTGCACACCGGCTTTAACGATCCGTATCATATTTTACATTCTATATGTATGCGTAAATATACATTGAACGAACCACTTGACTCGTGATTCACGATCAGGCTACGCAATGTTCAGTCGGTGCAGTTGGCCGAAATGACCCGTCTCTCAACCTACCTCACTGTTTCTTCTTATGTAATCTTTAACCTTTTCTTACACGTATAATTATAATAATTTCCTTTCAGACGTTGATACCCCCGAACCGGACGAGAAGTCTCTGATAACGTATATCTCGTCGCTCTACGATGTGTTCCCTGAACCGCCACCGATTCATCCGCTTTACGATGCCGAGGCCCAGCGGCGATCAGCCGAATACAGGGAATTGGCGACATCCCTTCACTTGTGGATTCGCGAAAAAATGGCCCTTATGCAGGAGCGTTCGTTCCCCCCGACGCTTATCGAAATGAAAAAACTTGCCGCCGATAGTGCCAAGTTTAAAAACGAGGAAGTACCACCGAGGTACAGAGATAAACAGAGATTGGCTCACATATTCAGAGATCTTCAGAAGTACTTTGAGGCTGTGGGAGAGGTCGACATGGAACCCGAACTCCATATCGAAGTTATCGAAAAGAATTGGAACAGGCTGATGATGCTTCATCAGGAGCGAGACCAAGCTATTATCGACGAAATCAAGCGGTAACGTTGAATTTTATCAATACAGTTTATTTTTTGTGTATCCATTAATGGGTATTTGAATTGGAACATGTTCGTCGATTTCGCTATTTCAGTGCAATTTTCGGTAAAATATTTTTATTAGATGTATTCGCAACAATACGGAATTTTATGAATCTGATTTCAGAGTCGTAAACTTCGAAATTGTAGATTGAAAAAGGAAAACATTGATAATTAATATTGTGAGATTCTTATTTGGAAAAATAGTTATTCGGAACTGTTCTTTGCAAATTTGTTTTCGATTCAAATTCTTCAATGTTCTTAGTCTCCCTGCAGATTCTGATATCATACGGTTCGAAAACTTGCACAAAAATGTTATATGGTATAGAAGGAATTTCTATGCTATATATTCTTTGATCGAAAATCTGGTCCTTAAACCATATTTTATTCTTTGGCTGATTTTTACGATATTTTCAGCTTGGAACGCTTGCAACGTCTCGCAGAGAAAGTTCACCGTGAAATGAAATCAACGGATAATCGTTTGGAAGAGCTTGAAAGACGAGTGGACGACGAAGCTCGTCATTTGGATCGACTTCATCCATTGGAAGCCAAACATGCTGTTGACCTGCTGGAACAGGACATACGCAATACGGAGACACAGATTCAAAATATATTCACCGATGTTCACACTCTCACAGAAGGCAGATATAGCCAGGCTCCTGAACTCCATAAAAGGTAAATTAGTGTTTATAATTTTCATGTATACGAATATAATTCTGGTGTACACAAATTATAAGCACACTGTTTTGAAAATCTGGCAAGCTGAAGTCCGTTTATTTTCACACGAAATTTATTGTTACAGGGTACAGAAACTTCACCAACGTTGGGTAGCTTTACGATCGCTACTCCATAAGCGTTTGGTAGCACCGCTGTCCGTAATTTCATTTCCCGTTGAAGAACGAGTCGTTACTAAGCACCGTACTACCGTTCATGAAACTCGATTGGTTGATACTAATCCACATTTCCGTAATCTACACGACTGTATCGATTGGTGCAAGAATAAATTGAAGCAACTACAAGAAGCTGATTACGGATCCGATCTTCCTAGCGTCCAAAATGAACTAGACATTCACCAGAGGGAACATAAAAACATTGACCAGTTTTATTCAAAAGTAGAAAAATGTCTGCAAGCCAAAAACAATTTCCATGGCGATGAACTCGCCCTTTACAGTCAGCATTTGAGCACTCTTCAGAAACTCTATGCTGAACTTTTGGCCACGTCGAATAAGAGACTCTCAGATTTGGATATTCTACAAGATTTCATACAGTCGGCCACTGGAGAACTTGTATGGTTGAATGCCAAGGAGGAGACAGAAGTAACAAGGGATTGGAGCGACAAGAGTTTGAATGTGCAAAGCATTGAACAATATTACGAAGTAAGTTTGTTATTATCGGTGATCAGTATTTTTTTCACTAAACTGAAAGATAGTTTAAAAGTCTATTAACACTTTATCTACTTTTACAAGCGTACATATGGGTCAGGAATTGAGGTAACAAAATTGACAACTTTTCAGCCAGATTGCAGCCACTTTTCAAACTGGCTTTTACACAATTCATTCATGAAAATCAAATTTGACATAATCGTTTCATTTATTTACAGTCCCTGATGAGCGACTTGGAGAAACGTGAGATTCAGTTCTCCGCTGTACAAGATCGAGGAGAGGCTTTAGTTCTGCAACATCACCCTGCAGCTAAAACAATTGAAGCATATATGGCCGCGATGCAGAGCCAATGGGCTTGGCTGCTGCAGTTAACTCTATGCCTTGAGGTGCATCTGCGACACGCAGCCCACAGTCAAACCTTCTTCAAAGAGGTTCAGCAGGCTGAACTATGGATAACGAATCGTGATGAGATCCTGAATACCGTTTATTCGCAGTCAGATTTTTCATTGGACGAAGGAGAACGTCTTTTGAAGGGAATGCAAGAACTTAGGGAAGAGTTGAACAACTACGGAGATCATATACAACGACTAGTCGATCAGTCAAAGGAAATAGTTCCCATGAAGCAGCGCAGGCAGCCAGTTGCAAGACCAGTCCAAGTCACTGCTATATGCAGCTACAAACAAGTTAACGTGAGTACAAAACCTAATTGTGTAAAATAAGAACAATGCTGTCAGAGGTATAATAACCATTGGCTTAACTTGTTTCACAGATCTCGTTTGAAAAGGGCGAACAATGCACGTTGTATGATAATTCAGGCCGAGTTAAATGGCGCGTCAAAAATTCCCAAGGTGTTGAGTCACCTGTACCTGGAGTTTGTTTTACGTTACCACCACCTGACAAAGAAGCTCTGGATGCGGCCGAAAGACTGCGTCGTCAGTACGACAGAAGCGTGGCTTTGTGGCAACGGAAACAATTGAGATTACGGCAAAACATGATCTTTGCCACAATAAAGGTCGTTAAGGGTTGGGACTTGCCTCAGTTCCTCGCCATGGGTCAAGACCAGCGCACAGCTATCAGAAAAGCTCTGAACGAGGACGCCGACAAATTGCTTTCAGAAGGTGATCCGGCTGACCCGCAATTGAGGAGATTAAGACGCGAGATGGCCGATGTCAATAGGCTGTTTGACGATTTTGAAAAACGAGCTCGGGCAGAAGAGGAATCAAAGAATGCGGGACGTATATTTAACGATCAAGTTTCTGCTCTACAGCAGGCTCTGGATGAGGCAGAAAGAATCCTTAACTTGCGCATCGCAGCTCTCTTGCCGCGAGATCTGGATAGTCTCGAACATCTTGTTCTAGAACACAAAGACTTTGAACAAAATTTACAACGCCATGCACCAGAGGTTGAACAAGTGCAACAAACATTCCGTGGAATAACACTAAAGACAGCTGCGATGAGGAACAAACTCGACAATGTGATGACCAAATGGAATCATTTGTGGAACCTGAGTAATCTTTACATAGAGCGACTGAAATGTGTTGAAATAGTTTTATCCGGCCTAGAAGAAAATACGGCGGCTATTTCAGAATTTGAAATCAAACTGGCATCTTGCAGCGAATTACCATCTGACGTCAAAGGTCTGCAACACGTACTGGAGAATTTAATGATCTTGCAGAGTGCTATATCACAGCAACAAATACTCATTGACCAGCTGAACGACGACGCTCACAATGCACGAAGGTTGGTCGAAAAATCACGGCCTAATCATCGTGGCCCACACAGTGATATGGATAGGCTTGATGCCGAAGTGAACAGGCTAAACGCAAGATGGACAAATATTTGCGGTCAACTCGTCGATAGACTACGAAGCGCGGAAACGGCGTACGGTCTTGCTCAGCAGTACAATAACTCGTACCAGAATGAAGTCGACTTTGTCGATGAGGGGTATCAAAAATTGGAGAATCTTGCTCCGATCCACAATAAAGCTCACGAGCAGCTTGAAACTACTAAGGTATTTATTAGAAACAAAGTCAGATTGTTGCTTTAAGTTGAAAAATGAAGAAGTACGCCTTGCGATGTGTATTAAATCAATTCATTGGATTTTGGTTTCAGTTGTCTAAAGTGAAAATAATTTATCTCAGAACTTATGATATTAATCAATAAATTGTCTTGTTTTCAGAATTTGCTGAACAAGATTGTGGACAGAGCTCCGGTAATTGAGGCAGTTAATGTAACCGGTGGTCGCTTGATTCGCGAAGGCAAGGTAAGACGAAATTTTGGCGCATAAAAGTGCCTGGACAGGTAGCTTAAGCTAGTTGAATGATTGTTGTATGAATGGAACCCCAAGATATTGATTTACATTGTATATACTTATCATCATCATTTCATTTATTCACGTACACAAACTTTTCGATGTTCTTTTACACATTTTTTTCAAGCTCTACTCAAGGCAAATTTTCAGAAGGCTACAACAAATCACCATATTTGTACTATACACATGTACAATTACTGTCTATTATTGTGATTGTTATTGTTATTTATGGCGACCAGTATTTATCGTCATTTATAAGTGAAATCACATTTTTGGACCTTCCAAATCCAGTACTCCAAATGACATTTCTTTTGTTGCAATTAACGGCTACTTTAACTATAATTGTTACTTAAATTTTAATGGATTATTTAACTCGTTGAACTAAAATTTTACTAAATTCTTATCTAGTATGTTCTCGAAAAAAAAAAAAAAAGTTCGTTATTTACCATTACTGAGGCAGACATGAGATTTAATCATTCGAAGAGTAAACATTAATGAGTAGCATGGTTGAATGGAGTTAGAAATTGGCATGCTTTATAGGGTGATGGAGATTTCATATTGCTTGCGGGAGCCCTTTTTACTTTTTTCTTGCCAAATTTCTGTCTCAGTCATGTAGCACAATAATGATTGAAGCTCACCAGATAGAATCATCAGTTCAATCAAACGTCTTTTGTATTTTCCTGCATTTCTTCTTGATTTTATGATTTTTCGCCATTATCACCGTTTATCATGTAATTTCGCTGTCATTTTTTCTGACGCGTATCCGTTGCTCTCAACTATAGTTGAGATCTCTTAGCTCATCTTTGTGCCAGTCCAATGTGTAAACC
This sequence comes from Neodiprion lecontei, assembly GCF_021901455.1. Lineage (NCBI taxonomy): Eukaryota > Metazoa > Arthropoda > Insecta > Hymenoptera > Diprionidae > Neodiprion > Neodiprion lecontei. Next base: position 37,787,715 of record NC_060262.1, read on the forward strand.
ACAATTACCTTGATATGTAATTTCGCCAAGCTATTTTCGAGGATTTCATTTGGCGTCGACACAGACTATTCTTGGCACCTGCTTGCTAAATTGTTTGATTTCTACTTAAAGATGCCAAATAAATATTTCTCCTTTTATACGCAAAAATATACGCTAGCATTGATTGATCTTTTTGCATATTCTTGAGTTTTATTCCATATCCTGCAGCAAATCAAATTGGAAAATCAATTTTTTAATGATCAATTCGTTTTCGACTACAATCCTTTTTATCGTACTTTCGTTTCATTCATACTAATTTACAGATTATATGATTGTGTTAACTTTTTTTTTTTAGTATCAAATATATCAAAATTAGTAAAATTCCTACTGTCCCATGTATTTAAGTCTCAAAGCTTCAATCTGTAGGTGATATATTAACACCAACATATTCAATTTTCAAGAATAAGATTGATATAATTTATATAATCCGTTCTTTACGCACACAGCATATTTTTGAATATACGTTCTTCAGTATTCTTATTCTTTATCATTGCTTGATGGAGGCTAACGGTAATGGCCTACCCGATCTAATTCACTAACCCTAACGGACTAACCTAACACTTTAGATATACGCCCAGAGGCTAAGAGCATTCAGGGAGCAGTTGGAAGAGGTTTGCCCATCGTTGGATGCTTCGGTGAAACGACCACGACGAGACTCGGCCACAGTAGACAACGTTGTCCGTGAACTAGACACTCTGAACAGAAGATACACCACTCTTCTCAGCCTTCTTCAGGAACGTGCTCGGAAGCTGGTTCTACTCTTCCCTGAAGATTTGGCGCTACAGGTGAGTTTTCCATTCTCTATTACACTTTCGACACATGTTTTTTATTTGTCGATGACTGAGTTGTTACATGGAGACCAATTAGCACATTTTTGAGATTTCATGTGGCAGGGATCTCCTTGGAAATATTTTATATCTTGACAGCTAGTGTGTATGACGAATGTGCCAACTGAACAAAATATCGAGTTGAACATTAGAATTTAAAAGTATACTCCACCCTTTGTTAAATCAACATGGTGATAATATTTTGATCCAACTGCAGAAAATCATAAAGCAGTCCAATCCCACACGGAAATTATTTGTGAAATAAATTGGCTCTTAAAATGTTGAAACTGCAAGTTAAAAATGAGATGAACTCAGTAGGCGAGTTAGATTTTATCACCGGCAGACCTGGGCTGAACTATTTTAGGTATAATTTAACCTATACCGATGTGGAACAAGAGACATTAATAGATTAAATCAGTGAGGCGATTTTCAACTAGCTTAATTTGAAGTTACGTAAGCTATCGTATCATTTGCGATAAAATATTATAAATTTGACGATTCAATGAGGCGAGAAATTTTGCTACCGTCGATATTTTTTTCACACAACTGGTGGAAATGCAACTCTGGTTAGTGCGGCATTTTTAACAGTTTCTTCGATTCTTAATTCTATTCACTTTCACATTACCAGGTAAACGAATTATTATGCTCAAGTATTCATGAATTCAGTATAATACAAACACGTGTATTCACTATAGTGAATGTATAGCTACTATTCCCTAAAACATTAGTGACGTTGTAACATACATTATTGCTTGATGACATCATATGTATTTTTTCTTGTGATGATGTATGCGTATTGAATGGCAAATACTGCTAGGGGCTACGATTTTTTTCTCCTTTAAACTGCGTAAAAAGCTAATTTGAATTATTTCGTTACAAAGACCCTCAGAGGCGGTACTCCAATAAGATTCTAAATTCGATCATGCAATTCAAAAAGGATATAGTAATTTCATGCACATCGTTTTCCTTCTCACCTGGACATTAATCTTCTATCTATTCCGGTCTTATCTCTATTTTTCCTCTTATCTTTGATTTACAACACTTTTTCGATTAGGTAGAATGATTTCAACCGAATGGAAACTTGATAGGTACGAATAACTTGAAAAATGTAAATAAGATATTTTAATTAAAAAAATCCAGAATCTAATTAAATTCGTTTTTCTACCTTGAATTACGAAATATTTATAAATTAATTGTCATAGAATTTGAATACGTCATAGTTATGCTGGTCCCAAAGGTCACAACTGATCCTGATTGTATGACATCACTTAAATTCGTTGAGAGCAAATTTTTTATACATTTTTTTACGGAGGCTACTTTTCATAATCAAGGAACCAGATAATTTCATCTCGATACTTATGTATTTCGTTGGAAATTTTATCTCTACTGATAATGTGAGCGAAATATTTTTTCACGACAGAACGGTTCTTTCCCTCTCTTAATGACAATGTAACAATTGACAAAACTACAATTTCTTCATTTTTTCCAAACTTGAGTTTTTATCGCATGGTAAGTGAGCTTTTGCGTTGCGGGTAAGCAATGAGGAAGAAGATCAATAAATGCTGGAGGTGTGTAGGTAGGTGGGTGGGGTGGCTGTTCAGCCACGAGACAGTGTAGGTGTCTGAGTGGGCAGTCAAAGTTGGCCTTGCTCAGAACCACTTAATCACATCGGGTTACCATAAATGAACAGAGATACGTGGGTTTTGCAAAATACTGCTTTCTGATGTTACAGCTTGCAATTTATCGAAAGGTATATACATTGTTCCTGTTTGCTGCATAACGTGTTTCTGTATGGTTCCCAATAATCTAAGTGCAGTCATGCTGCTTTCACGAAAATCGCGATGAAAATAAGGAAAAAACTGGTGGAACTATAATGAACCTGAATTATTCAGATGTCTGATATTGCGTGGTGGAAAACGAAGTGTACAAACAAGTTTAAGCAAAGAATTTGCATTAAGTAACTCTGTATGTAAACAATTTTGAAATATTTCTTGTGTGTGTTGTATTTGTACCAGAAATCATAGTATTATAATGAAATAAAAATATTTTTCAAGCAGTTTTTTCCAGTGTATCAAAGTAGAGAGAGGGAACTGAAATCAGATAAACGATAAGCTAGATCAGATCGTGCGGTTAACGTTCGAATAGATCAAGTAATCTCCTTTATTCTTCAACATTCTTAAATTTTATTGTATCATGTGTAGTATATGTTTTTCAATGTGGTATTTAATAATTTGTGAATAATACAAATAAAAGTGTGATATCAAAATTTTGTAGATTGCGTACCTATCTTGGAATGCTGTATTGCACCATTTGATAAGCTTGCTTTTATATCAATTCTTGTTACCAGATATCTACCGGTGTAAAATTTCAACCTCAGGCCAATTTCTTCAAATAATTAATTATGGCAGTAATAGTTTATATAAAACAGAATAACAATTAGAAAATTGAAGAGTGCTAATGCGATGTGCTAATGAGATGTGTCGGCACAGATACATTTTACAATATTTTTTTTTGAAGAGAAATTATGATAATTCATGGCCTATCTTACTTATGAGTTAATTGAATGAACATGTTTATCGCTATAACCGGTAAAGCGTGATATTATTTCTAAGGATATGACCGCTGGCATCTGGGTGTTGCAAAGAAGAGGTCATGTGTTCATTCAGAAACAGAGAGGGAGTCATAAAATAAAGTTAAGCCTACACTCGGTTTGATCTTGCTTAACTCCACAACTGCCACTCTCCAAGTCAGTGTCACAGCCAACCTTGTGCCGTTCACATCGCTACCAGTTACTGGTCAAACGAATACTCAGTTTCTTAATTCGTGTAATATTACTGAACGAATTTATAAAGAAAACTGAAATATGTCCACTTCCAGAGGAGATTCTTATAACTTAGTGTTGTGTTACAGTATTTAAATGTATGCCTCTTTTGCATATATTACAGAAGTGTCTCAAATATGTGAATAATAAATAGGCTACACAACGTATACAAAATGTGATTTCGATCAGTACGAAACCTGGATACTAAAATAGCAGTGTCTTTAATCGTGGTGTAACTGTCATAATGTGAAGTTTTTAGTTATTGAGGGTAAATTTATTGTAATTAAGCTTGATACTGAATAATTGAGTCGGATACTGCAGACTTGAAATGAAATAAACATGAAGCAGTCCAAGAAACGTATCGTCAAGCAGGTAATGTTAAATAACCTGAACCGGTTATAACGTTGATAAAACCATCGTACAGACTAGGAAAATAAATTTTCAAAGTTCAATTCCATCATGGTGAAAAGGCATTTGTCCTGAAATATTAACTCAACCTTAACGAAAATAAATCAATCCTACAAATAGTTGTAAAGTTGAATAGTGGCAGGTGAATTTTACCTTTAAAGATTCGAATGCAAGGACAAATACAATTTTTTATTATAGTCATGCCTGTCTGATCGTTGATAAAGATAATGCAACGCTATTGTGGTTTGCTAATCATACAAACCACTGAGTCGGAGGACTTGCGCAAAGTATCTTGGATATAATCGCTAAAATGCTAATTAAAATTTCAGTTGCTGTAATAATGTTCAAAATAACGCAAATAATTATTATATTCATGCGAGAGCGTAATTTTTATTGCAATGTCCTAAACTAGATTCTTGACCAGTTATAAGTAATGTAATGATTTCACTCTACAAGGCTTCACGAGTCTAAGAAAATTAACATCAGTGTATGGCATTTAGTTTGCTAGAAATAGTTTTCTCAAATGTTGCAATTGTTGTCGACATTCCAATTATGACGTAATAGTTAGGACCAAGTTCACGGCAGTGGAGCAGGCTGCTTGCTACCTATGATGTCACCGGCTATTCCAAGTACCTGACTGATTTCACTGAATACTTGTCACAGTCGTGTTTACTCTAACTTCAATGCCCGCTACTCTGATGCTCACATAATCATTTAGTAATGATGAATCAAAAAAATCGAATTCAACATTCCCTGTAAACAACTCGATTTGATTTTCATGAAATCATGTAATATGTAACTGTCTGAATAGTGTCCTTACTATTGGTCGTAGCAAAATATTTCACTTTAACCGTAATTCTGTATGTAAGAAAGCGATGCACACAAAAATTTGAAGGCTACTTCTTTAACAAGTTGTCGGTCCTTCGTTGGTCTAAATATAAACTGACAAAGTCAGCCGAAGTCTACCTCCACGTGAGTTGGCTGTCATGAAAGCTATATTATAAATAGATATTGTTTCGTGAATGGCTTCAGGCGTCTCAGTTTTTCATAGCATTTTCAGCAGGAAAGACGTATATTCTTTAGTTTGGTTAACAAAAAGATGTGACAGACGTCTTTCGTTGCATTTTTCCAGCATTGTGTACACCGTGCACTGTGTATTTAATACTAATAAGGTGGTAAACGTTTGTGAAGGTGGATAGTCAAGTTTCATGAAGTTTATTAGTAACTATCGGTGTACAAGTTATAAATTGTGACAAAAATGAAACTGGCGCTATAGTTGAGTGTATCAATTATACTAAGTAGGAGATTAAATTTTTCGGAACAACAAACGTTAGCAATGTGGTCATTCTGTGCACGCTATTTGTGAAAATTAGGCATACTTTATGATGCTGAGTTAAAAATTGTCTGATAATAATATTATTAATAGTAACCGAAATTTAAAGAGTGATAATTGACCACGTATATTTCACATTCTTTTTTTTTTTAAATTTTTTTGCATATTAAAATGCGTAGAAATCATAGGGCAGTAGTTAAATCGTTAGGATTGTGTTATGAAAAAAATGATAGCGTTGTGAGATGAGTTCGTAATGACCATTATAGCCGATTTCTCAATAAACGTGATATCAAAATCTGTAGGCATTCAGTTTCGTAAACACTGGTTATGCTTCGTAAAATAGAAATCTTGTTTTCATTGTGGTAGAGATGGTCATCTCGCAAAATTAATTCAGTGGTATTTCATTTGTCTAGTGCAGAGATTGATTGCCTACACTTGAATCTGTTGAAAATAAAATTATATTACTAATTAAACAACTAAACTCACTGTTTATTATGTTTATTATGTTACGTGCGTATGTAAAAGTGATTAGTATTGAAGTTATTACACACACTCAACTTGATGTAATAAAGCATTATGATCTCTGGCTAAAGAAATGGAAATGTTGAGTTATCATAATTCAGTGAAACAAATGATGCAAATGAAAGTGAACTCTATCGTTATAAATAATTAATTGAATTATTGATTCATTTTGTTTTTATATCAATTACTTCACAGTAAATTTAATTAAGAAGTGTATAGACAAAATGCAAATTCAGCTGTTTCATGTCAGCATGAAATTGATAATGATGACACGATGCACCTGCTTACCAGAGCAAAGTACAGTGACCTATAAGTGATAGGGGGGGGAGAAGTGAAGTTTTCATTTTTCGACGTGTTTAAAATAGAATATACAAACATTAATACAACATAATAATATTAAAAGTTTAACGAAAACAATTCCGTTGAAAAATGCTAACGGTAACATATCTATTATCGTTACTGTTTCAGCGTGTTCTTCAGGAGCAAAGACCATTGAGGACATTCAGGACTGAATTCAACATTTATGAAAGCTCGTCCAGTGAAGAACGATATACCTCGACGACAACACATTACACGCAATCACAGTGAGCATTTAAATTACTGAATATAGCTTTGGAGTATACTCAAAACTTAGTTAAAAAGAGTCAAAATTACAAAAGCATTAATGTAATGATCAAGCAACAATTCAAAATAACTAAATAGTGTGATGATTTTGAAAGCGCTTGACAAAATATGGTATGGCTTAATGTATATGTAAGTAAGTTTTACGTTACATTTTTAAGATTATTGATATTTTATTATAATCGCAGGTACACGACAGAACATCATGAATCAACCGCGGTTACCTCGTCTAACGAAATTCAGCTTAAACCTAGGGAAGCACCGTCGCTTAAACGGCCACATGGCAATCATAGCTTTACGACCAATGGAGATGCGACGAAAATATCAGATACTGCGACGTCAAAGTCTCAGTGGTCTGGAAGTAGTATGCAATTTAGCGAAATTAGGAGTCTCAAAAGAATACACAGGGCGGAAGAGGGAATCGGTACTGATAACATAATCGAAGCTAGGGGGATCATTCACCCAGCTACTGGTGAAGTTCTCACAGTAGGAGATGCGATAAGTCTTAGAATACTCGATGTTAGGACCGGTAGGATAGCCACATCTCCAGATGGTAAGACTAGTGTGCCTATCGACGAGGCTGCTCGCGTTAATATCATTGACGCCAACCTTGCAAACAGATTGTTAGGTCCTTGTGGCGTCACCGAAGATGGACGCCAAGTTTCACTCCTTGAGGTTATTCAACGGGAACTATTTGACGCAGAACGAGGAGATGACAGAGTAAAGGTAACATATGTTGCAACTTCAGGAGTTAGCGTTGCTGATGCGATGAAACAGGGTTTGTTAGATCCAGAGACTGGCCAATTTATAACTTTAAGCGGTGAACACATTTCCATCGAAGAAGCATACTCCCGAGGTTATTTGATCAGAATTGATACGACAGTTAAAATAAAACGAGGTGCACTCGCATTATCTGATGCAATCTCCCAAGGCTTGGTGGATGACAGATCTAGTCACATCATTGACAGAAACACAGGGAAGGTCTATTTTTTGGATGAGGCAATTGAAAGAGGTTTAATTGACCCGGACATCAAGGAAATCGTCGATACGAAGCATGACACAAAGCTCACAGTATCTGAAGCTATTGCGCAGGGTATACTGAATCCTAAATTGGGAAAATATATGCATGGTATATCACTAGAGAAACTTTCGCTGAACGAAGCCAGGCGAAGACAATTAATTATCAAACCAATGACTTTGAAAGACTGTTGCGATTTGGAAATCATTGACGACAAAGGTAAAATCGCGAGTCCAGCACATCAGAGTAAGTTGGGAATACTCGAAGCTTTATCGAAGGGTGTTTTAGATGCTGACCACATTAAATCTATATCAGATACCAAAGAAAATGATTTGCTCACGTTAGCAGATGCCTTGGCAAAGGGTATTGTTTTGCCAGAGGGCAAATTCAAAGATAGCTCCACGGGCGAAGAATCAACCATTCCAGAAGCAGTTGATCGAGGTTTAATCACATCTGTCGCACAAAAATCTATATTCGACATTGATGGTTTCAAGGATCCTATTTCAGAAGAATTTATTAGCTTAAACACGGCTTTGCTGAAAGGTTTAATCAGCCCAAAGTTTGGTGGCTCCTTTGTTACTGACTTGAAGAGTGGAAAGACAGTTTCAATGGATGAAGCTATGGGTCAAGGTCACGTGCGACCGGAAGTACTAGAAATGTTGAACCGTGGAATAGGAGTTACGGATAAAGGTAAAGAAATTAGCGTGCTAGAAGCAGTATTAATTGGACTGTTGGATCCAAAATCGGGTCAATTATTAGATCCTAGAAGCAAGAAACCAGTGCCTTTAGAAGAAGCAATTAAACGTGGCCTTATCACGCCAGATGGTGCAGCGCTGCTAGCCAGTTTGCTAAATATTACTGTAACCACCCAGACTGTAACCAAGACTGTCAAACGATACGTGACCGTAACAGAAACTGGTGAAACAATAACAAGAGATTATAAAATAACTTATGGAGAAGCGCTGAGCAAAGGTTTACTCAATGAACAGACAGGAGAGTTCAGAGATCCTGACAATGGTAAAGTAGTGACTATCCAAGAAGCCATTAAGGAAGGTCTAGTTAGTGATCCAAAGTTAGACGAGACACCGAGACATTCCCCGAAAAGAACGAGAGATTTTCCAGCTAAACAAATGACGTTTGAAAGTACCGTTACTGCCAACGTAAATACTCCTGTACGACCTCCACGGGGCTTATCACCTACTAAGGCTATTGGTACTACGACAACAATTATCACTAGAGAAATTCATCCACCACTGAAAGAGAGATCACCATCTCCCACTAAAATTTCAGTAGTAACAAAATCAATAACTCCTCAACCAGTCACTGTTAGTACGAGCAGTGTAACAATCACTTCTAGCGCTACATCTACTTCGACAATATCCACAGAGTGGACTTCTTCTCCTAAAGGAAAGTCTCCTTCACCTGTAAAAGACTGGTCTCCATCGCCAGCTAAAAGTAGATCCCCATCACCAACAAAGATGAAAACTCACATGCCATCTGCCACTACCACTATTACCACAAAACGTAGATCCCCATCTCCCGCAAAGGTAGAAAGAAAGCCCAGCAAGGAAGAAAAGATTATTTCTGCGACATCCCACTCTAAATCTACTTATCCGGAACCTACGGAAGTGGACAAGTTTTCGTCAACGGTAATCAGTACGTCAGTGAAAACACATTCTACAGAATTCATTGAAAATGAACGAGCATCAACAGAAAGAAGAGTATTCGAATTGCCAACAGACGGATGGATGTTGTCTGAAGCTATTGAGCAAAAGCTGTTTGATCCAGTTACAGGTCTCTTTATAATTCCAGGTACAGATAGATTAGTTTCGTTTGAAGAGTGTGTGAAGCTTCAAATTATCAACCCCAGTTCCGGTGTTGTGATAGACCCAAATAATGGTAGGAAGATATCGTTATTGAGAAGTCTTGAGAAGAATATTTTAGACTCTACAGGCCATTATACTCAACCATCCAAAATTCCAATGAAAACAGCTATTGCTAAAAGATTAATAATTTTGGAACAGAGATCCATGGAAGTCGATACAACAACTCACAGATTATTCCAAATAACTAAAGTATCTGGTGGACCAGATAAAGTTGCTGTATCACAGCTTGATGACCCATCAAAAATTACAGAAATCAAAAGTACTGAAGAATTATCGACACTAGAACCTTTACAAGTAGCCCAGGGCATTATTTATGATCCAGCTACTGCTTTGGTAATATTCACAGAGACAGGTAAATCTACGACACTCCTAGGAGCTATTACAGAAGGTGCAATACAACCGGAAGCCATAGTAGTTAAGCACCCACAGACAGGAAAAGATATTCAGATTCAGGAAGCAATTGAAAAGGGTATTGTAAACCCGGTTACAGGTGTATACAAAGATGAAACTGGTAGAAGTATATCAATCGCTGATGCTGCTAAATTTGGTGTGGTAGCCGTGCTAGGCGCGCCCTTGGTTGCTGCAGCAGCAGCTGTAGAAGCTGTCAAGAAAGCCATGGTGGAAGATCCGAAGACGGGTGAAAAGATTCCACGTGAAGTTGCTATTGAGCGTGGTCTGGTGTCACCTGACAAGGTGGTAAGTAGAACAGAAATTGTGACGACTACTGTTGTTGTGACTGATCCAAAAACAGGTAAAGAAATTCCTGTCAACGAAGCAATCGAGAAAGGAATTGTAAGTCCGGAGGAGTTGCAGAGGTTGTCAGCAGTTCCTGATTCAACGGTAAAAGTCAAAATCCTAGATACTACAAGTATTTCATTAGACGATGCAGATGACACAAGACCGTCGCCTGGGGAGAAGACACGAGGTCGTGTAACTACTGAACCGAAGTACAAAGTCACCATTGGTAAAGCAAGATCCTTGTCTCAGAGTCCAGAACGCGAAGCAAGACCTATTTTGCTGCAAAAAATGCGAAAAAAGATTGTGAAACCGAAGGATGCAGCAGAAAGTGGCATTATTGATGCTAAGACTGCAGAAATCTTGGAAAAAGCAGTAACGACTGTTGGTCAAAATGGGGAAACTCTCACACTAGCAGAAGCTATAGAATCAAACAAAATCATTCCTGATAGTGGTAAAATTATCGATCCCCAAAGAGGAGATGTTCTTAACATCAAAGAAGCCTTGGAACGTGGTATATTGGATCCTGAAAGTGCTAACGTGCTGGTACCACTAGCAAGAAGCCTGTCACTACCTAGCTTGTATGATCAAGGTCTTCTCGAACCTACAGAAGGTAAGGTCATACATCCCGAAACCGGAGCACACTTAACACTCCATGAAGCAATCATATGTGAAATAGTTGACCCCTTCTCCAAGCTTACACATCTAAGTGGCGAAAAAATCACGTTAGAGACGGCCATTGAAAAAGACATTGTCGATGGAGATCGATCCCTTGTAAAATTGAAAGACGGAAACATAAATCTCGTTGAAGCGGTTGAGAGTCAAGTATTTGAAGTTCGCCACTCAACTAGTCCAACACAAATACCTCCAGCCGGTATGACTTTCCCTGTTGCACTTAAACGTGGTCTTGTTGATCCCAGTACAAAACAAATAAAACATCCTATCACTGGAAAAGTTTTACCAGTTGAGGAGGCAATTAAAGAAAACTTTATAATGGCTCTTCCCTATCCAGCAGCACCTGATAGTACTGACCTATCGAAAGCCTTGGAAGCTGGCCTTATAGACAAGGATAAAGGTGTTTTCACCCATCCGTCAACAGGCACTGCAATTCCAATTGCGGAAGCTGTCGAATCCGGTTTACTTGTGATCAAGCCACAAGTTGAAGGTGAAACTATCACTGCTGTGACTGAAACCATCACTTCGTATCATACAATTACAACTAAAACTATAGAACTCTTACCTGGATATGTACTCTTAAGTGCTACAGAAATACAAGATATAAATAACGGAGAAATTATTCCTATGGAGCAAGCGAAGCAAAGGGGTATCGTGAGGGATGAATCTGAAACTAAAGAACAATTTACAACCAGAGATATAAAAATGACGTTCAGTGATGCAGTAGCGAGAGGTTTGGTTGATATGAATGCGGGAACATACACAGATCCTGGAACTGGTACTATTATGCCTATCGCTAAAGCCATAGAAGTTGGGATCTTGGACACGTCGTCAACAAGTGATACATCAGATTCTCCAAAAAAATCACCAAATTCTAGTTTGACTGTATTAGAAGCAGTCGAAACAATCTATGACGAAGGAACAGGCAAATTCAAGGATCCAAAGACAGAAAAATCGTACAATTTCTCAGAAGCCATAGAAGTCGGACTTATTGAACCAGATTCAGTAGTTTACGACGTAAAAACAGCAGAATCTGTCACAACTAAGGAAGCTGTTGAGCGAGGTCTTCTTGACTCAAAAACTGGAAAAGTAAAAGACAAAGATGGAGGTTCTATTTCTGTAACCGAAGCAGCTAAGTTAGGTCTCTTGGCCATTGTTGCTGCACCAGTTCTTGCAGGAAAAGCTATTGTAGATGCCGTGAAGAGTCATCAAAACGTTGAGAAGAAACTGCCTGTCACCTCAGCAAAAGACATTAGTCCACCCAGAGAAACATATCCTCGTGATACTATTCAGATTGTAACTGCTGGCCCTGCCGATGAATCGGTCGATGGTTCAGTTGAGAGGACGCCATCACACACAGTTGTAGAAGTACAGAAGAAATCACCAGAACGTGAACAACCAGTCATTGAAACGTCGCTTGGATTAGCTCTAGAGAATAATCAGATCGACCCAAGAATAACTAGAATCATTATTGGCGACCAAGAACTTCCGTACACTCTTCAAGAGGCTTTAGAACAACGCAGAATTGAACTGAGCGAAAGTATTGAAATAATCAGCAAAACATTAATCAGGCAAGTAGCAGTACGACCAAAGTTCAAAGTTACTGTATCTAAAGATCTGACACCACAATTTCTTGCCGAGCAGGGTGCGTATGATCTCAGTACAGATAAGTTTGTGGACCCTGAAACTGGAGATAAAATTTCATTCAATGAGTTTGTACTTGATCTTGAGTTGCTCGATCCTAATAATGTCTGGGTCAAAGATTTGTCAAGTAAAACAGAAAAGTATGTTACCCTTGGAGAAGCTATCGAACGACCACTGGTCGATAGAAATTTGGGAAATATGGTTGATCCAAAATCGGGAAAGAAAGTACCATTTTTCGAAGCAATTAAACTTGGTTGGATTATAGAGAGAGAACACGTTGTAGAAGAAGAACGCCTGTCTCTGACATTACAGGAGGCAATAGAAGCTGGTGTATGTGATCCGCACAGTGGTGGACTACGAGATCCAAGATCTGGCGAGCCCCTGACACTAGTTGATGCAGTTGAAACTGGATTGATTGATGCAGATTCTATTAGCATACGAAACCCTACGACTGATGAAATATTGCCTTTTGGCGAGGCTGTAGAAAGTGGTATCGTAGATCTGAACAGAGGGGTGATTGTAAACGTTGAAACAAGGACAGAAATTGACATCAAAGTCGCATTCCTGAAAGGTTTTGTTGTTCCTGGGCTGAGAAAACCGATATCTTTAGAAGCAATCGTACACAAGGGCATGTATAACCCACAATCTGGTACTATTAAGGATCCTCTAACCAAACAAGAAATTGATATAGAAGAAGCAGTTCGCAGAGGAATCGTGGATGCTTTTATTACCGAATGTCAAGATACAGCAGCAGGCTCCTTCATGTCCCTTGACGATGCAATCACTATCAAGCTTATTAATCCAAACACAGGTCGCTTACGTGATACTAAAGCCGGAGAACTTGTACCCCTTGACACAGCACTCAACAAAGGTCTCATTATTACTGCACCGTTTGTGCCCACCTTGATCGACGTAATTGTTCAAGAATATTACTCTCCGAAAACGAGTCTTGTTTTAAATCCGATGACCGGTGAGGAATTGACCATTCGACAAGCCTTAGCTATCGGATATATAGATGGAAGATCAATTAAAATTAGGGATGACAGAAATGATACTGTTATTCCTTTACAAGATGCACAGAAGAAGAATCTTGTAGATTTAGAAAAGGGTCTTTTACTATCTCCGTATTCTATGACTCTGGACATAGCTTTTGAAAAGGGGTACATTTTGTCCACAATCAAACCATGGACCTTGCAAGAGGCTCTGGCGCATCAATGTTATGATCCAAAAACAGGAATCTTCACAATTGATGGTAACAAATTCACATTGGAGGAGATGATAATGAAAGGAGTGATTAGCCGCGACAGTTCGTCCATTAAAGATCCACGAACTGGAAATATAATATCTCTCGCTGATGCTATGAAACATGGTCTTATTGACCCGAAAACTGGGACTGCGCTGGATACTGTTACTGGCATTTCTCTGACACTTACTGATGCTCTAGAAAGAGGCCTGATAGTACCTGCAAAGCGAAAAATATCTCTTCCCGAAGCGGTTTTCAAGGGATTTTATGATCCCAAAACTGGTAAATTCAGTAGTCTTGAATCTCATGAAAAACTTTATACCGATCAAGCTATCAAGAAGGGTGTCATCGATCCTACATCGGCTATTGCTCGTGATCCAAGCGGGTATGTAATCACTTTCAACAAAGCCATTGAACAGCTCATAGTGGATCCCAGAACTGGAACAATAACAAACGACCAGGGGCAAAGCATTGATTTTCATGAGGCTTTTGAACGAGGACTGTTGGTCGAGGCCCGTCGGCCTATGAGCCTTAGTGAAGCAATATCTAAAGGTATCCTGGATGAAGAAAAAGATGCTTTCTTAGACCCTCAAACTGGTGCCCACTTAACTTTAATCCAAGCAATTCAAGAAGATTTAATAGATGCCGAGTCTGTGACAGTGAAGGATGCACGTACTGGTTTCTTGAAGAAAATAACTTTGAATGAAGCAATCCAACGTGGCTGCATTGACCGGATTACTGGTCGAGTCAAGGACTTTACACGAGATAATTTAGAAATATCTTTGAAAGAGGCTTATGAAGCTGGACTAATTATCGATAATAAGGCAGCGGTATCTATACAGCGAGCAATACATCAAGGATTGTACGATGACAAGACTAGAAAAATTACCGATCCGAGTACTGGCAGGGCTATTACTTTGCACGAAGCCATGCGAAAATGTGTTATCAGCCCTACCTTGGCATGCTATTGGGATAAACGAGCAGAGCGGCTATTATCACTTGCAGAAACATGTCGTGCTGGTGTTATCGACAGAAGATCTGGAGTTTTCAGGGAGCCCGGAGCAAATTGTTCTATTTCATTATCTGATGCTCTGCAGGTTGGCTTAATTGTTGACATTGAAAGTACAGGATTTGGATTCTACGAAGCCATTCTTATGGGCATGTATGACATTCCAACTGGTCGATTTGTACATCCATCCAGCGCTAGAAAACTTACCTTAGCCGAAGCTTGTCAGGAAGAACTTATCAATCCCTTAATTTCCGTTGTCAAGAATACCAAGACCAATAAATATATACCTTTGGCTGACGCAATTACCGATGGGCTTATTGACGCGGTTCGTGGTACCTACAATATTCCTGAGATTGGTAAAGTTATGAATCTACAAGAGGCACGTAAAAAGGGTTTTGTTGTGCCTTATAAAAAACCACTCACAGTCGAAGAAGCTGTTAAATGTGGTCTATATCGTGGTGACAGTGGTAAATTCGTTGATCCAGTTGCTAACGAATTTCATGAAATACCACAGGCTCTTGCCATTGGTCTAATTGATCCAGAGACAACTGCTCTCAAAGATGCCACTACTGGTCAAATTAAGTCCTTGCAAGCAGGAATCGAAGATGGTACAATTGACGTATCTAAAGGAAGAGTACTTGATCCTAAAACAAAACGTGCCTACAACATTGATGTTGCACTGGAGCGTGGCTTATTAGTGACCCTTGATAAACCATTGATTCACCAACCAGAACGCAGAACGTCGTTAGAATTGCTGAAGGCATCAATGAAAGACAAAGGCGTTAGAGAATGTACTTTGGAAGAAGCAATCAGATATGAACTACTCAATTCGGATGCTTCTGTCGTTAAAGATCCTAGGACTGGAAGATTCATTAGTGTGACCACGGCAATCAGCGAAAGCGTAATTGATCCCTCCAAAAAGGTGACATTTGAACCTCAAGCTGGAAAAGTACCTTCCCAATGTGTTAAATTTGAGGAGACAGTTGTGTTTTTCAGCGAACCTCTGACATTTGAAACAGCCGTCGAAAAAGGCTATTTGGTTCTTGAAACTGGAAAAATGAAAGATCCCAAGTCCAACGAATCGTTGACATTGAAAGAAGCCGTTACCCTCGGAATTATAGATCCAGATTCCGCATTGATCAAAGATCTGCAGAAGAAAAAATTGGTCAAATTACCCGAAGCCTTCCGTAAAGGAATTATGGATAGCGAGAAAAGCAATGTCTTAGATACCGCGACGTCTAAGCTGCATACATTACCGAAAGCAGTTGAGAGTGGTCTCTTGGCAACACCCAAGCAAGGAATATCATTTATAGAAGCGTTACAATTCGGCCTTTATAACCCCACGACGGGTGGTTTTCACGACCCCTTTGTTATTACCTCTGTACTAGATCGTAAGCGTTTGACACTATCAGAAGCTATAGAATCAGGCTTAGTTGATCCATCGACGACGGTAATTAAAGACCCTGAAACTGGTAGCATAACAAGTCTGCTAGAAGCCATAAATTTAGGCAGGGTAGATCCAATATCAGGCAGGTTTATAGAAGGTCCTGAGAACAAGAGTCTAGACTTGGTCAAAGCATTGGAACGGGGTTACATTCTCGCTGCTGAAGCAAGGGTAAGTCAATTTTTGTACATACATTATATTTTTATTAGCTTGCTAAAAGGTTACGGAATATCGCATTTGCCACTGAAATTTTTGTTTTAATGTATCTCAAAGATGAACAATAGAGTTTATGAATTTATTTCAAATATTATTAGTGGAGCTTGGTGGCATGGTCCTGCATGGGCCTTAAATTAGCTGCCAGGGGATGATTAAATTTTTTCTGTTCAATTATTACAAACATATTAATATTTTTTTTTATGTAGATTACACAATCACCTGCATACCAATTTCACGACTACTAGAGAATAAATTAGATAAAAATGTTGTTCCTGTTTTGCATACATCTTCATCCCTTGTCAGAATTGATTATAAAAGTCCGCTTACCATGTTTTGTCTCATTTTTACAGTGTGCCCATGTTACACGCCACCCACACCCCCGTGCTTGTTATCATTTAACATGGGGCTAGTAAAAGACCAACTACTCCCACCTGACACTAACAACCGTGTTGTGCTCTGACTGTAGTGTTGCTGGCACGTCGACAGCCATGCAACGCGTTGGCACACATCATAACAAATCCTTCAGCATCGCTTTGATTAAAAGTCATTAATCCACCATCGTTTTGTCGCATCAGCAAAGCTAATTCGATCTTTGTTTAGTTTTTATAGTTACATTATTTTAGTCATCTTGCTGTTTTGTAACAAGTGTAAGAGTCAGTATTAATCCAAACGATTCTGACTTTTTGGAACACAGTTACTGGTCAATAAGATGATGTTACCATAAGTTTTATGTAGAATATTTGATCAACAATGTTCTGGATTAAAGTAACCACTAATGCAAGTTTGAAAAATTGACCAAATTTTATTACACGGGCATATGTTATTGTACATCCTGGTAATCCACATTTATGTGTTACTAGTGCATGTTAATCAAACACTGATGAACATTCATGTTCAATGTTTAATTTGTCTGAATCCACGTAATTGTCTTTGTCAATCAAAATCCTCAACATTGTTTACCAAATCTTAGCCTAATCCGTCCTATTGTGCTTTAACATAATTTTGAAACTTCGTAAATGATTATTTTTTACTTGAAAATTCTACACCATTTTTTACTTTTTTCAGGCCATATTTTTGATTCCTACTTTAATATCACTTTACGATTTTTTTCTTTACGGAAAGAACACACATTACATACAATTCCTTCATTGTCACACATTCATTATTGTGCGTTTTAATTTATTTGCTTGATGAAAACTTTGCCAATAGTACGTAAGCCTTTGCTATTTATTTTGCTTATTATTGCATATGAGAAACAGTACGTACAGACATGCAGTTCTCGCAGATAAATTAAAGCTACTTTTCACTATTGTATCTATTTTTATGTCACAATTGTCTACTGTATGTGTTGTTTTTGCGTGTTCGTGCTTGCATGTGTGAGTTTGCCCTAAGCTTATATTTTATTCATAAATACAATAGTTATTTATTTTCTTACATCTATAAGCTATTATTTATAAGAGCGTAATATCGTCACTGGTAAGATGCCGATAATTTTATTTTTTATTCTCCCTGTGATCTATTTATATAAGACTTTAGCACTCTGATTTTGTTTTAAAAACTTAGTACAGTTTTTTGAATATCAATTTTAACATTATTGTAGCAAGCGGTTGAAGAAAAGTACAAACTCTGCGATGAGACATTAACGAAACTTCTTCAATGGATATCCGAAGTTGAGGATAAATTAGCCAATCAAGATGTTGTTAAGGAAGATATAGAGGACTTGAGGAATCAAATAAATGTTATGAAGGTCAGTTTTCAGTACAAACAAACTTGCACGTAACATAGAATTTTTATTTTGAATTGACAGAAGTGAAATTTTGTAACCTTTACTTTTGGATACATGTGTGAATTTATTTTGCAGCAAGTAAAAGAAGATTTGGAGTCTCATGTTCGTCCAGTGTCATCATGCGTGGATCAAGTAAGACAAGTTGTTCTCACTGGTAGCGATGTACTATCTAGTGATGAAGTCACCACACTAGAAAAGAGCGGTCGTGCTTTGAAGACTAGGTTCGATAGAGCAGTAGACAGAACTGACAGACTGTTACGCCGTCTCATGGGAGCCAGCGATGAACTTAGCAAATTTAAGTACGTTATTATTCCAACTACATATAATGTATATGCAACCATTTAGATACTTGCTTATTATTAACATTGATCCTTTTTTGTAGGAACGAGATATCAATCTTTTCCACATGGTTGGACAAGGCACGCCGAACACTTGAGGATAAAGAACGATCACTTTCGAACTTGAACAAATTGAGCAGTAGTGCTGATCAGACCCGAGAATTTGTTAGCGATGTTATCGCTCACCAAGCTGATCTAAGATTCATCACAATGGCCGCTCAGAAATTCGTTGATGAAAGTAAAGAATATCTGCAAGTATTAAATGACTTCAGAACCAGTCTACCCCAGCGATTGCCACACAAAGAACCAGTCAGCAGCCAGAGTTCACCTGTGCGAAGTGAAGTCTCAATTGTTACAGCACAGTACAAGGACTTGCTTTCACGAGCTAACGCTCTTTCTGACAGGCTTTCGGGAGTCGGAGGCCGTCAACGTGATTATAGAGATGCGCTTGACAAAGCCAGGCAATGGCTGAAAGAAGTTGAGCCTAGAATACATCAGGTACTTTCAGAACAAGTGGCTGCTGAACCTAAACTAGTGGAAGACCAACTGAGTAAAGCAAAGTCATTAAACAACGAATTCCTGGCCAACGAACGCTTGGTAGACAGTGCGGAGAGCAATTTGAACGCACTGTTGAGATCCCTCGATGGTCAGCTCACACCTAGTGAAGCTAACCAACTTGAGGAACCTGTTCGTGAGCTGGAAGACAAGTATAAACAACTCGGCAATGCTCTGGCTGATAAATGTCAGCAATTGGATACCGCTTTGGTGCAAAGCCAAGGAGTACAAGATGCGCTGGATGGTTTAGTTATTTGGCTCAATAATGCTGAGAGTCAATTCAAGTAAGTAATGTTCACTGTTTTGTTTTGACTACATTTTAGGTTCATGTAACTGAACTCTGTAAAATTGCTTGCATATTTTGGAGTTGCAATTCACAACAATTGAAGAAAGTCTATCTATTGTAAAATATATTTGTGATGCTTTAATTTTGCAGAAACTTACAGAGGCCAGCTAGCCTTCAGAAAGAACGCCTTGAAGAACAACAAAAAGATCAACGTGTACTCCAATCTGATTTAGATAGTCACCGTCCCAGTGTTGACGCTATAACTGCAAGTGCTCATGAGCTACTGATCAACTCAAGTAACGCACGTGTTGCTAAACGTATTGAAAGTAAACTAAAAGATGTCCAAAATAGATTTGAAAAACTCATGGATAAATCTATCCGCCGTGGTGAATTCCTTGATGAGGTTGCTCAGGGTCTGGGTGAATTCAACGCACAGACATCCAAGTTTGATGCATGGTACGCTCATATTATCGAGATGCTGGAGTCAAGAGAATTAAGCAAATTAGGTGTGTCAGAACACGAAAGTAGAATGGCTCAGATAATTGATAAACGTGAAGATCAACGTGGTAACTTCGAAGATCTTATTAAAAATGGAAAGAATTTGGTCAGCAAGAAGGATGTTACTGATGCCGCTCCAATCAGGGATAAGATCAAAGCTCTAGAGTCGCAATGGAAGGAGCTGAACAGTCTCCTTGACGAGAAGCAGCGCCTGAGCAAATCTCGCGCCGAGCAACTTAATGCTTATGAAAAATTACGAGATCAAGTTATTGACTGGTTAACTAATACGGAAAATAAAGTGCAGAGATTACAACCAGTTGCAGTTGATGTTGATAAGCTGAAAAAACAAGCTGAGGAGTTGAAGCCTATTCAAAAAGAATACAGGGATTATGGCATTACTATTGACAAAGTTAATGACCTAGGAATATCGTATGATAGCCTGTTGAAAGAACGAGGCGAGAGTCCAACAAGAAGACGTGGAAGCACCAGTCCGACAAAAAGATCTAGCATTACTAGCCCACGTAAGTGTTTTACCAAGTGAAATTCAGATACACATTTCAGATTATGTTTTAAATATATTTGTTACCATTATCCACGAATCTCTTTCTATAATTCGCTATTCACACACTATCTTCTGGTTTTAAAATTGTGTAGCTCCGTTTTAAATTACAGATTGATACTAATGTATTATCAGATTTACAGACTTATGCCAATTTTGTAACCATCAACTCACACCATCTGCATATTATTGCTGCACTGCATTCATGTCATCGCACATCGTATTTGATTTTGTTTAATATTTTTTTTGTAGTACGTCGTACATCACAAGACCGTCGCTCACCATCCCCTACTAAGTCCTATGCGGTTCAAAGTCCGGTATCTCCAGGTGGTAGCAGTGGCTTCAGCAGCCGTCGATCTAGTCAAGATGGTTTCCACTTGGAGGAACTTTCACCAGTTCAGCAACAGCTTTCTGAAATTAACAACCGTTATAGCCTACTTGGCGTCAGATTGACAGACAGACAGACTGAGCTGGATAATCTTAAGGAAGAGCTCAGGAAACATCTTGATAACCTGAAAACGTTATCCCAATTTTTGGACAAGGTTAGTAGAATTGATCTTGTTTCTTAAACGCTATCGTCTATGTTCTCATCTATTGAAGATTTTATTACTCTTTTGTATTTTAGATACAACGCCAGCTGCCCAAGGAAATCATCCCAGCAACAAAAGAAGAAGCAGATAAGACAGCTAAACAGATCAAATTAGTAATTGAAGAAATGTATGAGAAACAGTCTCTGTTAGACAGTACAAGGACTCAAGTACGTGATCTTGTAAGACGTAAACACAACAGTGAGGGCACAGATAAGCTTAATGATGAACTAGAAGATGTTGCCAGCCGTTGGAAATCTATATCAGACAGATGCAAAGATAGGATCAAATTTTTGGAAGATATCAAAGAATTCCATGACACCTACGAAGGTCTCAATTCCTGGCTGGGCACCAAAGAAAGAATGTTGGGTGCCTTGGGCCCAATTTCATCTGATCCCAGAATGGTTGCAAGTCAAGTACAGCAAGTTCAAGTTCTTCGCGAAGAATTCAGAACACAACAACCTCAACTTGATCACTTGGCTCAAGTAGGAGACAATGTATTGGCTAGAGTAAACCCTGATTCCCCTGATGGTCAGAAGATCAACACAAAGCTGAACAGTGTCTTGCAGCGATGGGCAGATCAGCTTGGGCGACTGGATGAACGTGCCCAGAGCTTGGGTGATGCTGTTGATACAAGCCGCGAATTTGACGCCAGTCTTAATCGACTTCGTGATGCTCTGCAAGGAATTTCTGACAATCTTGACGATCTTCCGCTCGATAAAGATCCTGAAGAACAACTGCGAAAGATTGAAAATCTCGAACGTCAACTAGAAGGTCAAAGGCCACTCTTGGCAGATGTAGAAGCATCAGGCGCTCAATTATGTGAAGTGCTGAGTGATCCTGCTTCGAAATCCGAAATCCAAGGTAAACTGGCAGCTGTTGGAAAATTGTATAACAACCTACAAAAGAAACTAGATCACAGAAAAGCGGAGGTTGAAGGAAACCTACGCGGAGGTAGACAGTTTGAGGCATCTTGCAGCAAAACTCTTGGATGGCTGGCTGACGAACTTGGCAATATGTCGGAAAAACTGTTGGTATCTGCCGATCGAGAGATTCTGCAGCAACAGCTTGATCATCACGAGGTTAGTATCTCTATTTTTAAAACATAATTAGAAAACTAAATCAACAACTTGCATTTAGATAATTATATCACAAACACGAGTTTTCATTCGATTGACCTCGAAGTTACATTCGATATAATCTATAATGGTTCATTCAATTTTTTTACAGCCTGTTTATCGTAATGTAATGAGTAAAGAACACGAGGTAATAATGCTACTGAACAAAGGTCGTGACATGCTATCGCGATCCCAAAAAAGCGAAAACCGCTCCCTCCAAAGAGATCTGGAGAAGATGCACTCGCAATGGGACAGGTTGAAGAAAGACACCGTCGATAGACAAACTAGATTGCAAACATGTGCTGAGCATTGCAAGAAGTACTACCGAGCTCAGGATACGTTCTTGCCATGGCTAAGACAAGCTGAAGATAAACTTGATAGTCTCAAGCCAGCATCCTTCAAGCGTAAGGATATAGAAAAGCAGCTGAAGGAGCTGTCCTCTTTCAGAAACGAGGTGTGGAAACGTTCAGGTGAATTTGAGAATAACAAGACCCTGGGAGAAACGTTTGTTAGTGCCTGTGACATTGACAAAGACGTTGTAAAGAATGAATTGAGTGCGATGAAAACTAGGTGGGACAAATTGAACAATGGTAAGTAGTTTCTGGATAAATTATAATACTGTCGATGATTTTATCACTATTGATTTCTCATGATCAATAACTACTTCAATTAATTTAATCATATTTTGTCTTTCAGATTTGCTTGAAAGAACTCAATCCCTGGAAGACACTGCTCGCCATCTTACCGATTTTAGCGAAAATTTACGCGATCTTCAACATGGACTGCAACGTTGCGAAGATAAACTTGCATCCCACGATGCTCTTGGCGGAGCATCTAAAGATCCTAAACTTCTCGATAGGATTAAGGTAACGGTTTCTTAGCACCATGATAATAGAAAATTATGTTAGCTCGAACAGTCACATTGTTTATCAAACAATCATCTCTAAACTATTCAAATGGAATTATTTATTCTGGTCTGGTTTACTTTAACAAAATCACATTTCCTCAATTTTTCCAGAATTTACGAGAAGAAACAGCAAGCTTGAAAAAACCGTTGCAATCAGTAAGACAGCAAGCCAATGATTTAGTGAATGCCGCCGGTGATCAGGGAGTTGATGCGACGCACTTACAAGACGAAGTTGACAATGTCACGGACCGTATCGACGATTTGCAAGCTAAATTGGACGACAGATGTAGCGAACTCCAGAGTGCAGCTACAGCAGTTGCACAATTTAATGACCAAGTTAAGGGTGTTGTTCAAGATCTATCGGACCTTGAGAAGGAGTTGGAATCTATGAAAGCACCTGGACGAGACATCAAAGTTGTCCGTGGGCAAATAGAGGACGTTGGCAAGCTAATCAATAAGATCAATAAAGCTACTGACGATGTCGCTGATGCTGTAAGCTCTGGGGAAAGATTAGTTGACTCTGGTTTCGCTCCTGATACAGTTGCCACTAGAGATCAAGTTGAAACCTTGAAACGTCAACTTGGCAAGCTTGACGAGCGCGCACGAAACAGGGAAGAGGATTTAAATGCTGCTCTAAGTAAACTCCAAGAATTCTATCATGCACATGCTGATGTCATGGATGACATCAATGATGCCAACGAACAAGTACGCATGCTTAAGCCTGTAGGATCAGAAGTTGAGACTATACGAGCCCAACAAGAAGATTTCAGGAATCTGAAGGCAAATAAAATTGAGCCAATCGGTCATTCGGTTGATAATTGCAATCGACTCGGACAGTCACTTATCCAAAGCGCAGGTCGTGATGTTAACACTGGCAGTATTGAAAAGGATCTGGATAAAATGAATGATAAGTGGAACGATCTAAAAGGCAAGGTGAGTAGAAGGAGTGATCTAATTATTGTATACTTGAAGCCAATATTCTTAGTAACACTGGCCTAATTTCTGTCTGACCGTTGTCTAGTACGAATAACTTTTGCCATGGACAATTTTTATTTTAACATCCGTCAGTAGCATCAAGTAAAATGGAATAACGCTTCCGCCGATTTAAATCCCCATATCACTTGTTTTACACTACTGGAAATCTTCACAATTAGAACAATCTGTGAAATGTTTTACTATCATATCAAATATCTAATGATAATTTTTTCCTCGTTTTTATAGCTTAATGAAAGAGATCGCAAGCTGGACGTGGGTCTTCTGCAATCTGGAAAATTCCAAGAAGCACTGGATGGACTAGAAAAGTGGCTTGCTGATACTGAAGAAATGGTTGCTAATCAGAAACCGCCTTCGTCCGATTACAAGGTTGTTAAAGCACAGCTCCAGGAACAGAAGTTCCTGAAGAAGATGTTGATGGATCGACAGAATTCGATGTCATCACTATTTACGATGGGACAAGAAGTTGCGGGAGGAGCAGATTCTAAAGAGCGCAAAGTTATAGAAAAACAACTAAAAGATCTCATGGGTAGATTCGATAATTTGACTGATGGTGCTGCAGAAAGAATGGATGCCCTGGAACAAGCGATGGCAGTGGCCAAGGAATTCCAAGACAAGTTAATACCCTTAGCTATTTGGTTAGACAAGACCGAGAAGAAGGTAAAGGACATGGAACTAGTACCAACAGATGAAGAAAAGATCCAACAGCGTGTGAAAGAACATGATACGCTACACGATGATATTTTATCAAAGAAACCAGATTTCAGTGAACTGACAGATATTGCAAGTAATCTCATGGGACTTGTCGGTGAGGATGAGGCCGCTACATTAGCAGATAAACTCCAGGATGCTGCGAATAGATACGCTGCATTGGTTGAACGCTCTGAAGCACTAGGCAATCTATTGCAACGCTCTAGACAAGGATTGAGACATCTAGTTCTCACCTATCAGGATCTGCAAGCTTGGATGGAAAGCATGGAGGTTAGACTTTCAAAGTATCGTATATTAGCTGTCCACACAGAGCGACTTCTACAACAAATGGAAGATCTTGCTGATCTCACTGAAGAAGTTTCCACAAGACAGACAGAAGTTGATAGCACAGTGGATTCTGGACTTGAGCTTATGAAACACATCTCTAGTGATGAAGCTCTTCAGTTAAAAGACAAGCTTGATTCTTTACAACGACGATTCAATGATCTGGTGACCCGAGGCTCTGATCTTCTAAAACATGCTCAAGAAGCCTTGCCTCTAGTGCAGCAATTCCATGATAATCATAACCGTCTAATGGATTGGATGCAAGGAGCTGAATCAGCTCTACAATCTGCCGAGCCTCACGAGGAAGAAATTATTCGTTTAGAAATGGAAATATCTGAGTATAGGTTAGTTTTGGATAAGATAAATACAGTTGGACCACAGCTGTGTCAGATTTCCCCTGGAGAAGGTGCAGCAACAATAGAAGGTCTCGTGACTAGAGACAACCGGAGGTTCGATGCTATAGCTGAACAAATTCAGAGGAAGGCTGAAAGGATTCAACTGAGCAAGCAGAGATCCCTTGAAGTGATTGGTGATATCGATGACCTTTTAGACTGGTTTAGAGAAGTTGATGGACAACTACGAGAAGCAGAACCACCAAGTAGTGAGCCTGAAGTCATCAGAGTACAACTCAAAGAACATAAAGCTCTCAACGACGATATTTCCAGCCAAAAAGGTCGAGTCAGAGATGTTATTTCAACAGCTAAGAAAGTTATACGAGAGAATGCCCAGCATGAAGACACTTCGACAATCAGAGATAAAATGGAAGATCTGCGTGAGACTATGGAAATCGTTTCCGGTCTTTCAGCTGATAGGCTGGGTGCCTTGGAACAAGCTTTACCGTTGGCCGAGCATCTTCGAGATGCTCATGCCGGTTTAGTGAGTTGGTTGGAAGAAGCCGAGCAACAAGTAGCAATGTTACCCATGCCAGCGTTACGTCCTGATCTAATTGCCGTACAGCAAGACAAAAATGAACTTCTCATTCAAAGTATCAATGAGCACAAACCTCTTGTAGAAAAATTGAATAAGACTGGCGAAGCTCTTATCAAATTATGCAATGAAGAAGAAGGGGCCAAAGTACAAGAAATTTTGGATAATGATAATGCTCGTTATTCGGCCCTGCGTGCAGAGCTTCGTGGTCGCCAACAGACACTTGAACAAGCATTGCAAGAGTCTTCTCAATTCTCTGACAAACTGGAGGGTATGCTTCGTGCTCTTTCGTCAACTGCTGATCAAGTACACGGCGCTGAACCTGTGAGTGCTCATCCTCCTAGACTACGCGATCAGATGGACGAAAATAACGCTGTGGCAGATGACATTGCTCAAAGGTCTGAAGCCTATGCAGCGGTCAAGAAGGCTGCCAACGATGTCATCAACAAAGCCGGCAACAGAGCTGATCCAGCAGTCAAAGATATCAAACGCAAATTGGAAAAACTCAATCGGCTTTGGTCTGAAGTTCAGAAAGCCACTGAAGATCGTGGTCGAAATTTGGATGAAACACTGGCTATTGCCGAGAAGTTCTGGTCCGAGTTAAATGGAGTAATGGCTACATTGCGCGAACTACAAGATGCTCTTGCTGGACAAGCACCAGCCGCTGTTCAACCTGCAGCAATTCAACAGCAACAAGTGGCCCTTCAAGAAATTCGGCAAGAAATTGATCAGACAAAACCTGACGTCGAACAAGTCAGGGCTTCTGGACAAGAGCTGATGGGTCTTTGTGGAGAGCCTGATAAACCTGAAGTGCGTAAACATATGGAAGATCTGGATCAAGCATGGGACAATGTAACTGCGCTTTATGCACGCCGCGAAGAAAATCTCATTGATGCTATGGAGAAGGCGATGGAATTCCATGAAACACTCCACAATCTTCTAGAATTCTTGGAAGAAGCTGAGGACAAATTCGCTGCTATGGGCACCCTGGGTAGTGACATTGATGAAGTTAAGAAACAGATCAAGCAGCTCGCTGCTTTCAAAGCAGATGTCGACCCGCATATGGTGAAAGTTGAAGCTCTGAATAGGTAAGAATTAGTTTGTTTTTAATTCTGGTCCAAACAACAAAACCTATTGTTACCAATAGTGTGGGTTTCCCCTGAGATCATAGACACGATCACTGAATTATTCCTGTGAATATCAGGTTAGGTAATCTAATGTGATTGATCTAATTTATCTAATGTAAATATTTGTTTTTGGCGTTCCTGAAAACAGAAGTCTCACAAGGCAAGTCAATGTCTTTGTGTTACGTATATCGTTGCTGTAGTTAGAGCATGGCTTAGATTTATATTTAATAAATTTTTCTTCTAGCTTACTACATTTTCATTGCACGGTACATTATTAAACTTTCCTTGCTATATATCAATCCATCACATCTTCGATGGAATTATTCCGCCGCATAGAAAACAAAAAAATTTCAGGACCACTGTGTGTGAGACAAATAAATGTATTGTAACAAATAGAGAATCCCAACTGCGCTGCAGAAACTCTATCAGCTAAATAAGAACCACTTGATTATTTTCTTTGCTATTTGATGTCAACATTATTTCAATTTTTTTTTATTTAGCTTGGTGTTATAATGGTATTAGAATTTACCAGGAATAGAATAATTTTTAAACCGAATTTTTCTTTGCATTAGGCAAGCTGCGGAACTCACTGAAAGAACATCTTCGGAACAAGCAGCTGCTATCAAGGAACCGTTGGGTGCAGTTAATCGTCGATGGGACGGATTACTTCGTGGAGTTGTTGAAAGGCAAAGGCTGTTAGAAAATGCATTGCTGCGACTTGGACAATTCCAGCATGCCCTTGATGAGCTTCTAGTATGGATTGACAAAACTGATAGAACACTGGAAGATCTAAAACCAGTAGCTGGGGACCCTCAAGTGATTGAAGTTGAGCTGGCTAAACTCAAAGTTCTGGTAAATGATATTCAAGCACATCAAACGAGTGTAGACACTCTGAATGATGCAGGAAGACAACTTATCGAAGATGGTAAGGGCACTGCTGAGGCATCCACTACAGCTGAAAAACTTGGAACCCTCAATAGGCGTTGGCGTGACCTGCTACAACGAGCGGCGGATCGACAAAGAGAACTGGAGGATGCTCTTCGAGAGGCTCAGTCCTTCACAGCTGAAATTCAGGACTTGTTGTCATGGTTAGGTGACGTAGATAATATGATCGTAGCATCTAAACCTGTTGGTGGTTTACCAGAAACTGCGTCAGAGCAGCTTGAGCGGTTCATGGAAGTGTACAACGAACTGGAACAAAATCGACCAAAGGTAGAGACAGTTCTTCAACAAGGACAGGAATATTTGAAACGTGCCGGAGCAGCAAGTGCAGGTAGCTTGAATCACAATCTTAAAACCTTGAAACAAAGATGGGACAATGTTACGGCACGTGCGAGTGATAAAAAGATCAAATTGGAAATTGCTCTCAAAGAAGCAACAGAGTTCCATGATGCTTTGCAGGCGTTTGTTGATTGGTTAACAAATGCTGAAAAAACCCTAACCAACTTGAAACCTGTATCCAGAGTTATGGAGACCATTCTTGGTCAGATTGAAGAACACAAAGCGTTCCAAAAGGACGTTGGTGTTCATCGTGAGACCATGTTAAACCTTGACAAAAAAGGAACTCACCTGAAGTATTTCTCCCAAAAACAAGATGTTATCTTGATAAAGAATCTGTTGATCAGTGTGCAGCATAGGTGGGAAAGAGTTGTTTCAAAATCTGCTGAACGTACCAGAGCCTTGGATCATGGTTACAAAGAAGCTAGAGAGTTCCATGATGCATGGTCTAACCTAATGAATTGGTTAGATGAGACTGAAAAGACCTTGGATGAAGTAGCTGCTGATGGTGTGGGTGGAAACGACCCAGAGAAGATCAAATCTCGACTGAATAAACATCGTGAAGTGCAACGTGCTCTCAGCGGTAAACAGGGAGTCTATGATTCTACCATGAAAAATGGTAAAACCCTGAAGGATAAAGCACCCAAGTCCGATGAAGCAGCTTTGAAGGAACTTCTAAATGAGTTGAAAAACAAATGGACCACAGTTTGTGGAAAGAGCGTCGACAGGCAAAGAAAACTTGAAGAAGCATTGTTGTTCTCAGGACAATTTAAAGATGCAATTCAGGCATTGCTTGAATGGCTTAGAAAGGTTGAAAAGCAACTGTCAGAAACAGGTCCGTTACATGGAGACCTTGACACGGTGACAAATCTCTTTGAACAACATAAATCATTTGAAAAAGACTTGGCTTCACGTGCCTCTCAAATGGAATCTGTAATAAGAACTGGTCACGATCTTGAATCTAAGGCGACTCCGGAAGATGCGTCAACAATCAGGTCCCAGCTTACTGAAGTTAATTCTCTTTGGGATACTGTCACTCGCTTATCTTCAAACAAGACTTCTCGTTTGGAGGAAGCTCTTAGGGAAGCTGAACGTCTTCACAAGGCTGTTCACGTTCTTCTTGAATGGCTGAGTGATGCTGAAATGAAACTTCGATTTGCTGGACAATTACCCGAGGATGAACAGGAAAGTAGGAATCAACTAATGGAACATGAGAAATTCCTTCGTGAACTTCAGTTTAAGGAAGTTGAGAAAGATGCCACTCTAGAATTGGCTCATGTTATTCTTGCCAAGGCTCACCCTGATGGTGCAGCAGTAATCAAACACTGGATCACAATCATTCAATCCAGGTGGGAAGAAGTTTCCACATGGGCTCACCAGAGAAACCAGAGGCTCGAGACTCACATGCAAGGCCTACAGGTACATATTGCAATTACAATAAACTTACAACATATTGATTGCATCTGCCAACGGTAACAATATAGTCAGTGAAATTACATTATCATCTTAATGTTTATAGGATCTTGACAACCTTTTGGAGGAGTTGCTTGAGTGGCTCGGCGGATTAGAAAATACATTGAATATCTTGGAAGCTGAACCACTTCCTGATGACCGTGCAACTCTAGAAGAGTTGATCACTGATCATCGTGAGTTCATGGAGAACACGAGTCGAAGGCAAAACGAAGTCGATCGTGTATGCAAAGCTCGTCAGGTCAAAGCTGTTAAAGATGGTCGCAAATTCTCAAGACCCAAATCAACAACACCAAGGTACAATTTTTTCCACATCATTCCCAAATTTTCATCGCACGTTATACTTTCTATTTAGAAATAGTCATGTCTTGTACTTGTGTATTAATTATAATTAAATCTGATGTCATGATTACAATAATTTGATAAATTAGAATAATAATGACCATACTGGATTCAACGTGCATTCAGAACAGTTTCAATAGTTTTTTTTTTTTTTTATGATGGTGAATAAGAGCAATGAAATGCTGTTGTTTTGAAAATCTGTTTTGTCAACAGAATGTTAGTTTACTCTACATAATTAAACTACTATATTGAAATTGCTTTTTGCTTGCGTTTTGTGTGCATACTGCACGTGTTTTTCTTTTGTCTTTGTTTTGGCACTGGCTTACTTCACCAACATCAGTAAGGACCACTACTATGACTACGAGTATGAGCAACCACCACTACGGAAGCAAAGGTTTGTCGTCAGAAATAATTTTTTGATGAGTTCATCAAATTTTTTTTGATTTATAAAACGACATTCGTAATTTCAGAGTCATGCATCTTTGTGCGCATCAATTATTAGTATAACATGTTTCATATAATAAAATCTGAAATAAAAGATTATTCTAGACATGTTTAGGATTCAAATTATTGATTGAATGAAGACAATTTTTCTTCATGCTTGAATCAGGTTTGAAGATATCATTTCGTTAATTTCATGTCGTTTTGCTACCTTCTAGTTTCAAAGGAAGCCGAGACCTCGCTCAGGGCCCACGGCATGGAAGGTATTACCTCATGTGTTAACTATTACTCTTTTAAACAATATACACCAACACTACCTACAATGTCTTGATAAAAAATTTTATTTATTTGCACCGCTTATGCAGAAGTCTTAACTCGATATCAAATATTAGATGTTGCACGAACGTACTAACGTCTTGTTAGTTCATATATTTTAATAAATTTTAATTAGTTTTATAATTTATTTAACCATTATTCATGCACCGCAAGGATATCAGGAAGAGGATTAGCAAATGTACAAACATGTCATTTGGTTTTTTCTGCTCTTTTTGTTTTTCTTGCGTAACTGATGGTATTTTACTTAAGATTTTATTCAAGTTATATTTGCCTTGTGGTTATATCTACAATATTTCATTACGTTCAGTATCATTTTGATATGATACCTTCGCTGAACACATACACAATTTGAACACTGCCTGACTCAGTGCATCGAGAAACTACTCGTTTATCCAAACAGTTTTTGAGTAGTGTGTTTTGAGTGATGTGACGCATGTTCTTGTTTAGCCGAGCCAGTCCAGGTCGTGAGAGAACCCCGGACCCTTCATTACCACACATTGGTCCACGCTTCCCACCAAAAGGAAGGTATGTCATCGTATCTTACTTTTAGAAACTATTGTACTTTCGTATTATTATGTCCATATAATAGCGATTATTATGTAGTAGCGTAATATTTATTTGGAGTTATGGTTGAGGAACGTGTGTGTGTCTTGTTGAGTTTACGGGCCTTCTTCGGTTTGGGTTTATAACTACTTTGTTTGAACAATAATTTTTTCACCAAGAAATGCTTAAGATTGATTATAGTAATAAACTTTGTTCTAGTGAAATTCGGAAGTGCAAAACTTATTGCCTAATCATAATAGTTTGTACAAAGTTTGTATTTACAAGTAACTTGCAAATTAGCGAAAGGAAATTTTTAAACTTGTAAATAATGTTACTCTACAAAATGTGATTGAAATCGAGTGATCAGTTTGGAACACATCAATGTGTGAACTATACATCCAATATGTTGTACTCGTTCTCATCAAATCATTTGTAACATTTATGTTTAATCAAATCTGAATACTTTACAAAATGTAGTAAGCATAGGCAGATTTTGAGTCACCTCTTCCTTACTAAAACTTTCCTGCATTTTGTCCTAAATAAGTAGCAAGGCAGCTGAACCAGAGTTCCGAAGTCCAAGAGTTAAGCTTCTCTGGGACAGATGGCGGCATGTATGGATGTTGGCATGGGAGAGACAACGCAGACTGCAAGACAAATATAATTATATTCAGGAACTCGATCGTGTCACCAACTTTAGCTGGGATGATTGGCGCAAGAGGGTAAGTTGCCATCCCAATTATCAATACTCTCAAAGTTTGTGTTGAATTGATTAATGCAGAAAGAGCTCTAATCATATTGAATCATTTTACTTTCACAGTTCCTGAAATTCATGAACCACAAAAAATCACGCCTCACAGATCTGTTCAGAAAAATGGACAAAAATAATGATGGACAAATTCCTCGTGAAGACTTCATCCAAGGGATTATGAATACTAGTAAGTGATGTGATTGTGTAGTATCAAACTAAATATGGCATACAATAACAACATTGACCAGTCAGATATGAAATACATCGTTGAGGTTTATTTTATTTTAATACGTATGTATTATTTTTCTAGAATTCGAAACCTCGCGGTTGGAGATGGGAGCTGTAGCAGATCTTTTTGATCGTTTCGGCAAAGGTCTGATCGATTGGAAGGAGTTTATTGCTGCGTTGAGGCCAGACTGGGAGGAACGAAGACCTCCAAATGATACCGATAAAATTCATGACGAAGTCAAACGGCTCGTCATGCTTTGCACTTGTAGACAAAAGTTCAGAGTGTTCCAAGTTGGTGAAGGAAAATATAGGGTATGAACTTCTTTGTACATTCTTTATTCGTTGATATTTAACAATTTTTTAAACTAACAGTTTCGAGCACATCTATTACAAATCACAGAAAACTTAAGTATTTATTGAAATTCCCGTTAGCGAAGAAAATTAATTAATATTTTATATAATGAATTTTTACAGTTTGGAGACAGCCAAAAATTACGTCTTGTCCGGATTCTTCGTTCTACTGTTATGGTACGAGTCGGAGGTGGTTGGGTAGCGTTGGACGAATTCCTTGTAAAAAATGACCCTTGTCGCGGTGAGTTTTTGTCATATATTTCTGATCAATTTAATTTTTACAATATTTTATCGACCATTTTATTTGAAACTGAATTTATGCTGGTTAGTCATCATATTTTCCGTTTCATTAAGCAATATTATGGAAAATTATTGATCAGCTTCTTTGATAGCAATATAACGTTGAGTTTTTTTTCTATTGTAAAGTCATATTAATTCGATAAATATTGTTTGGAAAATAAAATGCCTGCTAAATTGAAGCTAAAATTGTCTTGCAAAACATATGACCTGCTTTTAATATTTCAACGGCCAAAAAATTAACTCAATTTGTACAAGTTCAGACCGATTTAGCTTGGTACAGCAGTATCGTACAACTTCTTGTTTATTTTTGAATTGCTATGTAACAAGAATCTGACATTATATTTACCATCTTATATGCGTCTAAAATTAGATTAAAAGATTTGTATTCATGCATAACGATTTCACCCAGTACCATGATATTTACGAAGAAAAGAAACGTGATTTACTATTCCCGCTCCCCTATCAAGAGGCACGTTAAAATATTTAGTTATGGTTTTAAGACTGTCGTGTTACTTGTTAGTTTTGAAAACCATTTCTCGTGTTTTATTTTAATAAATTAATTATTCCGTATTTTCTGTTATATTTAACATTTCTCATGGTTCATCAGCATTCATTTGCTCCGCTCGAATAAAAACAAAAACATTTTGCTAACTCTTAATTTTAATAATAACATATACTCACTATTTAATGTGAGATCGTAATAATATCTAATTACTATACTTTTGAAACATTTTGAAATGTTTTTGTGCCTGGGCTCTCATAATAATAATATATAACATGATAGTGCGTTTGTGTGTATGATCTCAACTCCTGAGGTAACAACAAGAGTAATTTTTATTAATCACAAATAATCACCAGCTGAATATAAATATGGGGACATAAATGGAGAAAGTGTGTGTTTATTATATTTGCTTTTGCTTAGCTTGTTGCTGAAATTTTGGTTCTTAGTTCTCCTATCTAACTTGGCCAATCACAGTTGATAGAAAATGGTATCAATTACAAAAGAAGATTTGTGTGGTTTATTTTCACTGATTTATAATTCAATTTATATTGCCTAATTCGATTTTTTTTTAACGATTAAAAATAATCAGTAACACTGCCTACAGTTTGAAATTGATCCAGTTATTGAAACTTGTTTATGCTTTGAGACTCTTATTTTGGTTTGAAATCTTAAATTCTGAAAATGCACTTGAGTTACATTAAAGGAATTAGAAGTTCGAGATCCAGAATTGAGAAATTATTATCTTTCTAACGCAATCTTCTTTTGGGAGAAAACTAAATAAAAGCAAAAAAAGAATTGTAGTTAATTGTGATATTGTTGATAGACCCCATACTAACATGAACTTTATTGCTTTCTCTCACTCCACCCTCCTTAAACCCAATCGTGCACCTTCCAAAACATAATTATTACTAAATATTAATCATTGATTTAATATCTGATAATTATGGTTGCTTTTTATTCCTCAAATCAACTGCAATGCATGATCTTATATTTTTAATTTCACCGTATGCCGTTCACCGTACTATTTCATCACATTAAATCATTTAGTTTTTTTAATGCCAATACCGGATCCTAACAAACCTGAACAGCACGAGGGCTGGTGCCCACTTGGTAAGAGTGTTGTGCATGTCATTATTTTATTCACAACTGATATGCCAAGCTTTATAGCACAAAAAAGCAATGTTATCCTTTAAGCTGAGCACTAAATTTTGGAAACGAAAGATCTATGATTGATTGATGCAAAAAATATGCACAGTGCTATTGTCTCCAGCACATTTATTAATTTTTTTTTTTTTCAAATCAATTATAACTCCAACTGACAAAGTTGATACAACGATATTGAACTAATACCATATCATGTACATGGATTTACCTCAAACGACCGTGTAAATAAGCAAACTACATCTTATCATCGTTCAGGTTTTAAATTAGTAAATTGCAAATAGATATTATAGCATTGTTGATTAATGGGACCTACCAAACTCCTAAAAGATCTCATAACTCTAATTCTATTTGGTTATTAGCATTAATTGACATATCAGCTGTGAAGTCATAAGTAATTTACGTTGCATGTTCATACAATAATTTAATTGGCATTTAGTAGTTTATTTGTTTTTTCAATAATTATTTGTGTCCGAAGTTTGTGTTTTCCAGAACTTAGGTAATGTTACGTTTAACCGTTTGTCGAGTTATATCTCAAGGCGCGTTGCAACAAATACGTTTATATTCAATTCCTGACGACTGAGAGTATTGCATTGTCAAAAGAGTTATTTCGTTGTAGAATTAGAAGATGTGTTTCCCATTAATAATCTGTAAAACAGATTATCTTCTTCTTTTGTCCATGAAAAAAGTAGTAGAGCACATTTAATTACAGTGTGTAGTGTTGTGGTGACTGCGGATACAGGACATTTTGAATTCATTATCAATTTCCATGCAACGGTAGTTGGGAGCAAAAACGTTTTAATGTTCTTCGTACATATTCTAATAGTTTTAAGTTT
Source organism: Neodiprion lecontei (assembly GCF_021901455.1). Classification (NCBI taxonomy): domain Eukaryota; kingdom Metazoa; phylum Arthropoda; class Insecta; order Hymenoptera; family Diprionidae; genus Neodiprion; species Neodiprion lecontei. The sequence continues at coordinate 37,823,408 of NC_060262.1, forward strand.
TCATTCGAGATAATGAAACAAGTTTTGGTATATTCTAGCAGTACAACAATATCAAATATTTTACCTATATTTCATATCAGTGCCCTAGTTTAAATTCATCACATGGTACAGTTTGCGAACTTGAGAATTGTGTTTTATTTTATGTAATATATCTGTTTATTTATTTATTTATCTTCTCCAACCAATATATGTAGCATGGTGTTGGAGTTGGACATGGATTTTATAATAGAGTATTTCAGTTATGTTTGATAGAGTGTTCTTATCATATTGTAACATGAATCTCATCCACAAGATGGTTTGTAAAACGAACTTCACGTTTCAAGATGATAGGTATAATGTAGTAACAATAGCAATACCAGTCCGTATTACAGAATATATAATGTGCAAATTTATTGAAACTATATATAATATAGTAAAATTAGCATAGAATCAAACGTAAATCAAATAACGAAACTGTAATACAAACTGATATATCATTTTTCAATATCCCTAATTATTTATATCGTACTTAAGTTTTTCCTTTATTTTATTCTAAATTTGTTGTTTTCTTTTTTCCTTTTATCAATCCAATACACATACACATACACTACACGCTATCTTCTACGGTTAAACTCTTTTATCTCTCCTCATCTATTCAATTCTTATACCAATTTATTCAATTTGCATGCCTCGGTATTGTAAATTTGTAAAATATCTACTATATTATGCTATACTAACTTTTTTTTCATATTCTTTGTTTCTTTTCATTTCGTTTCGTTATTCTGTAAAAATTTTTCCCTTAATTATGTATAATTGAAATTATTTCCTCTCTATATCTGTTCTTTGTAAAAAAAATATTTGGCACTTCCTACAATCCTTGGCATCCCGTAACGCCTTCCTACTAACTGCGTGCACGCAACACACTCTAGCCAAGGGAAGGACGAACATTGAGCTACGGGAACAGTTCATACTGGCAGATGGCGTCAGCCAGACTATGACAGCGTTCAGGTCCAAACCGAGTCCAACCTCGACCCTGCAACGTACGCCAATATCCTCTGCTGGGCCCATAACTAAGGTAATAATGACAGACCCATGAAATATCCTTTCATCACGGTCAAGCATCAGAAATCAAACCTGCTGATCCATTGCCTCTCATTCACATTACTGTAATCGCAATGATAATGACAGTTAAAGACCGAAGAAACCATTTGAAAAAAATTTATTTCCGTGCGCAATAAATTTTTTTCACATGTATATCTACGACCTATAATTTCATTTTAAACTTGGCAAGTATGAAAGCTTGATTTATTTTCAACAAAACAATTATTACACTGAACTGCTAATACTGCAATTAAATTACAGATGAGTAAAAGGTTCTTGCCAAGTTTCAATATGTTATCACACTTTCATGAACGAGTTTTTTTTTTCTCTAATTTAACTGACGTATATCACACCGCATATTCATCGCATTTTCACAATCTCTTCGTTCTCTCTAACTGAGGTACGTGGCCCCAAGAAGTTTCAGCATTTTCTGGTGAGTACATTATTCATGTATTACAAGTTTGCAGGATCACTTTGCATGAGCACGGTTGATAAGTATACGTATATTGGTAGTTGTATGTAGTTGCTTTGTTATGACTTGTCACACTTGGGTATGTCGTGTTTATGATAAACTCAAGAGTTTTTGGGTACTATTGGTAAGGAAAGAATATCGTTGGTATATCATTTTCAGGACAACACTCACCACAGATTGCGTTAAAACCTCAGGAGATGTGATTTCAGCGTGATGATTAAGTTGAATAGGTTTCATTTTTTTTTCCACAAATATTGATAAACCGGCACAGATGCACTTTCTTTAAATGTGTGAATGATCAGGTCAAATATTATGGTAGCATCCTCACAGACATTGATTAACATTACACCATCTTCCAAATGCCGTTAATTATACTTGCATTATAATGATTCAAATTCTTTGTACTCAAGACACAAATTCAAGTATAAATATAACACTTCAGGATCTTCATTATTTCTCACACTTGAATGTTCACTGTCGAATTCATTTTATTGACAATAAGTGCCAAATGATTGATAATCGATATCTAATTGATGAGCTTACCGTAACAAGAATAGCATTCTGGAAGTTTGTAATCAGATCAGAATCAGATAGGAAAATAAAAAACAACGTTTAACAATATGCCGTCAGAGAGATACTCTACAAAATAGACACAGCGTTGTAAAACTTTTGGTTTATGGTACAGCGGAGGAGTTCATGAACCAGCTGATGCCGATATTTGAGAGTTTGAGGCAAAAGGAGGATCTCCCGTGCTCATACCCTCTCCACATGCACGCACCCTCTTACCACTGGGTAAATAATGAATTCTGTCTTCCATTCTGTCGTCCGTGTGATCATTTATTGTTTTGTTTTTCGTTGCTGTCCGTGTGAGCCTGCGATTTGCATCTACTAAAATAGCGTGAATTATTAGCAAATTTCCTGTTTATTGTGATCCTAAAGAAACCAGGGTAGAATTTATGTGAAATTTTTGCCATGCTCTTGTCAATGAACACATCAAATAATTTTGAACATGATGAAAATTGTTTATCAATTTTGTAACAGATAGAATTTCTTCCAGCCAAACTCATTATTCTCTTTCTGAAAATTATTAGTTGACCAACTGTGAAACTTAATTAAATAGACTGCATCATAGCTTATTAGAATTGTTATCTATTTATCGCAAAAAAAATGTCCAACAAAATTCTACTGTGGTAATTCTAGGACGAAGCAAACTTGAGAGTAACAACATAAGTTTGGGTTTGTGGTTTTGAGGAAATACTGCGGTATAGTATTATCAACGCTCAATATTATCTGTAATACGCAGATACTTGTGCAATGTATTCTGTTTGATTGTGTAGAATCGAATGTATGTTATGAATCACCATTCCAATCATTTATAGCATTATTTTGATTTATTTTGTTTCCACTATTATTTACCTGGTTTGAGTACTATTTGTTTGAATGCCTCGAAATACTTCCTTCTATTGTGTTCCCGTCCTAAGCAACGGACATACCCATATTGGACTCTTAGCATGGATGGGTAACGATCATAGAATTTCCATGTATTGGTTTTGACATCGACTAGTTCCTTTAGTGGTATATAAATTCGGGCCTGCTCTTATGTTTCCTCTTTTCAAATGAAAATTTCAACGTGCAGTGCAATGGAAAAGTTCAACAGTGGCAAAGAAATTCAATATTATTGACCTTGTAAGATATTGTCAAGGACTTTCAAAGATAAAAACCAATTTCACAGCATGTTTGGAAACATTTATTTCTTGGACATGCTACCATTACAGAACTTGCCCATTGTTTTAGAATGCGACTATAAATTGAGTAGAGAATATTCTTGTTTTTCAAACTTTTTAACTATATCCTGTATTAATGCGTGGATAGTGGCGTTGATCGGAGACACCTCAAATCACCATAAACTACTGTATCTCTCCCAGCTCCTTATGGTAAGTTAGCATGTATTTGGTAGATTCCGATTCTCAGTTTTAATTATGGTAAAAAGTAGTAAACCTTTTTTTTTCAAGTATTTCATTGACCTATTTTGAATTAAGATCACATAAGTTGATCAGATTGATATCTCAGTAACATCTTCATATTCAATTTTTATAATTTTTTTTAAATCCTAGTTTTATTTCTAAGCAATAAAAAAATGTATATAATACCAGTACTACTACTATGACTGGTACTACTAGTATTACTTGACACGTCATATATTCTCGCTATACCATAAATAAAATTGAGCCTTTTCAAACGTCAAGTAGTACGAGCAGTGGGTATGTACATACAGTTTTAATTAACATTTTTTTCCACTTCTTATTATAATTTTAAATGTAAAAAGTGGGAAATTATCCAACATGAATATACTTGTTTTAACAATAGTACCTAAGTGACGATTGACGTATACTTCCAAAAATATTATTACTTGGACATATCAATCAATATACATTGAATAAACTGATAGCAAATGATTTTCTCTTCACTGTAGTAACAGTCCCAAATTAAACGCATTTAAAGTATAATACAACTAGTAATGAAAGCATAATAGTACTGAAAACAATTTCTTGACTTCGGAAATATACCTGTATTCATAAACGATCCGTTTTGTTACAGTAAATATGGATTGTGATACACATTAGCTTAAAATTCTATTTCATACTTAATTATGGTTCTAATTTATACAACTGAGTTAGGTGCTCCGTAAGAAAAAAGAGCTTCTTCATAATCGCAAGTTAAAAATAAAGCATTTCAATTGCGAAGTATATAATGTCAATACTTACTTCCAATCAATTACTGCTGTAAATAAATAATAAAATATCATAGTGTAGTAGACTGTCACAGTTAACAAAAATGTGTTAAGAAGAATGAGTAATATTTGAATGATAATTTCGACTAATTTTGTTCTAAATTTCAGTTGTTTTATTTGATTATATATGTACATTTTTATGCTGTAAAAGCTTAACTAATAGCTTCTAATGATCCAAACTAAGTCAAATCATTGAAACATCTGTTAATTACCACGTCTAGGTGAGAGAGCGTAGTGCACGAAGTACACCTATGGGTCAAACACGTGCATCGAGAACTTCGTTGAGCGCCGGAACACCTGACAGTCTTAGCGACAACGAAAGCTCTTTCAGGCCACCAGCACGAAAAACTAGTACACCTTACAGAAGTACTTTAACCCCAGGTAAATGGATTATTCATTTCATGCTTTGAAAAACCGAAATTTTTACATCGCAATTTAAAGTGCCAATTATTGACGAAACATTTTATCAGATGAAGCTTTCAATTTTAATGGACCGTGTGTGAATGTCTGTATATTTAAATGTTTCACGAAGATATCTATTTTTATGTGACAAATTTTTCATTCCAGGAGGAAGCCGTCCGTCAAGCAGGCCAGCATCTCGACCAGCGAGTCGGCCGAGCAGTCGACCAGTTTCCAGACAAGGTAGCAAGCCTCCAAGCCGCTATGGATCAACTCAATCCTTAGACAGTACTGGTAAGCATAAAGTGTTTGGTAGAGTTTCTGAAATATTTACGAACAACTTGATAGACAGGTGTTACAAATGAGACGTTTTTTTAAAATTTCGCAGATGAAGGTACACCAAGTCGCATTCCACGTAGAACTGTGGGTACCACAGGTAATACGCCAACATCCAGTCGTCACAACAGTATTTCAGGTAGAAGACTAGGGGCTCCAGTTAACGGATCTAGTTCACGTCCACGAACACCTACCGGCCTCATCAGCCCCGCTGGTGGTGCAACCTCCAGGTTTGTAGAGGATTTTCTTCACCAGTATTCATAATTATGAAGTAAAGAAAGCCTGCAACAATTTAAAGAAGACTAACTGTCATTGCATTACCTTTAGTTACTTGTATTAATGACGTAACATGCTAACTGCATTTATTGCATAAGCATTATAAAAAAAATCCCTCTTTACCCTATATATTCAGAAAAATAACAATCTCTTTAACTTAACAAACATTTTTAGAAACATTAATATTATTAATTGACATTAATACAGCAGATACAATGTATGGGTTAAAGACTAAGTTATCTCATGCAATATATGCATTTCTAAGTTGACTTCTGAATTTTGTGCAGTGTGATTTTTCAATATGTATCCTGACCACACCATTTTTCTTTTAATCACTTTTCATTCATTTTATAATTCATTGTTCCAAGATTGAATCTTCAGTAAATTTGATGGCGGTTATACAAGTCAACAAACGGTTGATAAATAACGAATTGACAGGCCTTAACACGCAGCTAATAAAATTTTTAGGTTCGGCTCAATGAATCGAGCATCGAGTATACCAACCCTGTCTGGTGTCGGAACACCAATTAGGTAAAGAACAATGATAAAATATTACCTGATTCTTCACGGATGATTCTATTCATCATGTATTATACACGGGTTCGGGTTGTGTACTATATGTTGCAAAAAAAGTGTATTTGTTAAGCTGAGGGTTGTTATGAAAATGTCGCATTACGAGGCAGTCAATCTACTCTATTGTAGAAAGCAATCGGTCCATAAACATACAGTGTTGGTGGTGGTATTACTCGTTGCATTATAAATTTATATTATGAATTTTTTTTAATTTGCTTTGAACTTGCTTTGTTTTATGAAAACATGAATCTTCATGCATTATTATAATAAATACCAAATGTGCTTCGATCTTGTACACCTGCAATGTACACACTATGCAATGTCAATATTCATCATTAATATAATGGAAAACTAATTTCAATGTGGTGATGGGTTTAGCCGCTCTAGGATCCCGGTTTACGTTGGACCAGAAATAAAATCGCCCCAGTCTACAATCAGCAATATTTCAACTCATTCAACACAAAGCAACCAATCCACTATTTCTACTGATTCCACTGGGTATGCCTGATCGCATGTCTTCCAATGAAATAGATTCTTTTTTCTTGCTGTTTACTATGTTTTTCTTGCTTAGAATATTCACACAGATTTTGCTGAGAACATTTTGCAGTCTTTTATCTTTGACAAAAATCCTTACATTACAAAATATAAATGTTTACCACTAAACACAAATTAGATTGAACTGACAATCTTTGTAATTTTGATAACATTCTCTGAAATATGCAATCAATCTTGATACTAAATAGAAGTAGAAGGCTGTAAACATAGCCAGATTTCAATGAATACGTTATGCCACATTTTAGCATGACAATGCATGCACAAGTTTTGATGTCATGCTTATCTGTACTATTTCTTTTGAAAACCAGAGCTTGAAGTGGATTCAACAGATATTTTGCATGCTAAGATTATTGTGACTTGTGTCGTTGAGTGATGATTTGTTTTTTTATATCGGCTTTACCGTCTCTTGTGGAATGATGTCATTTGACTATCTGTATATACAGGATTTTAGATGTTGATTCGTAGAACGCTACTGTATATAAATTACTATAATAGAAACCACCTTTTTCTCAGAATATATAATTAGAGAATGAGTTTCTATGGCTTTGAGCTTACCTTCTGTCAATTAACACTAACAATTTCTTTCCGCAATGCTCAGGAGCAGTTCCATCCGTACAAGTTCGGCAACTAACATCCCCTCGACCGTCAGGCAAACAAATAGGTAAAATTTGGAAATATTGATTAATCAAAGTGATCAATGTACGGCCAACTTATCCCCAATTTCCAAGTAGTGCAGTAAATACTCATTGGTCAGATTATCTTTAGCATTTTTTACATTCATGTATTCATTTGATGTACATATTTTCTACCAATTTCATATTTGGTATGGATTCATACTTTTGCTCTGATGAATTCAGAATACCATTATTGGGTACGATTTTTGGATCCAAACGAAAGGTGGAAACGGGCTTTTGCTGTATGGAAAAAACTATAATGAAATGTATGTCGCTATACTACAACTTTGACTTACAAGTCAAGCTTTTTGAATTTTGTTTATAATTTGTATTTGTACATAGTTCACTCGTACTCATTGTTGAACAAAAATAGCAGCAAACTTCGTGACATGTACAAATAAATAATCCAGTACAACATTTTTCGTGTACAAAAAAACTGGAATATTTACAGTATAAAATTCTAACAGATTCCAACATACTTCACTACTTGTGATTGCCATTGTAAACACAGGTGCCATCAGAAATTTCATTGTCGTTAATACTATAAATGATAATTTAGGACACGGACACCATCCAGCGGCTCCAGTACGCCACTTCCGCCAACGTCAAAACTCGCTCGAAAACCATCTGGGGCATCCGATACGTCTGTATCCTCAACTCCAGGAATAAAAAAAGGTGGCAAGGTGCCAACACCGATCGAGCAACGGGCTCCGTTCAGGCTTTAAAAAGCATAATTAACTGCTTGTGCGCTCTTGAAAGAAAAGAAATTTTTTTAACAGATTACTAGAAACTACCGTGTAAAGTATATCCCAGTTTGGTAGGAAGTCTGGATTCTATAAACGAGCAAAAACATTATTATAAACGTTGCAGACCACGAAAAAATATATTTAAAGTCCGTAACATCGGACTTTACATTGTAAAAAATAATTTTGCAAATTTGGTGATCAAAGATCATCATAATTCTTCAATTGCTTGTACTATTTGTCCGCAAAGAATTAGGGAAAAAAAAAATAAAAAATTAACAAAGAAATTGAAAACAATGTACTGTTATATGCAAGGTATTCAAAGATAGGCTGATAAAGACAATTATTAGATAGTTATGAAATTATATTGAGGCATAATATCGCGTTAATAAAAAAAAAAATACATGATGATTGCGTGAATTATATTGAAAATATAATTGGGGTAAACGCGCATTTCGTCAATTATTAATACTTAAATCTAATTAATATCGTATCAGCTTTGCAGAATCCTTGTTTAAACTAATCATTCATTATTGAATACAAAGAAAAAGTATGAGTTTATTTAGTCTTGACACCACTCGAGCTTAAAATAGTTATCTCATTATTTATTTAAAAAAAACTGAAAAAAGGTAACTAATAAAATACATGTGATGTGTTCTGAAAGTAATTCCTTTCCATCTAGAATGTCTAAAATAGTTTGTTTTCTTGTGGTTTTTATACACGATTTAGCTTACTTCACAATGAAAGAATAACACAGAGAAACGAAATTATCGTGACATTACAGTTTGGAATATATTGCCAACCCAGTAGAGTGTTTTTTTTTTATTTTTTTTTTTTTTTTACGTTCGACTAAAATTAGTTAGCTAGGTAGAGAATAAGGTGTAATTATCTGTAGCGTATGGCGTGAAGTTTCGGTTCGGGGTATTCAACACATAAACATCTAATTTACGGAAACTTCTCTCTACGATACAATGTTTACATTTTATTGCATATTAATTTTAACAAATTAGATAATTAAGTCTGGCGCACTCACGTTCTTCGTCAAAGAGTTAATATTAACAAACTTGATCTAGTTGTCCTAGGTATTCTTTTTACAAATGTAACAATATTCAGTAATAATTCTCTTAATTTTATATTAATATATTCACCGAATATTATTTAATGCCACTATTCTTCTTCTGTCGCAAATAGGTTGTATCTTCTATATTTATATATACTTAGAAGAACGCTGTTAGTTTTTTTTTTTTTAATTACTATTATTATTTTTGTTTTCTTTTGTCGAAAGATACGTGACTGCTCAAAACTGCATAAAGAATATGAGAAAAAAAGCAAAAATAAATGGAATTAATTAAATTTATGCAAAAGAGAATTTGGGTGAAAAACTCCTATAAAAATAATGTTACGAAAAAGAGAATTTATTATGTAAATATTGGTTGGTTCTCTTATTCTATCGCGAAATTATTTACAAAAGTTAAATGATGTTAGCAAGTTTCGATGCTAAAAATGGGGAATGAAAAATGAAAAGTATATCAAAATCAAACTTAGCTTTACGTTTACGTTGCACAAATTATACAAATAATTTGTTCTCAACTGCGTTGTGACGCCGCACTCGAACGACATCATAACGCAACATTGGCAAGGATATTGCTAGATTTACGGATTAGATAAGACAAGACGGTTTTGTCTGAAACAGTAGAAAAACGTGCCTGCCTGTGCGGTTTTAGATAAAACCAAAAAAAAAAAAGACATTTCCATTTTTTATATAAAAAAATATATAATTAATATAATAGAAGAAACCCTAATATTATTATCTAATATAATTAATGTATTAACAATCATCATTTATATAATATTTTGTTTTGCCTTACTGTAAAATCTGTACCATCGCTAATAACGCTGTGAAAAAAAATATATATTTAAAAATATCTTTCACTGTTTTAAGACGCACTTGAATCAACCTGAAATCCAGTTCCGCTAAGACTGCGCGACAGATGTGACACGTCCGATTGCGACAGCTTCTGTTTTGTCTACCCGATGAATGATCCACAATTAAAACAAGATTTACGTAAAAATAAAAATACGAAATAAAATAGTCGATAAGAAATTTTGACTGTTGAATGATGTTCTGGTTTCCTTTCACGTAACTATTCTCATTTTGACACTGTTACAAATAATTATATTTTTGTTTTAGTTGCTGGTTTGACAGCTCTAAATGGAAGACTGCTAAGACGAATTTTTTAAAAACACAGACCTGAAAGCTCACTTCACTCCTTGGCTCTCTGGTTAACAAACTTATGGTTATCCGTTCCAACATCTTTCTCACCTCCGCAAACACCAGTTTTTGCTACGTTGAAACCTTCAGTTTTATGAAAATTGCTAGCGAAGCCGATGCCTCATTAATAATAAAATACCCTACATGCCTGCCGTTTATTAACTAATGGTTACTGCTTCATTATTCATGAAGTATCTGATATCAGCCAAGCAGTAATTTCGAACAATCATTCTGCATTTTCACCACACCTTTATCAAATCTGTCCTCATTGAAACGACAAACATTTTGACCAAATCCCTATCAATCTCGGTTCGAAGTATTTTCGAGAAAGTGCCTGATTTTTTTAATTAATTAGTAAGTTTCAAAAATCGGATATTTCAGAAGTAAAATCGATCGTATTTGCGTGCAGGTTAAACAAACAAATAATTAACTGATCGCCTCAAATAAATTATACGAATGTGGAGTTGTACAAGAAAATTTCCTAAAGCCTATTAGGTTTTTATTTGAGTCGCTAAAACCTAATGCCAGGTAAAAAATGTGGCAAGCAACTATTCATCTCCCTTTAGAAATTGCAGTATACCTTCCACTGTTGGTTGACGTCTACTGATCATGTGTTGGATACCGGAATCATTGTACACTTCTTTCGGCGAGCTGGAAAAAAAATCAGGTGATGAATAACAAAATACGATATTTCTATTTCATTCATTTTAATAATAAGAGGATGTCGATCCTTTCGCTTGTCCGTCTCCCCCGATTGTTTATTTGTATACTATATGCCATTCAATGTGTCTCGGATACGAAAGAAGCATGACACGGCACTCTTATGTAATCATGCCAGGGTCCTGATAAATGATCCAATTTTTTTCTCGCGCAATTAAGCGGCTGATCGTGAGCACAGAGAGCTAACAATAAGTGCCGCCACTTTGCATGACCGAAATTCGTGGCAACTTAACGATTGTTCGTTTACCTACGGAAGAGAATTTGGATCCGTTTGATTAAGAATCAACTTGAAAGCGTGCGTTTTTATTTATACAAGAAATCGTCGTGCTTCGTATCATGCGGCGGTTGATCACGAACCAATTTCCCAAAATATATATATATACATATATATATATATTAGACCTGTCCTTAAGAAGGGCAAAATCGAATTTTAATGGTCTTACCCCCCAAATTGGTTCGAAATAATTAAAAAAAAATGTCCGAATTTTTAAAAAATTTTCCCTCCATATTTACCCACGTCTAGGAAGTCTTGCTTTTTCCCATAAGAAAAGCATTGGATTTTCGGGATTTTTAATCGTTTTTTTTACCGCTGCCGTAATTATCAGCTAAAAAATCGCATATTCTCAGAAAATGTTGACAGTTATGTTACCTTTTTGTCTAATTTTTTGGAATTCGATACAAGCATTTTATATATATATATATATATATATATATATATATATATTCGTTATATTCGTTATATATATTCGTTAGCATTATATATATATTCGTCATAGATTCCGAAAAAAATTTGATGGGAATTTTTTCAATCCCGCGTCATTCGGCGCATAGAGCGATATCGTATATGTATAGAGAATGAACCCGACAAGTCTATGAAACAGTTCAACGTGTGGACAACGAACACTTTTAGAATTCAATTTACCAACGAGATTACAGCCTCTGTTGTACATATCGGTCGTTTAACACCCTGCAACCCCAATACATCAAAGTACTCACTCACGTATTTTTAATTATAAAGAATCTCTCGTACACGCCAACTGGGACGGAAACAAATTTGTACGTGCATTCCAGTTGAGTGAATTAAATTACTTTGACGATGCTTGATTCTCAAGTACATAAATACCTTATACGTGTAGATACGTAACGTCGGTAATTTCAAGATAGCGGAGAGGGGTGAGCGGGATAGAGGGAGGGGGGGGGGGGGGGGGGGTAAAGTTAATCTCATTTTTTTATATTTTATATTGCTCTGCATTCTCGAAAGTTGAACGATTTCTTATGTCAATCCTCGAAAAGTAAAAAACATCCTGCAGCTGATTTCGAAGTTCCGATGATCCCGCGTCGGTAAGCTTCATCTCAGGTTTTCGTCCCGCGGGTTGTCGTCAAACCCACAGCAAACGATACGATCTATATTCATCCCTCGTGGTAGTAAACGCGTTGGTCCGTCGTTTGGCTGGTTAGATTCGTTACAAAGCCGCGACCCGAGATAGCCACCCAAAATTTCCACCCCCAAGTAGTTTCGTTGTTTGACTTTTACGGTTCCATTCGTGCTGAAAGCTTTTCTTTTGACAAGTTCTGAATTTTCTCGCGGTCTTCTCCTCGCGAATTAAGAAAACGAATTCAGACTCCGTCAAAGTTAAGTCGTTTCATCGCTACTGTGAGATTGTTACAGAGATCGAGTTGTTTGGTTCCTGTTGGTTTACGTCAAGTTTCTAAGTCGTGAGACAAGTTCAGCAGTGTCCAGTCCTTTTTCTTTGGAAATGAATGGCATTCTTCCCTGTCGATGCAGGTAGATAATAGAATAGGAAAAAAATAAAAATAAAAAAAGATACATGTGACAAATTCATCGCTAGAAAAATCATTCCGATCTAAATAGGATTCTAACGCTGACAATAAGCTCGGAATTAGTAACAATGCGAGAAAGCAAATTGCAGCGGGTTCTATTCTCCATACTTCTTTTCGTGACCCTTCATCTCTTTCTGCAATCCTCATCTCGTCTCTTTGTCCGACTCTTATTGTCGGCGGGTTTTATTTGCCATTTTAGAGGTCACTGGGCGAAAGAAAGAAGGAAAAAGTCGTCAACTGTTATCGGAGACTCGCTTTATGCTACCAAAAGTCGGCCCGAGTTAAGATGGAATTTATTTGAACAAAGCAATTTGGCGGAATTTTGAAGCCGTTCATAATATCACGAGAGGTGAGGTAGATACAAAAAGTGAATACATTTCTCTGGCTTACAATTTCTTCGTACACGAACCAAAATTTTTTCCGAGACTGGTTGAAAGGGACACAGCACGGAAAAACAGACAGTGACGTACAGCAGAGGAGGAACAACAACGGAGATCACGAAGTCGACCAAGAGACGAAAAACAGGAGGTCTGATCAAGGTGATATAAGGATCTGCAAGTGTTTCCAGAACCTTTCCAATTTAAGGTACAAACTTGACTACAGCGTATCATGTAAAAGGGTTGGTGGATTAACGTTATTGTATTTTCATCGTAGAAATGATGGGATGCCTTCGCTCGGCAAGACTCGAACCTCTCAAAGTCAAGTAACACACAATGAAAACTTACCTGTACTAGAAATTGTTCGCAATGCGGATTAATCGAAATTCTTTCGATTGATTGTGCGCTATGGGAAGAATGCTGCCAAGCAGAAAATCTCGAGAACGACGTGTAGATGTAACTCACGGTTCAATTGGCAAAGTAACGGTCTTGTAAGACGTATCAGTGCGGAAGAATAATTCTTGAAGTTTTTTGCACCAGAGACAGCAAACTCTTACCGCAAAAAAATTCAATATCATGATTGAATGTTTTTACGTTGAAATTTATATCTACGTTTATCTGCATCTTTACGGAGTTTCACCGCACCTAAAACGTGACTTCTTTCGGCATCACCTTGGGTCAAATTGTAATCTGCCTCTCGAAATGACAGATTATAGCTGTTGAAAATTCGCGTGTATGGAGTTGCGAAAGACTCCGTAACGTCGCGAAAAGATTCTTCTTCACTTATATTACAATCGTGCTCATCGATATGATATTGCAGTACTGTAAGTTATAGTTCAATGTCACATTGTCTTAAGTAGCACGAAGTCCGTAAGTACTTGTCCGGGAGTCTGTCGCCGTATGTCGCAGTAGTTTTTCTGGCCTTCGTCTAAATTCAGTATCGACTTTTTTCTTAGGCTTTGTATCATCGTCATGGATTCAAGTGTGCAGACTCATCCAGACTGGTTCAATTGGGAAAGAAGTACAGAGTAACTTGGAGAGGGGCGTAATACGATGAAACACATCGAGTCGTACTCTCTCATAAATTGGAACTCCTCTCTGGCTGAACTCTGCTTGCGGTTGGGTGCTGACGAAACTCTTTTTGAATGTATAGAACTTTCCAGGTTCATATAAAGAGCTATACCTGTGCCGTCAAAGTTTAGCGAAATAAAGGCCTAACCCCTTTTGAAAGTTTACGCGCGACGATAACAGGAGAATAATTAAGCAAAGCCCTTTCTTCTTGGGGTGGATGACGATTTGTTCGCAACCACAGCAGCTGACAATGAGTCTGGTTCGCATTTGCTATATAGGATACCTTTGTAAGGCAGGTAAAATGAAAGAATAAGCAGAAGCGCTTCTGTCACGGAGAGAGAAAATTAAATCCGTCGGTTAAAAATAAAAAAAAAAGTTGACTAAAACTCGCGACGCTGAAGTTCTTTCTGTTCTTTATAGGTGCAGACAGAAAATAAATCCACTTCACAGAGGCAACTGTCATGGAATTTGTTGGTTCGGTTAATCTTTACGGCCAATATACAAGCATGAGCGATCTCGGTTGGAATTACCAGTTCAAACGAGATTTATGAAATAAATCCCAATAAATCAGTCTAACTTTGGATCGCTTGACGAGATCAATGCCGGTTGTCTGTCCATTTCGAATTACATTCGAAATTCAATTATAGAACGCTCCCGAAATGTTTTAACTAAGTCAAAACGAAACCGTGCATCGGGCGATGTAACGATTTTACACCGTCTGCCCTGAATTTCGTAACGCAAAATACACAGTATTTTTGGAAATTTCTCTCCACATACCTACCAAGAACGGAAAAATATACGCTTCCATTATTTCGAGTAATTTCCTTTCTCGTGGTTCAGAACCGTTCCCAATTGTGACACTGTGCAATAATACTGTTTCCAAGCTCGTCGTTGATCGTGTAATGTTTAGATTCATGCTCAGGTTTGGTTATTACTTCCACAGAAGTTGACCTAGCTTTTTTGCAGCATTTAGATTGGAGAAGATTGCGGTAAGCTGGCAAAAGGAGGAAAAAACAGACGGAGAGGGACGGGATGCCACCCTGAAAGCCTAAACTACTCTCAGAAAGTCATACGAAAGTTGGTAATCTGTCTTAGCCGACACCGTTAGCCCTGTAGGATGGTGAATAGAATCACATGACCACAAAATAAATTCGCGATATAGAAAGAAAGGGGAATTAGGAGCCGATGCAATGGAGTTGGAGAGTGACAAAAAAGCTCGGCACTGACAGTAAAGTATCGAAGCCTTGCGTTATATCTCGACTCGAAATAAACTGTTCATCCAATTTCATCAACGAAAAACACTCCCGTGACTTTTTCACATTCTTGTTCAATCGGGCTTGGTAAACTCTGTTCTCCGTTCTTCAGTTTCAATTACTGAAATTTCAATACGGTATCGAGAGAAAACCTTTCATGCTGCACAAATATCTGTTGAAGAAAAACGCTAGTATAGATCAGTAGAAAACAGATGTGTTAAATTGGTTTATGGATTCCCCAGAGGGGTGGAACGAGAGGGCTGTTCGTAAAAGGAAGAGGCGGAGAAGGCTCACATACGAGATTTTGTAAAACAGCGAATACAGAGGCGCGGTATTTTGCGAACGACAGACTCAATAACTGTATGAATTTCTCAGAAAATAGCAACAACTGCAGGATCTATATACTAGTAGATTTATAAAAAGATGCCAAAATCCCTTTGCCCAGAAAGAACAGAGAAGCGGAGATAGAGTTTTCTTATTTGTTTTGTAACGCACGATTCGCAGGAAGATTTGGGGATATTGTTTTCATCTTCTTATATTGACTCTGCAGTGACGTATTGAAATAGAACGAAGGTGATACGTGTACGAAAGCAAAGGTGATAGAAAATTAGGATACAGCATGTAAAGTTGCTTAAACTCAGGCTTTATAACAGCTCGGCATCTGAATCGCGAACGTAAGAAATTTAATCAAAAAATCGAAAATTTACTACTCTATCGTAGGGAATAAATAAAAAAAACTGCGACGATGACATGACCATAAAAATATTGAACGTGCGTCGCGTTTATATAACATAATCATTCAGCCTGTCAGAGAGAAGAAAGATTTATGGAAGAAGAAACTTTGTCGCTGTGATTCAAGCCGTATGTAAGGCACGGTTTAATTCTTGATGTAAACTTCTTCGGCTTCATAGATTCATAACTTTCTCTGTACGAAATTCCTTGGAAACTTTGAACCTAAGAACAATAATTAATGTTTCTGCATTCATTGTTTACAACTTCCTGAAGTGATATGCAGCTTAAGTAGATATTTGTAATTAGTGGCGTAAGCTGCTTTGTAAGTTATATCCAGTTACTGTTGCCAAAGTTGGACACTTCGGGACCAAAGTATATTATCCAGTACAAGCTTGGCGAGCTTATCTTTCAATTTGGTTTCACTATGCGATGTATAATTACTATAAACCAATAGAATTTTTTAATTACCGAATTATCAGTATTATGCTCAATGAAGAGTTCAGCCAAAATTAGCAGCTGCTATTATTTCATGATTGAGTTTTTAGCACCTTCCTAAAATTCCTCCTTTCAGATTCTAAAATTGTTTTTAATTTCAGAGTCCTGCTAATGGTTCGATTGGAGTGGTGAATGAGTTATAGGAAGAACCAAAGTAAGTGCCGTAAAACGATTTCCAGAAGACCGTACCGGACCTTGGAAATTTTTGTGCTGTTAAAAATAAGCTATTGTGAAGTTGCCTTCGTTCAAAAGCTCTACAATCCATGGTAAGCCGACGAAATTATATCTTCGCTTCGAAATCAGTCGTCCGTACATTGGATAGTATTCAGGTAAAGAATAATCAAGAAAAAAAAAAAAAGAAAAAAACACTAACCATTCACGTCATTTAGTCAGTTATTAAGGGACTGTTTTTTCCCAAATTGAGCTGTAATTACATCGGTTTTGTTCAACGGTTATTATTCGAAAAACAATACTACCAGTGTCGTCTACTAATGGCGTATTCAGTATCGTTATTACAACAAAAGACACAGCTTCCTGTACTGCCTGGTTCCAACTGCATATTACATATAAATGACTAAACTGATGTAGCTATTATGAAACCTGGCTTTTAAAATACTCGCTACTGTCTCGAGAGATCTATGGTGATGGAAAATACCGGGGTGAGTTGAAATAAGTTTTATTGTCAACGGCGTTTGATTTACGACTTGGGACAGGAAATTAGACGTATCCACGCAGTGCGCATGTAACGACCCCATTCTCGGTTTAATGCCACACGAACCATGTAACATTCGTTGCCCTTTCTTAGGACGGACTCATGTTCCTTGTGATGCCGTGTATATCGCAGTGGTGTCGTATGCTAATGCCTCGTATTTCACAATGGCTTTCACGTTATCACTATACGTTAATTCTGTAGAGAAGAAACTAGAGTGCGGAGTTCTGGCCTTGAAGCATACCAGCAATAACCATACCTAATAGACCGGAAAAATGAGTCAACACTTTGCTTAAATATGTGTTTCGTGAGAAAAAAATACCTGCAAGTCTGGGAAACACATTTTTAACAATATTTATATCGGATATAAATATAGATCGATCGAACTGTTGATGAAACGAAGGGCACAGGGTATAAAAGTAGCGCCTAGACGTCGACAAAGGTTAACTTTCAGTAAACTAGAAGTTCGGACGACGCAACCATTCTCTGAAAAGGATGACGGAGTGCTTGTAAGTTTAAGAAGCCATCGACGCCTGCTGAAGAAAGCAAGTAGGTAAGTACTATTTACCGTCATTGAAGTGTAAACTTGTCCGGAGCAGAACAGTTTTTCATTCGCACGATCACCTCTTCTTATTGGTAAACTTTGAGCAAAGAGGATTGATTACATCTGCAAGCTTTGGCAGAAACGGCTGCGCGAAGGGAAAAAAATATTTTGCTATAATCGGTTTATAAAATCGTGCCTGTGTTTAAAAATAAGAAAGAAATCCATTTGAAGTTCTTTAGGAGTTTGGTCGATCCATCTTCGTGAGTGAACCCCACCGACCAACCTGTAACCTTACTTACGCACTTACGCCATTTGTTAGATCTGAATTATTCAGGTCGAACGTTTACGCTCGATCGGAAAGGTAGAAAGGAATTTGAAAATCTGTTTGGAAATAAAAAAATAAACTGATTTTAGAATGCAGCCACGATCTCCGCGGTATCAGAGTTACACGTGGCTGCTCCTCTTCTGCCGGGATACGTATTCTTTATATCGATATCGCTTAGATTTTTCGCCAAACTGTGGATTTGCATCAATGTTGCGAAAACGCTCACAAATTGAGTATTGACCGAATCGATGCATGCGAGAGTTCAAGTGAGCTTAAACTCGCTTCCCGGTTGACTTACAATTAGTTATGGTAACGTAATCGTGACAACCATGGATTTCGTGTATCCAGGAAGTACCTGCTTCTGCACCCTCAAAGAACCGACTTCTTCGCCCAGAAAAAGCAATCGGCCAAATTGTTTGCACGCTGATCGAATTGTGCAAGAGTTTGTGGTGGTGGGATTCTACCAGCTCAGATTCTTAGGATTGGGTTCATTTTGTTAATTGTCTCGCTACTAGGGTTGGCCACAATTCGTAAACGAAGAGCTTCTTCCCGTCTAAATTTCCTGGACGTGATGGGCATTGATTCGATCGATTGACGATTCAGTGAATGTGTTTTTCACCTTTCCGATAGGGTTTGAATCCCGGCTGCGATGACACACATCGGTGCGAATCGAACAACGAAAAATGCCGACAATAGAGATTGAACGCCCTAATCTTCCAATTTAAAAGGTTATCAGGAACGCTGATTAGGAAAAGAAATTAAGTGAATCAGCTCAAAAAGAAGAAACGATTGATTGCGAAACGTTGCGTTGCTGACGAACAAGCTTTTCCGAACTTAATTATTCCATTTTAGCCGCAAATTTCTCGTATAATCTGAAAATAAAACATTTGTATGCTAATAATCACGACTGAATTCGTAAACGGCAACCAAGTTTCAGTTATCAGTAAAACAAGAGATTAAGAAAAAGTGAATAAGGAGTTACACTCAAATTTCGCCTGCACGTGAAAAACGGGGAACGAGAGAATGGCCGATTTCCCAAGATTAAGTTGAACCGAAATTTGAATATCAAACAGATACGATTGGTAAAAAATAGTAAAACTACTTGTTTTTCTTCAAGTAGAAATAAACTAGTAAAAAAAAAAGAAAAGAAAATCTTATATTCAGCGGTATTTACCTGATCGCTCATTCTCTCAAATAAACTTTCGCTCGGCTACCGTCAATTGCTATACTGCTTGCGGGCAATCGCGTTATATTCGCAACGTGGGTACCCCGCTGTTCGAGACCTGATTAAGCGTTGTTTTCTAAACACCGTCAGCGTAAATCAAGTTCGAGCTCGCGATTTCGCGTACTTACTCGATCTTATCTCAAATGCGAAACTGCCCGCACGCCTTCAATTCCTTGTGACTTACAATCAGTTACTGCCAATTCAAGCAACAAAGCAAGACTCGCATGGCAAAGATGACCGAACTATTCGCGAATTTCACGTTTCACAGTTTGCCGTTTCAACAACTCGGCCTTCGCCCAGACGGGATTCGAAAACGAAGTTTGGACTGCCGTAATCAACGAGCGCTATGCCGAGGGACATAACTCGATGGGAAACGGATACTGCCCTAGGATCCTAGGATCCTAGGATCGATACCTCTTCCACCGTTACGTCTGTACAGCATTGTACAGGTACATACCCACTCGGAAAACTACATTACGTGTCAATAGCCCCGTTGTTCGAAAAGAAGCTAGGAATTCGACGATGATAAATAAACGGTGTGTAAAAAGCAGAGCTTCTTTACACTTAGGTATAAAAATACCCGCACACAGAGCGTTCCTCGGTCTTGGTTGACGTGTGAAAATAGTTGAGGATGGGTATTTTTCACGATAGGCTTCTGCGGACAGATCCGGAGTCAAATTGAGACGAAACGAAGGAGAATTTTACAAGCGTCGAAAATTTTTCTGCACAGTGGTAAACGTAGCGCCTGATAATTTTCGTACAGTCTGATAAAAGCACGAACGGTGAATTTCTACTGTGGCGACCGTCTAGAAATTCGCGGGTAGAGAGATACCTAGAGGCTTTTAATCAGGCCCGGTATTCCCGCATTTCTATGACAGCGGCAAGACGAAGGTAAACTCTTGACGTCAGTTTCAGGTGAAACGGCGACTGGATTCTAAGATAATTTGCGTACCTTACACGCGCGGGATTCTCAGCCACGTACAATGGCATCGGCTTTTGCCGATGATTGACGCGAGTTGCCCGTGAAAGAGGCATCGCCTGCGAATCGTTGATCAAACGGGGCCCTGATGATGCTAATTGACAGAATGCCAAACGAACGATGCATGTAGTTTCAATCAGGAGATTCGAGATACAGGGATTTTATCACAAACACGTAGAAGAAGGTAATTTGTGAGCCGCGGTCTAAGTTCAGTCGTTAAATAATTGTAGGTATAACTTATGATGTGTACGGGAAGGCATGGCAGAAATTTAATTTCATGTTGACAATGCGGAGAGGATTACCTCGGGGTATAGTTTGTAATTCAGGGAAAGTTAACACGAATTCCGTGAGGCAGATAAACGTGATACGAATAGCAAAGACTTTTTATATTATATGGATACCTACTTACTACTTGTTTCTCCAACAATGCCCGGCATGAATATCCCGCGGTTCTCGTTTCAGGCTGGTTAATAAGGAATTTAGTGTTATCCTAACAGAGACCCGAAGGGATCACGATCGGCCTACGTCGAGCCCTTAAGAAACGGGGTTACCAACGTTTTCCCAAAGAGGATCGCGCAGCCTCGATCCTTGTTCTTTTTACGACGAAAACCGTAAAAGTCATCCGTCTAGTCCGAACGGTAAATTAGGCTGAGTTTACAGCTGAGCGTCGCTCTTTTTATACATCACAATTATAAACGTAGGCGGAACTTACTGCTGCAGCTTGTGAATTTCCCATATTAACATTCCACGTGCCGAGCGAAGATTAAAGAGGCTACGATGAATGCTTTTTCACTTGTTTCATTGCGATTTAGTCGCACATTCACGATTTATCAATTTTAACATCATACATCATCATATCGTACATAGTATGTATTAAAGTTCGAAACCAAATTTTGGACGTTCGGAAAGTGACGTCACCCAAAATTTTTTTTCACTTGACGTCATCGATCTATAGTAATCGTCGACGACGAAAATCTGCTGCCGAATTCCTCTGCAGATTTCGAGTACCAGGTTCTCTATCTCCTAGATCCTACGCTCCAGGTCCGCTACCTGGTGAAACTCGACTTTCACGACAAGCGCTCCGTGGTTTTGGCCGTCCAGGTCCTTTACCTTGTGGATTTCGACCTGCAGGACTAGCGCTTCGTAGTTACTGCACTCGAGGTCTGCTACTTGATGAAACCAGACTTCACGGACTAGCGGATTAACATTTATTACCCATTGAACAATCCTCAAGCATCGATGGCGTGAGGTATTTGGTAAATCTCGTATCATCTGGTAAAACACTAACTAGTTACACTAGGCATCTGACCCCGAGCGAGCTGTAGCGAGCGAGGGTTTTAAAGCTAGTTTTCATTAAAATTCAAGGTAGAAAAATATCCAAATTATAAACCAGAGCCTAAATATCGACCTTTCGTTTCAAATCACTTTAAAATCATCAAAGTTCACATAGATTCGTTCGTTTTCATTCCAGGATTACTTATTTCGTTGAGAAGAGTATCTACAAATATGCCATTTCACAAGACTGCACTGATATTAATTTTGATTAAAAAATCGTAATAACAAGCTTACCAAAACTAAAAAAACCACGTTAAATCTGTTTCAGTAAATTTGTTAAAAATTTTTTTTTCCAACAAAATAAGCCATCATGGATGAACTGAATTGAATATCGATTTGATTTTGAACTGTTTTCAATGGATTTGAAATGAAAAAACGACATCCAAGCTCTCATTTATAACTTTGGTACTAAACTTTCTTCAATCTTCAGGAAAATCGTCCTAGCTTCATAATCTATAAATTGTATAAATTCTCACTGTCCAATTATCTCGTAATCAAATTAACGAAAAAGCACTGAAATTTGACTCGTCAACCACCTTAATCGAGCCTTATCGTTAATAATGTTGCTTCAATTTTCTTCGGACATTCGTCGACCAGAAAATCAATATTTTTACTAGAGGTACCAGGTGACGTTGAATGGCTCCGAATAATTGTACGTGCCGTCTAATGATACAGCTGTCCTTACTTTTGCCATTACATTCGCATCGCGACATTGGTATTCATGTCATATCCATAACATCCATTGGAACTATACCGAGTCTACCCAAAGCAGGTAAACTTCGAGAAATTATTCTCCGTTACACAGGATAATTCAAATACCAATCCAATTAGTCGAACTTGACGCACGATTATAAGTGACGAATATGGCAAGCTCACACCTGAACGAACCGACGCGTCTGAAGAGTCCTCGAATATCATCTAAGCGAATAAAACTCCGACATTTCCGTCGTCGTGAGCCCAAAAAGAGACATTCGAGTCTCTGGATCACTGCTTTTTCTCGTGATAAAACCAAGGTCAATATCATCTCGAGATACCGTAATTATGCAACCTGTGGAGTCGGTTCACCGATAATTAGTGCCAGGATTTATATACACAATAATAATCATGATATTATATACATACGGTAAATGCCAAACAAGTTTCTTTTGAACTTCACGATATGGATCACAATTAGTCAGCATTATGAATTTACAAAGATACCATGTAATTATATTATACCCACCTATTACGCGAGCACCGAAAAGCTCGGCTGCAGGGTTGGACCCATTCATTATATAGATAATAAGCCAATCACGACCTTAAAATGTTACTCTAATCGGTTTGGAGAAATACTCTTGCTCAAAATAACAATCAGATTGAACTGTTGTTCATCGTCGCTTTGCAAATTTAAGCTCTTCTCTCCTTCTTATTGAAACCTTATCAAGCGTTCACTGATGTATAAGTTATACAATATGGTACATTTCGAGGGTGACGAAGACCGAGGTATCCAATCGCTGAAAGGCAAAATGCTCTGCCGGTTAACACGAGTGAATTCAATACGGATTCAGCAGTGATTTACTTCCCACGAACTGCTTAGAATTTCATTTGTAAATTGTTTGCAGATTACTACTTAATGAATCAGCAAACTCATTTGAAATTCACGTGACAGTCTGACGGACGGAAAGTGTATAATAAATTCGTGAATGTTCCAGAACTCGGCCAGAACACTTGCTTGGGACGTTAAAAGCATTCAAGTTAGTAGGAAATGGCGGGTAGAGCAGCAGAATTTAATTTAACTTCCAATTTCTCTTGCGGCGACTGAAGGACTTCGTAAGATATCAAAATTTTCTGTAGACTTTGTACAGTAGTAGGTATACAGCGAATCGCAGGAGGCAGCCTCAAAACCCCTAAAAGAACAACTCGCAGTCGTATATAAAACAGGCTCTGCTTGTGTTCAGCGGTGGTCGATATAAAAATTTTATGCATCTCGGCCGTTCTTGGAATGAGAATTAGATATCGCATAAAAATACCAAGTTCATATTACCATTCAGATTAGGCTCGTATACATATAAATAATATACGTATATTGTTACGTTACGCCGAATGCTTCGAATAAACCATTGAGCCGAGTTCTGTACAAGTAGAGAAGAGAAAACAAATTAATGAAAAGCTGAGGGGATTGTAGAAAAAATTAGCAAAAAGTAAATGTACGTCATCAAATTGTATTGTCACTCGAGATCGGAAACCAAACCCTCCTAATGTCGTTTTGCCGGAAATTATGGACCGATAAAAAGTTGAGTAGCTACTCGATATGGTTCGATAGTCGAATCGTTTTCTGTAACGATCTTTATATAATACTTGGAGAGATTTTTACCAGAGCATCCTGGTACAGGTGAATCGAATTTCTCCTGACTCTAAAGCGAGGATAGCCTTGTTTTGAAATTTTCTGTCGACAGATTGAATAAACCTTCCGTTGGTCGTAGTGATGCAAGCTTTCCACGTCCTCGTACGATTTCAAAGCTCTATATCTATAAACGATGAATGAATAATTCAAACAAGTATAATCAGTAAACGTGAGATTATTAGTAGATCGAAATTTCTGTCTGAAATAATATTTGCTACTGTATCATTCGTAAACAGACAATCGATTGTATATTTAAAGTGGTAAAGCAGCAATGCCGAATGAGAAGAAAAATCGACATAGAGACGATTCTGTACAGTGTGATCGATCAAGTATTGGAATAATGAAAAGTAAATGTTATCAATGGATTCCTTTCCAATGATTCCTTCCTTGCTGCACCGTGCATTTATACGATATAAAATAAACCTTTATTTTTCTAGAACGTATATTCATTACACGTAAATGCCGTTTCGCGGTCCTTTTACGGGTGGAAATAATCGGGCCTGAATCAACAGCCGTTAGTTACATCGTTACATGAGTAAGAGTTGATCTCGTTATTCTTGGTCGAGAATTTGCCTCGGGGTGGAGCGTTTACGAAGAAGAACGTCGCGCGGAAACTATGCCTTTAAAAGCGACGCTCAAAGACGGCAGATGCCGGAGACCACCTACTATGGTGAAGGAAATTTAATAGCGAAATAAGATAGAAGCGAAATGGAACCTGAAAATGACGAATGAAACGGAGGGGTGCAAATTTCCCGAGTCACGAAGGTGTCGCCGCATATTATTGATCGATAATTAAAGTACGCTAAAAAAATAGGCATCTTCATTTCTACAAGGTATAATATTCTCGGTAAGAATCTAAAAGTTTTGCGGTTTCCGCGCCCTCCTTTTATACCCACGAGAATAATGCGCCATTTGGTAAAAGATTCATTACGGACACCGCCCTGTAGGCTTTTTAGCCATCAATAAAAAACATTGTCGCGTTAAACGCCGCCATCAACTATCCGGGCATCGTACATTGGGGTGGAAAAATTGCCTTCCCAGGTGGTTTTAGTCGGACTGTTTTTAAGGTGCCCCGCTGCTCGAGAAGCAGCTTACGGACGATTTCGTGTACGAAATTACGTCACTGATTAACGATCGCCAAGTTTGGAAATCGATCGGCAGGGTTGAACTGAGTAATTACAGGCGTTACGCGCTCCGTTTCCGGTACGATTGGAATTTAACGCGAACCAGGATCATAGCCGGAGTAAAGGACGTGGCCGAGGGTATATTTCACCGTCGCATCCATCGAGCAAACAGTAAACAGCGGTTGTAATGGCGATAGGTATAAGTATATCCACTCGGCACGCGTCGTGAGAGGAGCTTCGGAGGGAAAGAAGGAAGACGATCTATGAATAGCTTGAGGCTTTTGGAAGAGAAAGAGAGAGGGAGAGAAAAGAAGTAGATGAATAAAGAAAGGGCGGATGGAAGGTGAGGGAATAAACAAACCGGATAGTGAAAACTATAGGCGGTGGCGTTAGGAGTCAGGGGAATAAATGGGTGGTGGAAAAAAGTGGAAGAAAATGGGAAAACGGCGAGAGGCAAAACGCGCACGGAGAAACCGGGTGTCTGGTGTTCTCTTGACGGAAGACGAGAATCTGACTGACATCATGACGCAGAAATGGATTTGCAAATTATACCCACGAACAAACGTGCGAGAATATATTGTAATTATGCGTGGGTTTTTCGTTGGACCGTCCGAATTACGCTCCGTGTAAAATCCGTATTAAAATATGAAGATTTATACGTAAATACCTTTGTGTGCTGTAAGTTTTTGTTTGGATGATACCGTGCGTAAAAAATTTCAACGTGAATACTCCGAAAACCGCTCTGAAAGAACGAGGTTGGAACGAGTGGTCCGGACTTTTCAATTTTTTAAATCGACAATTTGAAACACGGTTCGATTTTCAACCGCATTAGAAGAAAAGACTCTTTCGTTATGCGGTGTGTTAAATTTTACTCGAATGTATCTCAACGATTTTTTGCCGATAACCGCTTCAACAAAAAATATACGATCTTTCTTAAACTTTTTTCCTACATTCTTGCCATGTGAAAGGCTAACCTATTTCGTCTACGTAAGCTTAGGTATTGAAATGGTCCCGTTTATTGAATAGCCCAACTTTTTTAATCATCGAATATTGTGAGAGTAAAATAGTGAATTCATACTTCTGAAGTTAATTGGTCGAATGACTATAAAAATTCAATTTTAAGAAGTTAAATATTTTTCTTGCAAACAACTTTTCATGGCCGATAATTATCTTCCTGCGATGGATTGAATTGAGCCACACCCTCTGTTACGATATGTGTATGTTTTTGCTTGACCCCGATGTAAATTATAAACAAGTTGCGCAGTTACGGTCTGTAATATAACTCAACATCGCGAGGGAAAATCACAGTGGAGTTTCCTGCCGATCGAAATCTCCGGGGCCATTTTTCCTGAGGCGGAAAGTTCACGATGCCTGCTATAATTGTCTCATGCAAATATGACGTCGCGTGTTTTTGCAAAGGTCTAGGATCGTATTCCTGTTTACCTCTAAAGTCGAAGCTTACGCAGACACGTCGCGCTGATAAGAAAAACCAAGTCGGCACCTTCCTACGAACAAATGTTCGATAAATATATCCACGATGTTACGACGAAGGCAGATAGTACGAAAATATTGAAAGACCTTCGCGTCAGTTAAGATATTCATCAAAGCTGATGCCTTTCCCCGAAAACCTCCGATCTAAACTCGTTGTAACTTTTTGAATTGCCATCCATCCGCGGTCGGATCAAAGGAAGACTCTGCAAATTTGCGTTGAAGAGTTAAAGACTCTGCAATAGCAATCGCAAAACTGGATATTCTAGACAGACAATACTCTCGGTTGCTTATCACCGAATTTTACTTGCGCATTGTACGTACCATGTTTTAGCTGCAGAAAATCACGTCCGTAAATCTCGCACCTCGCGAACTCGACTCATTGTCAGGGAAATTAATTACGCTGTTAACTAAAACGCCTCTAGCATATACGTTTGAGCGAAAGTAATCAGGTATACGTTTTTCTCTCGAGCAACAAATATTTAATACAGCCACCCGCGCGTTATGACGAGCGAAAATTTTTCACTTTGACTGATTGTCAGTCAGCGAGGTAAAACTCGTTCGACGTTCTTGTATAAATTGCCAAATTTAATCTATCGATCAATTGTTTCTCCATTAAGCGGTAGAATATTGGAATCGAATTTCGCTGGAAACTTTTTAAACGTTGATTTTTCGACATTTTCGTTTATTACATACCTACGGGGTGCTGAAAGTGTATAGATAAGGTGTATTAACGATAATGACTGTAAATCATTCCGGCAGGATATTGTTTATGGCGGTTTGTACGGTTTTCAGGAATTTTTCACCATCTGTTCACCCCGCGCCGCGGTTAAACATTTCCGAATAAGCATACCTGCACGATATTTCGCATGGCAACTAAACTTGCTAATATACCGTGCGTTCTGACATTATATCCACACATTATAGTCGAGCGTAAATTTATCAAGAATATTTCGCGTGAACACCTGCTCCCGTTTAGCATCTGCTTTAAAATTTGGAGAAGGGAAATTTTCAGTATTCGAAACGCCTCCGAAATTCGAACGCTTCAATCTCTTTGGCAAAAAGAAATTCTGATCTCAATTCTCAGCCTGTGACATCATTTTCGCGAATAATAGCTTCTTACATGAGCAGCGATGAAATTGAGATATTTTTTTCAGAGGGTAAAAAAATATCGCGAAGATTGATGAAATGTTGAAAACTTTGCCGCTCGTTCGTTTCTTGGTACAGATCGATCGCTAGGTCCGGGAAAGCTGAATGATGATAAACAATTATCGAAACATTAGACTCGACACATTTTATAAGTTACAATCGGTGCTCAAGGATCGATTGTAAAACGATTAAACAGCCAAGATCCTAATCATTTTTCAGGCGGGAACCGCTTCGCCTAGGAAAATACGTCAGGTATCCAGTTCTGTTTACGACCCTCTTTACGATTCGTTCAAACTATTATGAGGCTAGAAGAAAATAAACACATCTTCGCGAGCATTCGCATCGATAAAACTTCAGGTATTTTAATCGGGAAACGATGACGCTGCCTACTCACGTCACGCTGCATGTGCTTTCTAACGTCATTTTATGTTCGCGATATTCGCAACGAGGATAAAATCTATCAAATCGACGTTACATTAATGCCAGATGGCAAAAAGTAGATTTATTTTATTCCTGGGGTTCAAAACAAGGGTGGAATACCTGTACGGTTGACTTTGAAATTCTATAGAAACGAATTTTCTTCGTACAAGTGTAGAATAAGTGATTAGATTCTCCCCGGCTTTTGTTGTCGCTCTGCATAAGAGGTAATTTCAACCTTCCTCGCGAAATTACCTATACAAGGTTGAATCGCGCATCCTGTCTCTGCCTATAAGGAGAGATCGCTGGTTAATTAAATTCTTATGCATGATCATTTAAATTCAAATTAAACCCTTATAAGCCTCGAATTACGCCGAGGATATGCGGAAACCTGCAGTACAGCTTTTTAAGGCCGGAAAGTCATTCTAAGGATTTGAAATCGGTTCGTTTATCGATCCGTCGACACGGCAAGTTTTTATGATAATATGCATAGCGTGTTCGCCTGAAACGTTACACAGGACATTGTTTTTGCTACGTGGAATTAATTTATTTGTAAACGTGAAATCTTGGGTAGCGAAATGTGGCGGACACTTTTTACGACAGGAATAAATACTTTTCACTCCTGCGGATACTGTGTCTTCGTTCACGGAGCGAGGAATCTTACCCTCGACCCTTTTAAGCAACCCTTTTAGTTCCATTTTCAACCAGCCAGGAATCTTTCCATTCTTAGTCTTGTCCTGGTCGACGTGTACGAGTTGTTTTCAGCCTTCCTCCAGTGCTGAGAATTGTTTCAGCCGCACAAAGATCGTAATCTCTGGTGTTCTCTGGACACTAATGCGGGAAATATCGTAACTTTTCAACATTTTTTCCATTTATAAGCTCTCTTTCAAAAAGAGCCGGATAATCTGTAATTGAAAAAGGGTAGAATGATCGCTTTAGCGATACAGTTTGATGAAAAATTATCCTTTCATTTCTATAATGTATCGTCTTTACGGAAATATTGAAATTTTTTTTAAAGACGTGCGTGACGCACCGTTTTATCGTGATGGCGTTGAACTTCCGAATTTGAAAAGTTCCGCAAAGCGCCTAATTCCGGATGATTTGGTGTCGAAACTTGAAAGTAAAGAAATCAAACTTTTACAAAACAACAAAGTTTCGATGGTCGGAAAACCGACGGCTAAAAGTTCCGAAAATTCAAGTTACGATAGAGCAAACTTTCGAAAACTTAAAATATAGTCCTTTACTCATACAGCGTAGTTTACGAAAAATCAGAATAACCGGGATTCCGAGTGTAAAAATATCGAAAATCCAAAACAAAGAAAGTTCAAAGTGGTGAAATTTCACCAAGTCGGAAATTCGCCGAACTGAAGATATTCGATCATTCGGAATTTCGATGCTTCAGGTTTTCAAATTTTCTCATTTTCGCACTTTCGGAACTTTGACTCGTCGAAGTTACGCCCTTTCGGCATTTTGTCTTTTCTGAATTTTGCACTTTCGGAACTATGAGCGTCGGGTTTCGAATCATTCAAAACTTGGATGTTTCTTCAAAATTTTAATTCTTTACTCTAAGCTTCGCCACCCAAAAATTCTTAATTTGGCGTTTTCAGAACTTTTCAAATTCGGAGTTTCAACCCCGCCCACTTTTTTCGAAGGCTAAGTTCGTTCTTTTATGCTCACCGTCCAAGTACACCGCACCTTCAGAATACGGCGTATTTGGGGATGTTTTGGCCTCAATCCTCGTGAGAAATTGAGCCTGCAACCTGATGCGTATCTTCGGATAATAAACACTCCGGGGACGCGTCTACATCGCGTCAGTGCGTATTAAAGCATGAAATTCGTCTGCAGAATCGTATTTCGGTAAGCTACGTGCAAGAAAAAATTTGTTCAACTTACCCTACGATGCAGCAATCAAATGTGTGGAAAGAAATGTTTCGTTAATTCGAAGAAAGGTTTCGCTTGATGAGACAAATTGTTGTTGTAACTACTTTCTTATCGAATCAAATTACACTTTTTTTTTGTCCAAAAAAATCTTTCTTCCTCCATACTTGATCGCTATATTTGGTAAAGTCAGCAAGTCCTTTCTCTGTGTGTAGAGAATTTGACACCCTTTTCTGATGTGAACATTCCGAATGCTGTGCAGAACTTGCCACGAAGCACGTCTCGACATTGAGACGCTTTAAAATTTTTTAATATAAGATAATATAATCGTAGTTTTTCACACCGAATCTCAGAGTCGAGAATATTTAGGTCAAAACTGCGAACAGTTTACATAAATTTATTTTTTCTTCCATCTCTCATTTTGTACCCAGTCATAGTAAAATCTCGCGCCATCGTCTGACGCCTAAATTGCGAAAATCGAATATCAGAAAAAATTTTAAGAATCTGTTACATAATCGTATTGTATTTTTCGTCAGTATTTTACGTTTTCAACTTTTCAATTTCAGTCCTCATCGGATGTCCAAATTAAACTTAAATAAAGTTAAGCATCGTTATCGCGCGTTATAATCAAAAGCTCGTATAAAATGCCTCCGGTTTTAAACGGATACCTGGGGGTAATTGTTCATTAAAATTATTTCGTGCCGTAAGAGATCACAGAGATCAGTATACCTTTCAATAAAGATTCATCGTAGTCGTGTTCAAAGAGTTATACTTTTAACGCTTGTACGAAAGAAAAAAAAAATTGATGCTGGGTCAAAAGAGGCTCGAAGATGAAAACAAGATCTTCTTGTAACAAGTTTTCGCAATAATAACAAAATTTTCAATTTATGTATAGAATATAATATATACGATGGACGTGTTTTCAGTATGGTTTCACAAAATATTCAACGGAGCTTGTATCCGTATTTCGACACGGGGGCGGGAAGTCTTCACAGACTTCTTAGATTCCATATATATTCTGTGCGCGTTTGCATAAAAAAAAAGAAAAATAAAAACAGAATCGTTATTTTTTACGTCCGTTCATTATATGCCGTCAATTTTTCATCAATATCGAAGTTCGAAAAAGGAATACTGGAAACGTCTCATAATTTCAATGGTGATAAAATAGTTGAACGCTTAGAGCCGATTGTGAAATACATTTTTTTGTTCAGTTACAACATCAAAAGTCCATTTTCCATTGAACGGATAATCCCAAAGCGAAAAAAAATTACCTTAATTGCTATGGGGGAAGTGTGGATATCCCGGGTGGATTTTCGCGTGGATTTATACCGCAGAAAGTGTTATTAAACAATGTATATTCCGCAATTCAACGGCAAACTGGCTTGGTTTATTATTGATTTCCTCGAACATCGAGGGAACCTGAAAGTAAACATTTGGTAGGTGAAAAATATTGGCCAATTCACCGTTCGGAAATCGTAAGGTTAAATCCGCAAAAATTATACATCCTTTATCTTTGAAACTCAATTTACATACCAAAAAAAAAAAAAAAAACTAAACAATAAAATATTTCGGTTTGAAATTCAATATTATTTACAAATAAAAGTTTAACAACGAATTCGGACAACGTGAAATCGGAACAGACGACCCGAAGCGAAATACTTGCTGAAAAGTTGTCAGGAATTTGGTGTTGAAAATTTATAGTCACCGAGTGGGTAATTGAAAGAAAGTTAGTCCTGTCGGTGTATAAATCACCGGTTCGCGTGTGCCGTGAGGTAAAAAGTTTGAGCATAGTCGTCAAGTTTCGTAAACCTTGGAATCTACGAGTGAATTTCTAGCGAGGCCGGAATCGCGAAACGTTTCAATGATCATCCGGTGTAATTAGTCGAGCAGCCGGATGAGAAGTATCTTGCAAAATTTCCTCGGCAAAAATTTTCCTCTCCTCTTTTTTTCCCCGCCATTTTTCATCACGTCATCGATTTCCCCCCGCGATATTCGCCCGGAATGTCTAAACACGAGGCGATGTGACGCCGCCGCGCCCACGTTGTTTGACGAAACACGTGATAAGGAAAACGAGTACGATGACAACTCACCAACACGTGTCGTCCTCCATTCCCGCACTCAAGTGCGGTTTAAATATCCACGTAGGCATATATGGGTGAGCGTAAACGTTACGTGACAACCGTGTCAACTTCAAATCTCCTTCCATCCACCAGCACGGCAACAAACGATAAATTTCACCCACCACATATACAACATGTCGGATTGTTGTAGGTCCGCATGTTCTACCTGTAGGTATTGCGGAGAGGCGCGCCATGCGAAACCGAAATAGATCCTCGACAATTCCGACACGTTAAGAGGCTCTTGAATGTACCCTCGTTTCGCGTTTCCCCGATCAGGGGGTTAACGAAACTGTTTATAATAAGCACTCCGGTAATCCGCATGATTCGCAATGCTTTCGGCTTTTCCTTATAGCTGGACCGAGTTTCTCTTCAATTTTCTTTTTCAAACAGATTTTACTGCGGCTTATAACGGTTACTTTTTGCACTCTATCGCGGTTTCGTAGTTTTTTTTTTTTTTTATATGAAAAAACAATTTCTTGGTTTCTACACGCATGAACTTGTAGCTGTAATTTTACCGAAGAAGCAGCTAGAGCAGAGTAAATATGAAATTTCCAACCATTTCATAGCTGGCCATTGTAAACTATCAAAATGTCGAAAAAAATGTATGCCTAGAAGTATACTAATTTTGTCTGCAGTCTTACTTGTGTTTAGTTTTTTTATTCCATGCCTCAAACCGAATAGAACTGAAATTTTACTAATTTAAACATTTAAAACAAATTTAAATCGACAGCAATAAGTTAATTGTCGTTATAAGAATTAGAATTTTTTGCATTACGGAATGATTTTCACCGTATAATACACATTTTTGATAGACTGGCTTGGATTATATGCATAGGATAAACAAATTGCAAGTGTTTTTTGGAAAAAAAAAACAAAAAATTAAAATAAAACATAATGTAAAACAAAGCGTAAGACTGTAACGAACGAGGGAAAATAATGTCCATGCATATACAATATAACGAATAAACTATCCGCGGTAAGGTATAAAAGTGTGATGAAGCAATGAGTAAAAGTTAAATTAAAACTGGTGGGAGTGTATAATATGAAAACAGCGCGAAGTACGAGTCGAGTACCAATATCTTCCGCCCGTTATATTACCATATACCGCGCTGAGAGATTGCATTGTGATTCAGAAAACTAAAATAATTTTTAAAAAAATCCACGTCCACAACGGATGAGTAAATAGAGCCGGGGGTATCCGCTACCTATGTAAGAAAACTGAATTAAACCTTGGAAGAAGTTAATAAAAATTCTCACGGGCGAGGGAGGGAGGGAGAAGAGAAGGAGAGGGATGAAGGCTCGCAGGTTACGAGAGTAGCGTCGTCGTCGCCGCCGATGCGCGTTATCAGTGTGAGATTGAACCTGAGGAGGAGAAACGCGTGCAATTCGCCAAGAGCCTCCGACACGTCGACGACGGTAACCCGACGGAGCAAAGCCCGCTTCCAGTTGAACACAGACCGCGGTGTAGGAAACATCTCGTAAGAGTCAGGGGTGGTCGTCGTGTTTTTTTCACCGTTGAGAAAATTGACGGTGAAATTATTCAAATCCCCCGCGAAACTCCGACCAGCTTCCCGTCAAAATTCAAATTCCGATCGACGACTTGACGCGCACTTTCAGCCCGCGCACAACCGACTCGCGAGAGAATTACGCTCGACCCGATCAACCGCAGTCAGTTCTCATACTTTGAACCGCACTCAACGGGGTTAGACTTGTGATCGCGTTGGCAAATTATCGTACAAGACTTTGAACTGGGATCGGGGTGAATTGGGGTTTGAAAATATTGGAGAAAAAATTTTAAAAAAAAGAATTTACCGAGTTTTATTTCTAATTTTTACCAATCACGACCGACGGTATCTATAAATTATTCTAAATCGAATTTTTAATATGTATAAAGGAATCGAGGAGAAAAGAAGACCGTTGAACAAAACTAAGTGATATTTAAAAAAAAAAAAATAGCGATAACCGACCAGTGCGGATTGTCGGACTGTTTTCTTTACTGATCAGCTGTGATTTACGCCCCGTATATAAGCACAAGTGTCAGACATTCCCGCCGTTTCGAAGCTGGGAGCTATTCATTACCGATTAGCTAATTGTACTCAAGTAAGTTGAACAATACATACGTAGGTTTGATCACTTTCCTTACGCAAAATATTGATGCTTGATACACGATTCACGGAGGTATATAAATAATATTATACATATGTATATTCCTGTATAATCCGCATCCGTACGGACAGGAAAGGAATATTAATTCTGTTTTTATCCTTCCGGGCGATAAACTCGCTTTCAACTTTTAAAGGGTGCGACGTGCATAAGTATTTATGGAATATGTATATATACACAATATCGCGGGGGTGAATTTCAATAAAACTCGACTTAACACAGGAATGAAACAAGTATATTACAGCGAAACAAAACCAAGCAATTAAAAAATAACTACTGTTGACAAGAACGAGACTATTTGCTCACTACATAAGATCATTATAGTTATACGAACGGAATAAATAACTTTCAACATTTTTACTTCATCCGATTGTTTTATAAAAATCATAATTTTCCATCGATATTTATTAATTTCTCGATTAAAGCTGCAGCTTTACGTATAAAGTATAAATTTAGAATATCCTCTAAATGTGGATGGTGAAAAATTTGTGAAAATAATGCTTTTCAATCAATTATTAATTGTTTCCTCTCTTTCTCTGTTCTATTTTATGGTAATAATATTGTGAAAATTTGCATGTACAGTGACGCATTTATGGAATATCCTCGTACAGATCGATCTTTGTAACCGAAGATACTCAAACAAATCGTTCGGTAGTCCCGATGGGCATCATCCTCAAACTTGTGATTATTTAGTTTGGTGAAACCAGATCAGCAATTGGGGTAGAATCAAGTTATTCGGCTGAGTCATCCGATAAATCGCCGTATTCACTGCCACTGGAATATTTCAAAAACAAATTTTATTCTTGCCTTCATTGTTCGTAAAGTATGCAGTATACGGGTGATAAAAAGAAAAGCCTTGCCTGGAAATCATCTCGTGATCTGCTCAAATTTGGAAAAGATTAAGCAAGGGGGGAAGAATTGTGGAAGTAGCGGACCAATGGATGAACCAATGTTCTATGAAAATATTCACGAAATAGCAAATCGAGCGCTAAATATCGCAACTTTGGCGTACCTGCAGCGTTCTGTACAAAGCGTGCTGCACCATGGCTGGCGTAATTGAAACTCATAAATTCCAGTCTCAAGGTCGGTTTTAATCTTAATTCAAGTTCGTCACGCGGAAGAGATTCGCGTCACCCGCGGCACACGCGTAGCGGAAAAAAAAAACGACAACAAATCTAACCGTTTTCATTTATGAACAACCATCCACGAAATTCATAACATTTACGATTAACGATGTAATCTCAAATGTAAAATCAACTGTTGTCAAGTGAATTATAATTATCATGTCGCGTCGTTGATTTTCGATGTAACCGCATCGTCTTTTTTTCGGAAACATAATTGTATCTCGTGTTAAGTATAAATTCTGTTTCGTAACTTACAAAGCGATGTAAAAAATTGCCAATATTGAACTTTGATTACGATTTTCCGCAATAATTACTCAATGAATCTCAAGTATATTTTATGATCATACGCTTCGGTAAGAAGCTTTGATATATCTATTTACTGAGCTTCCAATTAAAACCATAATATACATCGTAAAAAGAGCAGATATTTTCGTCTCGAGGCTGTTCACTTTTTCTGCGTGCAACTTATTCTTTCGCGTGAAAAGGCGCCTTCAAAGGATTCGTTGAATGGATATTCGCAAACTTTTCCCGAGCTTTCCAAGTGAAAACAAGATAAGAGAAGAAGTAAAATAAGAATGAAAATATACCGAGTGCGTTGAAAAAATTCCGCTGCTCCTATTATAATGTCAGATGAAGCTATTAAGATTGAATCGGTGACGAAAGTTTCGGTCCTGATTTCCATTTCTTGCCGCTTCTGCCTCTCCTTCCTGTTTTTCGCTTTGATCACTTTTTTTCTCCCCGTGTCTTTACGCTTTTTTGGTCAATTACCTCGCCGACAATCGCATGCCTTTGATCAGGCATTGATTAGGCAAACAATTCCACCAATTTCGCTCAATCGCTCAATCGATTTTGCGGTAAGCCATGAAATATCTCGAGTTCATTACCGCGCTTGTTATATTATACTCTCGTGAATTGAGTATTTGAATGAAATTTTTTTTCCATTTTTAGGGGTACGTAATGCAGTGCAAGCCAAAATAATGAGGACGTATTTTTTGTTTTTCGTTAAAAAATGATAATTTTATAAAGTTATAGGTGATTGAGTTTCACTGATTTTAATATATATAGATACATATTAACATGGGTGACGTCACAATGTTATAGTTTTCAATCTGTTATATTAATGGCAATTTTGATTCAATCGAAAAAATAAAAAATACGTCAAAAATATTTTTTTCCAATCTACAAGAATATAAAATAAAATTTTTTTATTCAAATACTCAATTGTACAAAGCCGATAATTAATTCGGATCTATTTTCATCTGTTCGGGAATGCTTGTTTTAGTAAACGGACAATACGCCATACTAATTTATAAAGTCCATACAGTCTCCGTTGGAAATTACTTCGCGAATTATAAATTGATACCGAGCAAAACAAACAACATTAATAACAATATAACAACAATAATAACAGTAATAAAAGAAAAATAATAATAACGATGAAAAATAGAAGTAAAATTTATTATTTACGTATGTAAATTGATTCGTCGCCTACCCTCCGACTGTATTTTATTCCCCATCCCCTCCCTTTTATTCCAGCCTTCTTTAATTATGTTCTCTAATTTCGAACTACAGTCCGTCACGTTTCCCCCCTTGTTTTGAAAATTTGCACAAGTCTAGTCGTTTATTTATTCATCTTTTTATATACCAACAGAGAACAGACTTGACACTGATCGTTTATTAATCATCGTCACTTTCTTTCGACTCGGGTCGAGTGCGTACTTACTTCGGCTTCAATTTACAGCTGTATCTTCCCTCGTCCGTCGCAGGTGAAAGCTTACCGCGTAACTTAAAGTAATTAATTATTCGCCGGGTGCCTTTATTATATACTGTTCTCTCGATTACACCTGAGATGAGCTCTGATTTATTCATCAAAAAAGCTTTCGGAACGACACCTAGAGGTGAACTTTCAACGAGCCCTTATTCACAGTTCCCACAGCTCTGGAATATGAATTGGAAAATGTTACAGCAGAACGGATTATTGACGAGTAAGCAAGGTATCAACGAAACATGTACGAAAAGTTGGAAAAATCAATAATTTGCAACTTTGCAGTGGTTTTGATGGTGTCGAGTTTCAAGATTCAATGTGAGATATTATTTGCTTCACTCTACGGTTTATCCATTGAATTTTACCTCGCCGTTGAGTTTCGATTCTTTTAAGCTTTTTTGCACGGAAATTCGGTGAAAAAAAATTTCGATAACGCGTAGCAAACTCCGTGTCTGTCAGTAGTAAACTACAGGTTATACGGCATGAAAATCCGAAGCATGTTAAGCTATCGAATTTCAATGCGGCATATAACCGAGTCTAGGGATTTTCGATATCGTCGTCGTCGCCGTCGTCAGTTTTCAAGAAACGGAAATAGATTTTGGTTTTCTTTCTAGGTAGTGCGTTGTACCGAAAGCTGAATTTACGTATCGAATCTATTCCGTCCGATGTATTCCTTTATCCGTCTCCGCGTGTTGTCCTGGTTCAAATTCATCTTATCCTATATGCTGTCCGTGTATAATGTCGGATATCTCGAAGACGTCAAAGGCTGACGACGGTTGCCGTCAACCATGTTTAAAAATATTTCTACATCACACGGATGTCGAGGGTTGAAAATTTAGTTAAAAACTCGCCCCCGCCTCTCTTTCTCACTACACACACATGCCTGTAAATTTTCGTATTTCTATCTGAAAGTGGTTAAAATTTCGCACGCCTCGTACCTTCCTCCTTTTTATTGGTGGCCAGCTGTTCGCCTATAACCTTCTGTATATTCCTTCGAAGGAACCACCGGGGCACTCTTGGACGATTAACCTCTGTCCCCAGGCCATAAAAATCGAACCCTTTCGCCCTTTTAGGTTTGGCAACGCGCAAACGAGTTGCACCGAGCTGTAGGGTAGTGATAAACTTTTTGAAGATTCCTCGCGGTCGTAAAATCCCACGTTATAGAATATCTGTTGGAATAAACTTCGGCTCTACGGCTTATCAGACTTTCGTTACGGTCTCTTATACTAGCTGATTCTTCGATGTAATAAGTAACAACCTTTGAAAAGGGGATGCGAAGCGTTGGATGAAAATACTTTCAGCCTTTATGTAAGTAACCAGTGAATCTGTGTAATATTTTTATACATATACCTGACATTGCGCGAGATTCAAAGCTCGTGAAATAAGGTAATAGCAACTTTTTAATTCGAGAAACATCATCTATACCCGCGAAAAGTTTCCGAAAAGTTTCACCGTTACTACCGATGTTCGTGCAGATTTTTAGTTCAACTTTTGATCACTCTTTCTTCCCGCCAACCGGTAAAAGGAAGTAATAATGACCATCATTAATGCGTAAAGTGAACATAAAAAAAAAAGAAAGAAAAAATTGAAGTCTTACATAATTCACGCTGGTCGTAATTGAGGCAAATTTTTTTTCCATCAGACTAACTGTCAGGACGGTCGATTTTAATCCTAAAGTACAAATCTTTGCAGTACGCTGCACCTGCCGTCTTATCGGGAAAATATATTCCCGCGGGACTCGTCGAGGGTCGAGGCTCCGACACTTAGGATGACTTTGTCTCAGCCTTCACAGGGTTTTAGTTAAATTTTGCTAGGAAAATATAACCCAGAAGGTGCGAATATAGCGATAAGGGGATGGAAATAATTGTCTCTGCAAAGCGTGATTAAGGTAGTGAAAAACTGGCGGTGTTGATTATTCCATCAACACTTAGATTCAAGTTTCGGTGTGAAATGTTGACTTTGAAAATCACGGTTGAAACGGAAAATTGATTCCGCCTGAGCTTTTTGTACAACTCAAACCGCCGAGAGTTCACATATCGTCTCGAACCCTTCAAAATTTGCATATATTTTCGAAACAATTCAGCAAAGTTAACAGGGAAAATCACTCGTGCAAACAAACCCTCCCTAGTCTGTTGCAGTTTAGAGCCTCACTCGATCCGGCGCGTTCTGGTTTCCTTCAAACAATCTAGCCGGAAATATAGCGGCTGTATAGTTTATCTTGCACCGGGTGAAACGAGCTGTAATTCCACCACCTTAAACGAGTCACTCGAGTCAAAGGCTCCGGCTACGGTCATGAGATGGCATCTATTATGCACGTTTAGCATCGGCTGTTGGCATCTTGCACGCAAATGCAAGTCTCGCATCCACTTGCCATTGCATGTAAATCGTTTAACCTTCGACGTACGAAGGAACTCGCGTATTTTCTCGGTTCTCGAAAATGATTTCTCAATATTCAAGCAATCTTTTTCAACGGTGATCCATTTCCACTCTTATCCCTTCGTTCAAAGCGACGAAAGCTGACGCGGCAAAAAGTTGCTTGCAAATAGATCGAACAACTTTTCAGACAAGTGTGTACTATCTTATGCATGCACATAGAAACTCCCTTCTGATTCATTCAAGCGTTTTATCCCTTGGCGTTAAAACGAAATGCCGTTTCTTATCCATTTCGTTGGTTCACCAAAACACCCAGTTTTTCATCGATCGGCTCAATTGGTTCGCCAAAATTTATCATAAAGCGATTAACTGTTGAGATTCACGAGACTGAAAAATAGAGGATGGATCAGTGGAATAGATACGAAGTTCAGCCCGCATCACGCCGACAATTGCAGCACTCAATTCGGCGGATTAAACGCGTTTCTACCTATACATTATAAGCAGACGTTCAAATCTCGAATTTCGTACAGTTCAAATTTAACCCGCATTGCCACGATCGAACGGGACGAATAAAACGCTGGTTAAAAATTCGTTCATGGATCGAGCAACAATCGAGCAGCTTTCAGTCGCGCTTTTTCTCCGTCAAATCATCACCATTCCTATGGTTTTTCGCCAATTTTTTATCGATGCTAAGACTCATCCCCTGCTTTTGACGAAGTCGTTGATAAGTGTGGAGATTCCGATTCGGGTTTCAGGCTAAAGTTGCGTGTCACAGCTGTATGATATTGGCGGATTTGCAGCGTTCGGTGAGAGGGCGAAAATGCTCAAGGAAACGAGACTGACATATTTGAAGAGAAGTGGGGCAAAGTGTCGTTCTCAAGGGTCTCACTCGTGCCACGTTCATGCCAACGCGTCTCTGCTTCCAAAGCGCCGAGATGAATTTCATCGGGGCGTAAAAAGCTTTGTCGATAAACTTGATATCGCATTTTTTCCACGAAGATCGTTCTGAGGCGTTTATGAGGAGTAAACATAAGCACTCTAGACGAGAGTAGCACAGATTTATAATATCTTTTATTGAAATCGCATCAGGGAGATGAATCGTCTGATGGAATCAGAGCGATGTCTTTTATTTTGCGCTGAAAGGAACCAGATTTCAAAATTTCCCGAGAGAAAAAAAGAACGTCGATTCAATTTACGTGTGTCCGTGAATCGTGCTTTGTGAAATCCTCTTTTCAATTGTCAATCCAATTTCGATGCATTATTTCAGTGGGACGTCCGCCGCATTTCAAATCAACTCGATCGACTGACTTTATACTCTGCGAACTGTGAACCCAGCAGGGATCAGAACCAGAGGAGGCATCGACGAGAGGTGGTGACCCGATCCTCGAACTGGGAGTAGAATTCCATGGGGTTATCCGAAGAGAAATTCTACCAGCGCCGTTGATGTATTCAGTACAAATTGAGTCTACAGATTGCGGTAAAGCTAACGCCTAATTTCAGAATCACAGAGAGAGAGAGAAAGAGAGAAAGAGGCAGCTCATTTGAATCGTCAATTCGATTATTCAACCTCCGTTATACATACAATACGATGTATAATAAATTGCGCAAGTATTAAAATAACCGAAAATGCCCTGCAGCACGATAAATTACCAAAGTAAATTATCAGCTATTGTAACAACCCCGAATTCGGCTTGTAATCAAGCACTTGTTTCGCTCTCGTTGCGATCAGGATCCAATCACGCTGCGGTAAAAAATCTTCCCTGAATCCAAATCTACGGAATACAACATCGCGAAACAGAGATAAAGAACACCGTGACTTGATTCTTCGAATCGCTGATGCAACCAGTTGAGGGTGAGGCGTGTAATTATAGAGTCGAGCAGGGACGTCAGGAACGTCAGGAACGACATCTAATCAGTTGAGTCGTTGCGCAAGTAATATACCTGTATACTCCATGGCGTTGCACCTACTCAACGAACGTGAGTACAATGCAAGTACGGTACAAACATACTTCGGGTGACATGACCAACATTTTCATGCCACAGCTTTTATCCGCACTCGCGTCAACGTTTCCTGTGCGGTAATTAAACCGAGAGATGTCGAAGTGACTGGAAGCGTACCGGCGATTTAATCACGCACCGTTCCAGAGTCGAAAAACGTTACACCGTCAGCGTTGAATCGCGAAATTATTTCTGAGGAAAACATAACGGATTAATGGAATATACATGAACGGCTGGTAGCGGTTATCGAATAGTCAAAAGTTCGTTGTCGAGGCTTTCGAAACGGTACGATCAAAGCGACGACTCAAACAAATAACGAAGAGTGAGTACAATCGTCATCAGTGTCAGTGCCATGCGATCAGTGGTGAAAACCTAGTGAACAGTGTCGATACCGAGACGCGTCACATCCAAGATGACCATGATCAACCCGATGATCGTGCTTCCGGTGGCTGTTATGTACGTGACGTTTTTGGTCAACTCGGCCGTGACGACGGTGAACGAAACGGACTATGAGATGATGTACGACGACGCGACGACAGACGAGTACGACGTCAATGACACCTCGAATTGCACGGACTACTGCGTTTCTGATGCCGAGTACATCGAGCTGATGGAGAACCACATATTTCCGGACGTTAACGATTGGATTCTGATAGCCATGCACAGTGTCGTTTTCGTCGCCGGTCTCGTCGGCAACGCCCTCGTCTGCGTGGCCGTTTACAGGAATCACTCGATGCGCACCGTCACCAACTACTTCATCGTAAACCTCGCGGTTGCCGATCTCCTCGTCATCCTGATATGCCTGCCCCCAACCGTTGTCTGGGACGTCACCGAGACCTGGTTCCTTGGCCTCAGACTCTGCAAGGCCGTTCCCTACTTTCAGGTGAGTGCGCTTATCACGATCATTCCAAGATTTTGTTTAACGGGACATTTTGCAACACTTGTCGCGGTACTCAACGTCCCGCGTAGCTGTTTATACTGGAATTCCTGCCAGCTTAGGGTTGAAATTGCCCGAAACGTGGAATGCAAGTTCAGATCCATGCCTGTTAAGGACCAAAATACTCGTTGTACCATCGGGGCCTTTGGTAGCTGTTAACAAATTGGCCGTTTTCTTACACCCCTATGGTACGTGGAAGTGGCTATGCCAATTCTCGTGTACATGCTTTTATAAATAAACTAATAAGCGAGTGGGAAGGGGGACCTTATACTGTGGGCTAAAAAAAGATGGGAGTAAACGTGGAGAGATTATGACGTCCGTGTCTACCCGCAGAGCTGTATCGCACGGTCGTAGAAAGTGTAACGAATAGGATATCTTTACATCGGTTGTTTGGCATCAATTGCCGCGAATTCATTTGGTCGAACGAATAAATAGGTGAATAAATAATCGAAACTTTTTCGCGGACCTCTTCGTAGCTGGGGAAACCTGGAAATCTACAAGTACACGCTCCGAACTATTACAAGTCGAAATGCATCGGAGTATCAGAAATATGATAATGATTTAGACTCATGATATATACTGTAGATATACTTCTGAACTCGAGTGCGAGGCTGGCTTCCGCAGTAAATCAAATATAGTTGAATAGTTAACTATGTATTATATGTAAGCATACCTATGCTTACTGAAGATTGTTTCATCTCGGTACCTTCCTTGCGAGCAGAAGCGGTATGGAATTTTCTTCCCCGGCAAATTCGTTGGCCTATCGAGTCAAGGCTTAGCCTGCATAACACAAAAGCTCCTCCGCGGAAAGGGCTGCTAAAAATTGAAAAACGATGAATTTTCTTTGTAAATCGCACAAGTTTGCGGAAATTGTTTCGCCCCGAAGCTCGGAGTTCAAATTTCTGAACAACAGGCTTGAAAAGTGGAACGGAATTGTGAAAACGTGACAAAGCGCCAAAACCACCAGTTTCACGCCTATATTCTAGGGTTGACATTCTAGCGGGTGAAATTTCCAGGCGAGAAAAGGTCGCGATAAGTCCTTTGTGATTTGTCGTCGACGTTTTTAAATCGCCATTCGAATACAGAATACACCGGGATTTTCTGTATCCTCTTTTTTCCGCCGGAAGCGCTTTCTGCGAAAGGGAATTCAGTTTT
Organism: Neodiprion lecontei; assembly: GCF_021901455.1. Taxonomy (NCBI): domain Eukaryota; kingdom Metazoa; phylum Arthropoda; class Insecta; order Hymenoptera; family Diprionidae; genus Neodiprion; species Neodiprion lecontei. The sequence goes on from NC_060262.1 coordinate 37,867,260, forward strand.
ATAAGCCTTTATCCGAGTCGCTTCTCCCCTTCTAAGCTTCTTGACTTTCTTGCTGCAAGCGGAGGATATTTAATTGTCATGGGACAATTCTTCTTATTGTCAGCGATATTGTATACATAGACCGGGAATTCGGGGACCCTCCGGAGTTAAAGTGTTTTCCTCCATCTCGGCCAAGAGTAGATGAGGGGTCGTGATTTTCCCGTTCACCTTCACTGTCCTCTGCTTGTGTAAGGTAAAGTTGGTCTTGTTTTGTAACGACCGAGTGACACTCGGGGAAAACGCTCTATCTTGCGTTGAAAATTGACGTCAAACTCAGGTCGAACCAAATAGCTATACACGTGAATTCTCCCGCACTTAAGCTGTGTCAGTATCCCTGGATAAATGAAACTGTTGAAGTGAATCCGCGCAAAGAATAATTGTGTACGTGCAATATATTGCAGAGCAGATGCACCGAGCTTATAATAGAAGTCAAACTCTTCGAGCTTGCACGCGGAAATCGGAACGGAATGCTATTCTTGATACCGAACTGAATTCAATTCGATGAAACCTAAGAAGCTCGACACTCGTACAAATCAGTAAAGTTTCAAAAGCCACATCGGGAATGAAAACCGCGCGACGGAAATGAATCAGCTTTTGTACTCTGAATTCGTACAAATCGCCTCTACCTTGCAATTTGCCCTTCTACGTCAACCTGATCCCGTTAATTTTACCGAGCTTGTTTGAGGTGTAAGCTGTGACTTGACGGCTCTTTCACGAGTAGGACTAGGGGAGAATTTACAAGGTCGGGTATGCATATGAAATGGTTCAGGGTTGACCCAGAGTCATGGGGAGTAACTGATACTGGTTCGTATTGTAGGCGTATAGGGTAATTAGGAAATCCTGGCCCATCGTAACTCAGCAGTTAACACAAGTCACCGCGTTGTACGCGGTGGAATTTATTGCCTCACCTAGCGGTCCGAAAATGCGTAGAAGCTCAACTTTTTGGACATGTTGTGTTTTGACCTGGAAATAACTCCCGATGAGAATACAACAGTTGCGGTGGTAAAAGGTATTTCGAATGAAAGCTGAAGAGAGGATTGAATCAGATCGGACGGGGATAAGAAATGTGAAACGACGGTCAGGTCATCATTTATTGAACCGTGTTACTGCTGCTGGAGCTTGAGTCCTGCTCAATCGTGAAGGTTTTTACCTAGTCCTGTTCAAAGAACCTGCAGCTTACCAGCGTAAGGCGCTTATTTCCAATGTACGGGCTGATTGCTGAGAATAAAGTATTTCATAGTTTGTCTGGTGAAAAGTTAGTACTGATCGACGATAAGGAGTTCGTTTGAACGAACTGGTTGAATTAGTTGGCGGTAGACTTTAATTGACAGTTAAAAATTTGCGTACAAAATCGGGAGGAAGAAGGAAAAAGCTTTTTTAATGAGAATCAAGCTCCCGCCCCGGGTCGCTCGGCTTATCCGTTCGCAAGTAGGTACACTCCCTGAACTTTGTGATTGGAAACTGTTTAAATTTCGATAAAACTTGTCAGAGCTAAAAGTTTAGGTGTTAACACTAATTTACATTTCACGGCTGCACTAATTTTCGAAGATAGCAGTCGATTAATGATTTCGTCTTAATCACGGTCGCCCAGGGTAAAGAATATGTCAGTGTGACGAAGTTTGAAACTCGTTTACTTTTTCGTTACGCCTCTTTTTCCTTCCTAATTCCATTTCTGTGGATTACCCAAATTAAATTCCATCTCGTACCCACGAACAACAGGATATTTAAGCACTCGGTCCGACAAAGTTACTTTTCTCTCTTTTGAATCTTTGGTCCGTTCGTCTCGGTCTTCATTCCTTTTTCAATTCCAGCAGCATTTTATAAAATTTACTCATACGTTTTCACTACTCGATCAATTACTGTCAAAAGTTGTACACGATCGCAAAACAACCGTTAAGTGAAAAAAGTCGTGCCTAAGAGTTTGGAGATTTTTATTGAAAATTTTTTGGCTGCTCTGATATCGATTCACAGTTTTGGCAGCGTCATATGTATACTGTATATACAATATACATGTATGTAACATGCGATATCGTACGGGGTTAGAGAACGCGCTGGATGATTGAACAATTTCGCCGCCTCATTTGCTCCGGCGGTAGATTCAAGGTGTGCAGGTGATATTTCATCGAGGGATTCCTTTCTCGTGATGAAAATTTCTATGGTATAACGGGGAGACAGCGCAACTGTAAAGGTTCCCCTCGTGAGATAGAATAAATTACCTGCAAGCAATAGAATGTGAAATATTATCGATTTGTAACGCGTGAGCGATTCGAAATAAAATTTTTTACGTGGTCGAATTTACCGAGTAAACGGCATGCGAGTTACTTCACCGCGAGTGCAGATGCAATGCCAAATAGTCGAATAACTTGCTGCGAGTGCGAAACAGCAGCGATAATAATTATTTTCGATGAACAGTGTAATGTTTGGGAGGTAAAACCGCTCGGCGCAACACGTTATACATACGTTTCTAAAATATCCAGTGAACCGATTGTCACGCAGTAAGCTGTTTTTGAAAATAGCTGCAACGGTAACGCGCTCGTGACTCACTAGTGCAGAATTTGTTTCAACATGTCTTCGGTTCGTATAATAACGGAAAACTCGTGTATCCACGGTAGTTAAAGTGTCATCGACAATTTTGCGACTGGACCGAACGTATCTGATATGCCGCCAAACGTTCTGTGGGTGTGCAATTTTTCAGCGATGATACAATTCACCCGTTTACCATTTTTTCATCGTCTTCTTTCTGTTCCTTTTACCCCAGCTCATTCAAATGTCGGATGCGACGTACCGCGACGAAGTTCAATATTTTACGATACGCACCGTCGCTGACAGGTTAATCTTCAATTCTTCCTGAACGTGAGAGAATTTCAATTACATTAACACACTTATGTATCAGCGATCTTGAGCCTTTGAACGTCGTCCTAAGTAACTAACTACGTGTGGATGGGATTTCTCCGTTATTAGGCGAGATGAAAACTTCAAAAATTGACTCTGATACTAAGAAACGTCTGAATTATAACCGCCTTCTGAAGAGGGAAACACAGACTGACGCTGATTTTCTAATCCCAAAGTTTCTCTCTCAAAGGAGAATTAATCGTAAATTAATTATTCGAGGGTCTTCGTTTCGGATTAAACCAGTTCCAATAAGGGCCAAAATCGAAATTGGATGTAACCAGAAATCCCGTAAATTTCTTTGACGTTACATTCTCCAGGGGTTTCATCTCATCAGCCATTACGCCCTGTGCTAATCTAATAATTCGAAAGTTCACCACTGCTGTAGGTCTGAACGTGGGTAATCGATGAAAATAAAGTGACCAAAATACTTGTAACTTCAAACTCAATGATATAATCGTATCGTCTAGACGATACGACGCTGTTGAACTATAACTTTCACTTATCGTTAGTTCGGGCACTTTGTTCTCGGGGGAACTTATGAAGCTATTAATATCGCCGCTGCAATTTTTTTCAGGGTCTAAAATTTCACCTGGCCGAACAAAACGTTCTCTTTGCCTGTAAAGGAGCAACATTGTCACTAAATATTCAATTTTCGAATCGGTAGTCTCGCTTGAAAGACTTCTGCACCTGTAAGGAAGAAGCCATCGCAGAAAAGTTCGGAAACTCGTACGAATGGTAATTCCCGGTCTTACTCTGATATTCTTTTTCCCTCGAATTCAATCGATTTTCAATACATAGTATACTGCGTTTATGTACTCGGAATTCCGTTGTATTATAGACCTTTATTTCGAGCCTCGCAATTTTATCCAAGTCGGTAACAATTGCGACGCAGGGGGTTAATAGAAAACACTCAAGAATCCTCAGTTTTCAAAGCCGTTCGAGAAAGAGGAAGAACAATATTCCAATCGCGATTCGTAGGATGTTTTCAATTTCGCAAACTTTGAGCCTCGAACTCTTTGCAAACAACTAGCGTCAGTCGTGGAAATCGCTTAGAATCGCGTTAAACTTGACCCGCTGTTTTAACAGATAGTTTTGCGGGTGCGAACAATCTTTACCAATTGCGAATATTAATTCTGCGAAGAAGAAAGGTGTTAAAGAGGATTGGGAGTGACCTTTCCCTCGAAAAAACGCTGAGGTAATAAATATTGCATAATTGCACGTACAATTTATTTAATGAGCAGAGTTGGTGTTTCTATTTTTTTTTTTTCAGTACATAAGCTCGCAAGAAAAAGCCATCGAAATCACAAGAAATTGGTACTCTGCGCTAATTGTGATAAACAATGAATTAAATCCCGAGTAGATAATTTATGAATACAGCGCTACTATAATATTCCTAATACTCGTTCAAGTTTGAAGGTAATTTAACATCGGTGCCAATCGCTAATGATGAACTTGCGATCGTACGTCAAACATTCAGGTTGAATCATTAATAATAAATGTAACCGCTTATCACCCGCCATGTGTCTCACATAAGTTCATCGCATTATCCTAGCTGACGTATAAATTCAGATTAGCTTATCAAATCCACCTTCTTCCGCATGATATTTCTAAAAACTGCATAGAATCGGATAAAAAAAAAAAAAAAATTAAACGAATTTCGATACATCACATTTTTCATTCCTTCGTAAAAAACTATTCACTGTTTCGATAAGCGATCAGTAACAGTGATCGCTGTAAAATGATGTGCAATAATTAATTTCGAAGTCAAGTTTTGACCTCTGCTGCAGCCTCTCGGTTCGCATAAAACCCAATAGATTTGAGCGATGCAAAGTGTAACAACGTTATAGAGTGCAGAGGACATAATAAAATCTGGTACAACTGCAGTGAGAAGGGAGGGGAGGGGGGGGGGGGGAGAGCATTGTGAGGCATGAGATATATGGTATACATGTATGTACACACACGCGTAAGGATATAGTTCAACTGTGTGAAGTCGGGCTATATCGACACGCGGCAGTGTTCACGATGCAGAATTGAATCGGCCATCGAGTGCCCAACTCATTCAACGAAAGTGGAACACCGTTGATTTCTCCATTATTGTACGGTAACCGTTTGCGGTGGCAGAAATAGTTGCCGGTGCTTTCTGAGGCTCGACAACCGTCAATAAAAGAAAATCGAAAGAAAATAAAGAATTTTTTCGCCAAATTAATATCACGAAATCGAATGTCGCTCTCGATCAGCGCCCATCGAGCAGTTAATGAAATCCTTAAGCACGGTTATAATCGACTATAAAAAGCATGTGGAGAAAATTGAACAATCCGAAGGGTAGAATCCGTAAACCCGTGATTTTGGACCTGCCCTTCCTTCTTGCAAAAGACTTTGTTAATTAACGATATTGACGACGGGAAACTGAAGGGTGAACCTTCATCCTGGCCGTAGACGATATCGTTCAGAGTCTATGTAACGCGCCTTCGCCAAAGCCGTTAACTTCTGCGTTAATTACAGCCGCGTATATGACGCGCCGCCCTTCTAGAAACGAACATTTATTATCAGTCATGCTGTATGCGATTGTAATTATATACTAGTTTAACGCTTTCCACCTCCGAATGAGGCGACGTGCGAATATTATAGACTAAAAGGAAATATATAGTTACGGAGTAAATTCAGGGAGTTGTTCATCTCATGAGTCATAATCATGGTAATTACGAATTAGAGATGCTGGCTGCAGCCGCGGATAAGTTACCTAACTTCAGATCAAAGCTCCGAGGCCACTAAGACGCTTTCATAAAAGTTGCAAACTCAATCACTCCTCTTTTTCGAGCTGTCAATCTGCAGAAACTCTCGCTAATAGATCAGCTGGGATAATTATAGGTATTATCTCACATTTTTCTAGTTTACATCATAATAGTTGGTACGATAAAATCTCATTAATAACTCATCTGCTTTTGCTTCGTGTCTAAAGCTGTACTTTTTCATAATACCACTTGACAGATGGTAGATGTATGTACCTGATGGGTAACGTGATCAACGAATCACTCGAATCACTTGATCGCAGCTGCGTTTGATGCGATGAAATTCGCGAAGTAATTAATGACGCGTGAAGACTGTAAAAACAGAAAATGAGGGCAGACGTTCTACGGGAAAAAATTCTAAAATTGCCTAGAATTCGTGCGCTAAAAATTTTCGAGATATGCATAAAAATAAGCATCGATAACGCGAGGGAGCATCGATCGTTTCGAATCTGATCTAGTCAATAATTTTTACTATCACAACCAACCATTGGGACTTAACAATTTTATAAAAAATGATCCAATCTACATTTGCAGCGGAGTATAGATGTACAACACGGAGGTTTTTATGCCGTAACCGAAAACGATGGGCTCACTGGCTGAAGGGTTTAAACACGAGTGTAAACCAAGTGTCAGTTTGCAAAGCGATAAAAAGTTCCTGATATCGGGGAAAGAGCAAACAAATTAGATCTGCACACATACTATCATAGATTATAACGTTAGCTCATGTTGGTTATTATGAGCAAATTTGTTCGAAACAGTGGTTAAAGGTTATCAAAGCACGATGAGAACCAACTTGAATACAACACGTGAATATATTTGCTGTATACTTAAGCAGAGACAGAGGCATGTTCCACGTGCGAACGAAAATAGGCACCTACTATGAATATCAAGGCAAATAAAACGCATTAAATCCTCAACTTTTTCAACCGAAATTTCAATTTATCCATAAGAAAACTTGTAAGTCCGGGTCTTAAAATCTTGCAGAATTTTGCCGACGCACTTGAAACGAGAAGCAGTAACAGGTTGATGAATGCAAAGAACTCCGTTCCGTTTTGCGTATCTTCGGCAGATTCAAGACTCAATCCCCCTTATCTGCTGTCGCCGTGCAACACGCAGCACACGAGTCTTGCGCAACATGTTGCATGTGGCGGGCGGTTTGATCCAGGGTTTGAACGATTACCGGCAGATGGCGGACGCCACTGAATTTCCCGCGATAAAAGTTGAACTACTTGATATAATACACAAGCGGCTTCCCTAGCCTGGATAAAAAAAGGGTGCTCGTCACTTTAATGGCGCATCGGATCGATATTGATCCGGTGGGGTATGGCTATCAAGGCATACCCAGTACATAATTTTTGAGAACGTGAGGCTGTTGGCTGCCACATTTTTAGCACCGGCGCCTCCTAAATCCAATCCAAATTTAATATGTAACGCAGACAACGGTTAAACGACAGCTTTGGGTCTTGGGAAAGGCCGTGGTATTAGATTACGTCCCAAACTAGACAGCGTCAATACTTGGTATTCATTATCTTGACCTCACTTCTTGCGCATCCACGATTCCAGATGTCACATCTACCAGATACGTTTGTTATACACACCCGACCCCTACATAATAAATATTATGTTGTCAATTATACATGGTTATTACGAAGTCAAAGAGCCAGGAGAAAATTCGTGTACACACACCGAGTGAGGGAACAACCAAATTTATTAAACTTTGGCCGCCGCAATTTGATGAGCTTTGTACCGTAAACGATCGTTGGAAAAATCGCGCAAGTTAATTACAAATCGATTGTTTAAAGATCCTTGCAGTGGCAAAATTTTAGAGTAGGATTGCTAGATAAATATTATACCACTGTGTGACACCAAATTAACGTATAAAAAATAATTTTCTGAAAATAGATATTATAACGATTGAATCATCGAGTTTTTTATATGAAATATTTCGTTTCAGATTCGCAACACGGAATCAATTTAATACTCTTTGTAAAATAAAAACTTCTCCTTCGTGTCTTGAATATAATATAACGATTGAAATGAGATTTGAACGCAAAATACCGCAGCATTGTCGAGTCTTTTCATACTCATAAGACATTATTTAGCATGTTTTTGCAATTCCTCACACAATCTGAAAATTCATCCGTAGAGCAACTGAACCGAACTCTCGAATTTCCAAACCTTTTAGAATGAAATTAGCATATATTCAAAATAGAATCGCGATTCGCTTGACTAGGAAGCTCAACTCGGTTGTAATACGAAGGGATCGGGGGGGGGGGGGGGGTTCTGAAAGCTTGAAGAAAATAATGTTATTCACGTAGATTGAAACCCATAACTATGCCACTTTGGCAAGATCCTGATTCGAAGAATAACAACTGAGTTTGGCTCCATCGACTCGCTATAGATCCTCACAGATTAACATTGACGTGACTGATTGAGAGACTAGTTTCAGGTTGAGCGGAAGTCCAAGACTGTAGCAGGCACAAGGATAAAGTGGCTATTCACTCGGAGAGCCGCCATGCAATAACAACCTCCCTTGTGTCAGTTACACCGCGCATTAACTTATACACAAATAGAGACCTTGCTTCAATACACGCCGGCAAATTGTCTCCTTGTTGTAATTCAACTCGATTGTCAAGCCCACTGAACTGCATAATGCATATGTCAAGCGAGTTTAATCACCCGATGCACTCTATAAGGATTCAAGTTTCCCTTTCAGTCGATCCGTCTTAAAGATTCACAAATTTCGTCACTCGATTTTATTTCCTCATACAGAATTCGTACCTTGACAATTTTTTCATAAGCTGTTCACTTTTTTGCCGCGTCATTGTTTCTCGTTAATCCAGCCACTGTCGAATGGATTCGAGCCAATTTCAAGTTCACGATCACGAAATGAATAAAGAAGCTTGAGATTACGGGTGAAAATAAGAACAAAAATGAAAAATTGAGGCACCGTGAATCGAGTGATTTCTCTTTTGTCAGACATCTACCAGAACTGGTATAGATATACGTATAAACACACTTTCCGGCCGTTGAGAAAACGGCTTTCGGAGCAAAGAGAGGACGGATATGTTTTTTTTTTTTATTGAAACGTGGCGTAAAGCCCGTTGCCTCCCCGATTAGAACGATATCTTCAAAGGTGAGGGCGAAGACAAGAACTATTGTCGTTAATAAGAGGGTCGGGCACATCTTTGAATCTTTGGGGTATAATAAATGCTTTGACGTAATAATAATGTACCGAAGAGTGAGTCAGACAAGACAAGGGAATGCAGGTCACGGCGTCTTTCTCGGTGCCCTTTAAATTTAAATTAGTGAAAATTCACTGATTTCTAGTTATGAGTATAATACAGTGAATGTACAGTTATGATTCAGTGACCTGTCACTAATTTCCAGTGTATACGTATACACTGATTTTCTCCAGTGATATCCTCATTAATGAACATCAGTAAATATTCACTAAATGAAATTCAGAGAAGACCGAGAAACAACCTATTCGAAATGGAAGACAATTTGCTTACGATCAATGGCCGATGTAGTTGGCGCCTTTCGATACTCTTGTATCTTTTGAAACGAGGCTCAGACTTTTGGGAATTGGTGGAGAAAGGAAAATCCTATTTGAAGCTTGCTTCTCGCAAGTGAACAACCAGATAAGGTACGCAATTAATTGTGCGTAGTATTTTGGACTCTGGAAACTTGACTCTGTACTAAATCAAAGATTGCCTCGGAGCAATGAAACAGCTCATGCGATAGATCCTGGAGTTAATTATTGTACTTGGCTGACTCACTCGGTTGATTGGAAGGGATCGAATGTCTCAGGATGTGAAAGAAAATCCGCTTATCAGTCGATGACTGGAACACACGACAATCAGCTGTGAGAAAAGCCTGGCTAATTCAGTATTTAATTAGAACTTCTTCTAACTTTCGGAATCGGAATCAGTGAAGTGAAGCTCCTCACAATTATATATTCTTGATTTCTAGAAAATCTTGTAACGTTAATTTCATTTCACCACGGTGGATGTAATATTGTTTAGGTTATATACGTTCATACGTACATACATACCCGCAAGACTGGAAAAATGAATGGAACTCTCAACTCTCGTAAATTGAACAAGTCTTTGTTTGTTTTTCTAGTTATTTCTGTCTGCGGCTAGCCTGAGCTTTTGATTTCGTTGTCATGACGCTGAGTACCAAACACGAGCTTTTTCATTTCTTAGCTTGTATGATTACAGAAACGTTCATTTTAACACGACAAGGTCGTATTTATTTGGTACAAGTTCAGACAGAAGGCTTCATCGCAGAAAAGGACACGAAATTTGAAATTAATTCAGAGCTGAGAACACTGGCTGTGACGTGCAGAATTATCACTCTCAAATTGCAATTACGTGAATTTTTTTTACCGTACAACAAGCCGAACTTGTCGTTTATCAAACTTTTGTTTGGCTCTCTAAGGGCGCAAATACTATAAATAGACGTTGTATAAATTTTATGATTAATCGATGCGCGCACATGCTTTAAAATTACAAACTCAACGACGGCCAAGTTAAGGTTTAGGTGAAATAAATTGTTACAACATGCGTTATAATATACGCGAGAGCACTATAATAAGTGAACCCGAGATTTCGGAGGAGCCTCGCATAAACTGTTTCGTAATCGCAACGTGTCTTGTGTGTTTTTTCAGTACCGCTTTGTTGAACACTCCAAACTAAATATTTGGAAGTCTTCTTCTATAGCCCGCCTCGCGAAATAATTTCAATTCATTCGAAAATTCTCCTTTTTATTTTTATCCGTGTCTATCTGGTCAGATAATCTGTGTAAACCATACAAATGTGTATTTTTACACCTTAAGATTGGAATTCGAAATTTCGGGAAAGTATATTCTAGTCCCTGTACAGACTAGACACGTCACTCGAAACACAACGAGCTTGATATAAAACATTTCTCGATTTCTTCATCGTTTCATTCATGGTACGATCAAATATTAGAAACACCGAATCTTTTTGTATTACGTTTCTGGTAAAACGTCTGGCTAATTATTCGCAGAAATAAAAATACCAGTAGAATAAATCACGAGAAATGACGATATTGCAAAAAATTGTGAAAACGCATAAATATAACGGATCCTTGAAATCGCTTCCGAATTTTATGCACACCGTGCGATGAAGACCGATGGACAGAAAATTTATAAGTCCTTCGTGGCATTGAGGTAAAGTGTAATAACCCGCAAGGTTTTAATCGACAAGCGGAAACTGCTCGAGGTGAGGAAGACTGAGGCCTCCGTACTCTGAGGCAGGCTTCCCCAGGTAAACACTTTAGCCAATCAATAAACGACGACGCGGTGTCTAATATCGCTTAAATAAATCACTATCGCAACAACCTGTACAGAGCTACCTGTTGCTCGGTCCCGATACTTGGATCGCTGAGAAGCTCTAAAATAAATTATCAAGGTATCATATTTTGGGTGTGCAGGGGAAGGTTGAGGCAACAAAAAGCGTGATCGGTACCTCAAGAAGCGGAATCTAGAATGCCGGGCCATTTACTGAAACCAGATCAAAGACCGGAGTATTTCTTAACCGCAGACAAATTCCTGCGGCATGTCGATGAACGGCGCCACCCTTAAATTCCATCCCCACTACAATATCAGGAATGCAAATTTTCCGAATTGGTTTCACTAATTAACCTGTGCAGTAACGAGGATATTGGTACCGGGATGTAGGACGACAATATGGCTGAATGAGCCTGCCCAAGACGGAACATTGTGCATTGTGGTTACATACAATGGAGATACGACTGCTAGGCGTGTAACGTGCAAGGTGTTCCAGTCGATTGGGTCGTCGTATCTCAGGAGCTTGCAGGCTTCCATGAAAGCTAATACAAACAGCATAGAAGGGAGATTGTCGAGGAACCCGCGGAGGGTGAACCAACAGATGCGAATTCAGCTCATACGTGGATAATCTGGCTCCCTTGTTTCCTCGAACTTTGGAAATTGGAAACGAAATTACGTCACCGAGTGTTTCTTGTTTAGTGCCTCATACACACACCCGGGATTTCTTACCGCACGTGAAAGATTCTCTCATTCCGGTCTAATGACTCTGGAATTGAAAATGACTTTTCAAGGTGTAACGAACGATTCTGGTGAAGAGGCACAGTGATTATCGATGTCACACGAGACGCGGTAACGAACCACAATGACTGATCACCAAGAGACCACAGAGACCATTTCGATTCCTCTGATCCCGGATTTTCACGGGCAGCAAAATTCCGCCGCAGTATTTGTTCGCCGAGTTGTTGACCAACATGAATGCCAATAAAGCAGGGAAGCGATACCTGTAATCCTTACAAAATGGACTCTAGCGTTGCCTGGTGCGCGCTGAATTCGAATTACCTGTTCTCTTGGCGTTTCCATTGACCAAAAACTAGGCAGCATTTTGCTGCCCATGAAAATCTGGGCTAATAGTTCGATCCGCAGAAATTTACCCCGGACGAATCGTTCTCGGAGAGTTTTCTTGGGTCGGTGACGTCAATCCGAAAGTAAGCAAACTTTTGGAACCGACGTAGCGCTGCAGATGGCCTCGAGGTCTCGCTGAGTCGAAACTCAGTGCGGTCTTACCGCGAACCTTTCAGTAGCCCTTAGAGAAGACGCTATCGGTTCAATAGTTTCCAAAGCCTCTTATATGCCCGCAGATCTTTCCCCGAATACCTCAGCAAGCTTGTCCGAACTTTTCGGAGACGAAATGTGGTACCGAGAGCCGCAGAGACGCAGTGTAGATATACTTATAAGAAGGAAGCGTCGTGTCTTCTTATACCGGTGGTCTCAATTTACATGGCACTTGGAAGCTATTCTTCTTCTCTTCACTTATTTTCATGCTTAAATATTGCTGTCGTCTTTGCTTCCTCGCACGTCGATACATCATCGAGTGTCTCTTGTAATACAATTTGACACGAAGACTTTCCTTCTTCGGAATATGCGTCTAATCGATCTCGAGCGATAGTCGATCCGGAAGTTATCGTTTTAAGAAAGTTAGCGCAACAACGATGAAGTGAAATAAGCGGAAATCTAACGCGAAACTATACATGGGAAGCCACGACGAAGTACGAAAGATCTCAGGTTGAGTGTAACAGAAATGAGTACACGTGGTGTATTTTAAACTCGGTGAGTACATAATTATTCTAGGTGACATTTACTATAGTAGAGCTTCTTCGATATAGTCTCGGTTTGATTAGTCTGCTAGAGCAGACTGGCTACAGATATGTGTTCAGCACGTGCGCTGAATAACTTAATTGGATCAACGATGTATAATAAACATATACTATGGCCGTATTCTCCGAGGAGTTGAAATGTCTCGCGAAAAAAGACGGCAAACGTTTTAACATTCCAAGTATATCAGCAGTGTGTTAAAGTCTCAAACCAGGAGTAACCATTCTCTCAGTAAAAATAAAACGCTGAGTGTTACAGTATGCTTAACGATGAGTATCGAGAAGTCGCGAATACTTTGAAATCGTATCGAAAACCAGGGGATTTTTTAGAGCAACTTTCATTTCTCATCGAGAGAATTTCAGAGAAAGGCGAGCCTGAGATGCGCCCAACCTCTGAACACTTAAACATAAATTGGCCCTTATGTTTAATGTTCGGCTCTGTGAACGTGTTCCATTTTTTAAATTACCTACCACGAGATCTAACTTAACGGCGAAAGTCCTGCCTTGGCTTGGCTTCAGGTCAAAGCCTGAACCCAAGCCGTCGTAAACTAGCGGTCTAATTTCAGCCAAGCCAAGGAAATGGCCGGTAAAACAATAATTCTTCTTATAACCTGGTTGTTCCCGATCTGGCGCATTGTTCGTTATAATTCGGAATGACCCGCCTTCACTTTGCCCGCTTCCGCTTAGCATATTTCCTATTTGTATTCCGATCAACTCGGCCATATTTGCTCGCTTTAAGTATCGACCGGCTGCCGTGGGTAATTTATGCAATGAGTAATCGATGAACAAGACGATCCATGAAATCGTAAATAAATGTTCTGGATGTAATGAAATTATGTAAGGAGAACAGATTTCGGTATTCGAGGCACTCCTATATTCAATCAAATAAACCAACGGCCTGCAGTGATTTATTCGAAATGACGTTTTCGTATTTGAATTGGTAAACCGGAGGGACCGCATTTTCCTTATCCCTTTTATCCGCTGTGTACTTTAAAGACACAGTTCCCCGATTTCTCGAGAGATTTCCCACCCCAGCACTCTGCCGGCTTTGAAGAAAAACAGACATTTTCGGCATCGGATTTATTTGTGTATTTATTCAATTATTTTATCAACCGCGAACTTATACATACAGATTTTCCCTTCTTAAATGGCTTCCCTTGGATACAAATCCTCCAATATAGCTGCATCAAAATTTCATTTTGTTATTTTAATGAATAAATCACTGACCACCTATCATCGGGAAATGTTAGGATAAACGGTGAACTTGACCTCTGTTACTTCTGCTATAAATAGCCGTGAAATTTGGTTAATCACGAAGTTAATTCAATCAAATTGAACTTCTCGACAGGTTCGTTTTGCAATGGAAATTCATAAAAAATCTGATTTGAACAGAGATCAACTTGGGCCTACTTGTCCACAACCCTATATTATAAAACTCTGATTGTTTTATGTTTTTCTGTTTTTTTTTTCTTTTGAGGCAAAAGTTTTCAAGTTTGGAATTCGAAGCTAAGGTGCTCAGTGGTTTGATTTTTGAAGCAATAACACGCATCGCAGGATAATTATAATTCAATTGGAATATCGCTGTGCTATATGCAGATTTGAGCCTCCTGCCAACTCTGGTAGATCATTGCCCAATTCCAATCCTCAGGCGGCAAATTAAATTACAGGAAATTGATCAGCCTCTAAATTACGGTTCCCCGTAACGATGAAGCCATGCAGTGGAAAATTGACTGAAATTTCAATTACTTTTGATCCGCGAATTTTGTTTGATGAAAAAATATAACCTTGAAGACGACGTCAGCATCAAGTTATTTCTACACCCTGTAATACCGGGGGCGTTATGAAAACTGTCCGTGATTACGTGATTGCCAAATAACAGAAAAAAGACAAATTACACGCGGTACGAATGGCAATCCAACCTTGCAGGACGGTAATTCGGAAGCAACGCTTCGCACTTTCAATTTCGTCACAGTATCCCAAATTTCTTCCTGTATAATTTTCCCGATGATCGTACGAAACATGGTTCATTTGCTGTATTCATTCATCGTGAGAATAAAATAGCTGTATAAGGGTATACGAGCCAACGTGTAAACATACGTGATGAGAATATTACGAAAAATTTATGCAATACGGCGATGGCTCGGGAGGCGTGTCGGTTCGCGGTTTTCATCCGCTCATGAATATTCGCAAGCGTGTAGTAACCCCGCAATTTTTTCCCGAATAAATAATATGCAATCCCACCAGGAAATAACCATCGACAAATTAAAAGTCGTCAATTTTAAATAAATTAAAAGCGATGCCGATTTCACGTTCGAATGATTTTTACCTACCTCTACTCATTCATTTTCCAATTAGCAAATTTTCCACTGAAGCGTCAACCCGGTGAAAGATCTAAGATATGTACGCGCCAATAAATTCGAGGAAATTTATGAAATTACTTTCCCTGCCTTGAATCGTATCATAATTTTCAGGGATTCGGTTTTCAGCTCCTGGCATTGCCAAATACGAGGACGTACGTCCGATAGAATCGTCTCGTGATTACCGCTTCCGAAATTTTCCATATAAATTATCAAAAATCCTTCGGATAACTTGCTAGTAACTTAAGCAGGAACTAAAACTCACGCTTAATGTTATTAGTCCGGAATATTGCGCGGCAAAAACTATTCTGGGTCCCGATTAAGAATGTTTCAAATTTTCAGCTTCAACTTGGCGATAGTTCAAATCGCGCGGAGCGTGTCACTTGTAACTGCCTGATAATTGTCTCCTGCATGAGCAACAAAGCGAAAATAGCGATTGTAAATAAACTAACACCGTATTATACTGCAAGTTATTTAAATAAAAGCTATGTCATGGTACAAAATAGTATTCGTGCTTTCGATCCATTAATACGATATTTATAAATGTGTATTAGGTGATGCGAGAATGTTGTTTTTCGCAAACACTTTATCTTTGGACCCGTTCTCTAATTATCCCTCAACGTGACCAAACTCTTGGACAGTTAATTCCATCAAGTAATCACGTGTTTATTAACCCGAAATAATCAACTGCCGTTTGTCTTTCTAAAATAAATTTAAAAAATCCTAATCCGTAAATTGAATGAAATAATGTAATTACATAACAAACAGTTTAGAGAGAATCTCTAGGACGATCTATGAGGCCACTAAGATTACCGTTTGCTTTTTTTTTTTTTTGCTCCACAGATATTCACGTACAAATATTTCTGGGCTCGATTGTGGGCGAGAAAAGTATTCCGAGTATAATTCTATCCACAAACTTTATAGTGCCACGTTGTTTTCTCATGATTGAAGATTTCTTACTTGCAAGAAGAAGAGATTCGTGAAATCTAAGCTGATATTTATTTTATTGGTTCGAAGATGGCGAAACGAGTCTCTTTCGTTTTGCTTTGCTTGAAAAAAACATCAGTCAATTTGAAACAAACAGAAAAAAAAAAACACACACACACACAATAAAACAACATAACGAAACGCCATTCGGCTACTTCAACAGAGGAATATTTCAGACCATCGATTCGTCTGGCTAAATATATTTGGTAGATTCAACAGATTTGTTCTTTATGTTTATCTTTCAGCTGTTTTACAAACGGATCAATCAATCGCAATGAGTTTTGAAACACGACTTGTCCTCCTCGCGAATGAAAAAAAAAACATCCCTATACCTTGTCTTCGTTTAGAAGAAGTTGGAGTTGCGAAGTTTTAAGAATGATTTTCGTGAGAATCAGGTGTTGAAACATGAAGATATCATCGAAATTGTGTTATTGATCGATATTTTTTCGATCAAAAATACTCCTTCCATTAAAAATTATTACTGCAGTAAGCACCATAGCATTGCGGGCATCACGTGCACTTTGCCACGTCGCTGTCAACGACATCGTACATTCTAACTATCTGTGGTGCCGATCAGCTGTGAATATTTAAAAGCAATATTCTGGTGTCTTCGTAGGAGGTCTGACACGTGAACAATTCAGACTCTGCCCGGAGTTAATTATAGTGAGTTATACACTCTATGCTTATAATCTAAAATTAGCTCAGCGAGTAATATTGCATTATGCTCCGTCCAGAGAGAAATTAGCGAATAGAGGAATTTTGCCAATTTAACCCCTGCGATGCTGCTGCTGGCATCGCGGAAAATTATGTTCGAATAAAGCAATTTTTAACGAAGCAACGACTGGCTACCTGCGCTCATAAATTGGTTAAATTTATTTTCCGAAGAATCTGGTAACGTTATTCCAAAGCAAAAATCGCCAAGCGATTCGTAGTGTTGAAAATACTCCGATTGAATATCAAGTAGAACACATTTTGTCGAAAAAGAATTTTATGGTTACGTGAAAATGAACTTTTATCACGCTGCGAATCCGGTTCGCAGGACGAAAAGAAATATAGAAAATCCGTTTAAGCGAAAACGTTCCCTGGGGCACAAAGTTGAAGCGTGATTTTTTTCCTTTTGTCAGATAGTAAAGTCCAATATGTTATCGCAACGCAAATATCTTCGAAACATCCGAAATATTGTTATACCGTTTTGAGGCCTGAAAAAAAGTGGGCGAATCACGTAACTTTGTCATATTTTTTCCTGCGATTTTGTGTATCTGTATCACCAACTATCAAGCGATTGTTTTTACAATTAAATAAGGCAGAGCTTGTATAATTATCTAATAATTGTATACCCGCGTATAAGATTGATTTTCCAGTAATCGCGGATGCTTTAATTAAATTTTTCCTGCATGACCGGGGCAGGTAATTAAATCAGGATCGTCGTAGTACGAGGTTCATTTTTCTCCAGTAATCCCAGCTTCGTTCGTGTAGCTTTATTTTTCGCAATTATCGAGACAGCCCAATCAGGATTATGATGGATCAAAGGCGTTATCGAATATGCGTATGTTAAACACGCCGGGGTGAATTCTGACCCATTTTTCATTCGCCGTTGGCGTAATAATAACCGTGAATACTGCAGAATACTCTGCCCAGCAAAGATACTTGCAATTTTTATATTATAAAAAAAGCATAAACAATTAATGAACGCTGTGACATAATTCCAGTTCCAATTTCTGAAAAATGTCTCTGAAAACGTTCAAACGAGGGGGAAAAACCGCAAAAGATCGTGAATGAGAACTCAGCTGGCAATTCATTCATTAACCTCAGCTATTTGTTCTCTTCCTTCTTTCCGCCTCCATATCTTCATTCCTCCTTATTCCCCTTTCGCCAATCATGTTTGCAACCCCCGCAGAGCTCAAGACTCAACTGGGGAAAGTAAACGTAAGTTACCACATCGCGTCTAACCAAGCGATAAAACTCTGCAAGGCAATTCCTTTTCAGTCTCATCAACATCGCGGGTTCTTTCTTCTTGCTCCTCGGATGGGAATTTGACCTGACGTGAAACAGACTAACGAAGTCACTTGGGACCCTAAATGAGAATCCTTTTATGTACGAAAATCATGAATCCTGGATCATGAAATATTGCTAATAATTCTAAAAACCATCCGTGATCCCTGCGCTCGAGTTTCGTTGATGAAATATGTTTGATTGCCACGCGCTGATAGCGGGATTCATGAATTTTTTAACGGGTACCTCGAGCTGCATACATTAATCAGAGAAATACATTCTCAACAAAAATTTCAAGCTGAGCATACCTAATTTTTTTAAGGATTAATTGATCCTCACTACGGAACAGCAATGGACACCGTTTGCAGACATTTCACGGTGCTTGATGCAGAAATAATTACACATCCTGTTGGCGTAGGCCGTGGCGCACAGAACCGAGCCCCGGAAAGCATGACATAAATGATAAATTGGATTCACTAAAGTGACAAAAACTCCTTTACATCCAGTGCCCATTATTCTTCCACTGTCTGTTTGATTGGTTTTTCGGGCTCACTTTTTTGTTTGCTCATCCATTAGTTTATACATACATACACACACACATGCAACGTATTTATATTTTATACATGTTTCTTCCCTTTAGAGCATGAATATTTGTCGCCAATGATTCGCGATAAAAATTCAATTTAATTTCATTGTCAGTCTATACCGCAGATATTTCAATGTATAATACACGAATTGGTACGATAAATGCCGAGAAAAATTACTCATGGCAGCTTTTTACACCTTCGCAATCAGCCAAAAATAAAAGCACTCGGCTGAATTGGCCGGGACACCTAAATCAAAAGTTGGGCAAAGAGAAAGAACCGTTTGAAAAATCTTCAGTAATGACCATTCCGTCAACGATGGGGAGCATGAGTGAAACCACGTCCCTGTAATGGAAATGATTTTAAGCAAATTCGAGTAACCTAAGCAATAAGATATCAATAATTTGAGAAAAGGTTTTGTAAATAGAATGTGAAAAATTATTGAACTTTGGAGCTTTTGAGACGATTATAATATTTCTGAGCTTATTTCGATCACCA
Source organism: Neodiprion lecontei (assembly GCF_021901455.1). Classification (NCBI taxonomy): domain Eukaryota; kingdom Metazoa; phylum Arthropoda; class Insecta; order Hymenoptera; family Diprionidae; genus Neodiprion; species Neodiprion lecontei. Next base: position 37,886,589 of record NC_060262.1, read on the forward strand.
TAGAGATCTCCAGAGATTGCGTGAAAAAAATGTACGAAATAATATCTAATCAGTGGATAAAAATAGATTTATGTAAGTAAAGTTAAACAGATTCTGGTGAAAAATTACGTGTGACATACAATCCTTACAACTCTACTACAGTGTGATGTTTCTCGAATATTTTTGACATCATTTTCTGAAAATCTGAAAAAGGAGCAAAATAAGTCCAAAATCATTAAAATCGAACAAAAAACACGAAAGTTTAATCATCTAGAAAGTTATGATGATAAAAAAAACTTTTCTCGAGTTTATTAATATCTGAGATTGTGGCACTAACATTTCTTCACAATCATTGCTATCGCATAATATCGATGTTGTTTCATTTCTGTTCACAATCGTTAGCTCAAATAACAATTTTTTTCCCAACTTTTAACCCAACGTCAGAATTTCCGACCGATTGATCCTTACAACGTCGGGCATGGCCATCCTTGCCTGTGTCGATAGGGCCGTAAAAGGACAAATTCATGCTGCGCGAGGTCCCAGACGTGACGTGACGTGCGACGCTAATCAGGATAAATGCTGAATATTTCTAGATTTAGTCTACCGTCCCACGTACCGCAATTCAAGCGAAGACGCAAATGCGGCCCGGGTTTCCAATTATTATACAACTGGGGACCGCTTGCTGTCTCGATCCAGAGTTCGTCCTTACTCACGCATGAATTGAAACAGAATTACACCCTGAGGTTTGCGAGGATAACGGATATTACAGATTGGTAAACACCTGTGTCAACCAAATTTCCCGCATTCTCGTTTCCACATATCTCAACCTTTCACAGTTAAATCTTCGGGGCGAAATATGACCGCGAAATTTTCGTATCAAACATTTGGTTATATCAGACGACGAATTCTACCATCCCTAAATCCTTGGCACACGTCAGATACGATTTGGTATTATTCACGCATCAGTCGACGGCAGTATTTTTCTAACTGTTTACCCTCTTCGCCGAGGCTCGAATTTTTTCAAACCAAACGTCGACTGACTAAAATTGAATATAAATTTTTCATCGGAAAGTGAGGACTTTTCTATTTAATTACCAAAAGATGTGGCGATGGAAAAATGAAGATACTGTCTCCAAAATTGAAATAAATCGCTTAAGCCTTGACGGGAATAATTGTGGAGGTTTGTTACAATTAAACTTTCCTAATCCGCAGACAGTTTACTCTGTATCAGACGGGCGAAACAACCGGTTTGTACAATGTATATTGTATACTCATCGTAACGAAGTAGCCAGATTGGATTCGGCCACTGATTTCTACACGAATTGAAGCTCCAATTTCGCTCTAAACGATGTCACAGATCCGTGGCGTTCAACGGTTCTCATGGGACCAACCTTTCCACCCCAATATTCCGCCACTCAAATTCACATCTGCGTGTGCACAGTGTTTAAAATATCGTATTAGCTCGCCCGTCTACAAGGAAGTTCTCCGTTAGGCCCGGCGGTTAATCCGAAACCAAAGCTCGAATTTAGAGGAGATTTTGTAATCTGCCGTGTTCATCACTTTTCAGCACCGCAATGCGTCCGAAAATAATCAGCCGCCTATTTTTGGACACGTCACATGTTTTTCAAATCGTGATTATTGTGGGGCGAGAAAGTCTCCATTTACTAATGAAACTCTTCTAATAATATTTGAAAATTAACAATGAGGCGAAATCTATATTAACAATCTTTTATCAAACTATGATTAGTAGAGTGACCATTTTAATTTATTTATAAATATGACTACACATGAGCTGTCATTAATTTTAAAATTCATTCATTCATTCATCATTCATTCATTCCCGGTGTATTTAGTTAAAACGGTGTATATTGTTAAAATCAGTGTATATGGTTAAAACAGTGCATTTTGTTAAAATGGGTGGATATCGTTGAAATTATGATGTATTGTCAATAACGGTTTTTCGTCGAGGCACTATATTTGTTTATTGCACTTTTAATGTTCTCGTTCTATCGTCTCTCTTTTTAAATTTGCTTGGCTTTTCGAGTGTTTTAATTGTTAATTTAACAGGTATGTCCCCGTAGTTTAAATTTCCGTTATTATTTTTAAATGGTCGATTTTCGATCAGTTACTATTTCAGTTCAGAGAGGAACACCTCCGCACCTCCTTCCTCCTGGAGAGACGTAGACCACCTTCTACTTTCAAATTTGTGACCAGGTTCCCCACTCCCTGGGTCTAACCTAATCCACTCGTGCCGTGTTCATCGCGCATTTATATTTGAATCATTACATTTGCCTCCCTTTTGTGATGGTTAGGTTTATCATAATTATCACAAACACCAGTTATTGTCATTGTTCATTATCCATACTCAAATTTATTATATAATGATCGAAAACTGCTTCATGTCCACCGTTCTCTGCACATACTTGAAATTTCATCACCTTTTTGCATTATTAGCACTGGAAAGTTTGTCACACGCATTCTTCCACACACATTCATCCACTTGTATAAACTAATTAACAATCTTCTGGTTTTCCGTTATTCCGATTATTACAATCTCGTCCACTTAATAAAATTAAATCTAACTCACAAAATTTGCTTGTCCTTATTCTATGTCGAGTCCAAAGTAGAGGATAAAATCAATTTCATTGAGATTCATACGAGTTAAATACATTATTATATATATATATTTTTTTTTTTTTTTTTTTTTGAATATCAATAAACTTAAATGTATATAAATTGCTTTCAAAATTGATTCAGGAAACTAGGAAGTTTGATACTTGCGTAAATTTAATCTATTATATGTACCTTTGACATCATTTAAATTTTCTGGATTACATAACACGAACGCATTCTTTCCAATCACTTTTGTAATCTTATATGGTCCCTGATATATGTGAAAAAACTTATGAGTTACTCTATCAGCTGCATTAGAGGGTAGTGGTACTTTCAATAAAACTAAATCATTCACATCAAGAATAATCTTTGTTTTCACTTTTTGTTGCTTGCGTCGATAACGAAAGTTCTTTAACAATCTTTCCATAGCTATCATAATTTTAGTTTCTTTGTCTACTAACACTCGCAAAGCTAAAGGAATTGGATAAATTTTTCGTACAATTGGATTTGGTTTAGTTACTTTGATTTCATGTTGATATACTTGAGTACATCCGGGTTTATTGGAAAACAAGACTTGATACTTTTTACGAAGTGCACAAACAGTTTCAATCTGTACATTACTGAGTGTCGTTAGACTATGCACGAAGTTTGAAGACTCTTTAAAAAAATTATGATCCTCTCCATGTATTAAAAATCTTTCATCTTTCTTTAAATTTTGAGATCTTTCTTCCTCATTTGTTTCTTCTAGTTGTTTATGACTACTATTTATTTCAATGGCTTTAACTAACTTAACAAAATCATTTTCACGAGGTAAATTATTTTTATACATTTCACAATTGAGATGCTGTGTATCAACATCATTATCATTAACGATATTATTTTCATCAACTATCAATTCAATTTCATTTTCTAAATGGCAGTGTGGTTGTTCATTATGAATCAACGCATCAACTCCACAATTTTCTTCACCAATAACAAGTTTATCATTTTCATCACTTAAATCTAAATTAACATTTTGCATATTTATTATTTGAATTAAAGTTACTTCGTTATTTGTAGAGGATACCAATTTATCTAAAGGTTCCAAATCAAACAACACCGTTGGTATACCGATATGAACACCGTTGACTTCCAACATACGATCTTTGTAATTTATTATCACTTCGTTTTTCAATAACCAATCATTACCAAGTATTATACGATTATATAAATGTGGAATAACAAGACATGAATATTCTATAACTTGATTTGCCAGATGCAATTGTAAGAAAACTTGTTTTTTAACAGTTATAGTTTTTCGTCCAATAGCTGGGATTACCATTACTTTACTAACCGGGAGAATATTTAAATTTATTATTGTCATTAATCGATTGAAAAATTCTTCGGATATACATGTCACTTGACTACCAGTATCAAGAAGTGCATGTATTTTAATCCCCAAAACAGTAACTAAGATATGTGGACATCTTGGTACAGTTAATCTTGAATTCTTTTGGACATTTTTTTCAGTACCAGTTACATCATAAGATAGGTCCGTAATATAATCAAAAGGGTCACGACACGTTATTGGACCTTGATTCAACGCGCCGATGGTCAGTTTAAATTTTGTTGTTGGTCATTACTGTTGTTATTATTATAATTCCCTGTTGGTAAATGATATCCATTCGACCTTTGATTTTGTCCAAAGTAAGTAGGTGGCGGATAACTTGTGTTGGGTAAACAAACGCTTACAGCTGTTGGTATAGTATTTTGAAAATTTGGCTTCGTAGATACCCCGTTATGTTGACTTATCTGTTGATATTTCTGTTGTGCGTGAATGTGACCTGGTTTATTGATTTCGCTGGTATTATAAGAATTGTTGTTGTAAGATTGCGAATTTCGAGGTTTTTCACGTTCTCTTTCTTCATAAGTCAAATCTAGCTGAGCTAACGCGGCTTCAACTCTATTATTATCGGAAAAATCAATTGCCACTAACGCTTCCCTCACTTTAATCGGCATTTGTTGAATAATACTATAATTTATTTCATAATCCGACAACTTGGGTTCAAAATACTGAGCTTCCTTAGTTTGTTTTAAAAAATACGTTTGCAAATTATTTTCATTCCCTTTGAATTTGCGCATCGACCAACGATTTTTTTCCCTGATTCTTATAGCTATGGAATAAAATTCTTTCAAAAATGCAGTTTTAAAACATTCGTAATCGTTAAACCTACTTTTTTTTCCATCAAACCAAATCTTAGCTCTACCATCTAATGCACCATGAATAACTAATATTTTTTGTTCAGTCGGTACGTGTTTCACATCGAAATATCTTTCTAAATCACTTAAAAATTCTCTAGGATTCGTGTTATCCTCCCCAGAAAATTTAGGTACTTTTATGTCTATTTGAAATGATTTCATTTGGTTTATCAAACCTCCTACTAACCTTCCTTCAATATTTTGACTTTGTTGAATTGGTTCTACTGCCGACAATCTTTCTACCAATTGACGTTGTCTCTCATTTTCCTCCATCAAACGTCGAATTTCCGCCATCATCGTGTCCTGCTGCTGCTTATCACGCAAAGACTTGTCCAATTCTTTTTGTTGGTTAGCCAATTGTTGTCGTTCTAGTCTCAATTTATTCAAATCATCACCTCCTTCAACTCCAGTCGCATTGTCTTCACGGTCAGAATTTGAATTCGTCGAACCAGGTGCCATGTCTTTATATTGAATATTTCGGCCACTACGTGTAGTTTTCGGTCTAGAAACTGGAGTTCGTTTTACTCTACCCATGCAATTAATTGAAAATTATAAATTCTATCTTAACCTCTTAATCATTCACACTTCTTCCTAGCTTTCGAGCCTTCGCGTTGGGCGCCAAATTCTAATAATATTTGAATTTTAACAATGAGGCGAAATCTATATTAACAATCTTTTATCAAACTATGATTAGTAGAGTGACCATTTTAATTTATTTATAAATATGACTACACATGAGCTGTCATTAATTTTAAAATTCATTCATTCATTCATCATTCATTCATTCCCGGTGTATTTAGTTAAAACGGTGTATATTGTTAAAATCAGTGTATATGGTTAAAACAGTGCATTTTGTTAAAATGGGTGGATATCGTTGAAATTATGATGTATTGTCAATAACGGTTTTTCGTCGAGGCACTATATTTGTTTATTGCACTTTTAATGTTCTCGTTCTATCGTCTCTCTTTTTAAATTTGCTTGGCTTTTCGAGTGTTTTAATTGTTAATTTAACAGGTATGTCCCCGTAGTTTAAATTTCCGTTATTATTTTTAAATGGTCGATTTTCGATCAGTTACTATTTCAGTTCAGAGAGGAACACCTCCGCACCTCCTTCCTCCTGGAGAGACGTAGACCACCTTCTACTTTCAAATTTGTGACCAGGTTCCCCACTCCCTGGGTCTAACCTAATCCACTCGTGCCGTGTTCATCGCGCATTTATATTTGAATCATTACACTCTGTACGATTCGTTGAACTATAAAACGAACATTAATAATACGAGAAGAGTTTTTCTTTATTTTTCGTACGATAATGTGAAATTCTGAAATTGTAACTAATTCTCACGTGAACCCAATCGTCAGAAATGTAAAAACTTTTCATTATTCGCACGGTCCGAATGTACATATCATGGAAGCTCCGGTACCTATTCGATTAGAAATTCGTTCTTCGAACCACGCGAAGTGAAGACCATGTGTGTTGGTTAAAGGCATGTTATATACCCACGCAACTTTTACGAATTCATCTCTCGGAAGCAAATTGAATTTTCCTGCACGTGACACCGCCGGTTTCTATAAACGCTTCGCGATATTCGATTGACATCTCGGTCTTTTCACAAAAATTCACTCTCTGTTAAGGTTCAAGCTGTATAGGTTTAACCGTTTGACTGCCATTGTAGCATATTTGCTACAATGACGAAACAGTTATTTTTTTAAATATCTTCTTCAATTTCAATTAAAAAATTCTGAAATAATTAGGAAAATAGTAACGCACTCTAAAGAAAGTTTTCACTGAATAATTTCATTTTAGAAACTGTTTATTTAGGCATAAAAATGGAAAAACTGTATTTTTTCAAAGCTTTTAATTGATAAAAATGATTTTTTCCAACGGGAAAGATGCTTGACCGTTAAAGGGTTAAATTCTTTGTTATTCCGCGAGATTAAGATACACATAATACACGCTTACTTAATTTGCTGACAATCAGCCACATGCGGTAATCAAATATGGTGAAAGGGGGGCAATTTTCTTGCAGAAAAATGTATAACTTCACCCAAAAATACAGCCGTTATAAATAATATACTTGTACTCGCTTGAATCAACTGCAAAATATCCGACGCCAATGAATTTGTTCGATGAAAGAATCTGGTTTTTAGTAAATTTAATATATTCTTTGTCCGTAATGATATTTTTTTTTAAATACTTACTATAGAACAAGAAGATAAATACTTTGGTTCATCAACTTCCGTATACACAGAAATTTAAGCTTTTGTCGTAATGTATGACGAAGAATTAATACCGAATTGAATACAAATGATTCATATTCCGTTGAAGCAGTTTTCATTAATCTGTTATTATTCTAAATTACTTTTAAATAAAAGAACAGACATCAGAAATTTTAATGAAAGAAAATGATTCGTAAAATGCGTCGTTCAGTCAAATTTCAGGTCATTTTTCCCTCAGTCCATCCTGCATACTAAGCAAGATTTGTCGCTGGTTTAATCTTTGAAAAAAAAAAAATGGTCTCTCTTTTTACGGCGTGAGCAAGGATCGGTCAAAGCAGAACGCTGCTGCAGGGCAGGAGGTCGAGGGGTTTTTGAAGAGTGTTTTTCCTCACATTTTTCCCCACTTAATTCTCTCCAATAAATTTTTCCGTCGACGTGACACGTGCGTTTTGCATGTCACGCTGCAGAAAACGACATTTTTTGACAAGGAGACGTATATTATGGGTCTTTGATCCTGCCAGTCCAAGAATGAAATTTTTTTTCTTTGAGGGCGTCGCAAATTGTATTGGATAATGATACAGCTCCCCTTTGGCATAAACGACAACACGATGTAGCCTGAATGCATATGAGAGCTGAGTTTATTTCTCAGTTTCATTGAGTTTCCGGCTGAGAGGTGATTCAAGGCCTTCTAACTTTCGACACGTGGCAACATCACAGCTTATCTTTTCTTTCTTTACGCTTATTGCTACTCCCCCCAAAAAGTAAATTGAACGGTTATCATTTTCCACGAATGTACCGATAATCTCGTCTCCAGGGAAAACAGGGATCCTATTATGATACCGATATTGTCGTCGAACATCGCGACTTCGACGAAATTAATGAAACTGTAACCGATACAAGAATATTTTTACGTAGCTATGACAATAACGTTGGGTGAAACTCGAGGACACATTTTGTACGTACTAAAAGCAATTTCCAACAAACCTTGCCCAGGTATTATTCGTATTTTTATACCTCTACTCTTGTAATTATTATTATTGAAACATATCCGTCGTCTCGTGTTTTGAAGCGCTGAAAATTTAAGGGGATTCGAAAAGGCAATGGAAGCGAAGCTCGAAAAACGTCTCACGATCAGTGAGCTTCTCTCATTCTGAAGAAAATACAGGATATCTTCGAAGTGTAAAATTCGTTCGTTCATTTCTCGGAAAATTGGCTAACAAAAATGAAGTGACTTGAGAAAAAAAAACAAAAATAAAATACGCAGCGTAAAAACATCCCATGGAAACGATCCCACTCCGATTCGCGAGCAGCCGTAAATCTCGCGTTGCGAAGAGGAAAAAAGAAAACAACACGGATAAAATTTCACCAGGTGGGATAGGTATAATACAGTTGAAACAAGTCGAAATAAACCGTGAATTCGCGAATGTTATACGTATTGCTTACCGTAAATTGCGCCCAAGATACAGCTTCGAGCAATTTCATTTCAACATCGTTGACATTTGTTTGACGACACATTTCGCCTACTGAGATGAAAGAAAAATTCAATCAAAAACAAGACGATCCTGTCATCTGCGAATTGAAAGAAAAAATTTATTCTAAGGTTCGGAAAATGGGTTAAAACTGAAATTTGCTCATGTTCTTTCGCCTAGCTTTGAAGTTCAACAGATCAAACCTATCCTTTGACGAAATTGGTTTCGCAGTTTGAAATGACGCGTCTAATAAGTTTGTGGTAAAAATATATTCAAATTTATCAGCCTGATTTATTTATTACAATTTTATTAAATGGCAGATGTGTATATACATACGTATTCCGGAGCTTTGTTTCAGAGGATCTCGCAGATGTTCAATTAATTAAGAATATTACCAGGAAACGGCGAAGTTTCTTGTACATATAAGAGACTTTGGTAGCATCTGGATGAAATTAAAAAACTTGGCACAGTTCTGGCACTCATTCAGCTCAATTGCGATAGTGCCATGAGTTATATAATATCTTCATCGATTTTCCATCTAAAACGCAACGCGATTGCCTGCGACATTTTGTTTTTAAAACAAATGCAGATATTTTCACGAGAATAATAAGTGAGCGCAAATGGGAGAAAATTTTTTTCAAACAATGATAAACTGCTGAATATCATTCGTATACTGACATCAAATTATCGATGAAGGCACTCGGATAAATTACTCGCGGGACTCAAGTCCCAGTTGCTTTGTTGCAGTTAGATTTCAACAGTTCACGATTCGAGCTTCGTTCCCGTTTAAAGAAGACCAATATTATCGAACCTCCGATTGAATTCTACGGCCGCTTGAGGGAACTCAATTTGTCTCAATTTCAACTTTTCACGATGGTCTCGTTTACCCAAGGGTTCCAAATTATTCGCGTCGTAACTTATCAATCAGCAAAAGTTTTCCAACTATACATACGTTTATCGACTTTTAGTTTCTGTTCGATCCGGACCATTCTCCATTCTTTTCCTTCTCTTGTACTTGTACGTACACGTGTATTAGACTTTTTCAAATGAGGGCAATATATATATATATATATATACATATATATATACATGTACAAGGTGTAGACATTAGTTTTTGCCGTAGATACAAAAGAATCGTCCCTACGTACGTATATATAAGACCTTTAGCTCTAGTGTGAATTCCGTGCCTCAGAACACGATGCAGTTACTTTTTCTCATTCATATACTACGTAAAAAAACATTCCTATTTCCGTCTCTTCGCCGAGTTTTTGCAAAATAATCGCAAGTACGATCTCAAGTGGATATAATTTCGTAAATAATTAATGTATCTTCAAAAATGTTTGTAGCTGTTTTTTTTTTTTTTTTACGTCAGAGCGACCAAATAGCAGATATTAGCAGAGTCAGGGTCTCATTTACGTTGTTATTTAAGCTTTTCCAAGGTCTTAAAAACTTTTCACGCTTATTACTGTTGCCATGCTCTCCAAAAAGGGACTTAAAACTCGTGACTGAGCGTCTTTAACTTTTATATCTTACCTCCGGCTTGTAATTATGTCAGTGAACGTAGATTAACCGGTGTGTATATTTACATTTTACAACATAATATTTTTTTACCATCATAACCACCCCTCCCAGCCCATGGTTTACGGAAAGAGCGAAAAGATGACGAAGCTCCGGGCCAATATTTATATGATATGAATGTTGATAACGCGGATGTAAATACGATGCAAGCGCTGGTTAAAATCAACTGAATTAGGTTTAAACCGAAGTTGGCCAATTAGCGTTCAGCGTGATGAGAATTTACTCTTCAATCAGTTCCCTGCTCCGAAGGACATACCGACAGGATCTTACACCTCGTTCACTTCATATAATAATAATAATAATAATAATATGAGCGTGTGTAATTACTTCTCAAAGGAGCCAAAATGCTCGACGTGATCTCTGTCGTTTCGAGGCTTATCGCTGCTGGCATAATTGGCAGTGGGAGAAATTTTTCGTTGCGAAACTAAGGGTGTCATACCACATCCTTCCTCCGCTGTCCTTTGACGTGACGAAATCAATTAATGGTCCTCAAAGAGACGAGTGATACCTAAACGTACCTTAATTTTGCTCGTTAACCAGTACTAGGCGTGCTTTCGCCACCGTGGAACAAGCCTGCAATATCGTTACCTCAAGTACTAACCAAATTATTAACTCGCCATGATTTTACGCTAGGTATTGACCCAGTGCCGAGGATACATACTTACCTGAATTTGTAAGGTGCGCGTGCATCAAAGGCCCTCCAGAGTCCAGATTCCGGTTTTACCCTTTATCAATCGAGTTTAGAAACTCGCAGAGAAAGACAAGGTGAATAGCTCACAAAATTACATGCTAATGAGGAATCTCGCAGCGCGTAGCTTTGCTTTGTCTTATTTATCAACGGCAATAAGAGTAGACGGCTGAAAAAGTGGATGTATTTGGAAATTTATGTCTTGACAACCAATTATCGTTAACAAGGCTTGAGAATTAAAACTTCTTTTCGATGCCCTAAAAAGGGCCTTAATCGATTTGCTTCAAATTTTGAGGCAGTATTCTCAGAGTTCTCAGTGGGTCCCATTTGCCCCCTCGATCTGAAGAATCAGTTATTAATCCAAGCTTCTCTCTTTCTTGTTTCAGACGGTCTCAGTTAGCGTGAGCATCCTCACTCTGACTTTCATTTCGATCGATCGTTGGTACGCCATCTGCTTCCCGCTGAAGTTCAAATCGACAACGAGCCGAGCCAAGACAGCGATAATAATAATTTGGGTAGTCGCCCTGCTTTTCGGTGAGTAGCTGATCAGACTTATTTCGTTCAAGAAGTAAGAGGGTCGCTAGCCTGAGGTTCCTCTCACTTACGAGGAAAGTATTTACACGGGCGAACGAGGCTGATATTTGTGTTTGATATTTACTGAGGATTTCCATTTCGGTCCAGATCTCCCGGACTTGATGGTGCTTCAAATTGTGCAGCACAAATACAGGGTCGAGACGACATTTTTTACTCAGTGCGCTCCCTCCTGGAGTCACCAGAGCGAAGCAACCTTCATCATCATTAAACTGGTCATCTTGTACACCGCGCCGCTACTCTTCATGAGTATCGCATACTGGCAAATCGTACGCGTTCTCTGGAGGAGCGACATTCCCGGACACAATTGTGAGTAAACCTATAAACCACGTTGACTGAACTTCCGTTCGTACAAGTAAAGGGAAGAACCGATATCGCGAAGAAGTGAAAGTTGCACAATTATCCGGAGAATCGTGTTCTCATTTTGACTTTAGATAAATTCGGAGTAGCTGGCGTGGAAGTTGTTTCCTTTTCCCCACGTCATAGGTATGATACCCGAGTCAATAGCAGTCCAATAAAATGGTAATGCCTTGGAATTTTTATCTACTGCGCGAGGAAAGGTGACATTGTTCAGATTTGTGAGCGGAGATTGCCTTCAAGAGTAAAAGCAATTTCGCGGGAGATATTCAGTCAAATATGCGATTCCTTTCGCAGTGTTACGTTGGTTTTTCGAAAGAGATCTGTTCGAACGCTTGATACGCGCTTTGTCTAATACGAAATATATACGTATTGGAGGCGGGGCATCAGATATGCCAAGTATACGACAAAAGATATAACGTATGCGCGAGAATGAAGGGTGCATGTAATCCGGCTTGCAATCTCTGCCCGAGTACTCCAGGAATAATAAACCGAGGCTCAAATACGTGAACGCGTCTATCGGAATATCTGTTTACGAGGTATCGCAAGTCGCACGCCACATGTTCGTGTCGCTGAAGCGTTCTGGGGTCGGAAATCCATGATTTCAAATGATTACTTGCAGGCCAACTATATCATTAATCTAAAGTAGCGGCAATAGAAATATATATATATGTATAATGAATCATTTGTCATTCGAAGAATGAGAACGAAGTTGAAATTTGGTTGTGAAACAATACGCTGTATTTTTTATTTTTTGTTTTTTTCTTAATCTATAAACCATGTTTTCACTCCTCTTGGAACAGCTGTGATGTTATTCTTAATTTGAGTTTCTCTGAACTCTTGCCATTTTCGCAAATCTGGTTGAGAATCATGTTATATGCATAGCTTGCAAAATCAATAGCCATTTATCTGTTCGTAGCTTTAACAATAATAGATACTGCAAGGTGGAATAAAGCTGGATATTTAGCGATCGAAGGAGATAATAATAGGTACATGAATTCTCCGCACGAAATAGCTGATTCTTGTAGTAATAATATTTCTGCAATACTTAGAGCTAATAATTTTCTTTCGAACCACGCTAAATGTGGATTGTTATAGTTCCAATGGAGCCAAAATTACAACGTTATTGCATGGATAAAGTCCGAACAACGGTTTAATTCAAAGCACTTCAGTTTCTACGCTTAATGTAATTAATGTTTACATATGGGGTGGTAAAATAACCTTTCGCATGTTATCCCTTAGGATTGGATTCGTTGGGAGAATTTACGTTTTGTTCGTTGTTTTCGGTGTATCGATGAGCAACAGATCCACAAACCAAATTAAAAGGATTTTGATTGTAAATTTGTGTGTTGGAATGGTGCGTGAACTTTATTTTTCATGCAAAACGTCGTAAGCTATAAAATTTTAACGACGCCCAGGGTTAGCAAAAAAAAAGTACCTCCATGTACGAATCAACGCTTCAAATATTTCCACATTCTTATTTATGGAAAAGGAAATTCTTTTACACGTAGTTATCGGATGAAATTCTGTTCCAGTATTTTGGTAAATTATGTATAAGCGAAAAGTGATATTTTGTCCACAACAACGCTCTTGTTCGAAAAGATTTCTTTGCTGCCTCGCTCTCTTCCACGCTATATTTTCTCATCGTACAAGTATTGCGGGTGGAATAGAACGGATGGGTAAATTATCGACATGATTTGGGGAATTCTGCCCAGTATAGGCAGATTCACGTACACACAAGTGATTCAAGCGTGAGGCGCGTACGTGCCAAAGTAATCGAAGGGGAAGTTAACGATCGGGGGAGTAAAGGGAGGCCGTTATCCGGCTGCAGGCACGATATCGCAGATATTATCTACGAGTGGGTATAACCCAACCTAAGCCCCATCCACACCAAAAGTTATAACGTGGTTTATTTCATTTTCAGTTTCGAGCAGAGGGAGTCACGTAATAGCGACCACCAACAACCCCGGTAATCTCGAGGGTCAGTTAAGGTCCAGGCGAAAGGCTGCCAAAATGCTCGTAGCTGTTGTACTGATGTTCGCTGTATGCTACTTTCCAGTTCATCTACTGTCTGTTCTCAGGTATATGTTATTATTGTTATTTTATATGAATACATACCTATGTACACAACATACGTATACGTATAGACCAAGGAAGCCCGTTAAGCGCGAGTTTCAAAATTACTTCATTGTCAAACAGCAAACTACCAAGCAGGCACACGAGGGATTTCTCTTCTACTACACACATTAGGGATGCACGGAACGTACAGTCAGCTCAAAAATGTGATGACGCAAGAATATGGCTAAGCCGAGATTTAAAAAGTCTAATCGAATATCATCGAATTATGTCTCAGAGTTTGAAAAAAGTCCCTGTAATCTTGAAAGACATGTTCAATCATTGAAATCGAATTGTCAACGTCGCGTTGAATTAACGACGCAATTGAAATCACATTGACCTAATATTTCTTTTTTCATCTCGTCTTTTTATCTAAAAAGTGAAATGAATACGTTATACAATAAAAAACGTATCATTGCTAGACAGATTTTTTCTTGGGCTTACAGAAGCTTCTTCTTAAGCTTTGCTTGCCTAGATCGTCTACCAGTGAAATGAGCTATGGTTCATTAAAATCTGACAAGCAATGTCGTTTTTTCGATGAAAAATGATAGAATAATGTTGTTTCTGTGGATTTGTCAACATAGCCAGGTCTTTAAGTTTTTAGTTATCTACATGTAACCAGATGAGTTCAAATGAGACCATACAAACCTTTGTTTCATCACGTTTTATGTACGACCACTTTTTCGATCTGACTGTACGTCCAGTACCTTCCTGATTTAATTTCCGCATCCATATGTCGATTTTGGAATTCTGTTAGCTCTGATTCATCGATTCATGTCGTTGAACGGCCGCTAGTCGTCTGTATACGTTAATCTAGAACATGTATAACCCACTTAACACGAATTTAGAAACTCGCCCCATTAGTTTTTAAGGAGCAAACGTGTTCTCGTATATTTATCCAAGCTGAAGCCCTGATAGCGCGGGACTCCGCGCCGTTGTGTCGTGAAATATAGTTTTTATAAAATTTCGCCGTCCGACATTGCGGAAAAATTAATTGAAACTCGAGCCGTTTGTACCAGATTCTACAGAGCTTCGTTCGTGCCACCGCGCAGTAATTGAAAATTCACGAACAAAAGTGTCCAATGGTCTAGGAACCGTTCCACGAGCTAGAGCGAATCGAAAAAATCATTTCCATTCCTGTTGTACATAAGAGAAAATTCAATAACGCTTGTCTCTCAGACGTTCTACACTGCAATTTGTTCAATGCAGTTTGGTTTAACGTCAGTTTTTATTGCAGGTATACAGTGGAAGTTAAGGCGAACCAGACGACGAAGACTATCAGTTTGCTGGCCCATTGGCTCTGCTACGCAAACAGCGCAGTGAATCCTCTCATCTACAACTTTATGAGCGGTAAGTAAATCACCGAGCGTGGGTAACGATCTCGCCAGCTCAAAGTAACGTTATCGTATTTAATCCTACCGCAGCATCTTATTTTCGCTTTACAACAAGAAAGACGCGTGTATCGCTTGATTAATGAAGATGTCAAAAATGCAACACGACAAAATTGCATTTTCCCAAAGTTGCCCGTGGAGATGAAAGATTCAGTTCATCACTCATTTGCGACACCCTGCAAGTTCTGGCATCGCACATATGACACATATCTCCTAAGCATATGCCTAGATAGACGTACGAATATCTTTAGCACGTTCATAAGTCTGTGGAATATTCGTGCGCATTGGACGAAAGTTAAATATAATAGGTGTAAGGTTGTATATTAACATACACGCGAAGAGTGTGTGCGGAGCAAATATACCCTGAGACGACAAAATTGATTGAGGTAAAGTTCACTACACTGCACGATGTGCGGTGAGGGTAAAATTATAATCACTTTTCAACCAGTCATTATTCCTATCGCTTTTCTTCCTTTTTATCAACCATCTCGCATTCTCATTTAAAGATCGCCGATCATTGTCTTCCCTCAAAATTCTTCCAGAACATTGAAGAATATATAAGAGAACCCATTTGCACGCATTCGCGAGCATTTGAATTCGGAATGCCATTACCGGTCGCGAAAATGATGGGTTCAAAGATTAGAGCTAAAAAATGTATAACAAAGATAGATCTCCATTTCTGGTGGAAGAGAATTAGGTACCATGACTGTCTCTGGCAGGTGTATAAAACGATTTTTTTTTTTTGTACGAACGGATGATCAAGCTGGTAGAATATTTTGGAAAAGTTATTCCATACCAAGAGCATCAAGGTATAATCATAACGCTGTGCAAATCAATGAATTATGAATATTATCGTCCTGAACTTTATTATTCTGCACCCACGGTAAATAATTAATAGCCATAAATGTAATGGTTGTACGTCGGTTCCCTCGGTACAAAGCAAAGAGGGTCAAAGTTTTGTCCCGTTTGCATATTTACGTCCAAACACGAAAATTATTCATGATACGACTACGCACACATTTGCCGTATATAATGGGTTTGAAATGGGATCTCTGTACGGCGTTTTATACCACAATTAATTCCCACATCGTACCCGGACTCCAATTTGCGTTGGGAATGAAAAAGGTGATTAGTAAACTAAAACCCAATTTTTCAATGCATCGTTTTATCCAAGGAGGACTGGCAAACAAATGTTACATATACATCCACTATCAAGAATCACGGTTTATACGTATACATATATTACATTATCGATCAGCCTACGTCCGATTAGAATTAGACTCCCGATAATACTCCGTAAGCAATAAATCGTGAATAAATCGACGGTGCTGACAACGATGGATTTCTGATTCGTTTCCAGGTAAGTTCCGGCAGGAGTTTCGTCGCACGTTCCTGGACTGTTCGCCGAACAACGAGAACGGCGGTGTGAGTCGTCGGCCGACGATACCGAGCGGTTATCGGCTTTCGCAAAATCGGCGTGACCTTTGACCCTCGCAATCAGTGCGACGCGTCACCTGGGCCAAGCGTTCGTTCGAAAGTCGAATGGAGCCTGAAACTGTGGAAGAAAATGCGGGACCAGCAGAGAGGCGGATTTCTTCCAGTCTTGGTACCTGCAGGATAGAGTTTACCTACAGATCGTATACCTGAGCCTGCGCTGCGTCGAGCAGTTTCAAAGAATCTGCCGCAGCGAAGTCGGAGGGAGGAAAAGTAACGATCGTTAAATTCCAACGATCAACTGATCTTTGATCAGTCAAAATCCAAATATATCTTTGAGCTTATCCTCGTGTATTCATTGATTGCTATCAATGTTTGACCACCGCACCGGTTGATATGTATAATATTATTATAGGTGTATTAATTTTTAGCCAGATGTTAAAATAGCATTGCTGTAAATGCGTATAATGCAGTGACGAAATTTTGTATTGTGGCTGTGTTTAAAATGTACACCTTTATTTATTTATTTATTTTTTTTTTCATCTCTTCTTATCCAGATTATAATGGATTTTAATACTTGAAAGACTTTGAAACGATATTTATATTTTTTTTCTAAAATACCGAAATGGCGTAACTTTTTTTCAGATGATCTATTACATATATTATGAAATCATAAAGTATCGAATAAAGATGTTAATTTTTAATACAAATTACGGAAACTTTGACAAAGCCCTTGTAATTAGTTTTACGGGCATTCAGTGCGTCAATTGATCAAAACTTAAGACTGTGTGTTGAATTTTACGTGCAGTATGAAATGAACGACTCTTAACTTCATCTACCTGCATAAAATAATTCTCGTCCTTATTATTTTTTCAAATAAAGAAATAAAAAATCAATGTAAGTTTATTATAATTATCGGGCGCACGGTAATAACAGTGATATTGTAATTATAAACATTTTATCGAAATTTATACTGCTGTGATTCTTGATGAAAATCTCGAAACCAAATTGAACAGATGTATACGTACCTGTATTGTAATATGTATGCATGAAATTCCCCTGTATATAATATAGCATAAATCATGATCGACATTTACGATTTTTTAAATTACGAAAGTAAACTTACGAACCTTAGTGCAGAAAATCTGCAAAATCCGTGGAAATGGGGATAAAATAAAAACGGTTGTAACCGATATCGATGAGCTGGATCACCCGTCGTCTATTTTCGTGATTATTGA
This sequence comes from Neodiprion lecontei, assembly GCF_021901455.1. Classification (NCBI taxonomy): domain Eukaryota; kingdom Metazoa; phylum Arthropoda; class Insecta; order Hymenoptera; family Diprionidae; genus Neodiprion; species Neodiprion lecontei. The sequence goes on from NC_060262.1 coordinate 37,904,497, forward strand.
GAAGCGCTCTAAAATCCCCGACTTGTACATATATATTATGAATATTGCACTTACTTGATATAAACATTAAATGTAAACTAATGGTAAAGTCACGAGTACCTATTATATGGTACAACGATACCACACATAAATATAATGCAATTTATAATTTTGTACAAATATTATGGGGAAGTATTACGCTAAGGTATTGAAAGAAAAAGCAAACTATATCGTCGTATATGAATCCCTCGGTGTTACTCGGCTACTTATAGATTATAACAATTGTGACTACCGCTTATAAAATTACCTGAAGAGAATACGGTATGCTGTGTAACTATAGTCGAATCTTGATCATGACCCACGTGTGGTGATCGGACGAAATGGATATTCAATTTTTAATTCTACCCCACGTACTGGATAGATCGTAACATTCGAAAGACCGTTAATTCTCCGTTGCTAATAAAATAATTTGTACTGTATGAAAACTTATTGGTATTTGTACTTACCGGGAGGAAAAAAAATTCAATGGAATATTTATTGTAAAACCGTTGCTTCGTGTTGGATAGTAAATTTTGTGCCATTACTACTTGGATAAATTAAATACCTCAGATAAATCTGACAATTTGGAAAAACTAACAGAATGAATACCAAAATGTACCAATAATATAAAAATAAACCAATTACTTATCGGTAACCAGACTGAAAATTTTTGTTCAACTTTCCCGTAGCAGCGATCGGTTTTCACCAATTTCAGAATTCAATTTTGATCTCTGCGAGTTTTTATCAATATTGTACATCGTAATCTTGGCGGAACAATGACGTGACGCTGGAAAAAGTAATCGATAAGGCAAAAAATTTTCGCCCTGGAAATTTATATTGAAAAATTGCACTGTGATGTTAGGTGAGACAAAATAGTCTCTTCAATTTGATATTCAGTTGGTTTTATGAGATCCTAGGATCCCATTCTTTCCCCCCTTGTGATTTATCGCCCTGAGCCACATTACGCACAAGCTTCACTCTATATCACTAGGTTCATAATCACTATTACAAAGATACGACTTTTTCGAAACAATATTTTTCGACCAACCAGATGAGGTCTTACGATATAGATTATACGCAATCCAATTCAATATTAACGATAAATCGATCCCAGAATAAGCTATTCAAAACATTTTATTCGCTACTGATGCGTGTTAATTAAATTCCTAAAATCTGTATGTTATAGGAAAGTTTCGTAAGGAGTTTCGAACGACTTTCTGTTGCCCAGGCGGAGTTGGATCTAGCCGACGGGGAGCTTATAAAATGGCGAGAGGTGGTAGCACTCCGTGTCATCGATCAAATACGAATAATACTCGATCACAGCCAACAAACAACAACAATAACGTTCAACAAAGTACGGAGGTGATACCGTTGAGCGCTGTAACGAATCCTCAAAAAAACGAGAAACGAGACCAACTGTAATTTTCATCTATAAGGAAATCGAAGATCCCTCAAGAGCACCAACTGTGGAGTGTGCAGTGAAGAATATGCAAAGCAGAAAATCAGGCTAGGGAACTAATTTTAATTTAATGATTTGATTAAGGTGTGGTGTAGCGTATTTTTAGGGTTTGTCTGCAAAAGGATTGGTCAAGTAATCGGTGAAACGAACTGTGATAACGCTGAATGATAAATTACTTTGAAATAGTATAAACAGCGGGACTGCATCAAATATTCCACCGGTTTGGAAAACAATACAATGCTCACCAAATGACAAGGCGTTGAAGACATAAATGACCTAAAATGCGCAGTTAATAAAATAGTTTTATTTTCTTTCTACTGGTCATTCCAAGTTTTCTATTACTTCCACGCGTGATATTACCACACCACAGTATCGCTGCTGTATTTCACTTCAATTAAACTAAATATCTGTATCGCTTTGTTCGTAAACGTAGCAGTTGCTCATAATTTATAGTTTGTACATTTTATTTATTACCGGAATTTACGCTGATTAAACTATAGGAAAATCCGATTTCGTAACTATTTTATACGCATTACAGAACATTTAATTACGAGCTTAAGTCTAACTTGCAGAGAATTCAAATTGTAATTTAAAAAGCTGTAATATGTTGATCTTTAACCGATGAAATCGATTTTTGAAATTCTAATAAAAATCTACGTCTAAAGCCGCCATCTTTCCTGATATCTCAACGAATTTTCTAGCTCCGGATATTCAGTCCCTAATTTAACCTAAAAGTAAATGAATTTTTGTAGCAATTATATAGACTCATTGCCGGTGATGTTGGTCAATTTCCAATTTCAGAAAAAATTTCTTCAATTTACGGTAGTTGAGGCTTTGAGACTCTAGTGAATACCGGTTCATCTGAATTTATATTCGTATACACACCATATTGTATGTATATCGATATTCACAAAATTTGTACATTTGTCAATTAAATTTATCGCCTAATCTACACATTCCTAAATACTTAATAAGATGACGACAAATCTTTGCGATAAATATAGTATATTCATAAGTATATTGTCAATTGCGGAATTTAATCGGTATCTATGATGATTGACGGAGATCGATCAAAAATGAAACTTTTTGCGTTGACTGCAGAATATGAAGACGGATACCCTTGGGTAAATTTTTGTGAGCGATTTGTGATGTGAGTGACCGACTGCGACTCAGAAATGTCGATCAGCTCGATCATCCCCGTGAGAAGACGCGTAACCGCGTCCACCGCCAACCGAAAAGTCTTCGTATGGAAAAAAATTCAGAGTAACTGTAATGCATCACGGATGCGCTAATTTTGTACGAGTTGAAATGGATGCTCCGTATATGAGACAGTATTTAACGCAGTGTCCTGATTTAAAGACCTAAAAAGGTGATTGTCGGCGATATTTTATTTTATTTTTTTGATAGGGAGAGAAGAACGAAGCTTCTTAAAACTTCGAGTGTATTTTAACAAACATTTGAGAGGTACGAGCGAATATTTTTATCAGCCAGCTGTCGCAGAACGGCAGCGTTATTAGCTGACCCGTTAACTGAAGAATATATCTTTAGTCAACGGCTGACCACCGAAGGGCCTAGCCGCTTGAGTTTGGAATAGGCAGAAAAGAAGAAGTGCGTATTTCTTGTCTGAAATGTACAAACTAAAATCATTATACATCATGTCATATCATCGTACATCATACACCATACATCATACATAGTATTGAAGTTCGAAACCAAAGTTCGGATGTTCAGAAAGTGACGTCACCCAAAATTTTTTTTCTCTTGACGTCATCGATCCATAGTAATCAGCTAGCCGAATTCCTCAGTCTGGAAACAACCGCGCAGTAGAGCGGACGGATGAGATTCGCGCTCCGCAGATTTCGAGTATCGGGTTCTTCTACCTCCTGGATCCTGCACGCCGGATCTGCTTCCCGGTGCAACTCGAGTTCCAGGACAAGCGCTCCGTAGTTTCTATGCTCCAGGTCCGCTACCTGGTGAAACTCGACTTTCAGGACAAGCGCTCCGTAGTTCTGGCTGTCCAGATCCTTGACCTGGTGACTTTTAACCTTCAGGACTAATTTTCCGTAGTTCTGATTAAACTTGTCATGTTCACAACAAATTATTTCAATTCAGTTTTCGCGTAAGCACAAATTCAGGAGCTATCAATGCGCTAATGAAATTTCTACAATTTCTTATAATTTTCTCTTAATCTTCTTGGTAAAATGTGTCGGTAAAAAAATTATATTAATCCTTACACAATATTTTTGATGTGTTCTAATAGCGAAAATATTTATTAGTCTTCGAGGTTTAACCCGAGGTGGTTGGCGGTTATGCGGTATGCGGGTTATCGAGGTGGACGAGGAGGAGGACAAGGGGGAGGAGGACGAGGAAGACGAGGAGAACGAGGATTTCTGAACGGTGAGTGAATCACTTCTACAATATTTAATGGCGTTTGTAATTACGTTTTATTTGAAATTTTTTAAACTTGTCATGTTGACAGTAAATTATTTCACTTCATTTTTCGCGCAAGCCCAGATTCGATAGCTCTTAACGCGCTGATGAAAGTTCTATTACTTTTTACAATTTTCTCATAATCTTCTTGGTAAAATCTGTCAACAAAAAAATGATATTAATCCTGACACAATATTTATGATGTGTTCTAATACTTAAAATATTTATTTGTATTCAAGACATAACCCGAGGTGGTTAGCGGTGGTCGTTGGAGGTGGTCGGAGGTGGTTGCGGGTGATCGAGCGTGACGAGGAGAAAGACAAGGAGGAGAAGGACGAGGATTTGTGCATGGTGAGTATAACAATTTTATAATATTTGGTGGCAATGTTGATTATATTTTATCTAAAATTTTTTAAACTTGTCATGCTTACAATAAATTATTTCAAATCATTTTTCGGGCAAGCATAAATTCTGTAGCTGTAAATGCGCTAATAAAATTTATTATTTTATTAATTTATTAATTAATCATATAAATCCTCACACAATATTTTTGACGTGTTCTTGGACTGAGAATATTTATTACTATTCAAGGTATAACCCGAGGTGGTTATCGGTGGTTGTTGGAGGTGGTTGGCGGTGGTTGAAGGTGTTCGGAGGTGTTCGGAGGTGGACGAGGAGGAGAACAAGGTGGACGAGGAGGACGAGGATTTGAGCTCGGTGTATATCATTCTAAAGTATTGAATAGAGTAGGAGTATGAGTAGGAGTAGGAGTAGGATCAGGAGTAGGAGTAGGAGCTCTACCCTAAACTACCCCCCCCTCTACCCTACCCTACCCCCTACTCTACCATACCCTACCCTACCCTACCCTTCCCGCCCCTGCCCTCCTCCTATACTCCTACTTCTACTCCTACTCCTACTCCTGATCCCACTCCTATTCCTACTCCTAATTCTGAATATTAATGTTATGGGATATATAGATTGCGTGTCGAATTGTATCACATATCGAAACGAACAATTCTTTTATTGTCATATTATAGCCGAATATGGTAGATAATCTAATATGTTTCCTAGAAGATTATAAAATTTATAGTTTGCATCACGTATTAATCATAAACGAATCATTTATATCAATGACGTACATGGACTGCATGTACATATATACTTTTTGGTCTCTGCATCATTATTACATCTGACCTATTTTTATTCATGATCTATGTATACATTCTTCTCTCGGGTACCTATACTTTGATTAAATAACTGTTTTGCTACGAATTTTGGAAGATATTTATTTTCATTATTAATTTCTTGTATCACCGACAAGTCGGTAAGTACACTCAGGCCAAGTACTGGCTTGGGCTTATCATTGCGAAGACTGTGTTACTCAGAAGGTGAACGCAGCCAGCATCATGTCGAAATCGGAAACTCTCTGATGTTCTGAGATAAGTTCTCAACTCTACCGTTGGGATATCTCACGAAGCAATTTTCGGTTATCACATCTAAGCCCATGGGGGCAACTGTCTTTATATTCTTGGTCCAATGGTGAAGCTAACCCCTTTGCATTTTTGGCGAAAATTTTTGCGATTTTGAAAAGCGCTGGAATGAATTCTTTCACGCACTATTCCGACGTAATTTTGCGAGAGGAGTCGCTTGGGCGCAGTCCCAATACGCTGCGATCAACGCATCAAAAGTAACAGGCAAAAAACGAGAACCTGTGTTTTCGACGTTTTTCAGCAGGTGCTTTTTCGCTCGCCATTTCTCTACTGTTGGCCCTACGCTCTTTTCGCTGCGTTTTCTGAGTTCCTGAGGGTCCAATTAGTCAGGAAAGGGTCATTTAAATCGAATCTGAGACCATAAATTTTCGGCCCCAAAAATGAAGAAAAAGTAAGGCTAACCCTTTTGCATTTTTGGCGAAAATTTTGCGATTTTGAAAAGTGCTGGAACAAATTCTTTCACGCACTATTTCGACGTTATTTTGCGAGAGAAGTCGATTGGGCGCAGTCCCAATACGCCGCGATCAAGGCATCAAAAGTTACAGCCAAAAAACGAGAACCTGTGTTTTCGACGTTTTTCAGCAGGTGCTTTTTCGCTCGCCATTTCTCTCCTGTTGGCCCTACGCTCTTTTCGCTGCGTTTTCTGAGTTCCTGAGGGTCCAATTAGTCAGGAAAGGGTCATTTAAATCGAATCTGAGACCATAAATTTTCGGCCCCAAAAATGAAGAAAAAGTAAGGCTAACCCCTTTGCATTTTTGGCGAAAATTTTCGCGATTTTGAAAAGTGCTGGAACAAATTCTTTCACGCACTATTTCGACGTTATTTTGCGAGAGAAGTCGATTGGGCGCAGTCCCAATACGCCGCGATCAACGCATCAAAAGTTACAGCCAAAAAACGAGAACCTGTGTTTTCGACGTTTTTCAGCAGGTGCTTTTTCGCTCGCCATTTCTCTACTGTTGGTCCTACGCTCTTTTCGCTGCGTTTTCTGAGTTCCTGAGGGTCCAATTAGTCAGGAAAGAGTCATTTAAATCGAATCTGAGACCATAAATTTTCGGCCCTAAGAATGAAGAAAAAGTAAGGCTAACCCCTTTGCATTTTTGGCGAAAATTTTCGCGATTTTGAAAAGTGCTGGAACAAATTCTTTCACGCACTATTTCGACGTTATTTTGCGAGAGAAGTCGATTGGGCGCACTCCCAATACGCCGCGATCAACGCATCAAAAGTTACAGCCAAAAAACGAGAACCTGTGTTTTCGACGTTTTTCAGCAGGTGCTTTTTCGCTCGCCATTTCTCTCCTGTTGGTCCTACGCTCTTTTCGCTGCGTTTTCTGAGTTCCTGAGGGTCCAATTAGTCAGGAAAGGGTCATTTAAATCGAATCTGAGACCATAAATTTTCGGCCCCAAAAATGAAGAAAAAGTAAGGCTAACCCCTTTGCATTTTTGGCGAAAATTTTCGCGATTTTGAAAAGTGCTGGAACAAATTCTTTCACGCACTATTTCGACGTTATTTTGCGAGAGAAGTCGATTGGGCGCAGTCCCAATACGCCGCGATCAACGCATCAAAAGTTACAGCCAAAAAACGAGAACCTGTGTTTTCGACGTTTTTCAGCAGGTGCTTTTTCGCTCGCCATTTCTCTACTGTTGGTCCTACGCTCTTTTCGCTGCGTTTTCTGAGTTCCTGAGGGTCCAATTAGTCAGGAAAGAGTCATTTAAATCGAATCTGAGACCATAAATTTTCGGCCCTAAGAATGAAGAAAAAGTAAGGCTAACCCCTTTGCATTTTTGGCGAAAATTTTCGCGATTTTGAAAAGTGCTGGAACAAATTCTTTCACGCACTATTTCGACGTTATTTTGCGAGAGAAGTCGATTGGGCGCAGTCCCAATGCGCCGCGATCAACGCATCAAAAGTTACAGCCAAAAAACGAGAACCTGTGTTTTCGACGTTTTTCAGCAGGTGCTTTTTCGCTCGCCATTTCTCTCCTGTTGGTCCTACGCTCTTTTCGCTGCGTTTTCTGAGTTCCTGAGGGTCCAATTAGTCAGGAAAGGGTCATTTAAATCGAATCTGAGACCATAAATTTTCGGCCCCAAAAATGAAGAAAAAGTAAGGCTAACCCCTTTGCATTTTTGGCGAAAATTTTCGCGATTTTGAAAAGTGCTGGAACAAATTCTTTCACGCACTATTTCGACGTTATTTTGCGAGAGAAGTCGATTGGGCGCACTCCCAATACGCCGCGATCAACGCATCAAAAGTTACAGCCAAAAAACGAGAACCTGTGTTTTCGACGTTTTTCAGCAGGTGCTTTTTCGCTCGCCATTTCTCTCCTGTTGGTCCTACGCTCTTTTCGCTGCGTTTTCTGAGTTCCTGAGGGTCCAATTAGTCAGGAAAGGGTCATTTAAATCGAATCTGAGACCATAAATTTTCGGCCCCAAAAATGAAGAAAAAGTAAGGCTAACCCCTTTGCATTTTTGGCGAAAATTTTCGCGATTTTGAAAAGTGCTGGAACAAATTCTTTCACGCACTATTTCGACGTTATTTTGCGAGAGAAGTCGATTGGGCGCAGTCCCAATACGCCGCGATCAACGCATCAAAAGTTACAGCCAAAAAACGAGAACCTGTGTTTTCGACGTTTTTCAGCAGGTGCTTTTTCGCTCGCCATTTCTCTACTGTTGGTCCTACGCTCTTTTCGCTGCGTTTTCTGAGTTCCTGAGGGTCCAATTAGTCAGGAAAGAGTCATTTAAATCGAATCTGAGACCATAAATTTTCGGCCCTAAGAATGAAGAAAAAGTAAGGCTAACCCCTTTGCATTTTTGGCGAAAATTTTCGCGATTTTGAAAAGTGCTGGAACAAATTCTTTCACGCACTATTTCGACGTTATTTTGCGAGAGAAGTCGATTGGGCGCACTCCCAATACGCCGCGATCAACGCATCAAAAGTTACAGCCAAAAAACGAGAACCTGTGTTTTCGACGTTTTTCAGCAGGTGCTTTTTCGCTCGCCATTTCTCTCCTGTTGGTCCTACGCTCTTTTCGCTGCGTTTTCTGAGTTCCTGAGGGTCCAATTAGTCAGGAAAGGGTCATTTAAATCGAATCTGAGACCATAAATTTTCGGCCCCAAAAATGAAGAAAAAGTAAGGCTAACCCCTTTGCATTTTTGGCGAAAATTTTCGCGATTTTGAAAAGTGCTGGAACAAATTCTTTCACGCACTATTTCGACGTTATTTTGCGAGAGAAGTCGATTGGGCGCACTCCCAATACGCCGCGATCAACGCATCAAAAGTTACAGCCAAAAAACGAGAACCTGTGTTTTCGACGTTTTTCAGCAGGTGCTTTTTCGCTCGCCATTTCTCTACTGTTGGTCCTACGCTCTTTTCGCTGCGTTTTCTGAGTTCCTGAGGGTCCAATTAGTCAGGAAAGAGTCATTTAAATCGAATCTGAGACCATAAATTTTCGGCCCTAAGAATGAAGAAAAAGTAAGGCTAGCCCCTTTGCATTTTTGGCGAAAATTTTCGCGATTTTGAAAAGTGCTGGAACAAATTCTTTCACGCACTATTTCGACGTTATTTTGCGAGAGAAGTCGATTGGGCGCACTCCCAATACGCCGCGATCAACGCATCAAAAGTTACAGCCAAAAAACGAGAACCTGTGTTTTCGACGTTTTTCAGCAGGTGCTTTTTCGCTCGCCATTTCTCTCCTGTTGGTCCTACGCTCTTTTCGCTGCGTTTTCTGAGTTCCTGAGGGTCCAATTAGTCAGGAAAGGGTCATTTAAATCGAATCTGAGACCATAAATTTTCGGCCCCAAAAATGAAGAAAAAGTAAGGCTAACCCCTTTGCATTTTTGGCGAAAATTTTCGCGATTTTGAAAAGTGCTGGAACAAATTCTTTCACGCACTATTTCGACGTTATTTTGCGAGAGAAGTCGATTGGGCGCAGTCCCAATACGCCGCGATCAACGCATCAAAAGTTACAGCCAAAAAACGAGAACCTGTGTTTTCGACGTTTTTCAGCAGGTGCTTTTTCGCTCGCCATTTCTCTACTGTTGGTCCTACGCTCTTTTCGCTGCGTTTTCTGAGTTCCTGAGGGTCCAATTAGTCAGGAAAGAGTCATTTAAATCGAATCTGAGACCATAAATTTTCGGCCCTAAGAATGAAGAAAAAGTAAGGCTAACCCCTTTGCATTTTTGGCGAAAATTTTCGCGATTTTGAAAACTGCTGGAACAAATTCTTTCACGCACTATTTCGACGTTATTTTGCGAGAGAAGTCGATTGGGCGCACTCCCAATACGCCGCGATCAACGCATCAAAAGTTACAGCCAAAAAACGAGAACCTGTGTTTTCGACGTTTTTCAGCAGGTGCTTTTTCGCTCGCCATTTCTCTACTGTTGGTCCTACGCTCTTTTCGCTGCGTTTTCTGAGTTCCTGAGGGTCCAATTAGTCAGGAAAGAGTCATTTAAATCGAATCTGAGACCATAAATTTTCGGCCCTAAGAATGAAGAAAAAGTAAGGCTAACCCCTTTGCATTTTTGGCGAAAATTTTCGCGATTTTGAAAAGTGCTGGAACAAATTCTTTCACGCACTATTTCGACGTTATTTTGCGAGAGAAGTCGATTGGGCGCACTCCCAATACGCCGCGATCAACGCATCAAAAGTTACAGCCAAAAAACGAGAACCTGTGTTTTCGACGTTTTTCAGCAGGTGCTTTTTCGCTCGCCATTTCTCTCCTGTTGGTCCTACGCTCTTTTCGCTGCGTTTTCTGAGTTCCTGAGGGTCCAATTAGTCAGGAAAGGGTCATTTAAATCGAATCTGAGACCATCAATTTTCGGCCCCAAAAATGAAGAAAAAGTAAGGCTAACCCCTTTGCATTTTTGGCGAAAATTTTCGCGATTTTGAAAAGTGCTGGAACAAATTCTTTCACGCACTATTTCGACGTTATTTTGCGAGAGAAGTCGATTGGGCGCAGTCCCAATGCGCCGCGATCAACGCATCAAAAGTTACAGCCAAAAAACGAGAACCTGTGTTTTCGACGTTTTTCAGCAGGTGCTTTTTCGCTCGCCATTTCTCTCCTGTTGGTCCTACGCTCTTTTCGCTGCGTTTTCTGAGTTCCTGAGGGTCCAATTAGTCAGGAAAGGGTCATTTAAATCGAATCTGAGACCATAAATTTTCGGCCCCAAAAATGAAGAAAAAGTAAGGCTAACCCCTTTGCATTTTTGGCGAAAATTTTCGCGATTTTGAAAAGTGCTGGAACAAATTCTTTCACGCACTATTTCGACGTTATTTTGCGAGAGAAGTCGATTGGGCGCACTCCCAATACGCCGCGATCAACGCATCAAAAGTTACAGCCAAAAAACGAGAACCTGTGTTTTCGACGTTTTTCAGCAGGTGCTTTTTCGCTCGCCATTTCTCTCCTGTTGGTCCTACGCTCTTTTCGCTGCGTTTTCTGAGTTCCTGAGGGTCCAATTAGTCAGGAAAGGGTCATTTAAATCGAATCTGAGACCATCAATTTTCGGCCCCAAAAATGAAGAAAAAGTAAGGCTAACCCCTTTGCATTTTTGGCGAAAATTTTCGCGATTTTGAAAAGTGCTGGAACAAATTCTTTCACGCACTATTTCGACGTTATTTTGCGAGAGAAGTCGATTGGGCGCAGTCCCAATGCGCCGCGATCAACGCATCAAAAGTTACAGCCAAAAAACGAGAACCTGTGTTTTCGACGTTTTTCAGCAGGTGCTTTTTCGCTCGCCATTTCTCTCCTGTTGGTCCTACGCTCTTTTCGCTGCGTTTTCTGAGTTCCTGAGGGTCCAATTAGTCAGGAAAGGGTCATTTAAATCGAATCTGAGACCATAAATTTTCGGCCCCAAAAATGAAGAAAAAGTAAGGCTAACCCCTTTGCATTTTTGGCGAAAATTTTCGCGATTTTGAAAAGTGCTGGAACAAATTCTTTCACGCACTATTTCGACGTTATTTTGCGAGAGAAGTCGATTGGGCGCAGTCCCAATACGCCGCGATCAACGCATCAAAAGTTACAGCCAAAAAACGAGAACCTGTGTTTTCGACGTTTTTCAGCAGGTGCTTTTTCGCTCGCCATTTCTCTCCTGTTGGTCCTACGCTCTTTTCGCTGCGTTTTCTGAGTTCCTGAGGGTCCAATTAGTCAGGAAAGGGTCATTTAAATCGAATCTGAGACCATCAATTTTCGGCCCCAAAAATGAAGAAAAAGTAAGGCTAACCCCTTTGCATTTTTGGCGAAAATTTTCGCGATTTTGAAAAGTGCTGGAACAAATTCTTTCACGCACTATTTCGACGTTATTTTGCGAGAGAAGTCGATTGGGCGCAGTCCCAATACGCCGCGATCAACGCATCAAAAGTTACAGCCAAAAAACGAGAACCTGTGTTTTCGACGTTTTTCAGCAGGTGCTTTTTCGCTCGCCATTTCTCTCCTGTTGGTCCTACGCTCTTTTCGCTGCGTTTTCTGAGTTCCTGAGGGTCCAATTAGTCAGGAAAGGGTCATTTAAATCGAATCTGACACCATCAATTTTCGGCCCCAAAAATGAAGAAAAAGTAAGGCTAACCCCTTTGCATTTTTGGCGAAAATTTTCGCGATTTTGAAAAGTGCTGGAACAAATTCTTTCACGCACTATTCCGACGTAATTTCGCGAGAGAAGTCGATTGGGCGCAGTCCCAATACGCTGCGATCAACGCATCAAAAGACAAGTTTGAAAAACTTCAGATGATATATAATTACAATTGCCATTAAATATTATGAAAATGTTACACTCACCGTGCAAAAATAGTAACATAGCTTTTTGTTATAGGTTTACTTGAAAATAGTTGATTATAATTATTTATTTTGTACTGTTATCATATACAATTGGTTAAAAACCGAAAGCAATCAATAATTATATCGCTAAATATTTTAAGTAACACCTACAAAAGGTCAATAATGACATCAAATGATGGAGAAAAAATATCTTTCATGTTGTTTCAAAGTGGAAACCGGGTGCTTTAAATGCTGCTACATGAAAGATGGGGAAAAGTAAACATACTTTTTTTTTAAATCAATGAAATACGATAATTTTCAAGCTAAACGTTGATTGTCAGAGATTTTTTTTTACTGAGAGATAACTAACGAAGATTTCACAATTTCGAGTGTATTTTAACTCACATTCGGACGGTACAAGAAAAATTTACTTTTCATCAATTTCCGCAAAATGGTGAAGTTATTAACTGGCCATTGAAGCGCCTCACCGCTGGAATCTCGGACTGGCAGGAAAGATGGAGTGCGTAATTATTGTCAGAAATGTAAAAACTAAAATTACTTTGAATTGACATATACTTTTATGATCTATGAACTATAAAACAGAAAAAACGTCAATTCATTTTCGTTCAGAATTTTCCTAGTAAAAATCGTTACTTTTTACGTTTGAGCTCGACGATTAATATGATATCTCGGATTTTCGGGTTCTTTTGTTACATCGATAATAGAAAGGTGCTCGAATTAATAATAACTGGGTTTAAAACAATCACTCGCTAACGCTCGCTCGGGGTCGGATGCCTAGTGTCACTGTTTTTTGTGCTCGTGCGCTCGCTTACTCGTTGTCAGTGTTTTACCAGATGATATAGTTATAGGGAAGATTGGGGCACGATGCTCCCCAAAAAATTCTGATATCTGCTTCACAGTATGCAGAATGAATACTATCTTTGTGCACGTGACGCAAACCGCATCTTCCCGTAAGATTGTTTCTATATAATGCTACAAATCACGTTTACACATGCACGTAAGTATAACGTATTGTGATTTTATGACAATAAATTTCGTCAAAAAATACCACAGAACAATCGGCCAAGTGCTGACAGATTTGAAACACTACGCACAGCAATTTTAGCTCTAATTGAACGACGTTGTTGTCATGTATTCCTATGTATACAATGCCAACCACTCGCCAATTGCAATTTGTTGATCCTGGTCGTTCGGTTTTTTTTCGAATTCAAAATGTTATCTGAAGCATGCATATTGGTTTGATAGTACAAAACATGACGTTTTCAATAATTCAACTTGTAAACTTGAAAATCAGTCCGGAAGGTCAAAAGTCACCAGGTCAACAACCTGGACAGCCATAACTACAGAGCGGTTTGCCTGGATGTCAAAATTCACCAGGTGGAGGACCTGGACAGCCGGAACTACGGAGCCTTGTCCTGGAAGTCGAGTTCCACCAGGCAGCGGACCTGGAGCGCAGAAACTACGGAACGCTTCTACTGGAAGTCGAGTTTCACCAGGTAGTCGGCCTGGAGCGCAGAAACTACGGAGCGCTTGTCTCGTCTTGTCTCGTACAAAGAAATTTAACAAGCAAAATTATGTATCTTACGATACAAAAAATTCGAATTGTTAAATTAAAGAACAGAAGACATAAGTATTGCCATAGTATTTATTTTCAGCCTTAACACATTAATAATTAATTTAAATACATTTGTTATTTAAATCATTTTTAGCAGTACAAAATTAACATTTTTTCTGCTAATTACAAAATACGGTGTATATATATATATATATATACCTATATACATACATATATATATATATTTTTATAAGATACAAAATATAAATGTAAAACGTAAGAATTGTCGCCTATCATTTCGATAAAACGGCAAGCAAACTAAAAATAAAGATAACTGTCAAATTAATGCAATGATTCTTTTTGTTTTCATTTATCTACTTTTTCACCAGACGTTTACTTACCTCTTTAAACCTAGACATGATTACTTATACTTCTTATACGAGAAATAAATAAGTATTAGTTACCATTTGTGTAAAATTCAACTTGCATAACAAATGTGTTAGTAAGTATATTAAACGAAGAGATGCAGCGTAAGAACGAATAATTCAATCAAGCTGTTAGCTGATAATAAATGCTTATTAAACTCATAAAATCACTTCACTAACAGTATGTATCGTTAATTGCACCGCCTTATACCTCCCTACGAAAGAAATCAATCAAAATATAATACTGAATTTTTCAATAGAATACATACACTCCAACAAGAAATATTTTTCAATGAGCGGCATGAAACAAGATAATTAATATTTAAAAATATTCTATAACCAAACACTTTGACCCAAATCCGGCATTAAATTATGTACATTCACAAAGCTCATCATTTTTTTACAGATTGTAGAAATATATAGTCAGATATAATTGTTGTCAACGATTGATAATTGTAAGGATGTTTTATTACCGTGGAGCAATCATTTGCTTGTTTACCCAAAAGGGTTGTATTTTTTCATGACAGGCGAGTTACGTTATTATTTCCTTGATACATACAAATATCCTAGTGTCTCAAGGCATAAATTCACATTCAACCATCTAACTTCACAAACGTAGAATTCCGGTCTTACTTGCTGTGTTATCTAGAAAACTGATATTTTTTTACAGAACACATGCCAGTTATGATTCTGTCATTCGCATTTGAAGGTATGAAAATTATTGCGTTTGGGAAAAACACTTGTTGGCATGAAGAATGTATTATAGCTCTTTGCATAAATCTAACTTACTACAATTACTACTAATAACAAGATTTCACTGCGTCAATTTGATGATGTTATATTTTAGTTTCTTCCAAATTGGAAATTATTTTTTCATTCAATTTGCTCGTTTTTGGTTTTTTTCAACTCTGCCAATTGAGGAACAAGGTAAGATTATTGCGCTACTTTTTCACGTAGGTACTAAAAATTACTAAATATAAATCGATCGCAATTTATCCTGCAATTCAATTTCTGATAGCATTAGGAAATAAAAATAGGTAAATCTTATAACCATACGACTATCATAACTACATCGATCAATTCGCCAAGAGTTTACATGCATTCATTATTAAAACTGAAACACGAACCTCGTGTTAATAAAACATTTATATGTTTCTACATGATTATAGAAAAGTAATATTTTTACATTTATGCGGCATAATTCTTCTACAAAGACGTTTTAAACAAAAGTCAGTTTAAGTGAAATGAAACGTTTTTATTACACACCTTAAGTGTCCAAAACTGCTTGGACTATTTTACAATTTCGCAATCATCTCTTTTTTAGTCGCTTATACTAACTGCTTATACAGACTGAATAATTACAATACAAATGTTACATTTGTATGTGATATCTATTAATTTATGATTCTATTTATCATAATTTATCTATCTTCTTTTTTCTGATTTTACCTTTTCTGTTTAATTAATAATCGTATGTTATATCAATGGCTACTCAACGGTTAGATAAGCACGGCAAATGGCTAGAACGAGTCACAATCAAAGTTTATATCAAACAAGCCTGTTCGTTTTAAATGATATCTTTGACTTTTAAAAAAAGATATATCAGCTTATGAATTCAACAAAATTCAAGAAGTTAGTATATCTTATATTGTTGATTTTATAAACTTTAAACATTTGCATATGAATAAAAATCAATCTTAAATATGTTTTTATTTGACTGAATTGAGGAAATGGGAAAATCGATCTGAAGCAGGTGGAAGACCTAGAAAAATCTTGTGCCAAAACAAAGGAGAGAGTCGCTAACAAAATAAAAACGTGCTGATGTAACACTGGCCCGGCCAGAGAGATAAAGTTAAAGTTATAACTTTGTCGAAAAAGAATTTCATCCCATGAGACTTTTACAATGCAATTAATTATGCACAATGTGAATATAAAATTCAAATTGAAACTGGCAGATAATAACGCCAGATAATTAGTCAAAATGCAGATAATACGAAATTATCCTTTTATTTTGCAAGCGACGAACTAAACTGGTGAAATACGGATACCACCCCAAGTTAGTAATAAACATAACATAACATGTACAGTAGTCGATGGCTGATGCACGATAAATTAGCGATTGCCGCGACATTATTCGCTTTATCGCAATTTTGAAATTCTCCAAAATATTTTCACTTTTTCTGATGATCATCACTCGTTAGTTATATTTACGTGACATTCAATGATGATGACAGTTTCATCAACGTATTCACATCATATTAACTCACTGTTATAGTCAATTGAATATGATACGTGATTAAAAAAAGCTAAGTGTAAATAACTAGGCAGCAGCTTCCTCAACCGCGGGACTTTCCATTACCTTATTTTCTATTTTCGGCAATTCAGGCTCTGTAGTATTAATTATCACTTGTTCAGCGGTTTTGGTAGTTATGACATCATCACTTTCCAAAACATGTTGCTCTTGTTGTTGTAGCTGCTCCGTTTCTTGTTCATTGTCTTGCCGTTGCTCTGTCATTACGACCACATCTAAGCTGACCTTCAACTCTTTTGAAGTTTCCGAGATATTGGTGATTTCAGAATTGGATATTACATCCTTGTCTTCATTGTCGACGGAATTTTCTCTTACTTCAGTGGTCTCATTAACCGCAAACTGATCGATTAGTACCTGCTTCTCTATCTGAACTCCAGCAAATTGTGCCTGTACGAATTTCCCATCGCCTTCCACCATGTTATTCTTACTTTCCGTATTTGTTCTTTGCACGCCGCCAACTGGAACGGAAATGATTTGTTGTTGTATTGTTCTACCTCTACCTCGACTAGTCATATGTTGCTGATTGTCAGGTGGCGGAAGAATAGGAATTGCAGCCTTTGGTCGTCTCATAGGAACTGCATGCTGTTGTTGTTGAGCAGGGCTGTAATAGGTACAACCCTGTGGCTGAAAGAGTTCTTGGGGCGGCGGCGGCCCTTGTGGCTGAAAACAAAGATATTGGTTTTCGTTATTACTCTGTCGTAATTAGGGTACTAGAAGATAAGTTAATTTCTAAAATTTCGTTGCTCATTGCAGGACATTTCAGAAATTAGCTGCTAATAAAACTACCATTTATCAACCAACCTGAACAGGCGGACTGAAGCCTTGATAACCCTGGAAGTTAGGTTGAAAGGCAGGCCCGTTCGGTCCCTGTACGTAATTAATCATGCTTGGCGGTGCACCCTGAGGTGGTAAGAACTGAGGTGAAGGTACCAAAAATGGAGGTGGAGCAAAACTTGCTGGTTGACCACCTGGAGGCAAGGGAAGGACCGGTTGTCCAGCTAGAGGAGCTGCCGGCGGTGCTACTGGTGGAGCCTGATCAAAGTGACCCGCAGGGTATCCTAAAATCATAGAAAAAACTTTTGTAAGTAACTGTTCATATTTATTTAGTGATTGAAAAGTAGGCAGCTGATGTTTCATCATCTGATCCAAAGTTTCCTCAGATTGGATAACTCATGAAACTCGCCAACACATGCTTTTTCACACATTTCATACACAAAATATTTTACACGAATAAAGCAGAAGCCTTATGGATAAAACATTTTTTAATTACAAAAAAGAAAGCATATATCCCAAAGTGCATAGGAAATCTCAAGACTTGCACTGTGAATTTATGAATAGCGATCACAATCCTTATTTTCAAGTAACAATGCAAAGATGAGGTATACTTCCCATGCTTGTGTGGATAAAAGCCACAAAGCACAAGTCATTGAGAAGATTATAACTGAAAGTAGTACGCTGAAACTTGATCTGTCATTCACTTTGTAAAATAACATTGAAGTCAGCAAAGCTAGTACAATGATGTTGCAAACTAATTAAAAGTGCATTCTCAACATGTAATTGTCAGATGATCTGCAAATCAATGAACAGCATCAAACTAGAGAAATAGTCAAATCGCGCACACGATACTACTGAATCTTTTTTGTCAAATTTACCTTGGGAATCTAGAACGCCTCTTGAATTTCCAGCTAAGAACATGTGAATACAAATGTTAATACTAAAAGTAAAAGTTAATAAATTTCGGTAAAATATACAATTAGCCTACAGCATACACGTCACGTTGACATATTCGAAAAAAAGTGCAGCATGGTCGTGTCAAATAATCGTTGCATCGATCAGGAAATATTTAGATGAGGTTATGTTATAAGATCACAATAAAGCGAATGATTTCGACTGATTAAATACCTTGTGGGTAATAGCCATGTTGACCATGCTGAGGCTGGTAGCCTTGCTGTCCAGGACCCTCTGGAACTGGTGGGCGCTGGCGTAAGCTTGAATACCGTTTAGGTCTGTTACCAGCTGCGTCATGCTGCTGTTGGCGAGCTGATTGCTGCTGTGCTGGCTGCTGCTGTTGCTGTGGTTGCTGGTGCTGTTGTTGCATACGTGGAGGAATCGTACCAGGTCGAACTTGGCCTGGAGATTGGACATACAAATTTTCTGTAAAGATAAAAAATAAGCTGTTAGAAAAGCTTTGCAAGTCAAGATGCTCGTTGATCATATTGTCAGACAAGCATAAAATCTTACTGTTCTGTCTGCTATTCTGTTGAAAAGATCCTCCGTCATTGACATTCATCTGTTTCATATCGGTAATTATATGATGATCGTCGATGTGATTATTGTCTGAATTATTTCGCCTATTATCAAGTGGAACTGAGCCAGATCCACGACCTTTAGCTTTATAATCCAATCTGTTGGATCCTGCATTGTTAGTGTTACCACTCGCTTTGAATCCTCGACCTCTGGCTCTACTGGCTGCCAAACTCACACTCTCCTGGACCTGCCTTTTGTTCGAATCACGAGGCGAGGATTTGTGATTCAGTAATTTGTCTGCATCACCACCACCACCGCTTCCATTAGAACTTTGACTATGCGAATTCTGTTTCACTTCCTTCTTCCAAGCTGGATTTGTTGGCTCATTAAGGGTTCGCATTTCGTTTCTATAATAAAACATTGATGTTGAATTGATGAGTATGTTGGGTAAACACTTTGTAAAATAGTTTGCTAGTGGCATTGTATTTTTACTTTTTTTTTTCTCATACTTACATCCCAGAATCATTTGTAGGACTAGTCTTCGAGTTTAGAGACTCATGCTGTGCTTGGAGAGGTGGGAAGTTTCCTGCTTTGGGTTGAGATTTGTTTTTGTTGCTATACCACGCCGAAGTGATAACTGGTTCTTCTGGTGTGGTTGACCTGTCGTCCTGTGAAAAAAACACACCTTCGTTAGAGACTACATACACTTGCTTTGTTGAACTGTAAAAAGATACATCTCAAATTGTTCTAATTCAACGTGGAACTAATCGAGTATTTAAACATCGACTGATACTAACAATAAGTAGCCAGCTGGTACAGTCACCTATTGCGTAATTAATTCAAAACAATATGATCAAAATAGAAATTCTCACCTTATTATTGCCACCACTTAATGCAGGAAACTCTTCTCCACTTCGGTTTGTTTTTCTAACACCACCTCGGCCAACTGAAGGAGGACCACCTGGCTTACCATATGCATCTTCATCCTCCCAGTTTCGCGTGTATTTGTTTGGACCGCGACTATTATTGGAATAAGGATAAGTTAGCAGAGTACCAGAAACTTTTACACAAACTTGATACTGATGAATTAAGAGTAAGCATGGTGAAAAAATTTTGTTCTTGTAGACAGTGATCAGACTTTCGTTTGCTATGCAATCAATATTTTTTATTGTAGTTTTTTTAATTCTTTAAATGTTTTAGCTGCCAATGCTGATAATATCTTGCTGAATAACAAGTTTCTAAGACTTTATAGTGAAATGGTAATTGATGTCTATTTACCCATATCTTCTCCTCCGTCGAGCTCTAGGCGGGCCTTCTTCGTTTCGAATATCGTAGCCATAGACAGCTACTAGTTCATCATGGCTCTTGGGTGCTTGTTCATCGTCATTATACCTATCATGATCCCATCGATCCTCCTTGTCTTTCCAGACTTTCTTTTCTTTCACCTCTCTTTCGTTGGGATTTTCTACTTTTTCTTCGGCTACCTCCTCCGTTGTTCTGTCATCGTGTTCGTAAAACGTACCTCGCTTAGGGATATACTGAGGATTACGTCTGTCTTCATCGTCATCCAGTTTTCGCTGCGGCTTGTCCTCCTCCTGTCCATCTCCACTCTCCCGTAAACCGCCATCCTGCGAGTCTGCCTCAGACCTGCTTTCGCCTGTCTCATATTCTGAGTCACGATGCTCCTCACCCTCTGTAACTTCGTTACTCTATTGGATGAAAAAAAATTTTTAGTCGAAAAAAGAATTTTTTTGTCCCGTAGAAGCTCAAAATTAATTGAAAACCAAAATAGGCCCTACAAATGAATGACCTAATCTAACATATAGAGCAATTACTGTAACATCAAGCCATAAGTGAGGTACAGTTATGTATCTGGGTGAAAGGCAGCCTACCATCCAGCTCCAGTTTTCATTTACAGAAAAATAAGAAGGCCAATGTAACTATGCAATAAGAAATAAGCTACCAATCTGTTTCTAGTACAAACTCACGCTTTACGACGTGTGACCATAGTGACGATTATCAACACGTCGTCAGCGTCTTACAAGCATTAATTGGGGATATGAAAATTGTTTAACTCAATAACTTGAAACAATGATTGAAATTAATTTAAAAATATTCATTCAAATATATAACTCGCATTTAGCAACAGATGGCAATCATTTTTATACATTTTTCCCAGTTGATATGACGATTGCCAGTGGATGTATTGTCCTAGCAGATAAAAACGGAGAAAACTAAACACAAACAGTGGAAAAAGTTGCAATCACATAAAGATATCAATTTCCGCGTTGTCGAATGAACGTGTTTATTTTTCGGCATACAGTAATATATGGTAAGGACGAAAGTTTACATTTTTTACAATTGATTCGACGGCAGAAAATCTGAGATACTAATCTGTAAGTACACGATGCGTAAGTGTACAGTGTCTATATCTATTGGCACGGATATCAAGATGATTCTAAACAGCAGAGAATTCAGGCTAAATATAAGTGACATACGAAGGGCATAACCTGCGAAAACGTTGCGGCAAATTTTTTTGCCGTATAATTGGATGGCACATTACTGAATAGAACTTTATCAGAACCTGGGGTGATACACGCAAATTATAACGAGAAATCTTTGAACTTTCGACCTCATTTCTCCGGTGCGATCAACCTTCATCGACAAACGGTCAAGTCAGACCGTAAATACAACGCCCGTTTACGTTTAGAAATATAGATGTTGAAACAATAGTTGTCAAATAAAACTAACCTGGGTTTCCTTAGTTACATGTAACTCCTCGTACGAATCCGAAAGATCTTCAGATCCTCCAGAAGTATTAGACTTTCTACGACGCCGTGTATCCGACATAATTAGTTCACTGAAGCTACACACGTTCGAGTTTTGCTCGTACTCCATGTTAGACTGTACAGAGACTGACCGATTCGCATTCGTCGCGTTCGTTTTGTTCGTTGTCCCCCTAGCGTCGTCGCGACACACTAAAATCTACTGCCAACATGCAGTCAGTATGATGCAGAGTGGGGGGAGACTGAGTGACCATAGAACCCGCGACGTTCGAAATTATGATATGCGAGACCCCGTTATTTCATCAATGTTCTTATGGACCCCAGATTGAACACATTGGTAAAGAAAAATAGAACACAACATATGTCATTTTGGAAATCAAATGCCTGTTCAGAATCTGAATCAGAGTGATATTTTTTTTTCAATACGAATATCTCGTCACCACTCGTGACGTTTACTGATGGTATACATACATGCAAAGGCTGCTAAAACATGCTCTAAGGCACTGATGCTAGCCTTAAGCTGGATTTTTACGGGCGTCAAATTGACGCGATGACAAATTAACGCGGCAGTGTCACGCCGTCGCGTCGGCAGCAAAAAGACGCCCATGAAAATGACTACCAACGCACCGGCAAAATGCCGCAAGTATGAACTACGTAATTGAGTGGGTGTTTGTCAGTTGCGTTTTTATCTAATAATTGAGAAATCGAGGATTGTTAATTGGAAGTGCACTGAGAAAAATTTCATTTGTTAGAGTAACTAGAAAAATTCAGTAAAATAGGTATCGTTAAATGAACTGTTTGAATATTGTTGGAATTACGAAAAACGACGTACACGTAACCATTTTGCGCTATTGTCGATCCTTTTTTGGTAATTGCAACGCAAAATCAGTTTCTGAGGTTTACTCTACTTTTTTGGTTAAATTAAATTTTCGCAACGGTTGCAAGAAAATATAGTAAAAGTGTTCGTAATGAGAAAGAATAGTAACGGATACCAGACTTTCTGGTAACAGCTACAAATTTAATTTTCATTTTGTACCTAGAACTATATTTTTCGATTGTGGTAAAGAATAAAAATAGTTACGGACTGAGCGGTAACCGGAACTAAAAATTTCTCTCAGCGTGTGAACAAACGGAAAAAATGGAGAAGCAAGAAGGAAATGAAATAAAACGGTAGCAGTTTTTCGAAGTAAGAGAATAGTATCGTTCATTTTCATTATTCCAGAATCGTGAACTCGTGCATATTTAAGATGCCTCTTCATACATTTATTACCGCATAGCCCATACTGAAAATGCTGCGGTGTGTCCAGGGCCTTTCTTTTGGACGATTAACAATAACAAAAATAAAATCAATGATTGATTAATTTGAATGAATTACATGTATTACGATTACAAAATAATGAGAATGAATGAAATTATTTTCTCATATCTCGGACAGCAATTCATAGATATTATAGACAAGCTCTATGGAATGGAGTCCGAATATGCTGCCGGCAACGAATCAAGAGTTACAGTCGAAAAACGAAAGATTTCCTTCGTGATTCCTCTGCTGTTGATCCTACGCTGTTTTTGATGTTTTTACCGCATTCCTAAGGGTCCAATCAGTGGAAAAAAAAGACCTGCAAAACGATTCTGAGACGAAAAGTTTCCGAGCTCTAAAAATCGCAAAACAGCAAGGCAGCAGCAACCCCTTTGGATTTTTTCGATGAATCGATAGCGCGCAGTTTGAATACGCTATGACTAACGGTGTTCGGCCCTGCATGCCCGAATGTTTTGTTTTCATATAGTTTTATTGTATAGTTACAGGTAATTTTCAAAGAAAACGCTGGGTCGACAAACGGGAATTCACACATACCTGAAAGGGATGAAAGACTTAGGCCAGGTCGGTTCGATTCTGCTTTATTGGACAGACAATCGCACCACATTCTGCAAGATAATGACCGCCATGCTTTGTTCTGCCGCTGATAGACAGTAACCATGCTTTCTACTAATAATACAGCCGTCGAAGGGTACCACGGAACGCTGGCTTTGTATGCATTTACAACATGCAGGTACTCGCCAAATGTGAGTGCAGACATTGCTGGACAGCGCGTTCAAAGGAGACCGTGAGTCACTTTTATTGCTTTATGGTTTATTGTTAAAACCGGAAATACTTTATTGCCATGATCCTTATGCCATAACATAAAGGTTAACGATACCGTTAGGTTTAAGTTATATATTTCTTGTGGTTAATTGCTTTTTCAATAAATTGCTCATCGCACTTCAGTCTGTTGTAATTACTAGGTATAATCAATTGAAACCTACTCTAATATTCGGTATTATGACTAAACACCTGTACTGTTAATTACGTTTTTGAATAAATTACTGATTTGTTGTTAAATAGCATAGCATAGAAGAAATAATAGGCCCTTAGAACATTCGTCCTAGGGAACACGAACAAACGGATCAACAGTTACGATCGGAAAGTGAAAGATTTCCTTCGTAAATCCTCTACTGTTGGTCACACGCTGTTTTCAACGTCTTTCGCATTTCTGAGAGTCCAACTACTATAGAGTAAAAGAGCTGGAAAACGATTCTGAGAGGAAAAGTTTCCAAGCTATGAAAATCGCAAAAAAGCAAGACTAACCGCTTCAAATTTTTTTCAATTGAAATTTGGCTGTTTTGAAGAAAAAGTTTGATTGATTCTCTGATGCACTAGGTCGACGTAATTGAGAGAGAAAAATCGATTGGACGTAGTAGTTCCAATGCGCTGCGGGAAATGGATCAAAAGTTACAGCCCAAAAACAAATGATTTCCTACGTAATTTTTCTGCTGACGATCCCACGCTATTTTCGCACCTTTTTTTGTCTTTCTGAGGGTTCCGTTAGTCAGGAAAGTGTCATACGAATCAAATCAAAGACCTGAAATTTTTTGCCCAAAGAACAGTAAGGCCTTTGCATTTTTGACGACTTTGAAAAGTGCTGAACGAAATTATTTGATGCACTATTCCGACGTAACTTTGCCAACGGAATCGAGTACGCCATTAGCTACTTCATCTCGCTGTTTAATTTTTTTATTTTTTTTTGCACTTCCGATTAACAATCCTATAATTTTAAATTCTTCAAATAAAAATTTCATTCTGATCCATTGCGATCCAACCACGTGGGCTTCTCCGAGCGGGATTTTGCTGTTTCGTCAGTACCCATTCTCATGAGCGACTTTTTCCGCCGACGTCGAGGCGCTGCGTTAATTCGACGTCCGTGATAATCCAGTTTCATGGGGGAGGAAATTAATTTATTGTCAAACGGTGGTCAAGCGGCGCTCTCTGCGTCGCGCAACTCAAGTCGGTATGCGGTCGCTATGTAAGGGCGACAAGAACTAATGTCTCAAATCACTCTACGTGTACATGTAACCGGTACCCGGACAATAGAGAGTCGGGTATTATTATGACTACGAAATGACCACCGATTGAGTCATTTAAATCTTCGTACATCGCTGTATAAACGCCGAGTATACTTCACAACTATGCAAATTCATTCGAGCTAGATTCAGCAATGTTAATCTAACTACATCTGACGACCAGTCGCATCGACGAAGATAATGTTATTTGAATACGTGCAAAACGTACGAGCGGGGTACTGTTCTACAGAGTTTGTTCCTACAAAAGGTTGTTTCTGCAGATGCTCATTTCTGCAAACAAATTATTCCAGATCAGTCGTTTCTACAGACTTCGCAGGCCAGTCAATGGGGTTTGTACAAAGCGTACAAATTGGATTAGAACATTTGTAATTCCGATATAAGTACTTTATTGAAATTATAATTTGTATGTACATATATATACATGTATATATACATACAATATATATATATATATATATATATATATTTATGTGTATAATATACAATTTTTATCTATTCTTTTTGCTTATGTGAACCATTTGAAACATGAATAGAGACATATAATAAGTACTGAACAGGTAAGTACTTCGAGACGTGGAGCAGTTAAGTATCTCCCTATTGGGATCCAAAGTATCTTGCATATAACGTGTTACTTCATGAATTTAATTATAAAGTTTGTATTTCACAGTATTCTTTACTCTGTAAGAACCGAAATTAATAAATTAGGGCCCTAATGGCTTGCACAAAATTGTTTGTGCCTTCGTATTCGTATAAGTAACTTAAAACAATATACTAATTATTCCACTTTCGGTAGTCTATTACCTAAACAAGCTGATACATTGGGTCCCATGTGATGTTTCATTTACCCCTACGATCAATTTTGGTCTTTCGAATGTGGAATGTACAAACTATTGGTACATAATTATCGTATAACAAGTGATGAGGATATTGAATTTGTGACATCCTGTATAGGATTGTACATGCCCTTATTGACGTAGAAATGAATTTTACGCTTATGATGTACAGGTATATTGTATGTATAGATGCATACATGGATAATACGACTATGTAAATTTGTAAGTATGATCGATTTGTATGTTTTTATACTTGGAATCGTCGTTTGATGAAGAATATGAGGTTGAAAATCCATAGTACACTTTCTCACTTCGCTGCCTTATAGTATATATAAGTATTTATATAATAAATATGTGTGTTACTCCGTGTTTGCATTTGAACATCTGTTATTTTTATGAAAATCTGATATGATTATAGTACATTTTGTAGCACCAAAATATTCTTTACAGAGCGGCAGGAATCAATAAAATTTATATAATTCTTCAACAATTGTCTATAGAAAATATATAAAACTTAAACTTTTAAATTCTATCAATTAAAAGCACGCGATCACCACATGGTCAATAGTGAGCTTTCGTCAAGTCACATATGCACGTAAAGTTCTATACTTATTTCCAATCTTTTTTTTAACTCCAATACACATGTAATTCAAGGTAATACATTCATAAATATATTCTGGCTATTTACGTATAATAAAGCGATAAGTTCCTTATGTAACTTAGCACACTTTTTTTAGCAAATTGAAAGTGTCTATGATTATCGTAGTTTCAGTAGTATAAATTAATAGTACTTGCTTAAATCATAATCGTGTTATCGCCGTATTCGCATAAACGATCTGTGAATAAACAAAAGTTGTGACGTCTTTGAAAATAATATAAAAGTATAGAGTTCGAAACAAATTTGGAGCTTCTGCAGTACGACACTTATTTGAGACGAATAATTTTTAGAACCAATTGTCTCTTCTGGTTACTGATTAGTAGACCGGTAAGTAGATCACACATCTATTGAGTCTTTGTATCTGAAAGAGATTCCTTGCAGATGTACATCAATTGTTAAAAATAAACAAAACGAAATATTGCTAAAGGAACTGACATTTTACTCAACATATGAATTAATATACCATGTTGGTTAAAAACTTAGAGCATATACAGTATGCTTAAAGTTTAAAAACAACAGTTCAGTTTCCACTAAGCTAAAGATTAAAAAATAAATTAGAAATACAGTAGGTAATCAAACTTCCTTATTACTTTTGGTTTCACACGCTGTAACGTGGAATTTTAGAACCGCCCGTCACAAGGGCACAAAATTGAAGGAAACCTCCGAAAAACGCGTTCCTGCAGTTACATTTCCTTTTTCTTTTACCGCTATCGCTATCATCCGTTCTATCGCTACTTTGTTCCTACCCTTTAATTACGTTCTTACCTTCTTTTTGCCGATGAGTTAATTTAAAGTAAACTCAGTATCTGCGTGCCCGAGTCACCGGCTAAGCTAAGACTTCTACCTTTTCATTGTATCGTTACGAAGTTGCTCATATTTCCTATCTTCTTGTATCTTAATTATCTTTTCTTGGTTGCATCGTGTGATGCCAGTTTCTGTGAAAATCATGATCCACGGCTCTGAGTTATGTTATGCCGGCGTGTGGCTGCATGGTTTCACCAATTAATTAATTCCGTATTTTTGAGCGACTTCGTAACTACCGTATAAGTATTTCTTTCGTATTTGTGAATTTCTCTGATTATCTGTAAATTTCTATTAGTCTGATTCTGTAATTTCTACCGTATCTTGAGCTATCTTTACCTTGCTTTCATCTTAATTTTCCGTGCTTGTAGTGCTCGTTATATTTTATTTCTTATATCGCCTGTTACATTTTATTTGCTATTGTGTCTGTTGTATTGTAAATCGAGCTCCTTGGAGAACATCCGAGCGTAGATTAAGCCGCTAAATACTACCGTACTTTTTTTATCGCCTATTGACAGCTCTGTATTGTTTTTTCCTGCTATCCTTTTATTTGTATTTCTCTGCAATACCGTTTTTCTTGGTTAATTCAAGTTATGCGTATTATCACTGATTTTATCATAATAAGGTGTATTTAGTGTATTTCTTTATCTTGCAAACCCTTCTCTAAATTTGTCACTCTCTCATAATTTTATATTCTCTAGCAAATTATATTTTAGGATTTCTCTGTGAAGCTTCTCAAATTTCGAACTGTTCTAAATCATTAATTCTATCGTTTATGGATAACCCTCTCGTAAATTGTCTCTCGCACATTACAGTAATTCCTATTTTGTCGTCTGAGCTACCGATTTCGTAAATATTAATTGATGTCAATTTTTCTTATTAGTTAAAATCTATAGTAAAGCCTGTCTTATTCCTTTGTTATTATCTTCCGAGCTGGTGTCACTTTGTTATCTATCGATTTACAACAAAGTTCTCACTCTTGCTTTAAATTAACAGAATAATAATTCGCGTAGTGTCATTCTTTGGAAGTTGGTTAAAATCACTTCGCCCAGTGACATGTGGTCTTAAGTAATTTTTTGCGTTATATAGCTTCTCCCGACCTACGCTCAGTTCTCTCTGTTAAGTATCGTCTCGTTCAAAGCTATCGTTTGGCTCTATTCTATCGACATTTCTGTGAACTATTATTGTCTGATTTATCAACTATTGCTTCCTTTTGTAATCTAACTTGACTGACTAAAAGGTGTAAACCTAATCGACAATATACGAATGATTGACCTGTTAATTTTCCTTGACTTGAGTTTATTCATTTCTTTAATTCTTTAATTATCGTTAGCTGTCTTGGATACCACCACTCTACCAGTTCGTGTGAGTACCTAGGCCTAGCCAGCCGTACAACGGGTGCTCTAGTAATTTATCGTATCGTTTCGTATTGTTGTTTGAAAATTGATGCTCAAGCGTCTGGTGCTCAACGTATATCATTTTGTTACAATTTAGTTAGTTAAAAATAATTGGAGAATCGCGCCAAAGTTCCAACGGTAAGTCCTCATTTGAGAGTAACGGAAATTAGCGTTACAACGCATACAGCACTCGTACTAATCACTTCATCAGAAATATTTTCTTCACCAATTGTCTAATGGAAATGATATTTCGACTAAATCCAACATGAAACAGTGAAATCATTTGACTAAATTGTCAACGAATTAAGTACAAGTATGACAATAGGTAGAATAAATGTAATCTGCTCAAGCAGTATTCTAGCTTACAACATAGTGCCGGGTTGTTCACGTAAATTTTGCAGTTCTGTTTCTTGAAGTGCAATATATATCAATGCTGCAAAAAATAAACATGTCTATAAAGCTAGGACCGCCACAACAGAATTTCATAAAGAGACCAATTTTATCTTTAGAGCCGTTAGTTCCTACGCAATCTTAAAAATTTTTTGGACGTCATCTTTACGCAAAGCTAAAACCACCACCATTTCCGGCGGAAGTCCTGGAGCCGCAAAATCGACGATGGAGCACTTAAATAACCTTTAATGAGTCTTTAACGATAAAATTGGTCTCATTATGAAATTCCGTTGTAGCAGCCCTAGCTTTATAGACATAAAATAAACATCTTCATCGTATTTTCTATATTAATTCTTGACTTCTCTTATCATTTCTTTCACGTAATTAATTAAGTACCTGTACCTATTATGTATACCTTGAAAATGAAATCCAAGAATGCATGAATAATATATCATAATTAAGCTTTAAGGAACCACAGCAGTTTTCCATTATACCTGACTCCTGTTCCAATTTTTGTGAGGCATTATAAGGTCGAAGCCTCACGTTCAGGGATGCCAACCAAACCAGCATTTTGCCAATAGTAAGTCGGTGGGCCGCTGGTAAAGCAATACTTCATTTCTAAAGGCTCGTCATCCTTAACGTAGTACATTAGGTAAAAATTGCACATTTCATCCGCGTTAGTAGCACCGATATGCGTCCAAGTAGTACGATTACTTTCCATCGTGCATCTAGCTGCTAATGTATCACCGCGTGTAATTGGTATTTTTTTATGAACTGGGTAAAACATCTGAGGACTCAAAGGATCCCTTTTTCCCAACTCTAACCACTCATTTTCAGGTTTAATTACATAACCCGAGACTACTCTACCGAGACTATGAGTGTGAGTTCTATACGCGATTGGATAAATAGTTTTGTCCTCCTGCAAAGTGCATGCCGATTCCATGTACTCTGTACTTTTCGGAGGTATTTTCCCAGATGTTCCCAACAGCAAAACACCGGCCAATTTCTTGTGCGGTTTGAGAGTGTAGTGTAAAAATATCCCAGAGTCATCGGTACTCCCATCTTTAAACTCATCAATGTGTGAATAATGTACTTGCAATACTAGATACTTGATTGAAGAAGTACCGCCAACTTTGAATCCCACGTCATCCGGTAGAATCAACTTTGGGGCATCTCTGGCCCATGCGTAAATTATCTAGAATGGAAAAAGAATTTTAAATTTCAATAGACAGCAATTGTTTCTAGGTTTTTGTCCAAGATCTTTAACTTTCCAGCCCATATGTTGACCTTCTCTGGATGTTTATAGTGTCGCTAATTAATTGTATTACAAATAAAATTTCCCTTCGTTAAAAAAGCTTTTTGACTCTTCAAATGACTTTGAAATTCTATCACTTTTCCCTATCTCAGATAACTATTATAGTTTACGATAGATTGAGTTCGTCATATACCTGGGATCCTTCACTGCATGGGCTTGCAGTTTCAGAGCCAGTATCCAAGGCATGAGCCATTTCGCCACAATTCCAGACAGGTTTGCTACTGCCTGGTTGCGAGCATCCGTAAAGTAACATATGATGTGCAGTAGCCATAGTAGCGTTAGGTTCAAATCCAACAATGTAATAATCCTTCGTTGAATCTATTTTGATCGGAGTGCAGAGATACAGTTCGGGCTAAAACAAACAAAAAAATTCATCATAAGCCGGGTAAAAAAAATACACCATACGTCAGATTTGCGTAAAGAGTCAACAACTATTTTCACCATAAAACATAATTGAATTCAAAAAGATGTAGAGTATTAATTGGAACATTGGGGGAAAAAAATGGAATTCTGAATTATAAAAAACCAGTTAAAAATATACTTGAAGGAATGGTACAGAGAAACATCGTCGCGCGATTACGTGACACGATGCACGAAATTATGTACACTCCAATTAGTATGTCATACTTACAGTGGTGGGCCTGACATTCGGCATGAGCAGAGGATACCTTTCGACATTATAAGAGTGGGAATACGTAACAGCCACTATAAACAATATCTCTAATATGAACAGGTATTTTCCTTTCATTTTAACTAATTGTTGGTAAACGGAGGTAATTATTTCGCCTGTATAACGCACCGCGCGGTCTTATTAGCAATACTGAAAACCACGGTCTTCTGAGAACTAGCCACCTGTCAGCTCGACACCTGTCAGGTCGATACCATAGACTTATAAGTCGATACACGGTAGCCACGGTTACCGCAGAGAATAGAAGGCAAAGCGCGAGGCAGAGATGGATGCTCGGTTTTGGTGCAAGAGGATGATTGATAACATAGATACCGTTAACAGTTTACCGACCGAGCAGAGCTGAATGTGTCGTTTTGTTCTTGTTTTTAATTCTATGCGTTCTTGAACGACCGCATCAACCTACTATTCGTTGTAGCATGTTTGAAAATTTTTAATATCTCGATAATCGTGAAAGTTATTCAGAACCCAATTTTATGATGTTACAGTTACAGTGATCGATGTGGGAAACTTCGCATGTGTACTCCACGATCATTGCCGCTATATTTTGCAGCCGTGACGTCAATACATACTTGATAAGCCTCCCACGCGTCGTGCGCGCGTGGGTGTAATTAATTGGCCTGCTTTTGAAAACGACAAGTTGACGGAAGCTGAGATTTTTGGTAGTAAATTCTGTAATAATATGCACCATTATTTGCTGAGAAACAAAAGTTTTTTTACTTCCAAAGCTGCAGATATGCTCCATGTATGTATGTATGTACTACATGCTGTAAAACAATTCAAAGCTGCAGTATGTAATTAACAATTGTACACATCATAGAATTCATAAATATATAATCACATTTAATAACTTTATATTGTTTTTTATACGTATACCGTGTACGTTTATCGTTGTGTGATGTATTATGTTATACTTATGGAATTTTGGTATGTACAAATACAAAAATTAGCGTAATATTATTAAATATATTAAATATCTAGCTATTTATAATTATACATTCTTCTATTTGGACGGATCAATAATCACAATAACTATAATATATTACACGTATATTGTATAAATTATTATGAATATCTCATTTCGATTATTGTATGCAAAAATTTGAGCTTACAATTGTAGACAAAATATAGTATATATGAATTTCATCGCACAATCTGCGATGACATGCATGTATTTTATGCAATGCGACGAAGACTGCCTAAATCATATTTTTTATGTAAATATTCGATTTACTTTCATTAGTAAGTACGTTATAAGTGCCGGATTACGAACTTGATAACTAAAATAAATGTATTATATATGAAGCTTAAAGTGTTTGCTGTGCTTTGCCATCGTACTGTAATCCGAATTTGTGATGAAAATTTGTCCTAATATTAATAAATGGTGTTTTGGACCTCAGATCATGCTAATATGAAGCGTTATCTCTTGTTTATGTAAATATCTCTAATTTGATCGGTAAGCCATTCAATGGCTGGTTGTAAACCTTCTCCGTTAACGGCATTCGTCGCTCTAATGTGCCAAGGCTTATCCAAAATTCTTTCAAGGCCCAATCCGGCAACCAACTTTACCGTGGTCAAAGAATCTAGCAAATCCATTTTATTCGCTAAGAAAAGTATAGGAATCTTGCGTCCTGAAAAAAGACCAATCGATCCATCATCACACCAGTGCTAATATTACGTATTTGTACCTATTAATACTCATATTTTTGTTATTCATCATACACCAAGGCCTAATTTTACTTACCAATTATGTCTGGATGTTGTAGAAGCATGTCGAGTTCCTCTTTCGCGACAACCAATCGCAGCTTGTCACTACTGTCTATTAAAAATATAATGCCTTGACAATCTTTGTAGCAATGTTCCCATAACGATCTGTAGCGGTCATGACCGGACATATCGAACGCAGTAAAATGCACATTTTTAACTGAAACAAACCGCAAACAAGAATTTCCTTCAATACAAGAAATGTTATCCTTATTATTTAGTTATATATATATATATCCTTAATTCCGAAAATTAGGTCAAGTATATTTATTTAAATAATGTAACCAATACGTGCATGTTTATTTGATGTAAACAACCGATCTTGTACACTACAAGTTAATCATTTTGATGGGACGAAGACAAGAAATTTGGGCTTCTGAGTTCGGCGCTATAAGCAAATAACGAAGAAAATATTTTTACCCAAATGCAAACAAGTTACACAAAAGAAAAAGATTATTGCAAAAACTTGCCATAGAAGTAGAAAGTTTGGTAGTGCAATATAGAACGAATGTTAATAACTGAAATCACCTTTTAAAATCGATTACAGTTTTAATGCTATTATTTTATTGTTAGTACTATTTCTAGTTCCTAGATTAACACACAACTAAGATCGCGCTGTAATTCAAAAATAGATCATATTATACGGTTATACCTCTTCCAAATGATTTCGTGATAAACGGAATTAGTATACTTAATATTTCTTTGAACTTCAACAATCAACTGGATTTTTAAATTATGTGCAACTTTATAATTGTACCTACAAATTGTGCGCGCTTTATAAACGTATATTAATAAGTAATGATAAATGCAT
Organism: Neodiprion lecontei; assembly: GCF_021901455.1. NCBI lineage: Eukaryota > Metazoa > Arthropoda > Insecta > Hymenoptera > Diprionidae > Neodiprion > Neodiprion lecontei. The sequence goes on from NC_060262.1 coordinate 37,938,034, forward strand.
CAGGGATCTTGATTACATTATTGCTCGAACTATAATAACACGCAAGTGCAGTGAGATCGAAGTCTATATAGTGATGGTAACCGTCATTAAAAAAAAAAGCTTCTATGGTGACATCGAGTGACTTGACTTATCTCTACATGTAACTTACATGCGAACTTTTCAACATTGAACCCGACAGTAGGGACAATATCGATACACCGCTCTTCCTCGCGTTTGAAATGATTTATTACCGTCGACTTACCACTGTTATTAAGTCCAACAACTAATACGTTCACTTCTTTTTTCCTTAGGCCGAAAATATTGGCCAACCGATCAAACAACCCCATTTTCCAAGTCCCTTTCCTTTACAAGCTTACGTGTCTATCGAATATCAATAATCAAAGTAGCGCCATAGCACGTCACAACCCTAGCGCTACGTCAAGACATGTGATTAGATTCTGAACTATAATGAGAAAAGAGATATTTTCTCGACTATAAAAAAACTTGTTAGGTTTATTTGTCAATAATAGTAGTTATCCTCGGTTTGTTTCTACATATTCTGAACCATTCAAAATACACGCATGGATGATGCGAATTTCCAGCACAGTGTACTCGAATGATTAATCAAAAATGGTTCTGCTTCTAATTCAATCCTGGGGGAGTTTCGCCGGCTTCGTGCATTCCCCTGATACGTTGACTAAAGATATCGATACAAAAGGTTTCCTTAGAGTTGGTATTTTTGATTTTCGCGGGATTTTTAGCGTTTCGCTTTGTATAAACCACGTATAAACAATCGACGATCGACAGTCTATGATAAGTACGGGATCTTCTGTACCGATAGGACCGAGAAACTGGTCAGCCACAGACGCGGGACAATTCAAAAGAGTATAAGGATGATGCAAGATAAAGAGTCAAGCTTCACAATTGAATAGTGACTTTGATGTATTTTACAAGTGATAACGGAAGTGTAGAAAATGAACTTTGTGAGTGATAAACTGAACTATGCAAACTGATCTTTACAAATACTTAAGAGAGAAGTTCTTTCTCTGTTCAAGCCAGAAATACGAGTGCCTGTTCTTTTTCTAAATCTCCTCCGACGAGGCACAGGTGCATGAGCGGAATTCACGAATTATATCCACCCAATCAAAAAGGTTCCTTTCCATTAAAAATCCTGTTACTGTACGCCCTCAACTGGTTCCTACTTCGCTCCCATTTTGGGGGTAACGAAGTGAGACCCGCGTATAACTCCGCAACTCGGGATAGTTCGGCGTCCAAAAAAGATTTGTGCACATGTGCGTGAGAAGAAGAAGGGTTTTCAAACAAAGGGCAAGCTCTTCGGATGTTTTTCCCTAAATTTCACAACTTTATAACAAAAACCCTACGCACATGTGCAAGCCGTAAAAATTAAATTCTGTTCAAAGCGTTTTCCTTACAATATTTATGCTTTTCGTGCCTTGAAGAGACTTTCTTCTGGCTTATTTCTATCTCGGGTGCCCATGTATCTTTTATTTTTCCGAACTGTTAATACTACTTCTAATCTCGATGCTGTTTCAAATATTCCCCCCAGTATTTCATCCATTATATTAAAACAGAATCGTCTGCCAACTGTATTTTGCGAAACTTTTAATGGTTGTAAAAATGTCATCCGAAGAAGAGGACGACCAGATTACGGATTTGGAGGCAATTCGCGACAAAATTTTGAGTCAGCCACGCAGTGAGCGAATGCAAGTAAGTGCCTGGGAAGATGACGATGACGGTATTGAAGAGGACCGAAACGCGAGAGGTTAGAAAATGTACTGTTCTCTAAGGATAAATTTTTTTTTGCCATAAACAAATTTACAATTTTTTATGGTAAATTCGATTTAAACTGGAAAAAAATATCCGCATAAATTACCCTCATGAAAGCTCGAAACATCTAAAATCCTGTTGCACAGAACCAGACAGTAAAGCCATCCTAGAAGCAGCTGAAAAAGGTGATTTAGAAATGATCAGACAGCTGGTTATCAGAGATCCTAGTTTAATCCATGCCACAGACCATGATGGTTATACTCCTCTTCACAGAGCCTGCTACGGAAATCACGTAGATGTTGTCGAGGTTTGTAGAAAGAACTGATAAACATCAATCAAAGGTTCTTTAAATATACAGTTCGACAAAATGTTGTCACTTTTACATTTACATTTTACTTTTCAATAGTACTTGCTTGAAACTGGAGCAAAAATTGATGCTAAGACCAATGATGGCTGGGAGCCGCTGCATTCCGCGTGTTGTTGGAATCATGTTGATTGCGCAGCTGTGCTGATAGCTAATGGAGCTGATATAAATGCTAAATCAAAAGGAGATCAAACGCCTCTTCATTTGGCAAGTGCAAGTTCTCACAATTCTCCAGCACTGCAGCTGCTACTTCTGCATTACAATACTAATCCACATTTAGTGAATTCCAGTGGCGATAATGCGGAGCAGATCGCAAGACGTACTGGAAAATATTATCCTTTATTTGAAATGATAGAACCTTGTCTCAATAATATTTGAGATCAATTTAGATTCTATAAGTTTGTTCTTTGGAGATATTGCGACAGCAAAATTTTTACAAAACATTGGAAGTGTATTTTGACATGTTACAAAAATTTTATTAAAAAAATCTAATAAATGTATAACCATGTATGTTGCTTCTCAAATTACATAGCAGACCAGTTCGACAAAAATCTTTCTGTCATACATATATTCCATTCACACTTCACAACTAAAACTGGGATACAGTGACTATAGACCTAAACAGATAATATCAGTATTTACACTCGGGGATTATTATAGCATCATAAAAAAAATATTTTATTCATTCTCTAAGCACGCTAGAACTAACTTGAAAGGAACCTAAAGTGAGGATAAGTTCACGAATTTTGGTGTTCCATTACTCAGGCGGCGTATGCCTTCCCAAATTAAAACTGTAGAATCTTCAGCTGCTGCATATAAATGGTGCTGATCCAAAGCCCATGCTAATGCGATTATAGCACCGTATCCTGTACCACTATTTACAATTTCTCTGACTAATCGTAGGTCCCAGCTGCTCCACAGTCTAAAGAAATAACGAGTCATGTGTTGGATTTACTATTGTTGATAGAATTCCTGGAATATTAGTTGAGAATAGGCCTACCGTATTACTCCGTTATCTAAACCTGTTGCAATGACATTGACTGAAACACCTTCAGGAGCATTGCTGTAGCATAACGCCGTCATTCGCCTTCTGGATACTATCGTACCAACTGGACGTGCGTTTATTGTATAGACGCTCAATTCCGAAGTATTGCTGTTTACAGCATCCTCGTTTATAGTCAAAACATTGAACACAATCGCTATGTCCCCCAATGTTTCGCTAATCGACAGCAAACTAACCGGATAACAGTGCTCCGACTGTATAGATCTGACGTATGACAGGCTGCATTAAAAAAACCATTTTAATTAGACGGATGTGTTACAATAATCTTCCCCTTGGTAAAATGGTTTTCACGAAATAGTGAAGCAGTAAAAAAATTAATAAATAAAGGCTTCGATACTTGCAGGTAATAAGTATCTGACCTATTCAAATCCCAAATAACAACAACACCTTCGTTGTCACTTGACACTGCTATACTGAATGCTCTTGACAATGCAATCGCAGTTACCGCACATCTGTGTGCCAATAAAGATGATGCTGGCGACAAGCTGAACTGTATTTTACCAGTAGTTCCCACTGAATAACTATATACACTAATTCTACCAGATAAATGACCTGCCCAAAGCTGCCCACAGTCGGGAACTGATGCCAAAATAGTTATCTGAAAGAAAATGATGAATATTACTTATTTTCAATCTTCTAAATTTAGTTATTCGTTGGTGAATCATTTTACGAAATCCTCTCACCGGATCTAAACCAGATGATCTCAATAAAGGTCTCGGTGGCTGTTCTTTCTTGGATTTCAGTCTTGCAATTCCATCAGTACCAGTCCATGATGCTAATGCAGCTCCTAGTACTGATGCGCTGCTCAACATATTGGCACCTATTGAACATTGGTTATCAGTATGCACAACGATAGGGTTATATTTTGAAAAATAGTCGAGAAAGCTTGTATGGGCAGACCTTTCTCCTTACTGTAGCCAAGTAATAAAACTGTCAAATTTGGCAGTCCAAAAACATCACCGGTTGAGAGTGGAACTAGGTAGACAAACGGAGACCTGTGTTTATGCTTCCAGCATAGAACAGGCTCATTGCCTGGGGCACCAACGTAGTTGCCCCACTTTATCCCTTTAAGAAAAATTGAAATAACAAAGATGTTGACACAAGAGTAGCTAGAACTTTCGTTTCATTATACCTGTAACTCCTTGTATAACTGGGGGAATACTGGCAGATGGTGAAGATGTCCCGAGATTTTGAATTGCTAAAGGATGTGCAGTTCTGAACAACTGTGCAGGCGTTTGTCCGTAAGTTCGCACCATAGTTTCCCATGCTTGGCGTTCCAAGGGATCTGCTATTTGCTCGACATTGAATCCGTAGTATGTCTGAAATAATGTTTTTTACTCAACTGTAATTGGGTCAAGGTATGTTACAAAAAAAAGCCTGCAAACTTACAGCTGGATGAAAGACGTTAATAGCTTCCACTGCAGGTCGTCCAGTTTGTCGAAATCCGAAAACAAGATCTATCCAAAATGGTAAGACTTCCCTAACAAGCTCAGCTTCCAATGCAGCCCTGTGCGCTAGTATGAAAAGGCGAGCATCACCACCACACCATGGTGGTAGTTCTACATCACCAACTGTGTTACCATTTTGACGTACACCAAAATTGAATCCTACAATGAAAATATTAAACAGGTCGTATGCATATGTTTTCGTTATTATTAGACGTTTGTAATATAAAAATTACCACATTGAAGAATTGCAAAACATCTAGTAAAAAAAATATGCAGTATAGGTAACAAAACATATACCTTCCGAATTAAGTAGAAACTCGGGCAAATAAAAGAATTCAGGGATAAGTTCTTTCACATCTGTTGTAGAATCGCAGCTTGTTAATCTCCATGTAGTAGCCAGGGCGTGAAAGGTTCGATCAGGAATATCAAAGTTGTTATCTACATCAAAGTATATAATATATCTACCAGTCTTTTCCACGTTGAACTTATATTAGTGAAAATCCTTAATGAATTCATAATAAACTCACCTTGATATGACAGGAACATGCTTGTGAATGGTGGAAGCCGGACCAAAAAATGTAGAACAGTTCCCGAATTGCTGTAGTGTGATCCATAATGAAATGGTTCTTGATTCAGAGCTATGAGATTCAGTCCTTCCATAAGAGCTTGTTTGAGATACTGAAACATAAGTATGGGTTACGTATGATGATGGTTCTCAAGGTTTGATGTTCATATAATTTATGGAAAATATACGCACATTGTAGTTATTGATATAGTATTGTTCGTTTTTTTTATCTTGTACAGCCATCGGTCGTTTGAAATTTCTGAAAAAAATCTTCACGTTAATGTGGCAAACTAATAATTTTCTCCAAGTTTCGAATACCTAATAAAAAAATGTGGCTTAGAGCTGGGAAGATATTCTCTTGATTTCCATATTGCATATCGAGTCAATTAGATACTCACCTATAGATTTTCGGATCATCCAAATCAATTTTTTCACTGAAGTAATCCGATAAGACAAAAGGAAATACTGGATACTGCATCAAGTCATTGTAAGATCGGCCAGCAAGTTTATTTAAGCGAGTAATGTATTCCCAGTTGGTTAATACACCACTACGCCACAAAGCTAGTGCCTCTCTCAAATCATCCCCAGGTATTCTCCTTGGCAAATTGCAGGCAGATAATTCTGCTACAAACTCATCTCTTTCCTATATCATTATTATAATTATCATTTCAGCATTTTGTATGGTTTAGCACTTCCATAAGATAACTAACCGAAATTTTTTAAAATTAATACCTTGGAAGAGTTGAATGCCAATAAGTAAGTTCTTCCAGTAACGATGAATATCTCAATTGCTCGCTCTTGTAATTGATATCTCCGTTTGTGTAATTCACGAATATCTTCTAGTCGCCAGGCTGTACCACCTGCCATAGTGAGATCTAAACCACCTAACGCAACCTAAAATATGAATAATAACATGAATCGAGGGTGAAGAAAATTTGTATAAAATATTATGAAAAAATAGAAAAGAAAGAGAATTTATTTTGGAATTTACTTACATCGATGTGCAAAGGTATGTCAGGATTTTCAGGGACAAAATAGAGGCAGCTTTCCCCTATAAGAGCCTCCCCGCGTAATTCTGCCCCAGGTGTAACTACTTTGGCTTGCGCAGTTTTGCGAATTCTTTCTGTTGTGTGTAGTTTTTCGATTAGAGTAGTTGAGTTTACATCTTGGCGATCTGTTGTCAGCAAATAAGCCAGAGGTTCTTCCATTTTGGCTACATTTGAGTGAGAAAATGAACATGGGGATAATTAAACGATAATGTACATAGTTTCATTAAAGTCGACATACCTAGTTTGTCTTGACATTCAGGCATTAGAAATCTTTTATTCATTTTCAAATGACACCTTTGCATTCTTATTCTAATTCTTGCAGGACCTTCTGTGGGGTCCAATTCCCAACTTCTCGGATAATTTTCTGGAAAATGCCAAGGTGCTCTTTCATGCGTTAACCGCTTAGCCAAGTCCCGCCATCTGGCCATTGCTTGGGCTTTCATCGCGCTTGACTGTTTCAATTCGTTGATAAGTATTTTACGTTCTAAATTTTGTTCTTTCACAACAGTCCTTGTCAGAGCCATTGCACCCTCCATCAGTTGCTTTGCCAGCGAATCGAATTTGTTACCAATTCTGTGAAAAAACACCAATTACGGTAAATCAAAAAAAAAAAGAAAACTAAAAAGTTCGAATATTTCCTAGTGGGTATATAAATGCTTCATAAATCCAGTGCAACAATACTTGCCTGTGTATTGCAGACACATTGTTTTCCATCCACAAATCACGGTCTCTCATCAACTCTCGTCTGAGCATAGTTAGCTCTTCATTCCATAAGCCTGGTGTAGCTTGATCGATACTTTTTGTGAGATTCCATATACTCAAAGCTTCTCTAAGCTCAGCGCACACTCTGGCATCAGCACTAGGCATTTCATCACGCCGTTGTAAAAGATCCCACAGAAATACAGTGAATTTATGTTCGATCTGTGGTATAAACAGTGTGCAGTTTAGATTACACGAGTTGAAAAGATGCTTCGATATTTTGATTCGATAGCATTGTTGCTTGCGCAGTTTTATTATCATTTCATGACTACCTGTGGATGTACTTCCAATAGCGAGGTCAAGATTTCTTTGAGGTTTGGTTCCTCCATCAAGGATCTGACAGCATAAACCCTCATGTTATTGCTTTGGTGTGGTCCTAACAACCACACCATAATTCTAGCAGTATTTTTTCTTAAAATTGGTCTAGATGACCAGGTACCCCCCCAAGGATTTTTTCTCTCCTTCGGAGTTGCTAGTCCATGTAAAAGTGTTGCAAACAATCGCCGGGTGAGTTCTGATTCAGTCGCCGATGGTGACTGATCCGCTGTTGTAATGAATTCTACTGCACGAATCAGGATCGCACGAAGACGCTCGCTCAGCTCTCCTTTACCAGCTTCGCGAACAACGGTATTTGAAGTGCCTTGTAAACTGCCGTAACTTGAGGAACGTGATCCGTGGTCACTTTGTTCGCTTGAAGTGGTCAAAACTGAAAAGACAAGCAAGGTAGTTGGGATCTTACACCATTTCATTGCAAGAAACTCGATGTAATAATCATTGGTTATTCTTCGAAATAATAGAAAAAGTATTAGATGTACCTGATGCAAGGTACGATGCAGTACTGCGTAAACGGAAGCCGTGATGAGAGGAAACTCTGGCAGTCAATGTGTCTAATTCTCCATCGAATAGTGCCACCTGCGCATCTCTAGCAACAGATACACATATAGTACCGATGCCACACTCAGATCGTTCTCTCAATTCAACGTGAGTGAGTATTAAATGCAAATCTACAACGGCTTGCATGTGATGAGTGCCAGGTAATTCCAGTAATTTTGTTGCAATAGCAACAAGTAGAACATGAAAATCGTGAAGCAGTGATGTAGAACTGCCTCGATGTGCAGCACTGATCAACGCCCTTATTATCGATTCAGCTAAACCCATTTCCAAAAGCGCTCGCAGTGCATTTGGGTTCTGTTGGAAACACACGAAACACCCGAATTATAAAATTCACAGATATGCTGTTTCAAGTGTATATTAAAATTCATAAAAATCATTTATCTTACCTTAGTGACCATATCGGTAACAAAAGACACCATGGGTCTCGCAATATTTGGGTCGGTACCAGAGGCTTTTAAAATCATAGCTAACAACGGAGGCATTCCTGCTGTTGCTGGACCACATAAAGCTAAGCTTTCTAAAGCCATAACCAGAGACTCACTGCCGGGATACAAGGAGATTTGGTTGGCCAAATGCATGAAGTACTTTTGCTTTATAAACTTGTTAACTTCCTCGTCGCTAGCACGCTCAAGATAAGTCTGAATTAGCTGTTGAACGGCAATCATACATGTGCTTATTGAGAATAAATACGAGATTCCATTAAAAATGAAAATAATGTAAATAGCAGTGTACCTTTAATAGTGCAGTACGAACTCTGGCATCAGGATTGTTAGCTAATACAAGTAACAACTCAGGTTTCAACACGTGTTTCAATACTGAACCAACTTGATTGTCTGGTAGCATCCTCAATGCATCCCGCAGCAGTAGAAGCAATCCTTCACAAACCATTCCTTGACAAGCTCTCCTTTCATCCGTCCATACGGACTGCTTAAACTTTAAACAGAAATTTTTCATGACGAGTCTCATCTGTATTTGTATTCACTGAGAACTTTGGAAATCAAAACCATACGTACAGGAAGTTGAGTAGTAGATCCATCGCTGGCTGCAATTCCAGAGTCTTCACCTGCACTGGGCTGTCTCTGTGGACCATTCGTATGTTCTCTTTTTCTTGATGGTCTACCCTTCTGAATCTGTCAAGGTAAATATTTTCAATAAAACTTGTCAAGCGTGGTGGGATGTATTCTGATTTCGAGACTCTTACTTGAATGTTAGCCAGAGCCTTATTCAACTTGCCAGCATCAACCGTGTTAATGGATTCATCGGATGAACTAACAGTGCAGCTCACTCTCATGGGAGTTTTTTTTTCGTCCAGTGGTGGAAGCAGGAAGTAGATATTGTGTTTTGCGTGTGTTACGTATGTTTCTGAAGCCTGGTGTACCAATACTAAATAGTCTGTGATGGCAATTAAACGCGGTAATTCTGGTGGCGCTCCCATTAATGCTTGCACTAATTCAACGATGGCAGTACCTACTGTTGTATCCAAAGAAGCACCTAGATCTTCATACATGAAGTGTTCCTGCAGATGATGAAATTGCCAGGAATTAAGATTTATATGTTAATGCATGGTGCAGTCAATTTTACATTTTACTGGAGTAAAAAGGGAATCTTACCTTGCATAAAGTTAAAAGTGTGTTGACAATATCAACTCTATTCAATTGCGTGGCATTAAATTCTCTTTGAGAATGCTGATCTCTTAACAAGACCAATAATGCTTGTAGCAGGAAATTTAATGTGTCATATTTAGCCCATGCCCGCCAGGCACTGAGGGCTCCATTGATCAATTCCGGATCTGTTATCACAGCTTCACAATTTTGAAATATCGCATGATTTCCACTTGCAATATCTTTTATCAGAATTGGACTGTCGCACGCCGCATCTAGCATTGCTTTGAGGATATGCTTTCCTGCATGGCAACGTGGTGATTCCAAAACGCGGAGAAGAAGAGAAGGCCCATCTTCTGATCGATATTGATTCAACAGTTCTGAATCACTGCGAGCTAAGTGCAAAACAGTAGACAAGGCCAAAGCCTGTTCTTCCTCTGTAGAATTTAACTCGACCACCTGTAATTAAGTCGACCATTATAAAGTGTCTATTGCAAAATCGGCACTATTGCATAAAGACAAGGTTAACAATGGTTATCCTGCCTGGCTTTGTATGGAAAAAATAACGAACCCTCGCGAATAAGTACAGAAAAATGGGTATTCCCCCAACAAGGCTCGCAGCTGGTATGAGTCCTCTGTATTGCTGACATTCCAGACGAGTCATTACAATTGGTGCTACAGAGAGTGGTGGTTGTTGTGAAACTCTATGCTCTGGTGCTGATATAATTCTGAATCCAGGCTGGCCAGGAAATAGATTACCAACGACAGCTGTGACATGAAAAGAAAAAAGCCATATGAAATATTGTAAATGAGACATTCTGCGTTGCAACAATCTCTGTACAGCTTACCTTCAGAACTGGCAATGGCTTGTGGATACAAATGCACAATGATAGGATTTTGAGCTTCATAGCTCAACAGTAAGTTATCTTGCAATTCTTCCAAATGAGAATTAGTGGCGTCCATAACTGTATCCCAGTTAATTTCTGTGTCAGATATTTTAGTTTCAACTGCATGTCTTAGATACGTACCACCATACGATTTTCTCCTACTTGTATCAAATTTACCTCCCTCTGAAAATGAATTGGAAATTTAAACATGTCCTAGCAAAAATTGATCCGGTACTACAAGTTTGGTTTTGCTTACCAAATTTGAATTCTCTAACACCGTTCAGTGCTCCAGATGCTATCAGTGGTGCAAAATCAGGTTTTGCTGTATTGAGTGTGCATTCGGCTAGACTGGTGTAATTTGGTCCAAGGCTAGCAAAGTACAAAGCTCTGTCTCTAGTGAATACAGGATACCTGAAATAAATGTGTTGAAGATGGTGCAGTCCAATGGTGCCGCCACAAATTTATGTGAATTGCGACTAGATCAATCTGTGCAGTGTACCTGAATATCATCAAATTTCCAAGATACCAAGCTCCGTTTCCGTTTGGTCCAATTTGACCTAGTAAGATGCAAGTTGTTCCAGGTTTTCTAACTAGCAAGCCATCGAATGGCAGTTGTGCTCGCACTTCTCTCCACCCATCTATCCACAGCACTACTTCAACTACCGCGCTACGTTTGTTCAATACAGTATCTTTACAGTTCAATGCCAAATGATGCCATCGTCCTGATGGAAACGTGCCTGTTATAGACGTTTCCGAAATGGTACGATTCGTTTTATCGTCAGGTCGGGTTAGCCGCAAAATGAGTTTATCTGTACGAAATGATGTTAATATCATATTATATCAATAAGGTAAAATATATTTGGTAATGCATTCAACATCTTGATGCCGTAGGTAATGTAATCTTGTTGCCTACCAGATCGAAGGTCAAGCCAAGTTTCCAGCACTAATGATTCATAGCCAATTGACATCAGGTGAATAATCGATGTTGGAGTAGGTGGTGAGGTAGATCCTGCCACAACTGTAAATCCGAGGAAAAAACTATTCATTTAGTCTTAAATAATTCCAGCGAGATTTTAGGTAGCACCTATTATCATCAAAGATTCCGTAGGTATTGGATAATTCGTTTCGACCATTTTATGATAATGAGAATCACCTTCTCGACTCCAATTATCTGACAAAATCCCCCAATCTGAAAGACTTTCGCTTCCAGATCCCAGCAGTGGAGATGTAGGTATAACCACACTTCTGTTTATACTTGATGAGCCTCTTTCTACTCTGAGCCACATGGATGCAGAAAAGCCATGTAACCAGACTGACCAAGTTAGTTCACGTCCAACAGGTAAGCATACCGCATGTACAGACCATGGACTACAAATTCCGGAAGACAAGTGTCCTTTCCTGAAATTGCTCACTAAATGCTCAGCTTTCTCTAAATTTTTAGCATCTTCATTGTGAATTTTCGGCATAGCTGTTACTTCTGCAGGTATGGGAAATGCTAAAATAAAATTAGGCTGAGGTCTGGCGGCAAGAACTAATCGAAAGAGAGGTTCGAGTAAGGGCGACAATGGTGGTGATTGGACTTTGAATAGCGATAGATAAGAGATTAGCTCCATAGGAGTAATCGATTGAGTTGCCAATAATGTAAACACTTCGAGTACAGCGTGTTGTAAGTCTGCAATGAAAGAGACAAAGAAATGTGATTCAGTCTTTGAGAATTCATTAAAAAGAAAAAAAAAACACTCAATGGAAATGTTTGTTTCTACGAAAAAATTTTCATCAAAGAATGAAAATGAATGAAATCCATTGAACTGTAAAAGAGTTATCATTCATCATTAATTAATCCTCTATTTATTGATAAGATGTATTTCGTTACCTTGACATTGTGACGTTCTACTAGTCAGTGATTCTTTGAAGCCGTTAAGTATTCTTGTTATCGCTCCCGAAGCTGCGAGAGCAGCGCAGCTTGAAACGCTTTCTCTGCATGTTATTGCAACCCGTCTCAAACCACCCGTTAGTATCACACCCCTTTCACCTTCCATACCTCTGTTAAAATTAAATTTGATTAACGAATAGTTCCTCGCCTGGTTCAATAGATGAGCTCTTCAAAATACGACTCACTGTTCACTGAAATGGATCAACAAATCCACTGCCAAAGAGCATAGTGCTGGATGTGCTGTGGCATACCCTCTGGCTTCGACAATGGGGCCTAAAGGGTTCGCCTTTTTCGGAGTTGACTGTTGCGGAGTTCTTCCTGGTACTTCAATGTCTGCATCATAGCCATCATCCGCAGTTACGTATTCTCCGGTGCTACTGTCATCTACACCAACATCCGGTAATGGATCGAGTGTCATTGTAGGGAGCTGGAAAAATGTATATCCAACATCCCACTCTGACCAAAGATGCGTGAAATTATCTTTTAAAAACTACAATCTTAATTATTCAGAAATTGGCTTACCCTTGGCCGAATTTGTTGCGGCATTGTCTGTTCCGGGGTGGGTTTCAGCATTGCAACTCTCAGTAACACTTCAACCAGCATTGCTATTCCATGTCCTAATTTGATCCCAGTGTCTATTAATGATCTTCTTAGTTCTTTGATCAAGTCACATCCAGCTATGCCACAACCCATTTCAAATATAATGAGAACGCAAGCATACAAGTAGAAACAAAATTTTCAAGTGCAAACTAGACAGAATAAATTTGTTGAAAAATACGCGGATCGGACGGTACGGTTCGTGCGACGTGCGTTCGAGAACTGAACTATATTTTCATTGCAAGGTATTCAATTGTAAAGATTATACATTCATTTTAATCCACAGCTGCAGGCTGTGATATTGATATTGTAAAGATGGTTTTACATCACAGTGTAACGTCGATTCGTCGTTTAAAATAAACTTACCCAATCGAGATGTCAGGCAACACGTTATCAAGGCTTCCATTAATCTGTGTACTGATTTACCAGTTTCTGAAAATAATTACATCAACTTGTTTTACAATCATGACTACGTCGTTCGTGAATTTTAATACAATTATGCGGTGTTATTGTTGCTCCTCGACTCACCTTTTATTTCATCAGATGCAATGCAAACTGCCAGTTTCTTGAATAATTCAATACACAGTTGAGACCCAGGATGATTTGAAAGCTCCGTTCGAAATAATGGACTGCACAATGCCACTCCCGCTGCAGCCCTCCATACCGCACTGGCTTGATTCAAACTGTTCTTTAAATAAGTAGAATCATGCACACGTACTTTTCCAACAACTCGTGAAGATAAGTCAGTTATTATCAAATTCGACGAATCCTCACAATCAGTCTTGATGTTCGTTTCAGTCTTTTTCGTGGCACAATCAACTTGCGAGTTATTAACTAATTCTAACTTACATACATCAGTCTCATGCGACATACGAATCATCGCTTCTTCAACTTCATCAGCCTTTTCACCATTAATCGACAAAGGATTGACATCATTCGCTCCGACTATCACGTCGCTTTTGTCTTCCATAATGTCATTGGATGCCGTATAGTTTTCCAAAATATCAAGTAAATTCTTCGTTTCTTTATCAAGGAAGTGGAGCAGTGAAACAAGCGCTGGTCTATCTGGATCGTCGACATCCGCAGGATCTTCGCAACTAATTTTCCAAATTTCCATTATGACGGAAACTTCCAAAAGGGCGCATACGTTCCTAGTAAAAGCAGGGTCGAGTAAAATTTTCAGAACTTTATCCAGTCCATTGATTTCTGTGAATCTCTCGCATATAGGTGCATTGACTATCAAACTAGCGATAGCTGATAAGCAGGATTGAATCAGGAACTTTGACATCACATTGTTGTTTTCGGTTTCGTACCATTTCAGAGCCATTTGAAAAGTTGGATAAAATACTTTGAAGAGCAACTCTTGGCGTACAAAAAAGCCCGAGTTTGGCGTAACTTTCAGCAAGTGTGCCATAATGACGTAACACATTTTCGGATCGTCCGGTACCAGAAGTTCGGTGTAAAGTTCCAGGAAATCCCAAGAATAGTTTGTCGGCTTACTGCAAGTGTTGCACACATCCAGTCCTGGGTATGCCCCAAGTTCTTTGAACAGAGTGCGTTCCAGCAGGGCAACAGCTGGCGCATATGTGAGAGAATTCCGTTTCTTTAAGAAAGTAACGATGCTTGATAAAATGGCCTTTGGAGGACAGCAACAACACGTACCAGCGGCAGCCGCAACTTTTAACAGTCTGACTTGCAAGTCTTCCGGAAATAAGTGAGACTCTTTTAACAAAGATGTCAGTGTCATGAACAAAGTTGAAATGCAGCAGCTTCGTTTGGTGATCGAGCCAACGATTCGTTCGATGTATGCAATCCCTAGAATATCGAAGTGGTGATGATTTTCAACTTTATCTACACACGATTTGTGTTTGTTTTTGCGGCACTGTCCCATGTGACACAGTTCCGTCCTGACGCGTTTTAAGGCACTTATCAAGGCACCGACCATGTCAATAACCTTCCGCGCTCTTGTCACGGACCTCTGTTGATCAACACTCGGTAGACCAACGATGGTCAAGATTGTTCTTTCGACAATTTTACCATCTTGGCTTTCGGTGAACAGTTGAAACAATTCCAAAAACCCCTTCAACTTTTCGGTAGTTCCTCGCTGATGAAGCAGGCAGTACAAAAACGTAATGATTCCGTAAGTAGTGGCGAAAATGAATTCCTGAAGAAGCGAGCCCTCCTCAGGCAACATAACTGATACCGGCCTGCTACAAGCATCCTCCAACAACCTCAGGGTCATAGGTAACAAGCCGTTGTGGATAACGGCAGTTGTCGGCTCATCTGCTCTGAGTACGCGCTCAAGTGCTGTGAGCATCAACCTTGCGGCGGCTGCTTTCAAAGAGGCAGATTCGGTGCCGGTTAAATTTGCACCGTCGATCCCGAACTGCAGAGACCAGAGAGTATCCAGAGCAAATTTTAGGACCTGAACAGCGGGCGTTTGTTCAGCGGGAGTATCGTAGTCCCTCAACCCTTGGAGAAGCTGGATGATGAGTAAACTGGTGTCAAAAGGACTGATGAAAGTGTTGAAGATGGCTTCTATGCGCTCGTCGATAAAATATTTAGGGGTTCGTTTGACCGGGCGGGATGGTAGCTGATAAAGGGGAGTGTCCCATTTTTCTTCCTCGTCACTTCTCACGACAGATGTGAAATATTCGAAATCCATTGGATTCAATCGTATCTTCAAAGTCAATGATCTTGCTTGGTCAATTCCATCTGTAAGCATTTCCGATTCACTGCTGATATTCTCGATGGAAGCTTTGGTCTCGGTTTTTTGTTGGGACAATGTCTTCGCCCCCATGCTATGCTTCCGAACTTTCTTCCGTTGCGCATGGCTCTCCGAATTGTTCTTCGTTTTGAAATGTTTCTGTTTTTTGTTTGGTATTATATTCACAGTGTCAACGATGTCGTTGTTGCAGTGGAACTTTATGTAGGGATTCTTCGGTATTGCACCATCACTTTCTTGAAACGCCACTGGGTACAGTGCAACAAGTAACGCAACCAATTCCCTCCCACAAGAAAGTCCTCGTACACCTAGCAGGTGCAACGCAGCTAAACATCGCCACCCTTTACCCCGCACTAAGTACTTTCTGAGACCCTTGAGCTCTCCGCCTTCTGTACGAAATGCGCAGAGCATGTGAACGTCGGATAACAATTCGCAGGCGACAAGAGTCGCGACTCCACCTCCACCTCCTGAACTAAAATTTATTCAAGGAAATTATTTTTTTATTATAACGACGTGCATCCCTCGATTTTTAAAGTAGACAACAAAGAGTGATTACAATCCGTATCAAGCTGAGGTCGTGCTCGAAGTTTTATTTGTCGACAATTAATCGCATACGAACATCGTATAAAGTATAATTATAATTTTTTATCATGCATAAATTATGTGTTATTGATTGTGACCCTTGAATAAATGATACCTACATGTGTAACTGTCATGGGATTGAATTACACGAACAAAGATATAACGTTATTGCCATTGAAAATCTAAATAATGTGATATCGCAATGCATAGCGTCGGTCAATTCATTAAACTTCGACTAATTTATCTTTATGCGAATATAAATAACATAAAACTTAATTAGTAAGTTTTATGTATCACTTTTTAATTGCTTGTGTGTAGTTGCAGGGGTGTTAAAAAAATAAATTTCAGAAACTCCACGCATTATATAATTTGTCTGCACAATCTCGAGCAAATAAGTCTCGATAGACACGAATTTTTTCGATTAATTATTAGTTTATGGTAGAATTCCGCTGAATAATTTGCAGTATGAATTTATGAGAGGAAAGCTTTGAAAAAAAAGGAACAACTGATTAAACAATCGGAGAATTGCTCAGCTTCATAAAACACACTCTGCACGAAATTGTGCAAAAATTATCTATATGTGTGACTTTGCAGAGTTAAAATTAAGGGAAATAAACAGCACTCACAATTCGCAAATATTCCTATAATTGACAAAAGGTTGAATAGACGAAGAACTATGAAAACATAACATATGAACTGAATTGTAAAAGTGTGTGATTCCGCTGCGAAACTTATTATTATTTACACATTGCATTATAAATGAACTACTGATAAGCTGCAGCCACATCGAGAGCATTATCATAAGGCAAGAAAGATTTTAATTACATTTAATTGTGAAGGATGCGCGAGGAATAATAAATGTGATTAATGATGCTATCCACGGTCCGCGTAATCTGTGCTGCACGTTTCTATAATAACGACAAGTTACTGTATACGGAACTAGTTTCACACTTTCTATACCTAATTACCATGCAATTAGCATTTGCATAGAGTATAACGTTATATCCGTTATTCGAAGCACGGTAAACGCGATAGACGAGAAAAATCTGTGATTATAACATGTGCGAAGATCGCGTAAGGTTCGTTGTAAAATATATAATCATTTACACACATATTATGTAGCAAAATACACGATAAAAACTGTTATAAACCGTCCCAACTATACATTCTGATAACACGTATCTATGCACCTATATTATATGTATATGGAAGTTTTCGATTCAGTAATTATACTCCGCGTAAATAATTAATTGCATAATTATTATATGGCATTATGAGAGATATTTGCCGTAGATAGAATTAGTGTTACGCTGTGCCTACATGTGGATGACAATGGACAGAAATTGACGAAGTATTTTCATTCCACAGAACATAATTATTATAATGTTATGCTGCATGCGCGATAAATTTTGTCGGGTCTTTTGCGATTATTAATTTGTAGGCTTATAGTTTTAACGACATCGATTCCTCGCTCACTAATTAAACATGCAACGAATTGACTGATAAGAATTCTTACCAGAAGGAGAGTGCATCTTTGACATCGCGGCCGTCTTTGACTTGGACGAGTAACTCTGCCAAGAATATATCAAGCCACTCAGATTTCTGTAAAGCAAATGTCGAGCCGTTAATCACCTGGGTTATTATTGCCAAAATAACGAATCAGTCTGCCGTCGCGTTTTTGTGTAATAATTATCACACCGTTTGCAGGTGACGTTGTATCAGATTACAATCCGTCCATGCAATTACAGTTGAATTTTCACATCGATTTACGTTTGTCACAGGAATATAACTACAAACTCGAAACTAGGCACGAAGAGACAAAAATGACGAACAAATTTTGCAACGTACAGAATTCGAAATATGCAAAAAAATTCCTCTGCAACGAAATGTGGCATTTATAAATTACGATTCTGTTTATGAAAAAAAAAAGAGAAAGAAATCGAGCAATGTTATTTTAAGTATAGTGATTTTACTCCGTATCGAAATGCGGGGAACACCCTGTATACAATGTCGAAAGTATGTTCATATATGTGAGATGATATTTAAACGGAGATAATATATTGTTGTATAGAAAAAGTGAAATTATCAAGCTTCTCGTTTGACGTAGACGAGAACGTTATGTAATTGATATATATGTAAAACATCTTTAGTACGCGGAGTTGAGATCTTGGTTTGAAAATTCTTATCATTTTTGCGTGTACCCGTTGTGTCAAAGAATGACAAATTAACGTGGAATGTGAATGAACTCCGTTCCGTCGGTAAAATTTGCAGCATTAGATTTTCTTCGTAAATTAATATTGCGAGATCGGTTGAATTTCAACGTGCTCCAAAAATACAGCCCATGAGAAGTTACACGACTCGCAGAACTCGACTAACCCTAAAGAAGCGTGATTGAAAATGCACCTCCGGTGCTTCACTCTATCTGTATATCTACGCGTATATAAACCAGCGACATTTTAACATCAGTATATCGTCTCCAGCCAGGCTAAGCCGTAAGCTTCATCCATACGGATTTAATTTCACGTGTCACCTTAGCATACAAGCAATAAACAAACGGTTGGAGCTAAGAGGGAACGCGTCGCAGTAATTCACCCGCAGTCGATTCGTCACGCGGTCCCTGAATAAAACGTTTACATTCATTTTTAAAGATTATTACACTAGCCCACTCCCACAATTTGGGAAGAAGAAAATTACTCAAAAAAAAAAACCCATCAAATTCTAAATTTCAAAGAGTAAACCGTGATATATACGAGAGAAAACGTCTTCAGAGTAATTTTATACCCTGTAAGATTTAATTTTATATACACTCGAGTAACCGGAATTAAAGATATTATTTCGATAGTTAAGTTGAAACCAAACTATTTTTGCCGTCAGTTTTTCTCGTGCTAAAGTAATACCGTCCGAATCCTTATTTCAAGCATGCCAAGGACGGCCATGTCGGTCATTTTGTTCGATAACTTTGAATTCACTTATCCAATATTTTACCTCGTTAAAACCGCACATTCTTTATAAACCGATTCAAGTTTCTGCGCGTCAAGTTTGTATCCACAGGTATAAAATTGTATAATTTTTACCTACTCGAAACCTTGTCGAACAATTGAAAATGAACAGGAAAAAATTATCCGCGGTAATCGCATTGACTAATAATAAACAGTGTATTACAGACTCCTGGGTTTTTCATACCGCGAGATTATTCGCGATAAAAATTGCATCCCACGCGATGGATTTTCACGCCTACCCGCACACTCGGTATCAATTTCACTGAACGTCTCAAGTTAGTTGCGTAAAAATCGCGTTTCTAGGTACAGACATGTCATCTCACCTCGTAACTCTGGTGTTCGGCGTGTATGAAGTAGTCCCATAAAAGCTGCAGCCTATTGGGCAGCCCAGTCGTCATTGCCACACTCTGGGGCTCTTCTTCAGCGGATATCGTCTCCTTCCTCGAGTGGGGATCAAGTGACGGTCGTCCTCATAAGTGAGAAACTGCGTTACACGAAAGGTCCATCATAGTACGTAGGCGAACATACGTATATACGAGTATAAATGCAAGCGACACCGATGCACCGATATCACGTTCACCTCGACCGCATCGGTGCAGCTTCGATATCTTTCCTATCCTTTTTGTATAATGAATTCCCGTCTCGGGCCCGATATCGTCGAATAAAAGCGTCAATATCGGCGTCCCGAATACGTCCAACCCCCCAAGGAACTCCTTTTCGGTCTCGCGACTCGGAGGCGGAAACGCGGGTGTCGAAACCCTGACGGTTCTTAATGTTAGCCGGACACGATTCGACGTGTTGTGACCGATTGCCGCACGTATATTGGCTTATATAACGTCCCGGGAACGTGTATATAACAACACGCTACAGGCCGTTGTTCATCAGTGACGAAAAGACACTGCACACTCGATAATATGTACCTAGATATATGGCTGTGGTGTAAAGCCTCACACTTATGCATACATACACCCTGCAAACAGTTTCTCTCCGCTGCAGAAGCGCGAGAAGCCTCTCGAGTGTTTCCAGCCACTAACGGAGAGCAGTAACCCCGCGCCATATTACACTCACCCTGCAGATAAATAACTTTGTACGTATAATAACGTATTGTAATGTAATATAATATATATGAATAAACGCGGACAGATATTGTGCACAACATATATAACACACGCTAATGTTGTTTAACCGCTATCGCGATATTTATGTGAGAGACAAGAACAATGTACACTCGTGAGATTTCAAGCTAATTCTCGGTCAAAGTAAATATCGTCCAAGTAAAAATAAGCCAAAGTATGCTGGGGGTTGAGTAAGCCGGCAAACAGAATTGGAGGCGACCAACGAGACTGAACAAACTTTCATGACACACACAATTCTATTGTAGTTGTACATCCCACGATGTAAATAACGGCTGTCGCACTCCTGAGAAAGTCTGCGACTAAATATTATCGGGAAAACCCGGTATAAAATACATAATTGGGCTCTTCTGGCGAACTTCCGGTGAGCTCAAAACCACCGACATGGAGACGCGACAAGTATAAACGGTATAATCGATAAGACTGAAGTTTGGAACGTTAACCGAGCGAAACATGAGGGAAAAAATGACTATCTCGCGATTTTAGAATAGTTTTAAAGGAGTTGGCTTTTCAAAATAAGACTGTTTTTTGGTTATCATGATTAACTAAATTTTGTACATCGCTGAAGGGCGAAGTAACGATGTGTTTCCTGAACATCCTCGTTAGAATCGGCAGTTCAATGCGTCTTTGTTGTCACAATGAAACACAAAAAAACGGGTTAATTTATGCAACGATATTAATGTTATACGGTCGCAACGTAAAGTAACGTATTTTATGTAAAAATTCCCCAACTCTCGGCGTTGCAGCACGTTATTATTTATCGTCACAGTTTTATCTCTTTATCGGCTCAAGACTTTTCCACCAACGTCACCCTTCGTGTTTACCTTCATGTAGTTACTTATTTACTTGGGTATAACGTGGAAGGATGGTACCCGACACGGCTATAGTGAATAACATGTTGACTTATCGATAATCCTGCGGTGATGCATACCTATGCACACGTACTGTTCACAATTTGCGTTGAAAAATTACCACTCGAAGGATTTGACTAATTGTAAAACGAGTCCATGTATGATCTGCGGTTATATATTTATATATATGATGTATATATAAATGATTAGTTTCAGGATTTGATAGTAATAAGACGTATTGAAAACGCCAGCCAAGAAGAATTAATTATCTTTAGAATAAAACGCAGTATTGATTGATTATTATCAGTGTTAGAACAATTATTGGTGCGTTGAGAAGTCCGGCGATGATTCTTACTGATCGATTGTTTTCGGAAAAACTGAATGTGTAACATACGTCATGGAGGACAAGGAGGAAAATGATTAGATATTGCGACTCGGTAGGAACGAATATTTAGTATAAAGAGTGTGAATCATTTCTAATCGGCGATAACAAGTTTATGGTATAAAAGCAAAAGCGATTTATCGAACCTCGTTTTGAAAAAAATACTTATTTTTATAATTGACCGTTTATTGTTCACGGAACAGAGATGAATATACGTATGCCGGTTGTTCGTGTGTACGATAATGCATTCGTGAATATTTAACGAATTACGTCGACGCGACAACCAGATTAAGCACAATAAATAATCATTCATCAGCAATACAGCCATATATCAAATAACTGTTCGATCTTTCGGATAGATTTATCGGTAGTTGGAATATGAATCGAATTACTTGTATTAGAAAAAAAAAAACTTCAATTTATAAATATAAATAATGCACAATTATTCTCATTATCTGCTTCTCATCGGTTCAGTATTGTACATAAGTCACTATACATGTAATCAACCGTTTAGCACTCATTAATAAATGTATTTTTATCAGCGTAGGTATAACATTCGCATGGTTGCGCACACAAGATCTTGTATTAAAAGCCGCGTGGTTCAGCTTTCCAGTTGTTAAACATTGCTAGTATCCAGCTGATATGGATCGCGACTAAAGATCGAACGTATACACACGTGACTTGGTAAAAAATTCGAAGAAGAAAATCAACTTCTCTGTATGTCTATATTATTTTGTAAAAATTTACGCCGGTTTTCTAGTCGCAAAATAAAAGTTGCCTTTCGCAACTCGATTTTCACTTTCTTCCTGAAACTTGAAAATTCATAGTGTCCGTCCCGAGTTGACGAATAACGCAAATTTACACATTTTGTAGCACGTGGTTTTAATGATTGATTATCTTCGCTACGCAGATCGAATGGAGTGAGTCCACGTTGATCGCAATAAGATATTGCAATCTAGGGGGAAAAAAAATTGTAAATAGTAAAACTGTTATCTGCATGGGAATGGAAATCTCCCTGATCGCGATTAGATAATATGGTGATCTAGTAGACGGCTTACCGAACTGTCGGGTCAAACAATTGAATAAACATAGTATTTACGGCTGATTATTGTTTATCAGTGCAGATTTGACGTTGAAACGGGTTTAATAACAGGATATTATACTAAATTTGCGTATGTTACGTACAGTTAGATACATTTGGATAACGAATCGTGAAGTCTATACGATCATAAAAGTGGCGACGAGCTCGTTTATTTTTTTATATGTTTTTTTTTTTATATGTGTGTTCCGTAACCCAGATTTGAAAAAAATGGCGCAACATTCGTATACATATTCATATAAGTGGCGGATGAATTTACGCTATCTCCTTACGCTTGTCGAGTAATTATAAAGACCGGCTGCAGGGAACTCTATTTATATAACAAACACCATAACAGCGCTTACTTATCAAAGAGTCAAAGATTGATTGACAATGTAGAAAACAGTCTTTAGTATATCTGTTGGTGTCGCGTCGCGTCCCGTCCTCGTCCAATCTCGACTTGAATAACTTGGAATTGTTTGCACGAGTATTCGGTTATCGTTGTTTGTCTCTGCGCAAACTACGAGAACACGGCCATCGCGGGGTAAAGTCGTTCACAATTTAACTCTGTGAGAATTATCATGTACAACAATTCCTCGGGAATTATAATTTATTATAAACATTACATCGGCGCTTTTAGGATTAGACGCAGGGCGCGGAAATCAAATAATAACACCTGCGATTATATACGAGTCTGTGCCGTTGCTCACCGAGGCCTCAAGATATTTGATACTAATTAAATTTATCCTGCATGATTGTATTTCACCAGCAGGATATACGAGACGTGTAACCGAAAATATTAGTTAGCGGCACGAGGAGCTTGAACGTAAGAGAATATCGTCACAATTTATTGATGATAACACAGTTTATACTCTTGTATATAACGCCTATGGATAGATTTTAGATGGACTAATTTTTTTCTTACTTCACACTGAATTGTAGCCATTTTTTTTTTTTTTTTTTTATCATTTATCACCGCTTGCACGGAGTTAGTCTGTAGATTGTGTATAATTGGCAATATGTATGATTGTTGGCTGCAACATTATGTAATGTTTAAATAATATGAAACATTGTGTTATAGATAATCTATGATTTTTTTCAATCAACAAATCAAAGTGCAGAATCGAAGACAAATTGACTTTTCAACAGTTTGCATATTGTATTGCGAACGCAATCAATCATCCGAAGAAGCTATATTAAGATCGATCATCTGTTAAATTCTACATATCAGAACATGTCGGGGAATTTATCGTAG
Organism: Neodiprion lecontei; assembly: GCF_021901455.1. Taxonomy (NCBI): domain Eukaryota; kingdom Metazoa; phylum Arthropoda; class Insecta; order Hymenoptera; family Diprionidae; genus Neodiprion; species Neodiprion lecontei. Next base: position 37,961,966 of record NC_060262.1, read on the forward strand.
CTGGGTAGTTGACAAATAAGTTACATTATTTTGAAAATAAAATCCGATTGCCCATTTCTGACAAATCTCGAGCCTTTCACGAAGAAAAGATTGATCGATTATACGCTCCATCGACCTACAATACCATAACACAATGCAGGACGGGAAAAGCACGAGAAACCTTAAAATTTCGTCTTCGGTACGCAGTTGTCTGATTTCACGATGATTCATTCGTGCACCAATTTTGTCATGCGGATTACTCTGATATGAATGCATATGATAGAATATTTGAAATTCATTTTCTCGTGTTTATTCGAAAGTTTCTCGATAAAATCGCACAGAATAAACTTTTTTCAATAATTGTTTCAGAAAACCATAGATAAGCGGTAGTTAGTCACAAAACAACGAAGAGAAAGATAATTTGGTGTATGGGAACTGTAGTCAATTTTCAGAAAAATTTGCTTCATTCTAATCAAGTCCAAAAATTGGAACTAAGTAAATCTAAAATTCCGTATGTAAGACTCTTGTGGCCTTGCGCCTTACTTTAAGAACAATTAATACATAACCAAGTCATGTGATAATTACGTATTAGGATTCGAGGAAAACCTTAAACGAAATTGCACAGAAAAAACGAATCTCATTGTGACATATTGGGATGAAGAAAAAAACGAAGCGAACACAGGACTGCAGAAGATTTGTTCAAGGCTTTCAAAAGAGCGATAGATGGATACGATCTCAAAAAGATCCTACAGTTATCGGTGGAAGGGCCACACGTCAATTTCACACTTTTGCGGCTTCTCAAGGAGAGCATCAAATCTGAGAAGAATAATCTGGAACTTCTTGATATCTGTTCATTGTGGTATTCGTGTTGCATTCCATTCTGTATTCAAAGCTGGGATGCGCAGTACCGGTTGGGAAATTGTTCATTTTCTGAGAGGCTTGTTTAACCTTTTTAAAGGTGTTCATTATCGACAATGTGATTTTATAGGAATTACCAACAGCGTTCAATTTCCAATGAAATTCTGCGCAGTTAGATGGCTGGAAAATTCACTTGCTCAAGCGATCTTGCCTTAGATGAAAATATACTTGAACGTTATCAAGATCAAGAAGAAAGCACCGAAATGTACAAGCTTTGAAATAATTAACAGAATTGCAAACGATAAATTTCTACGAGAAAAATTAGCCTTCTTCCGTTTAATCGCTGAAGAAATTGAACCATTCCTTCGTGAGTATCAAACTAATTCATTGGGAGATCAGTGAAGAGTGAAATCTTCAAAACCAATCCCGTTACGAATACCGACTTATCGAAAAAAGAAAACCTGCAGAGAGTACAGGATTTCGACGTAGGGTATGCTATGAAAGAGGCCTTTCGGCGTTGCAAGAATATGACAGACATCGATATTTTGAAATTTCGCAAGGAATGCATGACCTGCCTGCAATACTTTGCTGAGAAAATCTTGGAACGATCGCCCTTGAAGTACCGATTTACGAAGGCGCTGTCATGTCTAGATCCTGCGGTTATTTCATCTGCTGGTGGTGCGATAACACCTCTAAAATCGGCTTTGGAATTTCTCGTCAAAAGTAATCGTCTCTCCGATTACGTGAGAGATAAAGTAGAAAAAGAGTAAGTAAAGGTCTAATGAAGAATTATAACAGAACTGAAGAAAGACTTGATCATTTTTGGATGAGAACGTTGAGAAACGCTGACGGCAAAGATCATTTCAAAAGCTTCATTAAAACATTGCTCAATATATGCATACACGGCAACGCCAACTTAGAAAGAGGCTTTTCGACCAACAAGGAGTATCTCGTAGAAAATCTTCACGAACAATCTCTGGTAGCACATCGTTAGGTTTACAATGTTGTTATCGCGGCTCCCTACATAAAAATCCGACAGACTCCTGTCGGATTCGACACAGATCCTACACAAAATCCGAAGTTATCCTCCAGGCGAGAGATAAGGATAGAAAATGTGAACGGATCCTATTTGGCTCTGTCGTAAATGAACTCGGTTTGCGGCTTGATGACCAAAATTTTATTTCGGAACGTGTCCGATTTCTATTCCCGCGTCCCGATGAACCTCCCGTACATAAAAAAACCGACAGATCTCTGTCGGATTCGACACAGATCCGCTACAAATATCGGACACAAGTCGGACACAAAATCCTGTCGGATTTTTTTTGTAGGGCTTTTGGGATACACGATGTTCCAATCACTAAAAAACTTATCCATGCTGCAAGAAAGCTCACTCGAGTTATAAGGAAGCTTTGTTGCAAAAAGCTGCAAAGGACAAGGCCCAAAACATAAGAATGAAGAAAAGAAGAAGGTCGCTTAGCAGCAAAGAAGAGAATTATCAGCGAAAAGGTTGAAAATGCTCAAATAGACGAGAAAACGTGCCCATTGAAGTCCGAAAATCAAAATTTTGTGTAGGTAATACCTTGAACTCCCGATACTTTTACAGAATTATGGGGATAAAACTGAACTACACTTTACAAATTCTAAAAAGTTTGGCTGCTAACTCTGGCTGCTAGTTTCAGCTTCGTAAAGAGAGCGGTTTTTATTTTTTCTGTTTTGCTGTTCTTCAATCACGAAAAATCTATGTGTCAGTGACAGACTGCATGATACATTGACTTACGTAAATCAGAATAAGTACATCTGGTGTCTGCGTATAATATTTATCATCATTTTTTTTTACAAACATACGCCTCTATAAACTAATCTATATGTAGATATTCCAGGATTCCCATTTTCAAACAAATTTCGGTCATTTGCACAGAGATTAAAACGTTATAACACGCTCCGAAATTTTAAGATTATCGTATATGTAGGCTCACTTTATTATCGCTATTTATGTTATATATATATATATATATATATATAACCGAAATTTGTCGCTATATATATATATATAGCGACAGTAAATAAGTGCAAATGAAAATTTTGAAGCAAAGTTGAGGTTTAGAAGATAACATGTTCGATCAGAACAAACGAGAGATTATAACGACAAAAGACCAATAATTGTAAGCATGAAAAGTTCAGCTATTTGAGGATCAGGAAGATCTACGATAATCAGATCTCTTTGAAGTTGCCAACAATTGGGCTTCGATTTTCAAACTCGCGACTTTTTGAATTTGTTCTCGTCTCAAATTCCGGATATTGTTAATTCGAACGAATTCACCTCGATTAACTGCATTTTCACATGCTTTAGACGCGCAAAATATGAAATCAACGAATAGGGTATATATCGAATTGCTTCACCGGTATCAGTATCGAGATTGGGGAGATTTTTTAACCTGGTAACGTTGACGTGTTTTGAACTTCAACCTTCTTACATCTATTTTTTGGAAAAAAAAAAAAACCAAGAACTAGAATGAAATAACTGTTTTTGAGAAGTGGATACAAAATATAAAATTTACGATACGTCCATTTCGCAATGACAGATCGCGCATTTTCATTACGTACATGAACTTGGCTCGCCAATTGTCGAAAATGTGAATTCGGACTATTTGCATAATTTGCCGTTAATTATCAGTAAATTAGTCGCGCACTTATTTTTTTGTCGCACTCAATATTCAAAAAAAAGCGGATGGCGTTCTGATTTTTCAAGAATTCAGCCCGCCAACTACGAAAATAACGCATAGCAAGTCGTTGAACTTTTGTTTTTGTCGCACTCAATATTCAAAAAAAAAAAAAAGCGGATGGCGTGCTAACTTTTCAAGAATTTAGTGTATATATAGGAATGTGATAAGAATTCAAAAGGGTAAACACATCATCTACACATTACATTCCTATGTATACACTGTGCTTGAAGAGACGAAAATTCTTATACATTCATACCAGGCATACGAAAAAACAAATTCGAACTCACTGGTGATGAGAGAAATTAACAACAGAGTCAGGGCGGCTAGGTGGTCCAGTGGAGTAAGGCTCCGGCTGAGCATCTCTAGACGCCAGGTTCCTGGCTCCGTCGTTAATTTTTCGAAATCACCAAATTTTCGAATTGTCAATTTTCAATATTTGCTATCATTTGATCAACGATCGGCACACAAATAGATAGAGAGACCTGTTATTGTATGCAGAGTTGTGAAATTAGTAATGTGAAAGTAATGCATTACTCATTACTTTGAAAAATGTGTATTGGATAAGTTCCCGATTATAAATTACAAAAGTAATGTGTAATGGATGAGTGTTCCATAATAAATTAAAAAAAGTAACGTGTAATTGATGAATGAACCATTACAAATTACAAATGAAAAAAAAGTAATTCGTAACCGAGAGTATTCCATTACAAAAGGAAAAGTTGCCGTACTCGCATAACGATTTGTGCGAAACAAAAGCATGCAAATTAAAAACTTGTCCATATTGCTACCTCGTCATTTCATTTCAGTCACTAAATGTTTTTTCTGGACAGAATTCCGCAATTTTATCGATATGCATAATTGAATTCGAACTGTGCGTGCTCGGACTACACGGTGTTGAGTGTGTGTGTGTATATACATATATATATTAAGTATATCAAATATAATCCAGAATTTGCCGAATATCACATATATATATGGGTACGTCCAATTCTTTTCGACCGGAGCCTGCGGGCTTGGGTCAGCGATTCGGCTACTGATTTTTTTCAAGACAGTAGGTTATAAAAAAAACACTAATTACCACGTTCGTTAAAATTGAGTGCGACAAAAACAAAAGTTCAACGACTAATTTGCGGCTTATTTACGGAAAATTATCAACCAAATCAGAATTACCCATGATGCTCGCTGTGCGTTTTTTTAGATGGTAGATGGCGCGCTAAGTTTTTGAAAAGTTAGCACGCCATCCGCTTTTTTTTTGAAAATTGAGTGCGACAAAAAAATAAGTCGCGCGACTAATTTACGGATAATTAACGGCAATAGTCCGAATTCACATTTTCGACAATTGGCGAGCCAAGTTCATGTACGTATTTTCATTCCAGTTATGGAACGACCGTTCCGAAATATCTTAGATGTTAGCACACCTTTCGGAATACGTCCATGAACCGTTACTTCATTATTCATCCGGTTTATGTTTTCGACACTCATCGTCCATCCATGCGGCTAAAAAATATGTATAAGCGCGTGAATCCCACACCAATATTTGATACTCACGCGCAATATTCCCGCTCCAGTTGTCGATGTCGGCGGTTAAAGATGCACTTGCGTCTCCGTATATTTACAATGAATTAGATATTTATACGTCACACTGTGTAATCCGTCAACGGTGTTTGTACGAACCACTCCGCAAGGATATTAAATAATACATTGTTATTCGGCGTCTGTTGAATATTAAGTACTTGGGGAAAAGTCTAAGCAGATGACAGGTCCGAGAGATGGAGAAAAAAATTTGATAAATCGTCGAGACTCTACTCGACATAACCTACAACGACCCGTCACTCGGTCCAAGCTCGAGTGACAGGAGCTAAACTAAATGCTGTTTAGTAAGTACTTGTTAGCGGTTCAGCATTCGTTTGTTCGCGAGGATTTGGACTGAGTTTTGGCCCCGTGCTGCCATCTGTTCACCGAGACAAAATCTCCAGAGCCGAATTGGCGATCCCCACACACCGCGAGCACGGTAAACAAAACAAAGGCCCAACACGGTAAAGTACGGTGAAACAAGTAGCTATGGTAGGTGCTCGATGAAGCTCGGCGCCTCGAGTTATCACCGTTGATCAGAGCGAAACAGGGGCGATTCTACTCGGCGAAACGGTGAGCGAAGGCGATAATCGTCGCTATGAATATCCTGGAGAGGTTCAGGGCGCCTTGTGGATGGCGAGGAGGCGCCAAGCAGCTCTCCGTCGACGCTGTGATCCCCCTGATCGCGGTGCCCGTCCTGTCCTTCGCCGCTGCCCAGACGCTGCTCTGCACGATAATAACGTTCGTAACAACGCCGATACTGGTCTACTACCTGCACCATAATTTTCTTCGTTTCTTACTGAGAACGAAGTTCTTCCTCATGTGGAATATAACCAGCGTCGTACTGCTGATGCTGGTTTTCGAAATAACCGTTGTACCGTTGCTAGAAATTCTCCCAGAGGAGAACTGGGTCTTTGTCATTAGTGTCGTTGGCGGCATTGGCTGCGCCTACCAAACCAGAGTCAAGGCTGACTCCGGTAACCAGGATGCCGCCTTATCTCACGTTATCGAACTCGGCGACACTGGTGGTGAGCTCTGCACGACTTGCAGAAGGCGAGCTCCTCCCCTTGCTTATCATTGTCGTATGTGCCAAACTTGCGTACTCAGGAGGGAATATCACTGTAAATGGTAAATTTCATTTCCTAGTTCCGTCCTTGTTTGATCGATCGCTACAGCGGTCTCTGTGCGAGCCCTACGGTAGTTTATTCTAGATTTGGAGTATATCTTAAACTACATGTTTATTGATAAGAGAGCAGGTATTATGTAAAGCAGTTTTTATGACCTATATTTTACAGCTGGCTGTAAACTTAGGTTCGCCACAACACACCTCCAAATTTTATTAAAAAACAAAATCAAAATAAGAACCTTGACCGACAAAATGTTCTACTTACTATGTCGAACAAACGGTTCTTTGCATATTTTGTTTTTTCGTATGTGTAACAGCTACAGAGATAGTTTCAACAAACGTATTATTATTTTTGGTAGCTTGTTTTCTATCAGTGAATAAAATCTAGAACACCACTTGAATTTTACCAATGCTTCAATATATTCAGGCTTTTTTGTACTATTAATAGTTTCCCTTGTTGATTTTAGATAACGAGCTATTTAGTAAGTCCAAGTTGCGCTAGACCATATCTCACTATGCGCGCTACAGTGTTATTCATCAGTTATATTACTTGACATAAAAATCTTACTTTTACGCATGTGTAATGTATATGCTCGCTGGCCTGTTACCGCAGAGGCTGGCGGATCAGCTATCTAATGAATTTTTATTATTCTATCATCTTATCACTTATTTTCAGTAACTAATGCGTAACCTTCTAGGCTGGACTGTTGTGTGGGGGGCAGTAACCTCAGATGGTACATGGGCTGCCTGTTATTCTCAGCCATAGCTTTTATCTATGGTTCTAATCTCACCATGACCAGCGTTTGCCATCCTTTCATTTTCATTGGTACCATACTCCTGCCCGATGATTGCAGTGACGTTTATCACCAACTGGAGTAAGTGAAGAATTACTATTAAGAGTCTATTGACGCAATGAATTATTAAACTTCACACACCCGCAGTGCGACTCAACAGCTATCCCCAATCTTAAGCTCAATTCACTTATGATCCTTGGAAATCGATTTGCTGGAAGATATGTTTGCTTCTTTGTTGAAAACTACAGACCTCGGTCAAGTTTTAATTATACCTTGGCTACAGAAACATAGTTCGCTCCTATTTCTATTACTATTCCTAATCTATACAATCACTCGTTGTTTCAGCATTGCTCTCTGTTTCGTATCAGGGGTCTACAGTCTTTTGGCTGGGTTGGCAGTATTGAGGTGTTTGTTGTATCACTTATGGTTGATTTGGATTGGTACAACAGCGAATGAAAGGCGCCTTGCTTTGGCAGGCGGTGGTGGTTCCTACGGACATGATATGTTGAAAAATTTGGGTCATATATTTTGTTGTAAAGCTTGCTGAGTTTCAAATTTGATATACGAAGGGAGTGGCCTATTTCGCTTGATATAACATCTAGACAATATTATTGTCTGACAAAATTATATTAATTAAGAAGTGGTGAAATTTGTAAATATGTAAGTTTGAATTCTATTCAATTTGTTAAAAATATACTCATCGTAGTTATGTAATTATTGCTTCAAAATTTAGAAACATTGATATTACGGCTAAGACAATGATATTATTGAAGATTTCATATAATTTTGATATTGATAGAAAAAAAGAAAAATATGAAATGAACGAAAATAAAAACTGACCTAATCGCCGACCTTATTTATTGTAGATATCGACAATTACTTTTTAATTGTAGGATCATAATAATTTATTCTTCTCTTTTATAATTTTATGAATGAACTAAAACAGAATCTCATGTAACTTGAGTTGTAAAAACAGTACACTACACGATGTCTTGACTGGGTATTACATTACACCTTACTTACTACTCTCAGAAAAGAAGTTTCTCTTTATATCTGAATGACGATATACACACATATATATATATGTATATATATATTATGTATATACATTATACTTGTATCATGTATATAGATTTAATGTAACTGTGATAAAACGGCCATTTAAACAATAAATAAATATTGTACGAAAAAAGAAAAAAACAAAAAATAGTGAATAGATCAGTAAAGAAAAAACAACGAGTCCATCACGTATTATGATTGTTACAATGATTATTTTTGGCAGTTATTAAAATCAAATCCGTCTTTAGATAAATCTATACATATCGACAAATATTGGAAAAGTAACCGTACATCCACATTCACAGAGAGTAAATACTGGACCGTGGCCAATCAGTAATCATTATGCAATGTACTTTCCTTATCTATCTTTATGTGCTCGTTATTATAATATTTACAGCGTTTCCACTCCGGTACATCGTACGTGAACGATTGCACACGTCGTGGAATTGTTTAAACGTTTATCTGAACTTGACTGAGCTACCGTGACACGTTCCTTTCTTCTCCGTGAGCTTAAAAAGTCTTCGGCCTTGCCGGAGAGTTCGAAATTAACACTGTAGAAGAACGGAAAATTTGGATCACGTTCATTGTCAATCCACTGGCTAATTTCTAAACTTCAAACAGGTTCAATCGTAGGAATCAGTCTTCAATGGCAACTCCTCGTTGCTTGGGATCAAAGTCTGGTATAACTCTTTGAACGAGTTCCCTCCACTTGTCCTTTCGTTTCTCCTTTTCCTTCATGTCCCAGGCAATCGTTGGGTAGTCTTTCCATCTGGCAAAGTATTTCGCCCTTAATCTCTTCCCGTAGTGCTCGCGGGCTAACTGTTCGTCATTGAGCGTCTGAACCTTGCTTTCCACCGTCTTAGCGTTCCACGCTCTGAGGCATTTCTCCTGAAGCCTCATGTCGTGAAAATCTGTAGCCACCTGCATCTTTTTTGCCTCGCTTCTGGTGAAATCTCGCCAGTCCCTAAATACGTACCACAAAATATTCCGGTTGTAAACCGCCGAGGCGAGATCCATTTTCACCGAGATTCGTTCGTGAGTCTCCTTCAACCAGATTCCCAAAGTCCTTCGAAGGAGGGAACCCTGGTAATGGTCATCGGCTATTTTTATGTAGTTGTACTTCGTGTCTATTAGTCTGAAGAACGGCTCCATCATGTACCGTCGCAGAAGGTACTTTCGCCGAAAGTCATCCGCTATCTGATTCAACTGCTTCGTCCGTTCAGCTTCCCGGGCTCTTCGTTGTTCCTGCTCTTCCCGTAACCTTCTCGCCTCCTTTTGCGCCTTAAATTTAACATAATCGTCAGTCAATAATTATTTGTAGCGCAATGATTTCCCGTTTCAGGTTTTTTTACTAGTTTTGAAACAGCATTTTTTACGTCTTCATTAATTTCGGTTTACCTCGAGCTGCAGTCTCTTCCTCTCCTCGTCCTCAGCCCGCCTTTCAGATTCTTCCTTCTTTCGTTTCTCCTCCATTTTTTTTTCTCGTTCTTCCTGTGCTCGCTTCACCCGTTCCCGTCTTGCTTCCGCTCTGGCTTCCATCCGTATTAAAAACTTCGGAGGGCTCGGCAGTCGCGGAGGTTCGACGATTGATTTGTCTCTGCATATGAGGATATCAATTAGAACAGGTATTATTATTTTTCATTTAGGTGCGGTTCGAACAACCGTCAAGTCAGTGGCACCGAAATTGATATACCTTCAAAATCCGCGCTCCAAATAAAAAGGATGAGAGGTTTTCTCTATTTGAAATACTTTTCCAAAAATTCTAAGAAACAAAGAACATGAACAAATTATGCGGTTCATTACTACTCGACAACAACGTCCTTTATTCCAAGCCTCAATTTCTCAAGTTCAAATCCAGACCCCTAATAGTAATCAGAGAAGTTAGACAAGGCAAATTAACGTAAGAAAAGCGATGTATAGTCTTTGAAAAGTAGACGCTATGATGCCACTACGTGCATGCATAATCTATTCGTAATGGCGAATGTAACTGCTTATATCAAAATTATATTCATGATAATACAAACGTTAGTTTGTCACGAGATGCAGTTAAGTAATTTGAAACTCACTTGCAGCCTTCATCTCTGATCAATTTTATGAGAGTTCTCCTAGTCCGACCTCCAACATGGGCTAAAACTTCCTTGGCAACGTTGACGGTGTCTTGACTGGCACGTTGGGTTTCTTTCTCGATTTGTTTCAGTTTTAAATCTTCGATTATTCTATTTTGTTCGGCGAGCTTAGCCTTTTGCTCGGCTATTATCCTCCTCTGAGCATTCAAGCGATGTTTTGCCGGTGGATCCACGACCGTTAATGTTTTTGCGGAGTTCTTTTTCACCGAGATCGGATTAATCGGATGATCGGCACTTTGGGTGCGGCGAAGAGTTGCCGAAACATCCGCAGAATTCGTCTTGTTCTGCAATTTGGCAAGTTCCTTTTGCTTCTCGCTGATAGCGTTGACGAACAATTCGATTTTCCGCTCCTTCGACATCTCTTTTCCATCTTTTTTCAGCTGAGCTCGGTTTCTCGCGTTGTCGACGAAGGTCCTCCAGGTGTGAAAAGTATGTTGGAGTCTCTGTGTCGTTATTCTCTCCTGGACCTTGATCCTCAGATCTTGCAACTGCCTTTCCTGAACAACGTTTCGCCTCAGTGCCTTAAACGCGCGTCTCATTAATTCCAATCGGTCCTCCTTGGATTCCGTAATCGGTTTATCCTTGATCGTGACAACAATTGGGCAGTGATAATTGCTTACTTCCAATTTTGCCGATTGCTCCGTTTTCGGCTCAATCCTACCGCTGGATTCGATTTCAGTAACCGTGTCCGACAATATTTCAATTTCTTTCTTTGCTATACCGGTTAATCCAGCCCAAAATTGATCGTCGTTTGAGTTGGCCATAATCTTTCGAGAGCAAATGTACGGCCCTCGGAATTTTGGACGACTTTTTTGAAGTTGTGACTGAAATCTTTTCAGCTCTGACTCCAGCATATTTTCCTCTTGTCTCCGGTACAAGGCTTGCGTCTCTTCATTCAGAATCAGGCTGACAGAAAATTTAAGATTTATTAAATTGCGCTGCAACTTTCGATTGAAGGATTTTTTCCCAAATTATACATTCACATAGTTACATAAATAGATACAATACACGATTATAAACCAGTAAAATATAATTAAATAAATGAAAAACACGCGTGCGACTCTTTTATAGTCATAGGGACGCGTTAAATTTTCAATGTGTAACGCAAATGACACAAAAAATGACTTTGATCAGAACATCTCTAACGATTAATTAATCGAATGAATTACCGTTTTGCTTCTTGTAGTATGACATCCTTTGACGGAGACAGGGATAACGGTTCGTGGAATATCTTATGCCTGACATCCATGACTAAGTTCGGGTCTAACATTTTCTTACTAAGAGTAGCCAGCATCCGTTTTTCTGGGGTTTCAAAAATTGGAGTCCTCAACATCTGCTCCATTACGTCCTTTACTTCTTCGAAGTGCACTGTCTTCATCGTCGACATTTAATATTGTACTAATTACGTTATAATTCTTAACCGTGAATCTCAAAGCCGTGAATACGTTCCTTGTCCGATTTGTTGATTGGCCATCGATTAGCCAAAATGGTTTGCTATAACCAGACAACCGCCTTGTTTACATGCGCTATCCTGTTGTTAAGGGAGATTCATTTTCAGTCAGGCTGCTCGAATCGACAGGTGTTACTACAGGAAATGCTTACGTGTTGCATCACGTGCGATATAAATCCAAAGAAACAATATTTCTTTCATTTATCACTAGACCTTCTTATCTTTGTTATATTTAACTACGAATACGTCATGAAAGATACCCTCATCTAGATCGGTACTAACATTAATACTTATTTGGTCGTCCTCGAACGCTCTGTAATTACTACTTATTTTAATGTAAGTAGTGTTTTCTGTGACAGCAATTAATAGAGGCTTAGACACAGTCAGTCCAAAGACTTAAAAATTGATATTTGAGTCCGTTTTTTAAATGATTTAACCCTATAGACTGCAGTCACCTCGTTCCAGGCAATCGTTCATTTGCAGAATAACATTAATTGTTCATTTTTTTTAAGACACAAAACTCATTGCCTAAAAATGTTGGCAAATATTTGTTAAAAGATATTCAAAGAGGACTTATCTTTAACAGCGAACTGATACACGCGATATTATTACGTAAACGCACCCTTTCAACTTCGCTCGTAGATGAAGCGATTCAAGCGTTCCCGCTCAAAGCAGTGGTGCTCAATTTCCGATGAGAAAAACCGATAAGGTCGATTGTTGACGAGCTGACCTGCGTATGTGTTGCTTATTCACGTATACACGGGCATTAGCGAACGGTTTGTAGGTGGCTGACAGTGGCTCGTCGAACAAAAGTGTACTGCACGTATTTGATAGGAGGTAAAGTTTTCTCACAAAAATACCTGTACGAGCGTTAATAGCGGTCGCAGCGTCCTCTTATCTGTTCGTAAAACATAAGTAATACTCTATCCTTTAATTAACGATGCAACCGCAGGTACGTTAGTTGAAAGTCGATGTTGAATCGCGAGTTTTGCGTTGTGTGTACGATGTTGCACTGCCTCTACTCCATAACGCCGTGAGACCTAGTTTGCATGTATCGTACAGATTTTCTCTGGGATCTCGGTTTTCCATTTACTCGTATCACACAACACCGTGAATCGATACTAATAACGAGGTGATTTACCCCTTGCAGATCACCATACGAGATATTTCCACTCGTAACTAATTATCATACGAAAAATGGATCCTGGGGGCCCTCCTGAGGGGGCCCCTAGTGACCCCCTGTATATACCAGGCATCGACAAAGTCGTCGATGTCACTGAAAATTGGCACTCGGAGCACAATACTTCTCCCCCGATCTCTGATCAACCGAGGAAAGTCAACAACAACAGGCTGCTGTTTCTTACTGTAGGCAATTTTCAATTGTTTCAAGTTTCTAGTGTTGATTCTACCTCTCAGGCTTAAGCAAGTATAAAACTGCAACATTGAATAATTGACTTACGTTTGCAGGTCGAATATGTTGAAGACAACTCAAAAGATTACTCACGAATATTTCCGACGTACGAACAGGTCCCTTTTTCCCCTCAAGCATCATCCCCACTTTCTGATTTTGAGCACCGAGTAAGTCCATTAGATCCGAACATGAGTTCTGCAGCTCGGTATTCGCCTACTCCTGTCCAACTCCCACCATCCCCATTCCATAACTCTGTTGTTGTTCTTCAAGGACCGTCCTCACCTCTGATTTCTACCTCTGATCAAAATGTACGACCGACAATTAATTATGTCACACAATTGGCAGATCAATCTGCCACACAAACTGTTGTCCAGGCTGATACTGCCTCAGATTTTGTTGTCGCAGGCAACGATGAAGGTCTTGATGCGGGAGTTAGCGGTGAATTGATCTTGATGCAAGGTAAAGATCTGTTCTCAGTTGAGCTCATTGTTATCTTCTGCGTTAGGCATAGCATGCGTGTAAAATCTATGGAAAATGAATCACATTGTATTCTCCATGAGATTGTGCATTGATTAATCATTAAAACTTTACACAACTTAATGGGGTTATTGCTTGGGCACTGAAAGCTTCTGGTTATTATTCCTAATTAAAGTTAATCCTCATCGATATACACATTAAATGGTTACTGGCTTTGATGCAGGTGCTGCGCCGGAGCTGGAGAGTTCCACAGCGCCACTGATGTTAACTGGTATACCAAGTGCAGATTTTGCTTTGGCAAGAGATTTTCTTGTCACTCATGAAGAGCAATTGAATGCAATGAGTGGATATAAAAATCAGAACCTAGATATCGAAGAGACGAAAATTGCACACCTTGAAGTCAAAGTTGGAGATGATTCACAGCTAGCAATGCATCCGCAAGAAAGTCCCATTGGTCCAGTTCTTCCTGATTTCAATAAAGATAATGTGTTAAAGACGTCTGCTGACCAAAAAGGAGTGCGAAGATCCAAGAGGCAAATCAGTGACAAAAAAGCATTGTGTAAGTAGATGTCGACGTTCATTGTCAAAGAACAGAATTTATTTAAAGAATTTCTAAACATTTCTGTGATTCTTGGAAACGATGTAGGGTGCAAGAAATGCGATGTTGGTTTTGTTGACGCTGACAATTGTACTCTACACAATGTCCAGACTATTGCGGATCAACCTGTTCCATCAAGAGCTAGAGCAACCTTGCCTGGTTCATACCTTACGATAAATAAGTTACCCGCATCAAGCACTGTACAGGGAGGACCAGTGTATGGAGTTTTTGCCAAACGCAATATACCAAGACGCACTCAATTCGGTCCCATTGAAGGAATTTTATGTACATATGACGGAATAATACCACAGAATACACTGCCTCTCTTGTACCAAACAGATGATGGAGAATTTTTGAAGATAGACGTTTCTGACGAAAGTAATTAACTATTTGTGATTCATATATTATTACTTCAAGCTTCAGTGTAGGCAACCAGAGAGATGATGTTAATCAAATCTTTGATCATTTTTATTTTTCTGGTGAATCGTGTTGTCCTGTATCGTTATATGAACTTTTCATTGTTATGATTCTTTAATTTATTATCAATGTAGATGCGTCAAATTGGATGCGCTTTGTTCGACCTGCGTCAACATATAAAGAACAGAATTTGGTAATCAGTCAACAAGGTGAGGGTATTGTATTTCTTACAGTAAGAAATATCTTGCCAAAAGAAGAGCTGAAAGCGGGACCGAGTATTGAATATGCCAGTTCTAGAAATCTATCAATACTTATACCTGATTCGAAGGATGAAATAGGTATGTACTTACATATTGTTTTCACTCCATTAAATTTTACGAATAACACTTTTACGTGATTAGATTTACGCTGTGCAATATAAAAGTTTAACGATTAAAAATGTATCTTGTTATCCAGAATTAAATAATGAACGGAATCCCTGGCCATGCTTTGAGTGCAATCAACGATTTCTTACATCAGAAAAACTTCAAAAGCATCTTAATGTTCACGATGGTCCAAGAATTGATGTTAAACCTCGAAACAAGTGCAAAAAGATTCATACCAGTTCGAAGTAAGAACTAATTTCAGTTTTCACAACATTTACTATTATGACTCAGAAAATTATTAGTTCTGCATATTTTTCTTGCTCGAAAATTTAGATACGAGTAATCTCACAGAGGTAACTAAGATTACTGTTCCTAGGCTCGGTATATAAATCTTACATGCTAAAGTCGAAAAATTAAACCAAAGTACTATATTTTGCTATATAACAATTATAAACTACAGTATTTTCATATGGAGAAGATAATCGGTACCTGAATTTACGATATTAATGACTGGTAAAAATATTTTGTTTCAGAAAACTCTTCAAAATTGTTGATGGTCAAACAGTTCTCTACACATGTCCATATTGTTCGAAGGTTTTTCCTCGAAGTTACAGTTTGAAACGTCATTTGTTAATACATCCTGGAGCCAAGGCCCCCCGTTACGAGTGTCAAATTTGCAGTGAAAATTTTCTGCACCCTTACAACCGGAGTCGGCATATAAAAATATTCCACAGTGGAAATTCTAATGAAAAAGAAAATAAGAAACAAAATATGTCTGAATGGAAATGCCTCAATTGTAATTTGATATTTGCAAAGGCTGTTCTGCTTGACTTACATACACTAATTCACAATCCCAATAATGTCAAAAATGAACGCCATCCTACCAGCTGCCCGCAGTGTGGCTCTGAATTCGAGAAACAAAATGAGTTAATCAAACATGTCGCTGAACATGGCAGACAACAAGCACAAAATACCACAAAGCAAACTCCTTTGGCACCTTATAAATGCTCCATGTGTTACAAGCGTTTTGCAACCAAAGTGCGCTTACAGCAGCACTCCCTTGTTCACGGTGCTGATGACAAAAAGCCACTGCCGTGTAACGTTTGTCTGAAACGGTTTATGAACAACTCTGCACTGTCGTGTCATCTGAAAACACATAGAGGTGAAGAACTTGAAAGATAACATGAAAAAAATAATGACCTAATCGCTTTCCGGTACTTACATTGCGAATTTACTTTTCAGAAGATAAACAAATTTTTGAATGCCCAATGTGCAGACAATCGTTCGACCAAGTCTTGATGTTGAAAGATCATATTGAAACTCACCGCACCGAAGACGGAATCTTTAACTGCCCTCATTGTCCAAAATCATTCACTAAGTATTCCGTGATTCGAAAACATATCAGAGCCCACCACTGCGAAAGAAAGCACAAATGTCAATTTTGCGCAAAACGTTTCCCCACTCTAGACAAATTGAGAATGCATTTGCTACGTCATTCCGATCATAGGTATGTGCAATGTTTCTGTCCTACATTGAGAGGTGAGGTTTATAGATGCTGTATGTGATTTTTAAAATCGTAAACTATATCGTATTTATATACCACTTGATAATGGAATTACAGAGAATTTCATTGTGCCAATTGCGATAAACAATTCAAAAGAAAAGACAAATTGAAAGAGCACATGACAAGAATGCATAATGCAGAGCGAGAGAGTCAGCAGCAGATGGCTCAAGGACAACAAGCAAAAAAATTTGTTCCCAAGGTATCACAGATTAATTTGACAATATATTCCGAATGTTTTGTGCATTTTAATTAGGTGATTTCTGAAGAAATGAAGAAGCCAAATTATATTTTATCGCAGGTCAATCCAACTGATTATAATCGTTTTGTCTACAAATGCCACCAATGCTTGGTGGGTTTCAAAAGACGGGGTATGCTTGTAAATCATTTGGCTAAAAGACATCCGGATGTCCCTCCAGAATCTGTTCCCGAATTAAACTTACCGATTTTAAGACAAACTAGGGACTATTATTGCCAATACTGTGAGAAGGTATGATTAAATACTCTTATTAAAGTTGTTTCGAGCCACCTATTTAAAATCATTTGCTCAACTATGTTATCTGCCATCATCAGGTGTACAAAAGCAGCAGCAAGCGGAAGGCTCACATTGTAAAAAATCATCCTGGTGCAGCCTTACCGCCAAGTAATCGTCGTAAAGAATCGGATGCACCTGGAGTCCCAAATCCAACGTTCAGTCAAACTGTTGGCAGCATTACTACAACTCCGCAAGGGTGTCAGTGGTGTCATAAGCAGTACGCGAGTAAGGTAATTACGTTACTTTGTTCAGTACTTTCCGGAAAGACAGCAAAATTGTTGGCATTGGTATTGTAAAAGAGACTTTGATGGTTTATAAGATTTCTTCACATGTTGACAGGCTAAGCTTCTACAGCATCAACGCAAGAAGCACCCTACCCTGATGGAGCCTGCGTTTCAAATACCTCGTCCTCGCAACCGTCACACTCAAAGCCAGAATCTTGACTCTACTATAACTGACAATAATTTTCTGATGTCCGATTACATACAAGCGTACGATATAGACACAGATTTCCTGAAACCAAAAGTAATTAAGTTAGTAGAGGGTGTTGATCTGATTGGAAATGGTCTAGACATGGTAGGTCAGCAGTTTTTACGTATGCGCGATATACGTTGAAAATGATGAGTCAAATTAATTTGGGATCCTAAATGAATAATGAGATATGAATCTCGTGAACGTTGTGCACAGGCAAAAGTTGAATTGTACTTTATGCTGTTGTTGCCAAAAACCAAGGGTGTCGTCGCTGCGAATACCAGTGACGATATTTGACCTGAACTTTGAGAAACAGATTGTTGGCGCGAACACGAAATGTTAGCGCTCACCCTGTGAAAGGGTGGTTTCTTGTTGGATCATTTCTAATGATCAGAATTTCTTCGAGAAGGTTGTCAGAACGGAATCAATAACAGGCAGAACTTTTCTCCGAACAGACTGACGTTCTGTGAAGCATTATTATATGGTATACATGTATGTGTATAGCGAATTTGTTCTTTTGAACTTTATCGCCAGAAGGGGCTTCAAAATTGAAATGAAATGACAATGGATCAGTTATTGAGTGAGAGATATATATATATAGAGAGAGCGAGAGAGAGAAAGCATGAGTGTAAGAAAGAAAAAGAAATTGAGACAAAGAGTTAAGCCGAATTATTAATAAATTTCAAGTGCAACTATAATAATGATTTCACACGCACGCCAAAGATTATCGAGTGACAGTCATTGATTGTTGAAAATGCGGCAGTTGTATAATCAAATTGTTACACAGTGATAGTCCATTGTAACACTATAGTGCTAGGGATGGAATTAATATTGACTAGTGTTATTTGTTTCTGTCACTGTTTCATTCTGCAACTCCGTCTATAATTGTAACCAAAATTTTCATCTCTTCGCAATATCTTCGCATTACTTACAAGTCTTTTTTCTTGCTCGTCTTTCTCACAGTTATTTTCACTAATCAAGATTTATATTATCGTTTAACTGCTGCATATGTAATTCTGAAACAAATAGAATTAATGATAGAAAATTGTCTGTTTTTTTCTTGGCTGCTATTTGAAACATTAAATTCTCAGACGAATTTCGATAGATTATTACACTACAAGTATACAAATGATACCCCATCATAATCTTGTGCTGGAATCAAACATAGTTTCACGTTTTGGGAGGATATGAATCTCTAACTGGACTTGATTTCAGTAACTTAGTTCGCCTGTTGCATCACAAGTTTCTCATCATAAGAATTCATCGAACTTTCAAATATTTACTGTTCTCAATTTAATACTTGGCTTTAGTGAAGAAAAAAAAAAAGAAAAAGAAAATAGAAAAAGTGAATCACAACTTTTACACACATATATACCTGTATTCATAGATAAATATTGAATCGGAAAACCACTGTGCAGGTATCGTAATAGCTATCGTGTACGCACACCAATGAAATATTATATGAAGGAAGAAATTAAAGTAAAACACATTTTCAGATCAAGATGTAATCCGAAAATTAGTGCAATAAATTTCAAAAATTCATTAGTGTAACTTAGGAATCTATTTTTTTCTCATAGTCTCTTTACAGTTCGCAATAAAGAGTAAAAAATCAGCACTTCTGATTTTGCCGCAACTAAGTGCAGTTCGCGTAATCAGCGAGGTAATAAGTAATTCGAAAGTATTGTCAGTCCATATTTCACATTTTCCATGTTACATGACTATACGTATAACATAGTTATCTTAATGTGAAGATTTTTTCTAGTATCGTGATCGTACAAACCTTTTCAGCTGCAATGCTTCAATACAGAAGAAAAAAAAACAATAGGCAATATTCGGCAGCAAATCTGAATTCTACTTCTCTCACTAATTGCCGTTAAGTTTATACTTCCGTCTAAACGATCGAAAGAAAAATATTCGTCGAAAGAAGGCAATGAAGGAAAATATATATAAATACATTTACAGAATTTGATAGTGTTATAAGATGATCCAAGGAAACATAATACACGTTTACATACTTTGGTTTGATTAACGTGTGCGAATTTGACTGATCTTTACTGTACCCATACCTCGTGATAATTATCCTGTTCGTTTCGGAAAAAACGCAAAAACGCAAAAACCTTGACCAATCAACGAGTGAAATTTAAAACTTGTGACTAATTTCTCCATATCTCCCGTATGTATAGAAATAATAATAATGATGATGATAATAATAATATAAGTGTCCAATAATAATACTTCCTGGTGTCTAGGAATGCAGAAAATATTAAATTACGTATGTAGGAGGCTCCAACCGTAGTTACAAAGAAATGAGAACAATACGGTGCAGGGGATGAAAGCAACAGCATCGAAAAAAAAAATTATTGATAAAACGGAGAAACAAATAGCTACTCACACTGATATCGAGAATATATACACTGTCATTAACTCTGTAGTTCACTATGCGCAGCGACAATTTCTTATTTCTCATATATTTATTCCTTTCGTATATTAAACGTACGAAGTATGTTTCATGTACGATATTTCCGGATACACGAGTATGATTGTATATTTGTTGACAATACTGAGAACATGGAAAAGCACATTGTAAAAACCATTGAAATAAAGTTATTTAACACTACTGTAATAGCTGTTTGGCTATCATTACGTTATCGAGTCTTATAGATATTTATTTCTAGGTTTCGTAAAATTCCCTGGTGGGAAAAGTGAACCATAATAGTCGTATAAGTTATTCACTAAATTGTCGTAATTTATCTTTATTTTGGCTAATTTTTTTTCACTTTATACGATTAATATTTTAAATATCATTTGGATATTCTAATTATTTTCTCCATTCTTGTGACATCTTACTTAGAGGAGTTCTTTGTCTCCTGTCGTTCGTTAATTTCCTTATCGCAACAAATTTTATTATCCGTATCATCCAAACTAGGTCCACTTGCGTGAGTGTAGCGAAATATCGAACCGTCCTTCAGCTGCAAACCGTGTTGCAAATTTCTATGAGCTCGAGCTATGCGACTGTGTGAAGTACCGCTTCCAAAGACGCCTTCTTCCAATGCAATCATATCGATGAGGCAGGTGAAAATTGTCAAATTTTCATGCGGCACCTTTGAATCAGGAACAGTATTTGAAAATTGACGAGTTTTAATCAATACATTTGATTTTCGATTTTCCGTGGCGTTTAATTAACCACAAAAATGTCGAAAACTGTGGTAAATGTTATGTTGTAGAATATATATCTTATGAAGAAAAATGTCCACGGTACCTCAAAGTAAAGAGACTTCGTATTTATGTTTACATCTTTAGTATCTTCTTTCTGGATTGATTGTTCGTTGAAATTATGACTATTCTCTGCCATTCTGACGCTTTTGAACGTCATTGCAATTTATTCATGCTGTCTGCACTATGTTCACTTTTTTATTCACGTGTTCAAGTTTTTTTTCCCCACCCCGTTTCTCTCAACAACATTGTTTACACCACCGTGAAACGTGAGAGTGTCTCGATATTATCGCGATATGAGAAGGGTTTGAAAAAAATATCAGTATTATATTTTTTATCCCAATCCACTATGTATGGCATACATTTCGTGAAACGTAATTATTTTCATTTAGACGCGTCAAATTGATGATCGAAAATCGCCGTTGTAGGAAATACTTGACAACGAATTTAAATTCGAATAATAATATAACCGGGGCTCATATCTAACCGAACTTTATTATGACACCGTTCTACACGAGATTTACTTTATAATATAGTCGGGATTTTCATACACTTTGGGAAGAAACGTACATATAATATTCATTGTCAGTACTATAATACATTACTTAAAAATATTTTATAGTTATAAATTGGAAATTGCAGTAGAGAGTTGTTACTTCCTTACATGCAAAATAACTTACGATCGAGTCGATTTGTATCATTGCTACATCGGCAATTTCTGCAGTTATATGGGACCTGTACCTAAGAGATTCTAATTTTTGGCACCGGTCATTTTACTTTTGTGACTATAGCCAGCTGGGTGAGTGTCACGCTTGCAACTTATATAATACCATAAATACTGTGCGGTGGGTAATTTTTTTACTGCTGATATTCTTCAATGCAGTGCCTTTAACAGATCTTTAGCAGATTTTTCAATCTGATTTTCAAAACCGTAGCATGAAGATCTGAAATCACTTGTTTGAATGTAAATCATAGGAGTGGAGAATTAATATCTAAACCCTGCAGAAGTATGTCGCATTGGGGTGGTCCTTATTTAGGGTGTTGGCGAACTTTTTCCATGCCATCCCCCAAATCGATTCTAAATGATTCAAAAGCAATTTTCTAATTTATTCAGATCTTTATTTCAATTCTTTGTATTGTCCCAGTAGGATTTTTTCGCCATAAGAATAACATGGAATTTTATGACCACTCGACACTTTGTTCTTTTCACTATATAGGGCAATTTTGGCGAGAAAAATCTGAATCAAACGGGGATTTATAATATCGCGGGTATAGTCAACTCTTTTAGAGGATATTTTTTCTTTTCTGATTGCTTAATCACTCAATTATTTCCAGCAAATTTCAGAAAGAAAAAATATCTTCGAAAAGAACTAATTGTACTTGACAAATCCCCGTGTTTTATCTAAATATTTCCCACGAAAATTTCCGGAAAGAAAAAATAAAGTGTAAAGTGACGATAAAATCCCGTGCTATTCTTACGGCGGAACAAAACCCTCGTGGGACAGCATAAGGAGTAGAGATATAAATATGAAAAATTTAGAGAGTTGTTTTTAAATCATTTAGAGTCGGTTTGGGAGGCGGTAAGGAAAAAACTGGTCGACATCCTGAATAAGGACCACCCTAATCTCGCATGTATCCTTTTGGATCAGTCTTGGCTATAAGGCTCTTTAAGGCCGGTCACTTTTTAGAGTCTGTGTCCATCAAGTCCCCGGGAAGTCAGCTCAAAACTTTTCGCTCGCAATAGCGAGAGGGCCGACGGCGCCGGGTTTGAAGGCCGGCTGATGATGAGGGGTCGTCGAGTTCGAGGGAGTTCCACCGCCCCTCTGCATCTGGGCGGTTTCGTAAAGCGTTTTCTGCATCACGGCGAGGGACACTTTGTTCGCTGAGAAAAAATCTTTCATGGAAATCAGCTCGCCGGACAACCGTCTTGGGGTCTCCGAAGAGTCAGGTTCCCCGGCCGAGCTGTGCATCGAGTCCCTGGCGCCGATTTTCGTCGGCCTTCGTCGGGCGCAGTAGACGGCAGAGACGGAAGATCGCCTCCTGGGAAGACGGGGTGCGGCCATTCCGCCCCCGCCGCATCGCAGCCTCTCTATCACCCAGTTGAGCCCCTGTTTTATCACGATCGAGGTGACGTTGAGCAGCGAGTAAATGCAGCAGCACCCTGTCACCAGGAAGAAGAAGTTCGCCAGCCGGTACCAGTGCACCAACGGATAGTTCGGCTGCTGGGTCGTCACGAAATCGCCGAAGCCGATGGTCGCGAAGCTCACGAAGCAGAAGTACAAAGCCTCGAAGTAACTCCAGCCTTCCAGAGGCGCGTACACCGCCGCTGCGCAACAAGCAATCCCGCACGAGGCCAGCGACAAGTACAGCATCACCCAGTAGACGCTCGGCTTCCAGTGCTCCAGACCCACGTCGTCGTCGTCGTCGTCCAGGATGTCGGGAAGCGAAGCTCTCGCCCGGGTCGAGCCTCGCGATATTCGTCTCGAGGCGAGCGTCGTTTTTCGCAGACGTTTCTTCAGCCGTCGCAAGTGGATGCTGCGCAGCACCCAGGCCAGGAAGGTGATTATCCTCTCCAGGAAGAGGTTGAAGAACAGGATACCACCTGGCAGGGTGATATTTTGAGTAAGAGTGACAAGTTTGCGACCACGGTTTAACGCTGGTTTTCCTTTTTTATCTGGAGACAAGTTTGGAAGACAGTCAGTCAAGTGCCTGCGGATCAGCGGAGCACAAATTTTTTAACTATTACCGTTTCAGTGACTTCGAATATTCTTTACCCTCGTTCGGTTTTAGATGCGGATAATCAAAGACCAAGGCGACATTTACAGACCAAAAATTGATGGTGAACTTATGGGGGGTGCGATACATATATTCCCCACGTCTTACCGGAACAGCCCAAGAATCCGTAGAGAACAACGGCGACGCGTCCAGCGGTCGTCTGAGGGGCGGTGCTGCCGTATCCTGTAAAGGAGATGGTTAAATATGGGTCAGTCGAGGCGACGAGATAATTTAAAACGCTTATCTCGCCGAGTGGAGTTCTCCGCAATACACGATCGCGCGACATTCTCTTGGTTTCGTTGTGTGCCCGGAAAGCCGCGAAGAATAGAAGCTAAGGAGACGCGGAATGAGCGGGTGTATTTGTGAGCGTGCAATTGCGGGCTGAGGATGGAGGCATATTAGCATCTCGGAATCTACCCTCCTACATTCCCACGCATCGCGGGTCGCCGACCTGACGGACCTTTCTTGCCGTCATTATAAGTCCATTATAAATTATATTCTTCAGCAGGAAACTGAAAATACGCATGCGGCCGGAGGAAGAAGATAAAAATTACAGAAAATCCACCAGGTGGATTGCCAGGTGGATATAGGCGTGCGTGTGAGTGTGGTAATAATAATTAAATTTCGGATATTCAGTGAAATTAAGTAGGTTAGATTAGGGGGCTTATCAATGATAATATTTCTCGCATCATCGCAAAACGAAAGGCTTGTAAAGCTTTATTTTGAGGAATAATCGTTTGCTTAATGGACAAAATATTATTACTAATTCGCTTGAACTGAAATTTGAGTTTCATGCGTACGATTAATTTCGATTTCTTTCTCTAATTGTCGAACAAAAACAGTCTGCGGTACATTTAGCGAAGAGTAAAGTATTTGAATATCGTTCGATTAATACAAAAAAAAATGTCATTCGTTCAATTCAGTGGAGCACGCTTTGTGATTTTTACTAAATTATTGAAGAATGACTTTTAACAATCTTTGTGAAACTTCGAATGAACTAATAACAAGATTAATGACGAAATTTTTAACGCTCTGATTATATTTAATAACAAAGTGATCGTGTGGGAAGACGAAAGTGTTAATTTTTTTATAAATTCTTACTACGACACTTTTCAAATTTTCAAACCTAATACTTTCACACTTTGTTCAAAGATTTTTCAACATTTTGCAAAGTAAAATATTACTCCGATACTGTAATATCCTACATTCGAAATCTCGTTTTAAGCCTACCAATTTAAAGATCAAAAAATTCCACAACCCAATTCTCCCGTTCAAGGAGTGGTGATAAATGAGTCGTCAAGAATTAATACATTCTGATTTCTCACCGATCGTCGAGACGATGGTTCCAACGAAGTGAAAACTTCCCGGAAAGTCCCAGCGTCGCCGTTTGTTGATAATGCCGGCTGACGAAGCGTTTCCGTAGGCGGATAGAAGTTCGTGTAACCGGTGAACGGCTTCAGATCCCGGCTGAAGGTGTTGTTTTCGAAAGTTGTGATAGACGCGCCAAAATTCAGCAGCCTGAAGATGACGAGTTGATTCGGTAAACAAAGAAAGAAGATATATAATAGAAATATTATATACATATATGTATGAACCGTTGTAAACACGTTGCAGGTTGATTGGCGTTTTGTTGCTGTAATTCTTCCCATAACATTTCTCAATCCCCGATCCATTACCCCGACGGTTATTTATATACAGGTATAGTACACAAGTGTATATCACGCATGTTGTACTTATTTACATTCGCGTCCAGAAGTATACAGCCCTGCATGATTACGTCAGGGATTTTTATCTCCTCGCAAAGAATCGGAGCAGCTCGATTTACGATGCCAAGTCACTGGCGCCAAGTTTTTCTCACCGCATTTTCGGCAACCGTTTGAACCTTAATCATAATCTATCATGCCTCGTGTGGAATTCATGTCACGTTTCATCGCCGTAAACAAACTCTGAGATCCTTCTGACATACGCGAGTTCGTACGCGATTGAACTAAATCGCATGATTGCAAAATTTCGCTTTGTAACACCGAGTGACCCGAGTATCCGTGAAACAAGAAATCGACAATGAGCTTATGACGTGTGAATAATTATTTAAAGGCAGAAAAATAGTAGATAGTAAGTATAGGACGCGTTTTCGAGAGGAAGTGAGGAGAAGACAAACTTCCATGTGGCGTAAGGGTTACATGTGCAAAATTTCGCAACGTCAAATTTCGCGTGCATTCGAATACGGGGGAGCGAAAAAAACGAGGTAATATATGCTTCACTCCGATTTTGGGACGCGGTACGAAACGTTTTAGGAAAGTGTCCCACCTGTCGAACTTCGAGGTCAGCTTCCAGCCGTTGAAAAAGAGCGGCACCGGCGAGCATGTAGGCGGCCAGGACGCCGGCTAGCAGGACGAACCTTGCGTTGTCCTCCGCGAGGCCTCCGCACATGCACATCCCCGATGACTCTCATCGCTCTGCCCTGAGCGGACGAATCGCATCCCCTCTCCGCGTTTTTTTCCTCCACGTGCACAACGACGGCCACCGTTGAACCGGAAACGCGCAAACTCCAGATCTCGTCAGCGATGTAAAGACGTTCACCAAGCACCTATCTTCTAGGTGGTATGCGGGGCGAAGAGCTCTCTCTGCGGACAAAGAGAGAGAGAGAGAGAGAGAGAGAGAGAGAGAGAGAGAGAGAGAGAGAGAGAGATAGAGATGTTTAGTAGATATAACAATCGGTTCATCAGTTGAACTAAAATAGATGTAGGTTGAAGGATGGATGTCGAGGGCTTGGATCGTGTTATAGACGCCCACTGTATCAATCGGAACGAGAACGTGTCAGAGATTAATGAAATTCTTCAATCAGATAACTGATCGTTATATTCGACAAATCGGATTCTGCACTTCGCTCAAACCTGGCACGTTGAACGCGGATGTCGTTTATATCGGATAGGCGACATCACGTTTCGCATTGAGATCAAAATACATGGTACATGTTTGTGTATATATATTTGCTTCTACTTTTGACTTTGTAGATTTATCTGCTGATATCCCGAGAATTGCATTCGAAGAATTGGCATACCTGTAAGATTTATTGCCGTTACCATATTCGCAAAGCCGTTTTAGAGATCGTAAGTACGAAAGTGGAGAAGCGTCTCACGTGAAATTTGTTCAAATTCCAGGTCGCGACGAATGCAAAGTAAAATCTAAAAATATGGCGGTATTAAAAGAAACTGCAAATCAACGGATTTGAATTTTTTCAAATCGCAGGTTACCACGCGAAAAAAAAGAATTTGTTCAAACCGGAATGCAATTGTGCTGTTGTAGTCTATGGATCAGCAATATCGATCACAGCTAATCGTGACCCAAATTTGAAAATGTTTCCAATCGCATATTAGATGCTCATAATTTTATGATTTTTACGCAAATGCCACCTTCAAGTACTAGAATATACGTACGTAGGTATAATACACATTTGCGGTTCACGATCAATTGGCAGACAGTATTCAGTTTGCGTGGGTGCTGATTAGGTGCACAAGGTATACTCATTGTCAGTATACGCGTACGGATGTATGTACAATGAACCTGCAGAGTCCGTGAGAACGACAAGAACCTTATTATAACGCTGCTGTGTAACCGACGATTAGAGGCTTGGAATACATTATACAGAACGGGTAGCGGATCGTCACAGATCATTATAATGTACTTCTCTGACTCGTTGTACCTGATATTTCACACGTACTTAGCCACGGACTCGTGTTAAATTTTTCTTGACTGCAGATTATGGCGGGACTTGAAGAAGATAGACCGAGGACGGATTTGCAGGATATATAGTTTGCGAAATATTTCCCCATGTGAATGAGGGTGAAAAATAAAACCGTGGATAAAAAAATGTTAATTTATAGACCGTATATGACGAGCCGACCGATGTGCGATGCTTTTGGCGTTGCCAAAAAGGGTGTAGTTTTCTAGGGCAATCTCGGAGGGCTGTCATTGAAAGTCTGGGATCCTTTGAGCCGTTAAAAATAGAAATAGATCTTCGTTTGCGGGCATTGAGCGCGTGTCCTCGTCCGCGAGAGAAGAAGAAGCGAAAAAGAAGCTGAAGAAAAACACGAGTGAATAGAAAAAGAAGAGGAAAAATAAAACGACAGTTTTAGAGCCGCTGGGAAAAGTAAACGTTGGGTTAGATAAAGGAGATAATTAGCCGGTGGAATGAAAAGTGCGACCGAAATGTCACGGCGTTGCAATGCGTCAAAAATAATTCCCCCTCCTTTGCTCGCAGCTCGTGTCTTACGTGCTGTCGCAGCTATTATCGTTTTATTATTTTTCTTTTCATTTTGCTTCTCTTTTTCTTCCAAATTTAACACCAAAAATAGCACAGACGTGTGGCTTGTCTTGAAAGATATAGTCATTTAAGTTACACCGCTGCATCCATCGCTCACATGCACAGATATTACAATACTGTGTTAGTTTTTTTTAACTCCCTTATTTTTGATATTTTTAAAGCAAATCAAGAAGGGCATTAAATAAAATAAATATACGCACCAATCTCGGATTATTCTCTT
Organism: Neodiprion lecontei; assembly: GCF_021901455.1. Taxonomy (NCBI): domain Eukaryota; kingdom Metazoa; phylum Arthropoda; class Insecta; order Hymenoptera; family Diprionidae; genus Neodiprion; species Neodiprion lecontei. The sequence continues at coordinate 37,990,020 of NC_060262.1, forward strand.
CTTTGAAATTTTTTTTTAAACCGATATCAAAGTCGGAACAATTATCCCGAATATACGTGCGAAGAGTATAAGTTGAATCACGCTGTATAAAAGTAATTTCTACGTGACTGCAAAAAAAAAAGAACACAAGCAACTCATCAAAATTGCTTAGCATTCAATTTTTCGTGCACTGACTTGGAAAGCGTTATCCAATTATGCATGGAGAAAGTTCGATCAGCGGTAACCGCGAATTAAAATAATTACAGTAAAACCCACAGGTAAATATGGGTATACAGGTGTATACGTAAATATCACTTTGATAACAATGATTACGAATTTCTCTTTCGATTCCATCACGTACAATGCAAACAATGCAATTGGTTTACTTCTATTGTATTACCGAAAGTTTCTAGATTCGTTTAGAAACATGGATAAAAAGAAGACTCTAACTTTTCTCCGGAACGTTATTTCAATCAATGTCATGCACGCAACGTAGATCCAACAGTTTACTAAAAAAAATCATCCGGCTACGGAGGACGATGATTTGAAACATACCGTTTCAACGTTTATTACCCGTTTGGATTTCCGTCGAAATTACCTTTTCTGCGGTATCAAAGTTTTATCGACTACAATAAGAGTTGATCGCGGTTTCTCCTTCGACGTTTTGTCTATAATAGCAGTCTATTACTTTACTGATTGACGACTGAATAATGTTTTCGTATGCACTGCAGAGCGAGGCGTTAAACACCAAACATACATATTCCACATAAATGTTCCTAACCCGAAAGCAAAATCCACTCGAGCATTTAGGTTCTTACTGTATGTTTTTTCTTGGGTTTCCAGTGTAAAAAATATCGATATCGCACTTTTCAGGACAAACTTTGATTAAATTTAATATGAATGATCCCATTGTCGGACTATAAATTAGAATTTTTTTTCATCTTCAAATACACATAACAATGTGTAAACGAAAAAAAATGTCTCAAGCACGAAAAATTCCATGTATTAGTTTGCCCGGTTTATAACTTTCAACAAATTTGATTATACGGGATTAAATCTGAATTTTTTGAACCGTTTGAAAAAATCGAAGCTGTTAGAGATTTCACATTTCTCGGCCGTAGATTTAGGCAGATTCAGGTGGGAGTATAAGGTGACGGTGAAACAAGCGTGACTCACTTCGCGGTTCTTTAATATGCCACATGTGTTAGGTATCGTTGAGTGATTTTAATTTTATTTTCATGTTCTAGTGTACGAGTCGATGACTGTTCAAATAAAAAATAAAAAAAATAAAAAAACCAGGTTCCCGCTTGATTTATCGCATTCATTTTGCCGGAGAGAATTAACAGATTGCGTTTTAAGGCATGTATGTATCATAATTAGTTGCGATTTCGGGAGGCAAGCGAATACCGCACGGCGGCAAAATCGGTCCATTGCAAAAAAAGAAAAAAGTCCAAATAATCACGTAGGTGTATCCGTCACGTTTGATTATAATGTATATGCAGAAAAATTATACTGCGCGGTTTAATAAAAATATATTTTATTAATATAACAGTCGCATCTAGGCAAGCTAACGGCATTCGTATAATGTGTAATAGAGGTTTATAAATAGAATATTATTACAAAGAATGTAACAACGTCGCGATCGTTACGGCGATAGAATATTATACACGTGGAAATCCTATCTGTATATAGTGCGTATATATTATAAACTACCTTATATGTATATAATATATATATTTATAAATTTATCATTTTGATAATAATAATCTCTGTATAATAATACTATGGAAGGCAATACGGGCACTTACGCGTTAATGAACACGTGACAATTAATTATACCTAGTGATTCTTGTGTATCTTAAAAATATGTATAATATCGAAACTGATTAGGTATCATAGCTCGGCAGATAAAACTGTCTTATTACAACCTAGGATGTGTCTATACTATAATATAACATTGTATAAATATGTACTTTTTGTCTCTCAGGTTAATGTCTCGGCTGAGGAGCTTCCTCTAGCTTTCTCCAAACGACCTGTAACCAAACCAAATATCATTTTTTCATCAGTTTATCAACTGGTTAGCGGAAAATAAAATACGATGTAACGAGATCATTTTAGCGTAATAATTTACCCAGTTTCTCACTCTTACTCCTTAAAATCTTTGCAACCAGTATTAAATGACGAAGCGAATTCTAACGAGTTGCCAAGCGAATGAGAAGTTTAGGAATTTTCTTTTCAAACGAATCTTCAGTTATCCGGGAGTATCAATCGATGACGACGATTCAGCAGTTAGAAATGAAGATCAACTCACATTGCACATTTCTCTGACCAACGCCTTTTCGCCGTCGTGACCACCTTCTCTCTCAAGCTGTTCCCTGACTTCCAAAACTTGAAGAGCTCGAACCACGGCCTCGGGACGACCTCCTAGGGGGGTGCTATCGGCGGGAGAGTTTGGGTTTTCCCAAACTTCACCAGGGGGTGGTTCCCATCCTTGCGCCCTGGCTTGCAGCACGCTTTTATCCTCCTCAAGCTGCTTTACTCGCTGTTCGAGGCTTCGAACGTACTGCATAGTTTGGTCTGCAATGAGAAAATGTAAATGTTGGAATTTTTATTTTTGGATTGAAATGTTTCAGTGATAATGGAATAAGTATAGTGTTGATCAACTCGGGTTTTGCTTCTCAAAGAGAGAGAAAAAAAAAAAGGAAAAGTATCTTAGCTTCCGGTCCGCGGAAATTGTGAAATAGCTCTTTAGGCGGTTTCGTGCATTTTTTCATTTGCATCCTCTGCATGCGTCGAAAGAAGAAGTTATTTTTTGCTCTACTGATCGTGAGTTTGCTTGAGACAATTCCTTGAAATCTGCGTGCGGATTGTCGGACATTATCTGAAGCGGTGGTTACATATCTTATTCGATATATAGAGTGGGAATCCGGGGCCGAGTCAGTCGGTTTCATCACGCTCCATGCAGCTCGTCGGGCAATTAGCTTGGTAATTACGATTTCGTATTATTTAATCGCTGCCTGAAGTTACCAGGTCGGCGAAATCGTCGTCTAGAACTGCGTTACCAAATTCCCGTGTATGTTAACGTTTACCACGTTCAAAAATCCGTGAAAGATACTCGAAACACGCTTCCTGCGTCGCGACACTTTCACTTATTTATAGTGTTGAAACAGAAAATTCCTGTGAAATACAATGAGAAAAACAAGAAGATGAAGACTTGGAAGATAATTAACAAAATTACGTCATTGGTTACCGATTATCTACAGGTTTCCAATAGTCAGTCGCCTAATATTTTTGCTAAATATTCCAGAAACTCTCTCTATATATATAACGAACTGAATCAGACTAACTTTTCGATTTGGAACATTTGCATACTTCAATCGAGTCATTTCACCGGATATAATTTATAAATTCTGATCAATTTTCAATGTATTACTAATTTTAGGGAAGGATAGTTTCATCATGTGTTTTCTGTTGTTAATTAAAAGATATCTGAAGCAAAGTATAAACCGATCGAAAAAGATACTGTCTGCAACTATAAAGTATATTTAAATGTGTACATCAGAAAATAGTGAAATTCGATTGCATAAAAATTTTATAATTACTGTTTGTAATGGAAATGAGAACTCTACGCACATGCATATAATCAGTGGGACTTTTTTCCCATGAAGCCTTGCTATTGTTACACAGAATAAAGTTTGTTCATTGCGAAAAATAGCATTCATGAATGAACCTTTCTCCGATCATCCAGCACGCGTAAAAAGTTGATAGAAAAGTATCCAGCCTAATTTTACTAATTCGTACTGTTCGTACTGTCCAGTAACTACAACTAGTTTGCATTTACTCCTAAAAAATGTGTCGTTGTAGAAACTCGTTATCTGTGGAAACCTGAGTTTTCGATCAATTAGCTCGATAGATCGGAACGTTGGATACATCCTTTGACAGTGTCTTTTAAACTGATCCCCAATTGGTCAAAGTTTCGACCTTTACCCGCACCATGCAGGAAATACACTTGGTCCTAGATCCAAACGTCGCAGATCGATTCCACATCGTGTGTGTAGGTGCAATAACTAATTGGCAGCGGTGATTAGGAAGGGGAAGAGAGCCAGCGGTTCGGGCATTCGACGTTGTAACATTAAGAAATATTCACCGTTAAAAGTGGAGGTGTGTCTTGACCTCGACGGCACAGTCTCCTCGGCGTTGGTACTGGAGCTGGAACCATCTCCGTCGTCCCTCTGTCCGCCGCCTCTCTCTTCGTCGAGGTAGAGGCAGAGCTCTTTGAGCTCCAGGTTGTCCTTGATGAGCTCCTGCTGCTTGTTGTCGAGCTGCCTGAGCTTGTTTTGGTAGGCCGAAACCTCCTGCCGCATCACGCTAGCCGTGTACCTTCCGAACCTCTGCCATTCCCTCGCCAGCTTTCTACCCTTCTGACGATCGTCGTCCAGGAAGCAGCAGAGGTCCCGGAGCTCCTGGTTGTCGTCGCTCAGACGCTGGTTCGCCTCCTTCAGGGCCCGAAGCTCGTTCAACTGCGAAGAAATCATCACCGATACTTTGAGCTTACAGTTTTATGCCCTACTTCCTGCTCCAGGTAGCTGCTATGCCAATGAATTATGGGCCTGTTACACGGCCCCGTATTACCACCGCTTATTGACCCCGAGAACCTCGTACGCGTGATCCTTCTTCCCTGTGCGATTCGTTTACAAGCTTCATCGCTGGCTTATTTAACTTATTTCCAGACTTGTCTACGTTTCTATCACTGCTGTTTATCCTTTGTTTCTTATTATTTTACAAGAGGCAAATTTAGGATTCTGCATAATTAATTTTGGTACGCATGTGGAGAATAGCCGGTAACTGGGCCTGTGGGGTGCAGCTCGGAATCAGCTTGCAAACTGGTTTAGCGAGAATAAGATAACTGCTTGTATCATCTTATTTGAGGAAATTTTTTTTTATTTAAACACGAAATGTTCGGTTCGATGACCTAATGCTTAACTCAGTCGGTCATTTTCATGTTATTAATGATTCGTACATCGCAACCCGGATACACTCATTTTTCATTTCGGTCATGTAATAGTTTAATTGATAAAATCAGTAATGAGACTTGAGAGTGGAAAATTCTTCGACGAATCGTCTACTAATTCAGTTCGACTTTCTATTGAACAATGATTACCATGACTTGACTGGAACATGTCATTAAACGGTAGTTATCTTGAATACAATGCGACCATCAAAATATTAGAAATTGAAATTGTTTTCATTTCGAGGTACACTCGATCAAACTTTCGGTAAAAGCAGATATTAGATAATTCGAAAGACGTTTTTGCCATATCCCGCCTTTTATCGCAACAAAATTAAAACTTCACCTTCGCGTATAGTTTCTAATGTACTCTGAACACACACCGCAGGACCTCTGCGTAATTTCTTGAACCGATCCGTTCAAGGTTCGAGGATAGTTTTGGTCAGGCCACGACGATTTATCGTCTCTCAAAAAGCTACTTTATTTCTATGGAATGACGATAGAAGCGTGATCCGATTCGACGTTCACTGAACACACAGAACCGCGATGGATTTCTGATTGTAAGAATCGTATTATACCCGGCGGCGAGTCGCTTATGCGATATTGACAGATGCGATTAGTGCAAAATGTGTACATGGGTGCGGCGATAAGTGACGCGTAGAAAATTGCCGAATACCGATTACCGGACATCAATCTCTCGAGTGGATCATAAACCGCGTTCCCGTTCAAGCTGGTTGAACGCAAGCCGAGCGAAACGATCGCAAAACGGATTTATCTTGAATAATCGAACAGCACGTGTAATCCTGAAATCACTTAAAACCGACGTTTCGCGAGAGTTCCTTACGACCGGACAATCGGTAGACGATTATACCTGTACGTAAAACGTCAGCGATGAGCCAGTGGTCGTCGTTTGACCAGCTGACCCAGAAGATGGTTGGTAAACAAGACGGCGACGAGGAAGAAGTTTGACGGCGATGCCGAGGCGTGATAAAATTCCATGTGAATGGTGATGGTAGAATATCGGACAGTCTTACCAGACTTTGTATCTGTCGGTTCTGCTCGGTGGCGACCCTCGATATGTCGGACTCCGTCTTCCTGACGAACTTGAGCATCTCCACTGGTCCAAGCCTGAGAAAATCCTCGTCCGTGATTCTCTGTCGTTGAACAACCTGGGTCAAAGGATACTGACTGGCGGGAGGTATCTGACCCTGAGGAACCTTGCCCTGGACGTTGTACCCGTGAAGGGAGTGCTGTTTGGCCGATGTCGGATGATCGGGCGGTACTATCTTCGCGGTGTATTTACCCTGGGCATCTTTCTGCCCCGGGGGTTGTACCCGGTGTATCTGCGCGTGACCCTGGTGGGGATGGAGGCCGTTCACAGCCGAGTTCGGGGGCGGCGGAGGCGCGCCTGTCTGCGAGGATGAACCCGGTGGAAAATGAGGATGATGTTTGAGGATGCCGGTCGTTGGCTGCGGAGGAGGCTGATACCGTGGCGGTACCGTTTCTTGTACTGGCTTGATCATGTGCGCTGCGTGCTGTTGCTGGTTTTGTTGCTGTTGGTGGTGATGCTGCAGCGGCTTGTTCTTATTGGACATCGCGGGCGAATTAGCTCGGGGCAGGGCTGCGTCCCATTTTTCGAATAAACATAAATAAAATAAGATACGAGAGGTGAAAAATCGCCGACTCCTCTCAGCTCAGCTCAGCTCAGAGTCAGTCGCTGCTTTATCCGCGACTCGGTCCCTCCGTAATCTGGGTCAGGCGGTGCTCCGGGTTTCGCGATCCTCAGACGACCGACGACGAGTGAGGAAGCAACAGGCTGCACACACAAACACACGCACCTTTTCGCGCCACGTCGTTCAACACCTTTCACGATCGGTCAGTCAGTGAGTCAGTGAGTCAGTCAGTCAGTCAGTCAGTCAGTCGTGTTCCTCGATCGGCATTTCCCTGCACTCCGCGGCTCTCTGCAGTTCCACCAAAACCTGACAACCGACCATTACTTGGCTCGACGAGGCAGATTGCACACCTTCGTAATCACCGCTACGAACATCTGTTGCACGTTCAGGGACTCAGGTTTACAGGGATAAGAAACCGCACGTCAAACAATCCGAGGCGGACGCAAAGAGCTCGTTGGTTTCCCACCGTCTCCGTATCCGGTTATTCTCGTAATATCGTCGTGACCGATGATCGGTGAGCCCGCACCTTCCTACATGACTCCGATTTCCGTAAGCTCGGGGTGTTCGAAAGTCTCCCTCGGTTGTGAACCGCGCGCTCCGGAATGCGGAAGGTTTTCTTTCCGATCACCGCTAGTAGAGTAGTACACGCTATAGTAAGAATATGGCGTCCGATTTTTCGAGCCTGGAATCCAAACTTGACGGTCTTCGAAAGGTGGTCCAGATTGAAATAAAAGGGCGACGGACCTTTCGATCCCGGGGTTTCCGACCGGTACGAATCGGTTAAACGCGGTATCTCGAAGCGTCGATCTTCAGGACGAATAAACTCGGCGATATCGTGACACACGCAACCGGAGACTGAGCGACTCGACGGATTCTCACGTCAAAATCCACGCACGAAACATGGCGACCCCGGGAGCGTCTGACGTGATTGCGGACGACGCCGCGACGCCTGACGTCACTGCGCGCGGGAATGAGAAGCCGGCCGCTTATTGGTCGTCCAGGATGCAGTGATTTCTGTCGGGCATTAGGGTGGGGGCAGAGAATGTGGGCCCCGAGTGGGGCTGCATTGGGTCAGGTACACGGACAGGTAGGTACACGAATACCACCGTCCCCGGAGCGAACCTCGATCTCACGGCATTGTCAGCAGGTCCTTTTTTCATGGAAGGGAACCCGCGGGGTTTTCGCCCTTTTCGGAACCCCCGGTATGTATTCTGACCACGGGATGTTCACCTGACCATCGAGTAATACGTCAGGTTCACCGTGGGTTCCTGGGTCCCGTGGGTCCATTGGGACCCGGTTCAGCAGGTGCAACGTCGTAAAACTTATATCGCAGCTATAAGGTACCGGCGTGCCCATGGATAACACGTAATTTTGTACCGCTTGCAACGGCTCGCCGATTTCTTTTTCTTTCTTTTTTCCTATGAAGAAGAAGATGGAGAAAATTGTTTTCCCACGATCGTGAGAAGTTTACAATTATACATATAATAAGCCTGCGGAAAAACAAATTTTAGTTTGTTGGTCGTCGGCGATAGATGAAGACAGTTGTTAAGATAGACTTGGAAATTACAAATTTTTGGTAAAATAATTCATTGTCAATGGTTCTCAATGAGTTGATCCTTTTTCAAGGTCTGTAATTACCTATGCATAAGCTGCAGAAAAGAAGTCTCTATTGGAGAGTCGTAAGTAATTTCGAAAATATAAATTATCACTAGATAGGTATAAAAAATGGAGTCCAAAGTTTTCGAACTAGATATCTATTGTATCACCAGTCCTTATTTTATGGACACATGTGTGAGTAAATTAGTACTTTCTCAATTTGTAACAGATTGAATTACACGATGGTCCTCTTTCAAAATGATTGATTGTTGAACGGATCGGACGATGAATAAACAATCCGTTATGTTCATTCGATCCGGTCGCGCTCCCGCCGTCGTTGCTGGTGCTGCATCAGAAGCGTGGAATAGAAAGTATAATTCGGATCGCACCGCATATTTGGAGCACGTTATACACGTATACGTGAGTATCTATATGCATTGAATACAGACGAAGAGTATTTGTTACGAGGTCATTTTGTATCATTGTTTATCTATAAAAGGCAACTCGATTAACGATCAACATAAAGAAAATGACAAACCGAGTGTGGAGATCGGCCGAAATTTTATTCATCTTCTTTTTCTTCTCTTCGTTTTTTCTATCCGCTCTGCCGAAACATCGATTTCCCCTAAAGACATCTTAAACCGCGCGTTACGCAGTTTTTGACAAAGCTTTAATTCATGCATAAATCTCATGCATTTCAAGTTTTCAATTAATTCCACCGAAGCGTTTCCGTCCTTGCTAATCGTACAAGTTGTATGAAATTACATGATCGAAATTTTACCGACATCTTCGACTCGGATATTTTTAATACACATCAAATATACAAATATTAAACTTTTTCGAGCTTCACCCACGTCGGAAAGTTGGTAATTATCTTAGCGCACGTAGAAAAATTTCATTTATCACAGTAACTGGAAAAATACAGTAAACCAGGTATCGTAAAAAAAACTGTTTGAATATTGTTGGAATTAGAAGAAACGAGGTACACGTAACCATTTTGCGCTACTGTCGATCCTTTTTTGGTAATTGCAACGCAAAATCAGTTTGTTCGGTTTACTCTACTTTTTTAGTTAAACAAGGCTTTGACGTCAATTTATTGTCGCACAAGCGTTAAATATTCGCAACAGTTACAAGAAAATATAGCAACAGTGATCGTAACGAGAAAGAATAGTAACGGATACCAGACTTTCCGGTAACAGCTGGAAAACTAATTTTCATTTTCTACCTAGAACTATATTTTTCGATTGTGGTAAAAAATGAAAATAGTCAAGGACTGAGCGGTAACCGGAACTAAAAATTTCTCTCGGTGTGTACAATATAATCGGTGTAAAAAAACAAACAAACAAACAAATACAAAACTCAAAATAATTGTGTAAAAGGATTGTAAAACGAAGTTGATCTCTGCAACAAGCACGTTGGGCACGTAGGAACAACATCACAGGCAATCTACAGGTATGCGTGTGTGTGTGTATATATATATACACACACACACGCATATATATATAAACATAGGTATAATATGTACGTGTATAAAATTGTTGAAGACTCGTTGCGCACACGTTTTCCTCGAATGAAAAGTGAGCGTGGGGGCAAGATGTGAGAGGTGGGGCGTAGCGGGGCATAAAAAACATCTCTTAGATCCGTTCTCTCGCTACGGTTGGAGGCAAGGAGGCAGCCTCGGTCCACGCAGCCACCGAGAGCGGCATCGAAGTCTCCCTTCTCTCCGTCTCAGTCTTTAGCCCCGCTTCCTCGGGGCCCGTGCCCTTCCATCGGGCCCGTTTTACTACGTACGGTTCTCGGCCCTCGTACCCACGCCGAGCGGAGAGAACCGGGCTCGCAACTCACCGCGTATACACGCACAACAAGAGGCAGGCGCGTAGGTACGATACGTTATACGCACTGCCCAGTCTCTCGAAATGGAACAACGGTATTTGTGAAAGGTCATATAATATGGGCACTTATATATGCGTGTATAGGCGTATGTGCGCGGATCATCGCACACGGCCGTATCTCGACACTGGGACTCCACTTTACGTTCAGCGTGTGTGTTTTATTTAAATATCGCATGGTTTGTCATCCTTGTTGTTTTTGTTTATCCTTGTTATTCTTCTTGTTTTTCACGGTACCGTGCATACAAGTTACTACTTATTATTAAAACATCGTGTACGTACTATGCGATATTATTTTATGTAACAAATCAAGTATCGTATAAAAGATTATCCAAGAAATATATATATCGTTGAGTTATAATTTAATTTAAGTTAGGTCGGTTTATATATTATACACTGCGGTATATCATCATTACTATTAGTGTACGTTATAAGGAATCAGCTTTATTATACGTAATCCTCGAGAGCACCGTGAGGGATTATCATGCGATTACTTGGAGCGATGATGACGATGTTATATTATATATTGTAAATTTGATCACTTTTTAGGTTCATCGATGCAGGGAATGTCAAATGGTTTCATCGAAGATAATTAAAAATCAATAAGCATGGTGCAGCAAAGATTATTGCATGTTTTCATTGTCAGATTCAGGATTAGTGCGAGCACTGAGAACCTCAAAATTTGGATTTGGATTGAAAAATCAATTTAGGAGAGTAATTAATAAATGAAAATACAATTGTACAATATATTCGATTTAAAGAATCGCTACGAAACAATCATATGAAATTAAAAATATTTTACAATACCGTATCCGTGGTGTTAAACTGCAACAATGGGTACAAATTAAAGCGGATGATAATTCTTCATCCGTGCGACGTTTGTGAATTGGATTTTTTTAGTTTACTCGGAATCGTAACTGTTTTGTAAATAAATACGCCGTATTGTGTACTCATTGTTGCAATGAAAAAGACATTTACTTATAAAGCCGTGTCGAATTAGTCTCACTAGTGATTGAGCCGGGACAAACAAACGCGTCGTTGTTTTTTTTTTTTTGTTTTTTTTTTCAAGGAAATAAAGAGCGAGCATTCACGTTGCCGAAAAAAGTAAGCGAGGAAAATTTACATCGCGCCGAATGACCGAAGAGTAGGTATGATATGTACCTCCTCACCTGACGGTCGTGATGCGAATACGTAAATAAACCGACGAAAATACACCCGTAAAATACCTACGGTTAAAAATTCACGGAGCGTATTAAACTTACCGGACTCCACGGTCTTATTGCGTACTCTCACGAATATCAAAACGGTACAAATTTCGCGCGACGTACACGTTCTTCCTAGCTCATTATATTCAATACTCTTGTTCGGCAAAAGCGGATGGTTTGAAATTGAAGATAAAAAAAAAAAAAATAAAATAAAAATAAATAAAAACGACGCTTTGATCGTCCCGCATGTGCATCATCTTCTTCATCTCGCGCGATAAATATCCGAGAATGTACGCTGCTCGTAATTTTGTATTGTAATATTGAGATCAGCATCGTTATCTGTCGATTTTGAAAAAAAAGTAAAATATTTTTCATCCGAGGGAAAATTCGCCCCGTGTCGAACGCTCGCAATCAACAGACAAAAACGACGAAAAAAAAAAAAAAAATTGAGCCACACGCATCTCCTCACACACGCGATTTGTCATCGTGTACAAATATATTCCTGACAACGGTGCAACGGGTGATTAAAAAATAACAATAATTATTATTATTACGTATTATTTTTGTGGAAAGAAGGAAGAAAGTTTCCGAAGGGCAACGTCGATAAGATAACAGCGCGTACGTGGTTCGTGTCTTTAGTTTATATAATATATATATATATATATATATATATATATATATATATATATATATATATATATATATATATATAAGTTTTCCTTCGATTTCTCTCTGCTTTGCAAGTCTTTAATTCTTTAACTATTATTATTATCATTATTATAATTATCGTTATCGTTATGTTATTGTCATCATCATTTATACGGCGCCGTACTCTTCGCTCGAGGGTGAGTCGTTTCTCGGCGGGGGTCTCGGCGCCCTGTGGTGATGACTGACGGGGGGCGGCCTCCTGGGGTGCGGCGGTGGATGGCTACCGTAAGAGGTATCGTCGCCCTCTTCGCTGCTCGGCGACGGGGATGGTGCTCGGTCGTCTTGTTCTTGAAGAAGTTGTCGAAACTCCTGGATCGACTCGTTCAACGACCAAAGCTGGGAGAGCAGCGAGAGGTCGAGTTGACGCAGGCCGAACTGTGCTCATAAAAAAAAATAAATCTCTCTATCTAATAAAAAAGTTCTGAACAAATGAACGGGTAAAAAAGATTATAATAACAATAGTATAAAGAAGATTATAATAACAATAGTATTTAAAAAAAAAGATTATAATAACAATAGTATACGCATGAAGTTGGCGGCGGGGTGAGATGCCGAAAACAAAACAAAAAGCATCTAGCAAACAAACTTCCTTTGACAGCTGTCATCGGCTGTTTATGACAGTCTTTGACATATATTTTTATAGGTATCTGTTTCTGACACGCAAAAAATAAACATGAAAACGATAATTATCAAGATGATTCCCGACGGGAATTGTCTTTTTAAATAAAAAAAAAATTATATAAATAAACAAACAAACAAACAAACATCAACATTCATTACTTCGTGAACATGTTTTTTTCATCAGGAGTCTGTGTATCTTTTATAATCCAGGTTTGTGAGCGAACGATCGTTGTTATGCTTTTGATAGTATATTAATTAGCTCGAGACTGTCTTTTTCGATCAATTCTCGGCCTTTACCTCATTCCTTTGATGTACTGATATATGTCTGGACGCGGTGTTTGAAAAAATATAAAGCCGAAAAAGAAATATATATTAATAATATATATGTGTGATAAAATTCTGTCGAGATGTACAAACGAACGTGAACGCAATACGGTAGAATACTTAAACGAGACAACGTTACGCTTGCCGATGATATGGAAATCAGTTTTACGGCCGACCATGGACTTTGTGCTTGTAGTTACTTGTTCGTCGTGCATGCCCGCACACGTTAGGAATTCGAGGAATCATTTTAAAAGTCTCTTTATATATAGATTTCGAGTCCGCGACATTCTGAGCTTATTATACCAAACATACGACTGTGTGTGTATGTTTGAAAAGTAAACTGTTAGAACGATCATCGTAGTTTACACTCGTGACTTGACCATCGTTTTTGAATCATAAACATTTCTACTCTCAACCATTAAGAATTATATCGATTAAAATTTTTATATTAAATTTATTTAATTTGTTTTCAAACGTTCATCCTTGCTGACTATATATATATATATGACATATATTTTTTTTTCGTCAACTTGGAATCTAATTTCTCAGGCACGTTGGATCGAGACGTGTGATAACCGTTCGACATTTGGGAATACACGAATGCGAACGAAGGATTTAAATCGGAGCGTAATTCTGAAACCAGGTGCAGAGATAGGCTCCAATGGAACGAACATAGATTCTAATCTACAATCCCCTATAATTCCTGCTGGGTGACAGTTTGCTGACGGCTATCGTGTAACAGAATCCGATTGACTTAATAGAATCGCGAACATCCCTCTCCGCAGCAACTGTTGGGGTTTCATTTGCTGAACGGAATAATTAAGTTCGCTATCATTCTTACACCAGCGGTTAATTCGTGCCGGTGAGACTCGCGACGATAAATACTGTTTTCTGGGTAAAAATGATACCGTGCGATATGAATTTGCTTATTGTTAGATTTAAATATAGAATTGTAAAAACGTGGAGGAGGTCAGAGACTCTCTTCTCTTGACGCGGCTCCGCATTTCCTGCGGGAACGTTTAGATTCCGTTGTATATAAAATTGACTGCCAAGAGCGTTTTATACGTATATAAGTTGAAAAGTAAAATCGTGACTCCGTACGCGTTCGGTTCTGTACACACCGGAGCAGACTTCGAACGTATCCCGAGTTTATTTATCGTGGGAATATACCGCGAGACCATGGATACCGTCTTGCGTACCGCAGAGGTGTACGGGTGTATAAACTTGTGGCCGAATGAAAGGAAGAAGAGGCGACGAGAGTGAGAGAAAGAGAGAGAAAAATGTATAGAGAAAAAGAGACGCAAGTGAAGCAGCGAGAGGCGCGTCAAGAGTTTGTGGGCATAATATAAGGCGAGGGAGGGTCACGCCTGAGGGAATGTGACGCCGTGGGAGTGGCACTCTCTGCGTTATGTGTTTCTGCTGCGTGTCTGGATTCTCTATTATTTCGACCACCCCCCATGCATGTACCGCGATTTTTCAGCGCTCCTGCCGCGTGACGATCGTTCAATCGATTACAGGATCCTCGACAGAGTGACAAACCTTACTCCGCACGTCCTGCTGTATGATAAATAAAAGCGATTTTCGATAGCATGGAAGAATAAAGAACACGGGGCTCGTACCATTTCTCTCCTAAGCTTTGCCAGCTGGGTGTCAAGGGTGGTCAGTTGTCGACCCTGTGGCGATGGTCGACCCCCGACTCCTGGGGATGTTCTTGCCCCGCGTTGCGGCCTGCTGGACGATCTCGCGGGTGGCGGTGGCGGCTCGTTTCCGTCTCTGTTGGTGCTCAGGTTGAATCCGCTCAAGCTTCTCGGCAAGGGAGGCAATCCTTGCAGAGTCGACATGGCTATTTTTTCTTTTATGCTGAAAGAAACGATTGGTGGTCTTTATAAACGTGGCGATGATGGGTTGAGGTTTCCTTATACGTCAGGGTTTGGGTTTTCCTTTTCATCCAGGTTCCACAATTTTCACCGAATCGAAGTAATTAAAATTATTTCAGCACTAAAGCCCCCAAGATATCAGTTAACGTATATTAACTTTCTTTCTTCGATAATTCTTTCATCATACCTTTTCAAAACGCTGAATATTCTGTATTTTGATAGAATTTTTCCTTTCGTTTCGACCAAAGATTTCATAATACAGCGCAAACGCAGAACGGTGTAGAACTTCAAAATTATCTAATTATACATTTAGGTGAAACTTTATTAACTCAAGCTTTCGAGATTGAAAATTAGCGTCGAATTATGAGACGTATACAAACTCTATGGATCAATTTAATCGATCTAAATTCTTCAAATGTAACCTATTACAAAAAATCATTGTATAAAACTTTCAATAAAATATTTCTGACTCTCTATTGACAGCCTATTTTTTTCCTAGCATACAATCTCATGATCGTCGATATCTCGGAATCTATATACATACACGTCCTGTTATCGTGTCTCGGATATTCCACGTCGCTGCCAGGTTTGAATTTCATAGTACATACAACAGAAATGAGTGCAGCGAGTCTCTGAAACGTGGGTAGATAAGTATATGCTCCGTTATAATTCATAGGCATGTATATCGGCCGTGTATGTAAAACAATGCGCTAAAATTTACATTCAATTTTCAACCGTGAACGAATTCAACGCCCACTTATGCAGCTGCAGACAGGCGGTTTCATGCGACCTATAAGATCACCTGCTAATATGCATTTGTCGTTCCTTGTCAACAATGAAATTGTACTAGAACAAACGGAAAGGAATGTACGTCTTATTACTGCAGAAGTCTACCTAGCTTGTACTCGTGTATAAAAACCACCATCGCTAGCATAATGCAAGGCTTTGAATATTTTATTTCCATTGTGCGGAAAAGTACATCAATTAGAAGTGTTCAAGTTACCGTTCTGTAGAAAAAAAAAAAAAAAAATTAAGTGTTTTCAAACTCTTCAAACACGATTCAGAATTGAAAATAAATTGGAGATTAAAGCAGTATGGAGAAAAAGGCTGGCAAGGAGACGGTTAATTTTTTCTCCTCAAATCTTTTCAGATTTATCTTAAGAAGAAAATAGGTGCCTTTCTGCAACGAGACGTCGCGATATAAAAATCCTTCGATTTACGTAGTAATTCTCGAGACCGCGACAGCGTTTTTCGCCATTCCGAAAGTGGAAATCCGCCGATTCAACTCTTTACCGTTCGTTCGTTCGTTCGTTCGGCAAGGCAATTTGCTTCGCCGTCCACACACGGAACGATTTGCGGTTTGTCATCGAGCATGAATTTGTAGGTATTCACTGTTTTGCACTCGTTTGTGTCATTACTGTTGTTGTTATAAATTCGTTGCGGAACGAGTAGCTCCTAACCATCATCAGCCACTGACACAATCCTCGGAGCGGTACATCGTATCTGCAAACCTCATCCGGCTGTTGCGTGGTGTATACATGTCGCATATACTTATATGCGTTCGCATAAAATTCATGCATACAAACATCTCCATCAAAATGAATTACCAGTCTCAGAAAAGGAAGAAGAAAAAAACGGAACGTAAAAAGAAGGAGAAACGCTTCAGCCTTGTCGAGCGTTGCATAACGTGACAGTAAATCAGTGACTCATAATCAGTCACCGAGGAAGCTATGTATACATATATACATCAACATCGAGTCTTCAAATCTCAAATCCTCTGAAGCATGCTGATTTTTTCTTCTCGCAATAATATCATAATTAATCCAGTCAATAGAGACTAGAAAAGTTTTCGGCCGAGAAAAGGTGGCGAAGAGATAATTTTGGTACGTGTTATTTGGTTTCGTGCCCCGATGAAAAATTCAAGATTTGGACCTGGGGGTGGGGGGGGCGCCATCTTGGATTAGAGGTCTTGGGTTGTTTTTTTCAAAATAGTTCCTCAACGGTCGATCCTACGAAAAAAATGTCCAACACAGATTCGAAGACGCCTGAATCCCCAAAATTTTTTGTACAAACACTTTTGTGTAAGTCTCATTTGTAACGAGTTATTTTGAAAAAAACAACGTTTAATCCTTTAATCCAAGACGGCGGATCGCCCCGACCCAACACTCCTAGGTCGAAAACTTTAATTTTTCATCGGAGCCCGAAACTAGATAACACACATAAAAATTATCTCCACACCACCTTTTGTCGGACAAAAATGCCCATTGACCGGACTAAATTCCCGGCGATAATAATTGCCGAGAAAATCAACCATGGCTTGTATAGTCTACCTAGTGAAATCGAAGGCGGTGATCATCATCTCCTCGTCCTCGTCGAAGTAGCCAAACCCGTTGATCCTATCCTCCGTCGATTCGGTCAGAGCGACCCCTTCGTCGTTGACCTCGTCGCCTGAGAGGGTGATCTTAGTTGACGAATATCTAACCCCAGCCTCGAGCCAGTCCTCGTGTTGAATATTGACTCTATCGTCGAAGGCGACGCGTCTCGATTCGGGCTGATCATCGACGACGACAACGGTGGCGCAGTCGTCGCCGCTTGATATAGTGCTCGAGGAAGACCTCCGTGGTCCTTCAACGACTTCCTCGCGCTTATCGTCGACAGTGGTAACGTTCTTAGCCGCATCCATCTCCGCGGACTCCTTCAAAGCCTCGTCCGCATCCTCCGGCCTCGATTCCTTCGATTCCGAACGCGGTACACGGACCTGCGTATTCTGTGCTTCGAAGACCACCGCGCCATTGACGACCTGTATGTGCCTCTGGTTTTTGAACTTTGGCGCGGCGCTTTTCTCGCTCTCACTGCTGCTGCTGCCGCCGCCGTTCCCGGTTCTCGGCACATGGATAGGCGCGGGTCGTTTCAGAGGCTGCTGAATCGTTCCTCTCGATTTCCCGTCGGCCCTTTCACTCGTCGCAGGCGTTACTGCCTTGCCGCCTCCGAGTCGTTGGAGGTTCTGGTCCCGCGGGTTCGCCGCCCGTTCATCTCGCTGCTGACGATCGTCTTCCGCACTCCTAACCGACGTCGGCGACGTCGCGGACTCGTAAACAACGGTCCTCCCGGCTCGCCATGGCTTCGTATCCGGCGGCGGCGGCGCTTGTCTAGTCGGACACGGAGGCCTCGGTGACCTCTTAAGCGCCTCGGCTACGACCTGACGACTCGGTCTAGGCGGTACGGGGGGTGGATGAGGCCTGGGGGTGGCGGCGAGTTGCATTTCGGGTGGAGTTCCTTGTTCAATTTCCGTTCGAAACAGTCCCAGTTTCTTATTTTGCCTCCTTCTTTGCAAAACTTACGACAATCTTGTTGGCGGTGCATCACCTGCCCCTGCAGGCCGCTTGGAAAACCAGGGGAATTTCATAATCCTGATAAACTACATGACTCTAGTGTGGAGATAATTTCCTCCTCCTCTTTCGAGGCAGGCTTTGCACACCTTACAAGTTCTTACCGGTCACCGTCTCACAGCACACGCGAGTACAAGAAACTACCGACGAACACAGTCTTCATTTCGCTCAATCGTCGATCACCGACAAGTTTATAACAACCTGAACTTCCCCAGGTTTTTAGAAAACCAAGGAAAAAACGCGACTGCGATTACCGAGCCGATTAGATAACCGCGAGATAACGGTTTCTGATGCAGGTGGCCGGGTATCTCCCGAGGCAAAATTATCTGAAAAATGTGGACGAAGTTCGTTTCATAAGATTCCAGAATCGGCGTAGAGTGGAATCCTCCTCTTCTTGCACAATAATCGAGGCACGAACGACGACGCAAAAATAATGGAAACGACGTAGAATAATGGAAATGAGGGAAGGAACACTGCAATATTATTACGTTATAAAGCGAGAAAACACGAGCGGCAATTTTTAAGGAAAAGGAGAGGAAGATAATCGCGCCGTTGTTACCGGTTTCTATCACACGACGCACACAACGTCCTTCTAAGTGTTCGGTGCGACGGAGAGACCGCGACTGAGGGATCCGACAACGATCCTCCGAGGTTTTTCAGGGGCGGGGGGGGGGGGGGGGGGGGGGGGGGGGGTGGAGAGGAGGCGGGAGGCGAACCACGTGACTCCCGATCGCGGTGTTAGGCGTCAGGTAGCCGCTCTGTGTTTCTCCGTTCCAACGATCGGCGTTCGTTTACTATACCGAGCTTATCCCACCATTTAACGCGGTGATTATGCCATGCTTGCGATTCTGCGGCAGTCAATACGCGATGCGTTACGAGCACCTGCGGCCATATGCAGCGGGTGAAACAGCAGGGATCTTTGAAATGCGCCCGACTGAACGACCGGTAACTTCCCGCGATCGGAGCTCTGGAAATAGGACGTATGGGGGTGAGGGACAGATCGTTAAATGGGCGGATAATCGAGGGGTTAGATTATAGATTTTTCAAACGGCGGAGAATTTAATTCCTCGGATTGTAAAGTACGGAAGGACAAGGTGTGTGTATGGCACCTATGCGATCGTTGGGATGAATATGAATATATTATGTCAAGCCGAAAAGTAAAAAAGAATCTGTCAAATTCTTAGGATTATAGATCTTGACTTTTCTCCATACTTCGACTTTATATATTTCGGTATTATATGGTATGGATTTTTATGTTTCTGAAAATTTGGTACTGTGAAACGTCTATTGTGTAGCCATTCTACTCTTTTATCTACACTCAGATATGGGCAGTACATAAGAAAAAAAAAATTGTGTGGAATTAAATGACTCAATAAGAAAGTCTACCCAAAGTTTTGGCCGTTGGGTGGCTAAGCAGTCGGTGTTCCGTTTGTTTGTGAATTTAAATTGTTTATTAGACTAATTTTAATAACGTTTTACAAAAAAAAAAAAAATTCACGAAACGAGCAGAATATTCCACTTCAATTAAACCATTATTTAAATTATTTACACAAACTAAGAAGAACGCGATGTGAACAATAAACATTCACTCGTGATCACGATGATCTTTGTGGTTATGACAGCAACGAACGGAGAGAATGTACAGTAATGTACATAAATGAGTTCCCAGTGGTTCGCTATTCTTTTCTTTTTCTTTTATCCAAACTGAAACAAGCTTTTTTTTTGTAAAAATTTTAAGTGTTTATGACCAACGTGTCGTTTGTTTCTCCTGTTACTTGCGACGCTAAGACACTGGCACATAAAATCTGCTTAGAAGGAAAACTCGTTCCAGTTTTGATTCCAAAAAAAAAAAAAAATACTGAGCCACTGGAAACCCATTAATGAACATTACTGTACGACTTATACAGCAGAAAAAAACAACAATAACAACAACAAAAACGTACAATCATTCGTATTGGGGTATTCGATCTACAGATTTAGTACTTTCATTGCGTTAAGATGTACTTCTGTAAATAAATATACATTTAATTATTCGTTTTTATTTTTTAACTTAATTCTCAGCATATCTGCCGCGACATCAGCGCCGTCTACCGGTGGCTAAACTTCCGCATTCGGTATCGCTCTTGAAAGTTATCGAGCTTCTACTGTATGCTCTGTGGGGTTGCATTTGAGGAGAGTAAGGCTGATTCATATATGGTGCATGCACGTGTTTGTGACGGCGGGCTTGTGATGTTACAGACTAGACTGCACAGGAATCGGGCACCGGGGCCGTTGGAGTTACGTAAACGTGCAATACCGATCATAACAATCATTCCAAGCGCATACAGCGCTGGTGTTATATGTATGCGTATGTACGATGTAAAAAATATGTACATTACTTTCGTGAGTCTCAATTACCTCGATATTCACGCGCCTATCGCCTTGCTGCGATTTCGAGAGATTATTTAAATATACATGTGACTTGTTGAAACCGCATTTTAAACACATACACGTATAGTTTTTCGAAATGTCTTTTCTGTATGTTCACTTTTCCTTCTGTTCTTCAGTACCTTTTATTGGTATGTACGTCTACTGCGAGCTAAGAGAAAATGTAATGAAAACTCGTCGTGCTTGTTTATTCAATTCAGATTTTTGAACTGATTTTCGATCTTTGTTTCAACAATGATTTATACATCTCGTTTGTTCAGTATTCCGTTAAAATTCCAAGAAAGTAGAGGGGAAAAATTGTTCCAAACTGTTTCAGGCAGAGTTAAAATATAAAAATTGACTATCTGTACTATTATGTTGGTATGCCGCTACTATTGTTTCTAGCAGCAGGCAGTGTGGACCAATTGAATTAGCAATAAACCTTATAGGTTGATAAACTACGATTATCGATCTTTTTTTATCGCGTGAAAGCGCACAGCATTAAGGATTTTTTATTGAACGGTGTAATCGTCTGTACCCTAAAATGATTGGAAATCATTCTTCGAAAGATAGCTATATCGCGTTGTAACGCAAGTTATAACTAGTAAAATAATCCTCAATATTTCATAGCAACATAAAAAAAAAAACCGTCACGTGTCGCACAATTTGCTGATTTTCCTCGACGGAATGATCGTGGAATATCAGTCAATCGCTGGCAATGTAAGGCTAATTTTGCAATTTGCAATGTGAACAAATGCAGACACAAAGAGGTGTCAGTTATCTTATTGTACGTATAATACCCAAGTACTTCGGTTATAAACTGCGGAGCTGATGACTTGACGAGTAAATATCCGGTCAGTGTGCGTATGTATGTATGTATGTATGTATGTATGTATGTATGTATGTATGTATGTATGTGTGTATATATATGTATGCATATAGCATAAAAATACATCTGGAGCAAAAATCGCGTCTGACTCAATGTCGCTTGTGGTCAGATAAGCTGAACTCGAGGTCCAGGCTGACGATGAGTCAAATCGATCCGGTACTGTATTCAGTATTGGACTGATTGAGCCTTCCGGTTTAAGTTCTATTTAATCAAATCGACAAGGTGGATTCACAATTCATTATTTCATCGAAATACATAACGTATGTTTATTATTACAGGCGTGCGATTAATGAAACGCGGTCATCGAAGCTGTTTACATACATATCCACGTGTATTAATTGTGTGCCTTTATATACTGGTAAAGTACAGGCCGGGACGAAAGTTGATTTACAAGTAATTGACCATTTTAAGAATCCGTTCAACGTCATCGCGGAAAGCAAGACTTTAACGTTTTCGATGTCTACGCGTGTATCACTTTTACATTTTTCTCTGCGCGGAGTGAAATTCTATGAACTAGGCATGCACTTCTGCTTGCAGGAAAAAGGAGCTTAATATACTTGGAAGCACATAGTTAAATTCTTATCGGTTCGTTGCGAGTTCTGTAAAGCTTAGTTATAATACAGAGTAGACATTTATTGTATATAATTTGTCGATGAGAATCTCGTCATGTGTAATCTAGACGACGTTTTCGAGTCTAACTTTATAACTTTATAACAAGTGGTGATTCAGCAGCATATTCCTCGAGCTATCTAAGATTAAATCTCGGATTTAATTGCAGCGTGGATCAAATGACGCTGCGCATGCGGATATTTTCGCTGCGCATACGACAGATTTCTCT
This sequence comes from Neodiprion lecontei, assembly GCF_021901455.1. Classification (NCBI taxonomy): domain Eukaryota; kingdom Metazoa; phylum Arthropoda; class Insecta; order Hymenoptera; family Diprionidae; genus Neodiprion; species Neodiprion lecontei. Next base: position 38,012,422 of record NC_060262.1, read on the forward strand.
AAAACTAGCACACGAATTGATGAATGTATTGTGTAATTCATAGAAGCGATTGTCGATAAAAGTAGATTTGTACAATTAGTTGCTTGTATTTCGTTTTAATCGAAGGTTCGAAACTTCGGGCAAATAAAAATTCGCGTCTCTGAGAATTATGAAAATATATGATTATTTGAATGAAATACCCATTTGCATTATCGACAACATAGCTGTTTGTGAGTCGGTGCGATTGAAATTTAGCACACAATTCTCGACTAGTATTGAGTAAAAAAAAATTCACAAGATATACTGCAAATTATATTTCTTCAAAAATAAATTGAGTTACCCAACAGTTTAAAGAGTTCACGCTTTGAATAACACAGCAATCACTGCAGGTATTCGACATTTTCAAGGCACAATTTTTAATGCCTTTAGTGTAAAAAAATACATTACATATTATGCGAGTAACGAAACGGCTGCTTGAAAGTTGTGAGAATTAGGTTTGCGAATCGTACCCGCGGCATGTAGTAACGCGAACGAAAGGAAACGAACGGAAATATTGCGAAATAGTTTTCCCCCCCCCCGCTGCTAATTCTAACTGGCAAAAAATTTCTCACTCCTCTCGGTTAGCGCGAAAGTATAGTATGCCTACAAGTAGGTATAACGGTTAAAAGATGGATTCCTCGTCGATATCGACGATTAATGAATCCAGGGTAATTAGAATACACAAATTACCACGCTAATTTGTTTGATAATTAATTCGCTAATTAGTCTTGAACGATCACGTTATAGAAACGATAAGAACACAATGCATAATACATGTCTGATGTATTTTTGTCATTGTATCCAACTGATTAACTTATAATATTGTAATCGAATTGCATTGTTACTATTTTTGCTGCATAGATATTGATCAGGATGATACAGGTCTGTGATATGGATCACTTGTCACGTGCGCAATGAATGTCGATTCGATTTACACCATTATGAAACGAATGTTACGGTTTCCCTTTCCTAGAACCCTTCAATAATGTAGAGAAAATGAAAGCTTAAAATCTGTGTGAATGATAGAGCGAAAAGCTTGACCAATCGATTCTTACCTATACGATTTGCGGTATTTACTCCTTGAATTTCCACTCCTGGCGACACATGGGGCAGAGGTGACTTGTCTGCTGCGAGTGCAGCCACTTCATGATGCAGTGGATGTGAAAACAATGCGAGCACTGGCCCCACACTTGAACGAAAAATTAATCAGTGAGAAAACTCCGGAATAATGAGAAACAGGCGATCGTTAAAAAATGATTCGCAATGATGTGGCGGCGACTATTGCTGCTCGTGCTTATGCAGTTTACCGTTAAACCGAACGTTTCGCCGTCCTATCCGGAAGTAAGCTAAAATCGTTCCGTAAGCATCGTAACCGAGCTCCGCGCTATACATGTAACATATGTATACATACACAATATGTACGTAGTTCAACTGGAACGAATTTTATGCGGATCGATATTTGCCGCCGTTTACCGCGCAGATGCGAACACGGACCTATGACGACAGGTTTAGGATTGTTTGGTTCTGAATTTGAAATCATCCTGCGGAATCTTGGTTCTAGATTGAATATCGTAAATAATTATAAGCCAATTTTTTTTATTTCTATACATGTTAGTCTTACGCGAGAGAAAAGGTCATTTGCATACTTTGAAACGTCGATTGCATTGGAATTGTGACAGTCCAATTATTAATATTTATGTCTCTCGATTATAATTAAAGCCATCGTTATGCGTGCGATTGTTGATTTATTTGAAAATTAGTGTGTTAAATTTTTTATTTCTGTTGATTCGGTTGATTGATAACCGTTGTTAACGAATGTATAATTCTGTGACGTTGTATGGAATACGTAGCGCGATGATATACCTAGTTAATAATAATGGTTTTAGTGAAAATTTAAACATTCTTTGAGAGCAGACCAATAATTATACATACCTAAAGGGCAATCGTCGCCGGGTATTTTGCAATCTGGGCAGCTGGCATCGAATGGCATTCGGCAAATGCCGCAGTTGTCGTCGTTCGCTATCCAACGCCAAGTAGCAACGCCCGTCCAACCTAAACAATAACAGATGACCGATTTGTTTACGATACGTCAGAAACGCATGGATATTCAAAATCCGGCGGTAAGGCGAAAAAATTATTCGTCTCAAAATAGCCGACGTTGCCTTCATCGACGGTTAAAGTTCTTGGTTATAGTTATGCGCATGTATAATATTCTATTATTAACCCGGCACAGCGAGATTATCGAATGGTAATACACCTCGACGATAATAAATAAACAGAATAAATTACATGTTGAGGTTATGTTGCGATTTTCGAGTTGAGGGAAATTGCGTACTTACTTTTGATCGTAACTTTCATGTTTTACATCACATTCAAAAAATAACTAGGACTCCACACTATTCCCGTAAATAGATAGGCAAGTTTTTTTTCAATAGACGAGTGAGTAAAAATAACGAATTACGTAGCTTGGATGATGTATGAATAACCGCCACGATTTTATGGATCTCGTCGCGACGGCCGTACGAGTCAGCTGACGGATTCTTATTGCTGATTCAATTTTCTCGCACGAGACATACGAGCATTGAATCTGGAAGGGTGCTGCCATCTGCAGGCTCAAACTAGAAGACGTGCCGGGCGACGTCACGATTTACCGGTAGAGCAGATTCCAATTCCACGGTCATTTGAATAGTTGAAATTGTAGAAATTATTCTTTTACTTCAAATCAAATTTAAGCATGCGTGCTTCTGTGACGTTTAAGTAGAAATGAATCATGATCAATTTCAAGTTGAAAAAAGTTTTAAATTGGTGAAAGAATTTATCGCAAATCAAACTTACAATTAGATTAAAAAATTTGATGTTGGTTAGTTCAGTTCGGAAGAATTTGAAATTGTTACTCACAAAGTCTGAAGTTACGATAAAATTGAAAGGAAATTCTTAGTCGAGTATTCCGTGGCCTCGATTCAGCTAAAGTACCTCATTTTACGTACGTACGTACTTATATAAGTAATGAGAATAACTATAAAAAATTACTATCATTAGTTAGGTAACTGTCTCATCAATTTGAAGCTAGTACACTTGGCCAGAATATCATCATTGTCATCCAGGTCTTGTAACTTTCTGGGAGCGATGCTTTCAATTTTGGTTTTCGTCCTCATTCCGGGTAAACTCTTATAATTTTTTCCGAATAAGGGTATCGTTGAAGAGAAAGTTTCACTGGTAGAAAAGCTTTCTAGACTGATTGTGAATGTACCAATTAATTCCATAAGCTTTTTTTTATATCCAAGTGGCGACCAGGGGTGCCGGTACATTCAGCGCCGAATTCATCCTCCCTGAAACACCCCCACTGCAGATTAGTTACTTAGAAGAAGGGCTTCCGCTGGATAAAATCGTCAATTTGACTGTAAACGTTGAAAGCGAGGTCGCCTTCTATCTCTTCACCAAGAGGAACACAGATACGGCTCAGATACTGAGAGTCGGAGACGTCAAGAGCGTGGTGGAGTCTTCCTTCGACTCCGAATGGCCAACAAAAGTGATGATTCACGGATGGACTGACAGCATTGACTCCCGGTGGTACATTTCTTATCGGGAAAATTACCTAGCCAGTGGAAACTACAACCTGATCTTCGTCGATTGGTCGTCACCTGCTGGACGAGAGTATTTTACCTCCGCGAAGTTGACACGACCTGTGAGTTCAGAATGAAATCTGTGCACACATGCAATTAAACAGTCATGGGTGTGACCGTAGAATAACGTTTTTCCACATTATTTCAGGTGGGTGAGCATCTCGGAAAACTTCTGGCCTTCCTTGAGGATCACGGCAATGTTTCCCTCTCGAACGTACATATCCTGGGACATAGTCTTGGCGCCCATGTTGCGGGTGTCGCTGGATCTATGGTGTCAGGACGAGTTGGACGAGTGACAGGTTTGGATCCAGCTCGTCCAGCTTTCGAGGCCCCTTTCCTCATCGATCCCAGAGACCGTCTGGATCCGACGGACGCTGAATTCGTCGACGTAATTCACACCTGCTCCGGCACTTTGGGGTTCGTCTCATCCATTGGTCACGCCGACTTTTATCCCAATGGGGGAACCTTCAATCAGCCCGGATGTCCACCGATAGCTTCTCGTAAGGAGATTGAGCTGACAGAGTCCTTGAGATCCATTTTTACTATTCGGATACTGCTGTGTATATTGGTGATCGGATTTCTTGCTGTTTAGAATTTTGCAGCCATGCCAGATCACACCAGTACATGTCAGAGTCCATCGTTCGGCCGGAAGGATTCTTGTCCATACGTTGTGAAAGTTGGGGAGAATTCGTTTCGGGACGTTGCAGTGATCAGGGTGAACAAGTGTTCATGGGAGAAATACTGAGCATGGAGACACGTGGAAGGTTTTACCTGAGAACCAACTCTCAGCAACCTTTCGGGCAAGGAATCTAGGCAGAGAAATTATAGGCCAGAATAAGTAATTGTTAGTCCCTGTAACAACGATTAATCTTTAATTTCTTAATTTATTCTCCTTGTGTATAGGCATAAGTGTTCAGGAATCACGTGTAATTATGATTGAATAATAGTCTCATGTTGAACCCGTTTAAGAAGAAATTATTGTAGGTACAATTGCGTGTTCCCGTTTATGCGTGAAACTTCCACTATCGAATCAATTGTCGTCCAATTCGTCCATGTCCTCACTGGACGGTTTCTCGATCTCACCACCGAAGAGGACTCTGTACTTCCGGCGAACAATGTCCCAGTCAACGACGTTGAGGATTGTTGGCCTTTGTTCAAATGACAACTGACTTGCTGTTTCCCCGTGCATCATACCGAGATCGATGTTATCCTTGTGTAGTGGCATCACGTTTGCCTCCTGAGTATAATTACGTTGGTATTAATAGATTAAATAACAACGATAATGATAATAAAATAAATTTGAATTGCGGAAACGATCCGTAGAAATTGTTGTACAGTATTTTTACAGTTATCATCGACAATATGAATTCGAAACGGAATATGTTTCGTATACCTGATACGGAGTCATCCATCGACCGAAATACCGGCCAAGGAATCTGGGTGCATATCTTCTCGTATTTTGTCTTCGAGCCATTCTCTTCTTAAAAACGCCCCAAAGATAAAAGGACCATGCGCTGACTAAATTCAGAGGTGATGGAGCAGTGCTTGTTCTGTAACGCAAAGATACAAGACCAGAAATCTTTCCCTTTAGCAAAATTGAATCGGTGATTTTTAAAAGAGCTAGATAGTTTTTTATGTTCCAATAACAGTACTGAGAAAATGAATTTGCTTCCCGTGAACATACGAAGAATATCCCACGATTCATATCTCTGTGCTAAAATGATTTACTCACTTTTGCATACTTCGAATGAGTTTACTCAGTCCGTATTTCCACTCAAGATCGCTTTGGGCGGTGATCTTTTGATAGGTGTCACTCATCATGGCGATTAGCAGGTTTATCAGAACGATGACCGTCACCATCATGTAGAGGAGGAAGGATGTCTGTGCAACACAAAGAAGGAGAAACATAGATAAATTGATGAGAATTAGTGAGTATGTAGTTTTTGTGAAACGACACTCGATGAATCGATGAATGACTCAGCGTGCAACGAATTATAAAACGTACCTTGAAGAAATACTTGGTCCATTCGGGCTGGCCTTGGTTAATCGTGAAGGCTTCGCTTTCCTTCTGACCGAAGATGGCGAAGAAAAGGTTCTCGATCATTAACAGCGGACTGGCTTTAACTGGAAGATGAATATTATGCTTTAGTCTGGCTCATGATAGTCGGCATGATCGCAAGACAGGCTATTTTCATTCAACATTCACAATACAAAAATATAAATTTGCGTCAACGACTTTAAAAATAAATTGCAATACTTCTAGGAGTGGTATATACCTAATCTATGGCTATAATTTACTTTTTTTTCTTCTAACAAACTACGCATAGTGGCATATATATATAGTGGTTTAGGTTTACCAGCGATCGCTACTCGCACAAATACGTTTTGGTGCAGATCAACTCGTGACTTGCAACTATAGGGATGTTGGGATGTTCTAAGGAGTGTTTCATACATGATGCAGACACACATACAATCCATGTTCAAAGTGTTATTTCTAACTGGGTTTGTTGGTACATGCTGTGATTTTGTTCAAGCAATTCATAATAGTCTATAACAAAACAACACGACGCCGCAGCGTTGTATGTCATTTTGCAAACGTGGTTAGCAACATTCAGAACCATTCGTCAATGGTTGGTTCTCGATTATCCCAATCACAAAACTCCAGAATTACGCATTCATTCGCTACTTTGTAAAAAAAAAAAAATCAAAACTAAAGATGATTTTTGAAGGGTTTACATTCAAATGATGTGCCTTCATGAATAAACAATATACACATGCTCGATTCAACATGAAATCCTATCTAATTTCGTGGATCTAAATACTGGTCAGGGTTGGTCAGGTGAGTAACTTGGGTATGTTCAGGGCTGGTCCAACATCGTCGGTTCAACTCGCAAGACTTTTTTTTATCATCAAAAAACCGTACCGGGAATTTTTTATGAAAAAGAACAGCCGCGAACGTTGAATCCAACGGTGTGATACTGTTCCAACAACTGGATGTGAGCAGAACGTATGTGCACTATATCAGTCTACGAATGCTTAAGATGAAAGGTATGACTAACCCACATATTTGATGTTAGACGTCGACGGATGATCACAATAACATTTCCATCAGCCATTAATACTTGGTAAGTTCGGGAAAAGGTGGATTTTTTAAGGGATTACATGGGTCTAGTTATTTATTTGACAAAACTTATGTTAATACGTACGCAATTATGTATATAATGTATGTATTGTACAATGATGGTAATTACGCTAGTTTACTATAAGTTGATTACTTAGATCAATTGGTACAAACATTACATTACAGTTTTTATGTATATATATATATATATTATTCATTTTACACTACGGATATGGCGTGTGGGAATCGGGGTTGTAAGATCTATAAGGAGTGTATTTCTACTACTTCAAAAGCATTTAAATCCTCACCTCACCTCGTAGTGTGATTCTCAAAACTTGTACACTTGCTCAAATGCGTTAGCAACAATGTTCTGGAGTCGTCTTTGCTATTCCTGGGAATTATCTGGCACTTTAAGTCAGTTTGACACTTACGAATAAATTGATTGAAGTATGCGCATTGAGATGAGCGTAGCAAGACAGTCCGAAATAAGGTACCTATGTGAGTTAGTCTTGTCCTGCGATTGATCTGAGGTTGATGACTTCTTGAAGTCTGTAAGATGTTCATCAAGTCTTTATTTCTAGGAAGATGACAAGATGGCGAGAGTAAAAATATTCCTTTCCAAAATGATCTTGCAACCCTTTCCTCCGTCTTAAGTAGCTGATAAGTTATATGATCTCATATTCGAGGCGCCTGATCGGACGTAAATACTTGATCGGTAATCGACGATCTCGTCAAGGCCGCCTGCAGCGGGTCACTGTCCATGGGTTCCTTGATTTCCTCTGAGGGTTTTTCCGCCTCTTCGCCAACGAGTTCTCGGTATTTTCTTCTCACTCCGTCCCAGTCGACGACATTGTCAATTCTAACCGCGTTGCTGAAGGACAATTGACTTCCAAGGGGACTCAGATGCACAACGGACAAAGCGACGCTGTCCTTGTGGGCAACTTGGCCTTTCTTCACCTTCGACAACCATTTTGCTCCCATTTTGGAACGAGCCGACATGCGACCCGTCCGTTGCAGGCCCATCATGTGAACAACTGACGGACGTTTTCGGTTGGCTACTCGATTCTTGCAGAGTTTATAGAGATAAGAAATCCAGGAAGTCAACAAATTCAGGGGAGACGGTGCCGTCGTTGTTCTGAAACAGAGCCATGTTTATTCTGGTCAAGAAATTCAAAGATTGTCAATGAAGAAGACTAAAAAAGAGTCGAGTAAGTTGAAAAGTTGTTTATCCGGATTCCGGAGTTGAAGAGAATTCAGGTTCAGAGAACAGTAAAATTAGCGAATCGATGACAGAATATTAGCCGAGAGTGTTAGGCAGAGGCATTATGCGAGTGCTTTTCGAAGAGTAGAATTAAAAGATATAATTGTAAAAGATTGGAATGCGAAAGATGTTCGTAGTTGAGCGGATTTGAATATAATTTAACGCCATATTGAAGCTGAAAAAATTTAGTAGTTGATGTCAAGTATCGGTGAGAAGTTGAAATAGAATTAAGAGTAAGTATATTATAATCGTTGAATGTTAACTAATAATTACGCTGTTCCATCGGCAATCGTAGCTCTCCATTCTAAAGCAATACTTCCTTACCTATGCATGTTTCTGACGAGTTTGCTCAATCCGTACTTCCATTCAATGTCGGACTGAGCTTGAATGCGTTGGTAGGTGTCACTCATCATAGCAATGAGAAGATTAATCAGCACAACAACTGAGACCAGCATATAAATGCCAAAAGCCAACTTGAAGAGGATCGTCGTCCACGGGGGCTGGTGCTTTTCGACTTTGAACTGTTCGTGAGTGGTCTGCCCAAAGATGGCGAAGAATAGTAGCTCAACGGCCAGTATGGGGTGCATCTTGACTGTAAATAGGGGTCAAAATTTTTTGTGAAAATTGGAATGAATTCTGGTTGTGAACGTGCTCATGCACTGCTCTAATCTTATAGGGCAAACTCTACGCTATGTAAACAGAGAGCGGGAATCTAGGGAGAAGATTCAATCTATGGGGGCTAAGACGCTTCAATGGCTAACACAGGTACATGGCTATCAGTGGACGTATGGAGGCACATTCCAAACTCACTCTGAACGCAGCTATGAAAATCAAAAAACTTACGATGTATACGATTATACATACGTATGTTCGTACAGCAGAACCATGAGAATCATGGTGGTCATGATTTCGGGTGTCACGATGATCGCATGCTCGAGACGGCGAATCAAAATAACATTTTCGTATTCCCGGGACGCAGCGAGATGTTATAAATTGATAACGCGTCATGCGTGAGGACGGATGAGGATAAAAAATATACGTATGACAAAAAACCTATGAGTATAATGTATTTAGCGGGTCATGGCTTGCCACAGCTATCGAAAATGCGAACTATAGACTAAGAGCATTGTTCGTCGAAGATGCGGATCGACACGGAAGGTTAACGCAAAACGCAAACCGCAAAATGCAATGAACGCTACACACATGCTTAAAAAAATCAGCCTTCAGGCGTTGCACATTTATTTCGACCAAATACATATCGTTATAATATGTACGTTTTCTCTCGATAATCTCAAATTCTCTGGTATAGTGGTATACATTTCACGATAACACTGTAAGGCAAATGGAGTATGGAATATTTTACATGATATTACATGCACCACAAAGCCCAACACTACGTACCGTTTACCGGCACATGCCTGATCGGACATACATACTTCTTTGGAGGATTTGACGAGAAGACGAAGTGGCAGTCAGTTTTTTCAAGGTCGTCTTCGATGTTGACGTTGAATGTGTAAATTCGCGTAAGTACGTAGACGGAGTAAAAAACAGTTGCCGCAAAATTGGAAAAGAAAACTCTCAGGGCACCCATCGAACGCTCTTCGCACGTAGACCACAAATTTGTAAAATCGATTCCAATGAGCGGTAGAAAAATATTCACCCATGGTCTGTTTTAGAGCGAAGTTGAGCTTTATTATATGGGAGGCGTGGAGGCCGTGGCTGGAACTGTTGAGGCGTTAGAAGCCGTCGGTCGATTTTCGTCCTCGTTCTCATTCTCGTCATCTTTTTCATCCTTCTCGACTTCTTTTTCCGGCTCGTTTCCCGTCAGAGCTAAGTACTTCTTCCTTATCGCGTCCCAGTCGACGACATTCTCAATCCTGGTCGCGTTATTGAATGACAACTGGCTCCCAAGCGGACTGAGATGAACGACCGACAATGCGACGCTGTCTTTTGGCCTCACCTGACCTTTCTTCACCTTGGCTAACCACTTTGCACCCATTTTAGACCGTGGAGACATTCGTCCAGTCCGACCAAGCCCCATCATGTGGACGAGGGAGGGTCGTTTGCGTTTCGCAGCCCGCTGTCGGCACAGTTTTATGAAGTACACGATCCATGTTGTCAGCAGATTCAGCGGCGACGGTGCCGTAGTTGTTCTGGAAAAATAAATGTCCTCCCATTCGTAAATTGCGCCCAAAAGTACGTTTCACTCGCTAGTGGAGCGCGGCAAAGAGCGACAGGGAAAAAAAGGAGAGAGCGAGAGAGAAAGAGAGAAGACACTCAAAGATTACCCGAGATAAAGGTGAAAAGGTATTGCAAGCGTCGCGGGAAAATATGCCGCGCATTATATAGTAACGCTCTGATCAAGGTTTTGCACCCGATGCAATTGCGCAGCGATTTTAGGTACAAAGAAAGTGCGCGCTAGAGCAGCGAGACGATAAGTATGTATAGAGAGGCAGAGATAAGAGCGACTGCAGAAGTAGGTACTCTTTAATTCGTATACTTAACCCACTCTCGATGTCGAACTAACGGATTGCCATCTCTTACCTGTGCATGTTCCTTATCAGTTTGCTCAGTCCGTATTTCCACTCAATGTCTGACTGGGCCTGAATGCGTTGGTAAGTGTCACTCATCATGGCGATAAGTAGATTAATCAACACCACTACCGAGACCAACATGTAAATCCCAAAGGCCAGCTTGAAGAGGACCGAGGTCCATTCGGGCTGCTTTGTTTCGACCTTGAGCTCCCCGTGAGTGGTCTGACCGAAGACCGCGAAGAAGAGGTACTCGAAGGCTAGTACTGGACTCATCTTTACTGGAATCCGATTCAACGTTGAATTTGTTAGGGGTTACATGGGTGCGCTACGCAACGTGGTCATGCTCATGCTACGGTAATTGCCATGCTTGGGCATTTTTCGTGCGCAGAGCAGCCATTGTCATTAATTAACACCGTTCAACAAGAAGACATCATGAATAAAGTAAACCAACAAATAAACGGAAAACAATAAGAAACACACGAGCGGAGCTGTGACCATTGTTGGCTTTTTGTTGGCCGTTTCGTGTACAGTGTACTGTTATATCATATGCCAAACGTTTCAACGTTTGCTGAAGGTACACGTTGTAATGTAACACACGTGTTGATTGTTTTAATTGCTAATATCATGTGACACGAGGTGATGCGCTGTCAAACTTCAGGCTGCAACATCGTGTGTCAAGTAAATGCGTGTATGTATAACATCGCGGACGACACAGAACACACACGAAGGCATGTTGCGGTTATGGCAAGGCATTCGGCTGTAGGTGGGAAATGGTTGGATTCATGACTCACGATAGACCAACCTGGAATCACGTCAGGTTGGGAAAAAAAAAATGATTAAATTCCAGTTTCAACGACTCCGCACATCTCAACCAGACGTATGCAAAGCGGACAAAAAAAATTCCTGTAAAGTGGATACGTTTTTATTGTACTTGGGATCACGATAGCGAGATGGATGTTACATTCAGGCCATGCCATGGATGTCTTCAATATTGTTTATTCTTTACGGAGGCTGCGTTTTGGCAAGAGCTTTGCAGCATGCGAGGATCGAAATGTCAGACACGATTATTGTTCCAGTATAAGATTCATTCAATATGCTTTTTTCATGTACTCAATTTTTCATCGGCAAATGGGTATGAAAATACCGATCATTTTAGATGGCATGCATTGGAATCACAGATCTTCAAAAAAATTTCATAAACACAGCTTGTTTCCAGTCGCAGTAGCCTGAAAATGCATTAAGTAGAAGACGCGGTGTCTGGCATATAACAATTTCGGGCGTGTTGGAAAAATAAAGTATAAAAATGATTTCGATTTATCAAAATGCGTAAAAACACACACACGCACACACAAAAAACATTAACGTCGATACAAAATGCATGAACAACGATTTGCACACGAAAATCTCCGTTTCCGGCTGCAGTGGTCAAACACTCAAAATCAAGTATAAACAAAAAGTACCCGGAAGAGTATCCCGACTTTGGTAGAGCTCACAAAAGGCACCCTGCATTTCACACTGGGGCTATTCGGGAGCTTCCAAGCCGTATCGATACTCTCGGGGTAACGCCGGGCAGTGGCGCAGGCAACAGTCCAAGGTATGTGTCAGGCAATAATGAGCACACGCACACGCACACAGAAAAAAAACCGACAAAATGCAACGCAGACGAGACGACATCGAGGAGGGATTCCGCATTCACGAGTTCATATGTAGAATTCAATCACGAATTCAGCATCGTCAGTCGTCAAAACTTACAATCTTTACTGCTATCGTCACAACACTCATTTTTTTTCTTGTATCGCCCGTAGCGTCTGGGTGGCGCTGACGCCGGCGTGTCCGTCATCCACTCTGTATAATTGGCCAACAAACCTATTACAATCAAGTTTGTTATACCCTTCGGTCCAGGACAATGTTTAACTCGTGTAAACTAAAATCTCAACTGTACAAGCTCGTAATTTTACCAGACTATAAAATTGTTCCCTAGTCACTCGTTAATTTCGACCCTAGATTCTCTCGCTTGTTAGATACCTGTAATACATAGGTATGTATATGTATGTACATATTTACATGATTATTCGCTCCATGACATTGCTGGCAATCATAGCGAGGTGTATGTGAAGGTCAACACGCCTGTTATCGCGTGGGAATATATTACCAAATTCGTTAAAAATGCTGGTACCAAAGTCTGTAAGGCTTACGTGGCGAGGAAAATAATTTCTAAATTTTCACCACTTGAGCCTAGCTCAGTGACGTGAGTTCTGCCAGCTTGAATGATTAAATTTTTGCGGTAAGCCTGTTTCACATGTCTTGAAAGAAGTATAGGTGAAAACTGAAACTATTGACTATCAGATTTTGGTAATCGGACGGCTGTACGATAAGCACAAAAGTTATGGAATTTCATAAAAATTTAACGACTGACGGAATCTGTGCAAGTATTTGAATAATCGATAAAAAAAGGTACTGATTTTTGAAATCTTAAGCGGTTGCTTATGCTGGAGAATATCAATTAATTATAGTACCGTTTGTGCATTTACGTCATGTCTCACTTACCATCGGAAAACGCAGCCTTTTTGGAATTCTCATTAAGAATTTGCTGAAGCGGTTTATTCTCGAAAGCCTGATTCAAGGCGACGAAGTGCATGGAAAATCCGAAGACGAAGATTGCCAAAACGGCGAGAAACCGAGCCAAATCCTTCATCAGGTTACCGATGATGATGGCCCAAGGTCCGAAGAGGTAGTGAAACGACAGGAAATCGAGAATCTGTACGCAGGCGAGCAGGAAGCTGATGGCGAAGAGCTGATTCCGCAGGTATAACAGAGTGGGCCATTCCACTTCCTTAACGATCCTAGCGAGACCGAGCAGGTGAAAAGCCACTCCGAACACTCCGAACAAAAGCACAGCCAGTTTGATCCATCCCAAACCACTTTTGTCACTCGGGTTCGTTAGCTCGAACAGTAAAAGTCCCGAAAGCATAACCAACAAGCACCACTCGTACCAGTAGGGCATCAAGTTACCGCGCACGACTGGATATATGGGCGTTATGCCGACTAGCAACAAAAACACCATCAGATATATGTGGGACGTGAGGTATGACATGAACTTAATGATCGGCACGTTGTTGTACTTGTGTCCCAGTGGCAGTGCAAACACTATCCAAACCGGCGGGCACACGAGGAAGGCTATAAAGAGCAAGATCGTCCTGAAGGCGTTCCACTTCAGGCTTCCCTGCCAGAGTTCCTGAAGGTAACGCTGGACCACTGTGTGCGCGATCACTTCTTTCTGTTCGTTCTCTATAAGCACGTCTAAAAACTCGACGTTTCTTCTGTCCATCGAAGTCAGTATCCTTCCAGCCGAGTCAGCACCGGCTGCCAAGGCTAGCAACTCGGTAGCCATCGATTCGCACTGCTTACCAGCCGCTATCAGATCCTTTGCCCTTTCCTTCTCTTTCTCTGACAATTTCACGTATATGTTTGACAGTTTGGCAGCCGTATCTACGGGCGCTGGAGAAACTAGCACGAACTCTTCTATCGACTTGTTGTTGTTGTTCTTACTGCAGACCATCATGTTGTAGACGAACTAGAAGAGCAAGAAACGGTCATCACGTGCTTTTTCAAGCTTGGCTAGACAAGATACGGCACTGACAAATTAGCTCTAACGATTATTGACTACATTCAGATAGCACATTGTACTAGATTCACAATTCCATTTAGTGCTGTCTGTCAGATCACTCTAGTAAGGATTTATCCGCGCGACAGATTAGTTAAGAATATCGCGTGACGGCAAAACGTTACGGTTGATATTTACTTCTTCAAATATCGACTTCTTCAACGGGCACGTTTCAGATAGTATAAGCGTGATATTCAGCCATACGTTTATCTACATTGTGCTTCTGATACCAGAATTGATATGTAAAACCCGGTCATATTCCTACGCTAAATTACCAACGTTCATAATGTAGTAAGACGCAGAAATGCTTCGATTTCGTATCCGATTTTACAAACGACGAATTATCCTAAAGGCATCCCGAACAAGATCGAAAGCAAATCGCTATTCGAAATTCAATAACTTCGTCTGAAAATAATTTCATTTGTAGAAACTAAACTTCGAACCTTTTGATCTCGGGGCCTGGTTAAATAAATCTTACAATCAGACCTCCCACAATCCGAACTATAATACTACTTGCAAAAGTCAACCGCTAATACTAATATTAATTCGTATTATCCATTGTCTTTGGCAAGGTAAGCAAATAGCACGAGATCTAGCTGCGCTGTTTTCCAACCTCATGTGATATGGTAAGCTCGTGTCTAGTTTTAAAATATCACGAGACTGAAGTATCGTTTCCTAAGAGAAAAACCCTGGCTGTATTCCAGTTTTCAAAACAAGGATTTTCTAAATCCTTTGGAAACACTGATACTCACCCGTCTATCTTCCATAAGCGCATAAGTATCGTGTTCCTTCTCCATCAGATACTTGAGAACGTCATTGTGCCCTTCGGATGCCGCGAACCAAATCGGGGCGCTCCCCAAGTTGGTCTCACTCTTCGGGGATGCACCGCTCTCCACCAGAAGTTTCACGACATCCAGATAGCCAGCTCTGGCTGCGCAGTGTAGCGGTGTCCAGCCGTTTTTGTCGGTTGCATTTATCTCCGCACCCTGACCGAGCAGGACCTCCACCATTTGGTAGTGACCATGGGTGGCGGCGATGTGCAGCCCGGTTTTTCCGTGCCGGTCTGCACTGTGCAAAAGCTCCGCTGACCTGCTGAGCAACAACCCAACGACCGTGATGTGGCCGCCAAAGCAGGCTAGGTGAAGAGGGTTGAATCCGTTCTCCGTTGTGGCAGCTTCGACCTGAAGTCAATCGACGAGCATTCGTTAATTGGTGAAAGAGTTGCGAGCTTTTCCCTGACAGATTGAGGCCTACCTGGACACCGGCGGAGTTGAGGAGGAGCCTGACGACGTTTTCGTTACCGGAATAAGCGGCCAGGTGCAATGGCGTCATGCCAGATTCAGACCCCAGCTCTCCAACGAGTGAACCTCCCGTTGGTGGGTCAGACTTTACTGTTCCCGGGACGTGGGTGAGCAGCTCCCTGACCGTGTCTTCGAAATGAAATGACAAGGATTGATGGTATCGCGAACGTTTGAAATAGCATTGATAGTCATTGTGATTATTGGAATAAATAGTGAGGCGCTGTATCACTGCGCTGCCTTGAACAGTGATTAGTATAAGATATTACGAATTTTTAATAATTGAATGAGATTACCACTTCGTAAAGGTTCATTTGAACCGTGTAATGGATAGCGGTGACTTCGTGACGGTCTGACGTGCGCATCGTTTCACGAGGGTGTTAATCGTATTAATCAATGGCATATTAAGGGGAAAGTAATTAACCTAGAAATCCACTAACCAAGTTTTGAAACGTGGGGTATAAAAAAGTTAGGCTATTATCACGGGGGCATGCCATGGGGTGGAGCACGTTAAAGGGAATTTCACGTTGCAGAGACGATGATATTGCGGATAAGATATATATGGAAAACAGTTGGTATAAATATGCACTAATTACAGATTTTAATCTCGTTGCTTCTTTCCTCGGCCGTCAGAATTTATTTCTACGCTTCAGCTCTGGGAATTTTTCGGGTTTTCGATTCACCATTCTTTGTATGAGCGACAATCTGCTGTATTGAATTAAATCTAATTCATGGCATTTGTAATAAGTATTTTAATTATTTTTATTATAAAGTCCGTCCACCGTTTCGGTTAAAAACCAATAATCGATGGAAAAGAAAGAATAACACGAAGAATTTCTGAATGGGTTATCCTTAGCTGAGCTTTTTACTGTAGAAAATTTACACCCAGTATTGCGTGCCGTTCGGAGTGTCGTGAGATCATCCGGTCGTAACAAACAATCTCGATTATTTACGTAATTAAGGAAACTTGTAAAATCCAACGAGCCTAATCTTGGATCTCCGAGCATACCGCATTTATTATAGTTGCACAGGTAAAAACTCCGACATTAAAATTTTATCGCCATGACTTTCCACCTAAAAAGTAAATCCCGAATAATGTACATCGCAACGTTAACTCCGTCGCGGTTTATAGACGTGGATAAGTATAGGCATATTGGTATCCAATAGCCATTGGTTATAACGTCAAGCTTGAATTGAAAATACGTATGAATATAACCAAAGTTTCTTTTAATTTGTTATCGTCTCCGCATACCTGACACGCTACCCGGTATAGCCGAGCACACCCACTTCCGGTAAATCATCCTGGCACTCACATTTTTGGCAGACCGCGAAATAGTTAGATTGCGTGCGAGGTGACCTTGACCAAAGCTCGCCTTGCGGTCGAACGAACGTCGAAAGGGCGTCGTCACGCGAAATCAAGTCCGCATAAGTCCCCCTTTGCTCGACTCGGTACAAGATGAGCAGCCGACCCTGAGCAAGAACCGTTTTCTTCGGCCACCTTCCCCCTTGATTTACCCTTGACTAACATCGGCCGAAATTATTAGCCTAAGCTATTCTGGTATATTGGTTAATAGGTCAATCAACCTTCTTTGGCTACTCGCCTCGTTATCTTCTGATCCAGATCTTGAAAGAAACCTTGAATTCATAGCACGACAGTTTACTAAGTGTTTTTTTATGCAGCAGCAGGGGTATTCTTATAGTAAGACAGAATTGGTAGGTTGCATCGATTGCATTTGTCACTCAGGATGCCGATTGTCCGAAATGATCTGGACCTTGTTAATTCCGCGTGAGATGTGGTCTCGAAAATCGGCAGAGCTTATTCGCAATACATTTCGTTTCCGATCGTAAAGCGGAAGAGGTGAAAGAGTAACTGGCACGTTAACACTCGTTGACAGTTGGGGAAATGGAACAGCAAGAATCGCATGTGACAGAACGAGTTAGGGACCAAACAAATTACTATGTCATACGTTAGTCACGAAGTGAATAACAGTGTGCCTTCTCACCCTGCGATCAATTTCGATTTTCCGTTCACCTTTATTTCTCCGTCGTCAAGAATGATTCACGTCTTATCAAGATCCAAGGGTGAAATGAATCAGCAAAAGCGTTGCAAATCTAGACTCGCTATTAAGCAAGTTTGTGTTTTATCAGAAAATCACAATCTACAACTCACCGGCTTGCCCGAAGTACGCGGCCACGTGAAGTGCGGTAACGCCCAGTTTCTTGCTCGAGATTCGTAGAGACTGGGACGACCTCATGACCTCCAGTACCTGCCCGTGTCCATGCTGAGCGGCCAGATGAACCGCCGTAAATCCGGCCCTGTTCTCATCCGCGCAAGACGCACCGGCCCTGACCAAGGCTCTGACAACTTCGGCGTGACCACCTTCGGCAGCAAGCTGGAGCGGCGTAGCCTCGGTGAGCTTGTTTCTTGCGGAAATTACTCCCTGGCGATCAAATTTCATCAGTTCCTCGATCACCCTGACGCTACCCTGCATAGCAGCGATGTGAGCGCATGTGTTTCCGTCCTTAGTACAAGCCATCACGAGACTCGGATGCCTCTGAAGAAACAGCTGCGCCACTTCAGAGTAGTTGTTCATGGCGGCCGCGTGGATCGGTTTCTGGCCTTGGTCATCAGTTGCGTCAATGCTGGCACCGAGGTCCAGGAGCAACTTGCAGACCTCGAGTTGACCGGCGCCAGCGGCAAGGTGCAGGGGGGTCTGCTTCCGAAGGGTCAAGACATCGATGGCAGCGCTGTAGTCCTGCACGAGGAACCTGACTAGATGGGTGTACCCGTTCATCGCAGCGAGATGAAGCGCCGTCCTGCCTACCCTGGACTTCGAGTTTATGAAGGCTTTGCTAGCCAGAAGAGCATCGCAAACCTGGAGGTATCCCCGTTCCGCCGCAAGGTGCAGCGCCGACCTACCCTCGTGGTCGAAGACGTCGACTCTCGCGTGGTTGGCCAGAAGGTTGGTGACCAACTCCATGTGGCCTCGATGTGCTGCTATCAGCAACGGCGTCCAGCCGATGGAGTTCTGCCGGTTCAAGGCCTTCTGAACATCGGTCGTCGACATGTGGGCTATCATCTCAGACATGACCTCGTTGTTCCCTGCCAAGGCACAGTGGTGGAACGCCGTCTCCTGGACCTGCTTCGTCTGGAGAGAAACGTCCGCACCTCCCTCTAGCAGCGCCCGGACCACGGCACGGTCATCGCCCAGGTTCGCCACTTCAGAGGGCTCGATCTGAGCCGCGTAGTGGAGGCCACTCGCTCCGTCATGCGTCACGCTGTTCACGTAAGCCGTAGCCACCTCAACCCCCTTCCTCTCCTTCACAAACTCGATCAAGTGTCGGGCTACGTCCGCTCGACACCCTCTGCAGGCCAGATGTAGCGGCGTTTCACCGTTCTGCGGGATGAACACAAGATGCATTCTGCGGTACATCGTGAAAGATGACAGAAGCGAGCGTCGTACGTGACGTACGAAGCGCACTGCGATTCAACGTTAACGTAAATAATTACCCATGACGGAGGTGCGTGTGTTCTGAGTAAAGTACATGACAGTCGTGCAGCACTCGCAACTCAAAATGGTGTAAAGAAAAGGGTGAAAGCAAAGCGATTCGCGTCCAATTTTTTTAAACCGTCTGACGTTTGACTGCGGCCTACTTTTGACTTAAACATGGGGTCTCCTCCATCCTCGAGAAGGAGCAGCATAGTGGCCAGATTCCCATGGCTTGCAGCTACGTGAACGGGAGTCTGTCCGTCGTCAGTGGTTAGGTTTGGTCCTGCACCAGACTTGAGAAGCATCAAGGCACATCGGTCTCCATCAAGTACTCGCGCGGCTATGTGAAGCGGTGTTTCCCGCATTTTTCCACCCCTAACATGGACTTCGGCACCGTAGCCCAACAGCGTTTCTACCACAGATGGCTTGGCACTTTCCACCGCAATGTGCAGAGCGGTGTAGTTGTCGTTCGTCGTCGCGTCAACCTGTGAACAAACAAAGATTTCGACTGGCGATCAATGCGCTCGTGGATAACGGCAAGCAAACCGAAGCGCTCATTTTTTGTGCCACTCCTGAACGGAGTCGATAAATTTTGTAAATTGGTAATGTCATCATTTTGTCCAAACCATCTGTAAGCCGATTCGTGATTATCGGCTGTAGACAGTTATTGGATTCGTGATTTTTATCTGAGGAATGGACATTGTCGGCGATGATCGAGTCGGTTCCGCTTACAGCTGGACGAAACTTTATCAGACGAGGAATCTTGTTGGAGCATTGGTAACGCTTGGTGAACACGCACGTTAATTTCATAACGAAATAACTCCTAAGGTGCTCGCTAAGTATCCGCACTCTTTGGTAAGCGAAGTGCCCGTGATCCATTCGCGATTGATTATTCCATCAGTGATTTTTCTCCTTCGCAACACGAAGAGAGAGGAAATGGTGTCTAGGTGAACGTACTAAATGAAAATTCTTACCTTTTCACCTCGTTGAAGAAGCGTGCTGATGATCCCTACGTGGCCATATCTTGCCGCCGTGTGGATCGACCTCGCTCCCCTTTTGTTAGGCATGTGTAGGTAGACCCCTTTTTTAAACAGCATAGTGGCACATTCCGAATGACCGTTGAGCGACGCGATGTGCATCAGCGTCGATCCATCCTTCGTTCTTTCAAAGATGCTGGCCTTGAACTTGTCTGCCAGGAGTTCGATTATAGAGGCATGCCCATTTTCGGCGGCAAGGTGCATAGGGGTTCGGTCTTGATGGTCAGTAATCGCTGCCGAGGCTCGGACACCATAAAAATATTTAACGAGCGTTTCATCGCCCTCCGCGCTCGCGATGTGCAGGGCAGTTTGACCTTCACCCTGGAAAAAGCACGCACAAAAATCACCACCTATAATTAACCGAGACTCAGACCAACCCCTGTACTTCCATTTCTTGTAAATTACGTAATAAATTAACTAGGTCCCTTTGAAACGGTACCAGCGTATCACGTACGCCATAATAACAGGTTTCGTTTTTTCACCGCCAACGTTCAATATAAGTATTTGTGAATTACGAAAGTTTAATTGAACGTCAAAAATAATTAATTTCGTAAATATCAAAGTTCTGTACACCAGGAGAAAAGAAATCTCATCTAAGTCACCGCACAAAAATTAAATGAAGACCAGTTGACAGTTGTGTAAATTAATGAGAAGCTTACGCGGAATGATGGAATTAGTTTGATCGTGTCTCAGAGGACTGTTAGCAGATGAAAGAAAACGGTAACGATAAAGAACACCTGATTGAAATTAGAAGGGAACGCGGTTTCCTCGAAAAAGACGTTCTCTTGGTTTTAAGTGGCAGCCGACTTGTCACCCGAAGCTTTTCGTCGACTGAATGTTGTGCCCGGCCTCGTCGACGACGCATTGCGACAATTAGCCTCATACATTACGCATACAGCCCACCTATGGAGTCCTCCCACCATAGCTTCACTGATTACGTATTCCATGACGCACTTGACCGATGGTGAGAAGTCGTTAATTTTGTTATTATATGTGAGCACATACCCCCGCAATGCCACGGTACGGTGCTTCATCAACGTCGCCAAGAGTCCCCAGTTGTTTCGACATTTCAAAGGGTGCAAACGGATATGTTTTCATAATGTAACGATGTGTCAACGAATCAGTTTCGTTCCGCCAAGATGCATTGCCGAAGGTTTGGTTTCAGGGACACGTCAAAACTAACCACTTCCTAGTTGTACACGGTTATACGTTATATGACTATGACACAAGCCAAATATCTTTCGTACTTATGGTAGAAAACTTCATCTGTTGACCTGCACCCTGATTTAAAGCAGGGTTGATAACGAAATGCGTGACACGAAAGGCTCGTCCGAGATTACGAATTGTTTGAATTTGTTGAATCAATCGAAAAATGATTTTACACTCACGTTTTGGATGTCAACGGATGTTCCATAGTCGACGAGGATGCGGACCATGTCTACGTCTCTTCTCCTGGCGGCCAAATGAAGAGCGGTATCCCCAGCCGGTGTCGTGGCTCGAAGCTGCTCCGCGGCTTGCTGGGCGAGGAGTTCGCGACACATGGATTGATTGCCCGCCTCAACTGCCAATAGTAGCGGAATTTTTCCCCTCTGAAAGAAGAGGTTTTTTTCCATCACTTCGCGTGTCTAGTTAGCGTTTTAAATGGCCGTAGAGCTTCACGGAAATTACGAAATAGTTGGGACTGAAATGCGACTAGCGACCAAAATCAGGCAATGGTAAATTCATTCCGAGTGAACAATGGTAGCAACCTCGTCAGGACACACGGTGTTCTCCAACGTAGTTTTGTTGACGTTTTTCCAATTCTTTCCGACTGCGGCTTGAAGCCGATTCCGATGGATGAAGTCGGTGGTGTGAATGGTCTCCGATTTATCCGATGCACGGTCACCATCTTCGGACGTCTTCGTCGACATAGCTTCATAATGGAGGACGTGAACGTCTCGTTAAGCCCGGAATTTTTAGCGATAGAAATTTACAGCTACCCTCATCTTTTCGTACCATAAAAACACCGCCATTGTATCTCTATTGCGTGAGAACTGATCGGTGTGCTAATTTTTTGTTCCTGCAGTCGGGAGTGACGACGAGTGGGGTTCAATCGAATCGTTTGAACAAACTGCTGTACTGTCAAAATCACAACAGAGCAACAAGACAAAGGAGAAACGTCACGGAAAGACAAGGCTTCCGAGCGATCGAATCGCGACTAACTCGAGTTCGTGGTTTGCAGCTCGGAATCCGCGAATATGATATTCGATCGACTAAAACGCGACTAAAACGCGACGAAAACGCGACATCAACAGCGTTTACATAGCACATTTAAAGCTCGCTTCTTCTCCTGATATAGTATTATCTACTTATACGCATACTCGCAATCTGGATTATCCTCTTAAGATTAGCTCGTTATCGTGACGGGGAATCGATATCCTGAATGCACAATTTGTAGGGGAAATTCCCGAGCATCAACCTCCGTAAAAATTGAGTAAAACTAAAAGAAGAATTATGGAGGCCCGGACCAAGACTCGGTGGGCGTCGGTGCCAGGCCGCGATACCTCAGGGCGGCCCCGTAGGTCACGCGAGGTGCAGGGCCACCCCCGGGGGATGGCAGTCCCGCGATCTGAACACCGTCATCTATCTATCACCAGAAGTTCACCCGGCAGGATCGAACGTTGGACAAAGGAATGCATTAAACTATCCCTTCCTCCTGAAACTTTTCCCTCGTCCAAAACAAGCAGATCTCCAAGTTCCACATACCGAAAAGTTACCATAAACAGTAACTAGCTGCAGGAACCGAGGTGTTATTTTTTTTCAATTGTCACCGTCACTGATTCAATGCTAACGACGCTGACAGCGAGTGACATTTGACATTATGCGTAAATGCTATTGTACACCAAATCTTTGTACTCACCCCATCGGCTTTAAGTCTGATATCTTTTCCTGCCGCGGCAAGAAGTGCTCGAAGAATAGATGTTGCCGTTCCAGTTTGTCTAGACGCCACAAGATGAACGGCGGTCTGTTGTCTGGCCTGTAGACAACAATGGTTGAATGGAAAAGTTTCGCAATTAAATCAAAAAACAAACGAACAAATAAAAAAAAAACAAGTAGCGATTAGAATCCACGTACCCCGCCTGTAGCGTAAGGGTCGACGCCTTTCTTGCTAAGGAGTAGCTTGACGACATCCTCTCGAGAGAACATGGCGGATATGTGAAGGGCATTGTAGTTGTCCTAAAATTATGGAGAAGTAGTTAATAATCAGATGTAAATGTAAATAGGGTACGTAGTCTGAACCCTGATGGGGAATGAATGTAATCTTATCCAACGGTTACCAGACAAGTAATTATCCAAGAGGTATAAGTTTAGTGTCGAACACGTTTAGTTGGCGATTAGGCGCACGCTTCTAGTTCCGTTTCAATCAACTCGAAATATTGTTTTCAAGGTGGATAACAGGTATCGCCTAAGTTTTCACCTAGTTTCTTAACGATGAAACTTCTGCTGGCCATTTGCCTCTTCGTTTACTTCCTATCGATTTTAATTACTCAACCGAATCATGCGCTATATCTTGAGTGTATGAGGTAGACTTGAAAGAATTCTGGTTTCGCGGCTTAATTATTTTTTCGTGACCTCTGTTCTTGGTCATGTTGAATTTTGGTGATTAACCAGAGCCGGTAAAACATTTCAAGATACCGTGATAAGTTGTCGTATGTAAATGCCTTTGCAGCGATTTGCAGTATCTGGTTACGGAAAACAAACAGTGGCAAGTGAAGACGAAGAATCTTGAAATAGAAAATATTTTTTCTTTCACGATCGTAATATTCGCGTAATCGTAGCTGTAAGTCGGAGCTAAGGCTCAGCTAAGGTCATAACTCGCGAAGGCAGCCAACATAAGGCCATAGGCGAATACGGGAGTAAATTGCATTTTACCGCGCCCAGTATTAGCTGAAAGTAGCAACCAGCCCTCATTCCAATCACTGTTTATTAGCATGCAATTTGAAAATTATGTCGGGCACGAGGGAGCGGTGCTTAGAGCTCAGCTAAAGATCGATATAAACAAACGCGTAGGTTATACCGATCCCCTTGAATAACTCTTCAGGGTGTACAGTACTTCGGGCTGCATCATTGTTGTACATCATGACACGCCGATTTTACGTAGCTGGAGCTTAGAACTCCCCAATGAACCACGAAAATCGTGGAAAGCTATCGGAGCAAAATTAACATTCATACGGAACTTGCAAGCTCCCTTCTCTCTCCATGCTCAAGACATCGTCTTCGTAGCAGAGAACGCTGCATTATCGACTTTCCGAGAAGAAAGCAAACAATTGTGATGTATAACGTCTGACACGCACGTATAAGTTATTCGTCACGCGGTTCAAGTCCGAAATCTAACAGAGCTTTATGGCCGTGGTGCTGCATGTGTCCAAGGTGTTCCGAACGCTTAGTTTATGTTCAACCAATAAGAATAAGAAAACCAAACAAAGTTGACCAACGTAAGCAAGCTTATCGAGTATCATTTTCTATGGATAAAAATAATCACAAGGCACTGCAGCGGCACGACCATTCGCGAATGATAATACATTGGGTATTGTTCAAGCACCTCACACGGTAGCCACGGTCAAAAATCGAGCACAGAATTAGCAACCCTTGGCTCGTGTCCGATGAAGATCTGTGCGCCAACCAACCGTGGGCACGCCAAGTTTAGATCGCCGTTTTCAAGGCCTTCAAAGTGAGTAAGTGACTGTACAGAGCGGCTCAAAGGGACCGTGTGATTAAAGGGAATGTATGCAAATGTGCGAAATTATACCGATCGCGATTAATCCCTCGTCTGTGCTCTTTAATTTCCAAAATTTTGGTACCTTTATACGTTCCCTAAATGGAGCGTAAAATTACACGCTATATATCAATCCTTGCATTTCACTGACTATTAGTGAAGCTTTGGCACAAAACGAATATTTCACGCCAGGCTTGTATAGCCGTGAGTCAGAAACACACTTCCGAGGGTATATAGGCCAAAATAGAAAAAACTACTCTGAAAGTGGAAAGCGAGCCTCACGCCAATCGGTAATTCTAGATCCGCATAAAGCACATCCGGGAAAAAAAGATCCCGCGGTAGAAAATCGTGAAGGAATAGTCGAGGCCTTTTTTGTCGTGCTGTAACTCTATCGAAGAAGCAAATCATGTAGTCGTGAAACTCTACTTAAGCTGGTTACTTCAATTTCTGGAAAGTGAAAACTTACAAAATAAAAATCAACTCAAGGCCGTCATTCAAATTGATTGCATTCTTTTGATTTTGCCCGTATTTCGCAGTGCAAAAGTCAATAATAAATAGACGAAGGTACAGACACAGTTCGATGCTGTTAATGAGTTGACTAGAAACCATGTTAGACTTGGGGTTTAGAATAAGGGGTAGTACAAGATTGCGTGAAGTGAGGCCAAGGCCGGGAGGATTAAGTAGGCCGGTCAGTCAGTGGGTCAAAAAAGTGGTGCGATTACGTTCACCGATAAAGAAGCCCACCCCCCGCGATGGGCGTCGATCTCGAACGGCTTGCAAATCTTTTGAGGTCGCATGGCATCGTTTTATAACTTTAGCAGACCTTCACGCCGTGCTGAAATTATTCGCCATTCTTGTAATTGGGGTCCGTTGTTATAAATTCACAACGGACGTGACGCACAAAACGGCCCTGCAGGAATCGCGAGCTTGCGATGTTTGACTTCGTGTAATTAATGCCAACAAAGCTCAGCCACATTTTCTTGAGGGATCTGATTTCCGTGATACTATATTTCTCGAGAAGCCTACTATTCTGAATTCTGCTGATCGTGAGTTGAAAACATCGTGAAAACGATATGAACAAACATTCAAGTTATAAGATGAAACCTGAAAACTCGAAGGAATAGACAGACCGACATCGGCGTTTGAACTCGATTTAACTAAACAAAGTCTCTGATGATACTTACGTTATTTCGACAGCCAACATCGGCGCCAAGGTCTATCATTCTGTCCAGTAATCCTGTTCGATTGTCTTTCACAGCGTACATGAGCGGTGACATGCCGGTCGTCTGAAAGAAAAATTGAAAAGTTCATACTGTGTTCGATATTCACTGATTTTTCCCAATCAGCTAGATTTTCTGACAGTAAAAGAATGTGTAACCCCATGGAAAAAAAAATTCTGTTCGTTGGTGAATGAATTCTGCTCAGTCAATCTATTCCCGATTCGAAGACTAGGTTATTTCGACCGAAACGAATTCTTTTCGACCCTTTCCAAGTCACGGACTTTTGGCACAAGTGGAAAACTTACCGGATCCATGACGCCGGCTAACGGTGTCGGATTTCCTTCTTCGCCAGCACCTTGCGCCGCTTTTTCCAGGGACTTGAGGAGCTGGTCAACCGGGGCCCATTCGCCACGTGCAGCGAGACCCAAAAGTCTTTGGGCCGCTTCCCTGGACGTTGCCCCAGCAGATCCTGGTTTGCTCCCAGGCTGCTGAGGCTCGGCGCTGCTACCCCCATTGCTGCCGGTTGCACTGGCTCCAGCGTCATCTTTGCCACCCGCAGGGCTGTCTTCCTTGCTCGAGGGATTCTTCTTATCGTCTCTGTTGCCCGAAGGCTTTTTATTCGAGCTGCTCATAGCTTATCTCGATCCTCGAGGGGGCAGGATCATGTCACAGGGGTGTTCGATCCGAATAAAAAATTCCAAGGAATCATTTCAATCATTTCCTATCGATCAAATGGATCGCTGCGATCCGGCCGGCTTCGCACCCCCGATTTTCATCGTGACGTATTTTAGAAAAGATTCATGTCATCATTCGGCTAGATTTTAACTCGCCTGAAATGTGCACGCGTTGTTTAATCATCAAGCCACGTAACCAGGGATTAAACCTTGGCAAATAACGCGCCGTCCGTTCACCACGTCGATTCCATGAACACTCAGATCACAGAGAAACGTTACCAAGATTAAATCACTTTTTAAAGGTGTTACAGATCACAAAGCACTATAACGAGGGGAAATCGAGAAGATAATATTTAACCAAGTAACAATTTTATTCCATGTAAAAAAAAAATGGACCGAGCCTGTGTTTCTCACAAGGACGGTTTCCGATGTTCAAAAAGCCCGCATAAATCACTCGTCCAACATCAGGCGAGCACCAGAGCTAGGATACGATGCTAGCGTCGCGGGCGTCCTCGCCTTTCTGAAGACGCTCGCACCAGAAGAGGGTGGCTTTAAGCTCGTCATGGCGCCGATCAGCCAATCGCAGTGCTGCCTCTGGGGTTGTGGGCGACCTATGCATGCAGTAAATTTCATCGTACACGGACACAGTCGGCACCGACACCGAGACGTTGGCACAGGATCGTAAGAAGGCGGTGGGGATAAGGGGCGGCGGGCAGGTTGCCGTCAACACGCGACTTCCGGCGCAGGACTAGGAGACCTGCTCGACACGCCACGCGAAGAACGGCGGCCCTCCATCCTCGTCTGGAGCGCGATTCGCCATGTTTTGCATCTCTGTTCGCGCCGCTATTTTTCACCGATGAGTCAAGTTCAAAAACACCCTGCAGTCCTTTCGCCTTCTCAATTCTCACTTGCGTCTAACCAGCGATCCGCAGGTAACTGAGCTTACTCGACTCGGTCTGCAAGTGCCAGGGAACGGTTTTGCACGAATCACTCTTCGATCTGGTAAAACTAATCTGTGTCAATAAAAAGATTTGTCTTTACCTTGCTCTGTTCTTTCGGCCACCACGGGCTACTGGTCTGATGTCAAAAATGATCAGTCTCATCGAAGCCTTGACTGGTTTCATTCAGACCTTGCGTCAACGTCCATTTGCACAAGAGGAACAGAATCACAGGAGTATATCATATGAATATCATCATGACACATGGCGTGGTTAATTTGGTTCTTCTACATCAAAGTTCTGCTGTGTGTCCGACACTATCAGCGTATCACGTGCCTTTTCTGGCTTTTAACTCAGCTTTTAGTTCGGCTTTTATTCGAATGGCTGCGTTGCGGGTCATGACTTAGTGTCGGATGTCTGATAGCGGTCTCACAGCAGAACCGCATTGCGGCTAACTAGACATTGTCCACTTTGAACTGTAAATGTATGTATAATAGGTATAAAATATACTGACAGCGTTTTGGACGTGGATGTCCTTATACATATTTTCTGCTTGACGTTCACAAATGGAACGTATCACTTTGATTCACGGTTTTGGCCCATTTACCTCTTATTGCTGAGCGAATGAGAGTCAAAACGAAGGGGCGCGACTCGCTGATTATTTAACGTGGTTTACATAGTGCACGATGTAACAGTTTGGCATCATGTTGTAAGGGAAGACGAAATTGTAGAAGTAGAGTGGAACTGACATAAGTAGTAGCAGAAGTAGTATTTACTTGTTCAAGCTCGGGTTTGAGCTGTAAAAAAGGGTTACAGTATTGTACACAGTATTGTGCGATAGGTACTTACCATAGCTTAGCGTCTCATCCCGTGCTTTATAATCGGTAATATTTCCAGTTCCAATTCGCACGAAACGCTTCACATAATATTCAGAATTTATACACTGTTTTATTATGAGCGATTAACATAAATGCATTTCGGTGAACTTTATAATGTTACGTTCCGTGTCAAGAGTTTCTATACCCATCAACTTTTACATATTATTGTCTTCGATAAGTTTTATATTACTGTGATATATGTAGTGAGCTTCTTCGCTGTCGATGTATTAAGGTCATACAGGTAGTTCAAGAAGGTATGGATTGGTTTTTTTTTTTTTGGAGTCTGCATCAGTCATGAATCACGCTCTCTCTTCGTTATACGCTGGGCAGTTACTGAGCATATGGTACAAATCGTCACGTCTAACAATACACCAGCTATAATATTTCGAGATATGTATACTATATTTTTTGTCTGTAGTCATGATTCTAGTGCTATAATTATTCAATAATCGAGTCGACGCTGTTACTCTAAGAGTGCTGAGAGGGATTTTTAGGGTTAAATATATATATTAGACGATATTGGACTTTTGAAAGAATTCAGTAACGCGTATTGCTTTGCTTGCAATATAGTAACTGGGAGGGACGCCCAAGTTTCCGTTTTCCCGATAAGCTCGAAATAGTACTTTGTATGGCATGCCTGTAAAGTAGATGTTTTTATGGCAAAGATAATGATTTCAGTACTGAAATCTTTATTTGAGCCTAAAACACTTTACGGGTGCACCACATACAATATTTTTTCCGGCACAGCGTGAAAAGTCACTGTGACGCCAATTGAGATCCAGAAACAGAAATCAGAGCAGACGATGTCGGTCGACGTCAGCTTTCGGCGAAAATGGAACCTCTTACATATCGAATCCGGGCTCCTATCCGTTGCTCGAGAAAACATTGGGCCAGCTGCTCGACGTGGCAGCAGAGAGATTTCCTAACAGAGAAAGCGTTGTATCCGTCCATCAAAACATGCGGATGACATTTTCGGAGGCTCGAAAAAGAGCCGATAAATTTGCCGCAGGGTTGAAAAAGCTGGGCTTGAAGAGGGGCGACAGAGTTGGAATTTGGAGCCCCAATTCCATCGAGTGGAGCGTGGTTTTCTTGGCCATTGTCAGGACTGGATTCAAGGTGGTCGGAATGAACCCTGCGGATCAGCTGAACGAGCTGATATACGGCATCAACAAAGTCGGGACCAGGGCTGTCGTTGCAGCGGATAGTTTCAAGACTCAAAGTCAGTGTCCAACTCTGGAACACATCGTTATAGCCAGTAAAAAGCACGTGAGGTATATACCGGATTATTTCCGTGATCCGTTCCACAGCGACTCCTAATTGCAGGCAAATCAAGGTACAAGTCTCGTTGGCTGAAAGCAACAAGAAACCTTATGTCAAAAACTTCGTATGTCCTCGGTAATCACTTCGGATATACAATGTTGTTCACCGAAATTCTGAGATGGCGTTCTTTTGAAACAGAATCTGACTGTTAGAGTGGATGTGTACGCTGATTTGCCTATAATTCGGAGTCTTTATGGAGCGCATCACGGAAATAACCCATTTACGATGTTTCGTACCTGCATCTGTTTTCCACTATACATATATAAGGTACATTCTACGTTCAGTACCCAATTAGCTTACCTTGAGAGAGAGAAAATTGCCGATTAGACAACGTTTCACTGCGGGAATGAAAATTTTTACGAAATTAGATATAAAGTCTTTATTTTTCGCTTCTGTTTATAAAGTCTTAAGCTGTTCACCGATCTGATGTAACATTGTACGATAGTGCATTACGTCAATTAAAGCTCAGTCACGCTTATCGCGACGCGATTTGACCGTGTGTTATACGGATTTCATCACATTATATCTAAAGTTGACGTGAATCTCCGTCTCAAACTTAGTAGTATAAGGCCGTTGTCGATAGTAGGTACACTTTTCAAATAACCGGGTGCGATAAATCGAGAGACAGATTTTTAGCTAACGCATTTTAATGTATCTAAAATAGGTTAAACACAAGCGTTGTGACTGGAGGAGCTTATTATTGAGATTCAGTAAAATATGTTTGAACTTGTTGAGTGTATGTATAAGAGACGTTACACATCGCCAGAATTCATGGCCACGGAGAAAACCGTTTTTTTTTCCTACGCGTAGCGTAGGAAGTGGTATAGAATTTAAATTCGTGATTAACTTGATTATCTAATTCTTTTATAGCCCTTTCGCTTTCAGCTTACAGCTGCGTTGTTCGGCAGCACCAAGATTGGATCGATATTTATTCAAGGTTAATATCAAATAGGATCCAGTTAACTTCACAGCAGGTTTCGCCTTGATGAGGATCAATGAAAATTCCCAGCCAAAGAGATGGCTGCACGAAAATGCAATAAACTTAAATTAGCGGAAAAGCAGAGTCAATTTTTGCGAAGCAATTTTATTTCATTTTGACAAACAAGCAGTTGATGTAGACTGACTTCATGCACGTGTGTTACACAGGCTTGAAGTAAGCCTTGGGAAACTTCCGGTT
This sequence comes from Neodiprion lecontei, assembly GCF_021901455.1. NCBI lineage: Eukaryota > Metazoa > Arthropoda > Insecta > Hymenoptera > Diprionidae > Neodiprion > Neodiprion lecontei. The sequence goes on from NC_060262.1 coordinate 38,043,432, forward strand.
GGCGTTTGCCTGCTTCACGGTTCGATGAGCCTTTTTGCAATAAACGGTGTTTCTAATATCCGGCAATATTTCACTAGTTCATATACTTCTCAGGGATTCTCCCTCTAATTTTTATTCCTTATTGGTGCGTAACTAAATGACGTCGTTACAGACATTGGCCTGATTTCTATTTTATCATGCTGCAGGAGCTTTTGCCCAACCCTGATAATCAGTAGATTGAGTCAATCAACTAATATCTAGCGAAAAATGTTGAACTAAACTGACTCGGCGAGCCACGTAGTAAAAGTAAAACCAAAGCCGAGCATAATTTATTACTCACGTCATACATATCGCAGGAAGGGTTCATTTTTTATGCGGGAAAATTTGGGGGTGCATAACTTTATGGCTCAGTGATTCCCAACCTGTATCCCCTGCACAAATCAACGTCAGTCTTTGAGAAAAGGATATCAAGGTCGTGATGCAAATAAAAATTTCCGGCCCGATTCAATTTCCGTGAGGATTAATCAGGCGTGAAAGAAACTTTGCGGTGCGCAGGAAAATGTCTCGGAATTTCTTTCCCTCACCGCTTTTTGCAGCTGTTTAACTCGCTGGGGAAGCACTGTTTCAGAGAAATCGATTGGTATCACGATGAGGGGTTGGAATTTAATATTCAGCCTAGTACAATTGTAAAACGCGTGACTGAATCCGGGCAGTCATGATAGTTTGTATTTTCTGCTCTCATTGCGACGCCATGAACCACGCATAGTTTAATTAATCTAATGGACAAACGGGGCGGCCGAACTTTATCAAGCTCTGTAATCATCGCGGAAGGGTAAATATGCTTCCAAGAATGAAAGTTTGAACAATTATTCGTTCAAATTATACACGCAGATTACATATAGATGTGAAGAATAACACTCGGGATTAACTTTCGTGAGTGGATTTTAATTAATTTTTCCTAAAAAATGTCATCCATCACAGTGGCACCAGGAGATTCGTCGACGTCGAGTCCCTGGCCAGCAGCATTGAAGTGGAAGCCATCGGTGCTGAACAGGGTGAAATCTCTCCCGGGAGCGGCATGGTTATTCAATTCACTTCCGGTACCACTGGACGACCGAAAGCTCCCGAGGTGGCCCACAGATCATACGTAAACAATTCCAGGCAGGTGAGATTGGGGGGTGCTTCATTGGGAGAGGATAATTTTTAGACGCGTTTCGAGGTATTAGCGATATGCTTACTCACCTGGTGACTCGTAACTTTAACTTTCATTGTATACGTTTTTTGCTGAACAACTACGTCGTATAGAAACGGCGGCAGCGAAAGAATGAATGGAAATTGCGGTGACGCGTCAAGTTAGGTTTGGCAACTTTTTTGACCTTCTACAAAGTCAGTCGCGACGGTACATCCTGGCAAATTCTGTACCTCGGTTATGATTTTTCAGCATGCATTCGAACGATTTGTAATGCAGTCCGCACATTATAACCAACTCGCAGGCATGGCTGAAAAACTTAAACAAAGAAATAGGTAGGAATCAGATAAACGTAAATTCTTTTTTCTCACAAGAATTATCGCGGCACAACCAGTTGCAAAAGTACATCTGCACACGGAAGGCGAAAACTTATTCGCTTCGTGCTTTGATCACAACAGACTGTGTATGCTTCAGTCACGAGCGTAATCTTTCAAGTTTTCTCAGGACTCGGAATTATCACGGTAATTAGCATTGTTCGCTGATAACGATGGTTCTCACCAAGCTTCATTATCGACGTAGAGGCCTATACATACATGACGTGGCCTATTTTGAAAAGTCCTTGACATAGTTCTAGTGAACGTCAGCAATGTTTCTTTTTTTCAGAATGTTCAAACGGTGTTTTATAATTCTGATTGACGGCTCATCGATATTATACCTTGTACTGATTGACCTGGTACACGATTTACATTGTCACTTCACATAACTGCAAATTACCCGTTAATTTCGCCATTTTAATCTCTTAATGAAAGATGACAGGTGTCAATTTCAAATCAAAACCGGTTTTCAAATTTGAAGAATAAACCCAATCACGGTATAAACGTAAATTTCTCGACTTATTTCCTTGGCAGGCTGTTCAGAGGCGTATGCTGAGTGACATGCACCATTAGATCTGTCTAGACGTTCCGTATTTCCATGCGTTTGGTCTGAACATGGGACGAGCGACGAGTCGGCAATGTGGAACGACGGTCATGCGTGCTGGATCATTCTGCAATTCTTAGGAATCGGTGAATGCCATTGCCAGAGAGAAATGTACAGTGATATACGGAACTCCTACGATGTGGGTAAGGCGAAAGTAGGAGATTAATTCGGTGCGTAGGGAACGGCAACACATTAACCCGATTGTTTCAGGTGGATTTGGTGAACACGCAGCAAGAGCTGAAGGCTCCGATTGGCGAGATTTCGATCGGTCTGACCGGCGGCTCTCCAGCATCGCCAGACCTCTTCAGGAGAGCTAGAGAAACTTTCGGGTTTGACTTCATGAAGGTAGGTAAGAGACTTACACATTAGTGTCGCCTCGCCGTTTCGCTGCTCGATCTGGTTTCACGTGGACATAATATGCTTCCGAACGTGAACGAATCCCATTCATGGGAGCTCGGATCAATTCTGTTTCTTCTCGAACTCCAAGCCTCGCGAGCTGAAGGAGTTAAAAGGTCGATCTGTAAAAAGGTCCCGATTCTAATTACCTGACCCGAACGATCAAAGCATCGGGCCCTTATCTCGCCAGCAGCGTGGCACTTACCTCGGAGGTGCACGTGGCCTTACGGCGTCCACTTTGAAGTGGTTATGTGGCAAAAGTAACGCCGGTTAGAGTCGGCAATGAGGAAAGGGGTCGACGTGTGGTAGGGCGAGGCCAATGACTCGGTCATTCATTCCTATCTGTGCGAAGATCTTTCGCGGGAAGCGGGATGCATCGGAGTCGAACAACCCGCGGCTGCCTGGTAAGCAAGAGCATCGCATTCGCGTGTGTGTAGAGGCTGCGTAACAGTCCTCCCACACATGGAGCGTCGATGCGGCGAGACCTGTGGGCGATCGATAAATTGATTCTTGAATGCAAATTTTTACCCAAGGTGATTGGTTCCTTACATGTAAACCGTGTTCGCACATCTGCCCAGCACGTGAGGCGAATGAAGTTGTATAACGATACCGGAAACAGGAGCAGAACTGATCGGAGATGATCGAGTAATTTTCCACGCCCCCACACTGCCCACATACGTTCCAGTCTGAAAAAGCGACTTTCGATTGCTGGGTTAGCTGTAGGCTTGCTGAAGAATTTAAGACTCGGCAAAAATTGCGTCACTTAAGTATTCGCTCAATGGGAACCTTGTCTTACGCCAACCAAATGGAAACATTTAAATTTCCGGGTCTCTTATCCACGTTACGATGCGAGACTCGCTCTTGATTCTTGATCGTTCTCCGCGGGTTAAAAGACTGAAATTCAAAGGAAGCAAGTGAGGCGGGGAAATTACTTGGTTACTTTGCAACTATGGCAAACTGATGATTCTCGGATACCGTAAATGTGAAGGACGACTTTGCGGACCACTTCTGACCTTGTTAATAAGGTGCGTGCACGCAGTTATCGCTCGATGCATGGCCAATTAGGAATGAAAGTTCCAGTCGAATCATTCGTTCGAGACTGAGTTCAAGAGCCATTTAGTGGCCTGCATCATGACACTGACCATGTAGGTTAAAATTAGTTAATTGACTCGGAGGTGTGCGAAAGGCGCAGAAGACTGATGATATGAAAAGAGTGAAGATGTAGAAATTGGTCGAGAAGTTGCAGCGACCATCAGACGAGCCTCACAGCCTTGAGATGCTATTTTGGACTTGCTTTCACATCGGTTTGCATTGACTCAAATTGCCGAAGCGCCAGTCTTAAAACGCGGCAATGAAAACATCTGTTGCGTAATCAGCAACCCACAGGCTGGGCACGTGCCGCGGAACTACTTCATCTGTAAATCGCCACACCAATTTTAGCGATTCGAAAAATAACATTAACATGGATTTAGATCCCTCTAACCATCGGACTGACGACTTTTCTTCTTCTAATTACAGTTGATATACGGATTGTCCGGGACCACGTTCATGAGCTTGCAGACACTGCTAAACATGCCCGGAGAAATTGTCGAAAAGAACGTTGGACACTTATCGAATCACACCGAAGTCCAGGTGAGTAAATTTCTCTTCAAAATGAAACAAACCTCTTTGTAGATTTGAGAATTTGACCAGTTAACAACTGCTCAAACACAAATTTCAACTTGAGCTTGCTAAGCAGCAAGATGGTGACCAATTTCATGTAGGTACCATAGTCGTAGTCACTGCCCACGAGTAAAGATCGCTATCTTTTTGATTTTTAATTCATTAATCTGTGTGGACATATGTTACAATCGTCTGAATTTTGATGGTGATAGCATAGACCACGTTAATTGATCATTCTCAAAACTTGAATTGAAAATTAGAAAGAAAAGGGGAAAGCAGAAACGACCGAATAACGGTTGGAATGCGCAAAATTGGAAAATCGATCTTGGTTAAAATAGTTTGCTAGTACTGATTAGGGGCGGTTTTGATGCATGGGGATTTGGAAAGCCTTTGCGTGGTGCTACAGAGTGATATTTTATTTATGACACGAAGCCGGTGCAAGATCTACGCTTCTTCGGTAAAGCCACATAAGAGAAAGCCAATAGCATGCTCGCATCTACCAATCAAACAATGTACCAAACTGATGACACATATTTTATGCCAAAACGTATTGCTTTGTACGTACCAGCTGCCGCGGCACACTCGTGACATTCTACAGTTTTTATTGATTTTTGGCCTGTGTCAGTCATCGATGTTTTGATTATTTTGATTATTGAGTGAATATTATTGAAATATACATTGTTTGTCGAAAAGAAGATGTCTGTAATAGTTATTTCCACTTTAGAAAAATAGTCAGTAGTGACTTTCCTAACTTCCACATACCGACTTACAATCGAGCCAGCGCCTACTTTCTCGGAATGTTCTTGGGTTACGACGTAGCGACCAAGAAGAGGCAACTTACGAAGGTATTTCAGGCAAAGTTTTCGCATTACAAGCAATTCCAATCCTATTTCGATGGACAACTGATCGTTTAATATCGACACATTTTCGGATTTTCAGGTAAACGTATGAATCAACTGGGTTGCAACCTCCGTTCTTCTCCTATTTTGTATGTGTGCTACTCATTTCAATTACAAAAATGCTTTTGCGTACAACCGTGTATTGGAAGTTGTACTCGCACTTACGTTACGTCCGTGTTGGTCGATTGCCATTGCTTGGATCATTTATGCATGTACTCACGGATATGGAGGCAAGTATCCGTTTGATTTTTGTGAATGGAAAGCTGCGCTGAATTACAAAACACTGTAACGTACCTAACTTGAAGGATCCTGATGCAGATGAATGGAACTCTAGTCAGATAATACGGTACATTGGTGAGACGTAAGATTTTATCAACGATATTTCAGGTCCCGTTGACAGCTTTTTGGCCTTGTCGTTCTTTCGGCCGCTCGGTCGGTTGTCATATTCCACTTATTTGGTGCATTTCTTCGTCCAACCTGTAAGGAATTCGGCCGCACGGACTCCTGTGGTGTTTTCGAATTCTTTGATTCTAAGTTTTTTTTCTACATCTTTTGTTCTTCGAACTGCTCATATTAAATTCAATCCATCTCTTTGCAGAGTTATGAGTATTTGATTAATTTGGCGCTTTCAATCGTCACGGCTTTTGTTTTCACCTTATTCTTCGAATCACCATTCGTTGTGTTGGAAAAAATTTTCTTCAATCCCAAATCAGAGGCTAACCAAGTCACCCTGGTACGAGGCACGACCAACGGGCTGCGGGTCAAGCAGGCGGGAATTCGAAATGGATCGGCGAAGGAGGACTGATGTTGCGTTCGTCTGTCAACCTTTATATTTTCGAAATTATAATTTCGAGAATTGCTAGTATTGTACAATACTTCTACACACACTACTTGGACTATATCATAATTATCTGTGTCGTATTGTACTTGAATACGCTTACATGTAAAGATTTCTTATACGATTATCGGCAGCAAGGTTCGGTAGCACGCTTGTAGTTGGGCGTCTAAGGCACAGACAGTACGCACTGCTTCTATATCGCTTGGAAAGTTACATCAAGTTTTAGTCATGCTTTCTTTGTAAATTAACAGCCATGAAAAGAAGAGGGGGAGCATAACATACCACGTATGCTAGAGCACCAAAATGGCGGTGGAACATTGCAATTATAAAAAAGTATCACGCCTGAGGTGGACATGGTGGTAGTGGAGGAGTGTGTAAGGCCATAGACTATACGTAATTTTAATGAGTACCAATGAGTACAGGAAAAGGAATTGTACTTACAGCACTGGTGGCTCCACCTATTGTAAAATGATCAATAATCAATACTTTCCGGTTGACGGTCACAAATGAAACCTACCACTTAGATTCAAGGTTTTGGCCCATTTACCACTTGGTTTACAAGGTGCATGATCTAACAGTTTGTCATTGTATTGTAATGGAAGAGTTCACGGCTGCCTCCCATATTCCACGCTCGAAGTTGCCAAGCTAATTCGCAAGTTTGTTCAGACTGAAGTTGTAACTCTGTTACACAAATCGTGTAATGTCAATAAAATAATAAAAATTGAAGAAGCAGAGCCGAATAAAAACGAGTAATATGTTTTGAATGTCCGGTAGTTTCCCTGGCATGCAAGGATTTTCTCCAGTATCTTATCATTCATTTTTATTTTTAATACGTTTGAGGAACACCGTATAAATAACAATTGGCCAATATATTCTCGACGTGAAACGTGAGTTGGTATAAAAAAGTATCACGTTGTAATTGAAGATTACTAACGTCGAATCCGATTTGTAAGAAAAAATTTTACCAAGAACCGGCTTACGTTTCAACATCGAAAATATCTGCCAACTGCCAAGTAACAAGAAAATATCGTCTACTTAGTTCTCCTTCGACATAAATATACATCAAGCATCAGGATAGCAGGAATCGTAGGAAGTAGGCGAACCAACATTCTTGGTACGGGTATCAGTGTTATCTAACGGCCAGAGTTTATCGCTCGACATTGGTTGCACCTCCACAAAGTTTTTTACTGCCCAGCTCGTTTGATAAGTCCTAGAGACGATACGATACACTCGTCAGTCCAAATAGGGATTTCTGACGCCTCCCCTTCCCTACTTTTATTTCGCATTTTCATGCATCGATGTTGTCATTCTTATTTCTATAGACGAACAGTGCAATACTAGACGGTACGCGATAAGTTTTGATACACCAGGTTGCTTCAACCGTGCAGTTGTCGTATCAGTTTTTGTTCATTTACTGTGAGACTCGACATAGTTATGATACGATTAAGAGCCAGTATTCCAAAGGCATTTGGTAACACAAGGTTTGACTCCAGGTCAGGCTTCATCTCCGCAGTTTTTTTTGGTAAGCTTAACAAGCCTCTCCGACTTGTATTGTTGGATAAGGCGATCGTGCTATCTATTATAAGCCAAGGTGATGGATCGCCGTCTCGGATTATCAGTTATTTTCATTCCTTTTCAAACGTAGCAGACGCGTGGAAGAAATCACCGAGCAGACGATGTCGATCGACGTCAGCTTCCGGCGAAAATGGAACCTCTTACATATCGAATCCGGGCTCTTATCCGTTGCTCGAGAAAACAGTGGGCCAGCTGCTCGACGTGGCAGCAGAGAGATTTCCTAACAGAGAAAGCGTTGTATCGGTCCATCAAAACATGCGGATGACATTTTCGGAGGCTCGAAAAAGGGCCGACAAATTTGCCGCAGGGTTGAAAAAGCTGGGCTTGAAGAGGGGCGACAGAGTTGGAGTTTGGAGCCCCAATTCCATCGAGTGGAGCGTGGCTTTCTTGGCCATTGCCAGGGCTGGATTCAAGGTGGTCGGAATGAACCCTGCGGATCAGCTGAACGAGCTGATATACGGCATCAACAAAGTCGGGACCAGGGCTGTCGTTGCAGCGGATAGTTTCAAGACTCAGAATTATCCGGAAATGCTACTCAGGGCGAAGAGTCAATGTCCAAGTCTGGAACACATCGTTATAGTCGGTGATAAGCACGTCAGGTAGGTATATATTCACGATGCTTCGTACCTACATGTGGTTTCCACTATGCATAAGGTCTGTTCGACGATTAACGTCCAATTAGCTTATCTCGAGAGTGATAAAATTGCCGTTCGAATAACATTTTGCTGCAGGAATGGAAATATTTACGAGTTTGAGTATAACGTCTTTATTTGTCGTTTCTGTTTATCAAAATTTTCGGCTGTTCACTGATCTTATGTAACATTGTGTGATAATAAAAGATGTCATCGAAGCCCAGTCGCGCTTATCGCGAAGCGATTTGGCCGTGTGTTATACAGATTTCATCACATTATATCCAAAGTTGACATGAATCTCCATCTTAAACTTAGAAGTATTAGGCCGTTGTCGATCTAGCATGTAAACTTTTCAAATAACCTGGCGTGTGCGATGTGTTGAAAGATAGATTCTTAACTGACGCATTTTAATGTGTGTAAAACAGGTTAAACACTAAGCGTTGCGACTTGAGGAGTTTATAATTACGATTCAGCAGAATATGTTTGAATTTGATGAGTATATGTACAATACGCGTTATACTCGAAGGCAGAATTCATAGCGACGAAATTTGTTTTTTTTTTTTCTCGTCTACGCGTAGTTCAGAAAATCGCATGCAATTTAGATTCGTAGCAGCTTCATTATCTCATTCTTTTATAGCCTTTCGGCTTTTAGCTTACAATTGCGGTCTTCAGCGGCACCAGGTTTGGATCGATATTTATTTAAGGTAAATATCAAATGGGATCCAGTCCACTTCACAGTATATTTGGCGTTGACTAGAATTAATGAAAATTCCCTGCCAAAGAGACGGCTACACGAAAATGCGTTAAATTTAAATTATCGGAAAAACAGCGTCTATTTTTATAAAGTAATTTTTACTCGTATCGACAAATAAGCAGTTGATGTATACCGACTTAATACCCATATATTAGAGAGGTCAAAGGTAGGCGTTGAGCAACATCCGGTTGGCGTTCACCTGCTTTGCGCTTAGATAAGCTTTTTTGCAATAAACGGTGTTTCTAATATCGGACAATTTTTCAGTACTTCGCGTACTTGTCAGGGATTCTCCCCTAAATTCTTGTTCCTTATCCGTGCGTATTTAAATGATATCGTTACAGACATCGGCCTAATTTCTATTTTATCAAACATCAGGAGCCTTAGCCCAACCCTAATCAGTGGATTGAGTCAATCAACTAATATCTCGCGAAAAATGTTGAAGGAAACTGAATCGGTGAACCATGTAGTAACAGTAGAACCAAAACCGAGAATAAATGATGACTTACGTCAAACGTATGGGAGGGACGGTTTATCTTTTATGAAAAAGAAATTAGAGGTGCATAACTTTACGGTCCAGTAATTTCCATCCCGTATTCCCTGCGCGAATGAACGTCAGTCTTTGTAAAGAACATCAATGTCATGATGCAAATAAAGTTTTTCGGTTCGATTCAATTCCCGTAACGATTGAGCAGGCGTGAAAGAAACATTGCGATGCATAGGAAAATGTATTGTAATTTCTTTCCCCTACTGCTCGTCGCAGCTGTTTAATTGTAAATTAGTTTGGTAGACACTGTTTCAAAGAAATCGATTCGTATCGAGATGAGAGGTTGGATTTTAATATTCAGCCTAGTTACCTCGTGAAATGCGTGTCTGAATTCAGGCAGTCGTGATTGAGTTTTTTTTTCTCTGCTTTCAGTACGTCATTAACCGCGCATAGTTTAATTAATCTAATGGACAAACGGGACGGCCGAAGTTTATCAAGCTCTGTGATCACTGCGGAAGAGTAAATATACTTCAAAGAAAAAAAAGTACGAAAAATTATTCGTTCAAATTATACTCGCAGATTGCATATAGATGTAAAAAATAACACTCGACACTAACGTTCGTGAGTGGATTTTAATTAATTTTTCCTAAAAAATTTCATCCATCACAGTGGTACCAGGAGATTCGTCGACGTCGAGTCCCTGGCCAGCAGCATTGAAGTGGAAGCCATCGGTGCTGAACAGGGTGAAATCTCTCCCGGGAGCGGCATGGTTATTCAATTCACTTCCGGTACCACTGGACGACCGAAAGCTCCCGAGGTGGCCCACAGATCATACGTAAACAATTCCAGGCAGGTGAGATTGGGGGGTGCTTCATTGGGAGAGGATAATTTTTAGACGCGTTTCGAGGCATTAGCGATATGCTTACTCACCTGGTATCTCGTAACTTTGACTTTCATTGTGTCCTTTTTCACCGAACCACTGCATCGTATAGAACTGACGGCAAAGAAAAAACGAATGAAAATTGCGATGACGCGTCAAGCCACGTTTGGCGACCGTTTCGACCTTTTACAAAATCAGTCGTGACGGTACATCGAGGCAAATTCTGCACTGCTGTCATGCATTTAAACGGTCTAACATGCAGATCCGCACATTATAGCTATCGTGCAGGCAGGGTTAAAAAAATTAAACAAAGAAATAAGGACGGATCAGACAAGAGTCCATTTTTTCTTCACACAACAATTATCGCAGTAGAACCAGTTGCAAAAGTAGATCTGCACACGGAAGGTGAAAACTTGGTCGTTTCGTGCTTTTATCGCAACAGCCTGCGCATGCTGAACTCGTAAGAGTAACTTCTCAATGTTTTTCAGAACTCGGAATTATCACGGTAATTATCATTGTGCGCTGATAACGATGGTATCGTTCACCTTTATAATTAACGTAGAGATCTACATACATGACGTAGCGCATTTTCAACAGCTCGTGATACATTTCTAGTGGACATCGGCAGTGTTTTATTTTTCCGCCAAAATGTGAAAACGATGTTTTGTACCGTCGCCGCGTTGATTGACAGGTCATGGATATTATACCTAGTACTGATTTACATTATTTACATTTTCGTTTCGTACAACTGCAAATTGAGCGATAATTTCGTTGGCCATGTGAATCTCTGATGGAAAGATCACAGGTCCCAAATTCAAGTCAAAACCGGTTTCCAGGTATGAAGAATAAACCTAATCACGGTATCATCGTAAACTTCTCGTTTTATTTCTTGCGTAGGCTGTTGAGAGGTTTAGGCTCAATGACAGGCACCATAAGATCTGTCTGAACGTTCCGTATTTCCATGCGTTTGCTCTGAACATGGGACAAGTGACGAGTCTACAATGTGGAGCGACGGTCATCCTTGCTGGACAATCCTTCAACTCTAAGGAATCGGTGAATGCCATTGTCAGAGAGAAATGTACAGTGATATACGGAACTCCTACGATGTGGGTAAGGCGAAAGTAGGAGATTAATTCGGTGCGTAGGGAACGGCAACACATTAACCCGATTGTTTCAGGTGGATTTAGTGAGCACGCAGCAAGAGCTGAAGGCTCCGATTGGCGAGATTTCGATCGGTCTGACCGGCGGCTCTCCAGCATCGCCGGACCTCTTCAGGAGAGCTAGAGAAACTTTCGGGTTTGACTTCATGAAGGTAGGTAAGAGACTTACACATTAGTGTCGCCTCGCCGTTTCGCTGCTCGATCTGGTTTCACGCGGACATAATATGCTTCCGAACGTGAACGAATCCCATTCATGGGAGCTCGGATCAATTCTGTTTCTTCTCGAACTCCAAGCCTCGCGAGCTGACGGAGTTAAAAGCTCGATCTGTAAAAAGATCCCGATTCTAATTACCTGATCCGAACGATCAAAGCATCGGGCCCTTATCTCGTCAGGAGCGTGGCCCTTACCTCGGAGGTGCACGTGGCCTTACGGCGTCCACTTTGAAGTGGTTATGTGGCAAAAGTAACGCCGGTTAGAGTCGGCAATGAGGAAAGGGGTCGACGTGTGGTAGGGCGAGGCCAATGACTCGGTCATTCATTCCTATCTATGCGAAGATCTTTCGCGGGAAGCGGGATGCATCGGAGTCGAACAACCCGCGGCTGCCGGGTAAGCAAGAGCATCGCATTCGCGTGTGTGTAGAGGCTGCGTAACAGTCCTCCCACACATGGAGCGTCGATGCGGCGAGACCCGTGGGCGCTCGATAAATTGATTCATGAATGCAAATTTTTACCCGAGGTGATTGGTTCTTTGCAGGTCAACGGTGTTTGCACATCTACCTAGCAGGTGAGATGGTTAAAGTCAGGATACCGGAAGCATGATCAGAACTGTTCAAAAATGATCAAATAAATATTTATTCCCCAGTCTGGGAAACTGACTTCCGTTTGCTGGGTTAACTGCAGATTTACTGAAATATTATCAGACTTGGCAAAAATTTCGTCACTTAAGTATTCACTCAATGGGAACTTTGTCTGACACCAACCAAACGGAAACATTTAAATTACCGGGTCTCTTCTGCACGTTAAGCTGCGATACTCTCTCTTGGTTCTTGTTCGTTCTCCGCGAGTTGAAAGATTGAAATTCAAAGGAAGCCATTGAACCGGGGAAATCATTTGGTTACTTCGGAACCATCGGAAACTGATGATTCTCCGATACCGCGAATGTGAAGGACGACTTCGCGGACCACTTCCGGCTTTGCTAATAAAGTGTATGCACGTAGTATCGCTCGATGTATGGCCAATTACGAATGAAAGTAATAGTCGACGAATTCGTTCGAGAGTGAATTCAAGGGCCAGTTAGTGGTCTGCGGCATGACATTGACCATTTAGGTTAAAATTAGTTCAATCGACTCCGAGGTCTGCCAAACGCGCAGGAGACTGATAATATGAAAATAGTGAAGATGTAGGAATTGGTAGCGAAGCTGCGGCGACCGCCTAACGAGCCTGGCAGCCTTGAGATGCTATTTTGGACTTGCTTTTACATCGGTTTGCATTGACTCAAATTGCCGAAGCGCCAGTCTTTTTAAAACGCGGCAATGAAAACATTTGTTGCGTAATAAGCAGCCCGCAGGCTGAGCACGTGCCGCGGAACTTCTTCATCTGTAAATCGCCACACCAATTTTAACGATTCGAAAAATAACATTAACACGGATTTAGATCCGTCTAACCGTCGGACTGACGACTTTTCTTCTTCTCTCTAATTACAGTCGATATACGGATTGTCCGAGACCACTTGCATGAACTTCCAGACGCTGCTGAACACGCCCAGAGAAATTGCCGAAACGACCGTTGGATACTTATCGGATCATACCGAAGTCCAGGTGAATATACTGCGCTTCGAATAGAAAAAAAGGAACCTATAGATTTGAGTGTTTGACAACTGCTCAAACACACATTTGAACTTGAGCTCGCTAAACAGCAGGACGGTGACGAATTTCGTGTAATCATAGTCATTGACCGTGAGTAAAGATCGCTATCTTTTTGGCTTTTCATTCATAACTCCGTGTGGACGTACGTTGAATCATCTGAATTTGCATGCTGACAGCATAGACCGCGTTAATTTATCATTCTCAAAACTCGAATTGAAAATTAGAAAGAAAAGGGAAAAGCAGAAACGACAGAATAATGATAGGAATGTGCGAAATTGGAAAATCGATCTTGGTTCAAATAGTTTGCTGGCGAATAACCGGTCTTGCAGTGTTTACGTCATGCACACGTGACCACATGTACCTTGCACCGCAGGTGGTCGACGAGAATGGAGTTCCCGTTCCTTTCGGAACACCCGGAGAACTCTGGACTCGCGGCTATCATACGATGATCGGTTACTGGGGAGACGAGGAGAACACCAGGAAGACCAAGACCGATGACGGCTGGCTGAAAACGGGGGATCAGTTTGTTCTGCGGCCGGATGGCTACGGTCGGATCATCGGCAGGCTCAAGGACATGCTGATCAGGGGCGGTGAAAACATATTTCCGAAGGTGCGTAGCCAGCGTCTGCAGAGTTTTGATGCATGTGGGTTTGGAAAGCCTTTGCGTGGTGCTACAGAGTGATATTTTATTTATGTCGCGAAGCACCCATAATCGATGAACCCGAACGATACCGATACAGTGTGAGCACCGGCAACGCTCGATCGCTGTTTCGAATGCGAACCGCGCCCGATTTGTCGCGCTTCACCAAAGTTCATTTCCGGATTACGAATTGGGAAACAGTTTCGCTTAAGCAATGCTCCAGCGTTGTTCCGTAATTTGTTGACAGACTTTTCCCGATTCGTGCACGATTCTTCGCTGGGATTGAAGATTAAACTCTTGCAGGAGATTGAAGAGTTCCTCGAGACCCATCCGGCAGTCTTGGAGGCCCATGTCTTCGGAGTTCATGACGACCGTCTTGGCGAGGATATCTGCGCCTGCGTTCGCATGAAGCCGGGTGTTGTCGGCCTGACGCCTCAGGACATCAAGGAATACGGAAGGGGGAGAATAGCGCACTTCAAAATTCCGAGATACGTCCATTTGACCGAGGAATTCCCGAAAACGACCAGCGGAAAAATCAAGAAGCACGTCCTCAGAGAGACCCTGGAAGCAGATGGCATCGTGCCGAAAAAGCCAGATGTCAGCTAAGGGCAAACTTGTCGGCACTCGAAGATCTACTTGTTTTTTTACACACAATTTCTGCTGATTTTCCCGCTACACATATTGTCGCAAGTTTCCATTCCATCGGTATATTTACCTACATGAAACATAATGTACTTGTAAAGTTAAGGATTTTTCTACACTGAGAAAAATTTCATTTGCTGTAGTAACTAGAAAAATTCGGTAAAACAGGTATGGTTAAAAAAACTGTTTGAATATTGTTGGAATTACGAAAAACGAGGTACGCGTAAACATTTTGCGTTATTGTCGATCCTTTTTTGGTAATTGCAGCGCAAAATCAGTTTGTGACTATTACTCTACTTTTTTAGTCGAATAAGGCTTTAACGTCAATTTATTGTTGCACAAGCGTTAAGTTTTCGCAACAGTTACAAGAAAATCTAGTAACAGTGAACGAATGGGAAAGAATAGTAACGGATACTAGACCTTCTGGTAACAGCTAGAAAACTAATTTTCATTTTCTACCTATAACTATATTTTTTGATTGTGGTAAAAAATGAAAATAGTTAAGGACCGAGCGGTAACAGGAACTAAAAATTTCTCTCAGTGTACTATCTGGTGTAAGTGTTTCCATATGTAATGTACATATTTTTTTGTCTATCAAAAAGCGGTAATAAACGCATTTACTTAATTCGAGCTTGGAACAGGAAAACAGATCTTTTTGTTGACCCGCCGTGAATTCACAACAACGACGATAATCCACCGAAATATTCCATTCGTGAATTATGGAACGTACTGCTGGTATAACTCACGTGCGTGGGTGCGTACGAGTGCGTATCGCATATGCAAGCGACGTAGAGAGCGTGGTATCTTCGGCACGTGATGTCAGAGTCAGAAGTAGGTGCGTGACTAGGTTTCGTAATAGAAAAGCAAGTCAACTTGTGACATTCGAGTCCGAGCTTGATTTTGGTTTTTATCGTTAGATGATGGAAAACTTGCTCGAATATACAGTAATGAAAATTCACTCGTACGTATAATTGAACTAACAATAAATTATTGAGGAAAAGGCGCGGAAGGTAGTTATTGACTAGCAAGACACATTGTTATTGTAATTCTTTTTCTTCAATTTGTAGCATCATGTATTGAACTTGTGGTAATAGTTGAAGGTATCTTTTTTATTTGGTAAATAGAGAATAGAATAAATTTGTCCAACGTTATATTATATATATATATAAGTGAAGGAGAGAATTATCATTTTCTTTTTCTCCATGCGTGTTTCTTTGTTATGTTTGTTTTTTTTTTTTTTTTGTTTTTTCTTTCTTTTTTCATCCCTCCTCGTCATCATTGACTTCGATGAAAATCTTAGTTAACTTCAAAACTACAAATATTTCGCTATTATTATAATAGCTCTTCGTCATACAAACTTCAGCTACAACTTTATACGTGTGTTGCATTTTATATTTAATCAATTCTATTTTATTTCTTCGTAATATCCTTCTTAATCGCTAAGACATCGGTTCTTTTCAACTTTTTTTTTTTTTTTTTTTTAAATTTTAAACCGTTAATGTTCTTACGTACTATGTAGTATATGCATATCCATGGCTTTGTACAAAAGATACAAATAATTAACTTAAGTTACCTTTTATTATTCTTTATTTCCGCCTTTTTCATTATCTCTCTCTTTTACTTTTTGACGATGAAAAGGAATCATTTTAATAATCAATCAACCATTATACATATACTATATTTGTGTGCACGTACGCTAATATATATGGGAAAACGCTGGGGAATTTATGAAATCATACCGTTAAACGTATAACATATAATCAATTCTCTTTGGCTGATTCGCGCCTCGGAACTCTTGGCGAACTCCCTAATATTGATTATGGAAAATATAGAAAACGATGGAATTTCGCAAAACGGTACAACAACATTTTTCTTTCTCACGATTTTGATGAATACACAACGGATAACATGAATAAATAAATCAATGACATGATATTCTTGCTAGTTTCACACGGTACACGTGATAATTAATACATACTCATGTATACATATTAATCAGCTGCAGCCGCTCAAAATGTTATCGTATTTATACATATAACTTCAGAAAACAAGTTTCCGACGTGAAGTTACACAGCTATTAGTCGAGGGTCATTTCTACACGACGTGTGAACGATGCCGCGATAAGTTTTTTTTTTTTTCTTTTCTTTTTCTTCTTTGTTTAATTTATCTTCAAAGGCTACAATTGTACAGGATGGTCAAAATTTTTTTGAAGACACTATAAAAAATTAAAACATTCACATTCACGAAATGGTCGATGATTTTCCATCAAACGAATCTCGTTTTGTATTCGACAACGGTTTTAGAAACTTGTCCAAGAATAAATCCCATCCGTAGAGCGTTTAAAATCTTTAGAACAAATAAAAAAAAAAAAAATTAAAAAAAAAAAAAAACCAAACGTCGTCGACTCGATAGTTTGCGAAATTTTTACACTTTGCGGACACGGGAAATTTAATTCAAACAGTTTCGAAATTAAAAAAGAAAAATCGTACGTAGTCGAGAAATGGCGAGTTACGTTATGTACAGTTAACGAGCTGCAATCACAGAGCTAGGACTTGCATTTCATCTGAGTATATAATAATTACAGTTACATACACGATCGGTATTACGTATCCTGAACATACGCGTAACACGATTTTGCATATCTTCGCATTTCGGCTAATTTGCCACTTTTGTCAACGTAATTCGAATCATCATTTTTACACTGAAATAATTGCTCGATCGTTAATAACAACCTCACCGTTCTGCTCGATTGGCCTATGATCGAATCGCAGGATAAAAGAACAACTCGCAATATCGGCGACGAAGCTGCAGAATTAATCGTTCTTACACCCTTTTTCTAAGTGCAAACAGATCCTTCTTTCCAAGGATCAGTTAATTGGGTATAAAGTGGCAAACATAGCTTTCATCACTAAACAGACGTCGCTTCTAACTGGATCAGGAAATCCCCTGATCCAAAGGGTTATTATTTTTGGTCCAAGTTATTACATAATCTCACCTTGTATACTCAACAGCAACGCAATGTTAATAAGTATACCTATATATATATATATATCATTATTATCAAACGTAAAACAGCTACATGCAGATTGTTTTTTGTATTACTATCAAATTTCATTTTTTGTTTCACCTCTTCTGCTTCTCGTTATAATAGTAATAATAATAATAATAATAATAATAAGAACAACAACGATAATATTTCGTTTATCGAGTATATCATAATAAGTGTAGCAGCGTAATTGTTAATAATAATAATAATAATAATAATAACAATGACAATAATCGTTAATAATTATCTGTAAATATATATAGACAACTATATAATACTGGATTCCCCACCGCTCGTCTCTCACAATTTTTATTTCACATATATTTATCATTGTCACCTCGTCCCAGTTCCATCGATTTTTACATATACACCTGCATCCTTTTTCACCCTTTGCCTGCAGCGTTAATCGAACCGTGTTTTAAAATCACGCACCGAATCCTTCTCTTCCTAGCTTCGCACCACAGGAGAGAAAAACCCTGCATCTTTTAGGCATATTATAATATATAACCATCCGTAAAATGCCAAAAAACGGAGTGAATTTATAAAAAGAAAAACGAATTAAAGAAAAAACAAAAAACAAAAAAAAAAAAGTAAAAAGAAAACTTGACGATAAGGAGAAGTAAAAAAAAAAATCCCAACAGTAAATTGTCACTAGTTTTTAACCTTGCAGGGCGATTCGTGTAGGTAAAAAATGAAATAAAAAAATGTAAAAAAAAAAAAAAAACAAACGAAAACCAGTGTAATAACAATAAAAGAAAACGAGAAAAAAATTCAAGATCCTTCACACGTGTTCGTACGATGTGTAATAGGTACAGTCGAAAGTCTTAGAGGCTCTTGGTCCTCCTCCAGCCGCAGCAGGCGTCGGGGGCGATACGTCAACCCTCCGATTCGCTCCATGATAGTTCCATCGCTAGTCGTGGAATGTCGCTGCTGGCCGAGGATTCGTCTTCGCTGCTGGACGCCGATGTCTCCTCGGATATCATCGCTTCGCCACCGGCCTCCTGGGGCCTTAGACCGGGGCTCGGTTCCTGGTTAACAACAGCGGTATTAGCGGCGGGATCGCTTCTGGGTCTTCTTCGTGCGGCGGACGGTGTCGATGTGAATCCAGGCGAGGCCCAAGCGTCCTGGGGCCCGTTGTCGCCGATGGAAACGCTCTTCGACCTAGCCCTGAGGACAACGGCTCGCTGAGGATTCGTCGCGCGCAGCGAACTCTGTCGGGAAACGGTGGCGGCTGTGACGGGCGAGGACGAGGACGGCTGCCGGGGCCTTTTCGGCCTTGAGTCGCTGGGACTGATGCCGCGGCTCGACCCGGAGCGCCGCAGCAAACGGGAGGCCATCGCCTCGGGGGACTCCTCGATCTCCAGTGTCCAGGATACCGAGTCGCTCTTCTCCACCATCGACTTTACCATCGGCGAGGCTGGCGGCGAGTCATCGAGCGAATGGGAGAGGCTCGTGTGCTCGGGGCCCAACGATCTCGTCAGACGTTGCGGCGGGGCCGCCAACTGATTCGCCAGCACCGTGACCACCTCGTTGTTCTGACGCAGCCGCCATTGCAGCTCCTCGTTGTGCTGCGAGAGCCGCTTGTTCTGCTTCGATTCCTGGTGGAACGACTCCAGCAGCACCTTGTTCTCGTGCGATAACTGACGCTCGAAAGTTTCCTTCCTCTGGAGCTGCGCGCGCAGGTCTTCGCTCCGCGCCTCCAGTGCTACCACCTTTACCTCGAGCGCCTCCTTCACCTCCACTTCTCGGCGCAGGTTGTCGTTCTCAGCTCGTAGCGCCGCGATCTCCTGGCTCCGCAACTCGAGCACCGTTCGCAGGGAATCCGCCTCCGCTCTCAGCGCTGCTCCCTGATCGTGGACCGCCGATCTTCGCTCCGTCGCAGCCTCTCGTCGCACCAGATCCGCCTCGTGTTCTGTCCGCAGGCGGGCTATCGTCGACTTCAACTCCTTGGTTGAGTTGTTAAGGGTGTCCTGAAGACGGGCTTCGCACTTTTCGCGCTCGTCTTGCAGCGCTGATTCCATCTCCGTAAGTCGCTGAGCGTGCCGGGATTCCACTGGGAAATCGGAAATCACAGAGTTATTAGATCCGTTTTAGCCTGGCAGGAATAAGGGGTGATATTTGAAAGCTTAGAGTTCGTAAGAAATCTTTCGCGATATGATTAGGGATGTATTGGGAGTTGAGCATTCTCAACCAAAAGTGAGTCTCGCCGACGGTATTAAATACTTTGTGATTGGATAAAAATCTGAAAAAATCAACCACAATGAAGATGATAAGAAAATCAAATTTGAATAATAATAATGTCCAGAAGTTATCAATAAATTGTTTCCTATAAGATTCAATATCTAGAAATTTGGTACGGAATTTACTAATGCATAGTTTAAATTTTGAACAAACTTGAATATCATAAAATGTGAGAGAATTTTACTTTGAAATCATTCATGATCTTCATCGTCGTTGTAAAATCGTTAGAAGTCTTATGGCACTGTTCTAAAATGCTGCAATTGGTAAATTTACGTTCTGCAATCGACGACGACGTTTTTACATTGCTGACCGCATAAGCCGGCTGTCTTAACTCTATCCATCAAAAATGACAAATCATTATAAACTCGTGAAAAATTGCAATCAATAGATTGTTTGTACTCAATATTGAATCCAACTTCAAATGAAGTAGAAAAAAGTTATTATTACCTGCGTCGTGTCCTGTCTATAATTTTTCAAACTTACGAAGTTAATTATTTTTCGTTAATTTGATGACAAGATACTCAAATTCGACAAAAATCTATGAAACTATATAATCATAAGCTACCATGATTTTCTTAAAAATGGAAAAAAACCAAATACTCAAATTGTATACTCAAAGGCTTAGATGTCAATTTTTTAGTTAAAAATTGAACAGATTAGTTTGATTTCACTCCACGACGGCTTACTTTTAACGGGAAAACTATTTTTCACAAACTCAATCTAACAGATTTCAATTTTCGTCAATATCAAATGTAATATTGTTATTTTTTTGGTCATAAAATCAATAACGATCACCAGCTGCCCTTAAATCGCGACGATTGAATTGCCGTCATTATTACCCATAAAATCTAGAGTATCGAAGGTCGAATATTGATGGCCCATATCCACGAGTAAATCGTTATCGCAAACAAGCCTCTACAAACGTAGGTAATAAAATTACGTTCTCGACGTATTACTTGCTACATAAAGTAGTTGCGCTACTATTGTACGTATCTAGTAGTAATCGCGACCGCGTGTTTGACCCGGTAATACATTCCGCATCTTACACCGCGTGTAGAACGACAGGCGGTTGCACATTATAAAGTGCAGTCTAAAAAGTAACCAATTGATCCACTTAACCCGCTGCTTTCTATTCACACCAGCCTTACGATAATTACACTTCGTTAGGACCAATCGTAAAATTATACCCCGTGACATTAATTATATATTATACATATAATACGTTATATAATAAGGAGCGATTAATTATTCCGAGAGAAGATACTGTAAAAAACGAGAATTCCACGTTAATACAATCCGGCCGAGATCACACGCTCGTTAATTATTTAATTAATTATCCTACGGGCAATTAATAAGCGCGCGACGACGCAGCCGAGCAACTCAGGAAGTGACGTAAAAAAATCATTCGTACGTCGTCGAGTCGCAATTCGTACCTGCGCACGCTTCCCATAGCGGTAAACTGACTGTACTTAATACACCAATTCGACGAATGTAGATGTACCTAAGAATTTTGTATTCATACGGCGTACGAGGAGCGACATTTTTACCGATCGCCGAGAGTGGGGTTAAAAAAAAAAAAAAAAAAAAAACAGATACCGACAAGAAAAACGGTCCCGATTTTTCGATCCGGCCCAAAATTTCATCCAGCTTCAAGTCGTTCATTACTAATTCGACCTAGCGGGGAAATTTATAGTTGGCAGAACTTGGCGAGACTGCCTGCGACCGGATAAACGGAATTACGACAGCGATTTAGCGGCGTAGAGACAAGTTCGCAGACGAGGAAACGGAGACGGGACTTACGCTCAGCTCGTAGATTATCCAGGGCCCGTTTTCCTTCGTCGTGTTGCTCGGTTAACTGTTGTTCAACACGGCGATATCCGGCCCTTAACTCTTCCGCTTCGAGCCGTGCCTCCAGCCATTCAGTCTTCATCCTCTCGCAGTCTTTCTTCAGTCTCGGTGCTGAGAAGCCATCGAGCTGTTGTCGCATGAAAGAGAGAGAGAAGAAAAAAAAATAAAAATAACAGAGGTAGAATTATTGCCAGACACGAAATTAAAACGCCGTTCGTTTTTTATTTTTCATATACAGAAACCGAATTATTTCACTTCGTTCTGCTGGAGAATGTTTTTTTTTTTTTTTTTTTTAAACGATAATTTCAGGGTTAAATTCTAGGGAACTTGGTTTATTTTAGTGCGCGATCAATTCTGTACACTATAATTGGTACGATTATTTGAAACGAAAATTAGAAAGTCCTGAATTCAGATTTATAACAAACCGTGCGGATAGTAAATTCCACGTGACGGATGGATTGGAAATATTTAAGTGTTTTCAACATTTGAATACAACGCCAGCTGACGATGACGAAAGACGAGTTCATCGATCTGATGATCAAGGTTCTGGGATCTAGATTCACAGAACGCGATCTTACGTCAAGCGTTAATTAATTTATACAAAGTCAAACTATCTACACGTGTATGTTATAAAATTATTTTACAACGAAATGCCGCTTTTGTCAATGAACGTGATTATAACTACCATCGTTCTAAATCTTTGTGCGAGCAATGTCGGTAAAAAGTATAAAAACAGCTACGCAGTGTAATAATTTCAAGCCGACTACACGCGTCTAAAGTGCACGAAATCGGTCCAAATCACAAATGAAAAAGTCTTCGTCCAGTTGAGAGAACAACCGGACAACTGTTTGCGCCTCAGTTTTTTCTTTTATGAAAAAACGAGGAAGAACTTTGAAACGAGCGGGGAAAACTACGCGTCTGCATTTTGATGCGCGATGCTTGTGTTATAATAATTAAGGTCTTGCTCATTACGCTGCGCTAAAAATCTACGACTAACGGCTGTGCGATAATTATAAACAAAGTGTGCGTAAAGAGTTGTCGTGCATGATTCGCACGTTTGTTTCGGTTGCATCTCGTACGCTAGAGATGGCTACGAGTATAATTATAAATAACGCGTTTTATTGCGGATATGAAAATATTGATGCAACCTTGCGTGTTTGTAGTATTACATGGTAAAGTGAGACGGGTGAGTAGACTGCGGGTTGTGTATAATTAAAACCATTGTACAAACAAGCATCCGTTCACCTCACAAAAGCTCTCGGTGTGGTAATAGTTTACTTTAGAATCGTTCGATCGGAACGATAACAGAAAAAAAGAACGAAAATAACTCGGCTAAAGACACCCGGAATTATCGTACAACCGGTCCAAAATTCGGAACAGATTTATCAGCGATTCCATTTGTTTCGATTTTTGAAAATAAATGTTTTCTTCTTACGCGTATTTAGAAATGTAGCTGAATCGAAGTGTGGAAAACCCCAACATGTATATTTCCAAGATCGCGATATTTATTTCAACCACTTTATTTATACCGGCAAAGTGAAAAAACGGACGTAATATTTCGCTCGATACCGAAATCATTTCATTGCCCAATTTTGCGAAGAAAAAAAAAAACTCGCAGAATAATTCAAAATACACATATTCGTCAAAGTCGAGACATTTTATTTAGGTTTTTCGTAAAGATCGCAAAATTTCGCGCATTTCAATAGTTTTTCAGTGTCAAAATTGCTGAGCTGGCGTCTCGGTCGATAAAGCAGATAATTATCATCAACCCCTAGAAAAGGGTTGAAAAAAAAAAAAAAAAATGAAGAGACGACTCACCTGGTGAGCGAGGTACTGCACGATGACTGACAAGGCCTGGACGGAGACCTCGGCTTGTTTAAGGTGGATGTCCTCGTGTGTTGGGTCAGTCTGATGGGCCTGTTCCCGCGTCTCGATGGGCCCCCTAATCGGTGCAGGGGTAGGTTCCTTGGCCCCGCGATCTGCAACGAATGTAACCGGACCCATAACCATCTGCGGTCCGGCTGACAGACCCTTTGCCGTTACGATTTTTCACCTCAATCGTTTCCTATCCTCCAATCTTATGTTTATCAACCATTGAGATTCTTTCTTTATCACACTCTAAGATCGTCGCACAATCGCAGTAGAAAAAACTTCCAGCAGAATAAAATCCTCCGAGACATTTGCTCATTGTAATTTTTGCGCACTGTTTTTATCGGGGAAAACATCACGATCGCGATTTTCATCTTCGTTCAGATACGGCTATTAAAATTTCAATCCCGTTTGTTTAATTTTACAAGCTCGAATATCTGCGCAGTTTTAAAAGTGGCTACGCTGTTGAAAATTCTCTCGGACGGATGTTTATTTTTTCTTCCTCCCCAACCGTTACATTTGCCAATCTTTATTTTGCGCACGCGAAAAAAAGTCTAACTCAAGTGGATAGGATACATATAATACATATGTTCCAACTTATACGTTACAAATATTTTTAAACATCCATCGGTCGAAGTTTCATGCTCATGAAAAAGTTCGCAACTACTGGCTTGGCTGTAATGATATTTAAATTTTCCTTTGCCAATTTTTCACACATGTTCATTAGCATCTTCTCAATCATTTGTATCGATTAATTTGTATCCTCTGCAGAGCATGTATTCGGCAAAATTGACGAATTTTCAAGATGTTGGTATACTGAAATTACATCGTATGCAAGTGAGACAAATTCTAGAAGTACGAGAAACAATCGGTAGGAAAAAGAAGAAAAATTCGATGCGACGGTTCACCGATTTCTTAATGTTACGTGCAAAAAAAAAATGATCTCATATTTGTTCGAATTTCGACCAACGTTGATTCCTATTTCGATAAAAAAAAATCCATCAGAGAATTAAAGGTCCGCACGTTGAGCACATTGCACAACACACCTTGACGCACAAATCAACACTTAATAACTCATCAGTTTTAAAGGTGTGAAAAACCGCTCGATATGTTAGAAGAAAATGAATCCGAAATCGTTAAGAATCGTTCGATCCATTGCCTTCGAAGTTTATCACCGCAAAATCGAACATGACGGAAAACCAGGCGAGCGAGGAATCGACACGGGCAAATTTTCGAAAAAAGCATGATCAATGATCACGATTCCCGGCGAACGCGGGCAGGTCCCCATCCTAATTAGCCGCGGGCCTAATTAGTCAGGATTACTAAACGGGCGGCACTGAACGAGCGACGTCGTAGATTCGTAGGAGAGGGCTGATCGCGGCGGCGGAGACGCGCGCAAAGTCGACGTCGACGACGACTGAATTAGCGCGAGCCGTCGCTTCATCGTCGAGTTCTAAGTGGTCGCCGCCTCCTCGCGGCCCCCCTTAAAATCCGTCGGTGGAGGGGCCCCGGGATCGACGAAGGGGGCGAAAGACGTCGCGGTTCGACCGCCGCCCCCCGATCATCGGGGCTGACCGGAGGCGGCGGAAAGATGGCGGGCTATTTAAAAATAGACGCGCGGTGCTCCGAATAAATTTATACTTATTTATTTATATAATCTACGAGGATTATACTTTCGGTGTCTGTATGTATAACGATACCCACTGCCTTCAACAACCCAGGATCGCGACTCTGGGCACAATAGCTGTTGTACAATTTCGGTGATCGTCAAATAAAAAAAAAAAAAGATAGCGGATACTTTGACGAAATACAGTTTTTATTTGTTAATCGACTGGCGAGTCGTCTGCAGATGTAGGTATTTATATATTTATGCTTTTTTCGTATACTGTTATACGACAACGTTGTTTTCTGTGTGTAATCGATGTTTAGTTTGCTTGTCCGGCCTTTTTTTTTTTTTTTTTCTTCGTTTCTATATTCATTTTATTAACGACAGTCTCTTTTATGCCCGTCTATAATTCTCCCTGCAAACTAAAATATACCCCTTTCTTTATACGCGGCGTTGTTGAATTATATACATAATGTATAGATATACTTGTATACTTGTATTTTATATCAAAGAAATATTAGTTGCTGCTACTTACGAAACAAAGTTCGTACAGCATATATAGATGACCCAAATTGATCATCTATTAGTTCGCATTAGAGAAACAGGATTTATTTTTACACGCTCGATTAATTGTGCCTCGCATAAAATATGAGATGGATCTTTTTTTGTTTTTTTTTTTTAGGTTTTTCACATAGGTGAATAGGGAAAATACGGATTCAAAAACACGATAGAATTATTTGACGAGACACTTTGTTTTTTGTATCAAGGGGAAAAGTCTTATTGACAATGAAACTTATTTCAGTTCATTGATTATTGGCAATTTATCGTAGGTGTATAGATAAAATGGTTTCTCTGACATAAAATATAATTGCTGTTCTGATTATAATATTTTTAGGGTTTTAATTTTGGTAAAAAAAAAAATTGATATTACCTATTATTATGCGACAATGCTGTACTACATTCATTATTTTCGGCAAAATTCTAAACTCTGAGAGTTTAAATTGAGCAACTTCTCAACGTAGAGTTTCGAGTTTAAAAAATACTGATCTATATATATATATATATATATAAGGATACCTGTAAGTAGATTAGAAATTGTTTCAACACAGAAAAGTAATAAAAATGTATTTAAACACTATTAGGGTTGAGTGGGAAATTCGGTGAAACTTTCCCATGTAGAATTTCCATAATTGTACCGTGTAAAATACAATGCGAACCCGTATATTGTAATTAGTATTACATGGAGTCGAGAGCCGAAACGCGAAAGTACCGGTGTACAAGAATTGTTAATTCGAATCGTTGGAAAACCCGAGGCCGAAGAGAAAAAGATAGATCGTAGAAAAAGTGAGATTGAGAGAGAGAGAGAGAGAGAGCGTATAACAAGTGTTCATGAATTTATGTGTGTACACAGAACTTCGCGTTATCTTCGCTCTTGAATTAGAACACACTCATCAGCCACTCCGATGAGCTCCAGACTGTAAAGAACGGCTCCAAGTTTTAATTAGGAATAAAGATCAGGCGGTGAACGGATAGTTAACGAAAATATGCACGCGATGTAAATCAAGGAGAACGAAAATAAACAGAGGTTCCATTAATTGTGAATGAATAGAAAGAATTGAATTTTTTGATTCGCTTCCTCGCAACGGAAAACAGAAATCGACAAACAGAGAATGAATTTCTTGACACAGCTATAAGACGAGTTGGGAGTATTATTATTATTATTATTATTATTATTATTATTATTATTATTATTATTTCTGTCAGAATCTGGTCCATCCTGTGCCAAATCGTCTATTGTATAGGATGTAGACGCGCATATGTTGAGTGACGAAATGAAGTCTTACGAAAGAGAGAGGTGTATATCTATTGGAATATTCACATACAGAAATGAATACTATACATGTGTCTATACTTTTGACCTCTGATCGATGTAACTTTCGTCGGGTGAACAGATGGCCGTTTTTGTTCGAAACCGGACCTCAGGCGATATAATATTATTATATCAGGTGTCGATGTAGCGAGAGCAATAATTTTGAAAAAGGAAAGCGGAAATGGTAATTTGTAAAAATGTTTAGATGATATATCGGAGCAATAAATATCAATCACGTATATTCACGGTTTGTATGGGGCGTTCCGGATCCATTTATTATCACATTATAAGGCCTCAGCTTTTTGAAATAAGTGTTAAAAAAAAAAAAAAGTATCATTTTATAAGAGAAGTTGTTCCTTTTAAAAGTTCAGAAATAATAATTCACGATATAACTTGTGCCAAATAAATTTTCGACAATACTCCTTCAGCGTAAATGTAGTGAAAAAGAACTTGGCACGATGTTTTTGGCAAACGGGATAAGCCAAAATTTTATCTAGAAATAGATTTCATTCAATTTTCTAACTTCTTTGATAAATTACGTTTGTCAATTTGATACGTCACGACATTGCTTCCGGCCACAAGCATCTCCGTGGAAAGGAAAAAAGACTTCGAAATTCAAACACATGACCTAAATTGGCGAATCCGTACAGTTCGAACTTGCTTCCTAGAAACTCGGCTTTCCTTCTTGATCGAGTCGAGAAGCGAATACGTATCTTATAAATTTCGTAAGTAGCAGCCTAATGCGAATGACCGATCGATTTGCGCGCAAAATTGCCAGTCATTAACGTATTTCATACATAGATGATTTTCCACACGATGCGGCAGTAATTCGCACACATCCAGACTTTTCGATACTCAACTCGGACTCTCGTATAACACGGTGAAAGCCGCGACTTTCTTCCTCGAGCCGAGAAGCAGCGGATATTTTTCCATGGCTTTGCTTTCTGGATTTGCTGGAGGCTCTTTGATCACCTGAATGGATAGCGGAAGAGGGGATTCCCGGTACCAGAAGTGCACAGCGGGCTTCCCATAAAACGGACTTCCCTGCAGTAAAGATTAGAAACCTCAAACGACGCTCAGCGATGCTCCCGTAATTAGTGGATTTTTTTTCGATTTGTTTTTTGACCTTTTTTCCCCCGCGAAAAATTTTAGATCCAAGGTATTCCGTAATCGTTCTTTCCGAACCGAAGTACTCGTAAGACTTGAAGTCAATATTTTGAAAATTTTGGCTTTTCGTCGGATAAATATTAGAACGTAATTTTAGTAGAAAAGTTTAAGTTCTTCGGGGAATAATTACTATTTTAGATCGACTTCTTGAAGGGATGGCATTTCGAGTGTTGAGTCAGTATATTCTAGATATGCCGCCACTTTCGGTGTGGATAGATTACACATCGAGCAACCGAACGTGAGATTTTGTATGCATGAGGCACTTGCAGCGTTCAAATATTTTTTTTAAATCTTGGCCCTTGACCAGCGCCAGTTCCTAAAGTTTATTCTAGAGATATTACGTGCAGCTTCTCTAGTAAATGAGGAATTTTATTATAGACGAGGAGGCTAGGATCGCTTAAGAAAACCGGTTTAGATCTGCTTTGAAATTTCAGCTGGTATACATATATAATGTCCAGTTCGAAAAATTAGAAAATTGAAAAATTGACAGGTTGAAATCAGCTTCCGCCGACTTTTGTGTTTCATTTCGTGTTTACACGTGGCTGTCGAGTGACCGTTTCGAAGTGAAAAACGAGGTGACAAGGTCTGATACAGTGTCGCGGACTCGTTTCTGGATTCAAAGATGCACCGGGCATGTTAATTTCACGTGTCTTTGGATGAAGAAATACGCGCTGCTTCAGGACGGTCGAATATCAATCAGGGTAAAATTGTTTCGAATCCAAAACTATAAGTCAGCGATATGCCGACGAAGCAACGAAGCAAGAACATATACCGTCGACGTGTCCGTCAAATTAATCTGTATACAAAATTTGACACGCTGTTGAAAAAATATGCACTTCATTTTGACACGATTTGTAATTTCTGTTTTTTTTTATATTCAATTTCGCGTAAATCAATTATAAAAATAACTTGCGCGCTCGATTTGACTGGTAAAGAATTTCGACACATCTACGATTTTGATCAAATTCAGCATATTCGTACAAATATATTAATTATATCGTTAAATCGTTCGAATTAATTAGAGAGCGTGGACACGCGTTATTCTCCTATAGAGTTATAAACCAGAGATTCGTCTGCGCAGGGATCGCTGTTCGTGGTGTAGATTTAATTGGAATGTAGTGTTGAATAAATAATTGACCTTTTGACCGTTTATTACAGGACTGATGCGAGATGAGAAGATTATGTTTACGATGACGATGACGCGTTTTTGTCAAGCGGCGAATGAAAATGAGTAGAAAAAAAGAATTGATCAACAACGCGTCTTGTACAGAATATCTTGCGAGAAGTAATTCTTGACCGGTTTGCAGGCGCCTTATGGTGAGACGAAAAGTACGTATTCACTTATAATTGGAATTGTCAATTCCAACACAGACCCTTTGTCGTTTTGTTAGAAGAGCGTAACATCTTTCATTTGAACAATTGATCACGGCGAAGAGGGAACAGCATATATATATATATATATATATATATATACACACATGTCAAAACAATTTCTACTGCGTATTACATAGCACCATGGTGTTTTTTTTTTTTTTTATATCTCTCATTCTCTCTCTCTCATCCTTGTCTTTCTCTACCTCCTTCTTTTTGCTTTGCAATAAGTAGCCGACAATGAGTGCCACACGCCTATCTCGACGAATAATAATTGAACGAATTGTTACTCTCATCCAGTGCCGAGATGATGCGTATCATTGTCGAAGCGACGACAAATCCCCGCCGGCAGACAACTGATAAACCGGAAGGGAGTGTCGAACCGTTGTATTGGAGGCAGATATACAATATGCTATACTTTACAATTAGCAAACATGGCGGCTACTCGCCAATTTATCGTCTAGCGCAATTAACGATTCACGACTTTTTGTTTTTTTATTTTTTTTTTTATTTTTCTTTTGTCCATTCTTTTTACAGATTCGTATCACGCGGCGATATGCAGACGCTTCGGTTTATTTCAACATCGAAGTTTAATCGGACCAATAAATTACACGCCCCAAACTCAACGATTTTTGGAGGAAATAATTTGATGGTTTTACACGATCTATAGGTTTTTATTTCGATCTTTCTCAACGACTGATACATTTCATTTTCACGTACCGTAAAAATTTAATTTTTAATCACGTACTTTTCAATTTGCTGAAGTAGTTGTATTTGTGAAAGCTTGTAGAAGTTATAATCTCCAAAATTGTACTCTCTTATAACCCGGCAGGGGTAAAAAGTGAATTTTGCAATTTTAAAAGTAATTACGCTACTGCACCAATAGTGAAAAAAATTTCAATCAATTTTTAATCTACCATATAGGATTCGAAAATACTGAAAAATTGACCGTTGATTCCAGAAAAAATCACAGATCAGTCAGAAATTTTTATAAAAATCGACAACTGGGTCACAAATATAATCTCTAGACCATAGACGGTTTAGAAAATAAATTGGTATCAATTTGTACAGGTGTCATTAGATTAAAGCGATTTCGTGTTCGTTTTTTATTATTATGTAGATAGTCGGATACATTAAATTTCTCCACCCATATAGTATCGTGATCAAGCAATAAAAATTATGAACTTTCAGAGACCATATGTTAAAGTGAATGAGAAAATGTGACGATCCGATTCAAACATTTCTCATCAGTCACAGCGAAAAAATAGGTTTCTTCTTTCTTCTTGGAAAGTTAGGTGTTCAATTAGTTCGACTAAATCTCATTGTTTGATTAACAATGGGAGAAGCCAGTCCATTTTTTGTCCAGCATAACCAAAAGTGTAATAAATATTTCGTATTATAGTGACCGAATGATGACTAGATTTATTCATTTATTTAACAAACAAATTTGAAATGAGTTTACCGACCCGTCGAGATAATTTTATAATCTAAAGCTCCATTTAATAATCAGAAATATTCAGGAGGGCAACTGTTCCTACAATTGTCACGTAAAATCTAACGACTGCCCATAAACCGCGCTGTGAATTTCTCGAGTTGTTAAACAATAAATATAATAACTCAAGGTATGAGAGCAAAACCCATAATACAGAGTGTCGGTAAAACAGAACGGCCATGCCTATTTTCTCATTGCACTTCCTGTCCTCAATTTCATTCATACTGAAATATTTCGCCGAGCCAATGAGCACGCGGGTTGTTAAACGGCGCCGGAAATATGGTTTTGAGTTTCTGACCGTATACGCGTATCTGACAATCGTACTCGGTACTCGCGGCTACCGAGGCGAATGGAAAATATTTTTATAATTATTTCAAGTCACTTACACACCACCGGCCTGCTCCAGGCTCACGCGTTATGATATTACGGAACAATTTGCGCGTTCGTTGACTCTGCTCCGGTTGTTCTAAAAGAGGGGGAAGCCACGTAGTGAGTTATAAGCCTGCGAGTACGTGGTCGAGAACGGTATAATTTTGATCCCGGTTTAACCCTGATTTTTCAGTGTTTTTTGATTTTTCAAAAAAATTTTGACGCTAATTAATACCGTTTTTTTAATTTTCATAATTTTTCCATCGACATGGTACTCAATCGATACGCCAGACTGCGAGTGACGCGACGATCGCCGTGGAATTAAACTTGATTAAAGCTTTCGTCGTAAAAATGCGTGAAAAGCTTTGGAGCGGGGCACGATATAAGGCAAAAAATTCGCAGGCAGTGGCTTGTTCTATTTCGAATCTGGAGATATAGACGCCGCAGGGGGTCGTAATTCTGTATTAATATACCACGTCGTCGATTCGGTATATTCGTGGAAGCAATCGAGGCCCTGTTTCCCATAGACGATCGTTGCCTAGCCTCCCGGTAGTTCCAGTGCCAAGAGAAACATTTTAGACCCTGTTATCCACGAACTGACGTAATTCAACGGTTTATACCGTACGACGACGACGATGTGCGCAGGACGTATAAGAGCGGCGTTACACAGTTGAATCGCTTGTAAACTGTGTATTTGTGCGTCCGAGATAGGAGAAACGAGCGAGGAAAACTTATCTCGTTGATTTACTTCTCAAACATTGTTACACGGATAGGGTAAGGTCTAATCGGTGCCTAAATCGTTCCGCCCGTGTCACGGCTAAAAAATGACGAGACGGAGTTTAGAATTCGCACTTATCATTTCCTCGAAAATTTGTTGAACGACTTTTTTCCCCGGTTTTCGAGGACTTTCGTTTACCAAGAAATCACGCAATATATTATCAGATACCAAAGTCTTTTAGTTCGAGTCACGCGACGATTTTGATTTATTGTTTAAAATTCTGATTCGCGTTATTCTTGCATTCGCCGTGAAACGGAGGGTAAAACCATGTGTTTCTCTGACAGAAACAGCACTTAAGAACCAGGATGCACTTTTATTGTCAGATCAGACAGGCTGTTGCGCTATTTTGACACATCAAATTCCGGCACTGCTGCCGTTGCAGTTCACCGTCATGTTATTTGTGTCGTTACGCATATAGTTTTGTGATCAGTCTCAGAGCCGGCTTTGAGTGTGTAGGATGAAAATGAGCAAAAGTCTCAAGACGAAAGTTACGTTCTCCGGAAGTTGTAATTCCCGATTTCCTAACCGATCATGCCGACCGAAAAATGCTAACGGTTTTCTATCCGGCTCCTCAGAGACTCGGGAAAAATCACGTGTAAATATTTTCTTCGGTTGTAACTATAGAAATTGTCTCACGCCTCGTTAAAGGAGATTTGTTAATTTTAACGAAAAAAACTGCGTCGGGTGATTTCTCGATATTTAAGTACTTTATGAACAAGGATGTTTAAAGTCGCTAAAATTCTACGTCTATTGTTTCCTCCTTGTATTTTTGAAAAAACTCTGTAAAAAGATGTTGCTTCATTCACATTCAACTCTATCCACTTCGGCTTGATAATCGTTGTTTCATCACTTTTTTGAGAGATCCTAAACTCAACTGCTTCAAACATTATTCCTGGATACTCGGAACATCGAATTACGTGACGAAACAATAGAGTTAAAATTGTCAAGAGGAGCGAAACGAGTGAATTCTGAATAGCAGATTAGATTCTGAATAGAAATTTTATCAAACGATTCAGACGATTTTTTAATTTTCTTTAACGATCATCCAAATCGTCCGAATCTCATGAAAAAAAGAATTCACAATATTAAAATTGTCAATAGGAGTGAAACAGACGATTTCTGAATGGCAAAGAAAATTTTCAATTCAAACTCTGTCAAACGATTCAGACGATATTTCAGTTTCTTTAACGATCATCCAAATCGTCCAAAGTTTTAAGCAGAGTGCGAATGAAGCGAATGAATCAAGGTAAATCGGAGGAAGGAAAGGAGGGCTGAAGGCCTGAGACGTTGTCTAGACGTTTGAAGTTTGCAGGACTGACTCACCCTTAGGCGGAGAGACGCTCTGATTTTTCGGGACGACGTTGGACGTCGATCTCCGCGGTACGGCGGGCTTTCGTGCTGCTGAGGGACTCTTTTCTGCAAAGAGAATGTGCTGAGTGAATGACAGCATGCTACAAACTGAAGTCTGCTTGACACTTGCGGACCGCCCGATTCTCTTTCTCACACCAACGAGCCTTGCGCGTACACAATTTGTCACACACACACAGTTGCGGTTGGCGGGATTACGAGAAACGTGCATTTTATGACGGTGGTGGGAGTGCGTACGAAGAAAAAGAGAAGAAAAAAAAAAGAAAGAAAGAAAAAAAAAATGTAGGAAGGTACACGATCTGTACGCAATTACACGTCCGTCGCTTTTGACTTGTCGTCGAGGACGCGTTCGCACATCGTGTCTCACACGAATGCGCTACTTGCACGGAATACGAAACAGTTGGGACGTTTGACACGCGCACTGAGAAAAAGATAATTCTTTTTTTACAGTTATTAGATAATTCCAGAAAAAGGGGTATCGTTACGATAACGGGTCAAATATTTTTTTTTGGAATCAACAGAAAATTTGCGACAAGTAACTATGTGTTCGGTCTCATTATATAGTTTTTAGTGCTACATTGTCTGGCTGTTGTAATATTAAATTTGTTTGTTTGATCTGCTGTAATTTTCAATTAAACAGAATATTACAAACATAAATTTATTGTTGCACCAACATCAAGTTATCCCAATAGTTATAAGAAAGCGTAGTACGAGTGTCCGTAATGAAGATGAATAGTAACGCGTACTAGAATTTCCGGTTACATCTACGAAACTAGATTCTTATCATTAGCTAGAATTATATTCTGCGGTAATGGTTAAAAATTGAATAGTAACAACAACTTAAAGTTTCTCTCGGTGCTGGCAGATATATTTTTTTTCCATTATTCATTGCCTGGAAATTACAATTAATTTGCGAATTTCATGTTTCACGTTGTTAAATAGAGTAGTTGGAATCCTTGCACGTATAAAGAACATGCAAATCTTATTTTATAATGTTAATTTCACCCGTAATACCCCGTTGCTCGAATTTATAACTTACATACAAATGGCCAAACAATTGCGGCGTAAACTGTACCTGAGAGATAAAAATCTTTGACTCGCATTTCTTCTTTCAGATGTATCCGGATCGTATTTGGTTATGGACTTGAGGTGCAAAGACCTCGCGCACTTTCTTTTTCTCCATCAATATATACCTTCCGGCTAATGGCTAATGGCACTCTAAACTCTAATCTCTAAACTCTGGAGTTGGCTGCACGAGTTAATAGCTTCGATATTTGCATTTAGTTGAAAATCCAACGGTGGGCGGTTTTATTCTGTTTTCTGTTTATTACTTCGCGTCGGCGGGAATCTTCGGAGAAGAAAGAGTCAAAATTAAAAACCGGAAAGGAAGAAATCGCGCAAGATTTGTGGGCGGCTGCGATAGCAATTTGTTTTTTAATTTCCGTTCTCCGCGAACGTCACAAATATATTTTTCTCTGAATAAATATTAACTCATTACCGAATCAATCAATTCGTCTACCGAAAGTCAAACGATTAAGATACAACATAAATTTTTTTTCATTTCTATCTTATTCGTTCGCAACTTTACTGACAACTGACCAGCTGTCGTAAAAGAAATTGATTAACGATTAACGAACGTAAAAAATTGCGGTTGACGTCAATTAGTTACGAATATTTTTTTTCACAATCACAAAACAGAATTTCATTTCATCGCGAACTTTTGTTCGATCATCACGCACAGATTGACGGGTAATGTAATTGAATTTGCGAGTGTCGGTATATAAAATTCTTAATCAACTGTCGATCCCAAAATTTGTAGAACTAAGAAGTACCCGTATTTCGGTAATAACAGACAACCGAAGCTGGAATAAAGTTAGTATAAATCGGAACTTGTAAGGATAACGGCTGTAACGAGAATGAAGAATAAAATCGCGCTGTCTGTAGAGTGAGCGAAAGAATCGGAAGGACGAGAGAGAAAAAAGGAAGAATTTAAGATAAAAAGAAACCGCGGAACAAGGTTACTCGGACACAGCGTTGAAGCTATCGGAGCAATCGATCAGTCATCGACATGTTCTTTTTGCATAGCGATGAAGCAGGCTGAATTCTGAACCGATTCTAGGCAAACCACTTAATTATATCGAAGAAAGGAGAAGAAAACACACACTTGCATTCGAAGGTAACTGATCCAGGCGTGCTAGGGTCCAGTAATTACGGGTGCGAAGGTGCAATCCACCAGGGTCAGAAAGATGATCCAAGGTCTGCATGAAGACGACGCGCGACGAAGGATTGATCGACAAATGGGAGATTTGGATGTATCGATTTCCCACACGGTTTTTCCTTCACTTCCGGTGCACGATCATCCCGAGCCCGGAAACTCGACGCGACAAACGCACCGCGCAACGAAAGACCGAGGACTACAGTGTAAATACCGGAGGCAGCATCTCAGTGACATGTGTGAGTGAAGGAAGGTCCAAAGCGGCGGCGGCGTCTGCACGAAGCTCAGCACCACGTCTATCCGGCAACAGGGACTCGAGACAACTCGAAAGAACTCGAGAGGCAGCTTCTAGTGCGGCCGCAAAGTATCTAACCGGAACCACGCAGCGGTGCTCTCGGCGTCCCCGCCATTCCGCCCCCGCCGCCGGCGCTCCAAAAAACTAGAAACGCGCCGCGTTTTCACGGTCCTGATATACGCAATATATCCTCGGGGGTTTTCCGCAGGCCGGGCATTTAGGTTTTACGTATACACTGAGAAAAATTTCATTTGTTGTAGTGACTAGAAAAATTCAGTAAAACAGGCGTCGTTAAAAAAACTGTTTGAATATTGTTGGGATTAGGAAAAACAAGGTAGGCGTAACCATTTTGCGCTATCGTCGATCCTTTTTTCGTTATTGCAACGCAAAATCAGTTTGTGAGGTTTACTCTACGGTTTTAGTTAATTAAGGCTTTAACGTCAATTTATTCTTGCACAAGCGTTAAATTTTCGCAACATTTGCAAGAAAATATAGCAACAGTGATCGTAATGAGAAAGAAGTGACGGATACTAGACTTTCTGGTAACAGCTAGAAAACTAATTTTCATCTTGTACCTAGAACTGTGTTTTTCGATTGTTGTAAAAAATGAAAATAGTCAAGGACCGAGCGGTAGCCGGAAATAAAAATTTCTCTCATTGTACATATAACGCGTACACACGTACGGGGAATTTCATGCGAACCCGACCAAAGTCTGACCCCCATCTTTTCCGATTTGGTGTTAAAAATTTTCTACAATTGTCCCAACTGAGAAACAGTATCGACCTTGAATTTTTTCAAATATTTTATTCAACTTCTCAATTATTTGTAAATATCGACAGTGATTTTGATAAGGACTATTTTCAAAGATCTCAAATAATTCTCAGAATCTGTGTTTTCTGTTCCAAACATTTCAAGACCAAACAATTCAAAGTCAGACGTTGGTTCGATTCGCATGAAATTCCCCACATATAGTCTGTATAAACGATACCTACGATGTGCGTTAATTAGAAGTAATTAGCTGGATTATTGAACAGCCTGTAGAGAAATTACTGCACTTTGCGAACGAAGGGCAAAAAGCTCACGACCTTGACTAACGGCGGAGTGAGATTTTGGAAGTTTTGTCTCTGCTGCATGAATAACGTGCGCTCCGAGGCTCGCATTTTGGGTCAGGCTGACCATAAATTAAGTTTGAGGACGCCACTCGACCCTCGAATGGGAATGGGTATGAAGTATGAAACCAGGTTTTTCTCACACTGCGTATCGGGCAAGGATCTCTGGATGGAGTTTTTTCTCGAGCGCACATTTCTTCTTTTTGTCGACCTGATTATATTGTTTAAACGCGGTAGAATGGTACTTTTACGTCACTTTTGACTCAAATCTCAACCATGTTGAAGTTCTTTATAATATCGTAACGAAATTTTTGAAATGGTTACTAATCTTGCAAGTTTTTTTTTAAACTACTTACACGAACGAGAATGTCTTCATGCTTTACTTTATTTCTATGAACACTTATTTGAAGTTTACTGCATTTCGGAGCCGTTTCAAACTTCTGGATTACTGATATTTTTTGAGAATGTTTCGTTACGTCAACGTAATTACGAACTTCAACATCTTAAATATCAGATTTCTTGATTTCCCTCAATCAAGTCTGTTTATAAATTTCAGTAACTTTTTTCGAAAATTCCAAACGCAAATGATCGAATGACATGAAAATTCAGCTGGAATCAACCGACAACAAATATCAAATAACACAAACACGGTTTTTTCACAAAACAACGCGACAGCCAATTAAATTTAAGTGTACTTACTAAAGTTTTTCAGACTGCATGTCAGAGATGCGAAACAATCAGATACGAGTGTAAGTAGGTAAAATAAGCGAGCGACAGTCAAGAGTGAATTAAGAATTGCCTAAGAAAACCCGGAAATGTGTACCAACTGCACGGAGAGATTTAATCTGGATTCGAAACGCGGCTGTTGCTGCAAGTAATTAATTTCGTTCTAGCTTTCTTTCGCAGGATGCCATCCGTGTATCATGGTGTGCCAAGACAATGCCACGTGTAGCCCCGATAGATCCGAACAATAAGACACCGTGGATCTCTTTACCTCACACTTTACTGTGATATCGCAAAAGAAGGTACAATAAGTACCGTCAGTATTTTATACTTTCTGATTTCATTCTGCGGATATAACCGACTACTAAGGAAATTGCGACACGCTTTTTAACACCGTGAAAAATTCTGCATACGCCTTTGAAATTTTGACTAGAATCGTAGGCTGCGTTTGTCTATCGGTATTTTTTTTTTTTTTTTTCACACAACGTTGGAAATAATTATCTCGCCACTTGACACTTATGAACTGTATACAATTCAGCCGATTTTATCTCTCGGAAACAATTAGAATACGCTATTGTAATGATGAAAAATTTGATCTGCTTATAGCCGCTGGACCATACTTTCAATTTTACGTTCAGATTACACTAAACCCAGAGAACTTGCAGATATGAGAAATTAAATTCTGTGCAACGTTTGCCACATCTCGTTTATTGAATTATTATTATTCCGGATATTCTTTGATTCGTGATTAAAGAAAGTGACGTTAATCTCAAACAAATTGTATGACAAATTCGTGGCAAATTTACGTATTGGAACGAGTATTTTTCTCTATACGGTGTACCTTTTCATTCACTTTCTTAAAAAGTAAAATGATTGATCGTACTTGAATTTCTATTTTTGCGGAGCACGTGGTAATAAATTATTATGTGACGATTATCTAAAATCCAGTTTTTTTAGTATTTGAACAAGATATTTTAGGTCAAAAGATGCAGCGAAAGTGAAGCATGCCGAGAAACACGTTTAGATACTTTATACCAGCAGTGCTTTCGCGTGATATAAGATTCGAAATAAATTTCACCCAATATCAACGTTACGTAGAAAATATCAGAAACCTGCTCTCTTACTTTCCTCACGCTAAAATATTTCATCGAAATCACTTATCTCTGACAACCTACGTTCTAAAATATTAATAAAATTTATGATTTGTAACGGTAAAAAATATGTAGAATCTATTTAATGGCATTTAGAGATTTAATATTGATTTGTAGAACGGATTGCTGTCATTACATGTGTCTAATAAGAACGAAAGCAAAGTAAATTCTGATTGACACGGTGCGACAAGTTGAAAGAAGACTCAACTTCACAAAATTGAAGTGAAATAAATCGGTGTCCATAATTCTCGATTTTTATTTTTCGGAAAAATAATTTATTCCCGCATATTTTCTCCCTCCATATATCTAAAATCCAGCCACCGGATCGGAATGATGATTGGCGGGTATTCAATCATACTGAAACTCACCAGAGACGATTAGAAAAAGTGAGATAAAAAACTGCTCCGGTTATTTTTCCACCATATACTTTACGTGTCTTGTATACATGTGTGTATATATATACATATATCATTTTATGCTCAGAGGAATCTTTAGAAAAAGTATAGAAGATGAGAAGATGAAACAAAAAAAAAATCTCGTAGAAAGAAATCGTTGAGATCAAAGAATTCGTGTGTCATCGTGACAGAAAAAAATAAAAATAATCCACCGTGACAGACTTAAATTTGTTGACCAATTTTTCTACTATACTTTTCAGCCTTGATCATACATACTGTCATAGAAATTGGAACTTCTAAAGGACTGATCATCTCACTTCAGTGAATCTTTTCACATTGCGATTTTCGCAAAAAAGTGTTTAAGCATAAGCCGTTATCTATTTTTTTTTTTATTTTTTTATTTTGCATACAAAGTCAAACCGGTTTTTCATCCAAAACTGCGTCATCGTAAGACATCGCCGGAACGTACGAAGATAATCAAAGTCTTCGAGATTCCTCAACGTTATGAAAAAAGGTTCCCTCGTCACTGCGTCGAGTCCCTAAATGTCCCGTAATTCGAACAGCTATTATAACCCTCCGCGTCTACGGTACGTCGTGAAAAAGTGTGATTATCTCCAAGGCAGGTCCATAGTTTTCTTCCGAGTCTGATATACGAGCACCAACAAAATACACCCGGAGGCTGTTCGTCCGTCGCGCAAGTAGCGGCATGGTTGCAGCTTTCGCTCGCAGCTGGTAGCAATTTGTTACAAGATTAAGCGACAACGCATGCACCTTTAGGGTTGGGCAGTTGAGCATTATACCTACTCTCGGCCAACTAAGCGTTATACATCCATACGGCCGTTTAGAGAGAGCATAATCGGGCGTGACATATCGCGACGCTTAAGCTTCCGAACGATGCGATGGTCGAGGCGTCATTTGCTGACTTGGTCACTCACCTAGATTTACTCGAGATACGTCGAGCGAATTTTTCTTTGCCTCAGACCCGCTGATCCGTGATTGCTGTTGCTGCTGTTGCTGTTGTTGTTGCTGCTGCTGCTGCTGCTGATGCTGTTGGCTCGTTCTTCCGTTTACCGGTCTTCGCGGAGGTGTTCCAACGGTCGGTGACCTCTCTAAAATAAACAGAGAAACAGAGTACAGACAAAGAAAGGAAAATAGGGGGGAGGAGGGGGGGGGGGGGGGGGGGGAGGTGGTTCAGTTCGTTAGAGCCAATTAGTCTCTTGCCAATCGTCACCGTGCTGCCTCTCTTGACGCATGGCAGCATTGTGTCATGTTATAAGGTGTCAAGTGGCAAGAGCTAGATAGACTGTACCAAGAGATACGAACTCTCGTCCTCGATCCTATTGCTACTCCGTTTTCAAAGGTGCGGATGAAAGCCTTGAGGAGAGAGTATTTCAATTTTTACATGCACTTGTTCGTGATCCGATTTGCATTTTCATTGATAAATTCAAGATTTATCGTGGGTGATGTGGAAGTGGGGGAAAGTAGGATGGATAAGAAGAGAAGAGAAAAAAAAATTACGTCATCTAACGTTGCTTTGGTTTATCGTTAACTCGACTATACCGGCCTACACTAATTTCGACATTTAACGACATGCAGGCAGGCCCAAAAGAAAATATTAATTATGTATACGCGATGTTCGTCTCTCCTGAGATTACACTGTGTAACTCTTAAGGAGCTTAACAGTTTCGTGCTGTCAAAGCATATCTTCCGCTTCGGCTAAACACCATGTAGATTATGTTATAACCGCTTCAGAATATTGACGAAGGATTAAGGATTATGCTTATAAAAGCACGCGTTCAACGTGTTAGAAGAATATTTGAACAGAACGCTATTATTAGATCCGTTCCGTTTTTTAATCCCTCTTA
The DNA here is from genome assembly GCF_021901455.1 of Neodiprion lecontei. Lineage (NCBI taxonomy): Eukaryota > Metazoa > Arthropoda > Insecta > Hymenoptera > Diprionidae > Neodiprion > Neodiprion lecontei. Next base: position 38,084,783 of record NC_060262.1, read on the forward strand.
ATTTCCCTTCGTGGTTTGCAGATGAGATTTTTAATCGCGATCAGAAGTAGATTTCATCCATATTTATTGAAGTTCGACTTCTATCGAACTGAATTTAGAGTTGGAATTAAATTTAGGTAACAGAGAAATTTCAATCATATTTTTCTTGGACATTTGATGCTGTCGCACAATCGATTCTCATGATTCTTGTTTCGTTTAATATTTTCTTTTACCGAGTGATTTCTTCGAAATGATATCGATTTCAAATTACATTCTGAATTCCTTCGAAAATTACGCGTTAAATCGTTAGAAAATAATATCGATAAGCTAAATAGCTTCGTAGCCGTAACGGAATGGATGCAAAGGTGATGGAATTTTGAATACAAGTCTACGTACACAGCAAAAGAAAGAAAAATTCCATAACTTATGTACGAACGGGTATCAGCCGCTATAACATTTGCTCACAATGAATCGATTTGTCACGGTTTACAGTAGCTACGGTCAAAATATGAACACGATTGACGGGTGTAACAAAGAAATGCTTTGAAAGAAGAAAACGGCCAGTACCTACACGTGCCTTCACTTTTTGCATTGTACTGAGAACCTTTAAAACTCTTTATATATGGTACAGAAACGAAAGCATATCGTTGAAAGCGATACGGAATAAGGAACAGCCTTTATTGAGAAATACAACACGATTTTTGAATCACCAATTCCATAAAAAGAATGGAAAATATCGTTGAGTCTTCAACCTCGACGGTATGAAAAAGAAATATCAAGAAAACCGAATTCGATTTATGGTAATTTCCATCTGTTTTGCCTTGCGGCATTTTGAAAATTCTATATTTAGGTTTTCTGTAATACTTCTAATTTTATGAACACCGTATTCCTCTCTTTGAAAATTCGAAATTTTTAATCTTTCCACATTTTCATCTTCACCCAGGGAAAATTCTTTCAAAATTACCAACCAGGATTTTGGACAAGGTGGAATGGGAGTTGTGAAATACGTCAGGAATGTCGGTCAGGTATAACAGGCGGCATACCGAGAGTGTATAGCTTACGGGAATGTGATGGTATCGGCCGAGCCGAGGTTTGCTGATTATTATTAGCATTGTTATTGTTGTTGTTGGCAACGTTTGCCGCTGCGGCGGCGGCGACGGCGGCGTTGATATTGTTGTTAACGTTCCCGGATGAAACCGCGTTGTTAACAATCGTCAATGAGGAGGGTGGCGGCTGGTGTTGTCGAGGAGACGAAATCCGTGGCGTTGACTGTGCCGATCCCTCGCTGCCCCCGGGACTGCCCAATCTTTTCTTCGCCGACCCTACGGAACAAAGTCATTAATGTAAATGTGCACGGATACAAACGACGCGCGGCGTGTTTAACTCGTAAATCCTAATCAGTAGGTCTATGGGTATGACTTTGTCGGCTGGGGCCTTTTCTCCCGCAGCGAGTATATTTTTGACCTCTTATCAGCTCGCCTCATCTCTTTATTGTACGTGTATATCCGTATGGCCTGCAGTGCTGTCTTCGGTCACTGGAATATCTTGTTACCACTGAGGTAACAAGACTCGCGTACGTACGTTCGTGGTTCTTCGAAACCGTTAAAAACCACCTTCAGGGAAACATGTAAATTCGTTGGACTCGTTCTTGGAATACATTTCAACCAATTTCGCAAAACCTAATCCGTGACAATCGAGTTATGATCTGAACGTGGACCACATTCAGGTACCAGTCCGACTCTACGTCGTCCCATTACGACACCATTTGCTCACAACTTGACACCATTAGTTTCGGATTCCTCGATTAACCACAAACGGGGTTCTCACTCTACAGTTTCTGAACTATCGAATTCTGGGATCAGGTTTTTCACAACGTTGTTATTTAATCAGAGGCATGTGTATCACGTTCTGATAGAACGAGGTGGCGTGAAGACGAGTCAAGTTCAGGAATATTGTGAAACGTATATAATTTTTGAACTACTGGTAAATTCGAAAAATTAACGACGGAGCCAGGAATCGAACCTGGTATCTAGCGATGCTTTACCGGAGCCTTACTCCACTAGACCACCTAGCCGCCCTGACTCTGATGTCGTTAATTCCTCTCATCACCAGTAAGTTCAAATTTGTTTTCTTGTGCTGTGATAGTATGTGTGAATATATAAAGTGTTCTTCCTCTTCGAGCACAACTTGTAAGAATGTCTGTAAGTGTGTTTACATTTTGGAATCTTACGCTTCTTGGTGCGAATATTCTCAGGAATATTACCTCAAACTTATGAAAATAACTTTTGAACATCGAGACAAATGCCAATTCAAGAATGCAGAAAAATGTCCAAATCCTTGACTCAAGCATCTTTCGGTCTCTCCTTTTGTTCGAGACAGTCCAGTGCTGGAATCGAAAGTATGTAAGTTGAAGAAGGGAGCGAACGTTCCCCGTTTCGCGAGTACAAAGGCCTTAAGGCTCAAATTGCGTATCAGAACGCGACCCACATTTCCGGCGAGTGGTATTCAACCTGTTGTCGACCCACCGCCCCTTTTCAGTCCCCTTCTCTCTTGGTCTGAGAACCTGAACAGAACGTACCGAAGGAAAAAAGGATTCGAAAGGAGCCGAGCAACGCACGTGCGGACTGCAGGCACAAAGGCATTCACGGGTCGAACAATTATCTCCTAGAATCGTAAATCAGCCCGTATACCCGCGCCTATGAATCGATTATCGTGAAATATATTATATGCTTTATCAAAATTTTATCAGTTTCTGATACACGGCCTCATTTTATAAAAAGCCGGAGGCCATAACCATTGTTTAATGTGACCAATCAACGATCGACTCGCAAGTCCGCCTGGATTTTTTCTCGTGCTAATTTGACGCATTGTAAAATTTTTCATAAGATAATCAACACGTAACCAAGTCTGTCCCCGACTTTTTTAATCATTGGTCGAAAGTCAAGACGGCTGTTGCACTTGTCCTCTCTGTACAATAAATTTCGAGGGAATCGTGCAGCTCGAGGTGATGAAGTTTGTCGAAAAAGTGGAGCACGCATCGAGCAGTGGAAAAAGAGGAGAAAACCGGGGCCCTGATTTTGCCACACGCATCGCTTCTTGAAGAGAAGAACGGTCTAAATCGGTGAGGAGGAATATGGGTCATGAAATGACGCACAGATGATGCACCGTCGGTGTAGAACTGACACTAGACGGTATTTTTAGATTCACGTTCACCGATTACTCTACTCCCGAGCCATACAGGTTCTAACCCATTAGCCAAACCTCGGCTCCAGAAATCCGTTCACCGGTAATCTATCGGTCATCTACTCGTACACGTTCGCCATTGGCGAGATGCTACACCAGGATCATCGATAATTTTTTGGATGATCAATGGTAAGACGGACTCCACGAAGACTCGAAGCCAAACCCAAAGCCAATGTAATCCTCGTAAGTTTTCATGGAGACTTCAAGACTCGGCATAAATTGGAAGTACCTAGAGGAAGAATCTTGCAAAGCTTGCGACCAAAGGAGAGACCGTTAAGAATCCACTCAGTCGGTTTCAGCAGTATTTCCATAACGACCCGACACTGATGTTCAAGTTTTGAGGAAATGATCGAAAGAGGCAAAACGTTCGCGGAGCAAGGCACTTCCGAATCTAGATCACCGGCAACGTTCGCCTGGAAGCCAGCTGAGCAAAGCGTTAGAGGATGAACAGCTGCAGCGTTGTGTGTACTTATTCCGTACGCTTAAATATACACGCCGATGCCGGTAACTCACGGGTTGAAACGGGCTGAAACCTTTTTCCGAAATGGGTCAGGTATAAGTTTATGCTCGGCTAGGCGTCGCGAAAACTGGTTTTCTTGCCTGCAACTTTGCGACGAAACTTCCTTGGACCTGAACGTAGAGCGCATTGCGGGAAAGTATTTGCGAGAATGACCCTCCCCCCCACTCTCTGCCGAAGAGTTTATGATGCAGAAACGCGTAAAGTCGTTCGTTCGCTGTACGTTATAAACACGGTACGGAAAATAAGGAACGCGCCAAGTAAAATAGAAGAAGAGGGTTAAACACGGTCGTCAAAACGAAGCGAAGCGGCTGAAACCGGGTCTGCGGCGTCATCGTCGTTGCGCAAAAAGCGCAGAAACTAGGCATCGCGTACAACTGGTAAGCAAGAAACTCGGACCGTCTAGGAAAGCGATGGAAGTACGATTCTGTGGTCACGTGACCGGAAACCTTGGTCGGGAGAGCTGAGGAAGGAGAGCGTTATTACAAAGCCCGTCACACGCAGGTACGTGATCATCGATCCTGCGGGTGGTGCTGAATGCGCCTAAGCAAGATGTACCTCTCTTGAAAGTTCCGAGTCGCATCTTTGCCGAGTCTCTGACAAAGTCGGCCCTTGGGATGCCCGAAGACTTGTCCTTCGATCCTTGCTGCCCCATTTTCAGTCAGGATAATCTCTCGATTACGATCAAGGGTCACCCGAAGTCCATGGTCAGGTCGAGTCCTTCTTCTACCACGGTGTGTTCTAGTTCCCTGCTCCTTCAGGACTGACGAGAAACGCTCATCCGGTTAACCGTGTCTGACGTCATTCTCTTTGCATACGCTTATCACAGAAATAAGGTCTCGGGTCGTTTCTCCGAAGGACTGGAGACGGCTTTTAATATTCAACTTCGGGAGCTTTGACACACTATATATGTACGTATACACAGACGTACTCTTAGCTACGAAAAAATAATCCTTCGGCAAGGGGGAACCGAGGTCTAAACCTGTTTTTACGGGTGCCTAGGTCACATCCTGCACTCTGGACTTTCGTATCATACACGCCGCGCACATGATCCGTGACTGCGAAACGTGCTCCCGGTTTTCGATACTGGACGAAATCGCACTGAGAAATTGTACTCGTTCAGGTAACCTCTACATCGTCTTTCATACAATCCGTCATCGAAGGCACTCAATTATTATATTAATTAATTCGCGATTAGCCAAGGAGTAGCCAACGCTCAACGTCGGATGAAAACGTCCTTATCCCCGAGGGATGGCCCGAGCGGCAAGGGATCCTGGCCGTGACCTTGGGCCGGGAATCGCACCCCGTGCCCTTATCCTCGACTCCTTGAAGCCCGATCGCGTTGTTCGGTTACGTAAGGCCGACGATGGACTGAGCGAGCAGTACCGATGGTCGATGGCCTTGGGGGGCCCACGTGGTCACCCGGTGCACCTGTTCCCGAGAAGGAGTAGGAGGAGAAGGAGGAAGGAGGAAGGAGGCAGGAGGGAGGGAGGGAGGAACGGCGGTGCCGGAAATAAACCGGCGTGGCGTTGACCCGCGTCGTCGGAGAAAAGACGGCGAACAAAGTGCGGGAAAAGATCGTACGTCAGTGGGCCTCGAGATCGGGACGAGATGAGGAACTGGAGTAAAAAGAGGAGGAGTAAGAGGAGAAGGAGGAGGACGTCCGCGCCGGCGACGTCCCGACGACCCGTCGACGGTCAAACGCGGCACTCTCGTTGCGCATACTCGCGTCGCCGGCATCCACGCCGTGCCGAGCTTCGTCGGGGACTGTCGCAAGTTCGCTCTCCCGACGTCCTCTTGGTTCTCCGGACACGCCGACGCCGACGCCGGCCGCCACGAGAGAGCGCCCCCGACACTGGCGTCGGAACCCGGGGGATACCGAACCCCGTTTAATGCCACGCCGGCTCCACTGACGTAGGATCGATACCGACACCCTTACCCGTGACTCACCCTTGCTTCACGACCCACCCCAACCGAGCATTCTCTTCCTCGAACGTTACGCCGGGCGCACTGCGACGCGGACACACCCTGTGGGGTGGAATTTTGGTAAGGTGATTTTATCAATTATTCGCCATATTGTTCTACAAAATTACAAATCAACGGTATAACTTGTGAATTTCTCGGTCAGACTAAAACCAGTTGCTTGAGGGTTAGACGCTGCAAATTTATTTTCTGCTTCTTTTGGAACCAAGGATTAAACAGATGCAAGCAAAAAAGGTCAATAATTCGGACAGGGTCGATAACTGGTACACTTACTTTACGGACTGCTGTAAAGTACGATTTTGGTGTCAATTTAACACGAAATTTTTGCACTGATCGCATAAATTATACTAATGCAGTAGTTCACACCGAACAATTTTAATACCTGTACATTTTTGACAGTGATCATTGAGTACGAGAAAAACGTAACATCGTTTATTCAAAGTTTTTGACCTTTCTTTCTCCCTTGTTTTCACGATCGATTACAAAATTCCGGGTCTATTACCGGGTTTCCAGTTATATCAACACTCTTACAGTTGCCGTTTTGAACCCCCTGATCAAATGAAAAGGACACACGTGACCAGGGCCCCTCGTTTTTAGACTGACTAATTATGGGTGACTGTGCATTCGTCTAAAGGACTGGCATATGCACATTGTTTGTCGATATTCGTTTCCCCGAGGGACAGAGATGCCAATTATGTAAGCAGCGATGCTCTTCAGGGTTTATTTTGAATTTATTTACAATAATTTATACGAGTATGGAGATGAAATATCGAAAGCTTGCTATTTCTGCAACTTTATCTGGCTGAAGAAAATCGTGTCAAATATTAAGAGGCATTCAATTATCTATCGAAACAACGAAGTGACGATATTGTACATTTTGTGCGACATTTGTTCATCCATTAAGGTAGAAAACAAGGTTAATGGTGAAAAGATCACGCTCGACATATCAAGACTACAGTTCTTCAAACATGTGGATCGTGGTCTTTTTTTACGTCCGCTAATTGCTACATTAGCGAGCAGGAAATTGCAGTGTCCATAACAGTGTATGATTTCAATCGCACAGATTTGGTGTGAACTAGTCAGAGTCGATGTGTTTGTTCCATCGTTGGGAACCAGCGGTAATTCAAGAACGTGACGCAACTCCACAGCGATCGATGTTACAGTCCGATATAAACTCCGAGAGAAACGCGTTTGGAATAATTCTCCGTTCAATGTCTCTATTCGCTTTTCTTCGGACGGACATAACCCATCGAATAGACGCGTGTAACGATCCTCCACACCGCGCACTCAAAGCCCGGAGAGGATTGCTAAGGAAGGAGAAAAATTCCCAGAGACCTGGATAACAACCGCGCATGTATTGAACGGCTCCGGCTTTGTTGCCGAGGAAAAATACCTGGCAGAGACGAGGATGACCCAATGGACCTTGACCTTCGATTGCAGGCACTTATTGCCGGTGCACTCTTGGCACATGCATCTCTCTTTCGAATGCTTCAAAGCGACCTGCGCTGCTCTTTGTCCCGTGACCTCAAAAAGTCTGGCCAAGACGTTCTGTCGAATATGCGGTCGATGTACAGTGGAATCGTTTTCAGACCCTTCGATAATTCATCGCAGAGGAATGGCTGATCAGGTTATTCGATTCGATATGTATCGTCAGAGGTGAACGAAGCCGTTGGACTCGAATCTGATGAAGAGAAAATTTCCAAACGCAACATGGAAAATTTATTGTACCGATTTTTTGCACCGCAATCTATCAACCTTCCTTATTCAATCCTGCCTCGTTGCGAAACGTTCAACGCTGAGAAGCTCGCCAGCATTAAATCGGCACGTTATTTGCAGCTCGCTGCATTCTTGGAACGTGTATAACTACAGAGTGAAGCGCCACTACAAGACCGAGTAACGGTTAAATTGCATGTAAAGGAAGAGAGTGAGTTTTTCTGCACCGACACCTCGACGAGATCCAGCAACAGTAGCAACGCGATTCCAAAGATCAGTGACAAACGCTACGAGGTCGCGGCTTAAAGCTTGTGAAACATAGCTCGACACAGCCTTGATGACAAAGTCTGGAAGACCTTGCGGTCTGCGCGATCTTTGAGCTGTCTGGAAGTCGCAAACACAGTCGCACGAGTTCGAGTGTTCTTTAATCTCCTCACGTAGCGACAAGCATCAGCATCAGCAGCAGCAGCAGCAGCAACGGCGGCGCTGACGTGGTAAATTAATTCTTATTAATTCATCTCCGCCTCGGTTTCACGGTGACCATTTTATCCGGGGCGTCACCGAATCGCCTCGAGGACGACGGAGTTATACCAATCTCGATTTGAATTTTAAAACGAACGGATGTGCTGCACCGGGAACCCGTGGACTGTGTCGTAACGATTTCACGGTCCAACGTTTCGCCGGCGCCATATTTTTATCCAGCATCGCAAGATCGCCGTTTGCACCCCCGTCTAATCGCGAAAACTACGCTCGTCAAATTCGTCACTGCACTGAGAAAAATTTCATTTGTTACAGTAACTAGACAAATTCAGTAAAAAGGTATCGTTAAAAAAACTGTTTGAATATTGTTGGTATTACGAAAAACGAGGTACGCGTAACAATTTTGCGCTATCGTCGATCCTTTTTTGGTTATTGCAACGAAAAATCAGTTTGTGAGGTTTACTCTACTTTTTTAGTTAAACAGGGCTTTGACGTCAATTTATTCTTACACAAGCATAAATTTTCGCAACAGTTGCAAGAAAATATAGTAAAAGTGATCGTAATGAGAAAGAATAGTAACGGATACTAGACTTTCTATTAACAGCTACAAAACTAATTTTCATTTTGTACCTAGAAGCATGTTTTTCGATTGTGGTAAAAAATGAAAATAGTTAAGGACTGAGCGGTAACCGGCACTAAAAATTTCTCTCAGTGTGAATACAGTTGAACTGACGATGAACGATGGAATGGAAGTGTACTTTTTACCTATTCTCGATACATGCACAACGAAATTCGGAAAGTTATTGTATCCGACAATTCTTGACTATGAAATCCATAGACACGACAATGACGGGCAACTGTATAATTAATACCCGTGTAACGGTGACAGTTTCTTTCTTTGTTTTTTTTTTTTTTTTGTCTCAAGTCTTGAATTCAAATGGAAAGTATATTTTCAGCAAACTAATTGCGATAAATTGCTTGAAGAATGCATTTCTGAAACGGGCATTGTAAGAGACCCGTTTACCAGATTACGAATGTACTCTGATTCATTCCTTTATTAAATTTCGTCCCAAGTTCAAAGCACTTACTGTCTAATAATAAGACGGTGAGTGCTCAATGCTAAGAATACGAAGCTGCATGACAATGAGCCCTGTTTTAGTGCATATTGGAGCAAATGGGTACAAGTATAAAATTGCTCACAAGTGTAGCAATAAAGCACTGAATATTGTTCAAAATTCTATGCATGAATTTTTAAAAATTTCATAACGTAGACGAGGTTTTGCATTTTTTGACTTTAAATCTCTTCGTGTCTTGATAGAACTTTTATCACTTGTCACAGGACTTTGAATCAAGAAATGAATTCAATTAACTTTGTGTTACCATGTCAACTTCCATTTAACTAATCTTGAAGAAATCTTTCAACGAAGTACTTTTCTGTATAAAATCATTGAATTGAAAGCCTCGATTCAATGAAACATCGACTGTACAAAGTGAAGAAAAAAATCACAATTGTAACAATTGTAACTCGGAAAATACTTCAAACATTTTAAACTCATCGGCGTTTAAATCCAAAATATTTCTCAGTGTAGTAAGAGCTTGAAATCTGGGTTTGAAACGAGTTTGCAGTCTATCGGAAGTAGAAAAGGAAGAAAAAAGTTACAGCCTCGTTCTAAATATAACATGAAATTATGCAGAGTCGTATGATCATATTCGTACAAATACATTATACCATGGTATATTATACATATATATATATACGTGCATAAAGCCTCTGCAATCTATGACGCAGGATGCTACGGGACATGTCTATAGATAGTTTATTGTCGTTTAAACCGTGAGCAAATTTTCCCACCTCAGCTTCTTCTCGCCCGAGCTAACTATTACGGTCGATACGAAGTCTAAACAACCGGGGAGCGAGCGCTACGCCCTTTTATAACCTGCTAGCAGCAGCTGGTTTCCATCGTCGCAAAAATCTAGCAAAAAAGCGTGCTAATAATGGCCGCAGGAAGGGCGCTTGTATAGCCTGACTTCTGCAGGCTTCGGCTACTCGATGAATAATATAATGCACATGCATGTAACCGCGGATGGATTTTTCCTCCATCTTTCTCTTCTTCTCTAATGCTTAACCCCTACCGGCCACCTAAGGGTGCAGATCACCTCAGGGCGTTTTTCCTTTAATTAAATGAAATACAAAAAAAAAATTTCAAATAAAACATTAACATTAAATTGAAACTTTTTAAAAATCGCAATTTTTTTTTTTCTTAATTTCCCTTACATTTATTTTAGTATACTTAAATTTGAGTTTTGTAGTAATATTGTTTCATTCGTTTTTACTACCATCGATGTAAATAACATTGCTGGAGATTTTTATAATGTTTATTTTCTTCTCGTAACTTTTGATTCAGACTGTACGTCCCATTAACCTGTCTCGCTACAGTTTTTTTCAATATATATTCTTTTCACTAAAAAAAAAAAACGAACATAAAAAAATCGCGGTGATAGATCATTTTCGCGATTTACGTAATGAATTTGATTTTACGCTGCGTAAAATAAATAACGATTGACCGACCGTGACTTCCAGAATCATTCGCTCGACCTCCGCCTTTTGAATTCACGTAATTAGAATTAATGTCACCGTCTATTAAGCCTTTGCTGAAAGACCGCCGATCTGAAATCAAGGCTGCTGCTTTGTTTGCTCGCGCTTGCTGAATAATTCATCGAGAAAAAAGTCGAAGTGAAGGAAGAGAGAAAAGAAAAATAAAAAATAGATCACGTTGATCGATACGAAATTATTATCAGCGATTTTAATCGAGCTTATACGTCTTGCGAGATTTAATCTCGTACAAGTTTTTTCCTTTGGTACATTATGTTTTTTGTTTAATTTTTTTCGCTTATCAATCCAATTCTGCGATCACATTCGCGTTGTGGTGTAACTAATGTAACTAATATCGTTAGCAATGACTATAGCTGAATAATTGTTGGGATTGAATACGGCTAATTAGGCCAACAAATAGAGCAAAATTGCGTTCGAGGGATAATTCGAGAACGGAATGCGTCCGCAACACAGTCGCCATACACACACATAGACAGTATCGAGTATTTCCGAACCATGAATGCACGATACTTTATACACTTGTAAACGCGTGCAGGTATTGAACGCTTCGCTATTTATATACGCGTCTCGTCTCAGAAATCTTTGGGACGAGAAAAAGGACAAAAAAAAAAATTACGATGCTTAAAAATACGTAGGATGATTAATAAGTTTAGATGTAACCGAGTAAACATTTATTCCGTCGTCGAAATGATATATCGAAGTGGTGCAATGATTTAGTTTCCATAAATTTGAGAAAACCTGGGAGGATTAAGAAATGAAACCGACTTCTTTTATTTCCCTTATGAAAAATAAAGTGGCTTAAAGTTTTACCAATTCGGAAAATTTGGTTCATAAAGTTGAAGACGGGAAATATTTTACTTGAAACAAATTGATCTCGATGATGTGTTTGAAGGAAAGAATTTCAGAATATATTTAATTGTAAGCTGAAGAAATTTCAGCCGAGAATAAAAGCTGAGCTTTGACTTGGGCTTCCAACTTGAGACCTGGATTGCTCAGCTGGTTGAGTTTATTTGCGAAACGGCGAAGCAAAAAGCATTAACAGTAACAAATATAGACGAGCTATCCGGACCGAAGAATTGTGCCGGAATCTAACACTCGGCGGGAAGACGAAAGTCTGGGGACGTCGTCGATGAAAAATAAAAGCGAATTTAAGGGGTCAAAAATCGAAAGAATGCCTTTAACCGTCGGTTCAGCCGCGAAGCGACGACTTTCCACCGACATTGTAGAAGACAAGCTTTAGAAAGAAGTCTAAACCGCAACGAATTTTAACGATGATTAACGAGCCGAGTGATCTTTGAGGCGAGTGATTATATTTTTTATTCACTCTACCTTGACAAGCTGACAAGGGACGAGAAAACCATTGAATAATAATTTCTGGATAAGGCAACTTCATCTTATCGTTAAATTCAAGTTTCGAGATAGAATAATTATTGAGACAACGATTATTACGATACGTATGATTTATATTCTCGAAAAATTGTGAAATTTATAAAAGGTGCGTGATGTGTAATACATGTGTAACGTGTGGTAACTAATTTCAATAGAAAAAGAAACGAAATATATTCGTACATGATCCGCAATGGTGATCTTTAAGCTCTTATACAAATAAAAATAACAGATAAATAAACATTGAAGCTATTTGCACAGCAAAGCGCGATACTTTAGAATTCGGAAAAATTTACTGACTCAACTGCGCACCGATTTGATCCACGATTGGAAATCCATCCTCGAAAGCATGAACAACGACGCGTGTAAACCGACCTCGTTTCCGTGCAAGAATCGATAGTATTTCCGGTCACTAATCAAGTAAACTCAATCGACACGTGTGTTAGTTTTATAAACAAATATCCGTCGTCGCAAAGGAACCAACGAAATAAACGATTTGTACGATAAATTAGAACAGAGTAATCCCGTTACTTACGATAAAATTAAAATGCGTGTTGTAAAGTTTTCCGAATCTTCATCGTACGTTTTAATCTGTATTCGTTTATAACACAATCAATTGTTCTAGTTTTAGTAGTAAATATTTATGACTCACTGGGAGCACTGCTGATGTCACTCATCGAACTGTGCACCGAGCTTTGCGCGGTCTCCTGAGTAGGCGATGTCACATCCTGACGTCCTCTGGTTCTCCTGCTGGATGCAAAGACAGAAAAAAGGAAGCGTCATTGACCATCAAGCGCTTCGTAAAGCTCATGGTACTCTAGTATTTAACGTCATTCCCCGTCCCCATGAGATCCGGAATCCCATTCCCCCCGTAACTAGGAATCAATACGAACCTCTTGCTCTTCGTGGAGTCTCCGGGCGATCGTCGATTCGTCGTCGAGGGTGGCGGACCCAGACTTTGCAACACCCTTGACTTGACCTCCTTCCTCGGCGGTCGTGACCTTTGCTCATTCTTCCCGGCTTCTATCTTGCTCATAACAGCGTCCCACCGTCCACCCTTCCTCGGCGTCCTTTGTGGGCGTCGTGCTTCCTTTTCGGACTCGTCTTTCGGTCCGGACTCGATCATAGCCTTGATTTTCGAGACGACGTTCCGCTTGGGCATCTTGTACTTCTTCAACGGCACCGGGTCCGACTTGTTCAACGCCTTTGCCGGCGGAGTCGGACTTTGAACCTCGATCACAGTCACGTCCAAGGTTCCAACCGACGTGTTCGAGTCCACCGATGAGTTCAAATTGCTCGCTGGTACCTGAAAAGAAAATTAAAATAGTGTCAGACGGTGGTGCCGATCTTTCAGATTCTGGAAGAAACTGTCTACCATTGTCTGAAATAAGTAAAATCGAAAGAATCCGCGATTTAACCGGACAATCGGCAACTGATCCAACAACATGTATTCGTTCCTCACCTGTAGGTTATCCGTGACGATCGGCTGTTGCAGCTGTTGCTGCTGATTGTCGATCAAATGAGGGGACGGCTGGCTCTTTTGCGACTCTGTGTCAGCGGTGTCGGGGGTCTGACCTTCGCTGTGGGGTTCCTCGTGTTGTTGATCGTCCTGCCTGCGATCGAGATCGGAATAAATGCCACTGGAGTCCATTTCCTCGCCTGTGAAGCTGGGGCAGCGTCTCCCACCGGGGGCGCAGAAGAGCGTACCATCGATGACCTGAGCCCTGCGATCACCGCGAACGATCTCCTCGTGGGCGTCGGCGTCGCTCTCCGTGAAGAAGTCCGAATCGGTCATAGGATCGGTTCGGGGGGCTGGAAGATTCGGCGGCGGTGCGACAGGCGCCGGATCGGCCCCGCGGCTGGCTGGCCTGGAGTTTTCTCCGTCGCCCTGATAGCCGGCCTCCAGACTAGTGATGCTGGTCACGGAGGTGATGAAGCTGACCGGAACGGTCCGCGTTGGTTCAGCGGGCTTCGGATCGAGCGGAAGGTCTTCGGGAGACGGTGTCCGCTCGCTTGACCCTTCGGTGGGTTCACCGTCGACGGAGGTGGGGAGATCCGATGGTCTGGATGCGGACGCCCTCGTCATCGCGATCCTGGATCCCCCGGAGCCGGTCAAGTTCTCGCAAGACGGAGTCCTCGAACACTCCAAGGCCATGCTGAACTCCGCCATTTGATCCGGCGTCAGTATGCCCAAGCTCTCGTCGTGCTCGAAGGAGTTCTGCTTGTTCAGCATCAGGTAGTGAGGAGCCGGCGTCGCTTTCGAGGGTGGCGGTGCCGCCGGTGGCGTCAATTCGTCCTCCTCTTCGGGAACGTTCAGGTCCAGAAGACTGTACGGACCGGAAGTCGGATCCGGAGTGGATTTCTTCGGCTTGGAGGCGATGGGTTCGGGATTCAAAGGCTCGCTGAAGGTGTCGGTGACCTGCAGAGTCCGGTCGGCGAGGCAGCTGTCGCCGATCTCATCGATCAGGGTGATCTTCGAGTTGTAAAAGTCGAAGTTTCTCGCCGAATCGTCAGCCGGTTTAGCGGACTCCTCGAGTTTCGACCGATTCGTCGTGTCGCTGGACACGGTGTAATCGACTAGGCAGGTGTCGTTGACGTACTTGATCTGATTCAGGCGCAATGAGTCGTAAAAAATGCTCGGAAACTCGGCCGATTCCTTCCTCATCAAGCTTCCGCTTACGATACTGGCGCGAGCAGGGATTCCCGGCTCGATGAAGTACGTGTCGTTTAGTTCGTTGTCGTTTTTCACTTTGTCGTCAAGTGTCGTAGGGAATAAAGTCGTTCCCGGTATATTTCGCCCGTTAATTTCTCCGCCGGGTATCGATATGGTCCGTGAGAAAGCGTCGATGTTCTCGGTGACGTCGATCAAAAACGTGCCATTCGGGGCCTTCTGTTCCTTGGTAAACTCGGCCTGGCCGTGACCAGCCTTATTCCCGATCAAGAAGGTGTCGTTCATGTCCTCGCGGGACAGAATTCCACCGTTCTGTTTCGCGGCGTCGGGACTAAGGCCTGCGATCACGCCGGGTTTGTCGAAGGTCAGGTTCTTCGAGTCGGCCCCTTCTTCGTTGGGCTGGTCAATTTTCCCGCAATTATACGTGAGTCGTTTCGTGAACGGTGCCTCGACGACGGGTGATTTGTCGGCGTAGAAATTGGGCAAAGTCGTTTGCTCCGAAATGGCGGAGTTGCCGTTCACCGTCGGTTTCACGTTTATGAACGATTCGTTGAGCGTAAATATAGCCCCGGTTGGTTTCGGCAACGGTTTGCTCAAATTTACCGTCACGTCGTTCACCTTGTACACCGCCTGACGCAAAAGAGCATTCTCGACCTTGTTAATCAGGTGGGTAATGTTCCTTACGCCCGTAGAAGACTTTGGCATCCATTTGTCTTCGGCATCTGCGTTGGACGGTACAGAGGAGGCTTCGTTAATCTTTGGCAGGGATTTTCTCCCCTCGTTCCCCGTCGGCGAGGCTCCATTCTTCTTCAAAAGACCCGCGTCTGTAACTGACTGAGCCTTCTGCTCCGGTGACTTTGAGGATTCGACTTCCTGCGGCGTTGTTTTTGGCTTCGCAACGGTTCCGGTCACGTTCAGGTTCGTCGATTTTGTTCCCGGCGAGACGGTAGCTTCGTTCGTCGAGGGGATCGACGGCTTCGTAAACATCGTAGGCAGGACCAGACGATTGCCGGGTGGGATTTTCGTTTTCGTCGTCGGCGACGGAGTTTTACACTTTCCAGCCTCCTCGCAGTCGACATTGTCCATAGGTGAAAGCCCGAAGGTGTCGTCAAAGGCTTTGGTACCTAAAACGGAATCGTCAAGCAAATTCAGTCCGACTGGTGCGTTGCGTAAAGGTTCGAACGTAACCACACCTCGATATTTTCCAAAAAAACACGAACGCCAAGAACTCGTCTACCGTACCTGTATTCGGCTGAACAAATGGCGTCGAAGTGACGCGACCCTTGTCTGCGAGGTAGAGGCTCTCCATAAGTGATTTCACCGATCCCCGCTGTCCGGCATTCTGTGGTGTTACAGGAATTTCGAATCCTGCAACCTTGTGCTGGGCGACTACCCTGGGCTTCGGAAGAAACGAGGGCCGGACGGAACCCGGCATCGGTATCCTGCTCTCCCCCGCGTTCTGCAATAAAAACATCATGCGGAGATATTTAGTCGAATGTGAGAGAAAGCCGACACGGTTGATACTCTATACACATAGACTCCATGGTCTATAGTCGTCAGCTTTATTGTTGAAATATTGTATAAATGTCATCTGGTCTGGAATTAACCCCAAGTTTATCCGTCTCTTATACGAATCATATCCACGAACGCGTCACCAAAAAATCCTTCCCAGCTGATGCATCCGACAAAGCTTCGCCTTTACGCCCACCCGGACTTTCTTCGGTGGAGTATTTGCGAGCGACGTAAGCCGTTGTAGTGCATGATTCAATCAGCGTTCTGTATCTCGGTTCGCGGTACGTAGGAACCTCCGAAAGATAGTGAGTGCGTTCGTTGCCCTTGGCCCATCTCCAAATAATACGGACCGCTGTATCCGCGGGCCTAAAGCTCCCCTCGAGGATGTGCACCATCCGTGAATCACAAGTGCCCGACTCTTGGCATCATCCTCCACCTCCTCCTCCTCCTCCTCCTCCTCTTACGCGACACTCCGTTAATCTAATCTTAGCCAAAAGCACGAGACGTTCGCCACGTCACGTGCCGTACCGTCATTTCTTCATCTCGAAGACAATGCGCCGGAATCTGCAGCAGGTACTAAGTATAGCAGGTGTAGACTTTGTGGTATCAGAAAAGAAACGTCGAATAAGTCACTCTGATCAATCCAACATATCAGGGGTGGGTTTGAAACCCCGTCAGCTGCAATCGTGGAAATTATACCCAGTTCTAGTGTCAAAGTGAGTCGGTATTATGGGGCGTGTATGACGCGCGAGAATTGCATCGAATTAGCCGTTATACTGCTCGCGAAAAAACATATATACGCAGAAATAGTTCTTTCAAGGGGGTTTATATTTACGACCGTAGTGCACTTGGATCTTTATACCGCGTTCTGCATATTTCGAATCGCAATCACGTGTCAGGGTTTAAATCAACCGCTTGCACACTGCGAGACAGATTGAAATATGAAATACGAGAGGTTGAACGAGCTTGCGGAATGTTGTCTTGCGAATTAGAGGATCTCGCGATTTCAACTTTGAAATGAGCAGTGAGCTACAAAGTTTCCGCTCTTATCCGGCTTGTTGAATACAACTGTTAGAGGAATTTAATTTGGCTCGAGATCAGGGAACTTTGACCAAGTTTACAACCGTCAGCTCACAATTACTAGGATTCAAATTATGTAGGTCAGACGAAACGATGTCTAGCTTTTCTGAGATTTGTTTTCATTTTTTTTTTTTCAATACTTTATAGAGGAACAATAAAACTGATGGTTCTATTGGCGTAGTTCTGCTATATCAGACACTGAAATCAATTTATGGTTTCTCTGATAGAATAATAATGTATATTACAATTTCTCGAAGCATTATAGCTTGAATTGTAGGTTGAGACGGATCCAACAAGCCGTCATTGACCCATTTCTTATTTGGAAAAGGAACTCCCGACTCCAGACTCCCCTCGTCAGACTGTTCCATTTGCGAATCTAATATCTCACGCGATCGGCTTATCGAAAATGGGTCAACCTTCTCTACGATAGTTAGACATGAATGTTGTATTCATTTTAGGTTTTAACCATATTTTTCTACGGAAACTTTAATCCTGATGGACAGGAAATTTGACAACAATATAAGCCGCGCGGATTAATTTCGAAGTAATTTGCTACGGTACAACATTACGCGTCATGGAGTGAAATTACGACGCAGCCTGAGCATTTATCGATTTTGGGGTGGCTGGCTATAACGGCGAGTCCACGTACCTACTTATTATTGTGTACGTAAAGTAAACGAGGTTGCGTGCATCCCTCGACACGCGTTGTATGCCAATCTGTCATTGTGTTGTGTACGATTCGTCAGTCACAATTATATATAGAAGAGTACGTACGCAGCGAGCGATATTGCGATTGTAATTTAAACGTAAATTCCTCGAATCTGAATTTCGCGACAGACGATTTCATCGCGTTGTTTACCCTTCGTCGTCTCCGGAATTGCGTTTGAACGTTGAACCGCCCCCGTTTGCAGAGCAAACCAGAGATCCGTTGTACGCAACGATCAGGAAACACTTGTTACTATAACGAGGAATAAAAATCCTCGGGGTTTACTACGGTGAAAGATATCGGTGGGTAAGAATTACCGCGCTGATTGCAAACCCCTTGAACTTCGATTTCCGAATACACCGATGAATGCAGCGGTATCTTACAAAGTGCCGCTGTAACGTATCGATTCCCGATATTCGAACGAACCGTCGCAGAAAGTCTCTGCAGCGAAAAGCCGGGAGAATTTTATTCGCCCGTTGAACAATAAGCTGTCGCAGGCTTTCTACGTCTCGAATCATAGGAATTATTTCATACGGAATGTATAACGCGAGTGGTGAAGAGGCAAAAGTCCCTTTCGAACGGTCGATGACGTAGAACATTGAATAGCGACTTTCTTTGTCACCTGAGCCACTTTCCTCCATCGACTGCTTACTATTACCGTACGCTCGTTTGAAATTGCAATATTTTAACTCTGGATAAAAGAAATATTATTTACAGAACTTACCAAATGCGGAAGGGAAAAAACATCGTCCGAAAGAGGCCGACTTGACAAAGAAAATCGTACGTTTATGTGCTACATACGCATATATGTATTCGTATATCGTAGCCATGTGAAATGCAGATGTGACGATGAAAATTAATCCGACCCTTTCAACTTGACGTTACACCAGCATGGAATTAGAGCCGTGCAATAAATGTCAGAGTCTGTTGCGCGGCGGTCTGGAATGGAAGTTTGCATCCTCGAAGAGAAATTACGCGTGTAATATCTTCTTCTGTTTAGGCGCGCGATCGCTTAATAGACTGGGTTTTATTACAACCGCGGAGAAATATTAGGTCAGACTGGAGATAACAACACGAGCCGACGTGCTACCACGACTATTTCTATCCATTCCTATTTTTCCCGCGGTCTCTTTTCCATCCACTATTTTTATTTGCTCTCCTATTTTTCAAGAGACTACACGAGACTGCATCTCTTGGCGCGTTTCTTACGACATCAGGGAGCCTGGAATCGGGATCGATCCAAATCGTTCAAATCCAAGTTTGAATTAGTTCTTCGTCACTGGTATTGCAACTAATTATAAGAAAGAGAGAGAGAGAGAGAGAGAGAGAGAGAGAGAGAGAGGAAATTAGTGAGCTGAATTTTCAGGACCATGACCTTCGTTACGATGAATAACACAGGCGAGAAGCTGAGATCATTACCAGACTGAGTAACGGAGTATGTGCAGCGATGACGAGCATGTGTAACAGCGTAAAGCAACTCTACGGTGCTGTATTTTATTAGGCTTGAATTTGCGCTAATTTATCCCGCCCACCTGACCGACAATCGTCGCCCAGCAAACTCACTATACAGTTGCGCGATTTCACGCCTCGAGCAATTGCAAACTTGCACAGGGAAACGGTCGAGCGGCAAAATTACCGGCTGTGGCAGAAAAGCTGGTTTTGAAAACAGAAAAAACACGGCGGAATCGGATTTAATTAGGGTGGAATATCGACGCGGAAACTTCAGCGATGATTTGAGCTCTTCGCGTCCAATGAACCGTCGCATGGTGATGAGCGACGATATATGCTGTCACGACATAGATCGATAATGAACAAAGCTGGCTCAATCAATAAAGCTATTTGCCAATTCAACGAAACTCCTCCGTCAGCACGACACAATTATGCGGTCTCGACCAATGGACAAACCGCTTTTGTCCGTTGTACGAGCTGGGTGACTGCACGAATGTTGTAAAATTGATCGAAACCCGGATGAAAGCTTTTTTTTTTCCTCAACGTGCAGAGATTATAATTATACGGCTCTTCGACGTCAGTCGGTCGTCGAACTCTCAATTTCATGCCCGATTCATGGCTAATGATGCGATAATAGTGAAAAAAGGAAACGCACTTTAATTTGTCGAAGACAGATTACTCTGCTCTGCTTAATATTCGTCAGAATCACGCATCTATCGTTTGTTTCAATGATTGTGAGTTCAGATTGTTCTTCACACTTTTCAAGGAATCAGAGATACCTATGCCAGTAAATTTCACTGGATCTTAAATTCAAGGATAAAATTAAGTACTTTAATACGCGGCTGCGTACAACTAAAGTTACTCTTAACTCAAACAAAAAGATATGAAAAACCTTTCACTCTCTTCTTGCCGCTCATCGCCGGAGGTAAATCTCGAAAAGAATGGTAAGGAGCAAAAAAAAAAAAAAGAGAAGGGATTTCTCATTTTCCAGAGTGGTACGCGTGTATCCGGCGACCTTGAGCCTATAGCTACCAGAATATTGCCGCTTCGCTCCGAGTCGTTAATTGCACCGAAAGCAGGAAAGCACTCGGTGCGACTTTGCCCGCTTCCGCTAAAAGCTCTACGGCAGCATCAAATGTTATAGACCCAAGTGCGAGTCGAGCCACAGACCTGAGACCTAAAAATTACCCGTGGCACGTACGCACGTGCATACTGTTGAGCATTCGTCGGTTGAAAGGTGGATTTTCCACATGGGATTATGTCCACTGCATGTGCACTCCGTGTTTTACGTTCGTTTGACACCAGCTTGTGACTCTTCACGGTTCCCTGACTCTTGACGCATGTGCGTGTGCATCCTGCATACTTCCACTCACTACTTTTCCAGTCAGTCCAAGCGTAAACACTGGATTCGAGATAAGAGTATCTCGGCTCGGTTAGACTTGTCGTACTTGCAGTACTGGATAGAAAATAATTGTAGATAAAAGAAAGTGCCTCGCAGGGAAATTTGCTCAATCTACACGTTACGCAAGTCTCTGCACAGCTCAACGGTCAATCGATAAAACCATGATCAGGTAGACGTTTTTGACACCAAATCCCGGGGGGTCGAAAGACTTCGAAAATCGCATGTCTTGACCTCAACTTCCCGAACAGACTTTTCTGCAATGATAATATGTTTGCCGTACGTTTCAACGGAGGCAATCAACTAGCGAAAAAATATTATTGTTGGAATCGAATCGTTGCATCGATACACAGCGGTCAATTCATTGCGTAATTCCAATTTACCGTGGAGGTCAGCTGTCAGGAAATTGCTAAACCAACACGCGCGCATCCATCTTCCTTCTTTTTTATTTTGCTACACACGGAAGATTCAGAAGTAGTATCGCAAAGCTTCAGGTCATGTCTGTCTTATTTTTTATCTATACGTTTCAAAAGAATTTTTTATTCGTATATATTACGACGGTATGAGGTCTGGATTGGAGGGAATGCACTCTGCCTCTCGTCAGGGACGCCCCGGATGCTGCGTCTGTATTACATCCGCGTTTTCGTCCGGCAGAGACGCACTTAGGAGACGCATTTTATGGTAAGTACTTTACTTTATGTCGGTAGAGGTGCGAAGGATCACGAGAACCATAATCGGTATCCATCGTTTCTTTTTCCGGTCACGTACAGTTTGATAATTCAATTTTTTCGTAGCGCGAAGACGAAACTTCGAGTATCATCGAACCGATCACACTCAAATCATGAAGATATTTGACGAAGGCGGTAATCTCAAGTGTAAATAATGCACGTACGTAGGAAATATAACGTATTTCCGAGAACATTGTTGTCACTTTCAGTTGAAAAAGTACGCGTCCAATTGACCAAAAGTTGCCGTACCTCAGTTATACAACTTTCTCTACAATAGCCAAAGAGCCCGATCTCATGGGTTTATCTTCGAACGAAATTTCTCACTGATTCAAGGACAGAAGAAAATGAGTCCACGATGTAACACTACACCTATAATTCGTGAGCGTATGTACCGGCACACACCGCGGGTACCTAGACAATGGTTGGTAATACACCTTAAAGCGCACAGTGTGCGGATGATCGAAATAGGACAGCAAACGAACCGTGCATCTAGGCAACCTTCAACGGGGAACTTGCCACCTGACGTCATCAAACCCGAACAGACAATAGAACCAAGAGTTTTTAGTATCGGAGCAAAGGGAGAAGCGAAGAAGGACGAGGCCTACCGAGCAACAAACCAGTCAGCCAACCGACCACCAGGCGCGGATTCACGGCTCGGTGAACCCATAGCCCACCTCGAAACACCAACAACTCCAACACCATGTTCCAGGTGGGATAAAACGCTTCGCCATGACGCTGAATCGATGATAAATACGCTGATCGTTCCCTCTCCCCCACATCGAACGAACGAATTGACGATACTCCGTTGGTACAGGAATGAAGGAAAGTATAAACTTCCTTATTGACGAGACGGTAAAATTCAGGGTAACGAACGTTCCATTTATTCTCCATTAAATGACTCTTTTCACTTATCGAATGGTGATTTCTCCATGAGAAAATTAATGGTCCGCGAACCTTAGGCACTAGTTTTTCATGTTTGGTATTCCTCTGTTATGGAGCACCGAGCCGTTAGAAACGGATGAGCTTTTGGCGCATGAGACATTGACGGATCGGACGAAACCGAGAGGAATTTAAGGAACACTTTGGTGCTGGGGATGGGACAGCCGCGTAGGGTATCTGAAACGGTTCATTGTTGATGGTGGGGGCGTATCATCGATCCACTTATTCCGAGGACGGGTCTAAAACGCTTCGCGTTGCAGAAACTACGGGAGTTGATGGTGCGGGTGGAAATGTAGCCGGGAATTGAAATGAGAACGAACGAAAAATTCGAAAATTTTACCGTCTCATGCTTTACGATCGCTGCGTGATGCGCGACGAGCGTAATTTGATCACAGAAGTTGAATTCTTTCCCGATGTATGGTTTTGGGGGAAATTTAATTCGGCCCGCTCCGTGACCCTTGGACCGAGGCTTGGTACCCTGGTTTTAAGTAGGTAACTCTAGAGCGTACGAAGTGTCATTGTACTGCAGTAGGTACCGGATTGATGGCCAGCCGAGGAAGCCTTTCTCCTAATCTAATAAACTGCAAATCGCAGAATGGTGTGCAGAGTCGACAGGCATATTGTTATTATAAAGCGTCGAGACTGACCGTAAACTGACAATGAGAGAGAGAAAAGGAAGGGAAAAAAACCGAGGAATGGTATGTACAAGGAATTCAGTCTACCGATCGAGCACGGAATAAAATCATTAAAAGAAACTACGGACCGACGAAGCATCGAGCGGCAGTTCCACTTCTTGTATCACAAAAAAATTTCAAGAAATCGAAAATTGATCGATTCACGGTAATCGAAATAAGCCGTACGCTGGACGTACGAAAAATAATGATCATAATCATAACAATAATCATAATCAATACAGCGCGCGAAATGTTGAGCTCATAGCCAGAGGGAGCCGGTTCGGCAGCTGTCTACGTCATCGCGACTAATAGTTCTACTTTCGGATTTCGTTAAAATTCGCATCTTCATCGTAGCGTGCTAATTTTTTCAAAATTTCGATTTCAGACATAATGACACGCTGAGTATGGTGTTACCGTTTAATTAAAGGAGGGTGTGATACCTCTGAAAAAATTTAGTAGAATCGTGAATTTGTTATAGCTGTAGAAAGAATTGGAAAACAATTTAACGAAGAGAAAACTGTGTATAAGAAAGTCACCGATCGTGTTGAGATTTGATCCGATTTGAATAACGAGTGATTTATTGGTCATTCATGAAAAATGTAAGTTACTCGAAAATTGTTGGATAAAATTGATACATCCGTTGCTTTGTGTACCTGAACACTATTTCTGGGTTAACGCAGCAGAGGTCCTCTTTGCAAACGAGCAGAAGACTGTGGTTGAATCGTGGAAACGTTGAGCTGGCGAAATCGGTTTTCCGAGATTTTGTTTTCAGATAAGAAAACGAGTCATAACACGTGCGTGACACTGGGTCGATACGAATTCCAGTCGACCAGGCGCCTTATGCTCGAATGACACGAAACGCACGCCGGACGGATACTGATCTTGAGGCCACGGGCTGCAGAATTTTGGGAGAGCTTGAATCCTTCCCAGCGGCTTGACAGACACGAATGACAACGCCAGGCGTTCCGGTCCAGAAATTCATGAAAGAACCAACGAGCCAAGGAAGATTCTTGTCTCTGTGTAACGCAATAACGCTGCGCCATTCCTTTGTCGTAACATTTTCGCTGACATTTTTGTTCACGGGTCTTGAATCGCGAGCGAATGACGATCATAAATTTTTAGGAAGAAAGAATAAACGAAATCATAAAACGAAGAGAGAAATGAGACGGATGTAATAAGGCCGCAAGTGTAGGTAACGTTTTTGAATTTTACAAAGCGAAATTGGAATTCAGAAAAAATTTGTCCCCATGTAGCAAGCAGTCTCCTGTCTTTCGCAATGAGAAAATTTTCTCAGCGTTTTTCTGTCGGCTTTGCCTACCTCGGAAAAAGAAACTGCTAGAGAATTGATGAAAGGTTTGAATATTGGCTGGAACGAGGTATTGATCAATGCTCGAAGTCTTCCAGCAGTCAAAGGAAGGAAAACGACTGGGAAAAATAGATTACACCGTGATTTGAAATTGAATTTTGAGATTTTTCGATTTTTCTCACCGATATTCGAACTCCGGGTTTAAAAGTATCTTATCCAAGAAACGGTCAACGGTATATTTCACAGGACTTTCGGTTCTTGACCTCGCTTAACCGATGATCAAAAATGATCCATGGACGGTGATCTTGAGTGACCAGGAAACGTCTGATCCTCCGATTGCGTACACGTTTAACATATAAGAAGAGTTGTTGCGCGGTTAAAAATCGGCGGATGAATAACCGGTGGATTGAACGCAAAAGCACACAATCAACGATGTCGTCGATGCGGCACGAAGGCCATAAGTGCGATTCTTTCCATGGAAAAATTTATCAATCGCGATCTGTAATCGTGAGGCGTCGATCTCTCACGTAAACTACATGTCACACATACACATCGACGGAGACGCGTTACGTCTGTCTCTGCATCACCTAGCATCGGTGATCGTTACGTCAGCTTATATACTTCGTGACCCATTCGAATATCTTTGAATACATCGCGGAGCTGCGGAGAAGAATAAGCCAGCCGTTGCTTGCACGCTTCGTAAATTCGAGATATCGTGTACCTGTAATCCCTCGGCGAAAATTGCCTCGAATCTCCTCATACCGGAAACACAAGTCGAGAACAATTCATTTCGCGGCCCAGAAAATCCAGGAATCGGAGAAAAAAGATTGGAGCGAAACGGAAGTGTAACCGAATATCAGATTCGTACGATAGCTAAGGTGAGGAAATTACGAGTACGGAATTTTTTTCGGTCTCTGAAAGAAGAAGGAAAATGATGTCAAATTTTAAAGAGGTTCGACAGCGTAAAATCGTAAACTTTTTGTTAATTTTTTTTTTTTTATATGTATGAAATAATCATACGTTGATTACTGAGTTACGAAGATCTCTTCGAAAATACAAAAGTAGAAAATAAATTTATACACCTGAATGATGAATAAATGCTGAGATATCGATGTTTTGCTGCAAGTTGCTTTAAAATTATGAAAAATCCAATAGGTTAATTCGATTTCACTCTACGGTGGGTGATTTTACAATTTTTAACCATTTCGAATCGATTTGAAATAAAACATCGATATCGAAGCTAGTATTTATGATTACAGTGTTTTTTGTTATGATATTTTCGCAGAGAGAAATTTTTGTAGCCGACGAACATAACCATTTGACGAATACTCTATTCACGATTATCTCATAATAAAATTAATAAAAAGTATACATTTTTGGGAGGTCAGAGTGAGAAAAATTTCATTTCTTACTCTACTTTTTTAATTAAATAACGCTTTAACGTCAATTTATTGTTGCACAAGCATTAAATCTTCTCAACAGTTACAAGAAAATCTAGTAACAGTGATCGTAATGAGAAAGAATAGTAACGGATACTAGAAAACTAATTTTCATTTTCTACCTAGAACTATATTTTTCGATTGTGGTAAAAAATGAGAATATTCAAGGACCGAGCGGTAACCGGAACTAAAAATTTCTCTCAGTGCAATCTCCTCAAGCGCGAAAACAGTCGCGGTGAACCCTTTTTCGGTAAATTGTACCGACAATGAGAACCTCTGGTTCGAACCGATGCGGGATGAATGCGCGTTGAACTCTTGGCCTTTATATATATGTACATGTATGCGGAGGTACGCTAACCCCCAGAGACTCGGATCCTAGGCGAAAGAAATCCTCCGCAGGGCGTTATACCCTGCAGGCTGATTCACCAATTGCCCTATAAAAGCAACCCTCGACCAGGATTGCAAACAGCTTCCTGGGCGAAGAAAGAAGAGTTTGCATCATGCGTAGTGCATCGATTATGCGTCAATGGTTACGTATCTTACACATGTATTAGGGTGGGTTTTTCTTAAGCTATTTTTTTTTCTTACATACCCTTCGAAAAGTGAGTTTTTCTAAAATTCTAAAAGGTGCGTCATCCGGTTTTAATTTTTCAAACACTCTAACCGAAATATCTCGAAAATTATACAAGGTGGGAAACTGTTTTTGGTTTCATTTTGTAGATAATCAAATACTACTGTACACTTGAGTGTTCAACTTGTATTCGATATGAACGTTTAAAGTTGAGTACGTTGAATAAACGAATGAAGATGCTTATTACCTTGTAAATTTTTATTTCACTCGTGTTCTAACCCGATACAAATAAACTCACGCGGTAGTCACGACACTTTTTAAAGAACATTTGATTGAAAATGAAACCAAGAACAGCTTTCTAATATGTATAAGTTGTCGAGATATTTCGGTTAGAGTGTTTGAAAAATTCAAACCGGATGAGGCACCTTTCAGAATTTTGCTACCGAGTTCCGATTTCACGAGGCTTCGTTTCAGGCTAAAAACCAACTTTTCAAGGATACGTATAAACAAAAAATAGTTAAAAAAAACTACCCTAATATATATAATATGTAACTTCGGCACGCATGCTCTAGTTCCGACTTCGATAAAATGGGACACAACTTTCTCTTATATTCGTTCAAGAAATGAGGAAATAGAAAATTAGCCTAATGTGCGGAAATAAAATTGCCATGCGTGTATCCTACGCAACTCGCTTTTTCCATCCGTTCACGCAACGCGTGTAAATCTCTGTGTAAACGTTTCGTACTTTGATAGTAGACGCGTACCGCAGGTGTAAAGTGATGAAATCGGTCGAGTCGGGTTCGATGCAGGTGCGTATTGATCGGATATAAGTTAGTCGATGCGTTGTACAGTCCTGGAACTATCGCACATACATAGATATAGGTGTATTAAACAATCTGCAATTTAATTCGCGAGAACTCGAACCACGCGATATTCACATATAATATACTATACCTTATACCTATTCATGTTTCAATTCGCACTTCACCCTGCATATTATATGTTCTGACCGTTTCACAGCGATAAGTGATATCCACATTTCGTCATAATCATTCCTAGAATGCATGATCGAAGACAATTTTAACTCCAGGTTCATTAGAGTTGAGTTTCCAGAAAACTGAAGATCCTCAAGTATGTTCTAACTACTTTATTAAACAATTGGTCCCTGATTAAAGCAGGGAAAAAATGAGCCTGAAATAACTGGTTTCATCAAATTTCGAATTCGTTTCAATCCGACGTAATTTGAGGAAACAAAATTTAATTTGATTTCAAGCAGTATGTATAATTATTTTTTAATTTTATCATGATCGAAAATCGTGAGAAAAAATTGGAAAAACGTATTTATTCGATCAAACGACTTCTCGGTATGCTAGGCTTTTATGGTTAACCTTCGCCGACTCGCAAAGCTTCCGACACAAGTACGTAAAAGCGACCTAAACGATCCAAACTATGCGCGTAGGTGTCTAGTTTTTACTGGCTGGTTTTTATAGACCGCGTTTCGATCGCAACAAGTTCGACTCGTTGGAAACGGTATTTGCGTCGCATCAGGGCAAGTTGTACAAGTTTTTTTCCTGATGGGTGCGAGTAGTGACTTTCATTCATTCATCATTCGTGTATAGCGAATAAGATGGGCATATTTAACAATACACGCGCTGTCATTATTCGCGGATCAACTGCAGAGTTGTTATTTATTAACACCTATAAGCGACGATGAAACGGTTCTCGTAACAAAAGCCGGTGGAATTTCAATGTGATATCGACAAAAAAATGTCTGCCTAAAGGAAGGAAAAAAAATTTGGAAAAATTAGCACACGCGCTGCTGGCCTGGCAAAAATTCTTTCCTTCATTTTGATAATGTAACAAAAACGGTGGTATCGTGTCTCTTAAAAAATTCGATTCAAAACGGGTTTGAAGACAGATTATAGGCATAATTTTCTGATTGAACGCTTTCTAGAATTGAACATATTTGTCACGGATCTGACTAACGACCGAGGAATATAAGAGAAAACATAAATTTCCGTCGTAAAACATGGCGCAGAGATTAGGAACAGCGTTCCAATCATTATCACACGATAATTACATTGATCATACAAACAAAGTGTTGTAAGAAAAATCAAACGACATTCTTACGTATATCTACTAACTTCATACACTCTCGTCTATATAATTACCGTGAAAATAATGATATACTATGATATTTTTCCCAGAAATATATTTATAAGATAAAAGCAATCGTTTAAAAGCAATTTATTACGCCTTCCAGGATATAATTCTGACACAGAAACGCTCGATGGATATAACAACTCGGCGCATCAACGCCGACACTCGCGCATTTGATACAATGAATTATTCAAGCTCAAACGTACATTGACATTGCGGTATTAATTCCGCATTTCGCCTCAATTCGAATAGGCAGGTACTCGAGGCTGCTAAACATCTATTAATCATACCTCGAGCGCTCTCGTATTTATTACAATTTTGCACCGGAGGTATGCATGCAACGATATGTACTGTATAGATCCCGTCTTTTACCTGCCTTTTTCTATTCCCTGCAAGAGACGTCACGCGAATTTGCATTTGCCATTTTACAGACACCCGGTTATTCAGTCAACATTTATTAAACAACGTGGCTTTTATTTTCATTTTATGCACTTCGAAAAATTGGTTTCTAATAATTTTGTTAAATTAACCATCAAATTTCTGTTTTCCATCCGATTCCTGATTCTATTTCAAGATTTTTACCAGACAACGCGAGTCGCACGTCGAGTAAACATATTTTAGAGACAAGTGTTCCGCAAAAAGTAGTTTAGAGCTTTAGCCAAAAGCTTTTCACATAGTAAATAGAAAGTAATCGTAATCATTCATCGAAAGATAAAATTAATTGATTATCTACTTTGTACTGCAGAATTTTCGGAAACTGTCCAAAAGTGTAAAAATGGTGTACGTTAATAAAAATTGGTATTTTCGTTTAAAATCGCGCGTCAACACCTGAGTTTGACCGTCGAATGTGTGTCACGTTAGTTTTAGACGTAATAGTCTCGCCTAGAACTCGCCTAGCCTAACTTTGAGCCCTGCAAACGTGTGTGAAATTCGTTATGCGGACAGAGAGCTCCTCCAGTTCGAAGTTACGTAAGAGAGCGAGAGAAAAGAGAGAGAAACAAGCCGGAGATAGAGAACGAGCTGCAGGGGATGAGATCTCTCTCTGCGGCAAGAACGCAATCTGCCGGGATAACGCATCGAAGGAAGGCATGTGCGATTCGCTGCAACGAAAGTGCAACGCAGGTGTGCAGAATGAAACACGCAAACGACACCCGCCTCAAGCCACGAGGCATTTCCCGACTCCAAATCGGGTCAAGTAGGTCGCTTAGTTAGCCTCGACTAAAATTAAGCTTTCCCTTCCTTCCCGTACACACATTATATCAGAGACGCGGATTCCTGCGGAGCTTTTCCGGAAGACGAAGCTTGGAGGAACCTTGAACCGTCAAAGATTAAAACGCGGTCCAACTTCATCGCGGGTAAATAAACGAACGGTTTTTCGCGGTGCGTGTAAATCGAAGGAATTTGAGAAATAACGCGATCGCTTGATGGGAAAACAGAACTGCTATTCCGATTGCGATACTTGTCCATGAAACAAAAATGCAGTTTTTTTAAATTTGAATGTTTTAAGCTTGTAGAAATTCGTTTAAAATCCGATTCGAATTGAGAAGAAAAATTTAGGAATAATGAGAAATATTTAGGTTTGTAGGTTATTTTTTACACGGTGTTAAAATAATATTCTGTGTCACGACACGCGTTTATTTCATTTCCGGGGGTTGAGGTCAGGATTGAGGATCGATATAAGTGATTATAATCGCGTTAAGTCGACTTCGCGTATAAACGAAAGTGAAGAAAATTCTCGGCGGCTCTGTCTAATGTCCGTTAATTAATTAATTTTGGCGAAAAGTTAAGTTCAACGAAGCGCCATCGATCCTGACTCGAAGGTCTCTGTTTAAAGCTGGCGCTATATTGCTCGATAATTGAGATTTAGTGTGTAATATTTTCGGGTCAAATCTGAGTCACGATATTTAGGGCGAAAATACGTGAGGCGGTGTCGTCGGTAATATGGAACCGTGAAACAAAAACGGCAAAGAAAAAAAAAAAGCAAAAATGACTCGGTTTGACCTCCCTCTTTTATAACGAGGTTTTCGCCGACGTATCGCGTGGTTAGAAAACGCCACGC
Organism: Neodiprion lecontei; assembly: GCF_021901455.1. Taxonomy (NCBI): domain Eukaryota; kingdom Metazoa; phylum Arthropoda; class Insecta; order Hymenoptera; family Diprionidae; genus Neodiprion; species Neodiprion lecontei. The sequence continues at coordinate 38,115,391 of NC_060262.1, forward strand.
AATGCTAGCCCAAAGGCACGTGACCCCGGTTACAAAGCAGAAACTGTCAAGTTACAGACCCGGTTGGTCCTGACATCATTTTAGCAGACGACAGTTTAGCAGCCGAGGACTGAGACTAGTTAGCTACGCGGTATATCAGATTGCCCGACTTGCTGGAGAAAACGCGGCCCATGAACAAAGTCGCGTTTATCTCTTTTTTTCTTTCGTCTCTTTACTGAAAATTGTCAACAGCGTGGATAAAAAATGAAATTGAAAATAGTCTGATAATTTTCTTTGACAAAATGATCTACTATATAATATGTAACTAAATGGAAGAATTACTTTCGAGAAGTAAAATATCGAGAGGCTTAAATTCGAATGAATAATTAACCACTCAAATTAAATCAAGCAATAAATTGTTCTTTTCAATGCCTGAGAAATCGCGTCGTATGCAAATTTTTTCTTTTGTTCCTAATCGCGTAGAAAATTACGGTATTGTCATTTAACCGTGTAAACCAGTGCGAACAATGTAACTACACAGTGTATTCGCATTGTAAAGACGATGTTATTTATACATTTATTTCACGTTTTCACTACTCGTTTTTTTTCTCAACTTTTTGTTTTTTTCCTCCAGCTTTCCGCGCGTTATCAACGCGAAGCGACGATGAAAGCGGGTCTTATCGCGCCGAATGACACAGGTGAACAACGGGACTGGATTACCTACACAAGCCGCGTCTAACATACATAATATTAATATACATGTAACACATGCGTAAAGCAACGGGGACCCGCAGAATTTTTCTCTCACCCACGTTGATAAACCTTATAAATTTTTACCGTTTTTTTAAGATGTTAATTTTTTTTTTCTCATCTCGCCAATTGGCGTTTCACCGGTATAAAATGAAAAGATTCGATTTTCCGCGGTGCTATAATGCTATACGTTTATAATCCGTAACGGAATTGTGTGGTAGTAATAATATAGTAACGATTATGATAACGATGCCGGTAATAAGCACGTCAGATGTAAACGGACGCAGGGAATTTAACAGACAACCGTTTTTACAGGTTGCAGCAACCGCCCATTTCACATAATGCGCCTCTTATACACGTTCGTTTCTGCATTTCTACACGCATTATACAGACGCAGATGTAGGCACGAGTAAAAAACTTCACGTTTCATTCGCCAGAATTAAGCTCGCTATGGCTGTCGTTATGATAAAACGAAACGAGAGTACGTTTATAAATTATGATACATATACAGGGCTCCGGTCTTTTGAGTGGTGTTTGTTTATTTAAGATTTTATTACAGCCAAATTTTAATAGCTCAAAATCGTGGGTGAGTGGATTCGTATTAGAGGGGCATACCTAGCCCTAAAATTAAATCCAGACGATAGCGCACATCAAGTGGTTGTACATTAAAATTAATAAAGTAATTGAACTAAAGTTGAGTAGTTTGCGAGTGTGTGTGTGAGTGTAGGGTGCATTCTCAAGTGTTCGAATCATGCTTAACGACCGTATAATGCAATGAATATCTATGACGAAGGTACATCCGTGGATTGGAATCATAGAGCTGTGCAGTTTTCAGAGAAATTATATCCGAAGACGCGAGCTTTGAATTTCGCGTTTGAACATGTTTTTTTTTTTTTTCTTCCTCCTTTAAATATCTCGACTCAATGAGGGCAAATTACTTCCATTTCCTACCACCGAGGTAATTTTCTCTCTTCGGCCATTACGGCTAATCCAGTTAAGTATATGCGCGGTACAGAAAAATACGAGGGAAAAATATGACGGAGATTGAGTAAGGAAAAAATTTATAAGCAGTTATTCTACACCGTGATGAATGATCTAAGTTAAGCTGATCTAAGTCCAGAAAACATACCTTGAAATACTTTTACGCCCACTCAACGAACCAACGCAATGTTTGACAATGATTCTAATTGCAAGCGGCGTATCGTGTTTACATGTATGTAGAACGTAGTTCTATAAATGTGTGTAAGTATACACTTATGTAATTACATCTAAACTCAGCTAGGGATCCCAACATCTAAACACGATTTTCTACTACTCGCCATTTTATTGTTAATTCAGTCTGTAATTCATTTCACCGACGAGTTTATTTTCGTTCCACTATTTCAGTTACAACGGTTTAAAGAAATACCGTACTTAAAATATCAAACAATTGTACTTACAGCGAATAATAGTTACGCATATTTTGGGAAATTGTATTTGAACAATTTCAAGAGAATAGAAAATTCTGCGAAAGAAATTTAATTCCCGTTGATTCGAGGAGATAAGAAGTTAATCGAAAAACGAACATCTCCCCGAACAATCTTGAATCAAGAATCCAAGCCCTTCGTCTCATTCGGTACTCTGCACAGGGCGATGTTAGAAAAGAAGGGAGAGCCCAAAGTAAAACACACCCTTTCACCCTCAAACTCTTGCGAGTCGGCGATTGAAGAGGATGCGGATAAAATAACCCGGTGTATACCTATAAAAATGGATTTTCCCTAATTCTCTCACCAGGCGAATACAAAATTTCAACTAAACAAATATTCAAATTACGGCATTTGTGAACGAGAAACGTTAATTATACGGCATAAATGTGACATCGATAATAAGAGAGAAAGAATAAAAACGTGTCACGAGAATTGAAACCCTCGAGAGGCTATTCAAATTCTAAGACAAGTGAAAATTTTCAAATTATCACGTCCATTTTATTCCGACCATGCGCGAAGCAAGTACGATAACCTCGTCGATTACATATTCAACGACATTTGTGAATTAAATTTCACACCACCGCCACCACCACGTATGTAGAATGATACTCCGTAAACTTTTATCAAAATACATAATAAAACAGTTCACGTAAGCCTAATTGGACAGCTTTAGATAATGATAATAAAAGTGGTAGAAAAAAAAAAAAAATCACCAAACACAATCTACTTCTTCGGTAATCGAAGGCGTAGCACCCATGCAGCCCCAAAAGTACCAAAGTACCGTTTCACCCGAATGAAAAAAGGTTTTGTAAAATGAAACGAGACAAAATACGTTCGTCCCTGTTGTTTGATACACGCTTACGGAGGCCTTGTTTAAAATTGTTGAAATAAAAGAAACGAACGAACAAGAAGCACAAAAAGTCGATAGCGCAAAAAGTTGGCACAAATTCGTGTGAAAAAACAACAAACAAACAAACAAAGGTAATCCTCACCTTGGCCATCTTCGAGGCGATCACTCTCGGCGGTCGGAGGGCCAAACCGGTCCCTGCATTTCCATTCCCTTCGTTTTCGCGGGGCCTTTTTGAGGACCGAGCTTTCGGACCGGCTCCCGCTGCGTTTTCCTTGTCGGCTCCCTCTCGCGGTTTTCCTGGGCTTTTCCTCGAGGGTGGATTTTTCCCCCCGTTAATCGGAGGCAGCGCGAGACTTCCGGGTGCTCTGATCGTCTTCGGATGGCTGATTTCTGCGGCGGAATTCACCGCCGCCACCGCCGCCGGGGGCCGTTTCGATACCGTGATGGTTCCGTTAAGCGCAGCTCTCTGCCCCGTCCTCGTCAAGGTCCGACCTCGTACTGCCGCCATGGCGCCGACCCTCCTCGCGACGCCGCCTCCACCTCCACCCCCGCCGACGACGACGACGCCGCCTCCATCGCCGCTGCCCTCGTTGATCAATACTCCAGCGACGCCAGCACCGGGAACGCTGCGCGAGCCCATCTGCAAACACCAGCGATATCACTGCTTTGTTGTGTGTAACGCGTTAGCAAGCTAGGATCGGCAACGCGGAACTGGGAGCTAATATTTACAGCATTTTGTACAATTGGTTTGGCCTTTTTTTTTCATGATTTTTCGAAGGGAATCGGCCTGGGTCGAAGATTGGACGGACCGAAGGATGGAGGCTGAAAGTAAAGGATTTTTGAAGAGGCGATGATATGGTTTTTTCAAATCTGAAACGGAGAAAGGCGGAAAGGATCGGATGTCAGACAAAACTAAATGTATAATGTCAAAATACAGAATCGTCAGATTTATTGGAATGTGGATTGAGATGTGAAGAATGATCGGAAAATAGAAAGGTCAAGATACCGAATTGTCAAAAAAACCATAATAGCTAATTCACACTGTTTCAAAATGTCAGACACATAGGCAAAACGTAGATGGGTAGAAATGTGGAAGGTTAAAATATCATCTCCTGAAAATTCATTGGCAAGCAATTTTAGGAAGTGTAATTAAATGGTCTTAGCAATGTTTTATAAATCCTGTAAATATCGATTAATTACCGTTAAATGCAATTTTTCAAAGATAAATCAAATTCGTCTTATCCTCAGAATAAACATTTTTGTATCGGTACTTTGCGAAAATATAATTCACAGCAACAGTTTGTCAATGTACCTGTAAAAACAAAGTCGAAGACTTTCCAATGGTAAATCAGTTTTTTTTTTCGTACATACTGGATACACGTTTTGTGCAAAATAACGGTATTACCGGAATCACAATATTTTTTTTTCTTTACTTCCGGACGGAAATCATATCGCACCGAAAGCTTTCCCTTTTTCCGAACTACGGAACGAATAAAGTTACGACCCACAATCAGTTTTGCATGAGTTTTTCGCACTGTGAGCATTTCGATCGAGGTCACGATCAATGTTTGATTTTGCGATAGGTGTGGACGCGTTATAAGTTTTCATAAAAATCACTTTCTTCACCGGACTAACGCAAAGAATTTTTCAAACATGTGTCTCAGTCGCGATAATGAGAAAATTGCATCAGAAGATTGTTGGCGATTCTACATATTTAACTTTTCGATTGATGATTTGGGTAAAAATTCAAATTTCACTGAACCAATTGCATCGATGAGAGTAAAAATTACTCGACACGGAAAAACGGCAAGAAACTCGTTGCCTTTGTGAACTTAGGTCGGTGTAATGTTTATCCAGTTGGTGCGCAATTGAGTAACGTATATTCCTTTGAATTCCGTATAATAATCACATTTCAATGGTATATGTATAACCGTAAATATTCAACTGTTGATCGCATTACAGCGTTGCGGTGTTAAGCCGGGAAATAATTGATCAGGAAATCTACTAACACGGCGCTTGCAATGTGCACGAGATAAATCAATCGTCATCGTCGATAAATCGAGAGGCATTTGAAATGAAGCGTCGGAATCTTTCAATCGCATGCATTATCATCCAAAGGTGAATTATTCCTATATCGAATAATGAGGAATTATTAGCTGCGTCGAAAAACATGCCGGTATTAAAGTAGCTGATAAACGTCTAAAATGATCAAGACAACTTTGATGTTCCGGGAATTTTACAAACGAGTATTGGTTTAACTTTTTATACGGACTAAATCGCACGCTGACGTAAGTTTAGTAATATAATTCACCGGATTGTCACGCGCACATAAAATACAGTAGCTCTATAACTACGTGTGTAAAAAAATAACTCGAGGTAAAGTTAAGCGATGGAATATAGTATTAACCGATTTCCCTCGTTTCAATCGATTCATTCATTACTTTTTTCGTGCAGTATCGAGCTATTTGAATCAAAACTTTGTTATTCAGATTAATGTCAAATCGAGAACGATCTCATTGATTTGAGTGATTAGCGGGGAAAAAAAGAACTCGTTTTTTATCGACAAAGCGCAAAATGAACGACTGAAGGAATAAAATCTTCACCTACGTCCATTTCTTTCCTTATTTTTCCTCCGAAGGCTAAAAGTAAACGGTCGTTACTGATCGACGACGCCATAACTCATATCGCCTCACTGCCTGCACGGCTCGTCACCTGCAAACGAACTGCTCTTAGTCCGCAGGAGCTAGGCGCAAGCGTATGTGAGCAGGGTAGGTATATCAGAGAAATTGTCGCATTTTTTAAGATTCAACATTATTCAACCCTTAGATATTTCATTCGTAATGCACGAGTTTTATTCCTTTTTTATTTTTCATTCAAACTTTGACGAAATTCAGGCATTGGTGGAACTTACTGAAATTCACGCGAGACGCGTGAAATATTTTGAGCGAAACGAGCGCGTGGCCGTTGAAAAATTTTGGAAATGTAGTCGAAAATTTATATACATTTCCAATATCAGAATTCTTTTAAGATGGAAACAACAAAGCGGATACAAGAATATGATTTCTGATATCAGATATTCGAGGAACTTTGTAGCTAACAAATCAAAAGATGAAACAACGTCGAGTGAAAAATTTAGAATCGTGAGCTCTTGTCGGGTTTCGGAATTTTTTCAACTTTTTCACACTCAAAATTCGTGGGTCAGAATATTACTTAATTAATATTACCATTTGTCAAAAGTTGGTAAAAGGTATTAAGTAACTTGAAAATTGCTGCATACTTAAATGATCCGAAATGTTTTTAAATTCACAGGAGGATCTCCAAATTAAAGTACCGCTTAAAACTTATCGCATATGCACACCGATAAAACTGCTCAAAAAAAAAAAAAAAAGAAAAATTGAGTATATCATGATTGTTCGTTTAATTAAACGAGTTAATAAGCGCAAAATTCGAACATCTATAATTCTGTGGCTACGACTAGGCGACTTGGGCAAAAAAGAATATGTCCATTCTACTTCCTGTAGTACAATTCATACTTGCAAAACGAAAGAGTGTAATTACTCGTGTAAGGATGTTATATTTAATCGCGAAATCTCGCACGAGACGAAACGCGTTATATAATTAACTCGAATACACATTTTGCGTGGGACTCCTTACCCACTTTTATCGTAATGCGAAGGTATGACGTAGGTCGTAGGTACTTCCGTACCCGCAAGTTTGAGTAAACCTATTTCATTGTACTGTACTGCAGGTCCGAAAAAGGCAGCGCAACCGTCGGATTGTTGCGTGCGCGTGGAGTAATACAAAGAGAAAAGAGGTCCCGGAAGGATGATATCACATTTCGGGGTAAGAGCTACGCCCTAGGACTCAGGGACGGTTTTAGAGGTTTCAGAAAGTAAAACATGGATTAAAGAGCACAATTCCAGGAGGAGCGTGATTAATCCGAAACCTCTGCACGCGCGCTTGATGACACACGAAAGTGGCAATGTAAGTGCTCAAGAAATGTGTCGCCATATACAGTTCAAAGTAAAAAGTGAAGGATAACGAATTGCAATTGTGTTTGTGTAAAATTAAAGCGAACTGTTCAACGCTTATGCCAAATATTTTGAAGCGTCAAGACAGAAAGGTGTAAGATGAAAGTGAAAATTATGTTAAAGGCTCGAGGAATCCTTTTTCTCGTCTGCAATCGTGCAACTAAATTCGTACCCTTCCCAAAGAAAATTTCATTATCTGGTCAGTGAAAACAGCGAATCTACTTTCGTTCGAGAAAATCGAGGATAATTGGGATTGCTTGAAGTTGTACGATTGCCGATGGAAAATGAGATGCGGAAACGAAAGGATTTATGTATGCCGAAGTGACTCTTCGTACTTGGGTAATACTTTGACAGCGAATCGCGGTACCTAGTTTCGATTATTAGTTGTTTTTCAGGGGGGGGGAAACGAGCCTGCAGACAGGCCGCAGACTGCGCGGTCTCTTCCCAACGGCTCCAGTAATCCGGTTTGTAATTTCCGCCCATTTCCCTCGCCTGACGTGCGAGGCAATTTCAATCGACCCCCACGTAACACCGAATCCATCGATTACGCCGCGCTGGACCGCAAGGAAATTAAAGAGATAAAAATAAAGAGAAACGAAGTTGATAAAACGCTCGCGTCAAACGTCGCAAATGCAAACACCGCGGGAAGTGAAAATGCTGCTAATTTTTGCTAAAACTTCTTCAAACATTTTTTTATAAACATCAACTAGAGGTTAATATGTCGAGTAGAAAATAAAAATTACTATGATGTATTTCATAGCTATATTCTGTCAAAGTACCTTGAATCGCTTTGATGTTGGTGTATCTTATTACAAATATCACGGTGATTTATCTCGTCCCTCGAAAGAATGATATATACAGAAATATTATATACAAAGCTTATAGAAGTTTCGTCAAAAAAAAAAACAACCCCAGACTATTCTAAAAAGCCGAAATTTTTTCAGCAGTTCATATTGCAAGGGTACGTATTTACAAAAATAATATTTGATCAAATCGAGGTACCAAGTCAAGGTACAAGTAATAGTATATTGTGCAACTAGTGCGCGAGTTACACGTCATTTGATCTATTCTTTCTAACGGAAAAAAATAATTGAGACTAATGCACGAGAAAAAAATTTAGTTGGCGAGGACACTATATAAAACAAAACCCTAACTGCCGGCGCTGATAGCTTGAGTACAATGAAGTTCTGGCTATTTGCAGCATTGCCAACATCGTTCAATTGTATTATGGAATCAGGGCCTGAGATTCGGTATTTTTATGGTGCATACAGGGCCGTGAATCATAGTATTTTCATGGTATAAATCATACTAGGAAAGAAGAACAAGATAACGAGTGAAGATTATTCATAACTTTTTGTCTTCAGACACATATTTGTTTGAATAAAAAATCGAAAAATGTTCTTCATAACAGCTCTTTGAAGGAGAAAAAAATTAATCAACGAATAAAGTTGTGTATGTATCGTATGCAGCTTGAAATGAAATGCTGTACGTTAATTCTTCTGAATAAAAAGGTCATGAAAAAATCACCCAATCCACCAAGAGAAAAAAAAGCTAAATATCAATTCTCAACAACAAAACTGCGGTACAAATTATGGAATAAATTGTGAAATCGTCAAATTATGGTACATCTACGGGGTATGGTATACGTACATTAATATATGGTACGATTCCTTTATTATGGTACGTGTTGGCAACACTGAATATTTGTGAAAGACTACTATTGGAGGCTATTCGCCCTATTAGCGGGTAATAATAGTTTTTGTTCTCTAGTGGAAAAATGGTTCGTTATTTCCCAACATGCTCGTAATTGATTTAGAAGTGGCGTTTTTTCTTCATAATTTCACCAGGAGGCAAAAATCGGCTATTTCTACGTTTGAAGTTTGGAAAAAGCTTATCCGATCTTTCAGGCTGAACTTAAAAACCAATCGATCAATTATTAAAAACAATTACCTCAGCTCGTAGCAGGTAAGGTTGAAAATTCCCTCTCATGGCAGAGCTTGCCAAGTTCGAGTCATCATCGAGGTGGCGAAAAGTAAAGCGCGGAGCTTTCATTCGTCGGCGTTTGAACAAACGACGGCGGTGTAAGTGGAGACACTGCACGAGCTTTCGCCACGTAAACACAAGCGATGCATATGGATAAGCAAACCGCGATGCACTGTCACGTAAGAAACGGGTTTTGCGATTTACGCTGCGTACTACGTCGTCTTACGAGAATCGCACGCCTGGGCAACGAGTAAAAACGGGAATGGAAGAAGGTGGAGTTCGCGACACTGAACCCGGCCGGGTGAATATCGGAATATTCGGATGGTGAAAATCGACACCGAGGTGTACGAGTGAAAATAAAAGAAGCGGTGTCACACGTGGCCGCGGCGGGCGCGATTCTTACCTCATTCGAAAGGAATGATATTTAGGTATATGCGTAGATAGAAAGGGAAGCGGGCACGCGACATCGGCGATCTCTTTTCCTCGCGTGTGTTCCTCCGTCGGTAAGAGCGAGACGGAAAGCGGCCGCTTCTCCGTGACTCTGAAGGCCTTGATCGCCGGCTTCGGTTTTACTCACGGCCTCCGATCGTTACGAGTACACACCTATCAGATAAGAAAGCGGCTGAACTCGGCGTGTCGAAGGCCTCCGTAGTCGATCCGCGTCGTCAAGTTCGTATGGCGAAGTCGCTCCGCCGGTAACGTAGCTGCGAAAACTCTGGAGGTTAGGTTAGGTTAGGCGGTCGCCAGTTTCCTCTCTTCTATCTTCCAACGTGGCTGCGAGATTCTGACGAGACTCTTGCTTCGATGCGGCGTGGCGTTTATCACGTTTACGCTCAAGCGTAAATGTAAAAACTTCTCACTTGCCGCGCATCCGCCATCGCCGGTTATTATTTCCTCTGTCGCATTATCGAGACCTTGCTGACGTCCGTTTCTGCCAACTTATGATGAGCTTTTTGCTCCTCTGAAAAACTCGCTAACTTCCAGAGATCGATATTCCGGCGCAAAAAATCCCGGGACAAGTCACGAGATACTCGGAAAAACATCGCGGTCGAACAGTTCGGTTCTCCAACGGAAATCGTTCGACTTGGTGCTGCAAACTCATCGAATTATACTCCAATTATGCGCTGATGTTGACTCTGCATTTTTTCGGTCTCGCGGTGTCTTCTTCAGCCGATTATACACGCGGTCGAAATATTTCCTATGTAGAAAAATTTCTATAACCACGGGTGTTTTTTGTTTTTGTTTTCAATACTCTGTGGAGAGAAGTTGACGAAAACCTCACGTGCTGTTAGAAGAAATTTTTTAAATCGATCTAATACTTTTCATTCGTTAGATTCTTTGATCGTGAAATTCTTCTGATCAAATTTTTTTTTCATCATCCGTGTAACACTGATGTAAATGAATTCAAAATCTCGTGCGAAATATCAACGAATTTTCTCCGCGGGGTTTCAATTCATTGCACAATCTTCGTGGAAAAATTTTGGCGCATCACGACGATTCTCAAAAATTTTCGTACAAAGTTTACACGATATAAAGTTTTCTGACGAGGAGAAATGTAGTCCGACTCTAACACTTCCTGCAGCTAGGATTACAGTCGGTGAATGAAAACCGAGCCCGCGGGTCTCGCCTGCATATCCTGCGATCGTGCATCGCGTCTTCCGAGTCAGAGCGTCGGATTTCCCCGCGCTGTTCCCGATGCACTGGAGTTTCTGGTTGCGGATGATGTTGGAGGGAGGCTACGACTCCAGTCGGTCCTCTTTCTCTTTCTCTCCGTCTCTGAGTCACGTGGGGAATTGAGCTAATTTAGATCGTACTTAGCGACGAAATTATCTTCACATACATATCTGTACGCGATGTTGTACACACTTGACGGAAATACACGCAATGTCGGTCTAAGCCCTACTCCACGTACCTAATATACCGGTCTTCAAGTAACTCGCATTTAAGTGAATGAATTTCGTCTAGTTCGGCTGTAACAGCAACATCGTACACTGAGAGAAATTTTTAGTTCCGTTTACCGATCAGTCTTTCACTATTTTCATTTTTTACCACAGTCGAAAAATATAGTTCTAGGTAGAAAATGAAAATTAGTTTTCTAGCTGTCACCGGAAAGTCTAGTATCTGTCACTATTCTTTCTCATTACGATCACTGTTGCTATATTTTCTTGTAACTGTTGCGAAGATTTAATGCTTGTGCAACAATAAATTGACGTTAAAGCCTTGTTTAGCTAAAAAAGTAGAGTAAACCGAATAAACTGATTTTGCGTTGCAATTACCAAAAAAGGATCGTCAATAACGCAAAATGGTTACGTGTACCTCGTTTTTCGTCATTCCAACAGTATTCAAACAGTTTTTTTTTAACGATATCTGGTTTACTGAATTTTTCTAGTTACTGTAACAAATGAAATTTTTCTTAGTGTAATATTACTATATGTTTGAAAATTTCATTTCAGTGAATTTATGCTATGAGAATACAAATATTCAAAGAATTGTTTCAACAATGAGCGTAATGACGCAGAAAAGCAACCAAGATGTCACGAGAATCCAAAAATATGTCACACAAAAATCTTTGAAGGAGGTTCAAAGGAGGTTTTAAAGACGTACAAAAGGCGTGGTTTTTTCGACGATATCTTTGCATTTTTTCGAAAGTAATACAAAATAAAAATTCAAAAATATCAATCGATGTAGAGACGAAAATTTTCCACACAATTGAATCATTCTTATTATAGATACGTGGTAAGTAAAGCGAAGACTTATAAATGTCTACAATAAATATTAAATGAAGATAATTTTTTCGCTAACCCGGCACGTGTTTGCCGAAGTGATAAACACTCGACGGCAACCGACAAACTGCGAGGTTTCAGTACAAGGAAAGTGGATAAATAGCTGTGAAATATCTCGGGGTATCTCGTATGGACCTAATCGACTTTTATTGGTCGTCGCGGAACGAATTGATCAGCTGCAGCGATCGTATGACGCCTGATCGTCGGCGGATAAAATATTTCCAATTGATAACCCTTCGTGCCTGATAGCAAAAACGAGGCTTATCAACATTCCAGCATGTTCGATTCGTATAATTAAATATACCTTCCCATGTTGTTCGTCCTCTCCATCTCAAAATATTTTTTTTAAATAAATGAAATTTATGTCTCTCCATGGCCTGTCGTATTTAAAATTCCTGTACAATATGAGGAAAAGAATATGGTTCCGAAAAATTTAACGCTCTTCTTTGACTTTTGTCCGAGATTTTTATATTCGCGTATTTCGTATCGACACGATAATTATTATATACTGCAGTAAAAATTTGAGACACAGAATTCTTGAGGTACAAGTTCAAGTTCGGTTCTCGCATTTACAAGTTTTGGAAATTTCGACATTACTTTTTAGACTCGAAACGCATTGTGACTACGAGCGAAATATATTTATCTCAATTAATATGAATGTAGGAAATTGATTAATTAATCTCTCTCACAATCAGTTCGTGTGATTGAACGGGCTGAAATTGGGTTACGCAGAAGAAAAAAAATCGCAGAGCAATATGCGATAGCAAAAACGTCCGAATGGAAGAAAAAAAAAAAAAAAAAAAAATTTTCAACGATACCTTCAAGCTTAATGATTTTAAGACGGTTACTTAATTTATATGAGCCTAGTCAACGCTGGCCCAACTCGCTTATAGTTCAGGTTGCCAAATCTCAAGATCTCGCGTTCAGGCTTGCGGATTGCGCAAGAGGCTGTGATTTTTAATTGATAGTTCAGTTTAAGACGCCGGGTTTGCAAGGCCTGCGGAATTATCTATGACGTAAGATCGGTGTTCGCCACGAGAATCAACGCCGGTAGGTAAGCAGCTATTTGTATGCACAAGTATTACACATATGCATACGTTGTACACGCATATTCTGACAGTCCTGAAACAAATCAGCGTGACTACAATCTCTGCTTCGAAACGTCACACAATTATGCAGCGCGCGATGTTTTCCTCCCGCAATAAAGGAATGACAGATTTAAAAATAATACAAGCAAAATAGCGTGAAAGAGAGAAAACGTAAAAAACAAAAACAAAACAAAAAAAAAATAAAACAACGACCAACGAACTAAAAGGTAAAATAAAAAGTACAAACACGTCCGACGAACGCCTAGACATGAAATATCATTCGGCATACATTTATACACATATTATACTTTTAATTGACCGATCATACTGCTATTTGAGTCATACTTGATAATTGAAAGTGATTCGGTATTACTTCCTTAGCTCTGCGCAAGCTTACAATCGTAAATTTGTACAGTTATGTTACGATTCGAGGACGCCATACCTGAGTGACGAAAAGAACTAAAAAATAAAATTAAATTAAATACTCGAATGGGAAAAAGTATCGGCATTAATATGCATGTAGGCTCGGAAACGATGTCGAAGGCGAGAGTGTCGATTGATTTCGGACTGTGTATTTTATCATAAATCGGTCAAGCTATATGGCACTCGGACGTATTTTTGCACAGGCTGTATGATAAAAGGAAAAAAAAAAAAAGTTAAGTAAAGAATTCCTCCGACTTTTTCACGGCTTCCGGTTCGATGAATACGTTGCTCTTCATTTTCTCACCAAAGATGTAAGTCGCACACAACTTTTTATTTCTCTTTTATTACAAACCTTTTTGTTACGCGACTAAATCTACATGGTAATAAATGAAACCGTTTTTATTTAGTTTCCGATTTGAAATATCTTTTTCTACCAAGTTCTAAAATATAAACTAATTTTTGTTTTACTTCAGCTTGCCTTACTGGCATATTTAAGGCATTTGCAATTTCTCTAACAATAAATTTCACGATCAATATAAAACGCGGATATTTTGAACGATAAAAATGTATGAAATTTCGGAAATTCGGAGAGTGATTCACGAGTTATCATTCACTTTCGAAACTTCCAGATTTTGAGAAGAACAGTTTACGTTTATTATACAATTCCGTAATTCGGTATAAGCCAGATAATTCTGAGGTGAATATATTACACACAATTTCTAGAAACACAGTTAAACATACATTTCCGTGTAAAAATATTCAACAGCGGATGAAAATGTGATTTGATGAATGTAAAAACACTCGTAAAAATTTTACCAACCAATAAGTAACGGACCAACATTGTAAACTATAAGTTTCATAAGCCACTCGAAGCCAGGAATAATTTTGCACAGAGAAAAAAAAAAAACGCCGTATGGAAGAAAATCGCAATTCGATCATTACACAGACTATAGCGAGAACCGTTTCGGACCTTCAAACCCGTACTTCGAACCTGACAAAACTGCTTTTCAGGTACAAGAAGCCACTCGAAAGGTCAACGAGATATCCGTTGACAGCTTTCTACATTTCGCTGTCAAGCACGTCATTTTCGACCTGAAAACGGTCGCGGCATCATAAAAGCGGCAGCGCACGGAAGCCTGTCTTCGACTGATATTTCACTTGCAATTAATCCTGCAGCTTGATGCACTAGCGATGACCACTGAGCTAGAAATAATCGATGCATCGGTTAATCGTGTCCGAAAAAATGATCGAACGCGACTCGATTGAATCGGTAAAAATTAATCGATTATTTCGTTTTTTTTTTTTTTTTTTTAAACGCTGCATTTGAAACCAAATTTTGGTAAATTTCAGTACGTAGTCTTAATAGCGGAGAAGTGTTTGCGATAATTTATAATTTCATTTAAAATATATTTCAATTTCCGGTAAAAATATTCATTTATTTTTCACTTATTGTATCAAATAGGTACTTGGTAAGTAAAAGAATGATAATAATTGATACTTTAATCACATGAATTGATATTGTGTCGCGTCATTCATAGGAGTAGAAAACAAGAATCGATTGTGAAGAAAAATAATCGAGTCGGTCGATTAATCGAGCTGGAAAAATAATCGATTTAATCGAAAATCGATTGGTTTTGATCATTCTTACGATGCAATTGCGAGTACACATCGGGTTTTTACAAGTGTTAACATCGCTGTTTTGACCTGAAACTGCACGCAGCGCAACCGATACGCAGTTTGCGTGAAGATAAGGCTTCTGTGTGAAATTCACACGTACAATATGCATGTGTGAGATATCGATAGATTATGCATTCGCAACGTGGCAACTCGGCTTCGAGGGTCTCGTGTACCTACACAACAGGTCACCCGCTGTTTATCGATTTCAAATAATTACGGTTAAGCACTCGACCCTCAATTACGACTGGCTCGTGTAGCACAGCGTGTGTAATGGAGAGAAATAATTGAAACGGTAAATTATGATCTCAGCAGGAGCTCTGCCGCAGAGTCTTCGATAAAATATTATCGAACTTTAGCCTTTTGACAGTCTCGTTCAGTCACGTTAACCGATTAAAAAGCCGTTTCAAACCAAGTTATCGACAGGACAACACGGGTATATAAATGTAATACCGCCAATTTGAGCGAAAAAAATTACCCGATTACCGCAGCAATGAACATTTTCAAGCTGAGTTGGAAAAAATTTTGAAATATGATACGATGGTTGGTACGAGGGTGAAAATATTTTCACACCTCAGGCGGACAAACTTGTAAGTTGGGGGTTGAGATTTTTGAAAACTATCCGTTAGAAAGGAGCGGCCTGTATACAGGTTCGAAGTAGAGAATAAACACTCCTGACACACTTCAGTCAATCACTCGTTGATCGGAAATGAAAATTTCTATAAATCTCACTGTCAATCGCACTTGATCTTCACGCACGAGTTCTCCGCGATGTTTAACGAAAAATGAAAGATATCGAAGTAGAAATTGTTCGTATATATTATTATTATTATTACTATTATTACATACAATACTTTTGTTTCGACGAATGCAGGTGAAATCGTCACGATCGTCACGATCGTTTTTCTATTTCATGTAGGTGTAATAAATAATTTCACGCCTACGAGATAACGGAATGTAGACGAATTTGATTATCTCTCGTACGAAAAAACGCGGGCGATTTAAAATGTATGGTGAAAAAAATTGAACGAACAAATAACGTTGCACAACGGCAATGGCTTACCAATTTCCTTTTTTTCCGGTGATTTTCCATGGGCTCGAAGCACCGGTCTGCACCGAGCCTGGACAACGATCGAGCCGGATTTAAACACTGCAGTAATGCACAAACGGTATTGCAAACGCGAAAGATGAGCCACGAGCACCTGTTTCCGTGCCGGCTAAACTGAAACTGAGCGGCTCCCCGAGTGCGGTATATTGGTACCTCTAACCACGGTGCGGGAGTAGGGAAGAAGAAATCGCGTGTAGAAAACAAACTCCAAAGCTAATAGAAGCCGAGAGGAGGATGGAAGCGCGAAGAGACCGGAGAGCGATAGGCGCGCTTAAAGGTCATCATCGCAGGCGGTTTCTGGCTCTTAAATCGCGTCGGTAAACACGGGTAAATAATATCGCGAATTTAAAAACGGCCAATCATCGCCCGGAACGGGGGGGGGAGACCGGCAATAACAGCGGCCAACATCATCCGCATAATAAGGTGTGTTTGGGCCGGTTAATAATAAGGATTAATAACGTATCACGATGAAATCAAGCTCATTGTTACGGCCGATATGTAATCCATCACGTTGTATTCTATTGTAGTTTCTTTTATTGGCCAATCGGTTTATCTTTCTTTTCTTTCTCGTACTTATCCGCCCGTTCGTTTATAGTCGATTCCTGAGCGACGTATATGATGTGATAGATGTATGTACGGGCGGCATGTATCGTAAACAATATGGCGTATTGTTCACCGACTGTATCGATCGTTTGATCGATTTCATTGATCGCGGCTCGTTACGAGCTCGACTGACATTTACAGGTGGCAAAAAATTCATATCGGACGCACTTGATCCGTGTCTGCAGACCTGCACGCCTTGACTATAAACACTCCCGTAAAAAAAGTACCTACTTTTATACTCGGAGAGGACAAAAAGTAATTGACACGTAATATCACTGTCAGAAAAATTTAACTAAACATAATGACCCGGCTGGTCCACTTTACATTTGTATTGTTTGTTACATTTCTTTTAGTGAATATGAAACACATTTTAGTAATATCAACATTTAAATTGTTACATTAACATTTAATTTCTCCATTTTTATTTGTTTTTTTTTTTCAATTAGTAATACATTGAAAAATGGTTAAATCAATCCGTGTAACTATTCATAGCTGTTATTGTAACACATTTTCTATGTTATGGGAAAACTGTGGCCAATTGATAAAAATGGAAATAAACTAATGAAGATACTATGTTTAGTAGATTTTCCACAGAGAAGCGATTGCGTTAAGAAAATGTTTTAGAAATCAACTCTGTCATTTGTATGAATAATAGATTGACCAGCGATAAATGTCAAAGCGAGAAATTCACCGCGAAGGTCAATCGATTGCAACGCTGTGTTATCTTTGCTTCTCAAATATGAATGACAGCAACTTGTGGCAAAGTCCTCCAACTAAGAATTTGGAAATCACAGCGCAAAAACCCAGAAATTTCGAGATATTTTCTCAGAGGTTGATCCTATGATTTTTTAAAAGCCTTTTTCCATTCTTCGGGGTGCAATTAGTCTGCAAAGGGTCATTCAAATCGATCGTGAGACGAAACGTCGACGGTTATGAAGAACTGATTATACGCGTTTTATTCTTCATTGTCACGCTGATATCAAATGTGTACAGCGAACGCTATGATTTCAT
This sequence comes from Neodiprion lecontei, assembly GCF_021901455.1. Lineage (NCBI taxonomy): Eukaryota > Metazoa > Arthropoda > Insecta > Hymenoptera > Diprionidae > Neodiprion > Neodiprion lecontei. Next base: position 38,133,140 of record NC_060262.1, read on the forward strand.
GTGTTAGTATTTCGGAACGGTAAAAAAAATCAGATCCTGCAAGTGTCTGAATAATTATTCGATATGAATAAACGATACGGTACTTGATTGGTTTCGCCGATGTGTATTGAAAAATAATCAACCGACTTCGCAAACATTGTGACATTCAAAATTCCAGATATTTATTGCATATCTCTTCGTGAGATTACTCTCGATAATTGTGAACAAACAGCGTTTGAGATGCGATATTGAACCAAAACGTGAATTGCATTCCAAGAAACGAGGAGCGGACAGTGTGCAAATATATTCAAGCTAATTTCCGCGCAAGCTGCGGCGCCGTGGTAAAAGACAAAAATACACCATCAACTCCGTTGGTAAGATAGGTATAATACAAACTACACTCGTACTATGCGAGAAGCAGCTGCTGCGTACTTGGAACGAAAGTGCGAAATACACACAACCACATGTGTGCTCGCAATTAGGCAAATACTGTCGTTTTACTAGGTATACGGGATGCCGACTAATGTGATTATCATGCTGCGATGATGAAAGTGAAGAAAAATATCGTTTTTTTTTTTTTTTTTTTATTTGGGTACTATTTTTTGATCCTCTGCAATTGTAATATGGATGGAATTTTCGTATTTTATATAAATATACAGCGGCTGGGCCGACGTATTGCGTTTACTATGAATGTGATTTTTTGTTTTTCAAATTTCGTTCTGTACAGAAATTGACCAAACAAAAAAAAAAAAAATCCAGGGCACAAAATCAATTCTTACACCTTTGGAAAAGATCGTTGCGACAATTCTTTTATTTTCAATTATCGTGCAAGGCTGTCTTCATATTAGTAGAAACAGAATTAACAATTGCACAATTACTTGCTCTGAGAATATTTTCGACTAATTTGTTTGTGCATTTCTTGGAAAGGCAGGATTTAAAAAATTTGGTGCCTACGTGCCAAACGGATAATACAGCGCAAGCATCGAAGTGTGTTGGATAAGCTTTAAATCTGCAGTACCGACCGTGGCAGTTGACGGTAATTCAGAATCCGACACTATTAATGTTTTGTTCTTCGCATCGGTAAAACGTGACGATAGGCAACTAAACATACTGCCGTGTCTCTTTGCGAAAAACCCCTGAAATATAGCATGTTGACAGGGCAACGTCGGTGAACGTAAGGATACATCTGACTGGAATGAAAAATGTCAAAAATACATACGTATGACGTGATATTTTATTATGTTGAACAAGAAGAAAAACAGGAAAATGCATAGTAAACACAAAGAGACACGGTTACAATATTTACGACGCAATTACAATAATCGCGAAACGGCATGGAATGAACAATGGCGGGGTTTTTTTTATGCCTCAGAGTAAATAAGCAGCATTTATTATTAACTACTTTAATTCTTACACTTGTACTCCCTTTCTTGAATTCATAGATTTTTATACTTAACTTTGTAAATACCTCAAATTTATGTATGTATATATATATATATATATGTGTGTATATATATATATTATCTATAATTTGTAATATTTGACTAATTAATATTTAAGCACACGACTTGTTGTTTTCGTTTCTATTTCTCAACAACAGAGAAGCACATTTTGGCATTTTTCATATAGATCATAAGTCATTTTATTTTATTTTTTTAATTTTTTTTTTCTGAGCACGACCGGCGCCGACGTTTTCAAGACTGCATATGATTGTAATATCGCAAAAACACGTTTCGTTTACTGTTCGTCGTTGCTTTTGGAATACTAATTCTGAAGTCTGTTGAGGTTAGATACCACCGAATTATTGTATTCGAGATTGAAAAATTAAGTGTTTACATTTTGCAAAAAATTTGGTAGCAAAAGATCACAGCTAGGCACTTCGGCAGCATCAAATTTTGTCATCTCTGTGACAAAAGTGGCACTCTTTATTATCGGTATTTGTAATATATATAGGTATATAATATTTATATTGTCATGCAGCAAATGAGTTGAAATGAGAAAGTAGAAGAGAAAAAAAAAAAAATAGAAAATTTAAAAAAATATCATCAATGCGACCATCAGAACGACGCATCAGCTGAATACAAAGATAATGATTACAATAATTAGCGTAAAGAGAATATTGTATATAAATTCAACTATAACTTTATATTTGTTGTTATTGTAAATGTAAATTTAATGTAAACGTACGTGATATTGAACGGCTAAGGTATACGTTAAAAAGCTATTATATCAGTTATTAAAATGCGCGTCAAACCCTTAATATAGTTGTATTATACTCAATAATATTACATGTACGTAACAAGCTATTTGAAAACTGATAAACGGAAAAAGATTATGAAATTGTGCGGTTTACCATGAAAGGTAATAGTTTATCAGGCGCAGTTGAGACCTAAATTATTTCAATTATTGGTCAACATGAGATCGGCGCCCAATTTGTTGCATTGAAATATCAGTTTGCTTTTCATTACTTGATTTCTAACTTCAAAGATTAGTCGAGTCAGAGCGGTAAGCCTCACGTTACATTACCGGGGCTGCAAGTGGCTTAAAACTTCAATAAACGCCGACCGACTTTCAAATTTATTTTAGATTCTTCACGATTGAAACACATTGTACTTTTTTGTTTAGTTTTGATCGTAGTACGTCTGACGTCTCATATTCATTTCCTTTTTGTCAATATTCGCGACATATCTCGAGGTTCAAAACGATCCGCAACCCCATCGTCCAAGTTAATTAACTTAAATTTATTCTGCAGTCCAGTTTTCTGAGGAGAAGGTATTGTCTGGCTTATATACCGGTTCGAAAATTGGTAACGTTAGGCTTCTTGGCTTCCCGTTATTTCGTGCAAACACACATAGGTATACAGACGCAAACAAAATGAGGAAGTAATTTACAAGTACAGCAAACAAACGCACAGATTCATTACAACGAGGTATCCTTTGTTCCAATCAAAATTTCACGTGTCTATTAATCGCCCGGTGTTCCGTATCATTATGCGCAATATCGTTTTACCTACTTTTACTCATCTTGTCAATTTTTTCTTTCCAATTCTTTTTATCACAACGACCGCACGTACACACGGAACCATAAAACGAACAAACATCCAACACATACACACAGCTATTACAGTACTTGGCTCAATTAGGGGCGAGTTCTGCAGTTTACGATCCTCGAACTATATACATCGCTATCTGCACGTACGTGTATGGATGTACTGTATATATATATATATATATATATATATATATATATATATATATATATATATATATATATATATATATATATATTCAAGTATACATATAATCTATGTCGCGTTCCGCATCGCTGTATATAGAATAAAATATCATAATTCATAAGACACAAATTGCATTAAAAAATATCATTCCTTATTCTATTATAATATAGTTTTTACATAAGGTGCATAATTTACCTTACCGTATACCGTAACCTAATGCAGTAATATTAATAGTAATAATTGTAAGTATCTCCTCCGATGCTGTACACTCCTTTTTCTTTCTTTCTTTCTTTTTGTTTTGTTTTTTTTTTTTTTTGTAGATGGCAAATTACTTAGGAATAATAATAATAATATCTGTATATCGTTTTTTTTCGATATTGATAACAGTAATAATGAAAATAATTCTTATTCGGTACGTACTTTCATTCGTTTTTACTAGGACCATTTAGATTTTACTCTTTACTTTCTTTGTTCAATGTATTCTTTAGCGAATAAAGCGTTTAAATGACACACCAAAATGAGAAATCCTTACGAAGCACAAATGTATACCATTGTTCACATGATCTGTAAGCAATATGGCTAGACGAAATGATGCAACCGTACTGAAATATTAACCGGATAAAAATTTCTGAATAGCTAAATTTTTACACCACTTGATAACAACAACACTTTCCTTATATGGCAAATTTTGACCCGTGCATAATTAACGTAATCTTTATCGTATTAAGCAGAGTTTATGGTTATTACATAGAGACAAATTTTATCGATGCAAACTATACGTTATTTCACTTATTTATTATTGTTCATATCTTGTCTTTTCTCTAAATGTTTTATACACATATGAATGTTGTCAGGGTAGAATCAAGATTGTTTAAAAAAAGAATCAACCCTCGCCTAAATTAATCGCGTTATAATTTTTGCAGTTGTATTCGAATCACATCTTGACATGATCGAAAGTGTAATTTTGATCCGTTGAATAGCCGTGTACAGTTGTGCGTAACTTACAAACTAGTAGAAATTACTCATAACTGAATAGTCGTAAGAACATTCAGATGTGCACAACATCATGGAATACGGATCAAAGTACCTATGGTTTTAAAAGGATTGACAAACACTGATAAAAAATTAATAAATTTCATCGTGGCGAATTATTTACGTTGTAGCGAGGGAAGGGTTTTAGTCGAATGGTTAATTCGAAAGTCAAAATAGTCGATCATTGTTTCAATTTTCATAGTCAGTTACATAAATCTTACGAGTGAGTGAGTGAGTAGCACTATGGTGAAGACCTCTGACCACAACAGATGAGATATTGAAGAGACAAAGCTTTCAAACGTAGGTATCAAAAACAGAGTATAGTGCTTACGAGGCACAAAAGGTGCAGCAAATCTCTGTCAGCAAATTGTCTGGATAAAAACTCTGTGCAAAGATGCCAAGCAAATCAGTATTGATCAATATACTATTTATTTACAAGAATCGGTTGATTGTTTAGCGCGGAATCAATCAAGTTCGCAGAAACTGTCTTCTACTGTATATTAAATGCAATGAAGTTGTGATTTTTTTTCTTGTAGTACGAAACAGATATAAAAACGTAAAATGAACGTAGTCAGCTTGAAAAGAATAGATAAAAAGTATTTATTGAAGTAATGTGCACAAAAATACGAAAACGCGGCATTATTCCGGACAGTAATAAAATAAGTATTCATAAATAATCTTGGACCAGAAACTTAAATGGATTTGAAAAGAAAAAAAAAAATCCCCAGGTTACCCAAGCTCAGAAATTTTCAAAGCAGTAATATTTCTATAATGGACAAAATAAATTGTACTACGTCATGTTTACTCTTTTCTTTTACACCCTGATACAAATTTGACCAGCGAATTTCAATCGGTGTATACAGTTGGGATCATTTTTAACGTGTATGAAATGTATGCATAGATATAGAAGTGTGAATGATTATCTATCCACTGTAGTTAATACCCTCTCTATATACAATTGACGATGAACAAATTTTGCGACGGTAAAACGCCCTTTGACAAATGCCAAATACGCATTTTAAATTCATTTATTTCTTCTATTTAGTTTTATTATTATTATTGTTATTGTTATTATTATTATTTTTATTATCATCATTGTTTCTCTTTTTATATATCTTATGCATTATCATATATACTATATAATTCAATAAAATCGTAAAGTTAATTTCAATTACTCATTGGCGCGTCATTGATCTGTGTTTTCTTCTTTCTTTCTACTTCCGTTACACCACGTACTCATTGGAGGATCATCATTAGTTTCTCTCTATCGCTTGGGGGTATTTGGAAAATAAATTTCTAAGGATGACGGAAGTCTCGGCGGCGTTTCTCTGACCGCATACGCATGCGATTGCTTCATCGAACGCGCGCGAACGACAAGTTTCCAATAACGTCTACGACACGGAACTTATCGCGTTGTGGGGTGAACCCATTTGGGTTAAAACTTTATCTAGCCACTGAAGAGGGCCGTGAAGATGCGCTTCAATCCAGCACGGAGTCGAGGTGACATCTTGGCGATGGTATTCAGCGCCCCAACCCTTGACGAAAGACATCCTAAAAATAAGAATTCAAGTTGAGATTGTGAGCTCGACTGGAATTATTGAAAGTGGGGTTTTCTCTGCTACTAATAAAGACAAAATAGGTAGAACAGGTCTTCTCGGCCCACCTAATAGTGCACATTTTGGTCAACTCGTAGACGGCCTCAAATCCGTGATTAACGCTTTGCGAGAGTAGCTGCGCGAACTCCTGATTGTTGAATATCTTCAACGAGCATCCTGGTGGTATTTTGCATACGGTGCTGGGATGAAATCCGTGATGGTGATTACAATTCCTGGACTGTACAAAAATGGCCGAATCGGATAGACACTCGGCGTACACCTCACCGCCTACGTAGTAGAGGTGAACCCCCTTTCCTATGTGCCTCCTGGTGTTCTCTATGGTCGAATTTCTGTTTACATTCGACAACTGCCCAAGGCAAAACCGATCCGAATTGTTACTGGGATTGGTGAATCCGTCGACGATAACGGAGTGCGACTGGCAGTGGAAGACCTCCCCGACTCTGCAGTTCAGCTCGTAGTAGGCTATCGATGCCCAATAGGGTGGCTCCTGGTACGAAACGGGTGCTACCTCGGCGGAGCCACCCGTATCCATCGCCGTGGCGTCAGGAGGCGGCGACTGTCCGTGTTGCGAGCCGTCTTCCGGAGGGGAATAAGCCGGCGGTGGTGTTTCCGGCAGGCCGTTACTACCGTAAGGGCTCTGCGGGTTCGGCGATGTCGTGCTGCCCGGACTGGGCACCGAGCCGACGGAGGAGAGCGGGGACGTCGGGTTCACGCCGACGCCTGTCCCCGAGTTGAAGCCGCTCGACGAGTAGGAGACGTTGTGCGGCATTGTCGGCTCCGGAAGCTGCTGGAAGGGAAGGAGCGAGTGGCCCGGGGCAAACTCGGAGTGTCGGGGGACCAGAACGGGCGGGAGAACCGGACTCTCGACGCGTTTGTAGTGGTACGGGTTGATGCAGACCTCCTTCTGCTTCGCCGAGAAGGGGTACTGGCAGAGCTCGAGGGGCTTGAGCTCGTGGTGCGACTGAAGATCCGGCCACCGCCACACGCGACAGTAGATTACGTGCGGCAGACCCTTCCGGTGCGAGACTTGGAGCCGACCGTCCAGGCTCCGAGGTATCGTCACACACTTGCTCGGCGTCCCAGGGCAGCTCAGAGCTCGCTCGAGTTCCTCGATCGCGCCCTTTCGTTTCTTCAGTTTTTTCACAAGCGAGTCGACCGCCTTCTCGGCCCACTTTTCCTCCTCGTCGCCCTGCTTCCATCCCAGCAGTTTCTTTACCGCCGGACTCGTGAACGAGAACAAACTGTTCAGGGACGACATCGGACCCGAACTCGACGAACCCTCCTCGTCGTCCATCGCGATTTATTACTGGCTCAGAATATTTTCAAAACGGTCGTCGATTCCGGGGTTTGAATCCTGTTCGCGAGTATTAAGACCTCGTCCGTCTCCACCTTCCACCTGAAAACGAAACGGAATTTTTATTTTTTTTTTGTTCAATTCGATTGCTGGTGCATTGTTCGTTGGTATAAAAATTCTTTAGAGAAATTAACAGAATTTTTTCATCTTTCCTCCATAATCCGCCACGATACCAGTTTTAGAGATATCGAAGTTGGACATAAATCACCGCGGTTAGATTTTATATGTTTAGTTTAAGCGTCACGAAACAAATAAATTTTGTTTACATCAGTCACATATTCGGTTGAAAGATAATTTCTTAACTCTAATATGTGTTCATCTATAATCATCGTCTGTTCATAAAATACTACAATTCAATTCATTGGTTGACACGATCTTGCAAAAATATTTGAACTACGGAAAAACAATAGCCAGCTGATGGGGATTGCAGGGTTCAAATTAGTTACGGGTCAGTCAGGTGGAAGAAGGGTCGTCGAGCGTTCTCAGGTAATGAAACCCTGCGGAACAGGTTGAACGAATGCCTGAATTTCAAAGTTTCTGCGAACACTCGATACCTCGATGGTTATTCATTGTGTCTCCAGCGCATTATGTTGGCAAGCCGTTAATTAAGATTCTCGTAACTCCGAAGACCTGGCAATTTTTTCAAATATCTACCGTTCGATTCGTTCACAGATGATAGTAATAATAATAATAATAATAATAGTCTATGAGTGCTCTATTGTCTCATATTATATGAGTGTTTTTTGGTGACGCAGTTGAGTAAACATCTGCAGGCGATCGTGATTAATCATTTGGCTAACCGTCAGCATTTCTTTTACAAATAAATACATATATTCATATAAATATATTTGCGTGATATGTGTAATATTTACATTGCAAACCGAACACCCGAAAAAGATCGTAGAATGTGCAGTACATATTTACCAAAAGTTGTCCGCAATTTAGTGGCGATCCGTAGAATTGAAGAAACTGGTTTTGAAGGATTTGAAATAAAAATTTTACAACGGATTTTTAACGTGATTATATACCCAAAGAGAAAAGTAGCCTATAATTAAACAATTATATAGTCGGCGGTAAGAATAATAGATTTTTTTCTTTCCCCGACGCGGTGATAAACTTTTGATCCACCTGTGATCTATTTTTATTCTTTACACCAAATTAGAATTATATACATTATATGTTTTACACGTTCCAATTGAAGTACGTAATTTCGTGGAGGTTCAAAGTATGGATCTTACGCTCTGCGCGCCGTTTGCGTACTCCGCGTAGCACCGCGCGGTCTGCAGAATCCACTATATTTTATACGCAGAATTTAATGAAACAGGGTTTAATGCAAAGCGTTGGATAGATACGCGTGCGCCTTTCCGCGCGTGTTCGTGTTACGTGTAATATGCGTAAGAGGAACTTATGTACGTACATACGTACATGAATAGAGTAACTGACGTGGCGCGGTAGTAAAAAAAACGGCGCGAAATTACACGCGCAGTGTGTTAGAGGAGCGTATAATAAGAGAGTAGAGTAGAGTATAAGGTTGGCGGGCAAGGGGCGGGCGTAGCAACGTGCTCGTTCACCCTTCCTATCAGTTGCCGTTTTTCCGCTTACAGTGAGTCATTGCACTTGCCGAGCACTTCAACGAAATCAAATGACGATGATAAATGGGCAATAATAAGAATATATTGATAAAACATAATACGAGAAAAGAAAAAGAAATTAACAAACGCATGCGTATATGTACAAACGTATAAATACATGTACACGTACGTCATTCATTACGTTCGGTCATTCAGAGTTTCGGCCGTGCCGTTACGTAGAACACGACTGTTCACCTTCGACGCATCATATTGCTTTGCAACTTTCCAACAAATTGTACTGAAATGAAAAATTTTCGCAAAACTGCGCCAGACGACTCACGCCTGCAAGAATTTTTTCTCTCTCACCCACCTGGTATTATTATTACACGCGGACAGGATGTTGCGACTATAATAATTCGACCGATCGTTCGAAATATAGAGCAAAAGAAATCCCAAACTCTGTATATCTACGAACGGCGATTCGTCAATGGATACCTGTAGGAATTTCGATACAGAGCGCGTCGCACGGTTGCAAATGCAATCTTCTTTGAATGAAACAAAAAAATAAATAAAAAAAAACCAAAACAAAAACGCGAAAGTGATAGAAACGACTCGCTTGTCGCCCCCGTAACTTTACGCCATAGAGCTATGGGGTCTGAACCCTATTGCGTGTAATACAACGCGGCTTAAATGAGACTTGAAAACGAACTCCCGCTGCTTTCGTATACGAATTAACACGTGTTCGTCGATCAGTTTTTCCTTCCTTCCTTCTCCATTGCTGCACCACCACGGTACATATATGTATATGCATACGTGTGTAAGTGTATATGCATATATATATATTTTATATATATATAATCACTACCCGGGGCAAGTGGCAGAGCAGAGCAGAGCGGCACTACAGTTCCGAGAATATTTCTTTCAATCGAATTTCTTTATTTATTCTATTATTATTGCGATCGCCGCCCTACCCTCACCCCTCTTTGATCCGTCGCGCGAGTCTCTTTTTCTCTTTCTCTCCCTCTCTCGCTGTTCTGTAAATTATACATACTTATACATGTAATGTACATATAATAGTGGCAGACTGTTGCGAACGATAAAGAAATTTAATTTTACGTATTATAAAAAAACCAATTACACGGATGTTGTGTACGTTTGATAAATCGCGGTAACGAGTTGTTCGCGTGTATACTTCGGTACGTGTGTGAAAATTGAAAAGTAAACAATAAAATTATCGAATCACAGAAAAAGAAACTGTTTCTTAATTGGTTAATCAATTAATTATTCCATACCTAATCTGTACCGCGTGCAGGGTGAAATCGTGGGTCAAGACGGTCAGATCTCGGAGGTAAAAGATTTGGTCAGCGAGAATAAATAAACATGAAAAAGCGTAAGACACAAATTGAAAAAACAAGTGACAGGCTTTAAAATTCATATTGGAATTATCCGATTCGAGGGACGTGGATATTTGTTCTTAGCATTCGGAAATCGGTAATTAGTTTCGAGATGTATACCAATGTAATTTGCATCGTTTCATTGTTCGGATACATATTATATACGTTGCAGGGTGAAAGTGATAGCACTTAGAAACTTGTTGGGACGAAAAATTGAAATAAATTTACACTTCGACGGAGAAAGAAAGAAAAAAAAGATAAAAAAAACAACAACAACAACGACAACCCTGTGGAATATTCTACGTAAGAGAATGAATGTATGAATGAATCGAGTTGTGTGGCAATTCGTGACATGTAACATTTACTCACGTTCTCTCCGCGAATGCGAGTTGCTGGTTTTTCTCCTTCGACGATTAAGTTGGCGAAAGGACGGGGTTCCGAGAAGCACCTCGAGTAAAGATACGTCACTGTCAATTGCAACGAGTCAGAGTGCGTGCGGCGAGCGTTTGTTGTTTGTTGGCGGTTACTCGTAGCGTAAATCTCCCAACGTTCTCCTCAGGATCCGACGATCCCCTGCTTTAAGGGCGATTGAAAATAAAAAGAAGAAGAATGTAAGAAGAAGCGAATAGTGAGAAAAATTGCAAAAGTAAACGCAAAGTTAAGTAAGTTGCGGCGAAGGTAAAGTAATATTGAAATGAGAAGAATCAAACAAAAAAATAGAAAAAAGAAGGATGCGAAACAAAACAACGCCGGGGAATAAAATCACTCACTTCGTGTATATGCGTGTATTTCGTAACGAGGATCGACGCAGGCTCGATAATCCCCCGGAATCGATCTAAACTCTCGTGCGGATCGAGCGAGGCAGGTAGGCGATACGATGCGCCTCGGCTATCGGCGGAATTCGCTCCCCGTCCGTCAGACTGGCCGATATTGTGTGAAATCAGTCGCCGCTGCCCCACGCCAATGTGGGCATGCATGCAGTGGACGGCGCTAGGCTCTCTCGGTCGAAGGAACGAACCGACTACTCCTCGCGAGGCTAGCAGGCTCGCGAGGGGCACAAGCACAAGATTAACCCGCGGTATCGAGCAAGACGACGGTCGTAATTGCTGGCCGAGTTCGGCGAGACTGGTGCGCGCTGTGGAGTACTGGCCGACACGCACGATTAAACACCCGCGTTGCTGAAACGGAAGTTCGGGAAACGATTCACATTTTTGAGCACGTTATTTGTCACTAATGTTTACACACCACCGTCCATGATGTCGCATAGCATTATGGCGGCCGTGTTTACGGGCGACGCGCGTCACTGCCTCGACTGCCTGCTGATGCTGCCGCCGCCGCTGCTCGAAGGCTCAAACAGGCAGAGCCATAGCCAGAGCTACCGGCGCCCCCGGTGACCGAGAACAGAGGCGATCCCAACCACTAACCCAACGGTCGACGACACGCGCGCACCGCCGACGCACGTCACTCGACAATCGCGTGTGCGCCGCGCTCGCACCAATTCTCATTACAACGCGATCGAATCCCCCCTTTTCACATCTCATTCGGCTCTTCTCTGGCTAATCGAATATCCGCACGGGTTGCGCTTGCTTCAGACCCTCCCCGCAAACCGCATTCAGCTACTGCAGCTACTGCAGCAGCTGCAGCAGCTAGTCGTTCGCGGATCTCGACGATGTCTGGCGACTCCGTTGTGAAACGGGAAACTGATTGACTGGTTCGATTGATTTATGTAGGCATTCTCTGGGTGTTCAACGTCGCTGATAATTACGAGGTTGACGAAAAAACTTAGACTGTTATCCCAGGGGCATATTTTCGTGACCATTGATCGGCAGGTAAGTGGGCCTGAGGCGTTGAGAAGCCGTGTTTAAAACGATACGGTAGCTTCTTTATCGGCGGGAGGCGTTCAACACGCAATCCCATCATCGCACGAATACCCCATTAGGGTAACCGTCTTTGATAGCCTTCGGTCAAGGACTGATATTTTGAGTCGAAGAGGAAATTGCCATGCTCGCAAAACGTTTCCGCACGTTTTAGGCATGCAAGAAACCACTGTTTTATCTCGGTCGGGCTGACCTTGTTTTGTAAATTCATCGACGGCGTTTCAGGATGATTCCAATTGGTAGGGCATGTATGTAAAGATGATGATAAGGTATTCAGGGCCTTATCGCTCGCCTTGCTGCACTAACGGAGTCCCCCGAAACTCCGAAATGGGACGTCATACCGTAAGATCAACTCTGCAAAGAGAACGCAATTTCTGCATTTATTTTTGGCAATTGCATGCTATTTTTGCCTATGCTATATTTTGACAACACAATGCAACGCATTTACAAGATCAGAGGCATAATAAGAACAAATATGTGTATACAATATTTTAATTATCAATAGATATAGATAATGTTGTTATATATGCATGTAGTATGTTTACATTATGTATTTATATTTATTATCTTTATTGGAATAAATAATAAGCGGTTGTACTTTACTTTTCAGCACAATTCAAGATAAAGTATCGCAATCAATATTTGCCTAAAAAAAAAAAAAAAAAAAAATGGCTACGTACGACGATGAATATGATGGCTTTTCCTGTTGAAGTTTCATGTTAAAATTTGGAAAGATCACCTGGTATTTACACCTGATTCCTCGATTATCTTGAAACACGACACTTTTTGTCTCCCCTCGCAACATGTATTCAGGTGATGGAGGAATCGGATGTTAATGCCAAATGTAGCGTATGCGTTACAGAACTTGCCTTCATGGGCTAGTAAATTAAAATTTTTTTGTCTTATTTTTATTATTAGATACGTTATGAACTATTTCATAGTATATTTTCCGTTTTTCACATAATTAGTATTTATTTATTTTTTCCTTTTCTCTTTCCTGTAATATCCTTACTCATCATTTGGTTAGTCGTCACCCGATAGATTGCTTGTATGCATACCCATCAACATATAAAAAGTCTACCACTTGCGAGTTTACGTGGAGAAGACGAAAAATTATGCAACGAGGTTGAAAAGAATAATAAAATAAATACAGGAATACTTGAAAGAGATAAGTAAAATTACAATTTATAGACAGCATGGTACCATCTTGGGGTACATAATTTATACACGGAAATATGTAAACTTTGGAACGAATTTAGCAATATAGTAAATAAAACTATTCGTAGTAAAGTACAATGCGACAATATTTATTATTCCTTTTAGCTCAATTATTTACCGATACAAAAAACTTGCCCAATTTCAGACATTGGGAAATTCGTAATTCGTATTTGCAGATTTTTCTGAAAAATCGAGAAAAGGTATTTGACCGATTTGACTAGCAAATCGCATCACAATACAATATAATAGACAAAACAGCAAAGGCAAGCACTCGCTGGAGTCGAAAACCTCATTCACCCAATTGTATGTAGAATACGATAAAAATTGTAAAATTAACGTATCATTAACTAAATGTAAAGCCGTCTTCATCGTAATGAAGGAACACAGCGATGATAGAATGTTATATTGTATTACGTTGTTATCTTCTAAGGCGGGTACAGCTGGTAAATTCTTATAGATATTGTTGGCTGTTCCATTCCCCTGTCTTTTTCAATGTATTGCTACAAGTCCGGATTCAAGAAGCTTTTGTATTTTTGCCGCAATGTCAGGATTTTTCAGATGGCTGCAAAGGATTAAAGAAAGAATTACTAAAATGAACTAAATTATCACAGAATTACGCATGAGAATTTTGTACTATGGTATACCTTCAGCAAGGTGTATAGCTGTCATCGAAAGAAGCGTGATTCTACACTACATTCATCTTTTCTGAACCAGATTAATTGAGATCATTAACTATGGGTTATGCAAATAACAATAAACTTACTCTTGGAGTGCTTTTGGATCGCTCTGCATTTGCTCAAGAATCAAACGCATCGCAGGATCTCTGAGGATGTTCTGAACCTCCGGGTCAGCCATGGCTCTCTTTCTGACTTCCTCGGGATTGGAGCTAACAGCGACGGTACAGGACCGGTAGCCATCAAGCGCTTCGCTATTGGATGGGTCTATTTCTAATGCTTTCTGATAAGCGGACAGAGCTTTTCCTTGCTGCTGCATTCCTTGGAGGATTTTACCCTTTCTTATCCATCCCTTGATGAATTTTGGGTCAATTTCTACGCACTTCTCACAGTCTTTTAGCCCCAAGTCAAAAGCTACAAGTTTAGTATAACAGGCTGCTCTGTTACTGTAATATTTTGGCTCATCAGGGTTTCTCAAAATGGCTTCTGAGTAGTGTTTTACTGCTCCAACGTAATCTCCGTCCTTAAACTTTTGGTTGCCAAGTTCTTTTTCTTCCTCAGCTTTGATCGGGTCAATATAAGCTTTTCTCTCCTGCTCCTTAATTTTCTTATCGATATCGGACAGGAGGGTTTTAATCTCGGGTGTTCTGTGCTCGGACATAGATTTTTCGTAATAAACTTTAGCTTGTTTCCAATTCTCTAATTTCTTATAGGCATTCCCAATTCGAGTGAACGCCTTCGCTATAAGTTTAAAATCCGCCCTATTTTCCCGACCAACTTCAATGGCCTGTTCGCATTGTTCTATACATTTTTGGTACTCTTTTTGCTCAAAGTAAACTGCTGCGACATTGTTTCGATACGTAATATCCGTAGGGTCAAGCTCGATGGCTTTATTATAATGTTCCAAGGCGGCCTCGAAGTTTTTCTTCTTATATGCTTCGTTTCCCAACTCTTTTTCTCGTTTGGCTGCCTTCTTCTCTTCAGGAAGATTCTCATCCTCTTTTTTCTCGGGTTTTGCTTCCTGTGTAGGCTGCGAAGTCTCTCTCGTAGGCTTTGGAGGGTCGACATCCATAGGCTCGTCCATGTCTCCAGGATTCAGTCCAAGAAGTACGCTCAAAGTCGTAAGTACTCGATTATCTTGCAACCTAGCGCCTAGAACCCTGGGGTTACTTCTGAGCTCCTGGATCAGTTTGACATACTCGGGGTCATCGAGGTACGCTCTAGTCCTTGGATCGCTGCGCAATTTTACGAAAATATCTGGGGCGTTGAAGGGATTTGCGTCACTCCTCTGCGCCTGCACTTCGGACAAGCCCTCCCTCAACTGCTGATTATCAGGGTCTAATTTGAGACCCTCTTCGTAAGCCTTTATCGATTCGTCCAATCTACCGAGGTACGCGAGGGCGCTACCCTTTCTGGAGTAGCCCTTAACCCAGTCAGGCTTTAGCTCTACTGTTTTCGCAGCATCGTCTAGCGCCTGCTCGTACTTTTCAGCTTTGGCATAAGCAGCCGATCTGTTGCTATACAATACGTGGTTGCTACCGTCCAAGGCGATTGCCTCAGTGTAATACTTGACCGCTTCATCATATTTACCTTCTTGCAGCGCGGCGTTGCCTTTGTCTTTCAGTGCTGACACCTAGAGCGATAATCAAACATTGCAGAGGTTATTGTCAGGAGTGAAAAAAATACAAAATGTTGTTCAAAACTGACGTAGGAGTAGCATTTTTACCACGGTAATGGTCATGCTATCACCGTTTTATCAAATAACAGTCGCAAAAATACGGGAAAACGGAGAGCTTTTGGATAAATTTATTCGCAGCGACAACGTGAATGACTATTTAGCCGATCGACAAAGGAACGGATAAACAAATTACGGAATAAACAAAACGTTTGTAACAATGGAATGATTGCAAAGCCGCGTGAGCTTCAACGGTCGACGACGTAGCCCGAACGCGTGCATCGTGAGGACGGAGAGCGTAGTTATATATCTTGTGCGTCGGAGAAATTACGGCGAAAAATGAAGAGGTATCCTTGAAAACATTTACGAATGATCGGATTGTGCAATTTTGGGAAATTAATTACGCTCGTAATTATTTACTTTACCTTTTCCATTACGCCGGTGACTTCCGTGCGCTTAAGGTTCGCTCGCGTCGATCAAAACTGTCTGACTCTTTCCCTGTGCGCCGCTTCGAATGCTTCGACGATTTAGGCAGAAAGCTCTGGAAGTATTCTTGTTTGGCATACGAGGACCGCCGCTGGCGCCGTGCGCCCATCGAACGAACCAGAACATGCGCAAAATAGCGATGATTTAGCACATCCTTGAGTAGAGCACTCGGTAGCCATTATTGCGCGGGTTACCATCGTTCACGCGATCCTCGGTGGAGCAGTCTTACCGACCGCAAATAACAGTACCGACTGATGTCCCTGACGCGCGTGATTTAAAAAAGTTTCATTGCAGTTCTCTCATTCTCATGCCAATTCTGAAAAATAAACAGACTATGATTAAAAAAGGATTATTCTATCATTTCAAACAGATTTTCATATCTAATCTCTAAGATGTCTTAAAATGATTGTATACGTCCAAAAAAAAAAAAAAAAAATTCTCGCGTTCAGGAGAGAAATAATCAGATTGGAATGTGTTGTTGTTATTCGTTAATGATTTCTGATGTACGGTTTACCGTTTGACTTGTCACGAAATGTTACGTCAGGTCAAAAATAAAATGTGAACTAAACGTATTAATCCCTCTCACCGTTCAGGCAGTGCTGTGCCATCTGAATTTGTAACTAGATTTATTCAGCTCGTATGTCAGGTCACGATTGACTGTAAATCAATCGCTACCTTTCTTTCGTGGCTGTATATTTTCCGAGGTACCATGGTGTGTATCACAGTTTTCCCGTACAAATTATATATACAGTTTGCCTCTGTCTAATAATTGTGAGGACAATTTAAGACGTGGAGGAATTACAGATAATAGAGTGGGGGTAAAAATCGAGAGAAATATCAGAAAATGGAAGAGTCACAACAGCGAATTTTGAAAAATATCAACATTTATTTCGTAGAGTTTCAAATCTAGAAGTGTCAGGATTCCATGTATTGGTTTCCCATACTTTAAACCTTTTCACGTTTTGACTTTACTATATTTCAACTTTCTACTGGTTAAAATTCTGTGAAACAAATTTTCAGCTTCTTACAAATTCGGTATTGCGACCTTTCTATTTTCTAGTCCGTCTACATTTTAGCCCCACCTCTGTCTTCATACCGATACACCTAAAGGAAAAACTCACAAGAATTTCCAGAAACATCCTGTACGCAATGACAGAAGTAACGTTCACTGATGGTATCCCTACAAAATTCTTGTACTCATTCCGATGACACAATGCTGGACTTCAATGTTGTCAAAAAGTATTTGTCATCGGGTCATTTGCGCAACTTTCATGTATCCATATTTCATGTCTGCCGATAAATTACTCTAACATATTCAGGTATATCAGCTTTCGACCCTCCAACGGTTCATGCTAATTTCGTACAAACACGAAGGCCCGTTTATTTTCGCGCATTACAGAGCTATAATTATAATTGACCGGATGTTATTCCGTACCGCGGTGAGAAAGTATATTGTAATTCTTTAGCGTTAAGCTCGTCGTATTTATTAACGTCGAGAACGGCTCTGTGCATATAATTTCGGCAGATGCCTCATGTATGCACCGACACACTCGTCTTTCACGGCGTTATCGCGCGTCATACGCGAAAGTGAAAATAGTTTACCGGAGACACGTGAAGAGTTACAATAAATATATTACAGATGCGAGGAGAAATTCACGGAAACGTGGAACCGTCTAACGCATTTCGTCATCGAAAACTCCAACGTGTTGTGCGGTTTTTCCGCTTTGTTATTGTATTAAAAGTTACGTATGTTATGAAAGGCAAGCAGAATGCATCTGCTGACCGTAAGCGCCTCACGCCGAAAACAAAAGCACCTCCATTTTTGGAAATGATGTAATAAATTCCCGTCTCTCGATTTACGCGCAATCACTCGCCGGTTTTATACTCGCTCTATACCTTATACCCAATTCAAACTATTTCCTCATGCACCTACTTCGTGGGTAGGTCTGTACTATAATACGTTACATATACGTGACAAGCAAAACATGCGACGTCGCCGGCTTCTATTATCGGTAAAAATTCCTGATCACTCGATTATCGCCCTGAAGCACGTCAGCTTAATTCCCCACTGACCGAATTGCTCCACATAGCAATGGCGCGCTAACAGCCGAATAGTCTGCATCGGAGATATTATACCAGAACCGCAATCCGTGGTCCCTCGATATTTTGCGGTCAAATAGGAGGGGATAAATTTTAAACAGAAATTTACTTGGTCAGTCGCCGGATTCGTAGGATGTTGTGCATGCGTTAATCGATCAGCTGATCGCGATATCCGCGATCTAGGCCCTCTCTCGACCCAATGATTTCTCCTTTTACGGCCGGTATACGCATAAGAACTTTTTGTCAGCCGCCTGTATCGTTGAAACTGGTTTTACACGTATACCGTACTGTCCAACTCATCGTCAGTTCTAGATGCGGCATTTTCAACGCGCCTGCGTTGGAATTCCCAGGGGCTACTGGGGAATCCCAGTCCCACCGAATGGAACCTCGAACCGTGTACAACGAACGCGCTGGCTGCGATTCTAGAGAGCCTCGCGAAGCGAAAAGCCGCAGCCGCAAGCTCGTGATCGAGAACTGCGGAAAGAAAGGTGTATAAATTACAATGGCTGTATAATAAAGGTACGCGTCTTCGATCTCTCCGGCGGTAAATCTGCTTCGAATTATACGCGTATCATCTACTCGCAGGCCGCAGGGTTCATTGCCAGAAGCTTCTTTTTCCATTTATTTTTATACCTTTCGTTGTTGTGCGGGCAAGGTAATTGAACGCTGCACTGCGGATGTTGTCGAGATCTGAAGTTGATAAGAAGAAAGTTTCGTATCATATTGACGAGTGCGATTAATTATACATCATCCACTGTTTCCTCATAGGCCGTAAAGACCCGTCGTTACAAGCGTTAAAAATTATATTACCCAGTTAACGCGAGACGTTGAAGGCATAAAACTTACAGCATCAATAATTCTAATTATTCATGAGTTTCTCGGAACGGTTTTGCCGTGTTCGCTCGCATTATTCGTGTTGCGTAATACGCGAAAGGTCGTACGACCGCAATGTCGGTACAAATGCACCATCAGCGGGCTTTACTTTTGACATTCTTTTTGAAATTGCCTCACATCCAGTCATCCATATTCCCATGTACGTAGCTCAACCAGGATCTCGATACTTGCCAAATTTTCGCATCAAGTTCCGGTGCGCTTGTTGTCGGAGCATCGTTGTCATACCGGTTTCACGAACAGTACCTAATGCAAGTCAGTATCCGAATAATTTCATTAGACGAAATTCCGGATTTTGATAAAAATCCGGGATCAGACGATGACGCAGGGGTCTGGAGTTCGGACCTCATGCGTAACGTCAAGTTAAACTCGGTCTACTGCACGCGTAGGCATTTGGAGCAAATAAAACGGTGGCAGGTATTTATAGGCAACGAAAAACCGTGTGCTTGTACAACCGTACGGATATAAATACAATAAGCACGTAGAGATAAAGCGTGCAGGGGAAAGACGTTCTTCCCAGACGTCGAGATGGAGGATGCACACGCATCCTCCAAGGCACGCTGGGACTTCGGCCAAATATACATACCGGGGACTTGTAGGTACGGCACCTTATCCACGTGACTAATCCGGCAAAGCCTAAAGTAGAGAATGAGGAGTAGAGCAAACTTCCCCAAAAAAGAGCAAACAGTGATAAAAGACCGCTGGCGAACGTCTGCGACGTGTCTCTATGAGATGGAAATATATATACCCCTCGCACTGCCTTCGCGAATATACCCTGATGTGTGCTGCGGCGCTAAGTTGATCCGGCGAATACCAGTTTTCGGTTCATCTATGCCAGAACAATCTGAGACAACTTTTATTCCCATCCATATGGATAAACGCTTCGTGGAAATCGCTTAGTGTGCAGAGAGAGAAACAGAGGCAGACTTGTTGGATCCGAAAAAAATTGACGGCTGAAAGTGATCCACAAATTAAGTTACCGGTTTGTGGGGGGGGGACCTCCGAAGTAACGTTACCTTTCGAAAATGAGAAATTTTAATTTTTCTGACAAGGTTTTATTATTGATGTTATTTGAATTTGAAAATAAAACTTGCGTCGAAAACGTAACGTTACTTTAGGGGGTCGGATTAAAATCTAGGGTTGTCTAAATAAGTTGAAAAGTGGTGACATAGTTTATGGACGGCTCCTTAACTGGGATCACTTAAGCGTTATCGAACTTTCCAGTCTTGGTTCCGGGAATGAATTAATGAAGAACTCGTTAAGTGGATACTATCGAAGAATGATTTAAACGGACCAGTATGAGATAACTTTGACAAGTTGGGAAAACACGGATGCCGTCACGTTTCACCCTGATTGTTTTCTGACAGACGTAATATACTTTCGGAATGTTAACAAAAATAAAGAACCGTAATGCGAATTAAGGTTCAATCTTTGTGAAAGGCATTTAGTGTTGCTTTGATGACTATTTCTAGGGTCTCCGATTTATTGTTTTCAACAAAAAACCGTCCTTCGTTTCTGTATGACTTTAATTCACTGCCGATGATTAACAAACTAACACGAGTTTCAAAGAGACGGAAGTTTAGATTTTTTTTAATTGACTCTCCAAAACTAAGCCCCTCCAAGAATCATTATTAAAGTACGACTGAATTTACATTTACCCCATTTGTCAAAGTCAATTCCTGGGCGTAACCCTCTTTCAGACTTTACGTTGGGAATTCCCGAATATCCGCACACAGCGTTCAACGAAGTACCTTCGAAAGTGATTAAAAAAAAATACCGGACATACCCCTTTCATCGTTTACAACTTAGCGGCGTTTATCTACTAGGAATAACGCGTAAGTTCGGTTACATCGGGAACACCCAATTCTTCCTGAGAACGGCACGAAGGTTGTCAGTATATATGTTTTCTAAGTGATTCACCAAACTTTCTGCGGGCTCTCTTTGAGAAGAGAGCAAAAGAGGAAAATGTATTCAAAGCGAATGTGCATATAAAAGAAGGATACACAGTTAAGTTTGCAGAATCACGTCCGCGGTTTGATGAAGAACAGCATTTTCAGACCACAACCTCATGGTTGATTCCGAATAGCAACAACGCGAATCATTTCTGATTTATTCTGACTGGCATCGAGTCATCGTATGGTTCGACCTCGACAATCGGGCACGTTGGAATTCGCTTAGAAAACCTAAATCTGCAGTCTCAACAAGTTATTGCGTACGTGACGATACTTTGCTAGAGACCGTTTCACCGTTGGAAAGTAGATGATTTTCTCTTCCGGCCAGGCGATGAGTAACGCGCATCGTCCATCGTTTCAACGCACGTTTTAAGGATTTGATTCATGAAGCTGTTTCACCGCATCTCTATGCTCAAACGACAGCGTGTCTAATAAATTTATACGTTATAAATTATCTCTTCAACGTACAGAAGGAAAGAAAAGTGACAACGTCAGCTTGTCTCTTGGTTTATAATCGTTGGTTTATTTTTTATATTAAAATGTATAAACGCTAATTTTATCACGAGAATGACATTGACATTATCCTGTCACTTACTCGCGATTCGCAACGACGGCACGTTCACACGTGCAGTTTTAACAAGGAATGACGATATTTACACACGCGGGGTATTTTTTTTTTTCTTCTTCGTTGGGCTATTTCTTCACCACTGTTACAGTCTAATTTGCGATTCTGGTATAATTAAGAAAATTATTAATACATAAGTCGACGTGAGAAGTCGTCCCATTCACAGTCTCCGTCATGTACATCCATACGTACATAACACAACATATACCTATGTTCAAATATACACGTATACGTAACATGTAAATATAAATATAAAATATTTTTTAAGTATATATATATATATATACATATACACATGAAAATTTTTGACTAATTGTAACCAGTGTACATGTTCATACAGCTCATATACTTATCTATAATATATACATCAACACGTCCAATATACAATATCGGTGAAAATCGGGCATCGCTGCACGTTCCTCGGATCATCCATCGTTTCCCTATTTTTTTTTCTTTACCTCACCCCAAGAATCAATACTCCGTGGTTATACCGGAAAACGTTTCTTCATCCGTCATCTCGAACCTGAAGGTTACAAGTCACGCTGGTGCGTCGTACATGCAGCAAATTGTGACATCCAGCTCCCGTTTTCTTTATCCTTTAGCACAGGACGCGATTCGCTTGGTCGGTTAAACTTCGGTTGTTCCATTGAATCGGCCGTTCGTTTATTTACTCTTGATCATCGACTTCGTCGGTTTGGGTATGTTCGACGGAAAATGGATGAAACGCGAATTGAAATTTCACGTCTCGCCTAGGCACGTAATCCGACACTCTGCCAGAGTTGGGGAATTTTTGCAAGCTTGTCGTTGTTCTTGAAATCCGCGGTGCGCGAACTCGTCGCACCGAGTCTCCTTCCGAGTTCCTTTGCCAACTGCGTGTCCCATGCGGCTGCGATTTCGTACGCGGTAACACCTCCGTAGGTCAGGGCATCCAGCTGGGGATTACACTCTTGCAACAGTAAGCTGGTGACACCTTTTCTCCGGCATTCGATGGCCAGGTGAAGAGCTGTCCTTCCTCCCAGCCTCTCCTTAGCCTCGAGATCCGCACCGACGCTGATCAGCAATCGTACGACTTCCGTATTTCCTGCGACGACTGCAGCGTGGAGGCAGGTTTCTCCTGTAAATAAGAAAAAGAGGAACGTTCAACGCTGTGCTAAACTTCTTTCGATTCAGGATCGACTGTGGTTCGAAGTTGGAATTATATGGATTTCTAAATTTCACCATCGTAATGGTGAAATTTCACGATTGCTGAAATGTTACACGTGTAACGTATATATAAGTAAGATTTAACGCGAATGAAACTGTTCTCGGTTTATGGTATCCGAGATAAGATTTCTCGGAGACGGATGGCGCCGCGGGATTCTGCTTTATTATTACAAACAAAAGCCAATGTTTAAAAAACGTTACAAACGGTTAATCCCTATGATCATTGCACACACGTAGAGTCCAGAAACGGTGTGGACATGCGGTTCAGCGTTAATATCATCATCGGTGTACCTACTTTGCTTTTCCAAGAAATAAGAATGATAAGTAAACCAAATGAAAACTGAACGACAGTTATCGCAATTGTGAAGATCGGTGCACTTCCGAGAAGTGATGGTGATTCTTATTCGGTCGAGAAAAGCCTTTCCTGACTCACTCACGAGTGACATCTTTTTCCCCTACCTTTTTTTTTTTTTTTTCAATTTCTGTGACCTTTGGATTCCGGACTTTTTGGTTGTTTTAGTTGGATCGTTTCTCCGCGGGATAAACTCCATGTAGGTATACACCATACGTACAACGATACCACGAGAAAAACTCATCGCATTCGCGTATTTCTTTTCAACCGCAAACCGGAGTGCTCACGTCACTCAACTATTTCGAAACAATCGCACGGGTTTGTTGAATCATCTTCTTTTACAACACGAACTGCAGGGTCATAGTCCCCAAAAATGCGTCGGTTCGAAACGTGCGACACGTATGCAAAGAAGTTGATTAGAAGAGAAAAAATGCCGCTGCGTCACGCGGACACGTACGGAATATCAGCAAAACCGCGTCACTGGTAACGCTTACACGCGTGCATGTGCAATTAAATTCTTACTCCTCGAATGGTTGTGCGATATTGTTTTTCTTCCATCTATACGGGCGTTAACAATTCTCGTCTATGAGACAGCGATAAGTCGACATCGCCCATTCCATGCACATGACAAACACAAATTACGTAGCTCCGCTTCCGAAGCTTGAGGAAAAACCGCGATCATAATACCGTCCAGTCGGTATCGTGCAGCGGTGCACACAACGATTAGGCATCCATGATAAGTAGGCAGTAACGAATTCGTACAACAGAACAAAGTCGCGCGGGGTTTCTCTCCAAGAGTTACTTCACAGCCAATCGTTCTCTCTTTTGTATCTCGATCGTTGCATAACCGAAAAGCGAGGGCCGTGTTTGGTCGTTTTTCGAAAGTGGGCCGCCCCGAGGACGAGGCCTTCCGTTCGCGTATTTGCACCGAGTTGGCAGAGGCGAGCGTGTAGCGTTTCTATTGTTGGATGGATCGCGAAAAACAATGTCAGGTGAAGGACGCGAGCGTCGAATTGTCCGTACGCCTCTGTGCGATGTGTAAATTGCAATTGGCGAATCAGGAATTAGAGTCACCGCGGGTATTTCTCGGTTGGCAAATCCTTCCGCGGCGCCTTGACCGAACGAGAATAGGGCCGGTGATTATCTGGGTCGCCAATTTGCACCTACCTCTTGAATAGAAACAAAATTTATCGCCAATCACGCTTCGCCTAATACCCGTATGAAAAAGTACCATTATTTTTAAACAACAGAACGCGGGAGACGCCGAGGTAAATCCGTTCGAACGTGTTTGAAAAGCCAGGAATTGAGAGGTGGCCAAGTCACATGCCTGAGCAGGATATAGATAGAACTAGGAAGCTGCCGTGAGTCAGCTCCGTGGTATAAGCTCCAACGGGATGCCGCGAGTTGAACTATCCTTGTCCCGATCAAAGCCTGCGGGCTAAACTTAACCGGCTCGCGATGAGTTTGCCACCAACAGCGGCGTAGCTGCCCTACATAAAATTTCATTTTTAAACAACCGTTTTATCATACCGAGACGGTTGTCTTTCGTATTTTAAACCGTCGACAGATATTTCGGAAAAGTCGTGTCTCCACCTGGGATTAGAAATAGGCTTTTCACAACACGGGACGACGATCGATGCGGGATTGCAAAATCCTCCCGGGAAACTCCAAGCTGCCTTGAGATCGATCCTCCGTTCCCGTTATCAGGCCGCGGAACGTTTTTTTTTTTTTTTTTTTCAATTTTATTTGCAAATCGTTACAGGGATCCCCCAAGTTTGTCGCCACTGTGGGGTTTCCCGAGTCGAGAACGCAGCGGTGCGCAAATAGCCTGGCAGGTATTCCTGAATGTCAAACACATCTGCTTCTGCTTCGACTTGAGGTCAGAATTAAACCAAGGGGGGGGGGGGGGGGGGGGGGGAGAGATATCGGTGATGCAACAAATCCCGGAGAAGAGGATGGCCGATTAAATTCCTAACCGGATACGCTTCCTGCCTTTTACAGGTGCAACAATCGGTCGGCGAAGCGAGAAAAAGAGACCGACGCCGATGCCGGAGCAAATCTGCGATCAACACAATTACCGATTTCGTTTTGACGGAATAAATCAGACACGACGGTCACGCCGCTTCATCGCGGTTCCGCGATTCGCGTCGTCCAAGTGCCCGCGTATCAAAGTGCCAAGACATTGCGATTTGCAAAAATTTATCAGCTGTTCCCTCACGGGATTTGACGGAATCGAGAAAAGAATAGCGACGCTCCGGTTTACTGACCTTCGTAATTCCGCTGCTCGAGGTCCTGAGGGATCGCTGGCGCCTGTCTTCCGGGTGTCAGGTACATCCTTTCGCAGGACGATATCGGCTCGGTCAGCGCCCTGGCGCAGGCCAAATCCCCGGATGCTGCGGCGAGATGGAGCGCCGTGTTTCCGTCTGAATTTCTGAGGCTCGGATCGGCTCCCGCCAAAATTAGTCGCCTCACTATGCTCGGCTGGTGGGTGTAAACAGCGAGGTGCAACGGCGCCTGGCGCTTGCTGTTCAAGCAGTCGAAGAGCGAGGGATGAGGCGACATTCTTATCAGGCTCATTGCGACCTCGTGGAAACCCTGGACGATGGCGATGTGTAGCTGTCTGTTGAAAAAAATTATTTTCATTTACTTAAGGCTCTTTGTTCGATGCCGAGCGAGACGACGTTTCTGATATGGATTTGAAGGATCGTTTGCTTTTAACGTCATCAATCATCGATGATAACACACGGCGCAAGGCGGGCTGTGGTTAACTGGATGTTTGATAACTGTGTTAGCTATTTTTACCACACCCGTAGTTCACTGATCTGGCCTCGGAGATGACGGCGAAGGATGATAGAGCTAATCTTAAATGCCGAACTATAGGATCTATAATCAGCGAGTCAAGTATTGGAATTCAGATATCGAACCACCGGTTGATACAGAGATCTGTGGATGGTATTTTTGACCGCCGCCACTTGGGTTATGACCAATTTGTTCGTTATTAACACATCGAGGGTTGACGAATTACTCATGGGTTTGACCAGGAATCCTTTTTGATCATTTCCTTCTTTATTTTTTCAAATACTCATAGTCGTGAAAATGTTTATTTTACTCGGAACTGCGGTCATTTGTCAAGAGATATTGAAAGTTGAGGCAAAAAACTTTCTCAACCAGGACATTGGTTGCATATTAGCGTTGAAAAAAGTTTACCGCTACCTAATCTGTGGTTTTCGATTGACGTGGGTGGAAAATTTGCCACCGCAATTATACATTTCTGACTATTAATTAATCCGGCATGCGACGTTGGCGTGTATAAGGAAAGGGAAATGAATACACTATACAATTGTGCAATTTAGCTATCAGAAATGCTTTCCTGGAAATGCAATGGACAAATTGAGCTTAAATTTTCCCTTTTGTCGTTCAAAAATGTTCAATCTTGGATCCCGAACGTTAAACACGCCTCGAAAAATGACCAATATACCCGATCTCCGTACTAAATTCGTGAGTAGATCCCAGCCCGCGGATACATCATGCCTCAGCTATTTCGAGACGACCTTCGAAACTGAGAAATAACTTTGAATCGAATATTTCCGTCCAAAATTACGGTCACTATACGCTCGGGTCCCATGCGGAAGAATGGAATCCGCTACGCTGGCTGAAGATCGTTTTGTAAATGATCCATTACGATGGTATCCTCGTTTCAAGAACAAACTACAAATCACTCGAGGAATTCCGGGATCATAAAGTGGCATGCGCATCTGTTTCCTCTACCAGGTTAAAAAGCATTATGGGAATGAAATTTTCAACACCGAGAAAGGCCAACGTATCGAACAAACAACTGTTCGAAAAACAAAAGGAATGTCTCAAGGTGATCGGACGATCCGCTTCGAAGTGATCCTTATGAGATCATTACCGTAGGTAGTAATGTTTTTCATGACTCACACGACGCGCATAACGATCACTAAGCATGTAGGCAGTGGTAGACTTTTTGTACACAAAGCAGTCTTAGCACGTCCAAAATATATAATATCGTAACAGGCAAATAGCTCGTTAAGAAATGATCCAAGTCAAACAGGAAAAAAAGAAAAAGAAAAGAGGACAAGCAAGGATTCGAATGATCGATTCGGTCTTTTGACGATGACGAATCAGCGGGAGTTAGAGTACCAATCGATTAAGACTTACGTGTCGCCATCCTCGTCCTGCGAGTAGTAGAGCTTCCAAAGCTGCTGGGCTTGTTCAAGGTAGGAGTCTTCGTCAACCGGCGAAGAATGATGCGAAAATCTGCGACCGGTAACTGGGGCCAATTCGTCGGTTGGTTCGGCCTGAACCTTTCCTCTGAGGTGGTTTATCGTCACGTGTGTCAAGGTGAGTTGGCTCAGGGTATCGCTCAGACCAGCCTCGACGATCCCGCTGTCGACTCTCATATCTACGTCGGGCTGGATCTTCCAGGACGAGACGTCGGAGTGTTCCCGATCGGCGTGGAGCCTGAGATCGGCAGGTTGTTCCTGCTCCGATTGCAGGACGGTGATGTTCTGGCCCGACAAGAACCCCGAATCGATCTGGACCCCGGGGTCATCTGAAAAGTTTTTCTTCGATTGGTTCGTCATCCGTGATTGCAGCATCGTCTGGCTGTTTCTGAACCTCGGCGAGGCAGTGGTGCGGATTAAATGCGTATACCGGTAACGATAAGTTAACGCGACTAACGACGACGTTTGCGGCCGCGAAATATGTCAATGACGCACTTCAACTTTGATGTACGTATAACGTACCGTAAATTACGATTATAATTCCGAACTGTCAGCTAAGCGTCACTTTCCAACTGTTTTCTGACGTTTCTTTTTTTTTTTTTTTTTTTACTTACAGCAATTGCGATACCGTTCACTGTGTAACAGCTGTTGTTTAACCAGATCTGGCTTTTCGGCAATTAGTTTAATTGTATATAATTACCGCGCAATTAGTCGCAGAGCTCTGACAGGCGGTGTTCACTTTCACGATTGCAGAAGGCAACTGTAGTTTGCCGTTTTCGGAATAACTCCGAGCTCGAATTTCCCCATTTCGCAACGTGTCCGCACTAAGTGTACGCGTTATCTCCTTATCGTCCGACCGTTTGCGCGAGTCACACAATCAGTTGCGGAACTTTTGATGTTCGGTATGTTTGCACGGTTTAGTGCTTGTCAATTTGCTCTATTAGCACCGAACTACGGGTTTGCGAAAGTCGCTTGGTGCACGATTCAGCGAGTCCGTGAACACGCTGATAACGAAGTGGCTTTTCAAACCGACTCCGCTTCCTCGATTCGTTCCAACGCAACTGACGTTTGAAAACGTACTGACCGAAGTTGTAAACACGAGCGAGGAACTCGCCTCGAGCGTTTCTCCCCTCTAGGCAGCTGCCAAATGAAACGGGAAAACCATTCCTGAGTGCCAAGTCGGTATAATCCTCGACTTTCAAGGCTCGTCGATGTACGTACATACATTCACATCGACATGCGACATGCTTGTCCTGCTGTGTCTGTGTCCCTCCCGGTGTGTTAGCTCCGTATGTTACGTCACACGCTGCACTCCAATTGACACGCGGACGTGAGACAGATGTTATTTTCCCACGGCTTTTCTTTCGGGAAATCTGCACGGTAGAAACGCGTCAAGCTCACCTTACGTCTCGCGCTCTCTTCCGAGACCTCATCGAGCTCGTTAGTGTTAGCCGGATTGGTGCGTAGAAACGACCCCGATTGAAATGGATTTAAATACGTGTACGAAGGTCGTTAAAACTTGATTACACTGTGTTGAACGCGTGGAGATTCATAATCAATGTATACCTAGATAAATATCTGCGTTCGTAAAAGAGGAAAGAATTCCTTCGGTTTGTATCGCGTTTATAAGCGCAAGCTGTTCACAATCAGCTTTCACCATCGGATAACATTCAAAAATTTCTAAACACCAAGCGGTTAATTTCAAGCGAATTAACGATTGCGCCACCCGATATGGGTGTCAGTGCCCAATTAAGGTGCAGCGGAAAACTCTCTCTCTCGCACTGCCACTTTTCAATAGTCTATTTTAAAAATACCCAGCCATTATTTATGGCCGGAGTTTTGCACGAATAGCTGTGCACTTAACAGTGAGGACGTAATGACGAACGCAGATAATTCGGGTGCTAAACGATGAGTGAAAAGCTTACGTAGATCTCACCGCTTTGTACCAAGTCTCGTGATCAAAGTTTATTCAACATTCAAAGTCCGTTCAAGATACGCAAATGCTTGCTGCAAATACCGGTACAGAAGATGATCGACGTTATAATTAAAAAAACTTTTTTCTTCACAGTTCGCAGGAAAATTAAAACGCCGAGAAGCTCAGTTCTTCGAGGTGAGAAATATGATTTAAGATATTTCTACACTGCAGATATACTTGCAGGGTTATTCCGTTTGCTAAGCTAATCTTTGTCCTGCTGTCAAAACACAACAATGAAGAATTTTCCATACCCAGACAATGATTCGAGATCACTGCAGCGATACTTTGGTATCCTGTGAATTGAAACTGCTACAATGGGTGCCGCTGTACGACACAAAGCTGATAACCAATACAGATTATAATTTTCCGCATGATTAACCGCTGCAACATGGAGCAATATTTCCGACGATGTGAAAGGTACGTGCTTCGTGTCTGTAATGTATTTTGAGAGTGAATTGTAGTGATACGTCTAGTCCTAGTCATCCGACTGGACTTCTTTATTCTCAACAATTTGCAAATAGGATGAGTACCACGATCTTCAGGGGCGATGGGGGGGGGGGGGGGGGCTACGCGATTTCTCCAAATTAAATTCCCCCCCCCCTCTTCGTTCTCAGATAAACAATTCACGCCGAGGTCTTGGGTCTATAATCTCGGAAATACCGGGCGAGAATAATACCTGGGCAAACACAGTACCCGCCTATCTATATCGTTATATTGTACAAGGCAAAAGATACGACCGGTGCGGACATGCCGCTGCAGTATAAGTTGACGTTATATCGTACCTAAATGCTTATCTCCACACCGTTGGACAAGGCGGCTGGTTCGTTACTAGTGAGCTAAATACACTGGTAGAACAAATTGAACGAAAACAAAGTTTCAAAATAACCATGTTAAATTGAAGACGACAGGCTCAGAGCTTAACCGCGATTGTAAGATGATTGGATGGAACGCTGTGAGTCTTGCGTTATTCCGGGATATACCTGTGTAATGACCGGGGAAAAATTTCGCAAGTTATACGCCATCTTCTTGGCAAGGGTACAGCGAACAGCCATCGTCAACCTTGTTTTTATTCTCCCGGTATACAACTCGAGCTTTTTACACATTTGATTAGCCATTTTATTTGAGGCAAGTGCATTCTTTTCATTCCTCCTCGGGGGACTTCTCAAACGATTGCTTCAAATTTTCAGCTACCTGGCAATATATACTCATTCCTTGTCCGCTGTATTATGCAACCCGCAGGGCTTTAGCTATAACTACGACGGCTTGCGAACCGATTTTGATTTTTGCGCTATGAGAATATCGATGCGAATGATTGCTCTGATCAACCGAAGTTAATTGAACACAGCCCACATTCGTGCGAAGGACACGTGCTAAATGGGAAAGTTTTGTTCGTGCAATTTACACGTGAAAACTTCACACTTACGTATTGCCCGGCGGGACTTACGTAACGTGAATAACCGATGATAGTTCGATGGTCATTCGCGAACCACGGCTCCGTTTATTTGCATTCATTGATCGGATTGAGGAAATAATTGAGGGCCTGATCTACCCGATAAACAAATTTTCTGCGAAGTTACTGCAGGGCGATAGAAATCCGAAAACCCAAATAACGAGCTTAAAAATAGTTTCACGCGTTTGGGACTCAGCTATACTACGTAGATAGATTTTCACGTGCCCGAAACTAGTATACGCTCCGCTCATAAATAGTTTTGCTCGTGTGATACTAGCAGCTCGTAAATTACGCGGACAGAGATGAATATCCTGTATAACTCAACGCATCGGTGTCAAGAACTTGTATGAATTTGTCAGTTGTAATTCATTAACGATTAATTATATTTCACTCTGATGCGTGCGCGCACAGATATTCGTATGTTGCAACGACGTTTTTGGAGAAACGTCTGATTTTCTCATCCTTGATCGATGCACGTACTGACTCATTGAATTTCACGTAAATCAATATCTTGAATCGAATCGAAAGTCTGTCACGTACGTTCGTGTAATAGTGCAGCGTAATGCTTCTGTTCCTCGTGACGCATTCAATCAAACCTCACAATCAGCTGTAAACCACGCGGAAAATCCATACAGCAATGGTGGGTTAATTTTATGATCCGCGGGACGGCGAAGCAAGCTGGCCACGTTGACTCCATGCGAAAATCATTTTGTTGCGCAGTGATGATTGACGAAAACGTAAAGGAGCCGGAAACGCGGTTGAAAAAGATCCAGACAAAGCTTTGCGTATGACAGCACGTGAGAATGATGGATAAAGAATCGCCTTGAGTAATTGAAAAATACGTTTGTTAACTAGGAAACGTTATAAAAGTGGAAGTACATTATACAATAGTCAAGTAAGCTCGGCACTCTATATAAACAGCGGTGTATTTACAATTGGATACGTTAAGTACCCACGAGTGTAAGATATTCTCTAACATCCTCGAAAATACGACATAACGATGAGTCTTCGCAAGCCAACAATGCCTGGGAATAGGTATAACAGACTTCGTTAGTCAGTTTTTGACTCAGGGTCTAATCAAACCTCGTTCGAAATAAGAACAACTCGTTTCGTCGGTCGAGGCCAGGTTGGGAATAAACAGAGGTAGCTGAATAAGCATCCTTGTCATCCTTGAAGAATATTGAATCCTTTATGATTATATAGTAGCAATAATACAGGTAAAAACTACAAGTCTTTGAATCGTGGGTATTTTCTTTTTTAAAAAGAATTACGTTGATTCTCCGAATTCGAAGGTCGTATCGCTTCGTCAAACAGCGATGGATCTCGTCAAGTTCATTTCAAAAAGGATCGAAGCACTAACGGTGATGATGTATGCTCAACAGGTACGTAGCCTCGAACTCAGTTCTGTGAAACCCGGAAAAACCACCCCGAATTATGCTGTCGTAACTTTACGACGAAAGTATCATCGCAATGCGTAAGTCGAAACAAATGCGTACGTGTCGACTCGCGACGATGACGATTCTTACTTTTAACGTCAGATAAGGGGCGACATTATTGTATTCTTTTTCTGTTGACTCTTTATCTGTTGCACCGATCAGGCAGAATGATATAACACAAGTGCTAATCGAGCAAAAGGAAAAAAAAAAAAGAAAACAACAATGAGCTAGGACAAGATAAAAAGCCGTCAGTATTTTCCGCGACTAATTGTTATCGCAATTTTTTATTCATCGATTTATACACGAACGTGAAACATCAGTGCGGAAATCCCAAGGTATAAAATTAATATCTCGGCGACGATAAGCGAGGTGACGCGTTGTAAGGCTGGTATTGGATGTAATCCAAACGGGTAAAAACTGCACAATTTTCCCAACATTATCACGAGATAAGGATACTGGGAAACTTGTAAACTGTAATGTTTATCTATACAGACTTCCGCTGAATACCGGCAACCGCCATTTATTCAAGTATATTTTTTCCTCGAATGCTTTTCTTATTTCCTCAACACACTTTTCGCGATCGGATAATAAACGGTGCATTACAGTGTCTTCCTCTTCATAATCACCCTACGCGAAACGGCGGTCTGGCCTTTTCTTGGGTCTTATATAGGTCCGCGTATTCAAGCTTGCAGGCGCCGAGCCGAGCCGGTTGGGGAATTCCAACCGCTTTGTATACGTCTACCGCAGACTTTTAAGACTGTAGATCGATCTACTCCAGACTGTATTTGAGAGTAGAGAGATAGATTCATCGATTGGCGGCGCATTTCATTGCCTGAATAACTGAACCATTCGATGTATGCTCGCAACGCAGTTGACATAATACACGTTACACGTGGAATTTTTTAGCCGTTTTTGTATGAAGTAGAAAAAAAAAAAAAAAGACATGTCTTTACAGTTGTCGTCCAACAAGTTTGACCGGAAAATCCAGTTCCATTTTCCCTAGGCATCTGCAGGCTCTTCGCGTTTAATGCAAAAAGAATCTGTGACTTCAACTCGTCTCACGCATACCATTAATTATCTGTCAATTGGTGAGAAGCCTGCAGATAGTATATAGAAATTTTTACAATCCCGATTCAAAGTGTTCTCCACTTTTTGTCTTCTTCGTGACTTCGCTTTTTACTTTCTCAACGTTTTCCTAGCATCGAGCATATATTCAGTTGTGTCCGCGTCCTCGACCCCGTTTAAAAGTTAATTTTACCGTATATTTTTTTTTGTCTTAAACTATCACACTCGAGTACAACTTTTATCATATAGCAAGCATTTCTTTAACTGTATAAAACGTTTCTGACTGTGGGTACTTTCGGGCTATAAAATGTACGCGACTGGCGCCTAAAGCGATTCGAGTTTTTTATAACCGCTTCTCGATGTAAGAATTTTCAAATATAGACGCGGAGGAACAGGCAGATAAGGAGATTCTCATATCTCCAACCCGAATGATTACTAATGACTACTGTTTACCCGTATAATTAACACGTTTCGAGATACTGGTTTCAGCAGATAGATTCATTGGTTGTACTGGAGGGCGTGGTCCACTATGTGTTTTTTGATCGCTTCAATATAAGCGGCGTGAAACCCTGAAAGAATGATAAAAGTTACCAAAAATATAACGCAATTGAACTGACACTGCTTTAACCGAGTCGAATATGGTGAAGGGTTTAATTTTTAAAGCCAATAACACTTCTCCTGACGTGAAAAAATTAAGGTGAAACAAAATGAATTTTACACGTTACTGCAGAAAAATACCTGCAGCAAATCATTTTTTCCCATTGAATAATCTATGTATATTCTCATTGTCAATGACTGTGAAGAAGCGGTCTCGAACATTCATTAGAAGTGAGACAAAGAGACATCTGAGCTAAGAATCTCAAACTTTTTTTTCTCATGAATAACCAAGCAGGATGATGTCTGGAAGAGTGATAAAGTCTCTCCAAGTATTTCATCCTTATTACCAGGAACCGATGATGGTGATCATCCGAAGGTCGCAATGCTACCCAAGAATCCCGTTATGGCGTGTGCACAAGGCCGTTAGGCAGATTGTATTCATTAATGGTTGTCATACTGGTTGGAGTCAAGTTGTCACGGATTAGAAAGGACTTGGCGAGTTTTTGAACTGCTCTACGATAAATTTATTTCCTGGAGATTCACTCGCGCCACGAATATTTTTCGACGTGCAGAACGCCGTGCAAAGTTGTTTTCGACAACTTTACTTTCATTTATTTTTATTTTATATATATATATTGAATTAATCGGGAGTTGTTAATGATTGGGATATACCACTTGAATTTACGATCATTTAACGTTGTCTTTCGTATGAAAAATGAAGAAAAATATATCTCATCCATTGCCTCGGCATGCAAGACTATAAAGTAAGAAGAGATAATTGAACGAGTCTTAAGTTATAAAATGGGCCGTTCAAATTTTGAGCTTAACCGAGAGCCAAGTCGAAAGTCGATATATAGTACTTTAGCTTGCCAGATTTTCATTTAAATTGTATCAGTGTACTTTAGTTGATATCCGGAACCTTAGCAGAAGTTGTTTAGAGATCCGTGCCCGATTTGTAATTTGTCCATTTCATGCAGCTCTTATTTGATGCCCTTTTTTGCTGCAACGACCGCATCGCGAGTTCGGCGACCCTGTCGATGACTTGGCAAGGACGAAACCTGCGCGTGGCATCGTACAAAAGCTTGACGAAAACTCGTCGGTATAGCATATAAAACTGTAGCGGTGGGAAATCAATTTCCGAAGTCGAAGCTCGGCGCTATTATACGAGCACAATTACGTGCGGTTAGCCACTAATGAAATGTAAAAAAAGACAACGAATAAAAAAGAAAAAGAAAAAGCAAAAGTTGCGCACCTTGCGGAACTTGGACTGACCGCCGATCGAAACGTAATGAATAATTCAACTGGAAGGAAAAAAAATTCGTACAGAAATAACGGCGATAAAATATTATAGGCGTGATATGTGAGGCTTGCGATTTAAATCAAGATTCGAACTGGAATTTCTCTGATGCAAACTGTGGCCTTATTTGCGTGCAGCGTGTGTACTACTTGGTCTACCGCAAGTGAATTAAGCGCCTATCTAGCCAGACAGAATTCGTATCACGCGCACCATCAGTCTGAGCGCTCTGAACATGTGTAGAAGGTATTTTTGTGCCCGTATGGTGCCTTTTGCATGTGCGTGAGCAATTCGCTTTGCCGATTTAGAGACTGGCCAGTCGGCTAAAGGGAGGGGAGGGGCTGATGGCCCGCAGACGCGAACTTCCCCAAATAAGAGTAGTAAACCGGCGCAGAAGACGATCTTCGCAGTTCTTGGAATTCGAAACGAAACGCTACCTGACGACGAGAAGCGAAAGGAAATATTTGCTCTGTACCGCGTTAGCGCGGATACCGTGAAGAGAGCCGTTACAGATGTAAACACGGGAAGTTTGCCGCAGAGACAGCGAGTTTACAAGCTAAAATTCTCGGTCTCTAGAGCCAAGCCCGGGCGTAAAATCATGCCTAAACTATTCTTGCCATCGTCGTGTTTGGCGCGAAATAGCGATCGGTGATTGACCAGCTGCGGAAATGAGCGCAGAGCCGAAATTAAATTGCAGGCGTGTCAACGGCGGCCATCTTTCCTCTGGCGTCATCGTTCGAATATTTGACAGACACTTTTTTCCGTTACTTTCTACCTTTGAATAGGGTCGAAAAATACTTTCGTACACGCAAGAATTCGTGCTTCCAGGAATTTTGCCGAGATTATAATGATGAGCGTACATATTAATTTGGCGTATTCTTAATTGAGAATACGAGAAGAGATTTCTTACTTTCCTGCGAAGATCTTGTGATTGATTGATCGATCTAGTTTCAACCCTGTGTGGAGACGGAAGCGTATAAGTAATAGTGAAAGTGAAGATCCTGGATCTAAGTTACCGCTTCTTCATACCATTTGCGATGATCATCGGCGTCTAATACGGCCGATGACAGCAGTGAGTGAGATGATAGACGGATCGATGAATAGCGTGACTAACTTTCTATCACATGACACCATCGATGAATATAAAATAAATGAATGTGAAAAAGAAATAAATAACTAGAAATTCGTATAGGTAATATAGGTACATACACGCATACCTACGTGTGTGTAACAGTATAAACAGGTATATCCGCATGTCCCGCACGATACTATAATAATTTACACATGCGTTGATTAATAACCGTCGATATGTATAAAACGGAGGTGAGCACATGCATACATACGTGACCGTGTCACAATAACCATAATAATCAAGTATATACACGTACACCTATGATCTTCGGGATGAAAATATTTAATAAATGTGTTTACATCACTCTTCTATTAACAACAATTGGATACTTGCTTACGAAATTGCCAATTGACGTCATTGAACGTGTCTCGCATTCATTGCTCGGCAACCAATTGGGCAAGGAACATTCGTAAACATGGACAGATGCTAGATATGATTGCTGTTACGTTTTTCATATACAGCTGCTTCTACATCAAACCACCTTATCATTTGCTATCAGTAAGTTTCTTTTCATGCTATTGTCAATCTCAAAATCTCAGATCTCTTCGTTGTGTAACATCGTTGGGAAAGAGCGATAAGCTGACAACTCCGATGTGATTATCAATTTCATTGGTTTTTCTTATTCCACTGACGTGTTCATCCCGGCACTGAACACTTACGTTTTTTTATGTTACAACTCTTATTTGCATGGAATGAAAATTTTGTAATTATATGAAATAACAAATCTCTAGTATTTTTTGTCTTTTCTTAAGAACGTTCGTTTATTACTAAAATATAATCGTTTCCACTAAAGCAATAATAATAATAAAAGTATAACATAAGTTATAATTAATAATTTGTTAGCTAATTTACTAATAGGGTAAAACGTGGCTATGTACAATACCGAGGAGAGTTTTTAACACGTGAAAAATTTTGCATACAGATATAAAGGGATGAAAAGATTCAGAGAGAGGTACGTCTAGATAGGTACAGGGAAATTATCTTTCCGTCACGAGGATTGTTTATACAACAATTAACTATAATAAGTTAATCTATAGTATATTTTGATGCAGGGCTTAGCCTATAATGGGGCTCATACCTCGCCTATATATATAAGATATTTTACATATAATAATATTCGTAATATAATAATAGCAATATAAATAAATGATAATTAATTTTTGTAGTCACGCTATAGTCTCTCTCTCAATATTCGCTTTATACTATACATTTAGGTATATTGAACCGTGTGTTATTAATTTGTTTCGTTTCACAATATAATATATTTCTTTCTGTTTCTTTAAAATCGTATTTCGAAACGATATTGAATTCATCTATCATATTATATCTATAACGCGATTTTACGTATCTATTTATGTATATATAGATATTTATACACCGATTGTTCGATCCAGAATTGTTGAAGAGGTCACAAGCGTGAAGGTTTATCGCAAACTTGACTCGAATATCTCCTTTTATCAGAGCAATTATTGCCGGTGTACGGAATAATCTCCCAACTAATATACAACATTCGATCCGTACTCGTAGAAATTGACGAAAAAGCGAATTTAAGAAAGCAAAAAGACGTAGGAAAAGTGACACAAAAAAGACGATAAACCGGTATAAGAGAAAACGAAATCGTCCGCAGGATCGCTTACAATTATTCAACTATACACATTTCAATAATAGGCATTAAATAAAATTCAACGATAATCGAGTCGACAGATGCTTTGGGGTCAAAAACTCGTTATTTTGCAATTTTAAAATTACCTAAAGTTCGGCAAACCGTTAATAAATCATCAACAAACACAGATTTTGTAAATTCAACTTCTTGAGTTATTCTAAAAGTGCAAAATAGTAATTTTTCTTACAAAGTTTGGATAGGCTAACGTTACTAACTTCAACTTCATGCATTGGGGATTATCCGGTACGCGCGAACCTCTTCGATTTATTCCATTTAACAGATATGTTTCGTTTCATCTCGTCATTTCATTAACATTGTCGTTTCGTTCAAATTTTTGTAGAATACATACACACACACATATATATATATATACATATAATATATATATATATATATATATCGTCGACGGTAAAAAACATGTCGTTCGAATTTTTTTAAAATACATACACACACATATATATATATACTATGTATACATATAGTATATATATATCGTCGACGGTAAAAAACGTGTCGTTCCAATGTTTCCCATAGATCCATCTGTTATCAGGGAATCGTTCCCTGCATCCTCGGACAGATTGTCCGCGGTAAGGACTCGCCGCAGCCCTCGAGGGCGTTCAGTTCCATCTCCAAAGAATGTCCGGAGCGATTGCGATGAGGAACGATAGGGAAGCGAGACGTCGCGTCCGGATTCCCGGTCTTCTTCTTCCCTAGGTTCTAAGCCCGGCGCCTTGCCACGTGTGGTTTACGTTGTTGACGTTGTAGACGGGGCTCTTCGAATCTCCCTCGTCCTCGGAGTCATCGTCCATGTCCGAGTCGCTGTCGTCCTCGGAGTCCGACTCTGGAGGCGGTTGAGGTTTCGCTCCAAGCCTTACAAGCTCCCTCGCAAGCTCGAGGTCGCCGCAAGCCGCTATTTGGTAGGCGGTTATACCGGCGTAAGTAAGGGCGTCGAGACACGGGGCGCACTCCTGGAGTAGAAACTTCGTCACCGATGTCCGATGTCGCTCGATCGCCAAATGAAGCGCCGTCCTTCCAGCGAGCCATTCGCCAGCCTCCAAATCGGCCCCGTTCCGCAGGAGAAGTCTAACCAGTTCAACGTGGCCTCCGATCACCGCCGCGTGGAGACAGGTTTGTCCTGGAAACAGAAAATTTCGATATTGATCGTCAGTTGGGATGCTACATATCGCATGTAAATCAGTTCCGATATCCGCTAGTTAGAAAAGCCACTTGTCGTGCAATTATATCGGAATTTACAATGTACATGAAATTCAAACTCGTGTACAACATATGATATAAAAGATTTTACAAGATCATTGTACATTCTTAGATCGGGATAAACCTAAACGTTGATTTACTCGATTGCAATTGCAGCTTCGTACTTTGCTTTTTCGCCTGTGATGTTGAACGTTACAAAATAATTTGTATACAATCCAGAAAGCAGGCAGAGGAGTTGAATTTCAAAAGGTTATCGACACATATATGTGCCGATTCATCATCGTCACAAGTAGGTACAAAGAATCGAGCGGACGTTATAACCGTTTATTCGCGTATACCTTATACAGTTGTATGTATAATTTTTAAACGCCACGTAATGCAAACGTGTTAATATCTTGTTCAAAGATTGATGAAAATATAACATCAAACTTCCACCGCATCTTTGTGTCATAAATACATACGTATAAATTAAATTAATTATCATACGTGTACGACTTTGATATTTTCGCTGATTTTCTTTTTTCTCGTTTAGAAACATTATACCGAAGTAACATGGAATATAAGAAATATATATATATATATATATATATATGTACATACACGTCAAACTACCCACATTACGTACACATCACAGCCAAGGAGTGAGAATGACTTGACCTAGTATAATAATTACATATACTAATATATATATACACGATGGAAAAATTTCGAAAAAATATCATCAAAAAGTATCATTTTTGACCGAAAAGAAAAAAAAAGCAAAAAAATCTATCGGACATCAAAATCTAAGGAGGTGAGGTCCATGACCCGTTGGTTTGACGTAGAATACTCCATATACATAAAATTAAATGGTCTGCGGTTTCCGCAAACCGAGTGAATAATAAGAAAAAAAAAATTCTTTATCCGCCGTCCCTATTTGCACGTGTATGTGTATGATATGTATATATATTTTTTTTACCTCCAGTCACGCGGTTTTCACAGACGTTCCGGAGCGATATTTTTTTTGCGCGCGCATGCGAAGTGCGAGAGGAAATGCTCGCTCATGTGTGAGTATAAATAGGGACAGGCGAGTATAAGAAGGATCGTCGATGCGAGTATGTGTAATAATTCAGAGCGTGTGCAAGAGGCGGACGTTTCTGGTTTGTTGAGATAGAACAAGACGCAAGACGTCGGTCACATGCCTTAGCATCAACGAAAATCGGCAGTCGGTGGAAGGAAAAGTTGAAAATCAAACGCAGACTCGCGCACGGAGATAGAGGATAGAACTAGGAAGAATTAAGAACGGGCATGAGGTAGGTGAGTCACCGTCGGAGAGGTTTGGCTGGCTGCCTGCGGTCCAAACTAGGCTCGCCCCGATCAAAGCGCCGCTAAATTTAACCACCCTGAGTTAGCACCGGTCGCAAGCGTCATTGGCGTAAACGATGGAAAATTCTTCGATCCGTTTCCCTTTCTATTCCGACGATTCGTTTTGTTCGATAATTTTCCTCGTCTTTCGATCGTCGTAAAGTGAAAACAATTTTCACTTCATGGAATTCTCCCCTACACTTTTATGCATTTTCTCCTCCAACTTGACCGCGAATTATTACAGTTTTATTTCGTCTTTCCCTGACTCGATATTAAAAGTTTCTATTTTTGCGTATCGTTATTTTCTCATCTAGAATGTTACTTTCGTCCGTAAATTATATTTCTTACCCCATATTTCAAATGTATTGGGTAATTTAAGCGCCCGTTTGGTAATTTACTGTTCTTTTCTCGACGACCTTGGGTAAATAACAAACTTCCAAGTTTATCGCGGTGATTATAAAATAAGAGCAGGTAGTGGGTATTAGGTAGTACTTGTATACGTGTATACGTGTATCTGTATGTTTGTACAATGTACCTGCGTAGCAGCAAGTGCGCGTCACGGAG
Source organism: Neodiprion lecontei (assembly GCF_021901455.1). Taxonomy (NCBI): domain Eukaryota; kingdom Metazoa; phylum Arthropoda; class Insecta; order Hymenoptera; family Diprionidae; genus Neodiprion; species Neodiprion lecontei. The sequence goes on from NC_060262.1 coordinate 38,174,353, forward strand.
AATTGGCGCGATGTATACATGTATGTATGCACATAAAAAAACAATTGGTATATAAAAGTTTGGGAAAATCCCGCGACACCGAGACCTCGCGTTGATTATATACAACGAGACGTATTCTATTCATCTGCATGTTATGTACGTAGACGTACATGGAGCGAAAAAATAGCGTGTTATTTTCTTCCCACACTTTAATTAAAGAGACAGTTATGTATATGTATATAATATATACCGCAATCCGTTACATTGAATCACCACACACGTGACTATAATGTAGCAGGTATTAAATGTCGTCATTTTTCGTATTATATGTCAATTTCTTTCCTTTCTTTTCATATTAGCAGAAGGGTTAATGAGATTGTAAGGAAGAAAAAATCTGATAAATTTTTAAGACGAGAGTGAAAGAGAGAAAAAAAAAAAAATAAATAAAAAATAAAAAGTTAAATCAAATGCAAACGAGATGGAAGAAAAGTGTTCAAAATTTTCCTACGTATATTATACACACACAAATTGGTGAAAAATACGTGGAAACGATCGCAGAGCTGTGGATAATAAAGGCGTTGCATACACTGATTGGAATGAGGCTGTTATTCCAGTTTAGGTGGTTTAATTAACTGTCTATAATACACCCCAGCGAAACGATCAGCAGCTGCATGGTATTTATATACATATATACAGATTGCAAAAGAATTCGTCTGTGACGCAAATGAAAACAAATATCTCAACTCAACACAACATATGTGTAATAATATTATATATAAAAGCTGTTATCAATAACGAGAACCACTTAACAAATATATCGAACGACTGACCACAGGATCGCACGTGTTATAACATATCACACATGTGTTCGTTTGTGTTTGCGAATAAATTGATTGCTCAATTATTTAGGATTCGGAATTACGTGAAAAACAAAAAAAATATATATATATATATATACACATATAATTGAGAAAGGAACGCGTCGTTCGTCATTATAAATTATTTTCGCCTCTGTTATCGATTCACGTTTCTTTTTTTTTTTTTTTTTTTTTCGTTTCCATTTATCCGCACTTTCACTTTTTTCAACCATATTTCTTACTCTTGATTTTTTTCCCGCCGAGGGGATCCCGTCTCAACGTCCACGCCAATGTGGGATTTCCCGCGGCGAGAATGCCGCGGTGCGCAAATAGCCGAGTGAGTATTTTTAAAATATCAAAAACATCTGCTACAGGGGGCTGAATTTCTCTACCCGCTACTCCGTGATGTAACGGAATCTGGTTGTGAACGGGTGTCTTTACGCCCGCGATGAAAAATGTGCGTATTTCAGCGTGCACGGAAGCGAATAATCGGAAAATACAACTATTAGCCACAGAGCGAAGAGCTTTGCATTTTTCTTCCCCGTTCAATTCTTTCCTCTCTTAAAATCATACTCGCAACTTGTATTGTCAGTTTCAAAGGAAAAGGAATCACACGAGTGTTCATTTTATCAGCTGTCATCCTGTTTTTTCATACCCTCTCAAATTAAACCTTTCTTTCTTCGATCTGTCGATCCGTTGTTTATTTTCACGGTAATTAATTTATTCATCAATTCACGGAGTCAAGAGATACAGGATGACCCTGCAACGAATTTGCGTATAGTCTGCAAGAATCGCGAATCGTGCAATATTGTCGCTGCGCTTTTGCAATTCTTGCCGCCATACAGAGTCGATTAGATATTTCCGTAGGACAAAAAAAATCACTGCAATGTAAGATGTAACACTTTTGGATAATATGACAACTCGGATGCATGCACGTATATTATAATCTTTCGCAATCAGATAAAAAGAACCGGGACAGATATAAGACAGTTTCAATAAATATGTTATTTATCTGCGCATGTAAACCTTTTATCCATATTTGACAATACATATCTATGATTTACATTACTCGAGATAACGCAAATGAGGGAAAAACCCTGATGACAAATATACGGATTGAATTTCCCCCACACACACACACAAGCACGTATGTATGTATAAACAATGCCATACATATCTATATATATATATATAACGATATAAACACGCTGTAAATAATTTATATACATTATTGTTTGTCGATCACGCGTTTGAATTTTCCGACACATATCCTATAAAATACGTTACACAATTATTCCTGCGCGTATCGTAGCAGTTTTTTCGTCACCCATTTCGCCATCTTTTTTATGATATATATCGGACCGATTTTCTGGTATATTTATTATAATATTTATTAAAAAAATTTATACATGGATCGATATCCAGGTCTTTTTATTCACGTGTCAATGTGCGTTGTATTTAGTACGTATATATATATACATATTCATAGATACGTTAGTAAAAAGACTTGCATTCATTCATTACATAGAAAACCGCTGCTGAGGAAAGAGGGAGATTTAAAAGTGGGTCAAACTGTGTAGAATAGAGAGCATGACTAGCGTTATTCAAGAAGTCTGTAATGTGTATGTAGGTATATAGCGAAGCGAGGCTCTCCTACGACAGGTTAAAAGCGCAAGTAGATATTAGCCACGGCAACGTCTTACAAATCTTCTAACGACCGCAAACGTGAAGGAAAGAAAAAAAACAACTCTGCTTAATGGACAACTGCGACTGCAACTTGCTTCGCGAATTACAAACTGTAGGAAAAAACACATTCTTTCGAAACGTCGCTCATGCGCAAATATTATTCTCATATCGATACAAAAATCGTTATATCATTTATACAACATATATCCTTCACTCGTAGCAATTCAGATCGTAAGTAGATTAAAGTCGCTATGTTTTAAATGAAATAAGAAATCGTTTGAACTTTGACGTGTTATTCAGTCATCAAATTTTAATGACTTCAATAATTGATTAAACGCACGTATACCGTATATAACCAAAAAAATTGAAAAAATATAAGGATATTCAATTATAATTTTATCGACAATTAGTCCAAACCTTTTCTTTCTCAATTTTTTAAAATAATTATTTCTTCCCGCAAGCCATTGCGGCGGTGTTAATCGAATGGTCGTATAACATAATGTATTATATCGTATATTACTGGCATACGGGTTAAGAACCACGTGCAGGTCGTCATCATAGACACGTGTCTCCGGGGAACTCGAAAATAGTAAAATTAAAAGTAGTATTTTCACCCCGCGGCGGCTGTGATAATTGGAATATATGCTCGATGCGAGTGCAGGTTGCATATTTACGTACGCATATATTTTACGACTGACTCGCATCGGCGAGAAACGAAAAAATAATCACGCGCAATCGAGGTTTCTTTCAGTATCGTTTAACCGTTATTTTTCTTCTCGCGAATATGTCTTGCAACGTGTTGCATTTATGTACTGCAAAATTTGAAAATATACGCGACCGTAAGAAAAGCGAAGTATCGCGTCGCAACGCGTTGTGATTTCTCGGGAATTATTAATAAAATCTCCTTGCATCGTACATATATTGCGTACGTTGTACTGTAGGTGTATATACATGTACTCGTATATGTACAACTAAAAGTCAACAATAAAATAGAAAAAAAAATTACAGATATACAGCAATAATTATAATACAAGAACGTGAAATTTGCTTTTCAATACATTAACCAAACACTGGCAATATCAACTGTAAACCGTTATATTGTTAGAGCTAAATTTCGCTACGATAAATTGTTACTATGATAAATATAAAATGCACGTGCTGTTAGTCTGTCGGATTATTTTTACAATTTTATAAGTTATTTTTGATGTGCATTCTTTTTATTATTCCGTAATAATCAAACTTGTTTTTCGAATAATATTCGATCAGATCGCCGGCTATATTCCCTATTACATACCTTGATTGCCATAGAAAAGGATATGGTTACATCTGCAAGGTGACGAACCGCTACATTTATAAATGATGCACTATTTCTCTTAAGTTTCTTCTTATTTTACTCCAATATTATTCCTGTTTTATTTTTTTTCGTTTGTTTCTGTGATGTTGGTTAGTTACATACGCGACGTTCCGCTACGTTGCGTAATTTGCGGTAGTTGGGTATACATACCTACATGTATTACATAAATGTAGATATGGATATTTACGTAAGAAATGTACATACATTATAAGATATATAAATATCATCCGTGTGTGTATATATATATATATATATATATATATTAAATTAATCAAACGTGACGATGTAGCGCAGCGTGTTACCGTAATATGCTTCTTGGTTCATCAGGGTAATAGTTATTCAATTATATAAAGACGAGAATAAGCGGACATATTAATTTTAACGAGTAATAATTCATTTCTGAAATCCACGGGATCGGTATTTTACTAACGATAAAGAAGAAGAAAATAAATAAAATTATAACAAAATCATCCGTCGTTGTGCAAATGTGCAAGTCACTCTCTCCATCGGACGAGTGCGTGCAACCGTTACATCGTTTATTCGTTCCTTAATTGACCTTTATTCAACTAAATTGCAACTGCTACGTGTTTTGTGTGTTATTCGAATGAAGCTAAGATGTGGTGAAAAAAAAACTCCATTTCCGGCTACAACCGACGGACAAACCAAAATTTAAATAAGAATGTCGTTTAAAAAATTTATAGCTTGCTGCGGGGAATAATTTATTTATAATATAATGTGTATAATTTATGCAAAATCCCATCAGTTTGATTCTTCCGTTTTAGAAAAAAAAAAAAAAAATATATAATTAGTCGGGTATGAGAAAAAGTGTAAATAAAATAATAACCAAAGTGAATTTAAGCGGAAAGAGAAGCGTGTGTTCATTTTTACAGTCCCGCATGGCTCGGGATTTACGATTAAATGCAGATCAGGCTGGACATAGCTTCTGTGCCTTCTGGCATATAACCCAGCGTAACCCTAACCTAGCCTAACCAGACGCGCAAAAATGGTGTATATCTATACGCATGATGTATTTAGTTGTGAAAAAGTCGAGGATTTCACCGGCAGATGTCGCTAAACGTTACAATCTTGAAGAAGATATCACATGATCGGTAGAATTAAATATCTCTACACATACGTCCACCACCTACGTGGAACGTAAATATGCACTGCAAATATGTATATACGTGACATACTTAGATCGACGCGGTTGAGAAGTTTGCACGACGTATTTTCGCAAAATTGCAAATATATACAGGAAGATTATACCTTGTGCGGATATACGTACGTATTCACAAAAGATCACGTAACCGTCGAATATATGTATACATACACGCGTACCGATCGTACGTATGGAGAGAAAGTTGGAAAAATTTTACAATATCGCAAACAGATAACGATCGATTATACATACTGATTCGATCGTTACTCAGTCGAGAAATGTAATTCTTTAATTTCCCGAGAGTGTTTCCTAACGATTATTCAACCGTACATTTTTCCCCTCGACTTCAATGGTAATATTGAAGTTTAAAAGCATACTGTGTAAAACTTTCGCGCGCTGCCATATTTATCCAGACTTGCTTACAAGCGAAATAGAAGCCGCAGAACCCCGAGCCATCTCATTTTCACTCCACAAGTTGCATACCTTGGTCAGGATAGTCTCTAGGTACAATAATCGTGCGCGATATCCAACCGTCACGTTGATGAGTGGAGTACATTTCAAAAGCCAAAACTCGCGCGACAAGAGGATACAGTGGAATTACGACGAAACGGATGGTCAGTAAAGGTGAAACGGTTGCCGAAGGCACGACCGTCTCTTGAAAATCCCTTTTCTACCCGTTTTCTAGTGGAAGGTTTTCAAAAGGGCTGACCACGGGTGACCACCACTCCTCACTCGGTGCAGTCAATTTTCCAGACGTCCCGAGTGCATTCGAGGAGGGCATCCACGCCTCTCTTCGAAGGTCTCGACTCGGGCCGTCAACTTCCATATTCCATGGCTCGTATCTGATCGGTGAGCGTGCTTGCTCTTCGGACCCTGGTTATACCGTTTCAAAACTACTCGACGATCGTCCTTACATGCCGACGGTGAGACGGAGTGAATGTATTACCCGGCTCGACTTTCTCTAGATTTACCCGCAGACTCAAAACGTTCGGGCCCCAACCCTGCAGTCCGGAGTTTACGATGTAAAGGTGTTTCTAAGCCGCAACAATCCGCCTTTGTAGTTGCAATTAACTTAACAACAGCTCAACTTAACAACACAATTATTTCCCGACCCTGGACAAACATCTCCTGCGTCAAATGCTTCGCGCGTTAGTTACGACGATCTAGCCTGGATAAGGTCGAGTATTGCCAATGTTACAAGAATTCCCTGAACCCGATGTGAGAATTAATCACGGAGAGATATATTCGCAGGCAATCGTAAAGCGGGAAATTTACGGCATTCCTAATTACTGCCAAACCGAAAGAAACCGACCCAGTCAGGCGCTCTCAATATTACACACCTTGGCTGCACGGGCATGGCATTGGTTGTAATAACGGCCGTAATAACAACATGCGTTAAGGTGCGCGTAACGCTTATGCAAATGAGATGGAAGGCCAGACTAAGAGGCGAGACTGCGGCAAAATGGACTAACCGATTAGGAGATATTCACCGCAACGTGCCACGTCAGAGTTTAATACGTACCTAGGTAGGTACGTCAATTTTTGACAGGATATCCGGAGTGGATTGAAGTTCGTAAAAACGTTAACGTAACGATGGATCTTTATTACGGGGAAAATCGCTACTTGCGGTACTACTTCGAACATATACATATGATACGTGACATGAATGTCATATTAAATTCCCATGTGAACAGTAAGAATTGAACAAAGCGAACAAGCGGTTAATTATTACATGTAGTTTAGAAATTTAACTTCTTGCAAATCATTCTCAAATTTCAATCTTACAGTGATTAATCATTTTTTAATTTTTCCTTACCTTAACGCGTTTTTTACACTATAACATCGAATCAGGGTGAGCAATAATTTTTGCAAAATAAATTTCATGGAATTTTTCTCGTCTGGATACTTTATATACCTACCACCGATTAACGATTCACGGCTCAAAATTCCGAAAGTTCAAGTTACGGCAGAGCAAATAATGCGTGTGTGTAATATTTATATTTCCAAGAACACGATTCAAGTTTCCTGCGAATTTTGTGCAAGTTTACCATGAAAATTTTGAATGTTCCACGAGATTCCCAGGTCTTTCGTGTGAATGGCCGACCACGATGCGGATGTGAAACGCACAAACAACAGACGGACGAACAAACGTGGCGCGCATAAACCTCGGCAGAAATAATTGCAACAGTCCGATTGACAGGCGAAACGGTCGACATAATTCGATGCGGTGCAGCGATGCGAACGGTCTCGGATTATCCGCGGTATACCGACTATGTAATATTACACTATACCGACTATATATATATTACACTCGGCGTCGCGAATTCCGCAGGTATTGTGTTTTACAACCGTCCATGATCTGTCCCAACATTTTTTGAGTTTTCTCACACCGACGATACGCGATTGCCTAAAATTGTTAACCCGTTGTAAACTTCGTCGAGTGGATCCCCCGTTTTTTTTTTTTTTTTGTTCATGTTATAATTGACAAACAGCCGTCTCGTCTTTTCTCTTTCACAGAACCGTTGCTAATCCTCGGTTCCTTTCCAGCCTTTCAGGTTCCCATCGAGTGTGCAATTTTTACGCTTACATGCATTTCGATTCCACCGACCGCGTTGCAGCTACACGATTTTTACGTACTTGCAACATTATCTCCGGTACGACAATTGCATCGAAAATAATTGTTTATTCTCTGGGTGTGCTGTGTGTGTGTGTAATTTTTTTACGCACTCTATTTTTGCACAAAGACTTTCGACGAAAACGCGAACTAAATTGCTACCTATTCAAGTTTATATATATATATAATCTCATTCATTTACTTCTCGACGATTCAAATCGACCCGGATAATCTCAATAGGATAAAACAACTCGTCACTGATGACAAATCGTCACCGATTTTCTGCATTTTCACGATCATCCGAACAGACTTTGGCGATGAATAATTGTAGAAATTAAACGGATTAAAAAATTCCAGAATATTTTTATAAAGAATAAAACAGATCTTGAGGTGGTTGTTTGTCGGCTTCAACTGCAAATTTGGCAGTTGAAATGAAAGGCAAAATAAAAAAAAAAAAGAAAGGAAATGCGAAGCAATCATTTACACGGTAAAACGAGATTCGAAACCTTGCCTCTGGACATTTTGAAAGTCGAAACTAAACGGCCGAGGCGTTAAAACGTGAACCACGCTTATATTGGTAAAAGGACTCGCAGTATTATTATCATACCCACTGCTGGGGATTCCCCAATAGCGTGACTTTTTATCACGGCGATATATTGGCATGATTTACAGTTCGTTGTCAGAATACAGCATCGTATTGCAATTACACCCACACACCTTCTATCGTATTATTATTTTGCGTCAACCCATCACATTCATATTCTTAGTTTTATAAAATTTAAAAAAGAACCGCACACTTTTCCATGCGCAAAGAGTTAATTAAGTGTAAGATAAGAAATCATTCGGAATAAATAATGCAATCTACGTTTGCTCATCCTCTTTGTTTTCTTTCCCTTACACTCAACTTGCGTATAGCAATGCAAATTTATTACACAACACGTGCGCACTTGTACATTTGTAAGTATATTAATGAAAAAAAAAAAGAAAAACTTTTCACCCATCTTGTTACTCGCGATTATAAGACTGAACATTATACCCGCAGATCTCACGTCATCGTCAGGAAATGGTTGGTGTTATTTGAATTTGTTTAAAAATGTTGTTCCCGGCAATTTTTTCCCTACTCATCCTTTTTATCATCAATTGTTTGATAAAAACAAATGAAAATTACGTAAGTAGCTCAACTGGCACCAATATCAGATATTCAATGTATATAAAGATGAGTAAAAGGGGCGTCACGTCTGTGAAATATTCATGAAAACGATATTGTGGAAATCGTATTTCACATTAGCAACAAAACTCTAAACTTATCGATGCACAGTACCTTCTACTAATTTTAATAATTTTCGAATACTCGTATCACGCATCGAACCTCGTTGTTTGAATTCATTTATAAATTTGTGTATTTTTTTTCAAATATCTACAATATGTTTATCGCGGTATCGCAGCATGTGTATTTCTTTGTCGTTGTTCTTCAAACTAATTTACCGTGTATCGTTTAATTTGATTCTCGAATTTTTCAATTCATGAAATCACGGAAGTGATTAATATATAGAACAAGGTGAAATTCAATCGAAATATGATTTCCTGGATGACGAAATGATAAAGTTACCGTTACGTTAATTAAATATATAATGATAAGTTCCGCGCGTCGCATCGAATTCATCTAAGATTCAGTGACGGCATTTTTCCTTTTACATACGTTATATACGTAGTACAACAACCATACCGTACACATATATTTATTCATTTATTTACTTATATTCACATATATATGTATGCACAGGTATAACGTAAATCTGAGTTGCAAAGTGAGCGAGTACTTAAATATATTAGCGAGATTAACGCAGGCATTTAAATTCAGAAACATTCAAACGGCAGTAAAAAAAAAAAAAAAAGATGAACAACAAATAAAATAAATAGAAATTAATTTAAACACAACTCGAGAAAACGTTGTCGAATAAAAAAAAACCATTCGTCTTTTAGCTCGGTTCTTTTTATTTTATTCTCCCTGTCCCCAGATTCATCGGGATGTTTAACGTAAGCTTTTCCGTTAAATAATATTATTATTAAAATAGTACATCGTCTTTTATTTAATAAACGACGAGCAAAAAGTCTCCAACTTGTCGCAGACACGACTTTGACCAGTGAACCCGTTCAGCGCGGTGCGGCACGAAACACGATTGTCGGAATTCCCCAACTCAAGATCGTCAATTAGCATGCGCCCGAGGCTGCCGTAATCGCTAGGAAAAACAAGGATATCTTTCTCGAAGCCTTTTCAGAGGCATTAACGCGCGCAACGCGAACTAAAGAGATAACGATGACGACGACGACGACGACGACGATGATGATGATGATGATGATGATACATCGCATGTGCATTATAATAAGACCTTACACCGGGTACTCAACGGTCTCAAATCTCTCCTTTACATGCAACAACAAAAGAGTATTAAAAAGAATGAAAAAAAGTATACACATTATAATAAGTGTACGTTATATATGAATGTATAATAAATGAAATACATGCAGAAATGCGTGACGCTTTCAAATCGTTGATGTAAAACAGTTTGTTATAATTCTCCCACCCATTATGTGTGATATGAATGTGATAAACACAAGACGAGTGGGATGAAATAAATTTTATACATCAATTAAATTAAATTCAACGACTAGTGATTTTTTTTTTTTTTTTTTAATATCATAAGAGCCGAAGGCGATACGCGATTTTGTATTTCGATCATATTATTTATCATAAGCTTCAACTCGTTAATCGATCGGTTTTCAAGCTCTATGTAATATGGGAGAATGGAACACACGCGATGTGGTATTTATTGTAGGGTAACACGATAGTGAGAATTTCTCATACATGTGTATAAACATATGGTTACCTATGGTAAGTAAATTGGAGAATAAAGTTTACAGCTCGGGTTATATCATATCACATATCTTACAACTACTAGTACACGGTATACGATAGGATATGGGCTTGGAAATTCCGATGACTAAATTACAAATAAATTCCGCTTAACGATAGGCTACTGCGTATATCTAATATACTAAACCGACGTATGCCTGTATGAGAAAAGTTACATGTACATAATGCACGATGTATAAATGTTATCCTGTATAAATCACGCATGTTCGTTTATCAGCTCTTTTAACTGTGTATAAAGTTATGCACTGCTGTTGCTTAAAATTCCCATCTTTAGACGCATTAAGATGAGCGTATATGTGAAAAATTATGCGCCGACCAACTCTGGCAATCCGATGATAACGCGTTTTAGATTTTCACTAGACTCGCGGGAAAACTCCGATGATCAATATCGTCAATTTATTGCCACCATTTGCATTTCCTAATTTCTCGCGAATATGCCGTCAATTCAAACCTCAATAAGAATTGTTGCTTTTTTTGTCAAACTATGTACTAAAATATTTTCTGCACGGAATGCGTTTCGGATATAAACTGTTAATTCGACTAAATCTTCAGTTATGTTTACGATTAAAGGTGATAGTGTTCCTGTATAATTAATATCAGGAAGCAGGAATACAGCAATAAACTGCGAGTCCAGCTGATTGATTATCCAATTGAGAATATAATAATAATAACAATAATAATTATGGATGTAACAAATAAAAATGGTAATGGCTAATAATTTACAAGCATTCCTTACTAGACACATACGCCAGTCATATAGTAAAATTTGTATTTCCCAAATAGAAGGGAAGAGGATTCTCAAAGTCGAACAACGATCTAATATGTAAACCTACAAGGCTGTGAAATAGCAGGAACTCTGATATGTGCGGACGCTTGTATAGAACTTGCAGATACCCCCCCCCCCACATAGCCGAGGAAGAAGAAATGTCGTTAGATAAATATCCAGCTATAATCCGAAAGGAGAAAAATATATTTTTCAAGCCAAATTGACGAGATCCGAGAAGAATATGATAATGTTTTTTGAAGAACATCACACAGCTTGAACTTATCATCGATAAGGAAGTTCGCAACTGTATCATTTTCTCCGAAAATAACGAATCGGGGAATTTTTGCTAATACGTCAATCGTCGAGGGTCAGTTTACTGAACTACATTACGACATCGCCTCATTCGTCGTCGAAAACAAGTGATAAACAAATATTGATGACAGCTATATGCCTATAATTGTACGTAGTTATACGTATACCACGAAAATCTCTCTGATGAATCTCGACTCGTTTCTTATCACGCGGTGGATCAGATATTTCATGTTTGATTATACTTGGCGAAAATCTATTATCCATAAAAGGGTAGTAAAATCTCTGCGAGAGAATGCTTGCGCGTATTAATACCGAAGAGATAAAACAGAAGCTTATGCGTATATAAAATGCTCGAGCAAATTTAAATGTAAAATATCATCGGCATATCGCTTTCCGAAGTGTCATATCATTAAAAAATATTCGTCAAAAGTCCTCCAATGAAAAAAAAAGGACTTGACATTCTTTTCACCTAAACCGTGTCATCGTTTTATCAATAATAAATTCCACAAAGAAAACTGGATAGTGATGAGCAGGTTGCTTAACGACTTGTGAGAAATATTCGACAATAGTTCACTAAATAGGTCGCAACGTATCAACATTCTTCATTATCAACAGTCCAAGTGCAGCAGCAGTCATATACGAGTGACCGTGTGTTTGATATTACTATAATAATATAATAACTAGGTATATATACATATATATATATATATATACGTTGTATATATTTATGTGTATATATATATATATATATATATATACACATAAATATATACAACGTATATAATTATACATAAGAAATCCTACACGTACAACGTGCACCGGCATAATTAAAGCGATGACGAATGAAAACAAAGATCATAACGATGTGGAACGAGAATAAAATACATAAGAAGAAAAAGACGTGCGGCGGGGATAAATTCTTCTCGAATGAACAATTTCAACGACACATCGCCTATCCGCGATTATTCACAACCGATCATCGAATCGGTTGCTACTACCTGCTTTTCCACCAATCAACGATGCGACACGTGTGTACAAAGTGGCGAAAATTATACGGTTCTACCTTAGCAGCACAGGTACGCACCGACACAAACCTGTTCGACGTGTATATTCGTCGTTTTGCGAGTGTTGGAAACGTGTGGGGGGGATTTCGTCACGCTGGGGAATCCCCAGCATACGTCCTGAGAGCGATATAATAGCCATACGTGTAAGTAAAGAACTCGGTAATCGCCTATATAGAAGGTCTGATTTCATGTGAAAAAATTTTCCTACGCGCTGATTTTGGCTATACGTGATAATTATCACGCTGTAACGAAGTCGGAAGTTGGTAACCTGATTGTAACGATTCAAGTTTCGGTAGAAATCGTTGTTTCGCGATTTCAGGAATGTCTGACGTTGCGGTAAGTTATAATAAAGGAAAATATATTCATATTTTGAAAACTCAGCTATACCTCAGTCACTGTAAAATTGCAACAGTATTTTTTTTGCCCCCTAAAGCAGTTTCGCTCCGTTTTTCGATTTGCGGTTCACCTCGGGATCCACTTTGAGGTCGGACTTTGACTAGTTTCTACTGCTTTAACGTATTCTTTTTCCATCGTCATTTTTTTTTGTGCACATTATCGTACTGACGCTCCGTGGTTGTTATGCGATTGTGATTCAAATCCGTAACCTGAGAAAGTGACGAACATTCTGGGACCAATTCCGTCATATTCTTTGTTCTATGACTGACTCGGTTTCTGCAAATCAATTTTCTTTCTTTCTCTCTCTCTATTTTTCCTGTAAAGTTTGATTCAGAAACCCACAGGGGATTTCTTTGAAACGCTAATGATTCCAAATAACAGCACAATTACGCTTGTTTGTTCTGATTTGAAATTATAACACCACTGCCCTGCATTTTCATACCCTAATGTTCGAAATTATTTTTCAAGCATAGTTTTTATCGGCTCGTGAGTAGGACAGAAATATTGAACTGGTTACGTGCTCGTAGATTGACTCATTTTATTCCAAGAACAACCAATAGTTCATCGTGTGCATAAATTACTGCACCGCTATAAATGAAAATTGACGAGACTACTGAACAGGTAACAAGATCAACTCAAGCCTTAAAATGATCGTACAATTCATGTGTGCAGGAACAAATCCCGAAAATTGAAATACGAAAAAGATTCCATCGAAGCTCACCTTGATAGTTTCTTTGCTCAAGGTCCTGAGGTATCGCAGGTGCAGGTCCTCCAGGTGGTGCGCTTCTCTTCTCGGACGACGATAGAGGGTCGGTCAATGCTCTCGCACAGGTCAAGTCTCCCGAAGTGCAGGCAAGATGAAGAGGCGTGTTGCCATTCATATCTCTGAGGGCTGGATTAGCCCCCGCGAGAACCAAACTCCTAACAATTCTAGCCTGGCGAGTCAACACCGCTACATGCAGCGGCGACAGATGCTGATCATTGAGAATATCCAGGAGGCAGGGATGCGGCGCCATTTTAATCAGCGGTAACGCCACCTCCAGAAAACTCTGGCATATAGCGTTGTGCAGGTGTCTGTAAAGTCAAAAATTTTCATAGTTAATAGGCAACTCTATTGGTGCGAGGCGAAAAATAGAAGCGAGTGATGGAACATTTATAACATGCTTCGGACCAACAGATCTATATCTATATATATATGTTGTCGACTGCGCTGCTGAATATGCTTTCAGCGAATAAGAATTCTCAACGTAATAAATAACCGATAACTCGTGTGTTATCTTGATCAAACACATATCCTGTTATCTCCAGCAGGCGAGCAGCTTGAAAAGAACACTGCAGGCTGGAGTTCAAATATCTGACACCTGCACCGTTCTGAGTTTTGAAGATAACAACAAATCATCGATCGTCTGCATAATAATATGCCAAAACCAGGAAAGTAAGTCAAAATACTTACGTGTCGCCGTCGTCGTCCTGCTCCATGTAGAAAGCCGTCCAATCATGCTGCTTGTGCTGCACTTGCCTGTAGGGAATGTTGTCGATGGATGGACCTGATTTGACGCAAGTAGGCTGCTGATGTTGCTGCTGTTGAGAAAGCTGCGTTGTTACAGGTGTGAGTTCTATAGGTTCGGCCTGGACCTTGCCTCCGAAGCGGTTGCAGTTTTGGGTTTTCAACGACAGCAGGCTGAGGTCGTCGCTGAGACCGAGGTCGACGCCGCTGTCGCCCACCACCATTGGTTCTTGGGTGACAGGGAGCTGTATCGACGAAGCGCTGTCGATCTCCAGATCGCCTCCACTGACGGTTAAATTAGTCCCAGACAAAAAGCCAGAATCGACGTGACCCGAGTCGAATCGTTCGCCGTACTTCTCTCCATCTGTAACAGTCTTCTCGTTTTTTTCACCACGCATAGAGTGGGACATTTTGACAGTCTAGACTATTCTCTTTCCGAAATTAAAGTGCGATGTCGTATTTTCTTTGATTTTCACTTCCCGCTGGTTCTTGGTATCGTTCACATGTACACACAAACACATGCACACACAACAGAGAGAGCCACAAACCACAAACGAATTGGGGCGATACGAACTAACTTTGAACAAGGCTTGATAATGGTAAACAACAAGAAAGAGGCGGTCGGTGTTTATCACTAAGTTACGGACGTACGTAGACGATGTCACTCCCGCACGTCACTCACACCACTCTTCGTGAAATTGCCCGACAGTCAACGGTAAACCGACAATGATTGAGATAGAGAAGGAAAACACAGAGGGAGGGATATTAGCGCGATGGAATTCCTCGTGAAAATTGATGCCGCCTGGTGGGGTGGGGGAGAAGATGCGTACCACGTGGTACGACGGAAAACAAGATAGGATCGACGAAATTCGTCTGTCGAACTGTGTAATTAAACCGCGATAACTAGACTCGGGTTCAAGGTGAGAAACACCGGCGACCCTGATGATATTTAGTTTTTCAGTCTCTTCGTATTTTACACTCTCATTTGACTAACGTTTCTTTCCAATTACTGTTATTATTATTTTTATCGTTATTATCGCACAGAGTCGGTCGCAATCGCGTAGTTATTGCGACGATCGTTCAACATCGGGACAGCTGCGGTGAGCGATGATTTTTCGTGTGTCATAATAGGAATGAATGGAATATCTGCGAGAGGTCGGATAGGTCGAATTTCGTTAGGGTTTCCGTGTCAGGCACGTGTTCGTTCGATATGATCACCGATCGGATGTCCAGTCAGTCGCACATGTACTTATGCACGTCTGGGAAATAGGTTACCCTTGGAGTGAACTTCGCGGTCCTGCTTCCTCGAACACGGCGGGCACTTGCAGACAAATTTCTTATTATCGTCGGAGGTTGCCTCGCGATTTCTCCGCGCTCCTCGTCCTCGTTTCTCTACTTCTGACAAGCCTAAAGAATATCTCTTTCTCCTTCTGATTTTGCCAAAGGGCGTGCGATCATTCGTCGTGTCGAGGAAACACCTTCGTACGCACGGTGATCCTCTGTGTGCGCGCGTAATAGTGTGTAAGTGAAGTGTTGCTGGTTGGATTTTCGTGCGGAATATTCGGCCTTTATTCGAATACCTGATCGCCAACGACGTCTTCCCGTTTTCGTCGATCACGTGCGATGGCACGCCGCGATCACCAGTTTATTATCACTAACGCTGGCACACTTTCTCGTTTAAAACACGCTCCGTCCTCTGGCGCGTGTCGACTCGCCTCGCTTTTAAGAACGGACTGAACAATGGCTGCCCTCGCGACACTAGCGCCTCTGACGGCCGAACGGCGAGGCTACGCCGATGGGAAAACCCTATCCGCCTAATGATTCTACCTGCTGTCGCCGCTCCCCGCCTCGCAGCGTTGAGGTATTCCGATATTTTATAAATATTACCAACACGACGGCAGGAAATCCCCTTGCTCCGCGCCACGTCTGAATCGCTCGACTTTCGATTTCGATTGTTTTTTGTTTTCCTTGTAATATCAGGTAATATTCTTTCGCGTATCTTTCGGTTAAAACGCTTACCGAGCGAGACGTCACTTTTCTTAATGTTCAAACTGCAACCGCTTACGATTGCGGTTATTGGATTTTGCAATAATCAAAAAAGAGATTAAAAGTTAAAAGAGAAATCGGGGATAAATTTGAAAGAAAAATTTCAACTTAAGCAACGGGTACTATAATATAATTGCGTTTTGGGTCGTTATATATGTACCTTGTACACCTCTCGGGATTCCCCTTCCTCTGCGCAGAAACATACTTTTACTGATCAAAATTTATCTGCTTCGCTGGACCGTAGAATATATACCCGATATATTCACTTTGCGAATTGATCGGATTTTCTTAGGGAAGAATTGTTCTCGACGCGGATTTAATTATAACGATTTATGATGGAATTTTGCATATCGCAATCGTTTCAATTAGACAGTTATCAGTCAATTGGATTAAGTGAGTTCTAATATTCCTTATTTTATTTTTCGCACTTATGAGAAATTCGGTGGCAAAATATTTCTATCTAACAATAAAGTCTCCGCTTCCAAAACAAGATGTCTTCGATATAGCAATCGTTATAATTAGACAGTTACCAGTCAATTGGAATTAGTGAGTTGTATTAGTCACCCGTTTCTGATATCACGAAAATATTCCTTATTTTCTTTTCCACATTTACAGCGAATTCGAGGACAAATTATTTCTATTTAGCAATGAACTAAGCTTTCAAAACAAGATATGTTTTTTCCCTGTATTCGATAATTTTTACAATTTACATGCTTACGTTACACGTATATGAAATTTTTAATTTCCAGTTCTGGATACAGTTTCTATAGTTATAAAAGATGTACGTCTCGCGTTCAATCCCGAGGTTATCGATATTACTGTACGTCATAGATACCACGTAATCGTGTAGTTCAACAAATCGGTGTAAATCCCCGTAAAGTATTCGTATTTTTTAAAGGCTCGAGACATCCAATTATTTCTTCAAAAATAGACCCTTTAGATCCGGAAGTTCCGAAGTTGAATATCGAAGGCTGCACCGACTGTACATACATCTTGGGTATGCGGCCTGCGTGGGAGCATCGACTCGATCCTCTTACTTCCAGGCAGGAAACTCGTTTGCAACATGGAAGCGGAGATCGCACAATGGAATCCTACCTCTCAGCGCTTTGTTACACATGCAGAATATGTATACAGCATTATATGCATTCTGGTTCTCAATCGGCGCTTCGGCCATCGACATCGATGCAGATCGACGCCTGCATTGTCTTCGAAAGAAACAGGCTCGTTATCTCACATCTCATTATTTCCGTTCTCGCGCCATTCATGTTGCAAGATTTATTCAACATCTGCTAACGTACAATTCATAGTTTTTCTTTCAAAGAATGTTGAATGAATGACTGTCGTTGCTGCAAAGGAGACTTGTAATCTTGAGGTTTTCAGACAGTTTGTTCTTTACAGAATTTCTTTGCACCTTTTATTCAGATACCTAGATTGCACTAGTATGGAGGCAGTCTTACAATAAAAACCGGAATGTTGAACTTTCTCCTTTCTTTTTCTGGTTATAGCTGACCTCAACAACTGCTGATAACGATTTTATTTCGGCCGGATGTTTATCAGGCTGTAATCGCATGTTCTGTACATGGGTTAAGTTTTTTAGAACGCGTACGATATTATATATGTAATATTAAATATCCCTGAGGGAGTTCAAGTCAAATATATTACTGTGACGAATATATCGAATTTAGATTCATGTGTTTGATTAGTCATCGAATCCTCTATTATCTTGCTTAGTAATCGATCGATTAGCTGTATATAAATGGCTAGGAATAATTCCGACCATTGCCAGATAAAACCAATCTGCGATCAATTGTACGAAACGTTTTCACGATGGTCATTAAAAAAAGTAAAAAACATTCCCTGACTTTTCCGTAACCAAAGTCAGATTCTTTCTCTGACTAAAATGTTAAGCAATAGTGCCAATACGATTAACCAATTAAGTTGTCTATGAATAGATCGGTGTTTAAAAATGTGGACACAACCTATTCACGGTTGAAGCAAAGTAATTTATATTCGTATATCCGAGCTTAAGTACAGAATACTATATTGTGTAACAAGGAGGTAAACTCGGTTTTTTCAGGCTGAGCGCAAGTTTGCAATATGAGTCGTGGATGAATTCGAAAACGAATATTGCAAATACGCGAGGCGAAAAGACCGTTGCCTCCTTGTTGCACACGATTTTTTATATAAAAAGAGTATGTCACGCCTTTTTTCACGAAGTACGAAATTGAGATTAGGGTCGCGTAACGTCAAATTTGTTCGCACAGTAAAGAAAAGACCACTTTTAAAAGTGTGGCCACCTCATGAAGTCGGAAAATATCCTTCACATGAAGATGGACGTTTTTGAAATCGATGAACTTTTGTTGTAAAATCGAGATCTTGAACACACATTTTTATGTTATGGTTCCAAAATGGTATGAGAATGCTAAATACAATTTTTTTTTGTTTTTTTTTTTTTGAATTTTTGTTATTCAAAAAATAAATTTATCTTGAAATTTATTTTTAATTATGATTTCTTGTATTAAAAAATAAAATGAACACAAGCTCCTTGTAGTAAAATTCGATTTTCGTTTTGTTTCAAGAGACAACAAATCAAAAATCAAAAATATGTCGAGTGATAATATAATTAATTTTACCACTATGAAACAACTGCCCGGTATAATATCGATATTTATCACGAGAGTAAGATTTCATGACTATACTTAATATGAAGCTCTATTTTGAAACTAATAAAAATTCACTGCCAATAAACAATTGAAGGTTGATAGCTAGCTACAGATTTCGGAATAGAGAGATAAATCAGATTTAAAAAATTACCGATTGATAAGAACGCAGTCTGTTGAGCAAGAGCGTAAGCCAGAGCTAATAGAAGCGAAATTTGAAAATGGAAATTATCAATTTGACAATGCCTAATGACTTACGTCAAAGGTTATTTGTACTTATCACTAGTTTTCTGTGAAATAAACAATACTATGAAAGTAATATCGAAATATGACAAGAGATACGTCATTTTCCTGAATCAATAATGTAAATTTTATGCAAGGTTCTTGATATTGAGTTTTTATTATCTTTCTTTGAATTGAGGATCGTTTTCTTCATTTTACTCTTGAACTAAAAGGTAAATTGAATTTTACCAAGACCATGGTTATTTTAATTTTATTTTTCACCACAAGAAACCGTCATTTAAAATAAATAAAAATAAAATTGTTGCTCCGTATAAAAACGTACTTATTACGTAGATAGAATATGTTTATGGAAACTAGGGCATCCTTTCAACTTATGCTAACCCGTGAATCTTGTCCACTCCATTTATTATACATCTATGGGTGCACGGGGCTAAGCGAAGAATTATATACCCGAGAAGCAATGTTTCTTTTACGGAATTTATAAAAATTTCCCTCGTCTATACTACGAAAAGCACTTTATTTCTCAACACGATTTTTATTAATTAAATATGTCTAGCACGCGATACTTTCGAATTTTGATTTTTCGTGGAAGAAGGTTAATTTTGATCGTCCCGCCGGAGCATGGCACCGTTCATTTTCCCTGATCGATTGAAATATTCCCCGACTTTTCGTTCGTTTTCGGGTTTTCCCTGACGAGTGGCCACCATGGACTTCGCTGCGGATTAAGAAGATACAACATATTTGTTTTACACAAATAATTAGAAATCGAACAATATGTTGTTTCCGAAAGTTAGCTTTGCTGAATTTATGAAGCATAGTAAAAGTTTGAGTACAATTTTGTTTTAAAAAACTACGTTTTTCCCTGACTTTTCCCGGCAGACTAAATTCCCTGACTATTCGCAGTTTTCCCGATTCACCCGGTGACTCGCCACCCTGTATGTACGTGATTTGAATTCACGTACGCGTCCGCAAGTTTGTGTAAATTTTATTTCTCCGTTGTTACTCGTCATCTGTAATTAGAACGGTGCACAAGTGCGTCAATTATGCGACATATGCAGTTTGGCGTAACGAAGCATGGCTTTCCTCCGATTCTCAGGGCGATGTCGACCTTGATTAAATCGAATTTCACCCCCGCTTACATTTGCTCGATAAGCGTGAATCGAATAGTAAACGCAATTGGGAAATCGCGTCGGTCAGTCCGTACAAGTATTCAGTTATTCCTTCGGGCCTTACCGATCGTTTCGGCTTCGGAGAAAATCAGCGTCGAGGTTCCGGTATTCCTTCCACGGATTACATATAGTCACTTAAATTCTTCGCGAATCGATGAGTGGTAGTGAAATTTTGAGAGACACGCTCTTTCCATGAAATACTTTTGACTTGTCAGCGGTGTTAATTGCGGGTTTCTTGAGTCAACCGCAGGTGCATGTGTACATTAGAGTGGTTAAAGAAAATCGACTATTTTTTGCTAAAAAAAAGTGCCTTTATGGCGGAATTACGTATATAACATAGTACTTGTAATAATTACAAAATGAATTGGCTTAAGTTGAACATTAATCGAACAGCATAATATTATAGCGATTGAAATGCTTTACAAAGAAAAGCCACAACATTTTGCGGTAAGTCTAGTATTTTCGCCGTTAATCTCGAAAAAAGTGAATTGCATGATTTCAACTTTAACCTTGAATAACTTTTTAAAGAGTTTACTTTTTTTTTAAAATCATACGACACCCTTTTGTATACCATTGAATTCCCTGGAAAAATACGTATCGAACATTTATGGACATTGCCTCGTTACTAAACTGAAAAATTCAGAAATAACTAAAATTATTTTCTCAAGTTAATAAAATGAAACATTGCGTTCACGAACCACTAAATATTATTATTAAGGGCTGGAGTTACAACAGGCGTTTTATTTCCTGTTCCTACAACTATTGAACAAGTGTCATTGTAAAAAAGTACTCAATTTTTCTAAATCTATCTGCTTCCTCGCTGGTAGCCGTACGACGAAGATCTGAACGCTTAGGAATGTCTTTTAACCCTGATGATGGCTGGCTCGGCCCAACCGAAAAGTCGCCAAAAGAAGCCTAACGGCTTTAAAACTTAACAAAATTTGACCTTCCCCGCCGAACGTCTCACTCATAAACCAGTCTAGTGTGCATTATGTCAGGCACGAATGGTTTTGCCGAGCCCCGAACCAAACTAGGATGTTTCACCGAGGGTCGTGTGTTCGACGACTGGAGGAACGGCTACCGAACGAGGGGTTTACGATAGTCTCAAGGGTGCGTGGAGAAGATGGGAGGATGGAATAATTCAAGGTACAACGCGTACTATGCCAAGGTGAAACGAAGCCGTCGGAAGTTTACGGAGGCGGAACAAAGGTGTCGGAATTTGTTGGAAGTAGAATGGCGGTCTTATAAATGATGGGGATTATTTGAATACTGCAATCCTGATCGTTTATAAAACCTTCATTCCAATTCCGACAAATTCAATACAACCTATATGAGTATTACATTACAGAATAATTGTTCATATTCGTGCAACGGGTTTTTTTGGTTTTTTTGTTTGTTTTTTTTTTGCCGTCACGCGAAACAAAAACTTTTCTTCAAGTAAGATGTGATCTTTATTCAACGTCCAAGGTCTGTCGATTAATCTTCTTGAAAAGTGAAGACTCTTTTCCCCCCGAGTACAAATTGCTAGAAATATGAAATTCCGAAAACGAAGTTTACCCATGTTTCATACTCTCTAAACTTGAATTAGTGAAAATTTAATGACTCCCAGTTACAGAAAAAATTCAGTGATATAAATAACTACTTGTACTTATACTTATACGATAAAGATGATAGAAGCAAAAATTTATAGCTATGATAAAAAATTTCGAAACTTATTTATCAACATAAAAAAGACAAATACAAACTTTATAAGCAATAAATGAATATTATTGTTATTTTTCTATGTAGACAGTCGAAATTTATTTAAATATAAACTCAAAAATTAAAAAATTAAAAATTCTCTTGACCTGCGATTAATCATTATGTTTGAACAAAAGTGATTTAAATTCGAAACTGAAGTTTCTTTAATTGTTATTTGCAATTAAACACGAAGCGGTCTGTATATCTCCTTAATCTCCTAATAAATGTGTCGATATATATTTATGTCTGCTGTGATCTATGTAATGCATCATCTCGAGTCCCACATTGTCACTACCAAGCCGATACTTTTGCGGTTTTTCCTCTGATGTTTCGTTTCCTGGAATCTAATACGCTCCCGATGATAATCGTATCTTCAACTTTGCACGTATTACGTTATCGTCTTGTGAACACAACATACATCGAACAATCCGATTGTTCGCATGCGCAGCATGGATTATTGTGATTTTTATTATTGTATCCAAGGTAACGTATCACTCACTACAGTCTTGAAGGTCTTGTCAGTTATTTGATCAATCGCGCATGGAAAATGCTTTTAAGTGCTACGTATAATATACTAATGCAGGAATTTATGCACGCAGGTAGTAACAAAACAAAAAAAAAACCAAAAAAACGTAGAAAAATTTTGAACAAAGCTAGAATGCGAAACGATTTCAAGATGAATGTGGTAATGGAAATTTTAACGTTACTCCCAGGTAACGTTTTAGTTTTAAATATTACATGCATCGTGGAATGGATTTTAGGTATGATGGCGATACGTGTAATGGAATAAATATGCATCTAAGCAGATCGAACGGTTCATTTCTGAACCTTCGGCCCCACGATGCGAGGGTACAGACCTGAAGTTGGCTCCTTCCTAAGGCATGTTGCGAACTGTGTGTTCTACGTTTTCACACGCCAAAGCTATATATTATATCTGGGGAAAACCTGAGCAAGTTTATTGGTGCAACGGTGCATGAATGAAATAAGGTACTTATCTCTGGGTTTCGACAAACATCTGGAGACGACCGTCCACGTCTGGCGGAGAAACGTGACAAAGTTTTGAGGAGTCGATTATCGTTCAGTAAAAACGCCCCTGAGATAAACGTCGAAATTTTTCCAGGCTTTAAGTGTCTGTATTGTTTACACACCCATCCTTAGAACGAGGCTAAAGCCATTTATAAACGACCTCCGTTCCTAGTTTAAATGCATATCTAAAGCTTCACTAGCAACGCCTCAAAAATTTTATTGCTCATCGCGTGATGTAATTTTTCTCGACTTCTACACACGAGTCGTTAAATGCATCATTAACAATAACCTCGCAACATGAGATTTTTATTGCTGATTGTCGAGGGTCGGGATTTTTGACCTGCAGAATCAGCGCCATTAAGTGCCAGTTTTAGCACAACTTGCGCCTCGGGCCAAGATTATATGGCACTCCTTTCCAAAAGGACAAATTATCAGCTTTCTGCTTGATCCATTAAAACGGACATAAATCAATAAACCCATGTGAAAATTTCTAAGACTTTTCGTCAGCTTTACCCAGAGCTAACGACTTAGATTTAGAAAGTTTTTGTAGCTCCTTTTTTTATACTTTTTTTTTTTGCTTGTAACTTTCAAATTATTTTTTTGCTATGAGAACGAAGGTTGAACTACAGCTTTTGATGACAAAGAGAATTTAACGAAATTTCATTTTCCACAGATTTTCGTCAGCAGATACCGAAAGCAAATCCGCAAAATCGAATTTTTTCGCAATTTCGTTTACGATGGAAAGCGTTGCTGAGTTAATGAGCCTTGATTGTGCAATCGTTGATCGTAAGTAAGTTTTTATCAGTTTAAATTTTGAAACACTACGTTCTCTACTGCCTACGGTTAGGGGAATAGTAGCGATAATGCGGAACGCGATCCATACATTCGGATACAGCTCCTGAATATTACGCTGCTTGATAACGGAAAAAACTTGTTGAGGCTTATGAGCTTATTACACAATAAACTTCCGTACGTCCGAATCGGAATCAACTTCAAGCTTTCGTTTCAAATTGGCACAAAAACTTGCATAACTTCTTTTCGTTCGAGGATTTTTTTAAGATTGTACAAAAAAGATCATGATTCTGAGAAACAGAAATAGCTCCCTGATCTACTTTTTCCTTTATTCGCTGTACAATTTCAGCGCTGTTTCATCTCCTCTGTCTTGTTAACTCAGATTTATATTGTGAAAGGAATTACTTGTACAAACATTTCTTTCACTTCTTAAAAACCACTAACAATACTGACGAAAAAAGAAATGCTTCGTTGTTTGAAAAACTACGCGAATAAGAAGAGGAAAAAGTCCTTTCTTCCTGCGTACAAAAAATATTGTAACTTTATATCGCCAAGTATATTGAGCAAATTTCAAACGTAGAATAATATACGATTTAGTGTTTGACTTGTTTTAACGATATTGTGAATAAACTTGTTATAAACACGAACGTACATAAATATCTTGCGACGGTCAATAAAAATCAGACAAATTATCGGATGAGGAAGTGAAGAAAACGGCCATTATGAAATCATATTCACCTTCGAAGTCCCAATCGGATCTGTCAGGTGCTAATTCGCTGGTATAATATACACTCGAGACTTGATCATTGGCGGAAACAACGAGTCAATGACAGCCGAAATTGTTCTGTCGTTAAAAATTTTATCACAACTGTAACCTCGCTCAAAGTTATAAGCACCGAATCAGTCAAACCAAATTGCACTTTCTGATTTACTGTCTTACATTAGCGTTACATGTAACAAACAAGTTTCGTCTGATTATTTAAAGTACAATAAGTGATAGTAATATAAGCACAATTGGGGTCAAGGAACTTAATTGCTCTCAAATTTTGCCCCCCCCCCCCCCCCCCTCCTGCCCCACAAAAATTAAGAACAAGTGCTTAATTTATGGCGCCATATGCCCCGCATGGTTTCATCGTGAAATTACCGACGTTCGCGTCTCGTTTTTCCCAGCTCACATTCGAAATTCTAATTGACAGCTTAAGCATGCATGTCAATTGAACTGGAAAGGTCTGCATGTTCTATGATGTCGGGGAATTTTTGGATTATTTGATAAGCCCGGGGTTTTTCCGCGTAACGTATTCCTCGATCTGCACATATTTACGCTTTATCGCGAATTTTATTATTCGTGAAGCAATACAATAATCAAACAACAGCGTTTAAAGAGCTGCAGTTTTTTCCTCAAAGTTTACCACTTCGCTCAGAAAAAAATCGAATAACTTCGCGCGTTATATTATGATATTAATTGTTTTGATTTATCTTTAATGTCTTCTCGATAAAGTCTGCGAAATTTTTTACAATTGGCAGATTAGTTTAAAGTCCCCGTGCGGTAAATAACCATTGCTGGTTTTCCATTTGAAATTATCTCTCATCGTTTATTTCTATGTTTTTTACAGTCATTATACAAGTCATAAGCTACAGCAGAGTTCAGAGAGGTAATAAAATGGCGTGTTGAAAAATATCTTTCAAGATTTAGAAAATCGTAAAATATGTATTATATCGATGATCTTATCACACTTGGCGAGTCCCCAAATCATAAGATCCCATTTTGCAGTTGCTTTGAACTCTAAACCTAAACTCTAAACCTCCTCCAGATTTTGCGACAGTTTTTTTTCAATATTTATTATAAAGGTTTTGAGTAGCACCTTGAAAAAAATTTTTTAAACGAGCTACACTAACTGATACCTACATACAGCTTAAAATAATGACTCTGGATCAAAACTTACACGCATACATTCATTCTTGTTCCATATAGACAAATTGCTTTTATTTTTTGAGACAAAAGGACAGTAGTACAGATAAGCGCGTATTAACAGAAAAAAAATCTATTCATTGTCGCCGTTATGACAACGAGAAATTAAGGAAGTAGAACCAGCAAATATATTTGTTTATCGTATCTTAAAGCCATGTGATAAAAGAATGATAAAAATTTTTGTAATCTTTGCGGTTACCACTGCAACAATGAAATGTTTCATAGCATATTAATTTCACAGAATTGAAATGTAAACCAACTGACGTACCCTCATACACATACATATAATACATTGTAATAAAAAAGTACAATCATAGACAGAAAGATTCTCACCAACTGAAACACTGTGAATTTTGAGTCCTCCTGTAGATTTCAGAATTGAATCTGGCATTTCACACAACTATCAACAACCATATTGCACGTGGTTATACGCGGAAGTTGTTTTGAAAAGACACGTGTATCGGTAAACGGTGTAGTTTGAAAAATTAAATCGGATCGAGTCACTTTTTTCCGTAAAATTGATTTAATTATTCACGATATGTTACAGGACCGGGCGTATTCGTAAAGATTCGCTGCACCAGCGAAATCTGAGAATTGTCAGCGACGAAGGCTGCGGAAAGAAACGCTTCCCTGCTGTCTCGCCAACGAATGCGACAGCGACTGGACCTTCCCCGAGCTATTCGACTCCATTCTTTACTGGTCTGCAGCACATATGCCATTTCCTTGTGCCCGCTATGTACGCACCTATTGGGCGACCACGTAGCCCCGGCATCACTCTAAAGCCGACGAACCGTTCGAACAACGGTGGGAAGAATTTACCGGGTAGGAAATTCCTGCTGTGGCTTCAGTTGGCTGGGAAATACCAAGAGACCGTACCCCCGGTGAGGGGACCCTCCAGTCTTTCGCACCCCCGCCGGAAGGGGCCCTTTTCAAATTTAATGCAGCCTGGTCGATGCACTTTCGAGCCTGCGCTGCAGTCAAAGTCTCTTTCTTACCTGCCTACCTCCTTTTCTCCCTTTGTCACTATCCAGTCGCCCAGCGAATTTCTGTATATTTCCTCGAGTTACGACGTATTTTAGACGGAGAAAGAGAATCGGTTGCATAAATCGAACAGCTGCGAATCGAGATATTTAGGCGAAGAGTAACGAATATAGGGTAAAAAATTTTGACAGAATTTGAATAATTGAATCGTAATCGGAAAATGTATTGCATACAGAGTGAACTGCTAACTACTAGACGTTTTAATGCGCATGCGCTAAAATTCAAGAGCAAGAGCAGTTGTTTTGTCAGGGCGACCAACATTTATAAATTTAGATGATAGATCACCCTTATGTATGTAACTCACGATATAACCTGAAAAATGTTGGTCACCCTGACAAAACAATTGCTCGTGCTCTCGAATTTCAGCGCATGCGCACTAAACTATTCGGTTGTTAGCAATTCACTCTGTATATGTATATATGCATGACTTACTTTAATACCTGACAGTTTTTCAAGCGAATTTCCTTTCCCGTGCGAAATGCGAT
The DNA here is from genome assembly GCF_021901455.1 of Neodiprion lecontei. Taxonomy (NCBI): domain Eukaryota; kingdom Metazoa; phylum Arthropoda; class Insecta; order Hymenoptera; family Diprionidae; genus Neodiprion; species Neodiprion lecontei. The sequence continues at coordinate 38,202,153 of NC_060262.1, forward strand.
CGGATACGGATTTATCCGTGCAGTTCGACGCAGTCTGTGAGTCGATCTAAAGTGCATTTTACGGCTCTCGCAAGACGTTTCAAAATTCAAGGTCGGGTATATATTTCGATTTTGTTTCTTCTTATATACAATCGCTTTGCGCAGCTTCTGACAGCAGAGTAATGGCCACAGCGATAAATAAGGCGCAGCGTAATTGAAGATTTATTGAAACCTATTTCAAGGCCTGTTCGAGAAATAGGAACTACGAGAATCGTAAATATTCGTTTTGGGCAACTACAATTTGTCCGGTTCGTGAACGAATGTTCAAGATTAAATCTGTCGCTTTCAACACAGATTACAAACGCGTAATGAATAATTTATATTCGTGTATTGTTTTCCTAAGAATATTCTGTACTTAGTTGCACTGAAAATCGGGTAAAAAATTCGACGGGATAATGCAATGTAAATAATGAGTGTACAAAATATAAAAACTTAATTTTAAAAGCTCATGAGAATATTTGTCATCGTATTATTACTATAAGTCCTCTGGTACTTATAGATATATATATATGGAGACTTACAAGGATGAATTTGCTATCACGGGAGACAGAAGATTTTTATAAACCATCATCATACGGAATGAAAGAACATTTACTTAAACTTTATAAATTACAGCTCCAAGCGATTTATTCACGTTGGAATAAGTATAAAAAATAAAATCAAACTCTTGCGAAATATTGTATAATTTAGGTTTCTGGCGAATGTGAGGCAATTCGGAAATTCACGAAGTCACGTGCTGCAATACACCTTGCCTCACCAGACCTTCACACTCAGCGCGTGGCAATAAGTACTGGCTATTTTTCTTTAGGAATATCACCTCCCCATCCTCCAGATCCAATTTTCCATAATCAACTAAACATCGTACCTGCAATTCCGCAAAAGTCACCTTGACGATAGGAAGAGAAAACAACCAACAATGGTCTTGCACAATATTTGGCAAGTCATGACTGTGACTCTGAAAGTTCTATGCTACGATAACCTTGAATAAATAAAACTCCCAAGGATTATCTAGAACATCGTAATTGCAGAATGTCAGAAAAGACTTAGCGGTTATCATCAATTATCTCCCCAATTAATCGATTATCCATCTCCAATTCAACACAGGTTTACGCAATTTACTTTTGTGTACACAAAGGATTTAAAATTCAAAACTCTGTTACCTCAATGTAAAGCGACTTTGGAGGTGTAACGTCAGTGGCTAAATTCAGCCCGTAATTATCGCCAATGGATCTCATATAAGTGGCTAAAGCTTTGCTGTATGATGTGAACCACTGTACTTCTGGTTCGGAAAGCAAGGATTTTATTTCAGGTGGTAAAATACTGCCAAATTCCCACCGCATCTGCCTTATTTTCTGCAGCCTGTTGTACAGATATGCCAAAATGCATCTCTTGTTCCTGCTTATTGCCATGTGACGAACTCGCACGGAAGAATAGTTTGGTGGATCCGTTGTTGGATTTTCTCTGCGACAAATAATAGTGGTTAGTAGTTTTTCCTGCTAATAAATGTACAGGCATTCCAAACTATTAAGAATTACTGCACAGCTGAGTAAGTGTTCAGTTTACTTTCAGACTAATTATGATTTCCAAACCAATTTCAGATTTTTTAAGCAAAAGTTTCAGTAGTAATCACTTCGGAATAAGGTTTTCATAATGGATAAAATTTGTAGAATTTAATTTATGATTTAGCGACTCATGCCAAATTAGGACGATCTTTCTGTAGTCGATGACTAAGTTTTGAATAAACCCTGACGTTATTTCCAGGAACACTATTAAGTTGCTGTGAAAATTTCTCATGATTGAACATCCTGACCATGACGGTAATAAAAATGATTAATAATAACAGAAATGACGTATATTATCGGCGAAGTAAATAAAACAAATACCAACATATCATCGAAATTAGCTTGACAAAGAATTCGCATTTCTTCTAAAACCTGCCGGATACCGTCATCCTAGAATACAAGCAAATGTATAGCGCGTATTTTCATAACCTGAACCAATGTTTACATGATTTTTACGGAACTCAAGACCTGTTACTCACGTTAAACGGCGGGATGCCCTCAGCGGAACGTTCGAGTTCCTTTATGAGCTCCAATGCTTTTTCTCCGAACATAGTACAAGCGAATAATTGTTCATTAATAAAATGCAATTTTCTATTTCCTACGCGTACGCAGTCATTTGTTTACAACCTGTACGTCACATCAGCCGGTACAGTCAGTTTGCTTTTGCGTCAATTTTCTGAGTTGTACGATATTAAGTGGTTTCGTTGGCCTATTCTGTTAGATCAGGCCAATGAAATTACATTTAGTGTTGAATTGTCCCAGAAAATTAACGTAAAAGACATGCAGCCTATACTGTACTATACCGTTGACTGAAGAATATAAAGACGGATATCCCTGGGTGAATTTTTGTGATCGGTTTTTGGCGTGCAAGTGCTCAAAGTTGGGTGAAGTTTGCGTTCAGTATCCTTCGACCGGCGGATTATCATTTCCGTTTTTATATTTCTCGTTTGTGGAAAGTGAATTTGGCAACACTTTGTCGATTTCTGTATTTTGCATGTTACAGACAGCACGATCTCACCCAGAAACATCTGTTTAGACCGTTTAAAGTTACGTTATGTTAGGCTATTTTTCGATAATTTGAGGTTACGTTTCGTGTTTGGTGAATGAGGTTAGGTTAGGTTAAAGTACCAAAAATGTCGTTCCTCTTACGAAGCATTTTAACAAAACTTGAGGGATGTTCGGTGGGTCGAATCGCGAGGTTCAGTTCTCTGGTGACTGAAAACAACGATGCAATAGAAACGGAGCCAATTATTTCGATAAGCGAGGCGATACAGCAGGGGCGATTTTACGAAAAGCCGAAGCAAGTATGGCTAGAAAATTTGGACACGATTGAGGAAAAGAAGCTCGGTCTGATGATGCTGCATCCAGAAGTGTTCGGGGCTCATCCTCGCATTGATATTTTACACCAAAACGTGAGATGGCAGAGGATGTACAAATTTGTCGTAAGTTGAATTACTGCTTTCAAAGCAATGTCTTTTCTTATATTCACGCTACCCTTTGAATATGAATTAAATTTTTTTTACTCGGATTTTAGTGTTACGCTCACACGAAGACGAGAGCTGAGGTAAGGGGAGGCGGACGAAAGCCCTGGCAACAAAAAGGCTTGGGTCGCGCTCGACACGGGAGTATACGTTCCCCCTTATGGCGTGGTGGCGGCGTTGCCCATGGCCCACGGTCACCAACAACGCATTTTTACATGCTCCCCTTCTACACCAGAGTCTTAGGCCTCACTTCGGCATTGACAGTAAAGTTCGGCCAGGACGATCTGCACATTGTGAATGATTTAGAAATTCCAACGACAGAGCCTGGGTACATTGAGGATCTGGTTTACCAAAGAAATTGGGGACCGTCCGTATTATTCGTGGACGTACCAGACATTATGCCGAAGAACATCACCCTGGCGACTGATGAGATCAAGCATTTTAATCTCATGCCAGTCTATGGTAAAAATTTCCTTTAGATAGTTTAATCCATGTCCCTTTGAAGCGCGAGACATCGCTTACAGATATCCATATTATGTGCACAAAAGTTCGGTCTTCTGTTATTTCTTCTTTTCCAGGCTTGAACGTTTACAGTATGCTGAAGCACGACACGTTAGTTCTCACAGAAAATGCTGCTCGAGAGATAGAAAGCAAAATACTCCTGCAGTTGAACAGAATGAATGATCGGGAGGTGACAAAGAAGTTCCGACTCAATCAACAGTGAGGCTATTTAAAAATAATTAGTGTTTAAATTGTGTATAAAATTATTTCTTAGAGAATAAAGGAGGCAGTTGTTGTCTGAGAAAAATTACATGACACTGTTCATTTTTATTTTGTAGCCTTTTTTTTTTACTAAATAGATCTGCGTGGTTACAATCACAATTCTGAATTAATCATCACTTTGTTTAAGGCTAAACTTACATCTACGTTTTACATATTTATAAATTGATTAAAATATCTTTTCCAAAATAATGACATTCTTTCCGTTAAGGATTTCGTTCTTTCGACAGGCATCACATATTCATCAGTTTAATAAAATCGTTGCAATATAGTTGAATAATTATTTAGTATAATACACGATATCATCATTTTTACAATAACGAGTGTGTTTATGTCCAAATTCATATAATTATTAATAATGATTAACGCGTTTAATTATAACAAAGAATCATGGTAATTAATCATCTCTTTTTTATTGCCGACGTGCTGCAGCTTTTTTTCAATATCGGCTGAAAAAAAACGATAATTTTCATTACACGATTGTTACGAAATTGCAAAATGTTTTATTACACAAATTCCGTGTACACGCATTACAAATCTTGTACAAGGTTCGAAAAAATGTTTCGTTTATTTTTAAGACGAAATTATGATTGTGAAAATCTGGGTTGGGAAACACAGCAGCATTTCTTCATATACTTATAATTCTCAGCGTATAGGTTTATATCTTTTCCTAAGATGTTGCCAATGAGCCTTCTAAGTGTTTGCTTTGCACTGGTCTCTTGTGAATAAACTTCCTTAAATTTAGAATTGGATTTATCACTGCAGAATACGCGACATGACAAAGATTCAGTTCTGTATTTTTCTTCAATTTTTATACCATGTAGTCGATGTCTTTTAAAGGCATCGGGTAAAGTGAGAATTGATTGCGAGCTATGAGTAGTATTGAAATTACATGGCAATTTGAAATTTGTTGAGCGTGCTAAAACTGATTCAGAAACACTTTTCAAAGAATTCTGTCTTCTATCCAAGTCAGAACTCAGATTTGCATTATGCCTGACACAATCGTTTAAAAATTGTTTCTTAATTTTTCTTTCCTTTCTTCGGTATATCTTACGTTCCTTACAATCCAAAATATTCAGAGAATCGTACCAATTATCTCTAAAATTTGCACTTATTTTGCACATCATGTTATTTTGCTGAAATCCAAGTAATGCAGAAATATTAAATGAACACCATGGATATTTTACCTCAATTCACTCATGATTCTGTACTAAAAAAGACTTAGAAAAAAGGAGTAAGGGCAAACAAATTAGGAGTTACTTACCCGTGGATTTGGATCCAGTCCAAGCATTTTTTCCCTTACCGCCCACCTGACTCCAGCATGATTCTCCTCTCCAGGCAGAGCAAGCTGCTTCCATTCTTCTTTGTACTTTTGATACAGCGCGACTGGATCAGACTTTGTATTCGTGCAGGATCTATGGGACTCTGGCTGAAGTCTCCAGGGCCTTATAACTGGATAAAAAAAAAATCTAAATTATGATCAAGATACAGCGAAATAAGAATTATCCAAAATTCTACCAATGCAATTTAACTTTTTGATCGAGGTGAAATAATTCGCTCCTCACATGATTTTGGTCTTGATTGAATGGAGCTTCTCGATGGCGGTGGATTGGCATGAACTTCGGTAGTTTGACTGCGTTTGCAATTTTCAGACATAACTGGAGCACTGCGAGAACTTGAAGCCTTTTGTCCTGTGGATGATTTGGCAGGGGCGAGATTTGTTTGTTTCAAATTTTGTTCAGATCTGGTGGCTCTGCTCCTCGATTTCTCCAACGATATATACTTTGTACTGTCTGTGGACGCGCCGGCACTGTGATTTTGGCTAATATTATTCAACCGATCGAAGTGACGATGAGATTCATTGATCAAACTCGAGGAGCTGGTATTGTATCCGTTGTCTGAATTGAGGCTATTTTGTCGAAACTCCTCAGCCCAAGAGGTGTGCGTTTTAGCTGAGCCAGTTTTCTTTGCCGGTATAACGTAGTTGTGGTGATTTTCCTTTGCTATTTCGTCCTCCTTGTCTTTGGGAAAACAACGGATTTTCACTGTTACTAATTTGCAAGATGAGTCATCATGAAACGTTGAAGATTCTGACGATATTGTACTTTCTGTCCGGCTGTTTAAACCCCCTGTCTCAGTTTTATGCTCGCGCAGTACTTCTCTATACAGCTGCTGCTGCCGTAAAAGGATTTTCTTCTTCGTATCCTCTTTCCACTGCTGTCGCTCCCTCTCCCTTATTTTTCTATGCATTTTCAAGTCTGCGTAAGATATAAAATTACATTAGATTTTCTAGATTTGAAGGTATAAAAAGCAAAAATGGATCACGGAGATGCAGCAGATTGAAGCATAATCGTTGGTATTAGACATTTCCAAGAATCTCTGAGACTTGTGCAGGCAGTTGTGTAGAACTATTCCAAATATTTATCGAATTACGAGAAAAGTACGTGATTTTAGAACTGTTTCAAAATCTAACCTCTCCCAAAGATTTTAGCATAAGAAATCTACCGAAATGAGCTTTTAATGACGAAAAAATTCCGAATGGGGTAAAATTTTTCAAGCTTTAGACTATTCAAAGCATCGTTTGAATTGTACGTTACAGGTGTGTTTACGTGTAGAGAAATAACGGTTATGAATTCTTCACCTTTCATGAATGCCTTCAGTTGCTGTGCCGTTATTCCGACAAATCCGAGAGAATTTAAGAGGGACAATACTTCCCGAGGATCGTCTTTCTTGTCTGCCATTGTTCCAGCGATAAGTTATAATCAAAATCTGAGGTAAATAATAGACTACATCGCGAGCACATGACGAGAAGTATCTTTCAAAGACCGCGAGTATCACGCTTCGGCTCTTCGCCACGACTGGTATTCGCTAAATTCGAGCGCTGCGATTGGCCAAATGACCCGCCATATTGAAACCTGCGCAGATGACACGCGCAGTACAAGTACAAATTCTAATTTAAATTTCATTCGAACAAGGATTCGAACGACCATTTTCTTTCGACTTCGAATATTTACGTATTTTATTCGACTGCTGCTGAGTTCGTCACAGTTTTGATTTAATGATTCGACTTGAATGACTACTGGATTCATAAATTGTCTAGTATCATTGCACGATTTGTTTTGAGATTAGGGTTCTACGCAAAAATATGTAGTTTTACATATCGATGTGTCCCGGGATGAATTCTGATAACATCGTGATGAAACTTCAGACAGTAACTTAATTGTTCCTTGTGTACTTTCATCCCGTTTAAAACGCTTTTAATTACTATTTTATCAGCAATTCAATACTACTGAATAAATGTAACTGTATAGAATTACGTAAAGATGTCCAATCCGTAGATTTGAGAGTATTTTCAAAATTCAACTTCCGCTGCACTCATCGAAAACAGGATCGCATAAACGAAACCGTTGAAATCGTTAGTGAGAATAAAAGCGGAAAAAATTTTTTTAATAATGCGGTAACTAAATAGGAAAAGAATGAAAGTTCTGATGGATATCAGGCAACTACGGACAGTTTTTCTTTTAATTCAAACATTCAATGAACGTACGTTTGCATGTCTAATTTCAGCGATCGGTCGTCACCTGATAGTTGGCTGCGTGAATGAAACAGCCGTACGTGCATATTATAGGTATAGCTGCGCGATGAGTAGGGTGACCATAGTTTGAACGTTACCCATCAAAACACCGACGCATACATGAATTGCGTGCGTTCCATTTAAAACACGGTCAAAATACGTCATCTTACGATTAGTTTATTCCCATTGATTCGAGAATGATCGGACCAATTGTTATAATCGTGCCCTGTCAATGCAGTAATAATGGCAGAAATTGACATAATTTAAAGATCGGAGGGGGAAGTAATAAATTAATAATTGACAGATTGCTCGAGGGTGCGCAGAATCTCTTGTGCGATACCAGAGTGGACCCCGACTGACCAACAAATATAACCCAGCTAACCAACGACCCGCGTAACCTACTCAAGAGTTCGCAGATCAGTCAGCGTGTCTACCTCTGCGAGGGATGTCGTCCTCCGTTATTTTCCTTACCCTGGTCACTACGCTCTCAGGTTTGTGAAAAAACTTACCAAAGCAACGAACACATAGAATATACCACGCGACAAAGAAGTAAGAAACAAAAGATTTCTCACACATATCATGATAAAGTTGCTTTATATGCAGGTCAATACCGCATGAAATTTGAATTGCAACCATTTCCATGCGCTGTTCGCCGGTAAGAAATTACCTACGATTTTATCTAGGTGCCTTATGCATGTCGCTTCTTATTATAGACACCGAATAAATCGATGTGGAAGCCAATGTGTTTAGTTGACGTGGATTTACTGTGACTTTTTGTCCATTCGATTCTACTTTTCGCACTGCTATATTATCGGAACATTAGCTGAAATCTTTATTTATAAAACTTTATACGCCCCAGCAAGTGAAGTTACATAACCGTGTAAGATGATATTTAGCAAACCTAATATGACGCCTTACGTAGCTGGTTAGTAGCCAGCAGCTGTCTCGTTGCTTTTAATTTTCTACTCAATTCAACGTTACAGTCACGTAAAATTTACGTCACCATGTTACTATTGGTTGTATTTCCAGTACTTAACAATGGCATAACAGTTACGTAACGCGTTGTGATAAACATGTTAACAGGTCCGTATGCTTTAAAATCTCAACTCGAATCTATCGCATAGGCATGATCCTGAATGTGGCTGTACGTAGCGGAGCATATTTTCTGAAATAAAATATCGCTTGCGGCTATTTATTGATAGCCAGTTTGGGTGTAAACTAGTATTTTCAACTCGTCGAAATTAATCAACAACCGAAAAAGAACTTGGTAATTCCATCATTTTTTAAGTTAACAGAGGTCGCCGTGAAACGAGCTTACGCCGTCAGTAACCATTAAATTTTACACGCTTGGATGAAGTCTCAACGCATTATAAATATGACGGATTAAACGACACGTCGTGATCAATGGGGCATTGAATTACGCTTCTGCCGCTTCTGCCGCTTCGTCGATCCAGTCATCTGGATCACAACAGGAAGCTTTTAGCATATGTCGTAGCTCGGCAGGTTCTAAATTGATTGATCGCCGCCTTGACCCGTTGATATTCCAACCTTGAAGATCTCTGAAGCGGTTTCAGAAGCTTCGACTAAAACGAACCGGTGTAATTCGGTTACAGAATTGCCTCTAATTGAACTATTCGGGCTTCCAAGATGAATGTCGAGTACCTAATGTAGTAGCTCCTCCCCAATGGGTACCGGTTCACATCGTTTGACGTTTCAGGGATCTACGGAGCCCGGATAAAAGAACTCAATGTACCCAACGTGGTCCGGAATGGAACGGGACCGGTAACTCTGTCCTGCGTATACGAGGTCAAAGAGGATGAAAACGGTCTCGTTGTTAAGTGGTTCCACGACGAAGACGAGCTCATTTATCAGTGGATTCCACCGAGTGAGTGTATACCCCACAATGTACCTATTCACAGCACGTACGTCCATTGAAAGTAGTGGAGTAGTGGAGTCACGAAAGTTGATTGAGTAGGCTCTTCAATTTCAACCTAAGATCCATTGACGGTAACAGTAATTTATACCCGTGGGAATCTGAAAGATGAAAAGGATGATGGTGTGGTCCGTGCAGGCTATCCTCGGTATCGCGATGCGGAATAATTCGTTGTTCTTCTTCTAGTGCCTCCGCAGGACATCGGCGTGATAACTGGACGGGCTGAATACCCCGAGGAGCTCCTGGGTCGTCCTCGAACGCACTCGATAATCAGACTAAAGGAAGTGACGATCGAGATGGGAGGAAACTACACATGCAGCGTGAGCACGTATCAGGAAGAAGAGATGAAAACGGCGCGGATGATCGTTTACGGTATAATAATCCACCGTGGATACGCGATGTCGTGATACATTAGAAGTCAATGAATACCAGTGACGATCGTTTGCTTTTACGTTCCGCAGCTCCGGAGACCAACGTCACCATCCACACACCGGAGTTGAACGCCACTCACACCCGGCTGACCTGCACTGTTCAAGGAGCATGGCCGAGACCCTCTTTCGACTTCCGGATCGACGGAGCCTCAGTCGAAGGTCGCATGGTCTGGAACGGCATCGAAAACTACAAGAAGGACGGGTTCCTCATCAGGTACGACGCCGTGGTACCGAAGCCCACGGAACCGGCGCTCGTCGAGTGCGACTTCAACATCCCGATGACGGACTATCGCCGACGGGAAAGCGTCGTCTACTACCCTCGTTCGCATCGTTCCACTTCTACTTCCATTGCCGCCTCCACGACTCCCAGTTCTTCCTCTTCTTCGTTGGCGCCCACCTCGAGACCTCCTTCAACCTTGACCTCAGCTACCATCCACTCCGCAACATCCACCGCTCCTGCTTCCTCCACTTCCGTCTCTTCCTCGCCCCGGACGTCAGAGCACGCTGGTCCCACCACGCCATCGACGAACCCCTCGGAACCAACCGCACGGATCGCTGTCAGCACTCCTACAGATGCACTGAAACCCTCGACCTAGTTTTTGGTTCACGCAGTATTTTGCTCCACGTTGAATTTTACCACCCTACACGTCCACAGGTATTACCAGATTTTTCTTTACCTTGCTGAGAAATCTTGCTCTCCGATCCTTCCTTGGAAGGTCACGATTTGTATATGTTTCCACTTCTCAAGTATCGGTAGTACAAAAATTTCTCTTTCATTTTTACATGTTGTTCCTCATATTTGTAACTACTGTAACAGTAAATAGGTATTCTACTTAATTGAGGCCAGACGAAAAATCGCACTTTAGTCACAGTATTTACCTTGATCTTTTACTCACTCCACATACTGATGTCCGCAGCGCGTATTACCCACTTTTTAAAAGCAATGTGAATAATCCAACTAATAGGAATATCGTATTACGTCATTGGATATAATCGCACGGACTATAATTTGCAACAAGATCCAAGCGTGGATGTGCAAAAAAACGAATAAACGCAGTGTTTGTGTTCGATTCAATGAATATCCGTCTAGACTTGAATAATCACTTTCTGTATAATTGTAGCTATCAAACAACGCGATCTGGTTCTACCTTTCAACGAATGTTCCACTTTTTCAGCACTGTAGCTTCGCGCCCAGTCTCGATCACGGAATGGTATTTTTTGAATTCACCAATTCAGAGGATTCGTAGTTTTGAGACATGAGCTATCTGGGAATTTGACCTGGGTTTACCCACTTTCTTAACGTTTCAGACGAGTTACTCCGGAAAGAAGCAGCATACCAGAAGAACGATTCGCCGAAATCAGAAAATCCGTGCATCGCCGTAACGCTCCTAGCATTATTTCTAGTCGTATAGTATAATAAATTGAGTAATACATCATTGTAACCTGTCTAAAATTGTCAGAAAAAAGATCGACGTTGTATGAGGTAAGTTGTACCAGTTACCGTCCCTGTCCCAATTATTGCCCTCTTTTTGGTTGCATCTGTTTCAATCTTAGTTCTAAAATTTACCAAATAATAAATTTGTAGCGTCTAATCGTCTAGCAACTGGCTTTAGTAATCGATAAAATTACAATTTGTGCCATAAATTAATAATTTTGAAAAAATAAGAGGGTCGATAATTGGGTCTAAACGTGTCAATAACTGGTACAGTTATCTTACCGACTACAACTTTCAGCTGCCATGTCATTGCGATTCGTAAATACAAAAGTTTCAACAAAAACTCCCGTTCCCCTTCATCCGGGTATTTACTTTATATGTTCACCGGTAAAATTGTGTCTATAAAAAATCCCGACTTAATACGGCGTGACTCGTCGATATTAATCTTTCCGGGAACTACACCTAATAAAGAGCTCTCCAGATCACAAGATATTTTTCGCACCTTTCTTCTTCACGTGGAGACGAATCCCACGCGGATATTACGCGAACGCGATGATACCGGAATCCTCTGTCGGTTGGCTTTCAGGGTTCGTCGAGGTGTGAACGGTGCATTCGTTCCAGTGAGCATCGTCGACGCGAAGGGTATACAACGGAGGGGAAAACCCCGGAATCCGGGTCAGCCCGGTAAAATCTTACTTTTTTCACATTACATTATCCTGCAGTGTTCAAACACTCGTCGACTCTGTGACCTACGCGTGTCACACGTGCGAACGCACATCGATGCTCATAAGTTCTGGTCTCTCCTGCTTTTCGGTTTCCCATGCCCGATATTCAGGTCACGGGTAAAACCCCTGACGAGTAAGTACGCTTTGTACACGTCTGAGGTGATTGTTCCGCATACGATTGTAGCCAAACTATAACGTAGGTGTAATTTAAATAGTTAAATAATCGTCATGCATTGGCTAAATAATCACTCGCATCGTACGTACGATTTCTCAACTTCAGGGCGAGCCAAGCTGCTTGAGGTTTCGAGGGTGGACTTACATCGGATGCTCGGAGAATTGACGATCACGCCTTTTGAATCAGCGTTTCATAAATTCGATTGTCAAATGGTCTGATCTGACCTCCTGGAATTATATTTGCTAGCGCAATACTGACACGCACTTAGAACAGAGATCAAATATATGCTCAGACTAATTTCTATTGCGTAGAAGAAATATTTTTCATTCACTCTAACCGTCATTGGCGGAAATAATATTGCTGAAGACATTTTAAATGGGTTTTCTTTTAACCGATTTTAGCTTTCGATTCGGACGGCTCGTCTTATTTTTCCTCAAGTAACTGCGAAAAAAGTTTGCTAATTCATGGAATTGAGTCTGCGACCGTAATTTAGTGGTATACGAATGATTGAACGATTCGTGAAAAATTGGTCACGAAGGTCTTGAGGTATATAACATAGTTATTCAAAAATCATCAGTCACCTCTATGCAATAAAATTAAAATCGTGACCCTTCATCACTTAATTGAGTGGTAAAAAAACATTGTATTTACCGGTTTCGACATTCATTTAGCCAAAGGTGATTCGTTTTATTTACACATGAAGCAAGAACGATTAAGGTACTTGAGAAATATCACCTCATCGTAATTTTCGATGAGATTTTTATTCGTATTTTGTTTTTTGACAATTCTGATTATTCTGAAAGTGTACAAATGCAACTCTGAGCTCACTTCGTTAATCACATCTGCAGCGAATAACCTTGAACAGAAATACCAGTGCCGCGTAATTTCCGTTCATTAATTCAAATTACATTGATACACTTTACTCAGAAGTTGATAAAGGTAATTGCGATTATATAAAAAAAAAACACGGGGAAAGCCCCGACAAAGATTAAATTTATATAAAAAATTCCCGATTGAAGATAAGCGGTTTCACCGGGTAACCGCACTCACAATCAGTTTTACCCAACGCTGGGATTTTCCTGCAGAGATTCGTTAGAGGCTTTTTTCTAATCGTAAGAAGAACGGCGATACGATGATTGTACCAGAGTTTGATAGAAACCCTCCGTTTTACCGGATGCGAGTGATAACGGACCCGGAATACGACCAGGAAATGCTGCAAGTGATTAAAAACCGATCGAACCATTACTGGTCGGTAATCGATTTCTTTAAATTACACCGCATCTGCACATTAATTTGCACCATACAGTCTGTGAACGGATTTTTATGTATGTATTACGTAGGCGGACGGTATCAACGGAGGATTAATTTCTGGGGATTTGAATTTATTAATTTATGGGACTCATAATGATAAACGGACCGGAGAACAGCAACGCTTTATGGTTTGTAATTGTTATTTTGTCTTTCTTTATCGATTCTAATACCCGACTAATGGAATTCGACGTAACGATCGTTTACGACACGGTTCAATCGAATTTTACTCAAGCCGCTTTAATTCCCACCTCTTTGAAGAGAAAATTATGAATAAAAATGCTGAAATCATTGCACAAGAATCGTTTATTTAAGATCTCTTTGCAACAAAAGGTGGCAAGAGTGTGAAATTATGATTTCCAAACAGGGCAAACAATACCAGCGAGAAATTTAATCAGTCTTCTTACAAGTTGTCAGATATGTTCATGCTCATGTAACCTTGTGTAAGTTATCAGAGCAAGTTTCGATTACCCTTTTCTCTAAGATATGCTACGAAGACGGCGGCACATCGTCATATAGCCACGATGGCGATGCTCGTGCATGCTGATCAGGAAGATTGTAAATATATATTGGAATTAAAGGATGCCGGTGCGGGGGGGTCGAGGGATGCTTTTCCATCATCGGCATCAACGGGGGTGAGAGAGCTCGGGGCCAACGAGCTGGTGGGGGTTGTTACCAGAAAGAAGAGCAACAGGCGATAAGCAACCCCGTGGATTGTCATTCGCACCCGAGCACTCGCAGGACTCAACGCAGGTAAGTTTACACATCATATTTTGGGTGACTGTGAGAATCTGCGAAGAATCATTTGTCAGTTTTAAAGACGTATAATTTCGATCTCGGATTTAAACTGAAAGAAGAATCAAATCCTCGATGAATTAACGATTTTTTTTTTACTCTGTTAGCGAAATTCTTTGAGATTCGTATAAACGATAATTCTACGGATTATTATATATAGTGTCAATTTTTCTAATATAAAATTTCTACAACCTTTTTTTGGTCTCTGACGATCGGTAACAGTGTCAAGTCTCCCCGGCATAACTCATATCTACTCATTATAGGATTAATCATCGTATAACCAGATGAATTGCATTACCAAATTTTACCGTTCAATGCGGCGGGATTTTGAAATTATTTTTCAGAATTTTTATTCACATCTCTGTTATCATATCCTGCCGATTTCTCGGAGTTTATATTTATCTTTGCCTTTTTATTTATTTTTTTTTCTTTGTACCCAACACGTTACATAAAACGCATTAAAACAGATTTGATCGATCGTGTTGTAGAAAACACGTGATGCGTAGCTTGTTAACGTTGGATCAAAGAGTTCGAAATTACAATTGGACGAAGCGAATCAGTGAATAAAAAAATATCCGCGTACCCCGTCGTGGATTGTCGGTATTCCCATTCGCAGCGGATTTTCTTCAATCTCATGAAAAATTTTACTGATCTGGATCCCAGTGATGATTTCATGAAATTTTCGGAAGCTATTATGAGTCGAATTAGCTGCATAGATTCTGTGATTTGCGCACATTTTCCAGAATCAGTATTGCCTTCTTGATTACAAACGATTGATTTGAACCGACAAAATAGATTAGAATAAACTGATACACCCACGCATCTACGGACGGCCAACTAACAAGGTCATTAACGTCAAATGATGCGGTTACAATGGCGAATCAGGATTACATTACCGTCATAACTGGTCAATTATGCTTGGAATTCAAATTCCTTGGTCGTTAAAAACTTGACGAATGGGTATTTTTTGGTGTATGTTTCAGTGTCTACGACGTGCAATCGACTTTTCAACCGATCAGCGATACCCGCGAAACCTGCAGAAACCAAAAAGATGGGTCGTCACGCGTGCGTGATCCTCCTGCTTGCTGGTAAGATTTAAAAATATACACTTACGTTATTAATCGAACATACGTAGTTTTACTGGAAGAAAGAAAAAACTCCGATCACGGATACGCGGTCCATTAGCGTTAATGTATGGACAATTTACAAATTATCTCTGCGGCCAACTCGGTCCCGGAGAAATCGAACTTACAGACAATCAAATTCTCATTATCTTCGCGAAAAAAATAATGGAATAATTTAGCCAACATCTACTTGTTCGTATTGCAATACGAACAATTTGTCCGTGACTGGTGGATTTTAATCGATCATTGTTTGAAGGATAAAGTTGTTAATAATACCTGCAGCAATAAAAGAAAGAACTATTTGCTCGTTTTGTCTAAAAATAATAGATATAACTAGCTTTTAATATTCGATTTCCATCATAATGAATCAACTTTGTTACACATGACGTGGAGAAAAAAAAAATTGTTTTGCAAGATCTTGGTAAGAGAAACGGATTACAAAATTCTTTTTAAAATTCAATCGTAAAGTAAAATTGGATAATAATTATCACAGGAATTTTAAATTTCTCATGTAAAATTTATGAAATTTGTTTATTCCACCAAAGCAGGAAAATCGTTAAACTTTTTCTCCAAACGCCAAATCACCTAAATCAATCGCCAATCACATAAATACGAATTAGGTATAAAAAATAGCAAAAGAAGTTAACAAGAGATGATTCAACATTTTATCCCATTAGCATTCCTATTTGTGACACGTTAATTTCTTGTTCGGAAACTTTCACCAGAATAATCATTTTAAAAGACTCGCAATTTATTTCAGTTTAAGATCCCTTTTCAACATTTTTTTTTGCACCCTCACTTACGTTATTAATACTTCGGTACGCACACAGCTGGCCATACATCTAAAAATTGTATATAATTTCTTCTGTGGCACGTGACGTTACAGTTTTCTGTTCCACTTCATTTACTTGTTTATTTATCCCCAATCAAATTATTTCGGTAAACGGCCGAATATTCAAGTATCTAAGGCGGCCTGAGTAACTGTAACATATATTTATACGTTTTTCATTGCTGCAGCAAAGTTTGATGTTTCAGAAATTTGTTGGTGTACAAACAATTGTACTATACGCAAGATAAAACTTCTTATTATTGATCTTTGCCGAGTTTATTTACCGGCTCATTGCTCAATTGCGTTATTTTCGTATGATTACCATAAACGTTATTCTAAAGCTACCGCAGGATGGCCATAAATTTTTAGGAACAAAATTTCATGACATTTCCAGGTTTCCCAGGACCTAAGACCTAATTTTCCCCGACATTTTCTCAGTTCTATTAAGTTACTAAAACCTAAATCGTTCAGCTTATTAACTCTATATGCGATTCCAATTCAATTCGAATCGAAGAAATATATAATGTACAAAAAAGTCAGTTTAAGCCAATTTGTTTTCTCGACGAAAACAAGTAAACTTGTTACCTTAAAACATTATTTCTAATTCCCATGATAGAAAACTGATATTTTCAGTTTATTCCATAACAGAATTAAAAATTCCCTTACATCTCCAAATTTTCCACGATCCCTTTCAAACACCCTGATTTTTCCTGGTATGTGGCCACTCTGTACCGACGAAACCGGGAAAGATGAAAATTTTATCTAATCTATCGCTGTAAATCCTGAAAATATCATTAAAAAATTTACATCAATTATGAAATTTGCAGTTAAAAAATATCGACAAAGGGCGTGAATTAACGAAGCAGCGTCGACGCGCGGCATATTAAAAAATGTTGTTCCCAACGATTTCTTACGACTTTGCGAGATGATAAGACTACCGAAGGCAGGTAAAGCTCACAGCTACATAGCCAGGTATCGGTGAAAGCTCGGTGAAAAGTTGTGATTACTTGATTGACATTCATTAACAACGTCAAAGAACGTTCGTCCCCATACATAAATGCAACGCGTCGCCTGTTCACTCCAAGCAATCGCGCTTGTGAAAAACTTATCCTCGGTTCGTTTCTCGTAAGATCAGCAAAGAGTTATCCGATGGAATTCTGATACAAGCGAGTAAAAATTATTTTCGTAAAAGCCGAACCTCGACTTTCAATTTTGCCGTATACTTTTCAATTGCCTGAAAAAAATTGATCAATTCCGACTTACCTTTAATTGCAAGTCTTTGTTTTCTCCATTTCTCAAAGTTGCGATCCATCATGCGATTCTCGGACAGCCTATCGTGGAAAATTATTTTTTGGTTTTTATATCGTTGCAGCTTGCGCGTTGTGGACATTCGGAGAGACACTTTCCTGCGACCAATGCGGTCGCGAGTGTGTCAACAGTTGTGGAACCCGACAATTCAGGGCTTGCTGCTTCAATAACTTGAAGAAAAGGGTGCCGGATGTTGGACTTAAGCTCTGGGTAGGCCCGCCGAGACATACGGGCCATTTACATCTCGTCTATGACGCATAGACTGAGGTGTTTTTTTCTGCTCTTCAACATCTACGAGTATCCCAGTATTAAACGATTCATTGAAACGACAAAGAGCTGATCAAACAATTTACGGGCTAATCTTACGACGAGATTCAATGTGATTTTTTCAACTTCTATTAGATGGTCACTATTTTCCAAGTTTTTCATCGCGTATCATTTTTTCATTCACCTTGTCCTTTTTTTCTTTTTAATTTTCACGCGCAGAGTTGTTTTATTTTTTGATAAAGTAATAATTGAAAAAAAATGTATTCCACCAATTCCATTATTGTGCTTGTTCTACTTTAAATCGCACATCTTGTATTTACTGTCGTTCAGTTAAAAACTTGCAAGATAAATTTTTTTACTTACTGTGTGATTAGTAATCTACAAGAATATGATACATAGTTTAATCGATAGATTATGAATAAAGAGAGTAATACAGTGATCGAAACCGTAAATCTGACTAACCACCTTGATTGTCATTGATTCGACAATGTTTCATATTTAAATACGTACTTCGTGATTCTAGACCGAGCATATACGTACAGTTTGTAAAATATGTATCATGTGAAAGAATGTATAAAATATAAAAGTAACAAATGGATGTATAATCTTCGAAAATATCGATGCATTTTGATGGAAATACGTATAATTAACGCGCGTCTCAAATCAATTCGCGTACTTACTTACAAATTATATCAATGTACTATCAAGTACTTATTTCTAGTTGGCAGGATGCAACTATTACAACGAAATCCATAAGAATAGCAGCAGACAAAATCCGTTGAAAGTTTTATTATAGTACTTTTTTATTCCGCAGTAAGGAATTTTTTTATACACAGTTCCAACCATTATTGCATCAGATTATACAACGATAATAATATTAAGCAGGATTGATTTCTTTCTTGAAATGGATCGGTACAGTTTTAATTACTTTGAATTTTTTTTTTTTGCTACGAATGGTTTTAGATCAAACCACAGATGTAAGTATAACAGATGTTTTATTTTTATTCATTTATTACACGAAGTTGTTGTTTTTCCGTATTCAGAAAAATGTTGTTGGCACAGTAATGATCGGTCGAAAATAAATTTGTGTGCTTGACTTACCAAATTATCTACATCATTCCCAATCGGGCATAGTGGTTGATACGTCGAAATTGTTTTTAAAAAGTAATCCCAGCGTTTTCGAAAATAATCCAGAATTTTCTCGAAACAGTTTTGATGGAAAATATCAGTTTCTTGAGAAGTTATGCAGAAATGTGCGATATTTCAGGAAACTTTACTATTCTAGATTAAAATTTGGAAATTACAATATTTCAGTTATGCATTTCAGTCGAGATACAAATATCACACATCGTCAAAGATCAGATGTAAAGATGAGTCTACTCTACTTTAGTTATTAAATTTTCTTTACGACGACTAGATTTTTCAATCAGTATTGTTTTCTTTATCCTGTTCGAATTGTCAGATTTAGTTTGTTTTTTCAGTTTCTTTTGAAGATTCTTTAGCTTTGCTCTTTCTTCTCGTCTTTTCATTTTATTCACACTTTTAGACGATAGTTCGAATAATTTTTTTGCCTGAGATTTGCGAATCTTTCTTTTCTGCTTTTTAGAAATTGGTGCAGAAATATCTACAGTCATTTCGGTTAGCTCCAACTTTTTCGACTTGGATTTTACCGACGTGCTTTCACAATTTTGTGAATTTCTTTCTGGAGATGATACGTTTTCAATTTTTCTCTTCAACTTTGATTTCTTCTTTACTTTTTTCCCAACATTTCCAACTTCTGTGCTGCGATTCTGTTCAAAGGTTTCACGATCTATTGACACTGAAAAAAATATTGAAGTATTTGCGATTGATTTACAGCTTCATTCTCAGTATGACGATAATTTGAATCAATAAAAAAAATAAATAAAAAAGAAACAGATCATACATCCGATATCGTCTGCGGTTGGTGGTATTGTATATTTTACTGCAGAAACTTTATTCTCATGTTTAGGAATTTCATTGTCTATTGTCAGTATGTCGTCAGAGGCTTTAATTAGCATTGAGGATGATTCAAAGTCTTGGTCTTCAAGCTTTGAATCGTTTGGATCGTCAATTTGCGCTTTTATCAGGCCAAATATAGTTTCCTTTCCATCATCCTTCAATGGAACACTGCAAAACAATGCTGATAGAATTATAGGATATAGCTATCGAGTCGTTGAATGATGTGATATGATATACCGCAGTTCTATCACCTGTCTGTGACTTGATCGAGCCATGGTAAATCAAGCCAGTTTTTCAAATTCTCTGGAAGCTCACTATTCTCAGGAAGCCAGGCAGGGCCGATTTCCTCGAACTGATTGATGTGCTCGTAAATATTATTGTACCATGAACAGCATCTCTTGAGCAAGTACCTTGACAAAAACCTATGAAACCATTGAAATATCCAAAATATAATACAAACAAAATTAGTAAATCCTTGGATGTACACATATTTGCTGAACCGTCGGCGGGTCTTTACTTGACATCATAGAACCAACATGTTGATAAAACCTTTCCTCTGGCTTACCAAACTCTGCTTATGACGGCATAGGCAACGACTGA
Source organism: Neodiprion lecontei (assembly GCF_021901455.1). NCBI lineage: Eukaryota > Metazoa > Arthropoda > Insecta > Hymenoptera > Diprionidae > Neodiprion > Neodiprion lecontei. The sequence goes on from NC_060262.1 coordinate 38,222,499, forward strand.
AATAGTCCAAGCATGTCCAATTGTGATTCTAGCATTGAAGAACCGTGCGGCTGATCGAGCGACACTTTCAACTCGGCACATGAGTTTGGCAAAGCCTTGAGTTCTCACTAAAAGGTATTCAACCATTTGCTTGGTTGGTAAGTTGATGGCGAGACTGTCAATCTCGACACAGTTTCTTATATCTGTGAACTCCTTTAGCAAGTTTATTTCTAGGTAATTTAGAAGGGCTCTGTTCACCTTCTCCATATTTTTCATACCCTTGTCGTTGCGAAATTTACTCTTCATTCGATATATCAATCGACTCAAAACCGCCGCTTCTATGTGCAACAGGTCTTGCGAATTTAGATCTTTGATCGCAGCATCTAACGCTGACATGAATTTAGACAGATCTGAAATTATATTTATATATGTAAGCATCTAGCGAGGACTTAGTATAATAAGGAATATCATCGTTGGTAAAAAATATATTTGAATAGAATAAAAAAAGAATTTCTATAGTCTTGAAATCATTCATAAATTAGTCCAAGGCGATCGGGTCAGTGATTGGTAAAAAATGTTGAAGTGAATTAGTTTATAGGTTAAGTTGAAGGTAATGTTTTATATTAGAAGTGATTTCAAGTTTATCACCAATCGAATTTCTACTTGTGATCCATATGTTCATCGCTGGACGTTCCAGATTCTTTTTGTTCCACTGTATTTCCATGTTTACTTCAGAAATTGGACAATTAAATGCGATATGTCAGTTGAAATACTTCGTTACTTATTCTACAATGGGCGCTGCCATTTTACTTTGACGCAAGTGATACTTGCGCCTGGTGAATGGCAACCGAATTCAGGGAGCGCGGTACATTCAAAGTTGACATTTTCCGCATCTTCCAGCAACATGTTCACTGTATTTCTTTCCCTCTACCGAACACGCGTACGTAAGTTTAATTTGAATACCGTAATTTCACCAATTTCGTCTCATCATTTTTGTATAAAACGCATTTATTAAATCCTCACTTTTCAATCAATAAATATGTATTTACAATTTTTTATGTACAATTTAACAGCATAACTTTAGAACAATAGAAATAACAATTAATTTGAGAGCAATGCCTATGGTTTGTAGAGTTTTTACAATTGTATAAATAGTTCGTAGAGCGGCTCCCTTGATATATATGTGTGTATATATCAGACTGCGATGCACTTTATTGGCAATATTCGGCAAGACAAAATTGTTCGTTTTCGTTTTCCCATACTTACGTTTAGGTAGCTAATATGAAAATTGGAATGCAGAATCGAATTTATCAAACCCTTCATATTTAATTATCTGTGTGCTTATGCAGCTACTGTTTTTTCGCGAGTTTTTGAATTCTAGCTTTCAATCCTGTGTTGCCCTTCTTCACTTTCTCCACTTGTCGTTTTTCTTCATATTTTTTTTTCGCCCGTTCACGACGCTCCTTAGCTAATCGTTGCTGCTCCTTTTTCCATATGTCCTACAAGATGAATAAATCAGAACAATTCCCAGAAATCTAAATCACCGATCGAGCACCACGCTTTACGTTTTGAAAACGTTGAACCGATTTTGCTCACCTTGAAGTCTTTACAAAAACTCAGCCACAATACGAAAAAGTCATGGGGATCGGCCGTATCCAGTGTCGCACCCTTAGGCACGTACTGATAAAACTGCATAACAGTTTTGAATTTAAGTCTAGCCTCCTGCAAGCCTTCCTTTTCATTGGCAAGGTCGATTACAGCTTTGCCAAGGAAAGCCTCCATCTTCTCCTTGAAGGGACCCACGTTTTCGGGGTTCGAATCAGCAACCATTTTGTACTTAACGTTGCAAGCTGTAAGAGACAAAGTTTTCTTTGATGTTGTTTCGGTTGCGATGACAAAAGCTGACGTCCACTCACCTTCCAATTCCTTTCCAAGTTTGTCCAACTCCTTAGTCAAGTCCTCGAAATTGATGGTAGCGGCTGCTTCCACGTCGGCTGGTTCCGGAATTGGTAGCGGCAAGGGTTCGTCGAGGTTCTGATATTCCTCCTGTGCCAGTCTGGCCCTCACCACGTAGTGGAGCAAGGTCACGCCTGGTACCTTTGATTTGACGTCTTTTAGCTTTCCCAAAATCTCGAGGCCGAATCCGTCGGCCTGTCCGCGCATCCGGTTACCACCGTTCATGTAGTTCCCCAAGGTCAATATCAGTGCCATTAATTTTTTCAACGAGTTTGAATTCCGGAGATATTCGCAAATCGATCTAAGGTTCGTTAGTTTCGAAGAGAGGCTCGATATCGCGTCCTGGAACTCTGACTGGAACATCAGGCAGGCTATTCTCTCAGCAAAATGTGGTATGGATGATAATTGTTTGAGAAATTTTTCAGGCCTGTCAAGTGGTATTTCAGGATGGGCTTCTTCGTGAGCGGTTATTTCTTCGAGCTCTTTAGGCGACGGTCTCTGGAAAATATTTCAATAAGTTTCAACTTGCGCGGATCACTTGGATATTAACGGTATGAAATTTGAATCATTTTTGAAATGGGGTCAAAGTTGGGGTATGTTTTGGTACCTACAACTTCGTAAATTTGTTTTAAAGCCTCCAAGTTCACAACGGCCGTGTCGAGAGTGTACACAGCATTCTCTACTTCGGAGAAATCGACGTGCAAGCTTTTCTCCAGTATTCCAACCATTTTCGATCTTTTACTGTCTAATATTTTGGCAGGTTGAATTTTCGACGGTTTATCCGCCTCGTCTTTTTTCTTTGTCGGCTTTCGGTCGATTACTTGGCGTGAAAATAAGTCAGAAAACTCTGTCATGTCCAATGATTTTTCTTCTTCTATTTGTGCCCACAGCGGAATCTGTGTATAGAATTTTGTGGATAAATATTTTGTCACTTTGCAGCTACTATCTTTTACGGATAGATGATAATTGACTGAATATTAAACTCTCTGACTTTACGAGAATTCTGTCAAACTCGACGTTTCAATCAAACGATGAATGACGTATAAAGAAAAAAAGTACAATTAAAAGTATCCTTTCTTTACCTGCGTAGGAGAATCCGGACTAACATCCTGCTTCTGTGCCATCGTTACGGGTACCAGTATTCTCGTCCAATATAAGGGTTTCATTGGCACCACTGGACTCAACGGCTCTTTCCGTAAAGCTAACGGATGAAAATGAATATGAAAAACGAAGAGCGATTGCACAATTCCCAAGATTTCTGTAACGAGCATTCTCTACCCAAGTTGACAAGTTAAGACTTACTCGCTCTTCCCGGAGGATTCCATCCGCCAGCGGGAGGTACAGGAAAGGGCCTTGGGCTACTTCCTCCAGACGGTGGAGGCGGTGGTATCATTCCCCCTGGAGGCGGTGGTGGTGGGGGTCCACCCATGGGAGGAGGTGGAGGTGGTCCCGTCATTCCTGGCATCGGAGGAGGTGGAGGACCCAACATTCCCGGCATTGGAGGTGGTGGTGGTCCCGTCATTCCTGGCATCGGAGGTGGAGGAGGACACATCATTCCCGGCATAGGGGGTGGAGGAGGAGCCGTCATTCCCGGCATCGGAGGTGGAGGAGGACCCATCGATAACGGTATCGAAGGTGGTTGAGGTCCCACCTCCACTTCCGGCATCGGGAGTGGCGGTGGCGGAGGAGGAGGGGGACCAGCACCCATTTCTGATGCTGTCAATTGTTCTCCATCGAACATTGAAGGCGGCGGAGGAGGAGGAGGTGGAGGCGGGGGTGGTGAAACCATCGGTTGACCAGCTGGAGGTGGAGGTTCGAGCATGTCAGGCATAGGAGGTGGAGGTGGAGGTTGAGTCACTGGGTTTTGAGGTATTCGATCGTCCTCTGGGCTTTGTATGGTCATCGATTCAGGCGCCGCCGAGTGAGATGTAGATTCTGTGACCTCAGAACGCAGGTTGTCGGACGTCTTGATAGTGGGAGATAGTGGCGGGCCAATGACCATGTCATTGATGGTCTCCACGATCGTGGATTGTTTGATATCATCATTGACAGAATCCTTGAGAATCAAACTATCGGTGGACTGCCTAGCATCGTCAACCATCGCCAAATTGTTTATTTCCTCAGTAAGCTTAGTCATATCCGCGCTAATCTTGGCCAGAGAAAAATCGAGATTCGTATTTTCGTTACTGGTTTCGTCCTGTATTTTCATATTGTTAAATCTTCTTGCCAGGAAAGATAATTCCGGATTATTCCCATTCTCCACCACCGGCTTCGTTCTAGGTACGGAAGTGCGGTCTTCCTTCGGTGACGAGAATCCTTGGGGACGATGCTCTTCGCTTGTCCACTGATCGAGCGATGTCTCGATCTCAGAAATCGGCGACAGTGTCAACGCAGCTGGCACCCCGTCATATCTGGAGTCCTCGAACCTCTGAGAAAAGGACTTTTCCGAAAATTCAAGGGAGTCGTCAATCGGACTGGCTGTGAATCTACCACTTTCCACAAAGCTCTTTATAGGCGATAGCTTATCCGGTGATGTCTGCGTTGACTGACCAATCGCCAATTTCTCGTAGCCGTTTATCAGCCCCCGTAACCGACTCACCTCGCTCCGAAGAGCGCTCAGTTCCTCCTCAAGACGACGCATGTTTTCCGGGGACCAGCTTTCACGTCGCAATTTACCCGGGCTCGTTATCACCGGAAGCGGGGATTCCTGGTGTGACCACTCGTACATCAGGTCTGGCTAAATACACGAACGAAATCATTCAGCGAAAAAATGTCAAGTATTCAAGAAAAGGGTAGGTACTTCAACTGAACATAGATCACTTTCATACCGTGAAATTAACGTCCTTTGCGGCAACTCTGTCTGATAGTGGTTTAAGAACTCCAGCTGCAACCAGGTGGGCACAGATGGTGGAACCGAGTTTCTTCTGATCACCTTCCGTCAGCTGGTGTCTCAGGTGATCCGGTAGCCCGGCGACGAACCAGTTCATCAGGTGTTGTCCTGTACAGCGAGAAGCAACAGTGATTAGAAACGGGTTGAAAAAATTCATTGTTAGGCTGGCACGGAGGCCGATGAAAAGGTGAGACTGATTGGACAGTGACCACAGATCTCTTTGGAATTAAACAGCTGCTTCGTTGTTCGGTTTCAAACTTTCCGCCGAAGTTCTTACAACCGTTACAGCGGTTCTTGATGGCGTATCTAATACCTCGACTCAGATCGATTCTAGTTAGTAACAGTATACGTATAGCGCCTAAATGATGCGCCTGTGTCAGTCCGACACTGTATTACAACACGAACGCGATACCGGTGAAAAGTTTATCGATTGACAGTCACTTCTCGAAATGAGCACTCGTGACTTCAATTCAACTCGTGCATGTTTCGTAAAAAAAACGGTACGAAATAAAACTTTTATATCAGTGGACAGTACCGAGGCTTAACTTTGATGCTTGTAATCAATTTTGTAAACCACGTTTGAACAATGGAGAAAATTGGTACCGCAGTGGGATCATCTTCCGGTATCATCGAATGATCTTTATATTTTTTGTCGCCTCGATTTGGTACGAGAAACTACAACAGGTCAACACTGAAGCTGATGAATTCATCAAGCAACGGTGTAAAACTGTCAAGTATGGTGGCTTTTTTACCTCATCCTGACGCCAGCCACGCCGCGGGAAACTCGTCGTTCGAAACAGACTTTTAACTGCTATAGAATCCGACCGTTTACAGCACTATGGGAGATTTGGGACACTGCTTGGACCACGTGACGCATTCGACTGTTTCGTGTAAACGTCACGTGCCCCCTGTCATATGTACCCATTGCTATATACTGACGCGTTTACTTGTGTGACGGTAAAAGCGAACGTTATCCCGTATCCTATTTCAATACCAACACATTTTCAATGCTTGCGTTGTTCTTTACACATGTACTGCCTCACGTGTCCATAGGTGAACAGGGTGGCCCACGCACAAAGACGTTTTTAGTCAACGACCATTTTTCGCTTGGACTGCAGGTGGGCAGGTAGTGTGGGTCTCTGGCTTGCCTGCGAAACATGGTTCACTGTGCCATTTCACCTTTACTGATTCAATATCTCATTGTAACAATGGGGTCCAAGAAACCGAGGTTCAAAAAGTTATCCGAATGATGGAATTTGTTGAAAAGGCAACGTTGAAACTTTAAATCTATGGAGGATCTGTCAATGCCCAAGATTACCCCAGATTCACCTTTCTTTTTAGATTTATACAGTGACTGTCGAAGTGCTTAGCGGTGAGATTTAGGCCAGTCTATTTCAATTCGTGACAAGACGATAATGCGGTTTCAACACTTTTATCGTTTATTGATTGATTTTACGATACGACCATGTTTCGAGGCGTAATGGCCTGAATAGCTTGGGGATAGTTGATGCAGACGTCGGTATGGATGTGTTCACGATTTATACTCTTAGAACACTACGGACACTTTGAATGTTGATTCCGAAGCGAGTCACGAAGAATCGGAGCTAACCATAAATTTATAACCTTCACTAATTATACGCTCAAAAAGCATTTGAGAAGTCTTTAATGAAAGCGATAACGGTTAAATCAAGAGTAAGAATTGTCATCAGGTGATCGAGGATAATAGTTGTGAGAACGATGAATGGTCGAAGACGGTGCTTCGGTGAATTGGATGGATTTTTGATTTAGCGGTTATACATATACAGTGTCATTGGAGCTTTACTCTTGATATTGAAAGATTTCACGTCACCGGATGAAAAAGGTGACATGATGAGGTTCACCAGAAGTTCAATGTTGAGCTGACTTGAGGAGAGTGTATAAATACTAGAACAAGGCTGCGCAGCGTGTTAAAAAGATAGAAAAAAATTCCTACACCGACCTTCTCTGCTTTTAAAACCACGAGCGAGTATGTCATCGGTCATGATTATTGTGGTGAGAACCATGGTGATGTTTTTGGCACCGATGTCTTCAATGTTTTTGAAGAGTCTGAATTCCTGGTAAATTTCCCGCAGAATAACGTCCGACTTTTCTCGTAATTCATCCTGCTCTACTTTCTCCCCATTCTTCTTAGCGAAGTACAGGTCAGCAGCTCGCGTTTTCGTCCGAAAGATTCCTAGGTTCCAATGATCCAAGAAACCGGGGTGCATCAGCATCTGTCTACGACTAACGCGAACGCGGTCCTGGAGAAGGGGCGTCAGCATAGTCGTTTCAACCGGCATCACGCACATCTTGTTGGGAAGCCCTTTCACCTTCATCGATAAAATCTACGTTCACCTCGAAGAGGTCGGTCTCTCATAAGCGCCCATCGCCAACCTCAGCTTGGTTATTAAAATTCACACAAGAGTTCAGATCGCACCCTTGAATCACGGCATCCGATGAGTGTTACAGAGGCGTACGCATGTCGGTGATAAGAGGAAATTCCATGAGTTTATTTCTCCAGCCGTATAAGTTTCACTGGGCTGACTTCGTTATCAAAAATTAACAGCGAGTCTGGCGTTCGGCTGACGATGAACCAGACGATGTTGTGCTAATGGGTAACAACCGCGGATGATGATCCGGCAGTTTGCCAATCACGGCAGTGTGATCGACGAAAGAGTGCAAAGAAATCGGGTAAGTTCATTGCTCCAGGAATTTCTGAACGAACTTACTTTCAAGGTCGTACCGAGATTAGAGCTTATCACCGGTTGATTACATTCCACCTTATCAGTGACGTTTGCCCAAGAAATGGAAGGGTGTCATACACTGCACCGTTATTATGGGTATGTAGTACACTTCATGGAAGCCCTGTGTCACGATAAACATTTACGTGCACCGCACACACTCATGCTCAATTTTTCACCATACTACGAATCCGTGACCAGACGGTATTAAATAACGACTCTCTAAGTCGTTTGCGTATTCATTTATTCAGTCTCGTGATAATTAGACACGTGACGTGTCGTGGACACTGTTTTATTGCTTTCCGAGGTGTTACTCCTCGCCGTCTGCTGATCTCACAGACGCTCTAACGACACGTTTGGAAGAACTGTATTCCGGCCCGCTAATTACTTAGAGCTCAAATTGATCAGCTTCTGCGACATGTGGTTCGGTACTAAGGCACACCCGCTCTGGCATAACGCTTATCAACCTGTTACCGTTATCAGACTGTTAAGATGCCGTTTGTTATTACAGACAACCTGTTCCAACTATATGTAGGCAATATGTGTCGACAATGACGGTGTTCAGGAAATGAAAATGGGGAAGATGCGTCAAATCACGTGGTCGGTGAGTATTTGTCGATTCTATCATCCTGATGCTCTTTTCTCACTCTTATTTTTACTAAATCGATTCACTCACAACTTGGCATCGGATTTCAGAAAAATACACGAAACAAGTATTTTCAGCCAGCGATTTCTTACGATTGGAACGACACGAACTTGAGCCCATTTTATTGTACGATTTGATCCTAGACATGAAGATTCGGAGAAAAATTTTGGTCTTTTTCAGAGCACAACGTGTTATGGAAACTTACCTTCAAATTTTTCGTACAACCGGAAGTCGAGCTTTTCCGGAACGAATCTGGGCCTGTTGTTGGATCGTCCTTCGACGGTGGCTCGGTCCAGGGTGAGGCTGGCCACTCGTCGCAGAACGTTGCTTTCAGTTGGTAGTGATTCATTAGCACTGTGACGTCGGGGTGAAGTTTCAGATGTTGGTGTCGCGGCGTTGAGCGTCGATCCTGAAATCGTTACAGACGCCACGTGAGTCCTCCTGGACTTCCGTTTGTACCAGACCATCTTGTCAAGTGGGAATGGGATAGAGAGGGATGGAAAACGGGATGCGAATATGATAAACGCGGGATGCACTATCCGTTTTCTTCCTGTCAGTCGCAGTCCAAGTGTCGGTTCGCGAACACAAATCAAGCAGCATGACAATGCTGGTTTCGAATTCGCTTCTTTATTGCTCAACAATTCAGTTCCATGGAAGACACAAAAGACACAGGAGACAACGAAAAATTTACTATGGGGCTTGTAGCACCGAGGAAACCGACGCGGTGCTACTCCATCAAAGACCAACAAACGACTGATGTGTCAAGGACTGTTTTTATTTGCACATCGTGACGACTAGGGAGGATTAGGATAAGCTGCGAAAATTAAGGTAGTTGTGTGAACTCGGTGAGTAAGCCTGTACCGGCAGATAGCGATCTGCCCACCCTTACCTTCGACTTTGCCCATCAATCGTATCCAAACAGAGGACGAGTCATTCGGGCATAATATTTGAACGCTTAGCTTCGGAACTTCGCGTGTTTTCCTTGTGGAACGAGATACACATGCACTTGTTCATTAGCAACAGTTGATGACGCAACGGGCTCAAAGTCGATCAATTACCATAATTTCTTGCTCGTCGTCAATTCATACGTAATCTCGTTTAATTGAGCAAACTTTTCTGTTGAATCTAAAGAGACGTAATGTTTAAACAGAAACTTCTCAGACCGATTGATAAAGGAAAATTGGTGAAAAAATTGCGCGAATGTTTGATAATTATTAATCCGTTGAAAGCTTCCGTTGAAAGTTTGTGATTGATTGATGGAAGAATTAATAAATGGATGTCTAATGAATGATTTTTTCAATTTGATTTAAGCACACCTATGAGAACTCGAATCAGGCAACATAAATTATAGCTTAAAATACCGTCGGGCACGAGAACTTTTACTGAAGCAAGGCACCGTTTGCGTCGTACACTACGTGGAGCGAGGTTACAGGTCACGATAAGCAACAAGTGTGCTGTGTCCATGAATGACGGAACTGTTGGATGATATTGGACTTGTTTTCAATGCCCGAGCAATAACGCGGCCATAATCGTATCTTTGTTGGAGATTTCCGCAATAGTTAAACGAACAGTTTAATTGATTAAAAGCAATCTACATCTGGAAAAATGAATTACATATACATATACATATTCAAATTGTAAGTCATTTGGTTTTGTCTCGATTAAAGAGTTAAAAGGAAAAAAGAAATAGGTACGGAGCGAAAACAAGAAAGAGCAGACGTTAATGATTTTCTGACAAGTTTGATTGATTCTCACCGTTGAACGATCGGCGGGTAATTAATGTATAAACATATAATAATCATCGATGCGTCGGTCACGTATGCGAAAACAGTTAGCAGGCCCGCGATACCGTCAGCGGCGAGATTCGAGTACAAGAAGCAGGAGGCAATTATTTTTTATAAGAGCTTGCTAATTAGGCGAGAGTTGAAAAAGCCGTTCCTTCCTAACGGATTTTTTCACACGCGCGGGTGTAACGTCATAACATTCAACTCATCTCGATCAATGCACAAGTCTCCGAGTATTTACCGCACGTCGACTTATTTTTTTCACTTAAGAATGAAACCTGCACTGAGAAAAATTTCATTTGTTATTGTAACTAGAAAAATTTAGTAAAACAGGTATCGTTGAAAAAACTGTTTGAATATTGTTGGCATTATGAAAAACGAGGTACACGTAACCATTTTGCGCTATTGTCGATCCTTTTTTGGTAATTGCAACGCCAAATTAGTTTGTTCGGTTTACTCTACTGTTTTAGTTAAATAAGGCTTTAACATAAATTTATTCTCGCACAGGCATTAAATTTTCGCAACAATTACAAAAAAATATAGCGACAGTGATCTTAATGAGAAAGAATAGTAACAGATACTAGATTGTCCGGTAACAGCTAGAAAACTAATTTTCATTTTCTACCTAGAACCATATTTTTCGATTCTGGTAAAAAATGAAAATAGTTAAGGACTGAGCGGTAACCGGAATAAAAATTTCTCTTTGTGTGGAACGAAAAAGTCGCGTTCTGTAGAAGTCGAACAAAAGCTAATAGAGAGAGAGAGAAAAAAAAAATACCTTCGACGCAAATTTGCTAGGCACGCCTCCTGGAACGTAACGATCATGCTGCTGCATAAGGAATATCGGCAATGAGGATGTTACCCGCAGCGTTGGGATCGTTAGAGTTTAGAGTTTTGGACCGTTATAAGCAGCCGTTCGCTTCGCCAGAGCCTCCGGGCACTTCTGCCGATTGCTTTAGCCAGGCCATCATATTCGTGCTACGGAATCAGCTCCGTTCATCGCAGGCTTACAACCTTTCAATCGCTTTGTTTCCCTATTTTATTATCGGCAATTTATCTTACGAAAATTTGGGTTCGCGGAAAATTGCGACTATGAGAATTAATAAACCGCATATAAAACTCGCTCGTTAAAGCACGATTCGAAAACTCCGGCGGCCAATTCCCCCATAAAAAATCGGAAGCCATAACAATTGACGCTGTTTTGATCGGAAGAGGGGCTGAAACGTGGGTGGCAATTTGGCAACAGCGCGTACTTTGTTTCCGGTTATTCTGGATTCCGATAATAAATTAATGGAGTATTTAGCCTCAAATTCGCCATTTCGTTCTTTCGGAGCGTATGTAAAGTCAGATTAACTCTTCAGGACTTCGTTTCTCGATCGAAGTTGAAGGATCGAACTTTCAGGTGGATAAAAAATCATCGTTCTGGATGACGGGCCGTAATTGTAACGTAAAAATTGTACTTCCCAAAGATTTTGCACCCCGTGTGAAATCGATGAAAATTGATACTCACCGTTGACTCGCTGCGAGGCTGGCGGGAGTTCGATTTTCTTGTGCCTGGCGACGGTGAATCGGGTTCTAGTCCGGTCGTCCCTGTCATCGGCAGGCAGGGGATGCTCGTCCCTGACGGGAGGCAGGGATCCCGAATCTGCGACCATGCCGCCGGGATCGGTGAAAACGCTGTCGCTGGACGATGACTCCTGGCTTGGCGGCGTGGGCACATCAGGGGTAACCAGACTCTTGTTCGCGCGATGCCACGAGTCCGTGACCAGCAGAGGAGGCCCCTCCGAGCCGACGCTGAGGGACGTGGGTGGGGGTCCCACGGGCCCCGAGCGGTCCCAGGGGTCCGGGGGAAGCGAGGATTCGAGAGGCTGGAGTGGGGGGACAGGACCGGATTCCGGAGGAGCCCCGACATCGGGGTGGAGGACGTCCTTTGCCTCTTCTTCCTCCTTCTCGTCACGCCGACCGTCTCGAAATCCGGGATTTTCCGGTGAGGCCTGTCAGTGCGAAGAGAAATCGTACGAGCGTGAATGGTAAATGGCGAGTGACGGTTCCTTCTTGTTCGCCTTCTTTTTTTTTTTCTCAAAGTGGTACTAGCATCTGGTTGACAGAGGCAATCGTAGTAAAGTATCTTCGCCGCGCAATACTAGCTCGCACAGCTTCAAACTGTTCTACATTACGCGTATACAAACCTATACCAACGCCACGCGTGATGATCGTGTAGTCTTTTTAACCGTCTCGTTAGTGTACATAGACCAAAAAATTTATCTCACGGAAATCTTGACTCGTCCGCATTTACACGCTATATGTATAACAAAATAATGTATAAACGTACCAATTTATATACGGCCTGTGAACTGATGTAATTGCGAAAAGAAGCTTCAATCTCCAGGATACGAAAATAGAATCGGGTCAGGGAATTTCAAATTCGCATCTAAATTTTAATCAATCGAATTGAACTAACGGAGAATTGATTTTTGAGTAAAGTGTAAATCTCTTTGAAAAAATAACACTAATCCCTGGTCCGATTTGAAAGATAATACCTGGAGTCAAACGAACTCGTAGACTTGATCGCAAGTACTTATTTGCTTTAGTACGTTGAGTTTATTTTCAACAGATTCGTTATAGTACCTATTTTTTCTTGTATACGTATAGCTGTTCCCTATCTTGTTCTAAAGTTCAACAACCACTGATTGCGTACGAAGATCATTCTTTCCAGTGAGTTAATTCAGTCTACAGTAAAACACACTAATTACAAGATACACGATCATGTTACATGTTAACTATATTTAACACGGTAAACGAGGTAATCATACAATGACTTTCCTCCGCTCGTCTGTACGGTGTGAAAAATTTATGCTCCCAACTTGACCAGAATTCAAGAATATTACTTGACAGAGAAAAACGCTAGTTTACGGTTTTTCTTTCTCCATCAATTTGCACGAAACAACATTGACTCGAACTCTGTGCAAGATGAGTGACTCCGGTATTAAAAGAGTGCGATAGTTTGAACAGCTTTTTTTTTTTAGCGTGTAACAAGTGCGCGACTCTCTAGGCTTAATCGTAAGTTTTTATGAAATAATGCAGCGAGCAAAAAGCTGTCACGAATCATCCTAGAGGATATTCGTGATCGAATTGATCGTAAAAGAGACTCACTTTCGGTGCCTTCTGCTTTCTGCCGGAGGTCTGGACCTTCTCGAAGGCGACCTTGTGACCGGGCTGGTCCAGCTCATCCAGACTCTGGGAGAGTTTCGACGTGGAATCCGGGGCTCTGCCGGTTTCGTCGTTCGGTCGGTTCTTCTTCTTCCGTTTGGCATCGCTCTGCAGATTGCCCATTTCGGGCGTTCCTCCGGCGATGCCAGCTACCCTGGCGACTCCGGCATCCCCGGCATAGATTGCCGCTCTCAACGAGTTTATCCAGAACCGTGCTATTTCTCTCAGCTTCGGTCTCGGAGGGCGCGACTCGATTCTACGAGCGGCGTTTGCGCACTCCGATTTATCCCCGCCGTTACTGGCGTCGTTCACGTCGCTCGATAACAGAGACATGCTTCCACTTATACACGCAGCTTTCGTCGTGTTGGTTTCACCTTCGTCACGAGGCACGGCGACCAGCTGTCTTTGACAGTTGATTTCCTGATTACATTCGCCTTCTCCTACTATTTCACTCGCGGTTCCAGCCTCCTCAACACCTTATCGCGCTTCTTCCCTGCCTCGGCTTCATTCTCCGCATCCCGATGCACACGGTTCATCCATGTCCATTGCATCGGTTCACAAGCTTAAAGCACATGTTATTTAATCCGGAATCGGTCGCGTCAATCGTTAAGAGAGTAAAATAATCGGAGTACTTTCGAGTGTACTTACCGAAGTAACGTTGATTTCGGGACATGTGGAACGTTACGTAAACGTGATCTGATCGTGTTGATATTCCTTAGATCGAGCGTGTTTAACCATTGTAATTATATTTTAACTTTGCTCAGCCGTGAAGAGAACGATTCCTGCCTCATTCCCTCCGGTTTGTGTATTTTTGTCAGGACGCAAATGCACGGGCTCAGGCGGAACTTCCGCCACACTGTGGTAGTAGAATATGACAAAAGCTAAACCGGACACGAGGCCGTGACACAATAGAGCTGTAATGCTGCTGTGCTCACTGACGTACACAGTGTTTATCGACGAAATACGGAAACGGACAAAGATCGCGTTGATAATGGCTTCGGTAAATATACGCACGCCTTGACGTCATCCTCCTGAGTAATTCACATTGCTACGACCTTCGCAGGACACGCCGACGATGCGGATGCAGATTTTTAAATCACAGGAAAGGAGCAGATGTGCGGATGAAAGTGCACAAGATCAGTTTCAGGATAAAAATTGAGTTTTCTCAGGTCTCAAAGTTCTAAAATAAATTCTTTCGTATTTCATTAATTCACCTTCTATATTTGTTCTCTATTTTTGAGAAGGTATATATATATTTTAAGTATCAAATTATCGCTGGTTCCAAATCTTGATCCTGGTTGAATTAATATTTTAACGACTTTACTGCAACTTTGTAAAAAAACCTGAGAAACACCGGTTCAAAAGTTGGTGAAATTAAGCCGAGCGATCTTTCTTTTTACAATATAATTTTGAGATCGCGCTATTCGCAGAAGTAGCGATGTTCCTTAAATCGATTGGGTTACGATGGTTCAACAACCTCGGGGTTTACTTTTCATCTACTCGTACCAGAGGGTGAAGAAAGCCGATATCGATTAAGACATCGGGCCGTATAATTACACCGACGCGTCAGTTATTTGAACGAGAAAACTGTGTTTTTTTTTTTCTTCATAATGAGCGGGAAATCTGTACGACATGAACGTTAACCGTGTGAAAGCTCCTCCATCTATCGGTGCCGTGAGAGAGTAGAAAATTGTTTCACTGGTTCGTTTGGATTTGAGTCGACCAAAGTCTTTCACTGAATTTTTGTCCACGGTTAAAAATGTTTATTCACACTTTTCATTCAAATTTTGAACGGAACTGTTTCTCCGCCCGAGGATTGAAGTGAAAATAATTATAAGCTCGTATTAATTTTGATACTTGTATGCAAAATTGAATAGGAAAACGGTTCGTTGGTTCGCCGCACCCGGCCCTGGGCTTTATTTTCTCGCTACGATGCTTCTTGCCGAGCAACCGCTGGTCCGTTGACCCAGGTTTACCGCACATTGACTACCGCTGCCACCCCCAGGAAGCCTGCAGTTCAGAGGCCGGGTTGTTCGTACCTTTGCGTGTAAAAGCCGGCGCGCAGGTAGGGCTACACATGACACACATGCGAAGGTAGATTCTTCTGTATCCGTGAGGACAGGTATAAGTCGTAGTAACAGACTCCCTGAAGAAAAAAAATTCCCTACCAATTTTTACGACATGTAGGAACTTGAGTAATATTTCTTAGGTACGAGGCTGGAGTTAGCAACGTTAACGTGACGAATAGTTGTACGAAAAATCACTGTTTCGTAGCTTTGGAGTAAGTTTGAAAGGGTTTAATTTGCAGAATACGAATTTAAAATTTCAGACAATATCGAAGTTGCGAAATTAACGAGTTCTAATAAATGATTCGAGTTTATCGATTCTTTCCTTCTTCGAACCTCGTTGACAAATCTTTTCAGACATTACACACAATTTGAAAGAAGAAATTAGGTCAGTACCCAATAGCTGTTTTTCTTGTTTCTTATACGATTTTTTAAATTTATTCTATATTCGATTAGATATTTTCCCGATGCGATTATTCACCCCGCCGAGATGAAATCGAGATTCTTGAATTTACAAATCATTGTCGTGCGAATGATCGTAGAAACTAACGCAACGAAACAATTGTTCTACACTTTTCAACGAAACTTTCAACATTCCTCAGTAATACCTTGAGGGACAATTTTCTACGTGGATAGTGCAGCGTTTTTTAGATTTGCCAAGCCGACAACAACTTAGCTAGGTTTTCGTGCCGGCCCGTTTCCGATGCCTGCGCAGCTTCGCGATAGCGAAATAAACTGAAAGCTCGCGGGTCACTCATGATAATCTGGAACGCGGGTGAAAGGGGGCCCTATTTTCTACCGTAACAGCGATAAGATCCGATCGTGTCATATTTTTATTGCGTAACAAAAACGTCGTGGAACAGACGAACGCGAAATACGTTCTTTGCTGTTAAGCGTGGCGCGACGCACGGCTTCAAACCTCGATTCGGGGTCACTGGCGCTGCGCATTTTTACAGAATATTCCTCGCCGACTGTTGAGCGACCGTCGCGCGTCGAAACGACGCTCGGCGTCCCGACGCGGTTTCCTCCTCGATACGCAGGCGTCGGACTCGACGAAGCGCTGATCGTGAGCGGCGTAATCAAATTGTGGGAACCACGCGCTCCGCTATTTTCATTGTTAAAAGCCGCTTCCGGAGGAAATAAGAAAGGCGTTGCACTGCAGGCCCCGATTATTGCATTCGTACCTACCTGCACGCGGAAAGATTCTCACCCCTTGATACTGATGCGATTTTCATTTGAATTAACCTTTTTTTTGTCTTGAATAAAACCAAAGCAGGTTCCAAGCTCAGGATACTACATTCTAAAATGATTGAAATGAAATATTGATTTCGATACGAAAATTTTTCCCTTTTTTGTTTTTAGCAACGTCTGGTTTAATTTCGTTGATCAAACGATCACGTTGTGGCGAGAAATTTTCATCGAACAATAGCTTACAACGAAATAAAAGTTACGTATTCTAAAACCGTTTCGGTACGTTTCGAAATCGTACATTTTTCTTTGGTGAAAAACAATAAGGCTACGCTGAATTTCGTTTGGTTGTTGTTCTTTTGAATCGATAAAAACTGATCAATCCGTGAAATATAAATACCCAACCAAAAAGTGAATGTCATCTATCGATTTGACTCAGGTTTGGATAGTTTATAGTTATTGATTTATTCTGAGCGAAGTCTCACCGGATTCTACCTGATGTAAAAATTTTTTCTCGACGAGCGGGTGACAATCAACTGAATGTCGGTACCGTCAGACCGAATAGAATCTTGCCAAGAGTCCTCGTATTTCAAGATCAAAATTCAACATGGCTGACCGTGCAGGCAGCTGACGATAACGAGTTAGCATCATCAGCCGGAACCGAGATGAGTACGAAAAAAGGGAGGAAAGATAAAGAAACAGAGATCGGAAAATAACAGATTTTTCAATGATATGCATAAAAATTAAAACATGGATGCTGGTTTGTGAAAATATTGAATTTCCGAATTACCATGAATCGATTATTTATTACTCGAGGTACAAATCAATTTTATATGGAAATATAGATAAAAAGGCGTGTGAGAGCTGCTCCAAATGTTAGGTAATGTCATGGAGTCGATAACGGTAATGATAAAAATAAAAATAAAAATAATAATAATAATAATAATAATAATGGATTAGATTATGGGTAAAAACTAAAACTGTCTCTTTATCATTTATTTATATTGCAACATAAAATTTGTACAAAATAATAATTCATAATATTCATTGTAATAATGACAATAATAAAAATAATAAAAAGTAAGAATAATATTAATAGCAATAAAAATAATAGACAATAATTAATATATAATATGATGTGTATGTATATACAAATTGAAATAATCGATGATCCAGACACGCTCCAATATCGGATGTTCAAATATTGAACAAAATATCAAATCATAAAATCATTCGGAAGTACATAATACATTGTACGTATAATCACTATAGGGTCGAGATTTCGCAATACGATATATCTATTCATCTATCAGTTTTGCTTTTCCTCATGTTTTCATTCTCTTTTTCTTACGTCAATTAAGGAGTTTAGCAGCTGCTGCGAAGGTTTTCACTCTTTGTTTCATTTAAGGATATCTAAAAATTTAAATAACTCATTCGAATTACGCGTTTTACGTTGTAGTTAAATATTTTTTTTTTGATATATGTAATATACGAGTCTTACAGCGTAACATGTTTTTCTGCCATTCTGTCATTCCGTCTTTGTTTTAATTACTATTATCATAATATATATATGTACATATTTCTCAGGGTGTTTTTTCTATAAGTGTAGTTTTTTCGTCTTATCTATATTCTGTAAATCATTTTCTATTTAATTAAATTTCAAATTTCCTCCCAACTTCAAGTTTGCGTTCGTTTTGTTTTTGTTTATTTTCATTTAATTTAATTTTTTTTTTTTTCTGTTCTTTACAAGTGATTACGGGGGCTTTTCGCTCGGCCGACGTTCGTTTTACCGCGTTACCTATCACACGAATACGTTGCGCTTTAATTCGTGTATTCACACATAGACTCTATATATTATACAAGGTTTCATTTCTCTTTCTTCATTATGCAAAAATATTTCAACTATCTCTTTCACGCTTCGCTGCTCGTCCACACCCAATTTACTCGCGTTTGCTTGCACGCCTTATACTTAACGTAGAGCTTGCAAGCACGAACCGCACATGCATACATTGCCCTCATCAATCATCGCGTTGCACGTCTGTCTGATTCTCATTCATACCGTTACACCCGAACGCACACATATACATATTTTTTATACTTCATTATATTGTAATATAATTATATCATACAAGAGTTTTTTTTCATTCATTTTACTTTGTTCACAACTCGACCTCCGTCTCCTCTTCGTCTTCTTTCAACGCCTTATTGTTATACCATCGAAATAGATTATAAAAAAGAAATTTCCGTTTATTTATATATGTATATTATAATAACGAAATTGATCATATATCGGATAACGATCGACTCGCGTCGGCCAGGCGATCGCCCCGCGGTGTCGTTTATGACGTATACAATTAGATAAAATATGAGAGTTAACAAGGTAAATTTGAAAACTCTACAATATAACTATATTCACGCGTATTGCTGGGAATCACACGGGGCTGGGATGTAAGGGTCGAGTGAGCTGGACGAGGGTCGTGTGTGCAACTTCAAGGGTTGAAATTTTGAAAATCTATACACGATTAGAGGAGGTAGGGAGAGCAGTGTCGAAATATACCGAAGATCGTGTACGTGTAATATACTATTTATACAGCTATAACGATGCGTGTGCGTCGATCGATCGATAAAGTAGGTTTCTCTTCTGAGTATTTTATTTCTTCTTGTTTTTTTTTTTTTATATTATAAGCCAATAGTATTATTGCCTAGTGAATATCGTTATGAGAAACAAAGATCTTGAAAAAACACAAATTCAAAGACATCCTCTCGACTACGCATTTGTCAGTTTGTGATAAGACGAGAACCCGATGCTCGTATTTTTCTTACTTTCGCATACCTTTTTCAGAAGACTTTCACGGCGGTAAAGTTCCAAACCAATTTCTAGCATTCGATTTGCATGAATATTTGATCACTGCTTTTTCAAGTTGGCTGCGAAAATATTATCCGTCGATTTGTTAATAATTTTTTTGGGAAGTTTCAAGTATAAATACCGGCACCGAGTAACGTTCTTGTATCTTCTTCTATGCGTCCACGTATGAATATATAAGAAAAAAATTCATTCCCCGTAATGTAAATAGCGAAGAATATATAATAATAACATTATATGAGATCACGTGTTTGAAAAAGTATCACGATATAATCTTTTTCTAATATTTCGTCAATTTGTTCCTACGTACCATTCGTAATACAACGGTGATTCAAAAACAATAGAAATTATAATGTAAAACAATAATTCTCTGATTTTATTACCTTACTTTGTTCGATTTTTCGGAGTAATTATAATACATCGCGATAATGGATAGAAATTAAAAATTTTTTTCTTACATCGATGACAACGTAAGGAAAACAGAGATAAAAATTTCAATTTCAATTAATTTACCATATGTCATGAGTGTTGAAGATTTCCCAACGGAAAAGAACCGCAAAATTTTTTTTTAAAGTAATAAAATGAAGTACGAAAACGGTTTGTACTGAATATAACAGTGTTTCGAATACTTTTTTCCAAGCATGTGTCGACGAGCTACGTTTCTTCACACTATCGCATAATGTGTTAATTAATTAATTCGGGCCGTAGCAAAGCGCATGCAGACATGCGTGTAAATAGAAAAAAGAGAGAAACGGAGCGAGAAAAATAGTGAATGAGACACAACAATCACGCGCATATATATGTAAAATGTTGGGAGATTTAGTGAAAATTTTTTTATAGATTAAGTATAAGTATACGGTTTAAGAACACATTGAGCCTTAATTGTTAATTAAGTATCATCCCTAATTCCTATTTATACTCTTTACGTAATAATATTTACACAAAATACTTTGAAATATATATATGTAAAGAAAATCACGACACGCGTGTACTTCTGTCGTGCTTCTCTCAAGCTTTGAATCTGCCGCGTCACCGACGAAGGCCACCGACCGACGGCGCGGTAGAGCACGGGCTTGGGGAGACGACCGGTAAATTTGGAGAGAAAAAATTCAAAATGAAAATATTCAACAAGGTTGAACGAAGGAGAGAGCAGTTATCACGAGACCTTTACATAGAATTAAAATATAGAAATTAAAAGCTTTAAATGTTGTTTCTCTTACTTTTACAGAAACACAGTTGAGTTTTTGATTCTAACCTAACTGGACACGGAAAAACATATTACAAAACAACATTTCTGCAAATATTTCAAGAAAATGGAAAAACTAAGATTTGATTTCAAGATGAGGGGGTCGGCAGATGGAAAGGCAACAATATTATGCCTAATCTCAATTGGCACACCCGATGGTCGCACGTTTGACGTGCCAGATGAATATCAACCAACACATTTACACAAAGAGCTGATAACAACACAAACATTCGCTAAGGTAAAAAAGACACTAACAAAGAGACACCAATATAGAAAAGTGTGGATTAGCTTAACAGAAGATTTATCTAAAGTATATTTGGATGAAGAAGAAAATTTACAATTTGGAGATTACTATTTAGAGGATGTTACAGAAAAAGTAGTAGTTGAAACTGCACAAAATACTACGGATGAAACAATAAAAAAATTATTGGAAAAAGTGCTCGAAGAGAAACAGCTAAAATCAGAAATTCAGAACTTGGGGAAAATAGCAAAAGATTTTATGATCGGAAAATTTGATGGAAAAAGTTCAAATGCCCATCAATGGATACAGGAATTTGAGAAAGAATGCGAACGCTGTATGGTAACAGAAGACAGGAGAATAATTGAAATTTTAAAATTTTTCCTTGAAAAAGCTAGTGCAGATTGGTATAGCTGTATGATTCTGAAATTCACAGTGGAATCAGAATGGAGCAAGTGGAAAAAAAACTTTTGTGAAACTTTTGCAAATAAAGGGTGGTCTCCAATTAGATACGCTATGGCTTTTAAATATCAAGCAGGCTCTTTGCTCGATTACGCTCTGAAAAAAGAAAAATTGTTACTAGAAATAAGAAAATCGATAGATACTGAGACACTAGTAGACCTTATAGCGGTTGGCTTACCAAACCACGTGTCCGACAAAATTGACAGAGAAACTTTGCATGGAACGGAAGATCTCTACAACGAAATTGGTAAATTAGAACATCTTGTGGACAGAATTAGAATGGAAAAAAAAGAAAAATACGCTGATAGAAAATTCAAAAAAGTTGAAGAAAAGAAACCATGCCAAATCTGTGAAGATGAGAAAAGAGGTAAACGTTATCATCCTGAATCAACTTGCTGGTTTAGGGAAAGAAGTGAAAAGAACAAAAGGACGGAACTAATAAAACATGTCAATAATTCAGAGTTAGAAATAGAACTAAATGAAAAAAGTCCAAAAAACTCGAAGTAACACCATTAATAAAAATCGAGTTACTATTGAATGATTCTCTAGTAGTTTCTGGAATTTATGATTCAGGTTCAAATGTATCATTAATTAATGCAAAATTATTGAAGATAAAACAAAAAAATTCAGAAAACATGGGAATGGTAAAATTGAAAACTATTAATGGTGTAAAGAAAACAAAAGGTATGGTAACTTTAAAAATAAAAATTTACAATATTGAAAAAACTATGGATATCTTTATTGTAGATAATGAAAATTTTAATTATGATTTTCTAATCGGTCTGGATTGCATCAAGAATTTCAATTTAATCCAAAATGAAGATCTAAGGATCATACAACGTAACAATAAAGAAGATATAGAGAATAAAAATGTCGAGATTCCTGATGTACTAGGTGACAAACATGAAAAAAAAAAATATTTAGACTCGGAAGCATCAAAACAAGAAAACAAATACATGAACAAGTGGGAAGTAAATTTCAACGAGCATATAAACACTAATGAATTTGAAATTTCAGTAAATCATTTAAGTTTACATCAACAACGAGAAATTGATAAATTGATAGATAAACACAGATCAGTATTTGCTAAAGACAAATATGACGTCGGCACTGTAAAGGATTATGAGGCCCATATCGACCTAATGGTAGATAAATATTGTTACAAACGTCCATACAGATGCACGATTGAAGATAGAAAAGAAATAGAGAATCAAATAGCAAAACTATTGGAAAAAAAACTGATCGAAGAATCATACAGCCCGTTTGCTGCCCCAGTTACTCTGGCATATAAAAAAGAAGATGAAAGAAAATCAAGATTATGTATAGACTTCAGAGAATTGAATAAAGTCGTTGTCCCTCAATCACAACCCTTCCCACTGATTGAAGATTTGATGGTGAAAACAGTAAACAGCAAATATTTTACAACGTTGGACATTAATTCTGCATTTTGGTCAATTCCTCTGAAAATTCAAGATAGACACAAAACTGCATTCATAACACAGGAGGGCCATTTCCAATGGACTTGCCTCCCATTCGGACTCAAAACAGCTCCAGCAATTTTTCAAAGAATATTGGGAAACATCATAAGAAAATACAAGCTCTCTGATTTTGCAGTAAATTTTATAGATGACATCATAGTCTTTTCAAGAACTTTTGAGGAACATATAACACACTTATCAAAATTGCTGGAGGCAATATTAACTGAAGGGTTCCGGCTAAAATTTTCAAAATGCACCTTTGCAAATAATCATGCGAATTATTTAGGTCACAGAATAGAAAATAATTCAGTAAAACCTCTGAAAGATTATTTAACGGCTGTGAAAAATTTTCCAGTCCCAGAAACAAGAAAAAATATACGTCAATTTCTGGGAAAAATAAATTTTCACCACAAGTTTATACCACATATTGCAATAATTCTGGACCCATTACACAACCTATTGAGAAAAGACGTACAGTTCAACTGGTCAGAAGAGTGTCAAGAATCGTTTGATAGAATAAAATCACTAATGTGCTCGGAACCAGTCTTGAAAATTTTTGATCCAGAGGTTCCAATTGATATTTACACAGATGCAAGCATCAAAGGAGTGGGAGCTGTGCTAAAACAAAGAGATGAAAATGGAGATAGTAAGCCAGTGGCTTATTTCTCAAGAAAATTAACTGAGGCTCAAAAGAAAAAGAAACCGATATACCTTGAATGCTTGGCAATAAAAGAAGCCGTAAAGTACTGGCAGCACTGGCTTATGGGAAAAACATTCATAATCTACACCGACCATAAACCCTTGGAACACATGAACATAAAGGCTAGAACGGATGAAGAACTAGGGGATTTGACATACTATTTATCCCAATATGATTTAAAAATAAAATATAACCCAGGAAAATCAAACCAAGAAGCAGACTGCTTAAGTAGGAATCCAGTTCTAGACCCTTATGAAGACACAGAAGATTTCCTAAAAGTGATAAATTTAATAAATCTAGAAGATATAAAAAGTGACCAAAATAAAAATCTAAATATACAACGTGACAAAAACAAACTGACAAAAAAAAATGAAATTTACTACAAAAAGACAAAAAAAAGAGAAAAAATCGTATTATCAGAAGACTTAAGTAAAAACCTGATAGAAAATGTGCACAAAACTTACTGCCATATTGGAAGAACTCAAATGCTGAATAAAATAACACCATTTTATACAGCGAAAAATCTCATTGAGAACATAAAAAAAATCTGTGATACTTGTGAAACTTGCAAAAAAAACAAATCAAGAAAAAAATCTAAATATGGTTTGATGTCACACTTGGGGCCAGCGTCATATCCTTTTGAAATTATATCTATCGACACCATTGGAGGTTTTGGTGGATCTCGTTCAACAAAAAAATACCTACATCTTCTCGTTGACCATTTTACGAGATACGCTTATATTCTAACATCAAGAAATCAAAACTCCAATGACTTTATAAAATTAACCAAGAATGTGACACAAAGTTACAACATCAACATGATATTAACAGATCAGTATCCTGGCATAAATTCGAAAGAATTTAAGGAATTTCTAAAAGAGAAAAGCATCAAAATGGTCTTCACTGCTGTTGATGCACCATTTTCTAATGGTCTCAATGAAAGATTAAACCAAACCCTGATTAATAAAATACGATGCAAAATAAACGAAAGTGAAAAAAAAATCGCGTGGACAACCATCGCACAAAAGTGTGTAGAGGCATATAACAAAACAGAACACACAATCACAAAATTCGCTCCAAAATACCTACTGGAAGGCGAAAATGTAAATATTCTACCACAGGAATTAAAATCAAAGTGTACAGATGATGATCTGAAAAGAGATAGAAAACTAGCCTTAAAAAACACGATGAAGTCTCACAACTATAATAAAGAAAATTTTGATCGGCATCGAAAAGAATTAAAGTTAAACGTGGGAGACCGAGTTTACGTGGAAAATGGAAATCGACTAAATAGGAGGAAACTGGATGAATTGAGGATTGGACCATATAAAATACAAAAAAGGATTTCCAATTCAATTTATGAAGTCGACACCGGACACAGAAAAACAGAATCAAACCTCTTTCATGTTACAAAACTGATACCGGTGTTGGATGAGCACTGAACAATTACTTTACGTATTACCCATAATTGTTCTTATCCCAGGGGGGGAGATGTAAAGAAAATCACGACACGCGTGTACTTCTGTCGTGCTTCTCTCAAGCTTTGAATCTGCCGCGTCACCGACGAAGGCCACCGACCGACGGCGCGGTAGAGCACGGGCTTGGGGAGACGACCGGTAAATTTGGAGAGAAAAAATTCAAAATGAAAATATTCAACAAGGTTGAACGAAGGAGAGAGCAGTTATCACGAGACCTTTACATAGAATTAAAATATAGAAATTAAAAGCTTTAAATGTTGTTTCTCTTACTTTTACAGAAACACAGTTGAGTTTTTGATTCTAACCTAACTGGACACGGAAAAACATATTACATATATATAATGTGGTACACGTGTGTAATATATGTATAATATTCAACCGCGTCAAGCGAATGATTCAGAGTCGGTATGGCTCGGAAAATTCGATTTCTCTCGTCGTTTAATCGTCGTCTATCTCGAGGAGACAAGGAACAGGAAAATTCCATCGCTTCGGCTCGAATTAATCTCGTACATCGTGCGTAAGTGTAAGTTTGAAACGTGTTGTATAAATGTCTACGCGTTTGTAAATAGGTACTATATGTATATACCAGTGATCGTGGTTTAATAAGAGATCGTGTAATAGTTTCGTCGTAGCAGCTACCGTATTCGTATTAATTCGTAATAACCGTATTAATATATATATATATACCTATATGTTACATATACAAACACTATATTGCCCACATTCAGATACATAGACTGTACATAATCACGTGACATTGATAAATACAATTTTTTTTCTTTTTCTTTTACTTACACATCCATTTACTCGCGGTAATTAACTTTCTCGCTTTGTTCGCAATAGCATATTTTATTTTATTCGCAACGAGACCGCGATCAATCAATCAACCGATCGTCTGCACAATCATTCCTCGAATACGTTTATTCACAGTTATAATCTCACAGCTTCGCTCACGATATAAAAGTATAAAATACACGGGATTTTCACGGATCGTTGCGTAATTGCTGGCTTCCAGAAATTTTTCATTCTGACGGGGAAATATACAGGAATAACGATTATGAATGATAATAAGAATACTAAGGATTTTACATGCTGAAAATTTCGGGCAAACTCAAGATTCTGGAGTCGACTTTGCCCGAAATGAAAAAAAAAAATTAATCGGCCTCTTTGTTTTACGACAAAAAAATCAAACAATAGTTATAGTTTGAGAAGAGAAGTCAAAGTGCTAAAGACGCGATTACACGCATTTGTCAACGAGAAGAGGCACAGGAACCGGAAGTGAAGGGTTTTACGGCGAGAACTTCGCTGATACCCTCTCCAATAGCGTGAGTAAGTCACTTCGAAACTAACTGGTTGAGCAGCTTAGCGCTGAGTCTTCAGAGCTTGCGGGTTGTTCACCTGAACCGCGGTCAAAGCTTTTCTCGATAGACGCTCATCATCGTTTTCGCGAGCACGACTTGTCTTTTTTTTTTTTTGCGTCTAGTCTGTGACCCGTGAGGCGAAGCTTTTTTTTTTGTCATCGTTCTCGCTTCATGTTTTTCAATTTTCAAAGGCGCGTCTGTATTTCCATTGATATTGTCGCCAGTGTTACGATAACTTTTGAGTATTCGTTTGTCTTTAAATCGCAAAAATAGAGGGAAAAGAGCGTGTGGAATTTAGATACATAAAATATGGATTAGAAGCCAGCATCGCAACAATAACGAGATAATCATATTTTCGATCATTTGATAGAAACTAAATTAAAATATGTGTATGTATGTATATATATATATTTATAATATCGCCTCTGCTTTGGCAGTCTTTTCATTGTAATAGTTATATTTATATAGGTAGGTACTTCCATCGATATAATAATTTGAATTAGGTATAGTTAATCGATAATCACTTTCATATCAACGCGCACCAAGTTTTATGTATAACGTATAATTTGTTATCTTCCAACGTGTTTCCGACATTGCAGCCTCAATTCTTTTAGTTATATATACATAGGTACGTGCGTCTTCTTCAAATCACAATCAATTTTTCGGCTTAATTTGTTAATTTAAATTTATATTCTTGTTTTTGAATACGATACGATATAATTTATGTCACCGAAATTATTCATTGTTGATTTATTAACATGTTGTTAATTTATTATCGGGAGTGCGCATCGAAAACCTGTCAAATTCGAGACAAATTCGTTTTCGAATAAAATGCAAGAAATTACCAATGACTTTGTTTCACATTCATTTTCTTTGTTCAAAAATTAGCTGAGGATTGAGATAAGGAAAAGAGAGCGAACGAGTTGTTTCGGAAAAAAAATTATCACGAAACTTTACGATATGATCTGAAACATACTTGGCGTAAGACGTACATTTTTCAAAGTAACTGTTTCGCATCAAGAATCCGTGCTCGTGAAACTAACATAAAGCTTGAAAAAGCAATTTTGTTACAAAAAATAAATCGAGAAAGTTTTGCGCGCACACCCCCGACACCATGGTGTATTGATATTATTATGACTCATTACCGTGCGAACAACAGCTCATCATTAACAGTAAAATAGTTCATCGTTAAGACATCGTCACAGTGTTTTTTTATTTACCTCCTTCTTTATGTCTCCGATTTACTACATTTAGATATTATACATTTGTTTCTCCTCCTTTAATAATTCGTTTTCACTATTAATATTATTACAGGTAGACTTTTAACTCCCTCATTCGCGTTAATAGTTTATCAACAATAAAACCAGTTCGAAAACGACGACGGTGAAGAAAATCGATATTCACCGTCGATCGATTAATTAACCAGTTACTACCGTCGTGCAACAAAGAGAAGAACAGTTTTAAAAACAAAAAAAAAATAAAATAAAAACCACACTAACCACCCCATCATCCTTCCTCCGATCACAACTGTTCCGACAATATAATAACCCGAAGTGTCTGTATACTATTATCGTTCTGCTGCAGCACTTTCTTCTGCCCCTTGAACGAGACTCTCCCCTCCTCAAGGCTCTCTATGGCGGTGTGTTCGCATCCTTCGGCCTCCGCGCGTTCCCCTTCGGGCGCACCGTCGCTTCCGGGCGTTCTGGGTCCCCCGTTTCCGGTCCCATTGGTGGTTGGTGGTGGTTCGTGGGCCTCGATGACGTCGGGAATGGACAGCGCGGCGGAAGACGCGAGTCGGTCCCCGTTTCTGGGCCTGGGACTGAGCCCGCCGAGCGCCTCTCCGCGCGACTTTAATTCCGACGGCGTCGGGGTCCGAACGGGACTGAACCTGGCGACCATTTGCTCGACGTGTCGCGCCGGGGGCCCGTCCGGGGCCTGGACGGCCGGCTTGCCTCTCGAAACGACCCCGAAGCAGCCGCCCCCCTCCTCCTCGGCTCTCGACTCGGCGTTGCCGCGCTTCTCGCGGCCCCTCAGCCGGCCCAAAGTCATTGTCGAATTCGGGCCCCTTTCGGCTCCCGTCAGGTGGCGCTCCTCCGTAACGGGCCCCGCTAGCCGCGCCTTGGCGTAGGCAACGCGGTCCTCCGTCGATGGGACCTCAGATACGGACTCGAGAAGGCCCGAGCGATCGACGCGCCGCGGCGGCGTGGCCTCGAGGCGATTCGGGACAGGCATCTCCAGCAGGCCCGAACGATCGACGCGTCTGACGGGCGTCGGGCCCTCCAGCTCCGGGCCCCCACCACCCAGCTGCAGTCGTTGGCTAGCGAGGCTCGCGAAGTACTCCGGCGGCGGAAGCGCGTGCCGCGAAGAAGACTCCCGCGGATTCTCGATCACGATCTCCATCTGGTGCTGCGGGTGCCGGGCAAGGAGCTGGGGGTGGGGGGCCCGCTGCTATAGCCAGGTGGTCCGCGGGTTTCGCGGGCCGGTGGGCTGTCCTCAGACGATTATCTCCCTGATCACCCGACGGCCGCGGCTGTTCGGGGTCGAGTATCCGGACTCCAGACTCTCGTCGTACGAGAGACTCACGTGCTGTGGCGGCTTCGCGTCCTCGTCGAGACCCTCCAGGTACGGGTCCGGTAGACCCGACACGTCGTGGTACGGGGAGTCTGTGCGAAGAAATAAGAAAATGGTTTCAAGAAAATCTTTTACACCGTGAAGAGTGACGGGAACGAGGGTTTTCGGTCGAGACTCAAAAACTTCAGCTTCGAGAAGTTGCGTTCTTAAATCGTGGAAACTTCTTTTTAAAAAACCACGTCTTCGGGTTCCTCTGGATAACGATCAAATTTCGAGTTTTCAACGATTTGTGGTTATACGATATTGCATTTAGAGTCTTTCAATTTAATCGTCATCTGTAGGAACGTGAAGACGCAGCCTCGTGAAAAAATACTTTGACGGGATTTCAAGATTTTGATAGACCGATTTCGAAAGTGATATTTTTTCGCTCAACTTTGACGGGGGTGCTTTGTGACCACAAAGGAAACCGCGCCGGGCAACGCTGCTCGACGCGGGGCAATAGTGGATCGCTTTTAGCTTTTCTCTACGAATCTTTTGCTACCGATAACCCGTGCATATCGGGCTATCGGCTATTAGGATTCGACGTTCCTTTTATCGTCCGCCTAACGAGCTTCGTCTCCTTCCCCCTATCGATCTCGCTTCTTCCGCGTTCCGCGTCGTTATGCAGAAAATGTCAACGACACTGAGTTGGATATACCTCGCGATAAGACTGGGGAACTTAGCTTGGTTACAAGACGGCAAGACGTGAGGCTTTTCGAAATTGTCACTGACGTCTAACGCGTGTCTCTCGATTTTTATTTCTTCAATATCTTCCTAAGCTTTCTTTTTGAACTCCGTTACCCAACGTTAACAACAAGTCAAAATGCAATGTAGCGTTTATCTTCAATTATGAATTATAGATACCTACCGTGAATTTCTCTTCACTCGTAAAAACAAAAACGAATTACAAAAACACTTCGATATGCCTTACACAGTGCCAGTTTATACAAGCTAATCCTCAAGAAGGGTTCAAATTTAGCGTGCAAAGACCCAAGGGACGGCTTTGTACGGTCGATAATTAAATAGCGGTATTTTCTGGGAGGGGTATAAACGAAGCTCGGCATTCTTAAACGTGCTCTTTGCTAAACGGGACTTTGGGTAACAGGTAGGTATTCACGCCAAAGTTTTCTGCAAAACTGGCCGTTCAGCGCCAGGAGGTAGGCAATCCAACTTACGTTTAACGTTTGTACTGCCTTTAGCGAAAACATCGGAGTCGTAACTTGGGTCGCTTATCAGCAGGTGCCGATCGGGCAGTTTCACCGAAGACCCCCCCCTCTTGCAGATACGGTAATAAATTTGAATACTGACCCATGTGCTTCTTGGACTTGACGACAGCCGCGTAGGGATCGGGGCAGAATTCCTGTCGGCTGGGGTTGTAACTCTCCCTGTAATCTTCGTGCTGAGTGAGATGAGGGTAGGTCGCGTAGTCAGGGTCCGTGGTTCCGTATCCACCGTGTTGCATCGGGTCGTAGGGAGGATTTCCGCCATTCGCAGCTGCCCGTTTCATCTGCCACAAAGAGTCCTGGGAATTGACCGAGCCTCCGTTGTTCGAGTTCGAATAGCTGTTGTCCATGTAGCCCATGTTCACTCCTGCAGACATTGACGTAAAAGCTCGATTATTATGGCTTTCGCACACTGACCCGGATCGTTAATTAGGGGAAATATGGATTAGCGAAAGCTTCGCTCCATTTGGCCAACCGGCGCCTGTGTGATCGACTAATTGTAAGCCTAACTGTTTTTGAAAGTCTCATATACGAACCAAAACTTTTACATTAATCAGCGAGATTTTTCGCTGATTGTGTATAAACGCTGCGGATTATTATCTGCTGATGCGTTCAGTTAAGAACCGTGAAACCCGTTGGGTCGAATGAAAAATTCAACCTCCAAGATATCTGTTTCTACCTAACTGACAGCTCTCGAAATAATTATTGCAGAGAGGTAGAAGTGGTTACAGCTAAAGTATCGATGAATTTTTTCCGCCCTGATTTGTCTGTTCGTAGTTGAGTGAATTGGGAACTTTTTTACGACCTTAGCCTGCGATAAATCACGAGCCGAAGGCTGTGCGTGCGGTGAATTATTGGTCGCGATGAGTGACGCTTGTAACGTTGACTAGACTATATAGTTTTTTTCACCACTAAAAATCGATGAACAGTGGTCACGCGGGCCTGGCAATTAGGGGCAATGCCTTTGACAAGTCCGCGGCCGCGTATCCATTAGCTGTCATCAGTTTTCCCAATTCATAGTATCACGTTTCACCCGTGTGCGTATTTAACAGTCTATAGTTTACCGCGGAAACGGTGAACAAGGGCATCGGGTATATTGAAAATTTCGACAATCCGAACGAGCTTCTGCCGGAAACCAAACAAAACTTTCGCCAAATTACTGCAGGCTTTGTCACAACCGAAACAAAGCGTGTTTCTCACCGGCGTTTCACTTTTTTTAGCCAAGTATTTATAGCAGGGGGAAATTAGCGTAGGTACAATAATGTCGGTTGCAGGTGATATTTACCATTCTCACCGTTAATGTTGTGGTTCGGCTGATGGTATCCGTAGCCGGGCTGAGCGTAGGCGGGACTTTTTGGATCCTCGAGAGCCAAGGCAAGGTCCAGGCTGTGTTCGAGGGCCTTATTCTCGGCGTAGTACGGCGGCGGAGCCTGGGTCTGCTGGCCATTTCCGGTGACGAGGCTGGGCCTCACTCTGAAAATTAAATAGCAGCGTGTTCACGGTTGGTAGAAAAAGAAAAACTGTCGTGCATTCGGTCCTTGCGATTTCTGTCGGACGAATGGTTCCATGTTTCGGGTTGAATTCCCCGGCCGACACCCAATGAAACATGGAGCGAACGGTGCAGCAAAGTTCTAAATTATCGACCTGACTAATTAGAGTTTTCACCCCGGCTTAATTAATTTTAATTAATTTTAGTCACGCAGACCACACGCGGACCATATTTTCAATTACACGCACTTTGGGGTTTTGGATGAATCGATTTTTCTCACCCTTTTATACGTTGTGTTTCAGTTATTTTCCCCGTTATGGGAGAATTTTAATTACAAATTATTGCACCGGCGGCAGCGATTGGAGAAGAGTATTTTCCGTAATCCTTTTTTTATTTGAGCTTGATGACTGTCGGAATCGGCGTAAAACACGATGAAGAATTTTCTCATTTCCATAGGAGAATCTACCAAATTTCAGAATCCTGGGATTCAATTTGATTGAGTTGAGCGATCGAAAATGTTACGAAGTTTCTCATTCTCCGTAAAGGAATCTTTTCGCATAAAAGGCTCCGAACCTTCGAAACAAAACATTAATTCTTGGTATGCATCGTCGCGGGGACTTCGATAATTGCTGCTGCGACTAAAAAATTGAATCGAAGACGGTAAATTAGCCTAACGGAAGCGCCTCATATATCATTTCATTACACAGTCTTCAACGAAGATGAAAATTCGATCCGATGCACATCAAGCGAAATTTTCACGAATTTTCTCCAGGAACAGAGAGGCGTGGACGAGTCATTCGGACTTCAAAAGTTAGCCGGTAAAGTATCCACTCGGAAGCATTAAAATGGCTCGTAAAACTTGTGGAGGAACTCTTCTCACCGATGTTGGTCAGGTGAAAAAACTGACAAGTTTATGCGTTTTCCTTGCCCTAGTTCAACTCTTTATTATGTAGGCAAAGTAGCACTCGCATGCAGCCTGGAACTCGGCTGCACGTACCCGGTTGGGCAGCTATCACGTTTGCTCGTATCCAACTATTCCCACTTATATGCGTACAGTTCCACGTCTTTCTACCGGAGCTGATCGTAAAACGTCAGATCGAGTCGAGATGATTGGTCGATCTGCACGGGGCATCAACGAATCTTACGATGCTCGTGCTGACCCGTATGATTTTATTATTTGAACTTTAGGTGTTATGCATACCGCACGGTATTGTGAAAAATTTAAACAATAACCAACGAGATGTAAAGAAGCGTTGGAAATTCAGAAAACACAACGTGTAAAAAGAAAAGCAAGTTATTTGCACAGGGCTTATTTGGAAATGAAATTTTTCAGTATTACAGGAAAGTGTTTGGTTGAAAACAGTACAATTTGTACCAAGAAATTGATGGTTTTTGCACAATTGGAAGAGATTAGATTTGGTCTGAATTTCTGGTTGCAAACTCTGTTTACGAGATGAGGGAAAGACGTTCGTATCCTTAGATTACATATTACTTCAATGGATACCCAGTTTCAATTTTAGAAAGTTTCAACCGTAACCTCGTTGGGGGATAACAGATGGTTTTTACTTTTCGAAATTGGTACTTCGAAGACGCGTACGTACAGGGATTTGAAAATCCAATCTCCCTCACATAACGCTGTCATTGTTCAAGTCAGGAATCGAACGAACGGCGTATGACAATGAAGAGGAAGGAAGAGGAAAGGAGAGAGAGCGGGGGTAAAATAGAAACGAAGTGAAAACGGAGAAAAATAACGGAAAACTAGGGCATCGTCTATAATCCGTGTAACTATACACGCGAGTGCCGGTTCTTATACCGATGACCAAAGAAGAGCGAGCGACGCGGTAGGTGAGCCATGAAATCGATGTCACCGCCCTCGGAGAGCAAAGTGAGCGTTCGTTGCACGTCTGCAGCAAGTCGAGAATTCACTAGCAGTGTGAAGTGTAAATATGACAGAGAGAGAGAGAGAGAGAGAGAGGGAGAGAGGGAAGGAGAGGATGCATCGAGGCCATACCGAGCGAAATGTGTTTCCATTTTAAACCGAGCTTTCTAAGCCGTCGCAGCCGCCGAGTGAATCCCGTCCCGAAGCTCCTGCATTTACCGCTCAGTGGCCGCGTTGATTGCGGGCCTCCAGGAATCGAGGAAATCTATCAGGGTAGCGGGGGAAAAATAGAAAATCGAAGGAGAAAAATAGAAGCCGAGGAGATGACAAATGAAACTGCAGGTCGTACTACCCCGAGCGATTTTTCCTGCGCTATATTTCCGATCACCGAGCTTTCTTCCCTCAGACAGAGCGAATCAGTTGCACTCGCGGAGTTTGCCATCCGTCCCCGTCTTCCGACTCCGTCGCTTTTCTTCTCGATCGAGAGATGTACCCGCGTCTACATTTTTCACGGTAAATGCAGCATTCCTCGTTTATATTTATATCCGGTATTCAGCAGCACGGCGCAGGAAATGTTTAATGTTTTACTCGGTGATACTGGACGAGAGGTGTGCACGCGCCATTATCTTTGTTCGAACATCTCGATTTTCGCTATTCTTCGCCATTTCTTTCAGGGGATAAGGCGAGAGTCTATTCTCGTTATCGCGGGTAATTACAGAATAAAAATAAAAGAGAGAAAAGAGAAGAGGAAGAAAAGTATGATCACGGAAGAAGGTGCAGGTGCTCGTTAGTGGCAAAAAATTCAACTCATTAACTCGTTTAAAAATTCTAACTTATTAACTTTCCTTATCAAATCTACATAGCTAATCCGTGACATCAATAGAAACAGAATTGCCACCCGAAAAACTTTTCTCAACGGCATGCGGCTCGATTTACTTCTGCTCTGGAATTTTCGGCAGCCTGTGCAATTGTGTTTAGAAAATTTTTGTACGTACGATATTCTGGTTAATGAATGCGAGTGCAGATTAGCTGTAAAATGCGTTGGATTAGATGGGCAGAGATGCGTGAGACGGTAGAAAATTGCAAATAATGAAGGATTTTTTTAATCACTCTTCACGTACGCTTTAAAACCATTTTGGTTTTTGATTTTTCAAAAATTCTTCACAGTATCAAAGAGCATAATTAAATATACTCGGTGTTTCGATCTCAGAATCACTGCAACACTGGAGTTGCTTGTTCAAATATTTCTTTGAAGATGAAAAGAAAACCTACTTATGTTCGGACACTGAATTTTTTTTCTCGGACACCTCGTCACAGCTTGTATACCTAGCCATGGGTTACGAGGTGAGGCAAATTGGTCGACGGTGTGTTTCACGCATTTGCATACAACCCGTAGTTACGATGAATAAATGATTATTCGGAAAAAGTAAAATCAGTCAATCAGTCATACGAGCCGACGATTTGCCGACTCTGTTATTTTATCAGGTACAAATAGAACGGGGACAGAGATTGTGCCAAAATAAAAGTCAAGGCAGTAGCAGAGGTCTGGTCTCTACGTATAATACGGAAGTGGCACGCGATCGCGGAAGCACGAAATATGACGGAATCGTCTACTTTGTATACGTATACCAATGCTTTCGGAAGGTTGAATAATTCAGCGAATTTTCGTCGGCAATCAAATCAGACTACAAAATTCAACTTCCTCCCTCGCATTCGAATCTCGAGATACAATTTCAGCCGCACGCGACGCACGTTATTACTATGTATATCCCGGGCGCAAACTTCCAGATATTTGGATATTTCTTCATTTCATTCATATCGTGTCCGCCCATTTGGATAAATTCAAAGTAGGGTTGGGTAAACTTACGCGTTCGAGTCCATTTCGTAGTCCTTCGCTTTCGCCGCGTGCTTTCGTCGGCATCGACAAAACAGCAGAAGCAACGCTGCGAACAGTAGGAAAACTGCTCCGCTTACCACCAAAGCGATCAACGTTGGCGTCGCCAATGTGCCGGACTGTGCAATGTAGGACGGACCGACTGCAAAAGCAAGATATTGGGGATCAGGAAGAGTCATAGAGAGCAGGTACAACTGGTTTTCGTCAAAAGTTGTAAAAATCGCCTTGCAACTGGCGAAAGATCGTGAAAAGGTCCGCAACTACTCACATTCAGCGTCGGTGTACTCTCCGCACTTCTGGTGATCAGCTTTAAGACACAGCCTGACCCTGACGCGAGGAGATTCGTTGACGGCAGCATCGAGGTCGAGAATTCCATCGCGCATGGTTGCGTCACTTCCGAGTACCTCGAGCTGCCAGAAGGTAACGAGCCTCCAAGTGTTGGCGGATCCCTCGGATTTCTCAACGGCGGCAACGAGGGCCAGACAAGTGGGCCCGACGTATATCTTGAGGGACCCGTCCTCCGGGTCGTAGCTGACCCTCTGGGGCGACGGAATCTTCGCGACGGAGGTGGTGGCGCTTATCTCCTCCGAGTAGTCGCTCTCCCCCTTGGCGTTGTAGGCCTTCGCCTTGAACGAGTACGTCTGGTGCTGGTCCAGACTGGTCACGTTACAGGGATTCGAACCTTGGCAGTCCGTCTCGAGCCACTGGCCGGCCGGTCCTCTGGGTGCCGCACAGTCCGAGGCGACGACTTCGTCGCCTCCAGCGGCTCGCCGGTAGGACACGAAGTACTTGGTGTTCGGAAGCCCGCCGTCGAAGCCGGGTTCCCAGAGAAGGACTACGTAGGAAGGGCCGACGTCCATGGCGCTTATCTTGGTCGGTTTCTCCGGAGCACCTTTCGGCTGGAGACGGATGGTGGAGTTGATGGTTCCAAGGCCGTTAGCGACGCGGCAATTGTAGTCACCGTAGTCGCGCTCCCGGATGTCGGTCATCCTGAGGATGGACGTGTAGACGTCGTAGTTGTCGAAGGTGGTGGTGATCTCGTAGTGACCGTCGCTCGACATCTGAAGCGGGGCCGTATTCGTGCCGAAGCTCCATTGGAATTCGGGCTTGGGCCAGGCCTGGACCTTGCACGCGATTTCTGCGGTCTGTTTGAGATTATAGGCGACCTTGTTGTGCTGGTGAACGGCTATCGGCGCGTGCTCCACCTTCAGCATCATCGTCGACTCGACTTTCTTCACCTCGTTCTCAAAGACGCAGGTGTACTTGCCTCGGTCACTGGGGATTATCTTGTCCGTTTGCGGACGAGAGTAACCCACGAAACTCAAGGTCGACTGCACCGTCGTCAGGTTGCTCCTTCCTCCCATCGGCTTCGTGCTCACGTCGTAAAGACCCGTCCCCGCAGTTAGTTCCTCGTCATCCTTCAGCCAGTGGACGATCGGTTCTGGCTTACCTTTCGCTGTGCAAGACACCGAGAACGATGACTCTCCCACACTGTGGTGAAAAATTTATACGTTAGTGGGGTCTGCCGTCGAAGATACTATTATTATCTGAATCTTTACTTGACCCTAATAGGTCACACGTAAGTAGAACCGCATAACGGTCACACTGGGTGATATTCACCCCAAACGTGATATTTTGCTTCGAAAGTGAGTTGTAACATTCTAAAAAAAAATCTAGGTATTGTTTAAAAATCGCAGAAAAAGTATTCTCAGTTTTCGTAATCAAAATTGATTGTTTAAATATTGTCACACATCGGGAAACTTGAAGAAAGTGCAAAAAATGTCAAAAAAAGGCTTTTGTTTCCCATGAAGAATGGCGCTAAGGGGTCCATTTCAACGACTAAGAAACTGTACGAGGAGATTGAAAAATGTTTGGCGTGAGATTCACCCCCAGTGACCGTTTAGGGTTCACAAATAAAAAAAAAAAAAAAAAAAATGGGCAAGCTTCTGAAACTAAAAAATACTACTGGGCATTTATATCCATCGTGGTTACCCCACGACCCTACTTTACGCAATTACTTGGAGGACTAAAAATTGCAGTGAGGCAATTAAATATTTCCACTGAACTGCAAAGAGGTTCACAGAATAGAGCAGAATTTTTTGTGCTTTAAATTGTTGGGATCATTATTGACGATGATTGTCAAAAGATAAGCTTTAAACGAGTGACGAGAACCTGGAGGCAAAATACGTCTTGGAAATATAGACGGCCGACATTCTTTGAACACAGCTTTCCAAAGTTGTCATATCAAAGTTACTACATCAACTAAATCCATAAACCAAAGAGTAAACAATCGGTACTTGCATTCTCGTAACATGGGGCTGAAGCTTGGTAAGAAACTTGGGTTCCTGGTGCACGGTGAGTTTGACGTAAGCGGGTTCTCCGTTGCCGATTTCATTCATGGCGAGACACTTGTAGGTGCCCTCACTGCCCAGATGAACGGAGTCGATGACGTACTTGGGTCCGAACATTTCGCCAGATAGACCACGTGGGCTCTCGCCCTCCTTCCACCATTTGTACTGCGGCTCGGGCCACCCGGAAGGAATAGCCATGCAGGTGAGTATTACGCGGGATCCTTCAGCGGCGACCGGAGAGTCCGGAGTGACCCTGGCTGGTCCTGGCTTGTGTCGAACGCGAATGACGACCGAAGCTGATGCAAAATGCTCCTTGAACTCGCCACCGGTGGGATGGATATTGTTGACGGCTCTGCAGGTGTAGTTACCGGCATGGTCAGCGGTGACTCTTGTCAGTCTAAGGATGTTGCCGGACTGTCGAAACTCCGGGCGACCTTCCCTGGACCACTCGATGCTGGATGGTGTCGGATTTGCGGACACGTTACAGTGCACGGTCAGGGTGTCCTCCACGTCGGCGTCGCGGATCGAGCCACCTTCAATGGCGACCGTAGGGGGATAAAGGACGTCCAGGGTGAGTGAGTTTTCGCCTTTGCGTTCCAGCCCGTTGTCGGCTTGGCAGGAATAGGTCCCTGCGTCCTGTAGTGTCACCTTTGGTATCACGTGGCGGAAGGTCGTCGCGATGAAGCTGCTGTCCCGCATCCATCTGACCGAGCCGACCGTCGGTTTCGAGTCCACGTCGCAGACAAGGGTGGCGGTCCCGTTCGCCTCGACCTTGAGCGGGTTCTCAGGGCCAACCGTGACCCGCGGGAAGTAGTTGACGTTCAAGGTAACCGTCGCGTCCAGGGTGTGGCCCTTTGACATGGCCCGGTTCCAGACCGTGCACCGGAAGTTCGCCCGATCGTATTCCTTCGTCGGCGTAAGGATCAGAGTCCGCTCTTTGCCGAGGGGCTCGTTCCTCCCAACCTGGTACCACGTAATTTGGGGTTCGGGACTTCCACCTTTGGTGTTGCACTGGAGTTCCAGCCGCTTGCCTTCAGTCGCCGGTGGCGATATAGGCGAGATCACCGGAGGACCCGGCGCCCTTAGAACCGTCAACGTCGTCACCTCGTAGTGGAGGTCAGCCCCGGTTCCTCCCACCTTCACTCGGCACTCGAACTTCCCATTGTCCCTCTCGTAGGATACGTTCCTGATCTTGAGGTCGTATTTACCCTCTTCCGGCTTGTTGAACAGCTCGTAGTCGGTAGCCAGCGAGTTTTCGCTCACCGCGACGTTGTCGTGCTGATCGTGCGCGTGCCTCAGCCAAAAGTACGTGGCTTTTTGACTCGGTGGCGTAAACCGACACGGTAACAATATCGTCGCTCCCTCCTCGGTGTCCATTTGCTTCTCTTCCGCTGCCAGTGCCTGCGTCAGTACTGTAACAGAAACGGTTACCGGTGTCAATTATCACTCTACGATTATTCCTCGAAGTGCATTTGCAGTGCAAAAAAATTCAGGGTTATTGGCCGGGCTTAATGCATGCACAAAAACGCTATCCAGCAATCACGAGCACTGTACAAAGAGGACAAATTATACCGGCAAGAGTTTAAGTTTCAAAAAAGGATCAGACAATCCAACGCAACGACTTAAAGTGGACCACTACAACCAGGTAATCCTGACCACAGGCAGTAAACTACAGATTGTTCTTAACTCCTAGGAAAAAATCACGAACACCCTATAAGAATGATCAGAGACATTAACGATGGTTTGGGCTTTCTGAAACACGGAGGCAAAAAACGATTCATCAGAATGCTCAAGTGGTCGAATGCAGTGCCCGTCGCTGTGCGTTCCCTCTCGAAAGATGTCAAACGGTCAGACCGAATGACCACGTGCGCTGCCATCTCCCCTCTCGAAGCCATCTTAGCAAGAAATGTTCAAAGAGTCCCTCTCCCCAAGAATCGGACTTGTCGCCTCTGGGATGTCCCGTTGATCGGGAAAGGCGATAATTCCGAGTTAGCGATGGCCCGCGGGTGTCGATGCGCGGATCGCGAGGTGGATCGACGTATCGGGTTAGGTGAATGTGGGTCGGCGTTGGGTCGGTTAACAGTAAACAGTCGGTGAATGCCTCTATCTGGTTTTTCGAAGAGGGGAGGCCATTGACTGTTGCCGCGTCTCGTCGAGTTGGCCCGCGTTCTTTTCTCGCTTCGACGTCGGCGCGGAGCGATTCGCCGTCGCAAGTGGCGCTACGAGCTCCGGTTTCTCAAGCCTGCCGCAGTGGGACCTGGTGGGACCGCTCAGTCACCGGAAGAGACGTACTCCGCAGCCGTCTCCGGCCGACTGTGAGAACTTCTTTTTCTAATGACACGCTTCGTGGAGCTCGGCCCTGATCACAGGTGGTTTGACCGCCGATTCGATTCCCATCAGCTGGCGAATGTCCCGGGTATTCTACGGTGGGCAATCGACTAGGATGAGCTACGGCCATCGCCCGCAGGGTCCAGCGGGAACCAAAAGAAGAAGAAAACGAAGAAGAAAACGAAGAAGAAGAAGAAAAGAACTAAGAAGTAAGAAGAGGACTCGAGCTTCGACGGCTCATCAACCGTGTTGCACCTTCGTCCGTGGAGAGTCGTGGGATTGACGCATGCGGCGACTCGCCTTCGGCTGAATATATTCAACAATTTCAACCTCAACTTTTGCGACATGCAGTTATACAGTTTTATAACAACGCCTCCGTCTTGCATCAGACTCCAAGTTAAGCGCTTTGCGCAAGGCAGAGCCATCGACTAAACTATTTTCTCCCACCGTCCGCTACCCGAGCTTAGTAGATAGACGCAGCTCGTGTAATAATTCAACGTTGCCGCGGAACCATGCGGGCAGGAAGAACCGCGATGACTCTCGTTTACCAAGCTGTAAGTGAAACCATGAGCAAGTGCTGCTGCACTGGCTGTCCGGCGGTAAATTAAACTTTTTCTAACCACCGGGACACTTTCGGAACGGTTTATGTCCCGCCTTGCACCACCGCTGGTGAATTCCGTCAAATTGAGTCATAGTCGCTTGTTTTACGCAAGCTTTGCAACAGAATTTGTCGCCGTTTGTATGCGACTTGCATTGTGAATTACGATGAAGAAATTTTGAGAGAACCCGCTTAGAGCGATTGTTCGGAAAGCTTTGCATGGGGAAGATTTTCCTCTCTCTTCTTTGAAGGGTTTCTCAGCTTTTGTCAATTTCTTTGCACGGTGGCAGTTTTCTTCCCCTTGGTAGTTAGGCTGGTATTCGTGTTGTATCTGTATCTGACAAACGGTAACGAGTCGCAGCCCGGTAATCGCTTGAGGGTATCAAAAGCACGAGCTTGCATCGAGTCGAGTCCTCTGCCTATACTTTACACCGACCAGAGAAATATACTTATATCGACTTTTTCCGTTTCCTTCATAGGCTGGATAATATAGGTTCTATAAATAAAACCACCGTGTATCGATTAAACTATATTACGAATTTTTTCATTTGTGTGGATGTACTCACATCCATGTATATACGTATCACTATACATCTGGGCGTACGTATTTATTTTGGGGGTAGTTACATATGTACTGTATTTTAAATATATACACATACATATGTATATGTGTTCGATATAATGAATATGCTGACCTTTTGTACCAATTCTGATACATATTCGTATTTCGACATCGGGGATTTATCGGTGGGCGAGTATAACTCGTCGAGTCGATTTCGTACTTCGCGATAAGGGGTGCCTCAATTTTATCAAATTTTATTCATTCATCGTTTCGGAAATAGAAGACGGTCTTCTCGAATTTCAATCTGTTCGTTGAATATACGAGATTTTCGCGAGCTTGAGACAATAAACAAACGGGAGCCACGTGCCTCAATCTTAGGCACAAATAACATTTGTTTCGTTAACATGGATGTATATTATTAGGCATCTTTATTATTTTAGTTTAAATTCAAGTGAAGTTTCTGCAAGTTAGACCCGCGCGAAAACAGATTTAAATCCTTGAATTTACTCAAATTTTTAAGATGATACGTATAAATTTCCTCGACTAAATTTGTAGACTATACTATTGGACAACGATTTTATCTGACTAGTTGTAGGAACTTCGTCACTGATTTTTTTATTTATTTATTTAGCATCTGACTTTACAATGAAAATGCGTTCATACACGAACAATGACGAGTCGACGTCTAAGATGGCGCAAGAACATCGCCTCGTTATTTTGATCACTGTAGTCGATGGATATTTGTGACGTAGCAAGACGGTTTTTCCGTTCACTTAACCCTCCGGGTTCATTACTGGAATTACTTTCTGAGAAGCTAATTCTGTTCTCACCATGTAACTCTCATGACTTTCAGAAAATTTGGGCCTCAATAACACTTGGAAGTATTAAACCGAATGACTTGGCGCAGTAATTTAAGAATACTCGCAATATAATGAGACATACACATTATAAATTCTATTTGTAAGCTGTTTCACTTCTGAGAATGTTAATCGTCGCATATTTTCGAAATGTATCATGAATTTCGAAACGAGCAGAATTGTTTGCCCGTACGGTTACATAACTTGCGAAGTTGATCTCTTCGAGGAAATACATATCGACTTTCATACGTTCCCTATTTCTATGACATGGAATTGTTCCGAAGAGTCTTCAAAGGACTGGGGATAACCTTTTCTTGACGTATCGACATCGATTCATAAATTCTCGCAACGCATTCCTCGACATTTACCGTATCATCGTAGAAACGTGTAAGAATCCTTGGAAGCTCTAACCCGTTTTAGATATTTAAAATCGATAATCGTATAATTCAAATAAAACGTACACAGCAGAAAATCAAACTACAAATGCTGCCTCATCCGATTATTTTTCCGAAAGACTCTCCTTCTGTGGCGTCATTTAACAACAGTTTCATCTCCTTTCCCCGAGCAATGACGAAGCGCTTCTTCATCTTCCCGCAGCTTTCCCTTATTCATCGAAATCGTTACCGTTGCTCGAGCTCTGGTTTCCGGCGAAAAGAGAACGTCTTCGGTTCGTGTCAAGGGTGCGAAATCTCTCGACGCCGTTCCGTTGTATCTATCTAAAGCGATTCTAACAACGAGTGACATTACCGAAAGTTTCCTCGTCCGATTCGACTTTTCGACAGGCCTGAAAGAGACCGGAGATGATCGATGGCTGCAGCTGCATCGCCGAAACGCGAAGCCACAGATTCGTTGCAAAAAGTTTTTTACACCTGTCGGTGCGGCCTCCGATCGGATTGTTTAACAGCGAAGATCTTACGCGCAGGTGCCAGTGTGTATAATAATAATTGAGGACGGCGATCAAGCAGCTTCGTCGCAGCTCGGCGTGGAGGGAAAGAATTCTTGTCAGTTGACGTCACTCGTACAACACTCGGTGTGCCAATGCTTTGGTAATAATTAACGACGTGCGTGAGGTGACAACACGATCTCCGGGAGTGGAATTACTCGGAAAATCGACGGCTGAGGATATTTATTAATTAGCAAAGATATTGCGACGCAGCCTGTAGCGGATTACGTACGAATATTAGTCGTAGCAGAAATCGTTCCGAGAAATGTCGATCTCAAGTGAACGGTGCACAAGCGAAAAGAGAGAGGCGTGTGTAATTGTGACACAAGGCCGTCATCTTGCTGCATGATGCATGGATCGGGAGATCGAGACGGAGATTTAGATACGGGGAAAAAAGTGGAGCGGCAAATTGGCGGCAGCCATAACGAGCATTGTTTGCCCGCTGTGTAAAGGGTAAAAATTAAAGCGGGTGAAGTTGGTGACGTTACTGTGACGATTCACCGTTGTTTCGTAATTTCACGAATCTCTGAAACGCATTAAATTATAATCAGGCAAAGCGGTGATTCATATTTTCAAAACTTAGCCACTTCAGAGTCACTGAAAAATTGAAAAATAGTTATTTTTTCCCCCAATGTTTCGTTACGCTAACGCTGCCAACTTCAGCCCCATAAAAGTTACATACGGTATCGACTTCTAGTGAAAACCGCCGGGTCAGATATGGCATATAAGTAATTCACGTGTGCACGAGTCGCGATGGTTGAAACTTGTCCCGTGCATAACATGCTTCTTTACTTGTTTTTCTGTTCTTTTTTTTTTATACTACATAGACCTTTTTTCATAACCCG
Organism: Neodiprion lecontei; assembly: GCF_021901455.1. NCBI lineage: Eukaryota > Metazoa > Arthropoda > Insecta > Hymenoptera > Diprionidae > Neodiprion > Neodiprion lecontei. The sequence goes on from NC_060262.1 coordinate 38,266,382, forward strand.
TTCCCTCGATACGACGTCCGTTTGAATTTCTCCTGTTCTGCGCGCCGAGGGACGATTATCCCGAGGGAAACTCGACGCGTGGTTCGCTTTCAGGCTGTCAGATAGCGCTGCGTGTTCGTTTCGGTTATTTTTGGTAGATGTAATACCGGCAGATGAATTCGGTTTGAAAATTATTGAAAAACTTAGAGGAAAGTCGAAATTTTTAGCCTTGTCGCAGGTCTACGGGCTTGATGGCATCGTTTAATTTTCAGTTCATCGATCATTGCAGGTTGATAAAATAATTCTGCCGTTGGAAAAAAGGTTTACTTTTATTCAGGAAAAACTATTTGATTAGACGTGTGTGTAGTTGGAAGTTTGAAGATTTGATAAATTGATACGATTTTGACATGCACGTATTTTCAGAAGCCTGGCTTTCTTTCCCAGAAGTGAAATGAAACCCCCGTCTAAGTAGAGAGAGAGAAAAAAAAAAAAAAAGAATCGAGAACTTTTTCGCGTATCTCTGTAGAAGGTTCTTTGAATATCGTTGCGCGTTTCGAGATACTCGAGCGACGTTTTCCTTCCGCATACGTCGACCTTTTCAATACCAGCTTGTGCCAACAAGCAACGATGGCAGGTGTAGATACTCAATAAGAAAATTGGTAAATACGAAGGATGGAAAATCTTTGGGAAAGACTTTGGGGCACGATTTTCCGCGAGTATAAAATGTGTGTATAAATACACCCATACACATAATACGCGTTACACATGCGAGGTGGATTATTGTTTCAGCGCACGAAGGCGGGTACCGGTTGATTTTATCGACGAGTGTCGAATCGCCTCATTCGTACACGTCGTCACGTACCGCTGTTTACGAAAACGCTACGCTACATATGCCTGACCCCGTTTCCTTAATTCCACAGAATTATCGGTACCTTCGGATTTTCGCCGTCTCCGGTAACTTGAACTTGCATTTGGCGCAACTGGCACGGGGAAAGGTAAAGTCGTCCTGTGTCGTTAGCCGGATAATTCGAGCTGCATAACGGATTGTCGATTTACGAAACGTGTGGAAATCGGTGACGACGAGGGAGTGAAAGCACGACGGTTAAACGTCGTAGTGTACGAGCCAAGATAACTGTTGTAGGATCACTCGGGGACGACTTGTTCGATCTAGCGGTAAATAATATGACCATCCTGGCGTAGTAAACTGTGCGATATGATGTACCGAGAGTACGTAATTCGCTGCAGGCATTGCGGTTTATGCGTAATCGCCGTCGAACCCATGAATCGGATCGAAGATTTTTCTCCCAGTTTACGAAACGCGCTTTTTAAGCAGCTCTAACTCGCCTGGCGATTAAGTGACGCGAAATATACGCAAGCTTTAATCGGTACCAAAATGTTGGTCAGATAACATTGAAACATTTGGCGGAATTTCAGGACACAGACACCGAGTGGAAACTTGAGAGGTAAATTGTTTTCGATACGTTATCGCGACGGTTTTAATTCCGAGCTGCACGCAGCTTGTGTCGTGATTTTTGATCCCAAGGAGGGGATAAGGCGGCTCTAAAGTGGGGGACGGAGAACGTGATGCGAAAAAAAAGAAAGATGTTTCAAAGCGCGAAACGAGCTGCCGAAAAATCGGACCCTGGATTTCGAGCTACAAGACTCTGCGAGTAACTATTTATATGACAGTGCTAATTTCTGTTTTATTTTAGTTTTCGATTCCGTTCGGTTGCCCGGATCGCGCTGCTTCGAGTTTTCCCGATTTCCAATCTCGGAAAAGTTTCGACTCGAGGCTCGATGTTTGATTCCTGCAGACTGTGCAGCTGTTACCTTGCACCTAAATATGTGGTCTCTGCCAATTTCCCGCCAACTCCTGCGCTTTTATTTCGTCCCGAATCGAAGTTTCACCGCTCGAGTTGCTCCCAATGCAGATTGCAATTCGTTCGGCGATTAGCGGGCGCTGCAACGAAATTGGAAATACGCAGAAACGGTGCAGGATTTGGCGATGTTTAGCGAAACTCAGGTAATAACGTGAAATAAAATTCCTCCGTGCCTAAAGCGCTCATCGTCGTGCAGGAAACGCTCTTCCGTTTCTTTGCGTTTCACCTGCGGTGGCAGATACGTAATGCCAGTCGCAATTACGTGACAGCTGCCACGACGTGGGAGTACGGATCTCTGATTCAGACTATTAGGATAGCTGCTCGGGTATAAGGAAATCGAGAGCCGACGTGACTCACAGTCGCCGAACAACTAATTAAAACTCGGCGCAGTTTGAACGATTTCAAAAATTCAACGCAAGACGCGTATCTGTTTTTGCATCAAGAAAATTGTGGAGGTGTCGGAAAAGAAGACGTAACTTTCTCCCGTAAATCGTCTCGATTTTTATTCAAGTTAAGAAAAAAAAAAAAAAAATGGGGTTTGTTCAACATGAGCTAGGGGATAAAAGCCTGCCACTTATACTCGTGTAAATTTGTAATGTCTGAACAAGTTTCCGTACGTTGCTGATACAAAGCTGAAGCTAGCGCGTGTTAAATTTTTTGGAAATAGAAAAATGCAGTTCAGCTTTATCCTGATAATTCTATAAAAGTATTGGGGATTCATGGCATTTCACTAAATTTTGATTTTCGGACCTTACTACCTTATTCGAATGAACGTTATGGAGCGTTTGGCTGCTAATTTATGAGGATGAAGTTGGTAACGTTACTGCAACGATCCATTTTCAGGAAAAATTGTTGTTAATTTTCATCTTTGCGACTTTCCGAAATTTAGTAAACCGCCGTAAACAAAATATACACTAATTCCGAAAAACCAACTCTTCGAAAGTCATCCTCAAGTTCCTCAAGATCGGGATACTAAGAATGGTGTACGAATTTCCAAATTCTCCTCCCAGAATTTGGAATTTCCGGCCATACTTTCTATTTCGCTCCCCCCCCCCCCCCCCCCTTCAATTCCCTCCCTGTTTATCAGAAAATGGGCTTCTAGACGGACCCGTCCTTTTCGAAGGCTAAGCCCGTTTTTCAGGGCTTTAACGGTGATCCGGTCCCCGGTGACCCGGGCACGTTGGGCACGTTGGGCACCCCGGGGACACGAGGGGCGGTCTCAACGACGGAGCATCTGCCGACGATACAGGCGATGCATGCGGCACAAAGAGGATCCCCGAAAATCCTGCAGGATTCCTTTTACCCCCCAGGAAAAAATGGTTAGCCAGATTTTTTTCACCGAGAAAGTAGAGAGTTTCTCCATTCCGGGTCAGTACAAGTAACGTCGAGTTTTCATCGACCAAGCGTGATTGAAAGCTCAAATTTTTTTCGAGCCTGTACGATAATTTGCCTAGAATTCGCTACTTCGAGCTTTGGTACAGGTCATAAACGAGAATAACTTTTTATTTGTCAAGCTTGATCGGTCGAACTTCAAGGTGCGCTATTTCGAAGCCGCTCAAGTTTCAGCAAGTCGTTAAAATTACGATGCGAGAAAGTCTGCAGAACGGCTGGATTTGTAGAAAGTGCAGTAGAGTTGTACGGGTGGTCGAATTCGCATTGAATCGAATCGAGGCTTGGCGGCCATGGAAATTTTCATTCGCTGCTCGACGTTTGATTTCTGGTTAATTTCGTTGCGTTTCGTTTCGCCCAGAGGCCGAAAAAAGTGGGAGGTGTTTTTCGGAGTGGGAGAGAGAGAGAGAGAGAGCGGGAATGTTAACGATTGCCGTCCGTCTGACCTTTTCTCTCTCTTCGCTTCTTCGCCGATTTACCGTCAATTCTGACAACTCACCTGACAGGATGAGAAAAACTGTGGAGATGGTGCTCCTCCGACTGGAGGTAATCCCGGCCATGACGTCACCGCAGGATGCAGCAAGTTGCGCGGGAAAAATTTGAACGAAGCGCGATAATCCGCGTGCACCAAAGTTGCCCCGAAACGTAGACGATTACGGGGGATGAAACGAAAATGTCGGAAAGCACGCAGCGTTCGTTCCGCGACTCTCACCTTAAGTTTATCATTTTGCTTAGGAAATTTCGTCGTCAACTTTAACAAGCAACTTCACCCGCACCTCGAACTGCACTCCGGAAACTTTATCACCGTGCATGAAATACCCCGAGCACTCCAACTCGATTCCTATATATTTGAACGATTTGTGCGACCGCTGATTTTTTCTGCGGATCAAAAACGTTCCGCATCGGAGAACGGAAATGACGAAATTACATTAAAGGCCACGATTAATCATCGTATAAAAAGATACGACGAAAACTCAAACTTTTAGAGTTCACCGCTCTGCAGGCACCTCCGGTCGTGTAAAAATGGTTTCCGGTCGCTCTTCACCGGACGTAACCGAAAACCTCTGGCTCTTTGTCACTTTAAACCGCAGGTCGAACCAAACTTTTTATTCACGTAAAGGTGTGCCGTTGCATTATACATGTGTATCCCAGTGGGTGGTGTCGCTTTTGTTTTTTCTTTTTTTCTTTTTTTGGTTTCTATAAATTTTTTATCATCCACGCGTTTTTTTCCTTTTTTTTAACTAATGTTTTCACGTTCCCGCGGGTAAACTTTCCAGCCGTTGTTTCATCCGTTTCCGTTTCGGCTTTACACGTCACCTGCACTTGAACAGTTGAAGCGACTGCATGCGCAGCGATGATAAAGTGTAGCAACGTCGCAGCACTCGCGAAACGGCGACACAATTTCAGAAAATGAACAACAAACAAAAAAAAAAATAAATAAACAAATATACAGGTTTCGGAAACACTTTTCACTGCAGGCGGATATTCCCTTTTTGCACTTTATTCTTTCACTCAAGAAATACAATATTTTACACACTTCGTTACAGGGTAAGTTTCACCCTCCTATAATCGTTAGTTTTTCCACGCAACGTATATTAAAATATTACATTAATCGAATAAGTTTCGTCCCTTCCCTTCGATAACTCGGTGTTAAAAAATCCCAAACGCACGTATATAAACTACGTACGCCACTCGATATAACGGGTGAAAAATCGCCTATCACCGCACAACTAGCGAGCGGACTTTTCAACGGTCGCTCGCCAACTGAACAGAGAGACGCGTAGGCCAGCCGATCAACCCCCACCAACCCCTGGCGGGTCCCCCTTCTCCGCCCCCATAATCCCCACTACTCGTCGTGTGGAAGTAACCGCCGCCGCTCGTCGTCGCGACGCTTCTTTTTTCACCTAGCGTGCAGGCAGCAGGCGCACACACGCACACACACGCGCGCACGCCATGTGTGCAAACATGCACGTATACACGACTGCATAAGCAGAGACGAGTTTTGTGCCATGCGTGCGATACACGGACGCAACGCGACAAGCGGGATTTCGGTGTGCGTGGTTCGTGGTTTGGGCATGGGTCGGTGGTCCCCCTCCCTCCCGCCCTTCCTATCGCCCCACCGCCCCCTCTCCTCGCCCTCCGCCCTTCGCCCTTCGCCACCTTGCCTCTGGAACCCCCCACCCCTGGTACTTTGGCCCTTCGAAGGTGGCAGGTGGTTCGCTTTTCGGCCAGGGGCCAACTGTTTTGTCTGTCTCGGCCTTCTCTCTCTCTCCTTCTCTCTCTCTCTCTCTCTCTCTTCCTCGCTCGACGATGATGCACTCGTCGACGGCCTCAATTTTTCGAACCTGAAATTATTTCACCGCGAGAAGAATCTTCCTTAGGTAGGTAGATATATGCTGTGCAGCATCTGTGCGCACGCGGCTGCGGCACGACCGATACCTCACCTGAAATCGTTTTGCGGACGGGTTGGGCGAGGATCTCGTTTCTTTTCTTATTTTTTCATTGTTATTTTCTTTGGTTCGCGGGTTTATGTACATTTATTATCCCCCACCCCTCCCCCTTGCCCCTTTTCCCTTTATTCTTTTACACTTTGGTTTTTAATCGCTACGCGCATCCAGCCGATACACTGGTATCGGGATTATTAACTCATCGATCGTACCCAGGATACATTATAAAACTGTGTACAAGTATATGTACCCTACGGTGCTCGAAACTTTCAAGTAATTTCGCGTTGATACTGTTCTTCTTTATCGTATCTTTTGGCACGGATTTTTTTTCGTTTTTTTTTTCAATCGGTCGTTTCAAATTTCGCGGTCGGCGATGATGAAAAGTCGAGGTTGAAAAAGACGTACGGACACAAATCTTTTTCTATTATCCGAATGATCCGATTGAACCGGTTATAAATAGTCTTGAAGTTGATCACTGTAAGGGTGAAAGATGGGAAAAAGGTAAAACATCGGTGCTTGATGTTATTTTTATTTTTTTGTCCTTTTTTTTAAAAGATTACCGAGTCGAGTATTAGCGGAATATTAATTTTATCAGCTCGTCACAGTTACTACAGTTGTGGCTTTAATCGGCGTTCGAAGAGCGTTAACTCGTTAAACTTGTTCTATCGGAGTCTCGCTTCGGCAGCCAGCGTGCGACAGCGCATTTAAAATTTTGCAAAATGAGACAAGCTTATTGGATGCTCGCGTTGTCTGCTCGAGGCTCGCGGTAAAGTTCGAGTCTGCGTTACACGTAATGAGAATCGCGAGAGTCTGCAGGGTTCGGAGGAAAGCCACTTATGGTTGCGGCAAAAGTTCTCCCTCGAGGAAGCGTCTCGCTGCACGATATAACCTGCTTTTCATGCCTGCAATGTGACGTCGACGCTTCGGATCCCGTCTAAGTCGGATAAAGGCGCTGCCGGGTTCCAAATTCACTCCAACTCTCCTTTCGCCCTCTGATAAACCCCCGTAACCACTCGAAGACTGCCGAAGCCGCCTTCGCAGGGTTCCTTCGAAGTTTGGAAGCTACTTTCGCGAAGGATTCTGCCAAGATCGATCACGGGACGTTTAAAAAAATCGATCTCACAAATCGATTCTTCACCTTTTTTAAATTGCTTCGTTCGATCTTTCATGCTTGGAGTACACGATTAGTTTATTATGTCAAATTAAGATCGACTCGCGATTCTGTACTTTTGATCGACGCGGTTCACGCAAATTTTCCATGAGATTTGACGCTGCGTGATTGAAATTTTGACAGCTGATGTCGCGAGTTTAGAGTTATTTAGTTATTTCTATGCTTCGGACTTCTTCAAGTTCAGAAGAGATTCGAAGTATAGAAAATTCAAAATTCAATAATTAAGGTTAATTATAGAAAACGATAGTGCAAAATAATCCGAATTCTAACAAAATTTGAAGTTCCACATTATAAAATTCTATAATCTCTGCTTTTTTAAAAATTTGATACCGTCAACTCATTAATTTCTAATTTTTAATTTCATTATTCTAATTTTGTCGATTCCGTACTTCGGTTTTTCATTCTTCACCCTTCAACATTTTCGCTTTATTTTCTCTACCTCGCTTTTCAAAATTTTGAAATCCTACGAAACTCCATGACGCTTGATCAAAATACGTTTCTATATTACGTGTAGAATCGTCAGAATTCTGACCGTTTATATTTTACCTTTCTATACTTTGACCTTTATGCATTTTTGAAACCTGATATTGTGACTTCCACTCTGCACTGCGGTATTTTATACTTCACTTCAGGGCTTTCGTTAACCACTCGTAACAGAATTTTCCATATCACCAGCTGCTCTCGCTAATAATCACGATTTAAATCATAACGATATTTCGGATCGATCCATGCCGAATCGACGTTTCATTGGGCTCGAATCCTAATCGAACGGATTCTCGAGGAACCGATTCAGAATCAATCCAAGAATTGATTACCTCGGAAAAATTGAAGATCCACTTTACGCAGGTAGTCGGCATTTCGATTACCTATACCTCGGTCGACTAGGATTACTCGTTCGCCATGCCTGGCCGCAGCGCATCTCTCTGCTTCCCAGCTAGAGTGTTCGAAGAGCAAAAAACACCTTTCCACTCGGCTGCTTCTCCGAGCTGCAGGTGTCCGTCTTGGGTCCGTCGACAGGTATCGGGCCCCGACGCCGCGACGCGGCGACGCGCGACGTCCGTTCTTCCAGGATTCGTTGGAAGACCCAGCCGGAAGAGCGCCCTGCTCTGTCCTGCCCAAGTTCGAGATAACTCTTCGTGGACTAGACGCCTTCTTCTTCTCGCTGAAACTTTATTAAATTCCGTCCCCTGTTCCCATATATTCCGGGTATTTTCCCGCTCTTGGTCTTCAGCGGTATTAAGGGACGAGGCAAAGGGTGAAGGAGTTTATTAAAATCTCACTGACGCCGGGAGGGGGGGCTGGAATCGCTCGCGGATCACGTTCGGCTAAATCGGTCGCTGCAGGGGGATGGTTTATGCCGCGTTACCGTGTATTCGCCGCTTTTCATCTCTCATATATTATTCATGTGTATAATTCTGAACAGTATATACAAATATCCGCTGAAATACTCCCGCGCGGTTGTTTATACTTAGGTACTTAGGTACTTACTTTTTTGCATAACAGGATATAAAGTGTTTCAATAAAATCGCCGCGGAGATTCGAAGAAACAGTAATCACTGGGTCCGATTTTTGGGATCAGATCAAGTTGGTGGGTTTGTTATTTGTTTTTTGAATCAAAAAAATTCTATTTTCTCACCGACGCAGACTCCCCGATCAGCGATAATGAGATTATTCGAGGAAGCGAGCACCCGGCCGAAATTTACAAGCACGATGGAATAATTCTCGAGCTTTCGAACGGGGAACCGAATGGGGATAAGGTGAAGCGTCAGCCGGCGAATTCACGCGTTTTCCTAATTAAGGCCGAAGCGCGAACGAATCGTGAACGCCCCTGCACGTCACGCAAAGGCGAGGTAAGGAAAGGGAAGACCGGGATCGCAAACGACCTTTTAACTATCCAACTACCCCGGCCGGTCCCCTAATTAAAATGTTAACTAACGCAAATTAAACCAAACACTCGACGCAGTTGCAATCTTTCGACAAGTTTACTCTTCTCTTCGGGACCGTGAAGCGCGGTGCTCGCAGTTCGCCACCGCGTGACAAAAGCGAGTAAACCCAACAACTTGGCGCGTTCGCCCGCAAGCTCGAGCTTCGGGGCGAGAAACTTTCCCAAAAGCGATTCGGTCTACGTTTCCGAATTATCAAACCCCCGAGAGAATCAATCGCCTTTGAGGGAGGTGCGGAGCGATCGACAAACGGCTGCCGAAGATCGTCACCTGCGGGTTCTCAGGCGATGCTAATTCCCGGTTCCAGAAACCAGTTTGCATGATTCGAAATGCCGAATTCGGGAGGAGCGGCGTTTCGGTTCGGCTACGCGACGACGATATTCAAGGACGAAGGAGACGCGGCTCGACGGGCGCATATCTCTTTGGTTCACCGAGTGTTGTCCCTTGCCGGGTTGAAACCGCCCTGAATCATTAATGGGTCGTCTCGTGTACCGAAGCTTAATTACCTCCTGGCGACAGCTTACGCAATAATTATGCACGCGTCTTCGTCCCGGGTTTTGGCCGGCAGGCAGGCGCGAATTCGCGGTTGCAGGGGTGGCCGTTTGATCGCCCCTTTGATCTCCGTACGCACCCGGGTGCCCGTGCTGGCCGTTCTAAACAAAATAAATCCCGGGAAAACACCTCCCGCATTTACCGATTGAGCCAAAGTTTAAGTTTGCCGAGCCAAGTGGGTGAGTAAATTCCTGGATTTCACGAGTGCGCGGATATCGTTCTTCGAAAGCTCCTCGTTGGCTGGACGAACGGTGGTTTAAGTTCGGCTATTTCCAACGGCACTTCCGTTGGTGTAAGTAAGCAGCGTCATTTCCATCTACCGCACGAATTTCTGATCCGATTTCTCACCCCTTGTGGACACTCTCACCTTGCCCTGCCAAATTATGGATCTTCTTCGCGGCTCGTTCGTTATCTTCTTCTTACTTTCGCCCCGAGTTACGTACGTTCGTACGATGCTTAAACCAAACACCGTCTGTCACGACGGCTTTCATCGAGCTCGTTGAATTTTCCCAAAATCCGACGTACCTTCCGACCACGTCCCGAGGATACGAGGCTTTCGAAGAACAGCGCCAAATCTCCTGCGGCGAAACTCTCCCTAGTCTCGATTTCTCTCCTCAAAAACCCATTAGCGGGAGTTTATTTCGATACACGTCTTCGGATTATCGCAGAATTTTTGAAAATTCTTGCCATAAGTCGTGTGTCTTGCCTTATTAAAAAAACTCCAAAATGTAACCGATCGACTTTTTTGAATACATGAACGCAAGTCGCGAAAAGTGATTATGGTCCTTATGATGGGGGATGACGAGTCTCAAAAGAATTTTCAAGAGGTTTCGGCGGGTGACATGGTGACCCTTCGTCTCCCCTTTTCTCTCCCTTTCGCTCTCCGAGGATCGGAATCCCCCGGTTGTTCCGGATCGAGCGAATTACGGAACTTTTCTAACGACCGTCACAATTTGAGGCTCGTCAATCTTCGATAATCTCACGTCGCGTCTCGAGGGCGGGAGCCCTTCTCACCCCCTCTTATAGGGTCGCTCCTTCGACCTGCGGTGCGGCGGAGAAGTTCGTTTAGCATTACAATATCGGGCCGAATTGGGCCGCTTAATTTCACCAAATCCCGCTGCAGGCTGCAATCGCCTAAATGCGCTTCTCGTCGTGGGCGCGCGAATAAAAGCAGCGCGCTAATATCCTCGGGATATAAATATGGAAATTTTTCCTCGGTCCTCCAACGCAAATACATATCCGGAAGAGAGGCGAATTCAATGCCGCATCATGCCTCCTGCGTCTCGTTTCAATTCCAAAGCAACGCACACAAGATATTTATATACGAGTTTACGTCGTTCGACTCTTGGGTATATTTATTCAATTTTGTCGGATACGTGCGTATTTTTACACGCCGGATGTTCTTTGGACGCCTGCAGAAAATTACGAGTTGGGGTGACGAAAATTCTCGATCGCTCGTACGTAGGGGGCGTGAAATAATTATACGCGCAAATATTCCGTTTTCGAAAAAACGTTACGAAATTGTTTGACGCAATTTTATCACGACGAAAAGGGGATTTTCGTAAAGGGACGAATTCACGCCAAGATATATCGAACACTCGGAACCCTCGTGTGGTGGAGGAATATTTAGTCCATACAGATATTTCATCTTTTCTTTCATATCGAAATACAATAAAGAAGACAGGAATTTTTCGTTGGCTACAAATATTTTCAATGCCATTTAATTTTCATCGGTTATTACAGCCGACATCAAATAATTAAAATCGTTCCTAAAAGATTCATCACCCAAAAATACACGTTCAAAAGTTCGGCGTCTAAATTTCGGATCAGTGAAAAATGAAAAGATTCCCAACTACCATTCGAATGGGTTCAACTGCACCGCAGGCGTATGTCAAGGGTCTTCAGTGATACGGATCAGCGTAGGTATAACACGTGCAGAGCAAAGAGTGTAAAGTACCTGTTAATTTCCGGTTTCGCTTCCTGGACGACGGTCTATAAACGTCGTTTGAGCCAGGCGAAAGCGGTGTAAGGCACACACGGTACCTGAGCCATAATTAATTAATTAATTAAACATAACCGGGGCATAAATACGCTGCGGCTGGACGGTGGCAGAGAATAGCAAGTCGCGAGTTGCGAAACGCGTGCAATTACCGCTGTTGCGTGAGCATGGAATAAGCGAATGTACAGGGTGAGGAAAAAGTATCAAAGCCTCTAGAAATCTCGCGGAGTTCGGTGAAGAAAGAAAAAAAAAAATCACCAAGGTTAAATCTTGGGTAATTTTTAACGAGGGATTGCAATGGTGACCTTTGATTTGACCTCGACTCTCATCTTTTAGTTCATTTTGAGATTAGCTTTGATTTTTCAAACGGGAATCCCAATATTTGGTGCCAGAATCGAAAGGAGCGGGAAATTTTACCTTCCAATATATGTTAAGGTCAATGGTCAACGTGGCCTCTACGGATCAGACAAAGGTCAAAGTTATGCTTGGTAACAATAATGCTGATAATTTTTAAGATTCGGATCTCACGCAAGATGTTTCACGCAACTTTTAAGATCCAATCGGATCGTCCTGACCAAGACTGACAACTTTTGTGTGAAAGATCTCGCATGAGATGTGGATCCTTAAAATTATTCGCGTTATTACCAAGTTACCAAGTATACTTTTGACTTTTATCCGACCCGTAGAAGTCACCTCGATCCTAGACCTTAACACATCTTTCCCATTCCCATGTTCTCGTTTGAAAAATCAAAATTGATCTGAAAAAGACGTCGAGGATGAGGTTCGAGTCAAATCAAAGGTCACCATTGAATTCCTTGTTAAAAATCACCCAAAATTTAAACTTGTTATTTTTTTTTTTGTTCACCGAACCCCGCAAGATTTCTAGGGGCTTCCGTACTTTTTCCTCACCCTGTATAACCGCTCTTTGCGAGGTCGTTCGCCATCCGTGCATTACAGAAGTGGACGGGCAGGCGGCTCGGAGGTAGAGACAGAATTGACTCGCACCGTTCCTGCGTAAATCATTAGCCTAATACGTGCGTCCCGCTGAGAAAAGGGCCGAAACTGAGAGAAGCCAAGTTTTGGACTGCCCGTTCGTTACCGCGAGCTGCCAGGGGTGAAGGTTAGGGTCAAACGAACCAACTAATTGCCAATTAGTTCTGACCGCGTTGCTTCGAAAACGAGTCTAAGCAGCCCTACGCTTATCGTTCCCGTTATATATCCGGACTTGAAACGAATCGTCATTGTAAAATTTTCGCAAATAGGGATCGCTACGAAAATGTGATGGAAATAAGTATTTGGTCTGATATTTATCGTCACCCTGCAACATATTTTTCAGGTTTGAAAATGAAGTACACACTGAGAGAAATTTTTAGTTCCGGTTACCGCTCGGTCCTTGATTATTTTCATTTTTTACCACAATCGAAGAATATAGTTCTAGGTAGAAAATGAAAATTAGTTTTCTAGCTGTCACCGGAAAGTCTAGTATCCGTTACTATTCTTTCTCATTACGATCACTGTTGCTATATTTTCTTGTAGCTGTTGCGGAAATTTAATGCTTGTGCAACAATAAATTGACGTTAAAGTCTTGTTTAGCTAAAAAAGTAGAGTAAACCGAACGAACTGATTTCGCGTTGCAATTACCAAAAAAAGGATCGACGATAGCGCAAAATGGTTACGTGTAACTCTTTTTTCGCAATTCCGACAATATTCGAACAGTTTTTTTAACGATACCTGTTTTACCGAGAGCTTCTAGTTACTGTAACAAATGAAATTTTTCTCAGTGCACGCTCATGCACCGTAGACTGTACGTAGGTATTAGTAACCCACAATTGCTAGAAAAGTTTCTTTTCCTTTCAGTCACACATCGGGTCCTTGAACTTCCGATATTGGTTGAAGGTTTCTGGGTGCGATGGAAGTCGCTTCGTCGGACAAGCCTCGCGAGTCTGCAGTATTTCCCTTTTTTAAATTCAGGCACACGGTACCGACTCGGTTCCGGCGTCACTATTTCCGGTCTTTTCATGGACACTTGTACAAAGTATGGGTATAACGCGTCTAGCTGGGACTGGTTTGAATAATAGGAGAGTGGTACCGGGGCATTTATATTCATGTATGTACACCGCGGCGAGATGTAGGCGTATTAAAAACCCGAGAAGCAATGGAAACAGGTACCACTTACAGTCTCGCTGCGCAGGTACTTCCACACGAGCTAAACAGATTTTACCCCATGGTCGGGGGCCGGCGCTGATGGGAACGCTGCTGTTCTTCCACGTCGACGACTTCCTTGTTCAGGTGGAATACAAAGTTCTGGTTGTAATATCCGGAGAAACTTTCCGACCACCTTTAGGCGACGAAAAATACTGTATGTATATTATACGTTCGCGTCCGTTCTCGTCGTTTCTTAGAGGCTAATGCGCTTATCCTGATACGAGAAATCGCGTAATCACTGCTGCCTGGAAAGAGGATGAAGAAATGTCGCTCGTGTGGGTCTACAGCGAATTAATTCCGTCTCACGAGAAAATTAACCTAGTATAGTTTTGCGACTTTGACGTAATTATAATGATTCGATGTTTGCTAGCAGTGCGCAAGCGACTTGGAAGTCGATGCGAGTAGCGAGAGAGCCGGGATAATAAATGGCAATCCGACGATCCAGAACTATGCTGAAACTGGCAAATCCATTATCAGCGATGTTTAAACACCGTTTATTCCGCGAAGAGTTTCAGAGACGAGCGTTTGTACCAAGCCTGCGTGAGACCGACGCAGCGCCGCGCATCAAATGCAATTTCAAAGTAATTTCATCGCTACCGCGAACAGTAATTATTCCGACGATATACCGCGGCTTGTGAATGCTCCTTTTTTAATTCTCTCCGTCCTGTGAGTATTGTTTTTCTTCCCTTCTGTATTATTTACGACGTTGTTAAGTAAAGTTAGCGTCAAGTTTTAATTGAAAACCGATACGCGAGCTCTGTCGATATGTTTTCCGCTCGCGGGTTGCGGGGAAAAAAAATATCGCTTTTATAGCCTCTAATCTCACAGATAAAGATCGATGAATGTGCACGCTTGGAAAACCTGATTTCCTGAAAATCAGCGCCGAATCAAGTCCGAATCATCTGTCTGAAGCTGCAGAGCAGCTGGGAAGAGTTCCGAAGGCTTGAGGGGGTAAAAATGAGGTGTCACTCTAGGCGGAAATAAGAGAGAAAGCGGGGCTGCGAGTCGAGTTTCACACCCGTCACTCGAGAGACAAAACAAATTGACAATTTTCAGGTCTAGCCGTCGCTTTTGCCGCGTGTGTCCTAAAACCCGGGGGTGATCAACCCCCAACCCTTGCAGTCGGTGGCTCGACCAATTCCACGGATAACCGCGTCTGCAGGTAACGGATAAATCCATTATCGGGGATTCCCCCTTTTTCTTCTATCGAAAATCGCGCGTGCCAGACTCGTGACAGTTACACGGCTGTACCGTTAAATGGGTTGTGTGTGTTCTTTTCTTATTTTTTATTTATTTTTTTTAATGGTACCGCAGTGCCCTCGTTATGTTCTTATTAAATCGATTCCGTCTTCCCGACCGCGATTATCCGACTCAATTTGGTCCGTATATAGTTATACGAGCGGTATCCGAAACGTGGATAAGAATTCGGTTAATAATGAAAAAAATAAAAAAATTCCGTCCACTCTTTTTCGCGTTAAAAGTACTAATTTTTCGAATTCGCGAATAACGCGTAACGCGGTGACGAGTTCTAGCATTACAAGGCCATTGTCTGACGGATAGTCGCGACGTTAGTTACAACTCGGAGGATTTTCGCAGCGGTAACTGAGCGTTATGTGACTTGGAGAACGAATGCCGCAATATTCCCGACACATCCGCGACATTCTGCTAACGCGCTTGAAAAAGCTAATAAAAGCATTCCGTCGTGTTTGCGCGTTGAGAACGTGAACGGCGAGTTTCGCATTCAGGGGGGGAATGAAATTTTTATTTTATTTTCCGCGTTACCCGTCCTCCCCTCCCCCCCGCCATGTCGCCCTCTCTTTTCTTTCACGGAATGAAAAATGATAACCTGAAACAATCGTCGTACGTGTTTTATCAACCGTTCGTCCCACTTCTGTTCGCAATTTCTAACTTAACTCTCGACCTTCTCCCATAAGACTTCAATATTTTCCGTGTTGCGAATTTCCGCATGCTTCGTATTATAGGAATCGCAGAGACCGACCCACTTTATGTATTTCTAATCAAAGCTACTTTGAGACATGCATGCTGATCGTCCGAAAGACAACGTTACGCAAGACCAGAGCTAAATATTTAAGTCCGTGAAATTTTCCTCAGCTAAAATTTGGACGTTAACGTGCCAACTTCCACGGTGTCAATAACGATGCTTAAATTCACGGTAAAAACTTTTCGGCAACATTTCAATCCACGCGATAAGGTATGCAGTGTCAAAAACTTTTTAGAAATCCGAAAAAATCATTACAAAGTTTTCGCGTTCCCACGTTAACATCGTACGCATACAGATATAAATATTTGCGAAATAGCAAGGTGAAAAAAAAGTGTTAAAAACGGCTGAAAAGAGAGAGAGAGAGAGAGAGACGGAGAAGAAAAAAACAAATGGCACTTACAGGCATTTTTAATTCTCTTTTTCAATTAATCCGAGCAACATACGGCGATTCAACGCGGTTAAGCGCTGTGTGCAGAACTGGATATTATTACAGTATCGCAAGAGTTGTTAACGACAGGGAACGAGTCTAGGTAGGCAATACATTTATGTGGGTCACGCTACTGTGCAGGAAATGTAGCAACAGAGTCAGAGCGGCGAGCATTATAATACGCGTAAAAGGGGGAAACGAGGGGGAATCGTGCGGGCGTATTTATTTACCTTATCATTCGGTCCGCAGGTATCGCGAAGCGAAACGAGCTCTAGGTTTTGATACCTAACGAGCTCACGTGCCCGTTAGGGCGACAACGGTCAACCGATCTGCACGATTTCATGCAGCGACGTCGATGGATCGGGGGAAAATGTGACGCCGGGTGTTTTCGGACAGGTCCGAAGTTTGACGCGATTAATGCGGGCGTCGCGATCACCGCGTGTTAAATAATTGGAGTTCCTACCGTAGTTTGAAATCACACTGTAACGAGCCAGTTATCGAATTCAGTCCGCAGTTGTCATGCTAATTTAATAGGAATACGAGGGCCCCAATTGCCCTGACGCATTGTATAACGGGTTACGTACACACCCGGGGTTCTAACAATTCTTGCTACCGAGTTCGGGCGAGAGCTTTTTGCCCCCGTTTCAATCGGCCGTGTGACTCGTAAGTAACTCGGATTCGAACTTCCTGTACCCGGGTCGCGTCGCGCTTTGACCTGACCTTCTTCGAAGCTGGTCTCGGCAAGAGTTGGAAGGGGAAACCACGCCGATCGTTCTCCTCGATTTGCTCGATGACCGCAGTCGGCGAGGTCGAGAAGCCCGTCGGGGTAATGAACTGCCGATGCGATAATGAACCGAGCTCAGCTCACTCGTGAAACGCCGGAGAATTGACGGACGGATCGACTTCAATGCGCGTCACTCGACTCAACGTCTTATCTTGTACACTCTTGCCGCAAACTGAACCGTCCTCGACCGGAGCTTTGCCTCCTCGAACAACTTCGAAAGCTTGAGCGACGCCACTGAGCTTAATTTCGGGGAAAAGAAACGCCCGAAGATGATGCTGGCAGTCAAAGTTAACAGACAAATGCACTAAACTTTTTACGAATAGAATAATTTAGTCAGAATTAACGCCTGAGATTCTCTGGAAGTAGTATTAGCTGATCTTCGTGAGGTTTGATGTAATTTTTACCGCTTGGTTTGATTGCCTTGTTTTTATGAAAATAGCAAGCTTGGCTGATAACTCTTGCTGCTACGCTGTGAAAAATCATTGTGAATTTACTACCCATTTACTGTACAAAAGAGTTGTCCATTTACGAAATCAGGCTGCTGATTTCAATTACTCTGTATTTCTCGTAGATCTACTACGAATGTTTTTTATTTTACTAAAATTTATAGGAAAAATTACGAAAAATTAATTTCAATTCACTAAATTGTGTAGTAAATTAATTGTGTTTGTAAATCGAATAAACGGTAAATATATGGTGCATTCGTTCTTCCGTATCCGAATAAGACTTTCAATACAGTGAGGGAAGTACCATTCAAAAATATTTAACAGGGTAGTTTCAGCTTCGCAAGTAACACTCTTGGAAGACTTGTCCTTCATCCCGGATGATTTTTGCTCGAATCCTCGGTCGAACACTTCTATTCTATTCAATACTGGTACAAGAGTCCAACTGCCTCCGTTTGTATCTGCAATGCATAAATTTAGTACTCTCATTTTACGCGACGAACGTTCGGAAGACCGGATTGTACACATTATCCATTAAGATCGTCGATGCGATTCGTTGCAGTACGCTTGCAAGTCTCTACGGGCTGTTAGCAGGTCTGAAAAGACTGAATTAATACGCCACGACTGACGGGTCGTAAGAAAATTCGTGTGAAATCTAGTGAGAATATCCTTAAGGGTCGAGGGTTGTCTCAACGCCAACGTGCGAATTAGTCCGGAAAGCAATCTCGGAAAAAATTTGCCTAGTTTAAAGCGATGGAGGAAATTGTCGCGAGTAGATGGTATTTAATGGATGGTGGACCCGACGTCACCTTTAAGTTTAGGGTCAAGCCGGATTCTGTCGAACTCGCGGGTTGAAGGGGTGAACGACTCTTCGCCCGTGTCTCGGACCAAGAGCCCGGCTTTCTCGTTTCAATCGCTTTTGGACCGCCTCCAAATGTCTACGTGCATCATCCGGGGGTGGGAAAAACCCTTTGTTTTTCACCCTCTTCATATTTTGATCGGCGTCGATCGGCGAGACGGCGACATTTTCCGATAGCAGCTGCAGCCGAAGGTCGATTCGGTGGAACCGCGTTGGATGCATGGCTAAGGGGGATATTTCGATAGGGAAATTACCCAACTATGGATTCTTCTCGCCGCCGCCGGGCAAGTTTCGATCAAATTGGAAATCTTTTCAGCCTCGAGCCCGCGATGCCGTCAGCCGACAGTAAACGAAGTTACTAGTTTCCTGTACCTCCTAGTCTCGTTCCTAGTTTCTACCCACCGCTAGTTTATACCACTTTTCGTTACGATCGTCGTGCAAGTTCAGGTGACAGCAGTTCCCGAAGTCCTCGTGCTCTGCATTTAATTGTAAGGATTTCAGTGGAAAGTTCCGATCGCACCTAACGACGGGAGTTGCTAATTACTGCACAACGATCAACCCGCGCAGATACTTGTTTATACATATTTCCGAATTATACTTCGTTTCGTGAAAGTGAAGTTCGCCATTTGATGATCGATGGGGTTTGATATCATCGAGGTATCACCTGCATATTTATGGTCGTAACGGGAAGTTGTGGCGAAGGTAAGAAAAGGTGGTTAAATCCGGTGTACCGATTTTGAGAAATTTGAACGGAACGACGGCGGTGGTGACTCGGGATTATCAAAGAGGCTGGTGACAGCAAAAAACGGAAGGCTGATGATCTTGCGGTATAATTTACGGCGCCCGATTATCCACCGGCAGATCAATTTTCCGACGATAAAGGATTTCCCCAAACACAATCGCTGGCCCTTTTTTGCTTATTAGTGGAGTCGGTGCAACGTTGAACACCCACGACGAACCGACCGGTCGAAGAGAGCGGATCGGAAAAAAGTAGCAGTGCAGCTACGTTTCGGAACCGAGAACTCGATTCCACTCTGCGCTTCCTCATTTACCCTCTTATACTCACAAGTAATTTGTTATAGTAGATTAAAAACTAAGCGACGCTTATTTTTTTCTATCTGCCATTACACACTTTAAGGGGGTGAAACCACCCTCCAAACTAAGGCATGTCAAGGGGCGATTTGGCAGTTTCACCCGCAACGACAAAATATTTTTTAACCAATCCAACTGAAAAACTTTTCTCGTAACAGCAAATAAAAAATGTCATTTTTGCGACGATATAAAAAAAAAAAAACCGACAAATCGCCCTTTGACACGCCTTACTTTGGAGGGTGGTTTCAACCTCTCAAAGTGTTTAATGGCAGATAAAAAAAAAATACGCTTCGCTTAGTTTTTAGTCTACTATAACATATTGATTGTCAGCTAAGCGAAACCAGCGAAGCCATCCTTTGTGGATAGAACGCACGGAGAGACGAATGGTACCAAGTTTAACACAGTTCGATGCGCCATAGCTGAGCGTAATTAATTGTGCGACTACGGTTCATGGCTGCGGAAACCGGTCGTCCTGTTATTCGTAGGTAAGTACCCAGGCGGAGATTTCAGGCGTTCGCATCGCATGCGGAGACCAATCCGAGCTGGAATGACCGGGTATAACAGCTCTACATCGCTGCATGGACGGTTCGAGATCGGGTCACGTGCCTGCCATATCCGGTCGGCGCGGATTTTGAATTTCCTGAAGGAAGGAGGGGGAGGACAAGAGAGACGGAGGTGATGCTTGAGAGTTGGTAGAGGCGCGGGTGGAATTGCGTGGGATTGGTCTTCGTGGAACGTTTCAATTTTGCATTTGGAATTTGGCTTTTGCGGTTATTCGAGGAACCAACGATTTATAACGCACGTATAAGAGATCGCGTACAGTCGCGTAGGAAAATTTTCAGCACCCAGATTTATAAAGAAATCCTCCATCATCCGAGATGTGATATTGAGTTGAAATTGCGTTTGGATCGCGTCTTTCAACACAGTTGACAACAACGTAATTTTGCACAGCTAAACATTATTGCATAATTTTCTTGTTGATTAGATTAATTTCATCTATTTTGTATACGTTACATTGAGCGCACATAATTGAAGGCGCGATCGATTTTTTATTACGCTTGCGAGTTGAGGAACGGAGAAGAGAACGAAAAAAAAAAAAAAAAAATACGTCAGGGCGAAATTAATCGAAGGTTTGAATAATAGATTGAACCTTTGTTCGAAAAAATCTGTAATCAATACCGGAAATACAATTTCGTTTTCAATAGCTTGTAGCCAATTCATCTGCGGACGAAATAATTTAACATCCATTGAAATTGGATAATCTATGCGATTAACGATAGTGAAAATTTGTAACTTGTATACAATTTTGACAAAGTCTTTTGCAGCTCAAATTCACAATTTCTTTCAATATTTTCCCACATGGTTCGATAAAATTCGCCTCGATCTACTCGAATGGTGCTTTCTAACCCGACGTTTAATTTTTATTTTATTTAAATGTTCGTGGGTGTCATCCTTGGCATAACGACCAGTCGACGTCACCTGGCGTGGGATTTTTTGTCACAACCGTAACAATAAACAACTCAACTACCAAAGATCGTTATCCAGCGTACGATTTCGGCGGAGTTTCAGGGCATATGTTTACATGTATAATCACCCAGACGTGTAATAATCCCGAATTATTTGGCAAAGTTGTTGTTTTATAAAGCGGCACGCGACGTTTAACCCGTCTGCAAGTTCATTTGCTGAATTGGCTTTCACGTTTCGTCAACCGTATCAGTTTCGCCCCATGCGAATGTCTATACCTACGTATAATACACGTACGTATCTATGCCTGCGTACGTATATAATATATATATATATATAGAGGAAGACACGAGAATCGGGAAAACGTGCACGCGTGTGTTTTTAACCCTTCGAATATTTTCATCTATTTTTTTCCCGCACCGTCCCTTTTTCCTCTTTGTTTGTCGTTTTCGTTCATTTTTTCCGAACCTTTCACTCTTTGTTTGAACGCTCCGACGCGCGCTTATTGCAACACGAATGCTGCACGCCGGTTGATAACTGCCCAGAGGCTAGCACGAGCCAGAAATACTGAAACGGGGTAAGGAGCGGTAATTTTCAGTACGAAACACCCGAGTCAGCGGATTTTAGCCCCAAATAACGGACGCGTTCGTTTCCTCTTTGTTGCAAAAAATCTTGATAATTTCAGGTCAATAGAAAAGTGATGGAGAAGTTTTTTGAACGTCGAGTACGGTACGATGCAGCCACCCTAATAATCGACTCTGGAATTCTCCGATCGGGTGTTCTAATTTGTCGGGGGATGTTGACGTTTAATCTACTCGATTAGGGGTTGAACCGAGGCTCGATTTAAAACCGCAAAAATTCTCCACCCGTTTTAATTACAACGCCACTTTTACGCGCTCCGTATGCACGCGTACACTCGGTGGTCGGTAATAAAGTAATTAAAATTCTAGGTGTACATTTGACCACGCGGAGTTTTAAAATTGCGGAGGATCCTTTTTCCGGAACGTTGACGCATCCTCGATCATCCGCGGACGTTTCAATTACTTTTTTTCCGATCCAGGGAGATCGCGGGGTTCGTTTGGACGGTTCAATTTTGCAGTGTAACATTCGTTAGGTGCGTCAGGGACGCCGCTAATTTTTGACAAGGGAGGAGAGACGCGGCGTTCTTCAGATCGTAAAATTGATCAATTTGGAAAACAAATGCCCGCTACCTCACAGCGCGGTGGCTGCATCGCTGTGTGGACCCCATTATTTTCGAAGGCGCCAGCCGTCTGCCGAAGGGCTTAAGAAACCATAATCTTCTAAGGCCTAAATTACACCCAAAATGGCGCCCGGGACGGGCTTTAACGGGCCAAGGAACGAGCCTCGAATTCCGTCTCTAGAAAAAGCTAAAACTCGTTTTTGTACTTCCACACCGGTGTTGGACGAGGACTGAGAGAGTGGCTCGAGAGTTTCACAGCTTCTTCCATTCCTCTTTTCCTCCTTTCTCTTGCGCCCCCCTGCCGTCCTCTTCCTCCTCTCCTCCTCCTTCTTCTTCTTCTTCTTCTTCTTCTTCTTCTATACCTACCGCTTCTTCTTGTCTTCCGATTCTCCCTCTCGCGCGTATCATCCATTAGCACGATATGTGTACGTCTTTCTGAGGTAGAAATATCTCCTCACGGCTTCAGCTGCCTCGCGGAGAGTAACTTCACTCAACGTCGTCGTTTTATAACAACTCACCATCAGCTCCAGGGCTATTCGTGAGATTCATGGATACGCACTTTTCGAAATTACCATAAAACGCCTGTAAGTTCAACCACTTCTTCGAATCAATTCAAAAATTAATGACCGTCCCTATCCAGCGGTTTTCCAAATTTTTCATTTCGAAGGACTGTAACGATCAGTTCAATCACTTTTAGGTGAATTACTGTTTCTTCGACAACCAGATTTCAATCACTGAGGATATATCAATATTTGTCACAATGTTCGGGCGATAGAAGAAAATGTAACTACCGTCAATACTAAAGTGATAACTAGGTGTTCGAATTACAAATTTTTGGTTTCATTGGATGTAGGTTTTCTCAGTCAAGTTTGCTCTGACGCGATGTTTCCGAGCTGAATTTGTCAACGGAGGAAGATTCGAGTGTTCGAAATTGTCCCAGTCAACGTTTTCGCGGGTAATTCCGGTTATGCAGGACCGTGAAGTGAAATTTCTGAAATAAGAAAAGATCGCAAGAATACTCGGAGGATGCGACGAAACGGCGAAAAGTCCTACCGCGCCCACATCGATCATAGGAGCACGGGATTATGATGCCAGCCTCAAAGGTTCTGGGTCCATTTGGGTCCCCGGGTGAGGAAACGCGTGTCGGCTGTCAATGGGCCGTCACCATCCGGCGAAACGAGGGGCGGTACAAGGTATATTTTTTCCATTTCCTGCAGCGTCGAGCTAGGAAGTTTAACGTATCGCGTTGTCCGTTGCTCGTCGGTCCTGCCGCGCCTCGAGCTTCCTGTCACTCGTCGAGTCCCCCCTCTCTTCCTCTTCGCTCCACGAAAAAGCTCCTCTCGATTCGATCTTCCGTGCCACGACTTAGGAAACACTCAGAGAGACCCATACCAATTCTATCCAGGAACCATTCCTCCGAGTCACGCGATGCATTAAAGCGATTGGAGGAACGGCTCGCTCAGCCCGAGGGCTAGCAGATGTTCGGTTGGGTCCACGAACGGTCCCGCGTCTCGGGCCAGTCGGAGGTTCGGCAACGTCGCGGCGACCGCCGATCGCTCCTTCCTTTCCCTCACGTCCCGGCATACCTGGCCCCGCTACCTGGCCCCACGAACCGGCTACCTGTGGTTGCAGGCGACGAACCGGCAACGTCGCGAATGCTCGGCTCCAGGCGGCTGCCTGCGTGTCAAGAACCGGCCCCGACGCTGCCATTGTCTGGGGCCCAAGAGCGGGACCCTATACTTCGTTTGCCGTTACTTTGGGCCTACACTGCCTTCGCGCTCTCTTCGAGCCGTATTCCAATACCGTCAGGCCAAATGTCACAGCCGTAATATGCGTGCGTCAATGGTGAAAGAGGCGATGAGGTCTCTTACGAAAATTCGAGGTACGATAGCCGGTTGTACATTAATTTATTAACCGGCGAACAACCGTCGCGTTCATCAACACGTGAGCATGCGGAAAAAAAACTTGGACGGTATTATCGAGCATCATTAATATTCGATACGCGGCACAGTAAAGAATCCATCCCACCAAGGAGCGGTTGTGTACAAGTGTCGATGTCTATCGGCCATCTTGACGTGAGTAGGAATCAGAAAAGAATACCCGCATTTGGTGAGCATTTAGAAGTCAAATCTGTTGGAATCGCCGTCCCATATTAAGTTGCGAAAAATTTTAACAGATGGTTTTCATTTGTGTGGCAGCTTGGAGACACGGATCTGGCGATACTCACGACCATCGTAATTTGTGAGCTTCCACAATTCAACGCATTCATCTTCGCTTGGATCGATTCGTCCCGAGAGTCACTCATTCGATCAGCAGGCATAGGTACAGCATCCATCGGAGTTCCACTTCCATTGGCATGGTTACACCGGACGTAGTTATTGAACGGTGTTAATCGAGCACTCTGGTTCAGAGTTGTTGATCCAATACTGTACACTGACACCGTCAACCTGTAGCACCGGCTACGTATACGTATTGTGTACACTCGGTTTATGTTGACTCTGACAGAGGTGATAGGCGGTGTTGATTTGCACCATTCGCGTAGTGGGTGTAATAATCTCCTCAAACAGAATTTCGTTGGTTTGCTCGAGCCCGAAATTTCTCTGGCTTAGTCTCACAGGGATGAAAAAAGACATCTCGTGCAGTTTCCTAGGGTCTTCTTTTCTAAGTACAAGCAAGACTAATGATATTATTCGTGTTCAGCACACTCAAAATTAGCTTTAAAATCGGTACCGGTGTTCGGTTTTGTTATCGCCCGTACTTTTGAGGCCTTGGCATAAGCAGATTGATTCTCAATTGCGCGTTGAAGCTTCTTAAATGACGGCAGAAATTGGTATCTGTTCAGTTTGCGTTCCTCGGCGAAAAGGCGACGTATCGTCGAACGGAAGTGAACCCCGTCAAAAACCAGAGTATCTCCGAGATGCTTCTGTGCGAAAAAGCTAGATTGGTACGTGTCGGAACTTTGGCAGCGGGGTTTGCGGAGGATTACCACGAGCAACAAAGAAGTGGAAGCGGAGCACAACGCTCCGATGCATCAAATCCGGGATAAACCAGGTCTGGAGCACTCGGATCGGGACCACCCGAAGAAGTATCCGAACTCGAACATGTCAGGTATAACGTAAGCGGAGCGAACAAAAGGCTGTCCCGCGCACGCATCGATGTCTCTTCTTTCGCAGAGAGGATTGAAAAAGGGTTCCATTTGAAAATAGCATCCGCGAAGCTGGCCGCACGTACCCAGCTGCCAAGCAGTCCATATACCTCCACCTACACAGCACCATTGTAACTTGATCGAATTCTCCTTCCGTACACGTGCTGCGGCTCTTGGTAAAGGGGCGAAAGACAGAGTGGGATGGGAGAGACGCGATGTGCACATGCGGATGAAGATAGCGGAGGATACCCGAATTGTCATGCAAGAACCGCGTTTCCTGTCTGACGATTTCCATGGGTTTGATTTAAGACCTTCGGAGGCGGTTGGAGGTCCTTCTCTTCTATTCGTCCTGCGGTCTTCGTGCCGGTTACCAAGGGTACTTCGATACCAGCTACCAGCGCTGGAATAATCCAGGGAGTGTATTTTTTCACTAGCAATCCCGACGGGGCTGTTGGCACAGAGCTGTTTGCACCGTGCGGTCCTTCCGCCATGCCAGCTCGCCTCGGCATCTCTTCGTCGCTCGAGGAATCCGTCTGGGCGACCGGCTGTCGCCTACCTAACGAACACAAGCCAACGTGGAACATACAGTCAAGTATAAGAGACGCGGCATCTCTGGAGATGTTAGTCCGCGTTACCGCTCGCCGCTGCACCCGGAGAGAGAACTGCGACGAGTTTAAGATAATTCTGTTTTCATTTCGGCCTCGAATATTATGGTGCTAACGAGCATCCATTGTACGGAGAACCGTCCCGACGCGACGCTACGACGATACACTGTATATGTATACATTCGGGCAAACAAGGGGGATCTACTCCATAATATTTGTGACAGGTAATCAAAGACGCTCTCCGGAACGAACCCGCCCTCGTTTTGATACCGTGGACGTGTACTCTGTCTTGTTAGTTACTTTGATGGCTCGATTGCCTTCGAGTCCGTATCATCCGCGCAGCCACTTTGATTCGTATTGCGTCTACCGAGTGTGCGGTTTCGCTACACGTATCGGGTTCAAATTTTATATCTTGGCATGCTTCCCAAGCTTCACCCCCTTTCGACATGCGTTATCACTCTCTTTCGTGGAAAAACGGGTTACACCAATGGCGATTGTCTCCTTCTCGGAAGAAGATCGATGCGCGTCCAGAGGAAAGATTCAATATGAACAATCACTGGACAATCGTTCAACGATTGTAAGTCACAGGAAGAAGATAAAAGAGAAATCGAACCGTGATGTGTAAATTTCAATTTCGAAAGGTCGAATGACAATGTTCCGAACTATTTGACCATCGTGACGTTTCACTGGTCAAATTCATTGGTACTCCTACCGTTACCAATCAGTGCTCGTTCACTGATCCAGGTTGAAGGAGAGAACAAGCATGACGAGCGGTGATAACTGTCACGTGACTCGAGTGTTTCATCGTAACATCATAAATTTACTCGTTCACTCCCGGCTTTGTGTTTGACGGTGATCGCGTAGTGTGCACCTACCTACCTGCATTTATCGTGTCTCGCTGGTAGCAATTCCGTCATATCTGTGCAACGACGAGTGGCATAAGTAGGATATAAATTTTCGTAAGTACGGGTATAGAGGCGATCGAATCGTTGCGGATGTCTTCCCAGCTGGGTGACGGCTGCGGCGAACCAAGGCACGTTGCTCCCGCACTACGTGAACGTTTCTCGGGTTACAAGCCGGCGGCCGGGCGATAACGCGAGAGTGCGATATGCAGAGGGCCGTGTACCTACGCATACCTATGTACTGTACTCCACCATATACCAACGCTGTACGCCGTCCTCCTCGAGTTGAAAGTGGAACGTTGGCGAGGTGAGGTAACTCGGGAGAGTGAAGCTCGAGCTCTCTCGCCCTTCTCTCTCTCTCTCTCTCTCTCTCTCTCAGCTCCTCCGATTCGTGCAGCTACCAACGTCTGGCTGGCACTGAGTCAAAACATTCCGTAGGTGCTCACGGTCGGCAGCCCGCGGGCCGTGCACGTTTACACACCTCGCCCTCAGGCAGTACCTAAATTTAGGCCTCAGGCCCAGGACCGTTGAACTCGACCCGACCACAGAGAACAGCCAGCGAGCTCGCCAGCTTGTTGAGCCGCTAAAGGCGGATCACCCTTACACGCATGCCGCCGACGCAACCGATCCAGGTACTGCATTCGAGACCAGAGATTTCGTCCAGACCTTGAACGATGGTTCGACGGTAATGATCTGCGGACCGTTTTGCAC
This sequence comes from Neodiprion lecontei, assembly GCF_021901455.1. Lineage (NCBI taxonomy): Eukaryota > Metazoa > Arthropoda > Insecta > Hymenoptera > Diprionidae > Neodiprion > Neodiprion lecontei. Next base: position 38,293,582 of record NC_060262.1, read on the forward strand.
GTTTAGATCGAGAGGAACAGTTGGACTAATATTCCAGTATCTGATCACTTTGACAAACGTGTCGACAGTGTGTGAGAAATCAGCGAAGGAAAGATCTCTCGAACCTGTGACGTTACGCGTTGAAAAACACTGTTCAAACGGTACCATTAATCGTAATATTCGTTGACCTCTAATCGGAACGTAATCAGATGCGGAAATAAAAAACTTTACGTGTAAGGGAGAATGAAGTTGACTGCGATAGCCTCGTCACTTGTTTACCACGTTCGATCGACGATGGTCGACGAAGCTCACAGAGTTTCATTAGCAGGCCTGGACGTTGATTTACGCCATTGAATTTCATTATTATTTTACAAAATTAAGTTTCTTCAGAGAATTATAATAACTTGGCGGGATTTGTGTTTCCCCCTCTCCGCTCGTTAAAGTTAACTCATACCGGTCCCCCAGCTTGGACCGAGACTACGGCCTGGCTGCACGGAAGCTCGTGTATATTAACATTTTTATCGCCTAAATGTGCTGATGAGTTATTTCGTGGTGGGGGATTTATTATTCGGGGCTTATTCCACACGGTGAAATGTAATATCGCGAATGAAAGGCGCGGTTGTTCGTGCAGCGACCGTATCGCGCGGGCAGCTCGTTGACGGATTGTAAACGACGATAGATTCAGCTATAAGAAATATCGTTTTTTCTCCATTCTTATACTTCCACGGAGCACTGTCTAGCCGCGTATCCGATGCCCTAGGTACGCACACGAGACAGGCGTTGATTGATTTAGGCCGCGCGACGTGCGCGTTAATCGGAAAAGCGAGAATAGAAACTGGGGGAGAAACAGTCACGAACGTTTCGTATACTCCCGAAGGAATCCAGACCTTGGAACGTACTTTACGGTATGCAGGTCTGGCTCCAAATTACCGAATACACGGGCTACGGGCTGCAGGCTCTCAGATTATCTTTAACCTTAATTAAAACGCGCCACGATTTCTGTTTCATTCTCAAACAAGGCATGAGCTTGCCTTTTTCCTCAACTTCTTCGTTGCCGGCAAAAATGTAAACGAGTTTACAAATGCACGGGGCGCGTGCCTGTGTGCTTCGTCTGTCGGTCGATTCAGATCACGATACGTACTTTCTACTCAAGCCAGACAACTGGACGATGAATTTCTTGACCTCTAAAGCACAGCTCGCCGCAATTTGGAACACCCAGAATATCTTGACTAGAATTTTTTTCTTCGTCTTCTTCTAATGATGATGAACTCGCTCCAGTTATACGCGCTCTGATTTATTCTCTAATTTGAATAGCATCAGCAGAATGAATGGTATAGTTTTGAAGTTCTTACAGTGAAGAAACGACTCTCGCAATTTTGGGCACACAAGTGTTACATCTTCTTGGAAGATGAATGTACCAATAATGGTCTTGCTTCTGATGTTTCCAGACTTCGTTTCTTTTTGCTATATGTGCAATTCCATTAAAGTCATCCTAACTTCGACATGGCTGTACAAAATTTGAACGCGAACTTCTGCGACGAAAACGAGTCCACCAGCCTATCGGTTGCTAGAAAAATATTCAATTTGATTGTCGGCACTCGTTCCAATCCAGGCTTGCACGAACGGAACGAGAATACACAACGCTATATTCCAATTGAAATTCAGACGCTGCTAAAAGATATCGAAAAGTCCCATCGGACTTTGGTTGGATCCGGAATTTAGCCGGGGGATCAGAAACCATCGTCATCTCTGGAAGTGCAGGTCCTTTTGTCGGAGACAACATTTAGCCGGGGGATCAGGAACCAGCGTCATCTCTGGAAGTGCAGGTCGAATAATCTAGCACTTCGAGAGACTCGGTTTCTGAACAGAATCAGACCTTCTCCTCTGCAGCGGGCCGCGATACATTCTGCCCGACGAAAGCTTTCACATCTGGGATCTGGACCGCGGGTTATAGAAATGCTCCGCATGCACGTCGCGGCTCGATTTGAATTTCTCTTCATTCGTTTGTACGGCGAGCCCGGCCGACCGGCTGGAAATTTCTTGTGGACCGCGACCTCGTCTTCGGTTACACGGACGTCCATGTGGGATGGTGACCAGTCGAAGGGGATTACAGTGGCGGAATCTTGGGGGATCCGAAGGCGACGCACTCATGCATCAGTCGCCCCAGGGGCGAAGGGGGGGGGGGGGGGGATTTTATTCTACCGAGGGCATGATAATAATATCTGCACCGTGAAATTTCCTCGAGGCTAGGTTAATTCGGAAAAAGGAATGGTAGAGAAAAATTCCACCGAGACGATGCCTAAACGTTCGCCACGCACGATCGAGCAGAGCCACGCGACCGGCATAGGGTATTACAATATTACATACAAGGCCCTGCTTCTACTTGAGACCGCTTCGAAGCTACCGGGATAACAGACGGCAGCCATCTTGGTACCCGTCTATACCACCGAGCCGAAGTGCAGCCGAGTGTGCGACGACGTCGAGAGGAGTGGGTGTGGGTACTCGGTGTAAAATCTTGCCTGAATGGGAGAAGCAGCGAGTCGATGGTCCTAAACGCATGTGAAGTACCGAGAAGACGAGAAAAGCGCAAAGCGAGCTCGGGGTCAGTGCGTGTTCTTATGACCGTGAAATACTCTCAACGACGAGTACGCAGCCAATGATCCTTGTCTTTCCGATCACGCGATAATGCCAACAATTCGAAGAGGGATTTTTTTCCACTATCTGGGATCGACAGCTCTCTGACTTGCATGATTGTTCGGCAGAACTTTGTAGCAATTCACGCCCGATCGTTGATAATTATACACTAGTCGAGTCGGGGAGGTTATGCAACTGCCCAAGAGACACTGGATTTTTTTATCCATGAGACCAGAGCTGTGATGCGACGACGCTGAGTCGGAACCTTTTCTTTTTCACAAGCCAAGCTGTCCGTGGAGGAAATCCTCGGTTTAAATGATCGAAAAACCGGGACTGGCTCTTCGAAGTCAAAATATGAATGTCACGTTTTTATCGCAGATGGTGAGAGGTTGACCCCGGGTCTAAATTGGCGGCGTGATGTGGCTTTGGTGCTATTTTGAGCCGTACAGTTGTATAATCCACCGGCATATTTTATCTCCGGAGTTGGTTTGCAGATGCTCAGCTCAGAGGCCGAGAGATGTTGCTTGACCTTCTTGTTCAGCTTCCTCATCTTCTTTTTTCTTCTCTTTCTTTTCCTTCTGTGCATTTCTTCCCCTCTTCTCTTTTCATGATCTCACTTGAGCTCGACGGAAGATTTGTGCCGCGATTTGAGGTCAGGGTTAGGTTGGACTGGCTTATCTCCCATCTGACTAATTGGATTTGGTATTGTCGCAACTTTGGACATAATTGTGCGGGGGAGTATAGTTGCTATAATAATTGCCGGGAAGCCGGTATAATATACCGGCGACTCAAGTCTCTTTCCGTGAATATATATTCATCAGTGTAATTTAAAACGTTGCGCTTCTCCACTCTTCGCTCAGGCTCCCAGCTCTCTAATTAACGAATTGACCAAAAAAGAAACAACGAACCAAGGCTTTTACCCCATGACGAGCCAAGCTGCCGAGAAGACTGCGGCTTGACTCCCCGATATTATTCAACCTCGAATGTTACTTTTTCGTGGAGAGCAAGTATAAAAGACAAACATCGCTTAAATCGAATTTACTGAACCAAGTTGGAAACTTCGATGCGTACGGTTTGCTCGATAGTGTATTTTTACTTTAATATCACGTAGAAAATCACGAGCCCTTAATGAAGAATTCTCGGGAAAGAGTTTACCCCTCGTCGTCCATAAGATGGTTTAATTGACAATTAAGGAAGTCATCGTCGAGCGCAAAAAACTGCAGCAGGATGTCTCGTCGGAAGAATATCATTAGTAACGACGCAATGCGATACCGAGGTATATTCGACGTATGTATGATACAAGGTCGTCGCGACCTTGAAATTTCTGCCAGCCGGTCTTCTCGACGTGTGGGACGTATAAACCGGGAATTTGAACTCGATCAATCAACGTCCGAGGATTTTACCACTACATTGGCTGCAGGAAAACTTGCGATCAATCGAATAGCGAGGGAGTAGAAGCCTGCACAGAGATCAGGGTCCTCTTCTGTCGACGCAGACATTTTAGTACGTGATAATTTCCGAGCCATGCAGACGGGTGCCAAGGAGGACGGTGAAACAGATACGGTTGCAGAGCAAACTCAGCGATCATCATCGCGTGAATCCTTGGAGAAAAGCTACTTAGTAAAAGCTGGAGATGACGATGAAGGAACAAGATGTCTGAGCGTGGAAAATTCTAAAAACAACGAAGAGAAAAACGGAGGAAAAAAGGATCGAGGAAGGAGGTCGAGTGTGTTTGCGAAAGGAAGCAGCCATTTGACGCAATGCCGACTGGGTTTCGCGTCCTCAGTTCCGGCGGATGCGGGTGTCAGCTTCTCGGCGGAACATTCTGAGCTTCGGGTGAACTTCGGTGGTCGTGACGTAAAGGAGTGCAGAGATTTTCCCGCGGACTTAATGGAACTATCACGCTTCCGCGTGACCGTGGAAATAAGATTCCTGCTTCCGTAGGGACATGACGGATGCTGTGGTACAAACCAGGGTTGAAAATCGCGACGGTGATACCGGGGCAGCGTGCAAGCTGCCTTGCAAGCTCATTCGTGCCTCTGTCTCGGAATATATCTTTTCTACACCTGCGAAAACAGTACAGGGTTTATCATATGCCGCGTGAGAAAGGAGAATAAAGTAGACGGAATTTATGCCGTGGTAATATCATAATGTAGGCCAAGATTTTCGCGTATTAAAAGCTACGTTGTGAAATTTGGACGCGGGGCTCATTTTCATCTTCACCAGGACACGGAGCTGCGGATAACTCGAGATGTTTTCACGACGTGATTGCTGAAACACTGTCTTAAAAGCGCCTTATGTGACCCGAGTCCAGGCACAACGAAGCCTCGAAAAACGTATTCGGAGAATTTCGCTTCTAATTAGCTTGCGATCCAGCGAATGCTTTCGAGATGGAACGAGAAGGTTTGAAACAATACTAGGAACTGTTTTTGTTCAACACTTTTTTCCTTCGGCACTGGTATCGTTGATTTCTGTAAAACGAGAGCAGCGGTTATTGATCCCGCTTTTTAAAGTGGGATGAAAAAAAAGTCGAAGCTCTCATAGCGCCGGGTAATCTCTGATATGCGGCGATGCGTGTATATCGTGCAACGTGCCGCGGCACTTGGCTCGTTATTTCCCGGTCAGAGTCCGAGGTGATAATTTAGCGGGCAGCCTTCGGGGCGATCTTTGTGCCTCCGGAGGCCCCTGAGAGGGATATAAAGAGGCTGAAATACGTTTTCGCAAAGGGGATCACCCGCCACGTGATGCGAATTTCCGGGGGCCGGAAAAAGGGCCGGAACCGCGACGCTACGGGCGTCGTAAGCCGAGCGCCGCGGCAACGCGCCGAACTCATATTCCCGGGGCGAGGGAATGCGGAAAGTTAAAACCACGCAGGGATAATCCTGCGAGGCGTTTTCCACGTCGGGCTTTCCTCCGCCTTCGCCAACCCGTGGAATTAAGTTGCCTCCTTCGGCGGAAACTCTTTCAGAGTTGTAGTTCCGCTTCCCCGGGTATTGCGGTCTCATAACCCAATAACGACCCGATCTCATTAGCCTCGAGTTTAACAAAGTAGGTACGAACCTCGGCGTTCCAGGTAACCGAGCAAACAATATATGTATACTCAATTTTGAACACCGAATATAATAATATCGCAGGGCGTTTTGCTTCAACGGAAAGAGCGGCGAGGCACGGTTACGCGGCTCTAAGAATATGAAAACGGCTCGTTACTCGAATATTGAACTTGAAATATGGCGGCGAATTTTTCGGTCGGACGTACAAGCTGCTTCCGGAATTTAGCTGAAACCTACTTTGAGCGAAACCGACTCGTGCACCCCGCGAACTTATTCGTCGTTTGCATATTCAGAAGGTTGCCGAAGCTCGACGTCTTAATTAAAATAAAACTGTCCCACCGAAAAATCCTTGTACTCAAGGCACCCCGGTTCGTTAAGGATAATCCCATTCAAGATGGAGATGTAGGTGAGGGCGTGCGCACATACTCGATTAAATATGTCGCCGAGCCTCCGTGTGCAATTTTTCGCTTGGAAAACGGGTCAAGTTAACCACTTGCGTGTGTAGAGGGTGTACACGAATACACCTAGTACGCCTAGACGGTTGGGCGGGACGAGTAATCGAGCAACTTTTCCGCAACGTAGAGCCCGGCTCTAATATATATTATATGTATATACGTATATACGTTGCGAGAGCGAGACGGATGGCCTCGAGTAGAAAGGAGGAGCCGACTGCGTTTGTCTCTACGCCACGCAACGGTGCTCGGGGTAATCTGAAAATGCGAAGGACAAGTTAACCAGGATGAATAAAACTCCTCCGAGACAACGCCGTATTACGCACTGGAAGAACGAGCACTCGGTCAAAGTCTACACGCTGAAAACTGATTACGTGAGTCATAAAAGACGCTGCCTAGAATCCGGTAATACTGTAAATTTTTAACGGTAAGAAAATAATTGGATCGCTCTTTGAAAGGTGGAACTTGGATCGATTGAGTGGAATTTTTACTCGTCAATACGTATTGTTGAGTTTTCTTGAGGGGTGTATGATTTTTCTTTTGAAATTTCATTTTCATAATCTATATATATTCAAGTATATACGCAGTAAATTTCACGTCGATCCGACGAATATTATCGAAGTTACGCGTACATTTGCAAAAACGCCCCGGAGCGTTTGAACGTGCTTGTGAAACTTTGAACGCGTTTTTTTCAAAACTATGTTTTCAAAGTCGGTGACCCAGATTTCTCGGAAACGGCTGAACCGCTCAGTATCAAATTTTTACACAAGCTTTATCAATGCATTTTAAACGAGTGACAACGAGTTTGTTACCAACAGTCGGCACGACGCTTTAGCAGGTAAAATTTTTCCTCATAAATTCATCCAAGCAATTTTACGTCGAGCAAAAGGAGCCGCGTACGTGCCGGAAAAGCCGAGAACCTGGCTGCAGCGAGTGGAATAAACAAAGTACAACTCTGGGGAGATTATAATATTTTCCGAGAGTTTGGGACGAAGTGCCATTATCCCGAACACACTGGGTTCCTGGCGAATGCAGGACGCCTGTTTGAATAAAAATGTTGGGTAGCCTTAGGCGGCTCGGGTTACTTTTACCCCGGCGTATCCCGAGAGGAGCACGTACCTCATACCTTATACCTTGTACCTTATACCCAGGTATACCCGACGTGCAGCGTTCATAGATTACGCTAAATCCACTCATAAATCCTCGGGGTGCAGGGTTACGTAGACGTGGAGGAGCCGCGCATCTATCCTGCGTGTTTTGGGTCGCCGAGCATCGTCCTCGCGGGCTGAGGGGATGAGACGCGGGGGCGGTAAAGAGCTTGCAGGAAATTCGCGCAACAGGTGGTGCCAGGAGGGCCGGGGAAGAGATTGGTCCCCTGCAATCCGTCCACACTTTGGAGGCTACCGATGCACCGCGGATAACACGGACCGTTTCCCTCACGTTTTCATTCAGGAAATAGAAAAGCTTCGGGTTTAGTCCGGCCAGGATCCACGACGAGACTCAACGCTAATTGAAAGCTCTTTGCGAATCAAGGCGGTATTACGAGCACGAGTAATTCGCTGGAAAAAGTCGGTGAATTTCCCGAATTCGTAGCTCCGAAAATAATTATTCGATTCGATTCGACCTTCTTTTCCTGAAAAGTATGGAAATCGAGTTTTATGTATTTGCATACTTTTTTGCGGGAGATTCAATTCAAAGGACGGTACGTTTTCCGGTGCCCACGATATATCTGAAAAGTTAATCGAGCCGTTTACTTTAAATTTTGAGACATTTTTGGGCAGAATACTCAGATTTTTGTCAGGATTTCACGTTCTTCAAACGTGATGGAATAATTTCCAAACGTTCTTCGAACTGTCACATTTTTCTTATTGCTTTGAATAATTTGCTTGAAGAAATATAATCGAGGAGCATTTGCCATTAAAACATCTTTGGCGAACGATGAATAAAGTTTTATAAGATAAGTCGTGCAGAATCGATGTATTCGAGATTCAATTCCACGACGAGTAAAAGGTTACCCACGAGCGATGATTCGAAGAAGCAACGGCGGTATTTTCTCTTTTTACGCGTAGCTAATTCTTACCTGCCTACGCAATTCCTTGTTGGCTTGTAATATCACGCTCATGAAGTTAGGCAAGAGTCTGGCCAACATACGTAATGCACAAAGGTCAGGAAAGTTAGTAAATGTAATTTAAATACGTCTGAGGCAATTTTGTGGGAGGATTATCACGATTCTCGATACTTCATGGTACACCGTCCGTAAAACGATGGGGGGAGACGGAAAGAAAAGAGAAAAGAAAACTATCGGTTCAACGAAAACGAGCATCGTTGATGAGCGGGAACCGATCTCAGCTGTAATTTTTTGCCGATCATCGAAACGCCGAACCGTCGAAGCCTTTCCTCGTTACTTACATTACGCGAGCATGTAAATCACGCGGCTTCTCGAAGCTGCAATTCAAACAAGTAGTTAGAAGAAGTCTTCCAGCGACTTCCCAACGCTTTTTTCCCCGATAATTTTACGCGACGCAGGATCGATCGTCTTCGGTGTCTGAGAATCCTTCGACCACATCATCGACCTCCGTTTCTGACGCGGCTCTCTCTCTCTCTCTCTCTCTCCTCTCTAAATCGTCGCTCGTTCAAGTTTTTCCCCGTCATTCTACGGGCGTGCCGACTCATTTCGACACCGAGATTTATCGAAAAAGCATTGTTCGCCGTTAATGAGAAGCCGGAAAAAAGTCGTCGTCGTTATCTTACGGAGCGTAGGTACCTTGCGACCTCGCCTCATCGCCTTATCGTTAGCAGGATTTAGTCATTACTCGAAAAACTTGGGTACTCAGAAGCCGGAGCCGACTGTTCACTCGTTGTATTGTACGATGAAAATAATGCCCCATCGATTGCACAGAGCTTAATACAGAGAGTCCTCAACGCGCTTTTGTTCACTGCAGCTTCGATCTTCATCGACTCCTAATTCCACCCTCCAGATAAGGACCAGTCGGAAAATTTCACCCTTCGAATATAATTGATCACGATCCTGATCGGCGGGCTTTGATATCGCGCCATTTTATCGCGGCTGCGAAAATCGCGAAGTCACCGCCTCTTCCACTCGTGTATCTAGTACCGCATAGAAAATAGCCGCCACGCAGTGCGTACATTAAAGTACCTACATGAGACCTTCGTCGCCGCACACAATGGCTCGAACATGTTTTTTTTTTTTTTTCCTTTTTCTCCTTCTTCTTTCTCTTTTTCAAAGATACATTCTCCTCTCTGCACCGCGTTCACTCGCAGCCCATTGTCTCGATGCTAATTCGAAGCGAGGCTTGTCACTCGTTTCTTACACGGGGAACCGCACCCACACCGTCTCATAGACAACGATCGTTATTACCTTCCGCCGCTTATTATTCATCAACCCGCTGTAGCTGGACGTCCACGTCATCCGGAACAGAGATACGTACCTGAAACAGAGAAAAAAGCATCTCGTTATTCTAGGAAATTTGAAATTTCCGCTTCTGGATTATGCTTGATCAATTTTTTTTTGTTCTTTTTTTTTTTACCGATTTCGCAGATCTGGGATCGAATCGCAATTGTGCGGAGTTTAGCATCCCATAACTTTCACGGTCCTGCTACAATAAAATTTGAGGCATATCACCCAATCTCGACACTTGACTTCGTCTTCTGTACGACGCTGATTGTAAAAGATGGTAAAAAGCGCTCGTTTTCTTTTTCTCGAGCCAAGTTCTGTGCGATGAAGATTAAAGTGCGTCTAATTGGTTCCTTTGGCTATAAATTGCCTCGAGTCTTCTCTTTAGGCTTGTGTAATAGATTCAATTCACCCATTCGACGACAAAGTATAATCGTTTCGTCTCCAACAGGTTTCGTTCGGCTTCCGAGATTATTTTCGAAACTCGGACCTCGTTGACCGAAAAGAATTAAAAAAAAAAAAAAGAAGAAGGGAATTACAAAGCAGAGACTGGTCGAACTAGCAAACACTGCCGAGATCCTTGAGCCACTCGACACTCGGACTCGTGTTTAATTAAATTTAACTATGAATCACGGATCTGACCATCGTGCTCACATGCGGTACTGAAGCCGGGTCCGAATGTGACGATTTTACACCGAGGCTAAACGCTTTCCACCAAATTAACGCCGAGCATTTACGCGTCAATTGATGCCGAGCCGTACGGCTATTATTACTAGCGTGAAAGTAACGGTTAGCAAATGCAACCGCGGTTCAAGGGTGCAGCGTACGAGAGGAAACCGAATGTATTGTTTCCGTATAAATCCGACTCACACCACAGGGCGAAACAATCGTGGTAGCAAGGGAAAAGAGGCTGGCGCAGAAAATTTCTTTTTTGCATATTTAGCACAGCCGACTAGTGCGCGCGATATTAATTTGTGGGAAATAAATGGTCCCGGATGTGTAATAAAAGTTCACTCGCGACTCCTCGACTCCGTCAGATTCCGGCTATATAGTCGTTATCCGCAACTTTCTTTTTTTGCGGTATTCCGAACTGTCGCCGCCGTGTTTAAACGTTTCGATGAAATTAATTCCCTGTACAATTTCAGTTGAACGTTGAACGGAAGGACAGTATCGGATAATGTCACCGAGAGACGGAGACAAGGTGAGGAGGGTGATAAAAATTCGATAACCACTAGCGTCTGAGGACCATTACGTGCGGTAATGTAACATTGGAGATATTGGCAGGGACGTAAGCCGATGATAATCGCATCGGTTTTGTGGAAATGCAATTATACGGAACGTTGACGGGTTGAGGAGGCCGTGAAATCGGCTGAAAATTAAAAGTAAAGACCGCGTCTCGCCGAGGCTTAATGCATTTGGAATCGCCGATTGGAAAGGGGCTGGAGACTCCAATTTTTACACGGACGAGGAGACGAGAAACCGATGGACGAGCCTTCGAAGGGATGGATTAAAATCCTTGCGACTCGGGCAGCTGGTTGTAATTCAAACTTGTTCGAGATTCGGTGCCTGAGATCTCACACCGTGGTAATGAGCTTATCTCGCGACTTGCGCGCGATTAACCGACGGATTTATATCCGCAGGAATCCCAGAATTTCTCTCCTTTTGTTCCAGGATCACGGGATAGACAAAGAGGCTGTTAAGGCTACTTGGAAAATAATTGAATTTCCCAAAAAACTTGGACCGCCCCGAGCGGTGAATCACCTGCGGCGAAAATTCTCTTCTATTCTTCTGTCGAGCCAGAGAAATTGCGTATTATATCTACTTGTAAAAGATGTAGCAGCCTTCTTTTTTCCACCGGGACTCTTTATTACACAGTTTTTGAATTATAATTCGAGAAATTTGTTCAAGAATTTCTAGACGCTGTGTTGCTTTGCGATTTTAAACAATTGCTATAACGAGGTTCACGGATTTTACTTCAATTTTACCGTCGACTATATATTACTGCGCGATATATTCGTAAGTATAGTTCCAATTTCATTAATGCGTATGACTAATTGTCGCGCGTTTTAAATACTAACATAATTTTAACCCAGACGTAATAAAGCACGGAGTTATTTCTTTCACCACGACATCTAGCAGGCATAATTTATTGAACAACGAGTAGAACATTTTTCAATATTGTTTCATGCGTATCCAGAAATAATGTACAGTTGGGTATTTTTTTACATCAATTCCACATTGCCCCGTATAAAAATCCATAAATATTCTGAATATTTTGTATGGTAATGCGAAACATGAAAGCCAAAACGAGTATAATTTCAATTTAAAAAGCTTGTTCAACTTTTTTACCCTTTTGCATCATCTCCCACTCCAACTGGTCATTATCTCTCAGATTTATTCAAGTTGGTATTTCCTTTGTAGAAATACCTTATACGTATTTCGCATTCAAGATTTTACATTTAGAACCTCGCCAGAATAACAGAAAATCTTGTTAGAGTTTTGACTTTGGTGATCCCTTGAATCTTGTTAAAAATGGAAAAAAATTAAAAAAAAAAAATTAAAAATATTTTCAAGAGCAGTTACGAACTGGCGAAAAAAAGGAAAACAAAAAAACGCATCAACCTCTAAGACCGCGTACGATTAGATGAGAAAACGCAGAGCGTGAAGTTTGAAGAAAATTGCGTGCAGGGTATTAATTGGACAGAAACCAGTACCCATACAAATCTTATTGCATAATTCAAAGTTGTGGCGTAAGATGCAAATTTCATACCGAATTTCGCCCGGCGCCACGAACAATTTCTAGATACTTTTACGTATAATAAACAAGCCCAGGCTCGAGAGAAACGCAACTCTGACTGCGGTTTCAGAACTGGTATCAAGAAGCTCGATGAGAAATAGCGATAAGTAGATTTACGCACGAATCCGGGAGCTTTCGAGCTCAGAGTGCAAAGACCTCGTCGTTTCGTCAGGATCAAGTTCAACTTTCATATCTATTTATAGAAGTTGCGCTTAATGAAAACCCCGGGATTGCCTTTAATAAACCTCGCGCGTCTTTGGGGGAGAAATGTTTCGGATACAGGAACGAACCCCACGTTTCGAAAGAAATGCCTGCAGCTCGGGAATTGGAAAGTTCTCTTCGGGATTCGGTCGGTTAGCTACCGCATCTCCGACTTTCGAACGTCGACGAGCAATCACCTCTTCGACCACATGTTCTTGAGGACGTGGAGGGCATCGGGCCCTCTCGCATCTGCAGACCCGTCACACCGGTCCCAGGGACTCATTGGCGTCGAGACGCCTACAATCCTGCCTCGATTCGACGACGCTCTTCGCCGCACTCTGGGAGTCGGTGTCCTTCGCGGAAGAAACGAAATGCAATTTCGAGAAGGGACTTGGCGAATTAACTTTGGCGAAAGTGGAGACGACCCGAGTCGAAGTTTAGCGTCTACATATAACCTTAACGAGGTTCGTACAAGCCTAGTTTGAACGAAACTGAACTAGAAATCCTACATTGAACCTACGACTCCTAAAAATTAAAGTACTTTGACGCTATCGGTAATCTATTGAACCTATTTTGACGCTATTCATTCCTCCATAGATGATATATTATTACAGCGACGTTCAAGTGTTCGCGATTAATAATCCAAGAGCTGTTTCTACAAGCTTTAATAACATTTGAAAATTGAGTATTGTATTTCGACTGTATTCATTCAACGTTCTTACGAATACGAAAGCCCTTTTAACGAGATGAGCTTCAAGTTAATACAGATACAAAATTCAAAAATTTATTATTGTAGTGAACTGGACTATTCCTGGAGGGTTAGACGAGGTTCTAAACAGAACCTACTTTGGGCCTAAAGTTGGTAAATCGGAAAATAGGATCTCCTGTGTAGGATTCGAAGTAGGCCCTAAAATTCGACTTGGGGACTGTTTGGAAATCACGTTGCGATCGGACTTTCCAAAAATTTGATTCTTCGCATAAACGAACAAAATTAGCATCCAAAGTGGGGCCCGAGATTCGTTAAACACTCGTATTATTTTAATAACCATCAGCAACTGCGGATGAATACGGATTATTCCAACTTGAAACACTGTTGAAACAATTTTTTCAATCGACTAGATAATCATTTGATAACTTCAACAAGAAAGTGGTATGACAATAGAAACAAGTGTGATTTACTTGACGCAAGAAAAGCTTCGTTGATTTTACTCTACACGTGTATTTGAATGAAAGAGAATTTTTATTCGATACTGAGAAACTATTTCATACTTGACAATTCACAATTACTATTATATATTACAGTAACGACTGTTCAATTGTGTGATAGAATTCTTATTTCTCTTTGACCAGTGTCTCCGATTTTTCATAAAATCCATAATCTTTCCTGACTAAATTTTTATTTCAGCAGTAAAGATTCGATGTGACTCGAGCAGAATCGGAGCTTAAATTTTTCGCTCCTTCTTCACCCTCGCCGCAAAATGGCTTCTTAATCCGTTCGTACGGACGATTTTGGGGGTAATCGAGCGACAATTCGTTCAAGGATTTATCCGGGTTGAATTTTTAGGACATAAATAATCCTCTGGAGAATTCCCGGAGCGTGTAGTCGGTGACCCCGTAGGTCATTGTAGGTCGGGGAAAAATCTGACCCTCATATATTAAATCGCGTGAGCGGTGAGCGCTGCTGCACGGGCAGGTAAGTTTGGAAATCTGATTTTTATTCACTCTCGGAAAGATCCAACTTCCGGGACAATGCCTCCCGGCCACGGGTCAGCTTATCAAATCAAACTGCTTTTCTTCGGGGGTGTTATTCGCAGGGGAGTTGGATCGTTTTATTCCAACTTTGCACCGCGTCTCTTGACCGCGCGATTGCGATCGGCTACGAGTCCAGCATCGAGGAGGACTTTATCCCTAGGGCAATTCTGAATCTTATCAACCCTCGACGTATCCTGTATAGTTGTTGTCAACCGGCGCGATATAACAAGTTTCAAATCCATTTTCCTCGCTTTTTCAGTTTTTTCTTTTAAGAAACCCTTGATTCTTTCACTTCGTATCAATCTTTAATAGAAAATCGGAACAACAACAAAGGTTCAAAGATGTTCTTGAGAGTAGCGGTATTGACTATAATCTATTACACGTTACATTATATGCGCGTCATCGCGAAAGTTTTGTCAGTTTTAGGTCAATCGGTAACAAGAAGCTTGGCCGATGATTTCCAGAGAAAATGACGACGGGAAACTACGTCGAAAAATCGTTGTTTGAAGATTGCACAACTTTTGCGACATCGTGTTTCATTTTTCAGGAGCAGAGAAACATGAGGTTTTTTTTACTAAAAAACTTGAAACAAGTAAAGAAAATACTATTCAGTTATCACATACTTATGTGTATAGATGTACCTAAATTATACTCGGAAAACCGAAAGCTCATCGTTTTCGAAACAGCGCAGGATAATACGCACGGGAGTGGCGTAACAGGGGTTGCCTGTGAAAAATGATTGAGAAATAGAAAACGGTGTGAAATAAAAAGGGTAACAAAATTCCCTATCCGAAACACATGGCGGGAGAACCTAAATGTGAAGAGAAAAAAAAATGGGAAAACCAATGTCGTAGGTGAAACTTGGGGCGCTGCGAAACGACAGCGATTGTTCCGAACTAAGCAGGCACCTGCGTTTTTCATTACATAATCCAGAGTTTTGTATCGTAGGACACACACACACGATGTAGAATATAAGGAAGGAAGGAGTTTTCGAACAGCCCGACGTATCCTTTGGGTTGCGAGCTTACGATCCTCGACGCAAGCTCCTCGAATGGATACCTCGAAGGACCATCGTCCTGCGATCCCGGGGCAATTGTGCAGCCTCCGACCAATTTCGACCCTTATACATTACCGGGATAAAAGTGAGTCCGATCCATCGATAACCCGGCAAGCTGTCCGACTCCTGTTTCGTTATTTCCCATTTTCCAAGAGGGCGACGCCGCTGTCACGCTGACGCTGGCGTAGTTTCGAAGCCGGTTTACAGCGGCGCTCCTCCTTCCTTCGAAGCCCGTTACCTTACCTCTCGTCGCACACGGAGAAAGAAAACCACGGACACAAGTAACTCGGATCACGTTTCGACACGAAACTCCGTGGAGTAAGGGGGACGGCTCTTAAGCCTAGTCCACAGGAATATTTACGTCCCAACGGCGATTCGTCGCCGGAGCTTTTATCACCCACCCTTATCCACCCCGACTACCCTCCGGCATTTTTCATCCCCATTGCGCGACGGTCAAGCCGCGAAATTACAGTCATCCGGGGCTCAAGTCCCGGATCATTCGAGTCTCCGGGTATTTTGCGGACCGTGTGAGACGAGCCTTATTGCCGTGATCACTCACCTTCCTCTCCCTCCCTCCCTCTCTCTCTCTCTCTTTCACTCTTTCTCTATCCTTTCCCCCTCCCCCGCCCCCCGCCGGCACCGTTCACGTTTTTATAGTACTATGAAAAATATCGTAACCATCATCGCCTCTGTGTTTAATTATTCCGGTGCTCGAAGAGAGATCCGAGACTTCTACGCGAGACGGAATTTCCTACGTGCGTACGCCCGAGTTCGAATTCCCTTTACTATTAACGCTCACGGCTTACGGCTTACCGATGGCCTGGCCTCTTTCTATAATACCGAATGAATGGCGCCTGGCGTCGTAACACGAGGTCATTGAGCGCGTCTCTTCGACGTACTACTGAAATCTGCATACCTTTTTCGCATTCCTTTTACTCCGATTCACCGAACGCCGGAGCTTGTTTTCTTTCTTGAGATGTTTTGAGGACGGGGACACGTGACGATTGTTTAACTAAGAGTATTTACGAGAATCCATTCCAGTTTTCGTGATGCGCGTCGGTTCGATATGGAATTTTTATTTTTTTTTTATCACGTTCGCTTTGAACGAATGTCAGGAACTGCTCGTTGCTCAGCTGTAGGAGCGATAAATTACTACGTACCCACTAATTATTAACTGAATAAATTGCGAAATGTAAGCTTAAAACTTGTCTTGCGAGGAAATAGATTGCTGACGAGAAATCTGTTCGGTACATACTCGATATTTATTCAGACACAATATTTATGCAGACTAAAGGACACTTTTGACAACAACGACACTATCATTTTACGATAAATACCGAATCGACTTACCCGCGAAAATTTTCTTCCCAATTCCTGTAAATAATTTTCAATCGATCAAGCGACAGCTCAAAACACTCTGATATTTAGCCTAATTTTTTCTTTCCACTCTCAGATTCTCGAATCGGGTTGCGAATTTCTACAAATCTGATCTGACGTCATGCGACTCGAAAGGCGATGTATAATTCTCGTAAAACGAGTTCCCGTGAATGACGATAGCGTCATCGGCAGATGATCTGCGCGACGATCGAGGCGATTCAAAGTCTGATTTACAATTTGCCGAACAAGCTATCGTCGATCAAAGTTCCTCCGAGAACGAAGAAAGCCCCTCGAATGCCGCGGATCGGTTTTTCCGTCAAAGAACCGCCGTCGCGATCGTGAGAAAATCGGAGTACCTGAGCATACACGCAGGTATATCAGAGGAGTATTTCAAAGGATCTTGAGTCGGATCCCGTCGCGTAGCTCTGGAAGAAATAGCGACACTGTATTCACCGGCGTACCTGCGGGGATGATTTCCGAGAAGCGAGATAAAAGGAGTGGGGTGGAAGAAAATGGGCGGGTAAAGAGCGGCTTGTTTGCGGATGCAAAACGTCCTTAAATTTGTTAGCCCGATACAAAGTGAAAAGAAAGCTCCGCGGCCGTTCGAACCGCTGGAAATTGTTATACTGACCGTTTTTGACGCGGTCGAAACGCTCGAATAATCTCCTGCAAGGCAGAATCGTTAGGGGATCAGAATAAACAATTCTCGATGCATCGAGGACTCCCACGCTTCGTTCCTGAAACCGATCCCACGTATGATCGCCCGCATCGAGGAAATTCCAGATCCATCCCGCAGGACCTCGAGTCTCGAGAAAAGTTTGCCCGAATCTGGCTGGTGTGTTGACACGCTTTTATCGTGCTTGCAAAGGGCGGGAATGCAAACGTGGAAGGATTGGGAAAAGAAGGCTCCCGACACACCGAATCCTGAGAAGCGCAAGCATCTATTTGAGAAATTTTTTGAAGTGTAAAAATTATTGAAGTACGTTATAAACAATCAGTTGAAAATTGGTGAAGGTCTTTACCTTCTTAGAGTAGAATCTTCGGAATTAACAAGAATGACAGCATAACAACAGCAAGCGACACATAAGGTCCTGATAATTCTAACGATTCTACGTACTTTCCCGTAGTTTTTCACAAACTGACATCCTATGAAAAAGCCTTTCGGGGTTCTGTAAGCTCGATATTCTTACCCTTCCGTTTTCTAGCACTTTCCAAATTTTCACCCCCACGGCACAGGAATCATCCAATCACAGGAGTAACGGCATGGGATACCGATACCACCGTGCAGGCGAGTCGTGCACCAGGATTTCGGCCACTGTCTGGGACTCAAGAGAGGAATCGGTTGACACCTTTTGTGGCAACACGCGTCTGCCTTCTTTTCGGCGCAGGTGCGCAGCGGCCGGGCTGGGATATCGAAATACGCGATGCGGTTCGTCGAACAGGTTTTGCCTGAGAAGATCGGGGGATGAAGAGCGAGAGAAACGAGGGGAGGAAATAACGAAGGAAAATAATCGGAACAGGTTCGTTTCACACGCTGCACTTAGCTGCCCGGCGTTCCTGCGTTGCGGGATTAATTCTTACACAGTTGCGTTTTTTCTCCGTTAAAGGCAAAGTATTATACCTACACCGATGGTAATTATCCCCAGCATTGACTATTTTGGATTAAAAAAAAAATCGGCAGATCGATCGATCGAGGCGAGACCTCGTACGCGAGCAGATTTTTCTTGATCGTGACGCAGCGCTGGAATTTCGGAAGAAGAAATTGACGAAATATCTGAACCGAGCTAACACCTTGAGGATCAACCCTGTATCGCGATGCATTATTATAGGGGTGCATTGACGAAGGGGTGGCGTTATTGTTATTCATTCCGGGGGGACAACTTGTGGCGATCCACGGGCGTAATTAAATATTCGTGCACCTTGTAGAATACACGCGTGTATACACGCCAAGATCTGGATTACCAAGTGCCGGAGGTTGTCGCGATGAAAGGGGTTCCAACTCGTGATCGCTGATCCGAGCCAGCTCCACCTGTTACAAAATGCGGGTATCTGCGGGCGGATGGGTTCTGAACGTGAGCGTATTTCCCCCTTTGTACTTCACACGCACACTTTCTTTGTCTCCATTCGTTAGTCCAGTGGAAATTTAATGGGAAAAGGAATAAGGGCGAAAAGAAGAAGAAGAAGAAGAAGAAGTGAAATTATTTTCGAACGAGACAGGCGTCGGATATGATAATTTGACAATTATAATAATAGCTGGTACTCGCGGAGCAGGAACGGTATAACAATTCATCAAGGTGGTATAATAATAAACGTACGGAGCGTAGTTTGTAATTGTAACGAAGCACGCGGCTCATGATCCCGGGGTAGAAATTACTGTATTGGCATCTGGGGAGTGATTTCGAAAGCTAACCAGTTTGGAAGAGTTAACGAAGAAAAGCACGCCCGCTGAATGACTGATAAGGTTGGTCTGTATACCTATGTAGACGTATAAATGTTTTTATATACATAAATATATACACGTATATACGTATACGTATATAAAAATTTTTCGTCGCTGCGTGCGAAACGCTTAATGCGGATAAGCCAATTAAGTAGATGTATCAAACCTATGATACACGTATACATGCAAAGAAGAACCACGGTATAATTGTCTACACCGATAACGGTAATGATAATAATAACACTAAAAAGCAGTCGCTCGTTTTCCCGGAAAAATTACCCAGCCACTCTGATTGGACGTAATTTTTTTTGTCGTCCTCCTCCTCCTCCTCCATCTCGTTCCGCTTTTCATTACGGTTTCTGGTTTCAATTCCCTTCCGCTACTTAGCGCAGGTTTCAGGTATTCTCTCCTCGAGTTCTATCCTGAAAGCTTTCACTCAAAAATTACTTAAATTCCGAAACGAGGTCACGCGTTAGGGCAATATCGCACACACAAGGTATCGGCAACAGGGAATCCACGCCAAGAGGATTGAAACGAGAGCGTCAAAGGACGCGGGATGTTCGGGTCCATAAATTTACGGAAGTGACGTGCGGCCTTCGCACGTACACACGCGTAGAGAGAAGTGCGGTTGGGACAGCGGATACCGAGGCCGGGGGTCAGGAGTAAAATGATCTGCGAAACAGGGGAAATAGCTGCAGTCGGCCGAAACTCGACTGGATCCGAAGTATGGTGGGGGGAACGAATTACCGGGTCAAAAGGGCGCGGGCGGGGGTGAAAAAGTTTGACCGTTCAGGAATGAGTGAAAAAGTCGGGGAAAAAGGGAAAAACAAAGGGAGGGGAGGGTAAGGAAAGGGCAGCGCAACGTGAAAGGGAAAAAATAAGTAGCAACGAGCGCGAGAGGATCGAGCGGCAAGGGGGGGGGGGGGGGGGAGAAAGGCGCGCCTTAAGCTCTGTCCTAAGGCCCACACACCCACTCGTTTACCGAGAAACGAGACAGGCTCGCCATTGTTGTCGAGAAAACCGGGACGCCGGGCGTCAGAAGGCAATTCAAGGCGTCGCGTCGCCCGAGATGCAGCCGTGCAGCAGCCGAAGAAGATGGAAAATGAGGGGAAAAGGAAACGGGAAGCGTCGCGACGCCGACGAGACGCGGTGCAGTTCAGGAAATCACTGCCTCTTACTTTAATCTTCCGATTATCTCGTATTACCTCGTTAGATGATATTGCACCGGGAGTCGAGTCAGACGGTTCGCTTTGTAGATAGGTACTACAGAAACCGTTCGACTCTGGCACGTACCTTCCTACAATCGCCGCCACTTTGCTGCTATTAGTTACTTCCCGTAATACGTGTAACCTGTACCTTTCGCCTAAATGTCCGGAACACCGTGCGCGGTCCGTTTAACCCATCACCGTTGATTTACTCGCCGCATAATGCTGCCCGAGTTCGGCGATAGGCCAAAAAGTAGTTTCGCAGTGAACGAAGAGCACCTTAAGTACCTTGAGCCGAACATCTTGAGGGTGGCCGCAAAATGGAGATCCTTACAAGCGAAAGCTGCGCTGAGAAAAATTTCACTTGTTGTAGTAACTAGAAAAATTCGGTAAAACAGGTGTGGTTGAAAAAACTGTTTGAATATTGTTGGAATTAGGAAAAACGAGGTACGCGTAACCATTTTTCGCTATTGTCGATCCTTTTTTGGTAATTGCCACGCAAAATCAGTTTGTGAGGTTTACTCCACTTTCTTAGTTAAATAAGGCTTGAACGTCAATTTATTGTTGCTAGAATACTAATTTTCATTTTCTACCTAGAACTGTATTTTCCGATTGTGGTAAAAAATGAAAATAGTCAAGGACTGAGCGGTAACCGGTAGTAAAAATTTCTCTCAGTTTGGGTTATGCCGACCTTGGTCCTTGTTTGATGTTACTCGGTTTTCGGATGAAGTTGGAAACTTAATTCCATGAATCACACGCGAGGCTGTTTGCGTGATAAAGCAAAGAAATCGATTCGAGTAACAAGTTTCGGTGACTTGAAAAATGAGAAAATGTTTTTCCGTTTCCCCGTTGGGCTGCTTTTTGTTTGTCTTAATTCGTGCGGGTATTCCCAGAGATGAAATTTTCGTCTGCTCTTCTGGCGCGGGGCTCGAGCCTCGGAGGGTTGAAAAAGACGGTTAATTTCCCTCGGAGAAGGTCTGCGGAAGTCGGGTCGAAACTAAAGCGGTAACTCGTCGTCTCGTAAATATTTGAAGGAGACGATTAATCGCCGGGTATTTTTCTCTATCATCGCATACACGATCCGAGTTCAAACATTACGTTCCTCTCCACGGATAACAGTTCAAAGACTAATGCCGCACGCTTCTTTTATTCTCGTACGCACACAAGCAGTCCGGAAGCGCAATATTTCGCTCCTGGTTGTATAAAGCAGCGGACGGTAAGAAGCTTTGGTCAACTATGATCACGTAAAGGATAAATACTTTATTTATTAAACTCACATAAGTGCGACGGATGTGCGTATTTTATTGCACATAAAATGGAAGATATATTTCGTCGCCGTAATCGCATCATGATATTGCAGCTCAGGTTTCATATTTTTGCCAATTTCATTCGTGTTTTTTCTTTTGATATTCATTCCGTTCAGCTGTGGTGGATTTTTTTCCAATACTTTTGTTTGTTTTCTCTTCTTTCTTTTACCAATATATCAAAAACCTCCTTTGGTACACAGTTATAGTGATGCGAGGGTGAAATAACTGCAACCCTTCGATCAATGTTATCTAGTCCGTGCAATACTCGAATGATAAAAAAAGTGGAACCTTTATGGTTGGCGAAAACAAAAAAATTTTACAATCAAATTATTTTTTCACGACCATATTGTTCAATGTTCGTTAATCCGATTTTTTGATACACCTGTAATAAATCTTATACCACGTGAAATTTTTACCGAAATAATTTGCCCTTTGATTCAACGTTCAGTTTTTTATTTGCTTTGAAAATCCGATCTCGAAATTTCTTTTACTCTCTTTCTTTTTTTTCAATACTCGCGAATTTATCCGTAACAACATTTGAAAATCTTTTCGTTTGGCTGGGTGCCAAAAAGTTTTGTATATTTTACGCGTGTATCCGAGCCAGGGCCTATTATCGGCAACCAATTTTCCATTTCGATGCACGACTTCTATTCAGTGCTTCATATAGAGGGTAAAAAACCTCCGATTTTTAACCTCGATATCGGTAATTTATTATCGCGATGGTTAATTACTCGCGTTTGACGTGATCACTCCGCGTTTCAGGGATCGTTCTTGAATTTAACTACTATTACATTTTCATCATCCACCGCGTCCGACAATAAATTGAAAATTACGATTCGGCTCAAAGTTTACTCTTGTGGTTGAACTCGGATTATTAATCCTGCGAATTTCCATGAACAACAGTAACCTGACAGAGAATTCAATCAGGACATGTTTCACCACTCTTCCAGTTACACACTGAACATATAGAAATAATTCGCAGGTTATTCGCCAACTTTTAAGAATTCCAGCTTTTTAGAGAAATTCTGACGAAATGTTCACAGAACGACGACTCTAGCTAATTGTCTGATCAAATTTATGATTAAGAGTTTATAATCGCGGTAAATTATGGTCAAATCCTAGTTAAATTTCCTTTACAGATAAAAATATAATCAATTAACCAAACCCGCGCACAAATACCTGAGATTGAATAAATCCTGCAGGTATTGAAGGATTAATCGCCTCAATTATTTCCGCACAAATAACGAATTATTACTTGATCCGAATGATCTCGTTGCCTTCATCATTGGGTCGATGCATCGGACAATATATCAGAGTGATAGGCAACCCGGTTACATCGATGAGGCAAGGCAACAAACAGGGTTGGCGCAAATGCCAGCATCGGTGCAACGGCTCGTCATACGGCTTCTGTGTGTGTCGTACGGCCTCCTAGGATTACTTATTTTTATAGCTATAAGATAGTCGGACTCTGTCAGCGAATAGAAAATTCCGTTCATCTACGTACCGCGTTATTGCAGGTAACAAACTGTAGTCCGAATGTGAAAAGCGAGTCCCTTCGCGATTTTCTCAGCCGTTGCAATAATAAGTTTCGCCGCTGTTTTACCGATCGCGGATTATGCCGGAAGATTTCTGATCCCGATCGAAGATTCTCGCGGAAAATATCCTCTCGTTTCGAGTGGTCGTAGCCAGAAACGTCGATCGTTAATCTCGGCATTGTGTCCGGTAATCTGCTAATACGCGGGGGAGCATTGTGATTCTCTCTCTCTCTCCTCCCCCCCCCCTCTCTCTCTCTCTCTCTCTCTCTCTCTCTTCCTGTCCCGGCTATCTCTCGGGGATATTTATTGCCGTCGAGAAGGGATGAGGAAATCGCATCGGACGCTCGACAATGGAACGATATAACGCCGGTCTTACAACGCATTCCGTGAATCTCCGGCCCGGCACGTTTTCCTCCAGATGGACGGGAGCCGGGTCCCGCGATCCTGAAGGAATCAAATCGCCGAAGAACCCCGGCGTACCTACCGTGTTACACGAATCGAACCTGCAAACCTAGCCGCGATCATCCTCATATTGCGCTGCGCGGATTCGCCCGCCCCGAATACGCTCCGAAATCTCACCCCCCGAATCCCGAGATATTTCAATCGGCGACCGATGGATGGAGGAACGCCAAGAGTTTCATTTCGTTTCCATCCTTTGTTGCCCTCCAGGTATACTTGTATGGATTTCGGATTCCAATGGCCGCGTTATTTCGCTACACAGAACCTGCAGGTAAACACAACGATTCACCGCATCCGTTCCAAATCCTTCTTGATATTACGATTTCGGAAATGGTCGAAACA
This sequence comes from Neodiprion lecontei, assembly GCF_021901455.1. Taxonomy (NCBI): domain Eukaryota; kingdom Metazoa; phylum Arthropoda; class Insecta; order Hymenoptera; family Diprionidae; genus Neodiprion; species Neodiprion lecontei. The sequence continues at coordinate 38,317,584 of NC_060262.1, forward strand.
ATCTTTGATTGTTACGTTAAACTGGTAGAAAATTCAATCTGTAAAAGTGGGACGATTAATTATGCCAAGGGTTATATTTTCCCAGGGAGAATTCTTTTCTTGTTTTTGCTATTGCACGCGCACGGAATTCTCAGATCGGGTTCTAAGTCGGTAATCGGTAGACGGAGTCGATTGATGGTTAGATTTCTCAAAAAGCTTTTGCAGAAAGTAATAAGTACAATTTTGTTTTCTTCAAATCTCACTGCACGGCGAAACGTTGATTATTTCTGAGGTCAGGGAATCTCTTTTTCAAAAATACTTTCCATATTAATGCTAATTTCTGTCTAGGAAAGAGTCGAGTAAGAATAAAACGACGTAAATTAGGATAAAATTTATAATCAAGATATTCATCTTTGAATATATCTTTGAAAAAATTTGCCGCGCGGCTGAACTTTCTTGGAATGAAGTAATTCCTTCAAAGCACGACTAATAAACGTTTCGATATATTATACCATTAACTAGCCAATGGCGGGGGCAATTATTGCACGCCTTTACGGCGTTCGGTTTACGTAGGCATACGTACATTCGGAATAGAATTTGAGGCTGTATCGTAGCAAAGCTGCACGACGGCAAAACGCGGCAGAGCGGTAATAAAGGGGTTTGCACTAGCGACTATATGACCGCCAATTACAGGAACCCCGGTAAAACAGTATCGCGGGCAAACGAGCGTTTTGCGAACATGGAAACGTTTGCCCGAGGGAACAGCGTGTACGTATTGTAAGATCTGCGTAATGCATAGCTGCGGGATGTAGGGCTGTGGGCGCAGCGGCGTGCCGAGAATGGGACCGGAAACGCTAGAATTTCGTCGCGCGGATAGACAGGCCGGATTTCCGAGGGATAGTCGGATTTTGGTTAAATCCTAGACTGGCTAATCGATACCGATCAAAGTCATCATCCCGCGTTATTGAAACTGATAGAAACCCTCGACGTTCGTTAAGTCGGAGATGTTTGAGTCGAGGAAAACAACGAAACGCCGTTCGATTCGATGGCTGCGTGGGTGAAACCGAGATTTTTAATACGCTTATTTGAATTGAATTGTGTCACGCAAAGTTGGACTGTTATTTGTGTAATATCGGATAAGGGAGAATTGTAAGAGGCAGAAGAAAGGGAAAAAATAGTTATCGAAACCGCCACGTGCATACAACGTGAAAATACATTGGAACCATACATATGCATGGATGTATATATTCGTCGGGCAAATTTTTCCGAGTAGTTTTTGTGATAAATTTACCGGCAATAAGTCAAGTATAAGGTTACAAATTGCTTTATTATACACTTTCGTACAGCGAAGAGAAACACGCTGGCTGTTCCTTTCTCTCTCCTTCATCCATGCAGCGTCCACGTTTCGAGGGGAAAGTGCTGTTACAAGAGAGCTGTTTTATTTCTTTTCCCCCTTTTTTTCTTCCCTTCCCTCTGTCTCCAGCTCCTTTTTTCCTCCCTATTTTCTCTAGCTGCAGGCGTGTGACAAAGAGACAAATGTCCCTTTAAATCTTTCCCGTTTTTAGGGAAACCTTCGACACACATCTTGTTCTCAATTTTCTAAATTCGGGTACGAACCCGTGTCAGTCCTCGATTCGATTTTCGATGGTTTTCAACTCCTCAAAATAATGTGTCGTTCGTCCACTTTTTCCCACTCGAAAACTTCAGCTCTGTACAATTTCTGCACAAATATCGATATCTAGCTGTTCAATCTTTTAAATGACAAGAAGAAATACGTTCCGCTTATTTTGCAGCGATACTGACAGATGACACCGGCAATTTGACGAGTTCGCCATGAAAGCTGTAAATTTATTCCACCCCGTTGATAACGACACACGTGATACGGTTCACATGAGTGAATAATCCACGTGTTGCCGACGTGTTTATAAATAAACCGCGGGAAATACGCGCGAGTAGCGAAGAATAATTTTCATTTCGTCCGCTAGGATATAAGTGGCCGAGCCTTAAGCCGAGCTTAACGACGTTCGTATAATTCCGTTCGTACGACGATGACACGGCCAACCCCGACGATCAGAGACCGTAATGACGGCGAGGTTCGTGCTGCGTTAAATATAGACCATGGGATGACATTTGCGACGAATTCATCCCGGCCTCGAGTTGGTCGTAGCGAACTGGCGCATCGTGCGGCGTCCCACTTCCAGATATTATACCATCGGGCATCCAATCGATGAAACTACACCCCGCAACCCTTTAGAATACAGGAAATACGTGTCACCATCCCATGAAACCAATTATAGTACGACTGCTTTGACGGGTGTACGGGATTTATCGCAAAGTCTGCTCTTTGCAGCCATTAATTTGTTGCGCTTACTTTGATCCGTACTTGATGCCAATGACGAGAAATAAGTGATCTTGTATGTTATGGAAGAAACACAAATTATCACTCAACCTTTTAACCCTTTGAGACACACATCATTCCATGGTTTTCGGTGTCGCTGATTACGAATCTAAAAGTAGAATTCAAAAATTTACCGTGGCGAATCCGATATGGTGGAGGAAAATTTCAAATTCAATCAAATCCGGTCAAAAAACTGTATCCAGGGGTTTTTGGGGTCACTGATTGGATTTGCTATACTGAATTTTCAAAATCTGACGTCAGATTCGTAATCAGCGACCCCGAGAACCTCTGGACAGAGTTTTCTCCGTATTCGATCAAATTTGAAATTTTCATCCCACATATTAGGTCCGCCATCTTGATTTTTTAAATCCAATTTCAGATTCGTTAACAGTAACCCGAAAAACTTATAATTTATGCAAAACATGAAATGAATCATTCCTCCAATTTTCGCGATTTTTTTCAATCGGTATGTTTCTAACAATAATAACTTACATTATACCGCAATAATTACTCTAAAATATTGAAATTCTATTAGTATACTATCAGAACAGCAAAATACCTCAAAGAAATGTGTTTTTTCAAAGTTCTCCAACTGTACAAAAAATCGATATGAAACACCCAAATTCATCCCTCACACATTTCAAGTGACAAAGTCACGCATTAATTGGGCCTTTAATTGTATCACGCTACACGGGTCAGCGATCTGGTGGAATCCTTTTTTCCCTTGGATTTTTTCGTTCGGAAATTACAGCCAGAACTGAATCGCGGATTGGTGGGATATCGATACGTCTGTCCGCTGCAGTTCGTCGACATCTTTCACGGTTCGGATACCGTGTGTCGATAACTGCAGGACGTGCAACGATACGCCTGCAAGTTGCAGGCCTCTGGAGAAGAAGCCTTGATTGTTTTTCAGGGTGCAATATTTCGGGAACGAACATCGAACGAATAATTCAGGGGATTCCGTTTTTTGTTTCCGTGTACTGCAGCTCGTATCTATTTTCCTTGGAGCAGCTTTCACACGTTTCTTTCCTCGGTTGTTTCAGCGATTGCCCGACGCAAGCTGACGGCTGAAGGAAAAAAACGGTGTAGTGAGAAAAGCTCTCGAAACGGAATTAGAATGAAGCGAGTAAAAATTGCAGCCGAAGGTTATCGACTCCGTCTCTCGTCGGCGTTGAGCAGTGAATTGAATCAACGAAAAAAAGCTGTCGATCGGTGATCGAAGGGGTAATGAAATTATTGGCAATCAATAAAACGGCGTCGATCTCGTCGACTTTCAACGATGGCTGGCAATTCCGAATGGAAAAACATAAATCGAATTTGTCCGAGTACCTCTGTAGAAAAGAGTGCCTACGGATCTCGAATGCGTTCAATTCTCGTCGGGTTATCTCCGCGCGAAAAAAAAAACCAAAAAAAAAAAGAAACAGACAACGAAACGGAGACCGGTCGTAATTACAGTCGCGGACATATCGCACTCGGCGACTATCGTAATTTTCATTTATTTTCCTCTCAAGTATAACGTACACCCAGCTACGCGGGTATGATTTACGGTGCGAACTAGCCGCACTTCATATCAACGACGCGTCGAGGTGGGGAAATGTTCATCACCGTGCTCTTCAAAATTCCAACGCTTATACAACCGTCAAAATATCGCCTAAACAAAACCTGACGTCGCGCCTCGCTGAAAACTTGACGAGTTGTTTTTGTAAGCGGGGAACTGCGTGCATATCTTGACGTGCGTTCCGTTGACGATTCCTTGAGATCGGTTCTGGGATAGAATCTCGCAGGGTGGCGGAGAGAAAGAGACGAAGAAACAAGAGGGGATGTATAATGCTCCCAGCCGTTGTCAGATTTATTACTTACTCCCGCAAAACAAGACGCATATTACCTCCGGGGTGAACAAATATGTCCCGGCTCTCAGAGCTTTCTCCTTATTTTATCCCCCAGGACGTTTCACCTCGGCCTTTTCTCGGTTTTTTTTTTTTATTATTTTTTTTTATTATTATTTATTTTTTTCTCCATCTGTTTTTTTTTAGGAGTCATCCTTTCGCCAAGGAATGTAAACTGGGACTCTTTACTACGGGAACGACTTAATTTCGACGCCTCTGGAAGCTCTCACCTGCCGCTTTCATAATCCACCCTGAAATTCGTTTTCTTGGAATAACCACAGCAGAGACGTTTTGTAAAAATGCGAAACAGTCGGCGTATTCCTGGAGTCTGTATCCTGTTTGCCTATTTCAATGCTTCTAGTCGGTTCTTATACACACCGCAGGGAGGATCCATGCGTTTATTTTTCCCCTCTCAAAGATCTAAGACTCGAGACGTTTTTGCAGGCGATATTCAGCGGGGGGTTTTAATCTTTGGTATTTCCTGTTCATCTTGAGAGAGATCATCGGCCAGGCAGCTTCGGAGTAAATCGTCTTCTGAGAATCCCCGACGAGGTCACTTCTCGGCGACCGAGAGAGAGAACAACGCGCATATTATAAGAGGAGCCAGGAACACATGGCCCTCTGGTACGTTTTTACCGTATAGAGAGTTCGAATGAATGCGTCACTGCTGACGGGCTTTCAGCCATGTGCAAGTTGCCGTTAGCCTTGTCAGGCGGATATCGTACACCCTTCTTGCAAAAATACGTGACGTTTAATTTTTTCGAGCCCGATACAGCGAAACGGAAGACTGGCTACAAAAAAAAAAAAAAAAAAGAAAGAAAAAACGAAGAAATTGCTCATAGTCAGGATCAACCTCTGACAAGAATCTACGGTACTTGATGCGCGACGAGCTTTAACCCCGTGGAAAATCGCGGGGTGATTTTTTCGCGAAGAGATCAGCGTAATTCCGTCAAAGTGAATTATAAAGGATGGAGGATTCTCGACCTCTGCTGTGAAAACACACCGCACCGTGTATGCCTCGAGCTGATTCAAGTGTAGCCGAAAATCGTATATACGGTTGAACGGAATTTTGTGATATTTATCCAAGCCGTACTACGCTTCTGTGGCAAGACCCGTTATGTTTGAAGAACGCGTCGACGTCGAACGGGGCCAAGTACAACGTTTCAGAGAAGCAAGTGTTTGACGAGAGTGAGATTAGGCCGAGTTTCCCGCGCTCTTCACCTGCAGAGAGAGAGAGAGAGAGAGAGAGAGAGAGAGAGCCACGAGCCAAGCGCGCCGGTTAGTTTCTCAAAAACGTTTATTCGGGTAGAGTAGTAAAAAGAGTATATAACGCCACGTATACACGTATAGGAACCACACACAGCCCCGTATATTCGAATTCGCGTGAAATTCTTACCTCCGAACCCCGTTTCTTTCATTGTCAGACGGCGAGCCGGGATCCAGAGCTGCCTGGTCCACACCCACCTGGACTAGGCGGACCGAAGACCCGCAGACTCTTGGCACGGATGCACAAAGGTAGGTAAATATCTTATCCTTTATCCCGAGAAACCGGGAAGAGAAGGGAACGGGAACCACGTCGGTCTCTCGTGATTTGGTACCGGGAGTTGGGTTCCTGCAGACGCCCGTGTGAATATTTCATTACTTTTACTCCTCGTGGATATACATGCAGTGTGCACCACCGACTTGCGTGTGTGCGTGGATGTTACGTACACGTGGCTACGCCGAGAAAGAGATACTGCACTCGGATAAGGTGCATGCGAGTAGCCTAAGGTTCCAGACCTTTCTCACCTACTCGGCCTCTTTCACCTAAGTCGGAACGCGCATTCGATCTAATTCAAGGGTACAAATTGAGCATCGATAAAAATCACTTTAGATTGTTTCGTCACGCACTATAGTTTCGGAGAATTCGTGACATGTGTGGTCAACGCGATATCATGGATCACAATTCTGACGTTAGGTAATACTTGACGTACATTTGGTACCGAATGACTGAGTATTGGTACCCATTTGGATGAACGATAGTATTCAAGAAGAAACGGATTATCTTATTCTACATCTATTATTATAACGGAATGTTGTTCCGTCTTAGAAACGCCTTTCCAAAAACTCGGGACGGCAGCGTAGGAGTCGAGATGTTTAATCGGAGAAAGTTGCCTCGGCTTAGGACTCACCCTGACCAGTCAGGTATAACTTTTTCCCCGTCGCAGCATGTAAGGACAATTGTCGAGTAGTTTTGAAACGGTATAACCAGGGTCCGAAGGGCAAGCACGTTCACCGATCAGATACGAGCCATGGAATATAGAAGTTGACGGCCCGAGTCGAGACCTTCGAAGAGAGGCGTGGATGCCCTCCTCGAATGCACTCGGGACGTCTGGAAAATTGACTGCACCGAGTGAGGAGTGGTGGTCACCCGTGGTCAGCCCTTTTGAAAACCTTCCACTAGAAAACGGGTAGAAAAGGGATTTTCAAGAGACGGTCGTGCCTTCGGCAACCGTTTCACCTTTACTGACCATCCGTTTCGTCGTAATTCCACTGTATCCTCTTGTCGCGCGAGTTTTGGCTTTTGAAATGTACTCCACTCATCAACGTGACGGTTGGATATCGCGCACGATTATTGTACCTAGAGACTATCCTGACCAAAGTGTGCAACTTGTGGAGTGAAAATGAGGTGGTTCATGGTTCTGCGGCTCCTATTTTACTCACAAGCAAGCAATTGAAACGCAAAACGTACGAGCAGCCACTGAACATGGCGTAGCTGTTTGGAATTGATTTCTTGTCACAGTTAGATTTTCGTATCGAAAAATCTGACGGACGTGAAAATATAGTCGGTGAGACCAGCGGCGGGAGTCCATCACGGTGGATACAAGGGTGGGAAATGGAACGGAGGTTTAGCGTGGGCGGTGAAGGGAGAGGGGGGGAAAATATAACGCACTAGAGGAAATGAAATGAGAGAAAATAAAGGTGGAGAATAAGGAAGAAGAATACGAGGAAATCTCGTGCGCGTGGCCATCTTGAAAATCTTACGGTTCGCTCGCGGGCAAATCGCATCTTCGTCTTGTAATCTTGACCACGGTTAAGTCCTCCTGGCGTGGTCAGCGGAGTGTGCAGCACTGAGCACTGATATATAATTCTTTGCGAATCATGACCGCGGAGAAAATCAGCCGGGATCTTTATGTCCGTTCGTCGGTATATAAGGCGATGTACGTGCTCAATGGCGATGCGAGTATATATACGCGATGAAACCGCTTTTTCACGGAGAAACCGCGAGAGCGGCGAACTCGCGCAACTTCGAAACCGGCAAAACTGCGGCACGCAGCGTTACAAGCCTCGTTTAACGATCGTCGGCTCGCTGCACTTCGCTGCATATTTGCGATCGGTAAATTATATTCTATCGGTCAATCCGAAAGCCCATCGAGCTAATTTCGCAAACGAGCTTTTTTCGGCGATCGGAAAACAGCGGATACTTTAAATATCTGAGTCCCAACGTCTGGTTCGGCAAGTCTAATCGTAAGTCGAATTGTTAAATTCAGTTCGGCGTCGTGTTTCGGGGATAAAAATGGGGCGTTGAAACGGTTTTTCCGTTTTTCTTTACCCTGGGAGAAGAAAACGGCAGTGGGGAAAAAAAATCCGCCTAGTTACGCGAGAAACGAGCGAAACGACGCGGAATGTAAGGAAAGACAAACCCCGCAAGAAGAGCCGCTTCGGGACGAGTATATTTACCCCTCCTCGATGACGGGAAAAGAGGGACCTGAGATCAAGCTTTACCTTTCGTTAAAGGAAAATGGAGAGTCGCGACCCGCGTCCCTCCTCGTCGCGTCCTATCAGACTTCGGACAGGCCTCGAAGTTGGCGTCGAGTCTATATCTCCGACGTTCACTCTCTGGCGAGGGGTTTCAGGACCGGTCGGAAAATCGTCCTCGAGGACACTTGAATCGGCATGAAAAATACAGGACGATTTGAAAACAGTTTTCCCAGGGAATTTTGTGGTTTAGGAAATAAAGGCTGACCCAACGCCGTTTTCGGAAAACGTTTGAATTGTTTTCGAAAATATTTAAGAGCGGAGCTTTCGCCATTCGCTTATCTATTTTTATTACAATATTAACGAGAAAGTGTGCTTTTGGGTTCCAGCCTCTGTTCCGCATGAATAATACGATAATTAGCAAATAGATTGCGAGAACGTCCCGTTGTCGTTGACCAAAGATTGAAATGCAAATACTTGACCCCACTCAACCCTTCCTCCAGGGCTGCGGGTTACGCAAGAGTAATTTTTACGGGAACAGTCTCCCGGGAATCTGCGCTCGTTGATTACAAACCCGACATCAAAACTCAGAGCTAATTCACAGTGGCGAATTCAACATGACGGACGAACCGTACAGAAAAGAGATTCTGGTTAATTAGAAATGTTTCGACTTATCAATCGTAACACAAAATTCCTTACACCGGCTGAACATTCGTCAACATTGACCTTGGAGGTGTTTTAATTCCTCTCGTCAATGAAGAATTTATTCTCCAGCTGAACTTGGGGATTAGTCTGTTATAAATTGAAAACATTTTCTTTTCTCTTTGTGTAGCCGTTGAGGAGATTCGTCAATTCCATTCCACCGTTTCTGAGCTACAAGGGTTGTAATTGAGAAGCTGGATGAGTTTTCCAAAATCTTTCAACTCTCATCACTCACGTTGGATTTACCGTTTGAAATTTTTAAATAAAAACGAAAAATATTGCCTCAGAGGACCGTTTTGTGTGTAACGTAGCCCGAGCTTGCGAGTCGTTTAAAAATGAAGTGTCGGCTGTTGGGATGAGCGGTTGCACGCGGGTTTTGCCGGCGCCTGCAGGACCGTGTATATCCGTGCCCGTATATACAAGTAGGCAAGTTATAAGGAGAATTACGAGATTGCCGGGAGGATTACGGTGACGGCCCTCAGGAGGTCCAATCTCAAGGATAAACACTTGAGGGTGTTCTTAGAATCACGCTTCTCCCTCTCTGGCTCTCCATCTTTTTCTTTCCTCTCAGTTCTCTTCTCACGGAGCTTCTTTCTCTCTTTCTTCTTATAAAGAGGCGTCGTCCTCCCCCCATTCGACGGATGTGCGGAAAACTACTCGCGAAAACTCATCTCGCCCTCCACTGTCTTTTTCTGATGCCGTTGATGCTCTGACGCTTCCCGTTTTCTTTTTGCACAGGGGACGCTAAATATTTAATTATAAAAATACCAGCTCATACATTATACATTATTTAATAAGGCACAACGTAATCGTATTAACCGGAAATTGAGACGCTTTTGACCGGAATATGCGAAGGGCAATTTTGAAGAGAAAAAAAATAGAAAAAAAATAATGAAATTCACACGCATGTAACAATATTCTTAAAAAAACAAACTAATATCTTAACGCTGCGCGATGAAAAAAAAATTGAAACGAATAAAAAATCCAACGACCCTGGTAAAGGTTTAAACTTTTTTCTCGCTACTGACGATGGAAGAAATTAATTACACACGTTGTGTGTCGAAGATTGCGTGACTGCTCCGTTTTCTTTTTTTTTTTTCTCGTTCAAAATACCAGCCTTGGGTAATTCCGTAGACCTTCAGTACCTTCGACCACAGGGGATCGTTTTCGTCCGGACCACCTCTACGCATTCTCCGAAAAATCATCGCTTAACACGGACGAAGATTGACGCGGACACGTGGTCGGTAGAAACCGGCAAGGATAACACCGAAAAGCGAATGAATGTTTCAGGGGTGCACTGAGAAAAAGCGCAGCGCAAGAAGCGGGGTGAAAAAGAAGCTAGCACAAACGCTAGAAATTTGGATTACGTGTTATACTAACCGGCGAAACTACGCCGGGCAAAAAGGCTTCGAGGATGTAATCCATTCGGACTGGCAATCGTGCGGACGAAACGTAGGCGAATATGTGCCGACCAGATCCGCGTGTATGCATAAGTGAGGGACTTGGAAAGTCGGAAAATACCGAGGGGTGTCTTTCTCTGTCGAGTGAATTATTCGTGAATTATTCGCGGGGGGTTAACTCCTCCCTTGTCCGCAAATTTTGCGCCTAGCTCAACGCAGAAGCAAGACTCGCGTTATCGGGGTTGGGGATGTTGCCTGCATCGACCGACTCGATCCCACGTCAAACCGCAAAATGTATCCCGATTGTTTCTGACGGCTTCTCGACACCCTCGAAGCTCACCCCCGATTTTCCCCCTTTGTCCGCCGCAAATGTAGCATCGACGCGAAATATCCGCCGCCGCTTTTATCCAGTGGGATCGGAAAGTTCAGGCAAATATGAATAACGACTGACGAATTAATGCACACTTCGACGGATGGTATCCTGATTCTTTTTCCTCGTGGAAATGGATCGCCAAAATTTTTTTGGTGAAATTATTCTCCCGCGAAAGTTTTCTTTGAAAATCAAGGAATTTCACGAACTTCAAAGTTTTCGAGTATTCCACGGGATGAAGAGGGGAATAAAATTTGAACCAGAGATATATGGATATTTATTCCGTGTTTGTTTTTTTGTTTTTTTTTTTTTTTTCATTAAGATTCAATAATATCTTCTAAGACAGTTTTACTGAATTAAAATTCTTCCAATATTCCCTGACGTTGTAAACTTAGCCCGTTTCTATTCTCTTCATCTTCGGAACGAGAGTCTCTGAAACTATGGACGTTTCGCTTTTTCGGCGAGAATCAGAGATTTTCAGTGCAAATATTTGCCTGAAATGCTCACGTTTCGAAAAATTTTCCCCTCGCTAGAACGGATTATCCTCGGGATTATCATAAAATTCATTTCAATCTTCCCTGTATAATACACGTATGAAAATTTGGTGCATAAATCGTACACACCTAATACATAAAATAAAACGATGATTCTTCGAGCAGGCGAGAAGTCTATTATTTTCTCCGAACAAGGATCCATAAAGGAATTCGAGTCCTATTTTTTTTAACCCGACCCAACCAGCTGAACCCAACCGAATCATACATACCTGATAGACTAATAAATTCTGGACAGACAAAGATTAAATTTTGCGTGCTATCGAATCGAAATCTAAAACGTGACCCGAGGGTACCATTCGTCCTCTGCAGGACGACGGCTAGATCGACGCGACGCGACGGTGAAACCAGCGTTTGCTGTTCTTTGCCGGTCACCTTCTTATTCTCTCTTTATTCTTGCGTTACAGCGGACTCTTTTTGTTCCAAGGATATTCGCCTGTTATTTTTCTCGCTCTCCCTCCCTCTCTGTTTTACTTTTTTATTCCCACTACAGAAACAAGATAAGAAAACTGGTTTACCGGGACATTCCATTGCGTACACGTGTATACATTACGTATACACATATAGATATATATGTAACATAAATACCTTATACGCTCCGCACGTATCTATTTGTTCCCGATGAAAACTCGTCCATTTCTGCCATAACTCATGAATAAACTTCCGGGAAAGGGTTTCCGAGAATAATCTTCTCTCGGATGAAGTATACGAATTATCTCGATCGAATTTAATCGTTGCTTGTTTACTCTGTTTCTTTACCCGAAACTGCGCTGGTAACTGAATTGAAAAATATCAGTATCGGTCCAGCGACGTAATGTAACATTTGATTTAAAAAAATGTGTATTTTCAGGAAAAGAAAATCCCGGAACAAAGAGGTGGAGAAATGCCGCGTGGAGGAGGAAAATTCGTAGACTAAAGTTTAGCGGCGTGCAAACCGACTTTGGAGATGTTGCAGGAAGCGGAAGCGGAGGGTGAGAAACGTCTTGTCGCGGTGCTTTTTAATTGCGTTCGATACAACCGAGGGAAGATTATTGTTACGTAGAGACGCGAGAAGAAGTTTACACCGCGTCTGCAGCAAGCGTCATCTCCCGTTAAACTAGGAAACTCTGAAACAACTCACAGGAAGGATTGTCGGAGGAAGAGGAGGCGAAACTCCGGAACTGAGGAGCCGGGGAATTGGAAGATTTTGCGTTCGGGAGAGGAGTAGGGGAGAGTGAGAAACGTTGTAGGTTCGAGGAGGTTCTTGCATCCGGCAGACGACGCAGAGACGAACCACCTACCTCGACTACAATGGCGTCAAGTCCCGTTTGAACGGCAAAGGGATTCGAGGCGCGTTTCAACGGTATCGTAAAACGACGTTTGATGAGTACTTGGAAAGACGTGAAAGACAGCCGAGAAAGGGGGAGGCGAAAGAAAAGAGTAGAAACAAAATCAAACCCAGAAGCGTCTTTAGGCGGAGGTGAAGAGAAAAATAAAAACACCGGGGAAAATATACTCGCATATACCTACAACGAAGGTTTTACCCTTGATTTACAGCGTGAGCGACAAACGTCGTTCTCCTTCCCTCGAGGTTTCGTTCACATCGAAGTCGTTCGGCAGGTTTACGACATTTTCACTATTTCGGCCCCTTTTTTTCTCCCGGCCATAAATACCATTTTTTTTTTAAATTTTCAATGAACGAGTTCACCGAAGTCTTTATAAATTATTATATCGATTTTTTTTTTTTACATCTGAGACAAGATTTTTGTAGCGTTGGGAACGAAAGCTTTCGATGCGATCAACCGGGTTTAAAATTTTACCTCATATTCGTGTAAGCATCCGAATTTCTGGGAAATATATACGGTATTGATAGAGGCGATAAAAGCTGTTTTAACAGCGACGATTGACCGGGCTTTCAAAGCTTGCGATCGCGAGTAAAAAACCAGAACGCAGATGAAGTGAAACTGTTTTCGTAACCGGAGTCGGATTTTGCCCGGTGCTTAGACAGTCAGTCGGTATATCCGAAATATCAGAAGGATTCTGCCAGAGTCGAATCGACCGACGGGTCGATCTCTTCTAAATAATTATAAGAACCAAAATATCCGAAATCTAAACAGTTGTTGGTTCGATTCGTTGCTGCGCGAGTCTTCTTTTACTTTGATTACGTGTTGCGAGACGCCAGTCTTCGGTATCGACGGTAATTCGATTCAAGACGTGTAATTTCGAAGGAAACTTTCGTTCGAAATGATCAGTTTTAGCAACGCGAAGCGAAAATTGAAGCTGCTGGACCGATTCAATCTCCTTCGCCTTAAAACTTCTGGTTCTTTTCGCCGAGTCTCTGCGGTACGATAAGAATTTCATGCGATTATTATGCCAGGCGTCTCTAATTTCTGTTTTGAGAAACCGGGATTCGCTCGAATCATTTCGATGATATAATACTCAAGACTGCGTAAACTCGGTTGAAAAATTCTGTCGATCCTTTCTCATTGTTTCACTATTCCAAGATTGTTGATATTTTGTGAATAAATCCAGCCCTTGAGTACACGAAGTCAGATACGGATAGGGAGAAGTTTTACTTGGTTATATATAACCGTTTGTTTTGGACTCGGAGTTTTGCACACTTCCGTTTTATTTCTTTACGTTCCGCTTCTCATGCCGGATTCCTTCTTCCTACATTCTTTGTATTATCTTCCTCGAGAGCTGGCCAGGAGTTGGAGGTAATTTTTAACGGTATGTAGCCTCACGTTCCCGAATCCCAAAGGAACCCTAAAACTTCACGGTGAGTCGTGGCTTATCGATGCGATGCGAGCTGCACGGGGCGATTTGCCGCTTGCCAGGCTTACGTTAAAGTGGAAGTAGATTCTTGCTCGCGAGATGATTAGCTGATAATTAAGTTAATCGCTGATATTACCTGTTTAAATTTTCCCGCTCATATAATACAAGCTGCGCTCAATATCCTTTAAGAGGAGGATTTTTAATATCATCGGACCGAGTAGCCTCGGAATCACACTTCAATTTTAGAAGCGATGAACAATTTTGTGAAAAGCGTAAAGAATCTTGTATTTGATACATATTGTATAATATTTTGTCGCGTATCGAAGAATTAGTAACCTGCGACCGTATTTCACGTTCTCTCGGTAAACTTTAGTCATTCCGGGATCGTAAATTTGTTTCTCGAACGAATTGCAGGAGTATCGTGAAAATATCCCGAAGTCACATCGAACGAATTCCTGAATTACTGGATCCGTAATTCTTTCCAAATGGCCAACTGCAGCGGTACGCGAGGTATTGAAGGTGTAAAAAAAAAAAAAAAAGAAAGAAAAGAAAACGAGAAAAACACGACAAGTATAACGAACGCTGTGATAAATTTTTCAACCCCTAATTTGGTGCAGAAATTTTTCTGCACTCTAATGCTGACTTTGTGAAAACTCTTCATAACTTCGATGCCGGTATTTTACGCCCGGATAAATAAACAACACCGAGAACAGGAACATCGGCTAATGAAAATTTAAATCCAATGTTTAAATTACAATTCATCAGCAGCATCGCAGCGTTTCGAGTTTCATGCTGCTCGAGCTCGGGCTCAGCTTAACGTCCGTAACTTTGGTCCAGCTCACGAGCCGATGCAAAACTGTGCAGTTGCGCATGAACCAACATCACTGGAGGTGACTGACTTAAGCTGAGAATAAACGGAGCATAAAGCAGGGATATAAGCTGCAAAGATGTTAAGCATAATTTCTATAAATAAAGCCGAGGCTTCGTAAACGCGATGGCCTCAATTTCCATCTCACACTCGAACACGATTTATCGCAAATTTAGTATCTGGTTGGAAGTCGAGGTGTTCAGAGTTTGAAAAAACTTATGCCTTCAAAGTTTTTTTTCTCTGCAGATTTCCTCTCGTTTCCATAATTTTCAAATCCATTAATCGTGAATTTTTCCTCGAGTTCGCGTCCCGATCGAAGAATAGAATTGGATAAATTTTGAATGAACTAGACGAGAATGGCGATATAAAATTACCAATCGGAAGTTCAAATCTTGAGGGACAAAAGTGCGGAATACTCACATAAACTCGGGATCATCAACCGGCTATAACCGGTTTATAAGTTTACGATATATTTCCGAGGAAGCTGGAAAATTGATGGCTTTTATCGGTCGGATGTAGAGACTCGAATCTAGCAATACGAGGTAACAGTTTACATTTGATTGGTTTGCTCAGCTTCCTTTACCACGTATAGAAGGTCTCTAACAAGATTGAAAGGGTGAAAAGGGAGAAGGATAAAAAAACAATTTCTACACAACGAGATAAAATTCGACGAAAAAATCACAATAAACGAAATTTCCCATGTGAGGAAAGTCGCACCTTTGGAAAACGGCGTTTCCGGCGGTGTGAAGGGAGATCAAACGAGCCTGTGAAGCAGATCTGTTTAACTCGCTCGCCTCTCTGCGGTATCCGAAATTAGTTGGCATTTAGTTGCCTCGTTATACCCGGCTCACGTTTTCTCGTCATCCTAAACTACGCGCCGGAGCTCGTTTAAGGGTCTCTGATGTGTATCGGTTTTCGTCGACCGTAAGGGGCAGGTACAAGACATAGTCGGTACTACGCTCTGTGTCTCTAACAGCAACGTTCTTGCTTCTGAATTTCATATCCATTCATTCGCTCAACTAATCCCCACTAATTTCTTCGCTATCGGTTTTCCCGACAGCAAAATTCACCCCCAACGCCTGGTTTGCGAAAAAAAACACCAATCAAATTTTAGTGTTTCGTTTTAAATTTTCCTATCAATTGGTCATTTTTTCCCGAGCTGTTTACATATTTGTTTATAAATATCTTCACGATCGCTTCGGTATTAAAACTTGAGTCGAATCATTTCGTTTAACTATTCTTTAATTATTATCTATACAATCATATTAACGACAGTCGGTGAAATAAGTTCTCCGAATGCAATACAGCGACGAAACGCAAAACGAACGCGAATCGCTTACCGCAATCGTTGCCAAGGTGGAAAAGCTTCAAAACCACACACACGGGCACACGTGCGATTATCCCCGAGTATGCGAGTCCAGGTCGATGTGTAATAAAAACACGGTTGTGCAATATGCCACATGTCTATTCGCAGCTGTCATCAGCAGCCGAGCAGCTTTATATTTCAACGGATTTAAAAGCTTTTTCCTAATTACTTTTCCCCGTTGCGCCGAGTTGAGACGCGTATTAAACCTTCGACACGTAACACGGTGTAGTATTCAAGTTTCTAGCTACTATTCGCCATGGCACTGGTTGGCTATTTATGGGTTTTTTTCCCCCGTCTACTCGTATTTTTTTTTTTTTTTTAATTTTTTTCTCACTTTTAACAACATACCCGGAAAGCTCCGCGTTTTTCAACTTCGACTAATGGAATACGGGAATCGTAAGTTCACGTAGTTGGCTCGCGATTATGTCGAGTGCAGAGCTCGACGGCTGGATTTCCTGCTTTGTGGTCATTTCTCGGCCCGCGGATTGAACGGGAAGGGAAGCCGCGGCAGGTATAGATCGTTAATGGCCTCTCGGAAGCTGGCAGCTGGAAATGCACAAAATTGAAGAGGAACCCGGATGGCCAACATCTGCGGATATATCAGCTGCGGCCGTCTTTATGCCCGCTGTAAGTCTGCCGAACTTAGTTGAGCATCCGAATTGAGCTTGTTCGAAATCGGATAACGAGGCTCGTTATTGCACGGGGTGAAAATGAGACTATAATATCGGTTTCCGATGCGCCGGAGGTTTGGCTTAAGCCCTCAATAAGCATTTAGTAATCCCCAGACCCGTAATTGTATGTGGATAAATCGAAGCTCATTTTCGTGTTAAAATTCTTCCAATCTATAAACGGTCAATCTACTCCAGCTCATTTTGCCAGGATATGAATAATAACAATATGATCTCCTTCTTGAAGGACTTGTTTGAAATTTTTTATCATCCCGTTACGCGGAACAGAACGCAACGAAAGAAAGAAATGATGCAGAAAATTATGTAGCTGAAAGAAGTGAGAATTATCCTTCAATCGGGAAGCGGGAAGCTGCCGCCGGGATATTTCTAATTCCCATTTCCCTGCGTTTTCTTTAACCTTCTGTAATGGGATCAAGTCTTTAACTCCGAATTGCAGACCGTAATCTTCTCGTGTTTCACCGATGCACATTGCCTCTGGATGTTGAACTAATTGAACGAATAAGCGTGTACTTTATTGCAAATCGATATGCGAGCAACGATTTATCCAATTTATTATACGAGTTGAAAATATTGGTTATATAATTTCAAATATATTTTTCATCAGTTTTAATCGATAATCGCTTTTCCACGTCACTGATAAATAAACCACGTGGCATTAATATCATTACAAAATTAATTAATCTCGATATTTTGACAAAATTTGACGCGTAGTTCAGCTTCGGTCAATCGTCCACGTTTCAGATAGCATTTTCCTACAAGCTTCAAATGCTTCAACGGCACAATATTCAAACTTTATTACAAACCAAATATTGAAAAACTAGATCCATTAAACGATACCCAGATTATAACTGCATTTTCGGTAAAACGCAACTGCCTGGCTCGAATTTTACGGCGACTAAACGCGATATCCTGAGCCACAGATGCAATAAGAAAAGCCTCCATCTAAGACCGTGGAACTTCCGCTCCGTAACGACGATTAGAAGGGTTGGAGGGTTGACCGAGGGTCAAAAGTTTCTGGCGGCGAAGGCTAACCCCTCTCCCTAGATAGGGACTCGGCGGATCGATGATCCTTCGAAAGGAAACTTTTTCGGGGTAGGAAATATTCGCGCCACGATCCTCCGAGAAACCGGAATAACTGTTATTCCGCTCTGCTCATCAAACTTTCATCTCTTTGTGTGTTGCATGTGCGGCCGAATTCTGAGGGTTATACGTATGCCTACATTATGCGCGGGCGAAAAGGGAGAAACCCTTTCACCCCATCATTCTGCAGTTAGTTGCGAGCCGACTCTCGGCTTTCGTTTCTCTCCTCATTCCCTTCACCGAAATTACAATGTTTTCTTCTCATTTCACGCGAATATCTGGCGTCGACAGACGTGGAACGGCGTGAAAATCATGCCGCAGTCAACGTCGTCAATGATCTGCAGTGTTGTTGTTGTTATTATTATTATTGTTGTTGTTGTTATTATTATTATTATTATAAATCGTTGAATAATTACTCGTCGACTTGAATAACCGCGAGTTGAGTGATAACGTTCCACCAATCAACGTAAGAGGTAGTTTCCACTTGTTCCACATCTAATTCTTTTACCGTCTCGCATATCGATTAATTTCAATATTCGTAACTCGTGGCTGAACTCGTGACGGTAACTAGTTCCAGACGAATATTCTGATGACGAGGAATACGAAATCTGATAAAATTATCGGGTAATAAATTCTCTCAACTCTCGTGATTTGCAACGCTGGCGAATAATGAGATTTCGGATTTTATATTCACCGGAATTTTACGACAATTTTACATTACATCTGTAAAAATGTAGCTGACTATTTTTTTCCCTTTTCTTTTTTTTTTTTTTTTTTTTATTCCCTTGAAAGGCAATTATCGTAGATTTGCAACACGTCAGGTTTTCGCAAAAACCGGGGCACACGTGGAACTCTAGTTTCGCAATTCAGCTCTTCGCTAAACCGGTGATATTTATTATTCTTAATCTAATAGCTCAACGCTATGCATCAGATCGTCCACCATGTTTCAGTCTATGGGGGAACTGCGTGGGCGAAAATCCTGCTCGACAATACCTGTGATAAATTCCTGACTTACGCTAACGGCACTGCAGAAATATAATAAATAAACCCGGTATATTTATGTTTATTTGTGTCTATGTACGTTGCCATATGCAAAGAGTTTGTTGGATGAGAAAAGCAAGGGAGAGAGAATTATCTCTTCTAGTCTTGAACCAGGTATCCACAATTGTTTCAGAACTGAGAAGCTATTCATTTCCACAATTGCCGTTCAATTGAAATTTCGATGGGTTAATTAATTTTATCGACAAGTCCGATACCGCCCTTCAAAATGTTTGGAATAAAAAACAGTGTTTCAGAGTTTGAAAAAAGATCTTATTCAAAATTCACTCTTAAAATTTATAGATAATCGAGCGGTTGAATAAAAAATCTGAAAAAATTCAGGGTAGGCACTGTTTCAAGGTTGAAGTAAAATATAAAAAAAAAAGGCGAAAGCGCGCCTAAGACCCGAGTTTGCTGCAGCCGTTGTGATCCCGGAGTGCTCTAGCTAGGTCAAATAACAGGCGCTCGCAACGGCACGGAGTTATAACATATCTATGTTAGAGAGAACACGTCTTTCAGAGATCCCGGCTACCAGATAGGCCGCAAGTTCATTCTGTGAGGTGAAGAAGGCTGCTTCTGCTGCTTCTGCTGTTGCAGCGGCTCCACGTTCGCCGTAAGTCCTGGGAGCGATGACCCGCGGTGCCCTAGGCGCTCCTCTACTAGGGATAGATGGAGAAGAGGAGAGAGACGCACGCCGTTGAGCCGAGGGAGATGGACTCCCGTCGTAAATGGCCTCAAAGTGCACCTCGGTTCCTTATAAGATCCGGAATCGAGATCGCGGTTCTGCACCGCTGCTGCACCGCAGACTTATTGTTCGCGGTTTTGATACGATCGTCTTCGCGGACCGCGATTATTGCCAATCTCGACGATTTATTGCGCCGCCCGTATTAACGGCGTCAATTGGTGACCGTGCGTGTCGAAACGAGGCACGCGGTGTAGGTATAATTTTTACGGGGGGAAAACCTGTTTTCAACTCTACCGCACGCGCTTAGAGATCCTTTATTTCCTTTTATCTAATACGATTCACGGATTTACGGGCTTTGCACCGTTTTTAAACGAACCGCCCGATCGATGCTTACATAAATATTTGTCAATCATTCGGGATGTACGATAAGAATAAGTTGTTCCGTTATACGTAGCTTAATTGGTTTATTAGTCTTGCTGTTCAACGCCTCAAAAGATTTTCAAAACCTGTCGGATTTTTAGAAAATATGTACGGGCCAAGACCGATGTATTCTCCTCTTCGATTCACGAATTTCGGATGCTAGGTATAGGAAACCATTTTTTATTTTTATTTTAGTTTATTCTTCAAATTCTGTATTGGTTTAGGAGCCTAGAATCGCAAACGTTGTAAAAATATTCGAATTAGCATTGAGTTTCGAAGGAAAAATTTCGCGTGTAAATTATTGTTTTTCTTCGAATTCCTTGAAATTTTCGATCATGAAACCTACGTAAAATGAGAACCTGAGAGAGAGCAGTCGAATTTTTATTCAGAAAATTACTATCAGAAACTTATTGGCGGTATAAAAATCCAGTGAAAAAAATTTTCCGAACCGATTTTCCAATTTTTCGATCAAAAAATTGTCACTCTCGTTGAACGACGACGCGAGGTTTCTCGAACGAGGCGAAAAGATCGAAACGCAGGAACAACGCCGATCGCTCCGTGTTTCAAGTTCTGCACGGAGCAACAGCTGTGCTTTTTTGGAGAAGCTGGAAGTACCGGTAATTACATCATCGGCAGTAACAAACCGAAGTTAGTGGGCCCAAAGCTGGTCAGAGTCGTCGGCATTTCCTCCAACAGTTCGAAACTCGTTTCGATTTATTCTCACGTCAATTCTAATGACGCCGAAGCGGCCGTCCGTTGTTCTTCTAGGAAGGAACCATAGGGCCAAGGATCGCCGAGGCGATACGCCCACGGCCAGTCAGTCAGCGAGGGAAGGAAATTGGAAAGTTTCGATGCCCGTGCGATGCCGGGCGGCGTACCTGGACGGCCAAAACCGCCAAGTGGTGGCCCCGGTAACCGAAGCCAAGAACTTGGTAATCTTAGATAGGCTCGACGAGGGTCGGACCCACTTCCGGTCCCGCGGGACCCGCCACGAGGACAACAGATGTCGGGCCTGCCGCTTGGCGCGCGCCTTCTTTTCCTCGGTTTCCCCTCTCCTTCACTTCGTCTAGTTTTTTCCCCAGTTTCCATCGTTTATTTTGTCCCGGTTCCGCCCGTCGACGTCCTAATTAAAACGTTCTACGGAGTGACGAAACAAGGAGCCCCGTAATTACGACGTATCGTGCATTATCACGATACGTAGTAACGAGGAATAGATCAGAACTGCATTTGATCGCTGACGGTATCTCTTTTTTTTTTTTCATCGCATTTCGATTTAGAAGAAAAAAAATATCCAGGTCTTTCTACTTCGGCTGGTTTTCCTAAATTGCAGACGATCCGAATCCGGGTGCACGTAATCGAAGAAACAAGATCGAAGGCTTGAATTTTACAACCGAGAGCGGAAAGCAAAGATTAGACCGAAATCTGGGTCATACTACCGACACCGTTTTGGATTTTGGCGCAATTGAGCCAACGCTTAGTGAGCTTGTTTGATTTTCAGTGCAACCGGTGATGATTTTATCTATTTTTGTTCGTTAAAGATCATTTCGAGCGGTTTCAAGCCGGTTGGTATATTTACAGGCGAGTTAACGCATTTCCATAACTAAAGAGAGAGAGAGGGAGAGAGAGCTGTGAATTATCGTACAATTCGCACGTTCCTATTACCATCGTTCCATAAATAGTTGTGAGCATGATGTAGTTAGCGGAGGAATTGTCAAAGAGCTGAAACCATAGGACCGAGGATAATTTTAATCGAAAATTATCGAAGCCCAATCGTTCGGTGAGTGTTCGAACGCAAGCCTGAAATAGACGGTTTTAATCGCTGATTCTTTCGTCCGTTGCACACGGCATACAAGTATAAGCTTTCAGGTTTAATTCCGTGTCATGTCGAAGGATGCAATAATTAAGGCTGCACATCGATATATCTTTGCCCGTTCTCCGTCAGCCGATTTCAATTATGCAGCGGTTACTCGTGATTTTGATTGGCTCATGATATTCCTGGAGGTAATTGAAACGTGTTCGATCCTGACAGCATATTGATACCCGCTGGTCAGCGATGCCTGCTCCTGATACCGGTATTATTATCGGAACACGCGTGGCTTGACAGCTGGAGAATAACGCGGCCGCCTTCGCTTCGTGCCAGAGTTCGACGATTGGTTTTAGAACCACCTTCTGCGAACACGAACATACGCGTCAGTTTCGTATCTCGTTGGACATTAATGAAGCCGGATTGAACCCCCGATCGACAGTAACCACCCCGAACGGATCAA
This sequence comes from Neodiprion lecontei, assembly GCF_021901455.1. Lineage (NCBI taxonomy): Eukaryota > Metazoa > Arthropoda > Insecta > Hymenoptera > Diprionidae > Neodiprion > Neodiprion lecontei. Next base: position 38,339,775 of record NC_060262.1, read on the forward strand.
ATCGCGGTGAATGCGAAACCGTTAATGCTAATTTCGCAAATCGACCGCGCGTGCCATTTTTGAGAATTTCATCGCCTGCTCTCGGTTCGGTTTCAGGCACGACTGCGCATCGAAGTGCTTTCCGAATTTAAGACATCGCGAGAAATGGCGAAATGAAAAAGCAACGGTGTAAATAATCTCCGACTGAATTTTGGAAATCTTTTCGAAATCACAGTTTTCAACCGTTTTCAGGCTCGCTCGATAATTTCCAGAGAAGTGACTCGACTGGCTTGTGTTTCTTCGAAACAGGGGTCGAGGTTGAAGTACCGAATTTGAAAAGTTCCGGAAACGCCTAATTCCGAATTATTTGGTGGCGAAACTTGAAGAGAAGAAAATTAAAATTTTACAAGAGAACAAAATTCGATTACTCAAAGTTCCGAGATGCAAGATTCTGAAAATTCAAGTTCCGATAGAGCAGAATTCTGAAAAACAAAGTTTCAATACAGTAAAATTCCGAAATAGATCATCCGCAATGTAGGTTTTAGAAAATCGTCGTTAGTTCGAAAACCTCACTTCGCGAGTTGATTGTATCGAGCAACGTTTGTAAGGTTGGTATAAGGCAAAGCTGAGCTTTAGCGTATTTCCGTAGCCGATATTAAATCCGCATCGTTATCTTAGCTCCCCCCCCCCCACCCCTGATTAAAACTTTCCCCGTGCCTCGTACTCCGTAGCATTTCGAATTTGCATTCCTAATTCAGGTGGTACTCGGGAAAGATTTTCCCGAGCGTTGCGTTATGCAGCTAACGGGAAATTGATACCTACTCCTGCAGGTTCGAGTATTGCCAGGGTAATTGGAGAGACTCGTATACGTATATATTCATGTACACCGAACTCAGCAGTAAATTACTAAGCGGAGGCTCATCATCCAATTTCGAAACACGGTGGCGGGTAATGCCGATATCTACGGGTTCCGAGTCCGCGCGCAAAGCTCATCCAGCCTGCACAAACCGTCGCTTTTATCAGCCGCAATCACACGTCCGCATCCCAAGGTCCTTTCGATATTCGATCCAACGCATCTTTCGTTACAAGAATCCACTGATTTGTATTCCCGTTGGTGCAAAATGTATACTGACTAAATTCGTGTATTTAAAACGATCGATTTTACGCGAATTTCAACGATACATGCATGCAATGTATACACACTAGGACAAAAATGTAATTTTTTATGCGTGATAGGGCCAATGTTTTCCAAAGAATAAAAATTGTTTCAATATAAGTCGCACTTAAAGACTTTTTTAATTCTCCTCTTCAATCGGTGGTGGAGGAAAGCTTGCGGAAATAGCTCTTCGAGTCTTGGCTCTACGGTGAGGCGAATTTAGTAAACATCGATGAAGCGGTGGTGAAACTAGGGTGAAAAAATATGTGGCCTGAAGTTGATAATCCGTGTATAATTCACGCGTCGAGAGGATATGTAATGACGTGTGTTTATAAATAGTCGACATCCGAGTTGCATCGATCGACTTTCAAGCCTGCGTGCTTTTCCACGTGCACCAGCGATATTCTCCGGCTATAAAAGCTCCGGCAGGCGTTGAGGTGGCCAGGCCGCAGCGTTTTAGCGATAGAGAGCCGTTGCTCGCAGAGAAGGAGAACAGGATAGGCGTACAAGGGAGAGGGAGAAGGATAAGGACGAGGATAAGGAGAAGGAGCGCCCCGTGCCGGCAATCGCTGCTTTTCCCGTGGTGTTTGTTTCTCCACGGGGCCGAGCTTTAAATAGAGTCGCGGCCCGCGACGTAAACAGTAAAACACCGAGGCAGTAAAACACGACGGAGCCGGAGAGCCGCGTTATTAACTCCGTGTGAACTCTCCGGTTGGCCGTTGGGGTCCATCTTCATCGCCCTCTGAAACCAGACGCTTGCACGGAGAGGATGCATGCGTGCGGTTATGAAGTATATCAACTTTGTAGCCGAGTTGGTGGCTGGCGCACGCCGATCAAACAAACGTTGTACGACCCCGAAATTATTTATAATTATTTACGCAGTACGCGGTTCAGCCCCCAGCGTGCGTCGTACAAAATGCGTACTTTGGGTATCCGTGCCGGCGTAACGACACCCGGCAACGTTTCCGTTTCACCAGTTTGTTTTATACTTTTGAAAGGAAATTCTCTCACCGTCGACTCCAGGGTGAAACGCAGGGTCGAGATACTCGAAATCGTTTCAAATATAAAACGATCGAAACTCTGAACGGTTCAGTTTTCGGATGTCCATAATCCAAATTGTCGAAATTTCAAATGGTTCGACGATTTCCGAACGGTTATAGCTCCGGATTTATAAATAATTGTTGAATGCAAATTGAAGCGTGCCAAATGTTTCACGTGTCCTGACGGTTGAAATTCGGAATTTAAAGATATTATGAAATGTGTAAAAATTTTTCTCGGTATTATCGAGTCAAAAAGAGAAAGAAAAAAAAAAACTCATGTCAATCGACGTTTCGCATGTCATATATAAATAATGAAAGGAAATTCCAAACGTTTCGAATTTTTCGTATGGCGAAAGCCCCGAATGGCAGAAATTCCGAAAGTCCTAAAATCCACCATGAATAATAACCTCGAATTAGTTGAATTTCCCATCAGCCAAAGGCTCGAATATTGGGAAATCCTGAATGTCCCGAAGTTGTGAACCGTTAAAGGCTTCAAATGGTCCAATTTCTAAATGGTTAATATTGAAAATATTAAAAACTCCGAATACGGCATGGAAAATTTCGCACGATTAAATATCCGAATTCCCTACTAGCCGGGCAGCATTCCGGATGGATGATTCTAATTCGGCTTGCAGTGCAGCTAATGCACGTCCGCTGTTTGGGCATCGCTGTTATATTGCCGAATGCAGCCGTGCGTGTGTGTTCCTGCATTACACCGGCTACGTTTGGTTTGGTTTGATTTGATCGTTCCATTAACCGAGTAAATCTTTGGTCCAGATTTGAAGCGCTGGAGATTTCATGTCGAACGTGTAGCATTCTGCGAGATGCGAGGAGGGCGCTGAGCTTTAGGTGCAGAACGTGTGTGACTCGCGGTGCGGCACTGCAGGTAGAGAGAGGGAGAGAGAGAGAGAGAGAGAGAGAGAGAGAGAGAGAGAGAGAGAGAGACGTTGCACGGAGTATAAGGTACACATACAGGAGCCCGGAAATGCAATTTCAAAACCAATTTGTACCCCGTCGCCCCTTCCGATTAAGATTTCCCGACCCGGATACGGAGCTTGCACGACCGTACCGTAACGATTCTGGCCGAGCTTTAGATTTTTCAAATCACGTTATTCCGCCTGTACGCTTTCACCGACCTAGTGATTTGTCGCGAGTGTTCTGCAATCCTCGTCCTAATCTGAATATCCGGAGATTCAAATGATCCGCGAGATATTGCTACTCGAGTAGTGGGGGTGAAAGAAAAAAAAAAAGCAAACATCGAGGCGTTTCATCCCCGCAGCTTCGTCTAACCGCGAAATTCAAACTGCAACTCCTGAAACCGAGGGATCATTGACATTTTTTATTTTTTTTCAACCGTCGCACCGTTGCGCAATAAAAATTTAACATTTTGTGGGAATATCGAGTAAACGGAATTACTCGTGCGTCGGGTAACCGAGTTACAATATAGCCAGCCCTGCGATATTTCTACGAATATGAACGCAAGGGTATACACGCGTTGTATAATCCATGTGTAATACGTGTCGTCGGAAAGTTTTTAGATAATTATATGCGTCTGTGTCGCGTTGGGGAGAAAGAGACACGTTGTTATAATACTATCTGCTCGCATGTATGACGGTTCCACACTTACTCGGACATGTAGAAACGCAAAAAAACACACACGAGCACACATGTGTGCCGTACAGCTGCATTATGTGCATCTAGGTACACGTGTACCGCATTACCATCTCGTATATCTTCTCGCAGTCTGAAAGTAAACATCATTTTCTTTTACGGCTTGGCTGTATGAAAAAGGAAAAGAGACAAGAGAGGAAAAAAGAGGAAGATGCAGAGGAAAATCGCAACGATGCAGGAAGAGCGAGTTCTTACTTGTTCGGCTTCTTCTCGAACCTTCGCGTTATCTCAGGTACCTACGTATCGTTATACATTCGGGGATTAAGGAAGTTACAGGTTCGCTTTTTCCCCATCCGAGCGTGATAATTATTTCTTCTTATCAATTCTCCATCAATTTCAGCCTCGCGTGAAGCTTCCGCGTCGCATTTTGGCGCCAATAGATCAACGGCTGACCTCGTTACTCGTCCTCAGTCTATAACTTCAGGGTGTGAGCGCGATGAAAAGCAGAGCTTTTCCAGCCGGGCCCGCATTGCAATATCGAGGATGTAAACCCGACGTCGATGATGAAGATTGATACAGAAGTGATGATAAACCATTTTAGGCCGGTTTATTTCTGCATGCGAGCGGATCTTCAACGACACAGTCAACAAACCTCGCTCAAGGATCGCTATAATCATTTTTTATTTCAACAAATCTAACCACGATTTTGCATCCATCGAATTGTGACTCCTGCGGGTTGGATTCGTTCCTGATTAGGGTCCGGGAGTTTTCTCGTTTTCCCCGATACCCGCATTTGCCGTGACCCCTGAAAACGTCGCTAGCAAACACGAAGGGCGCAGGGCAACCCTGAAATTTCACAAAACACTTTACGTATTTCACTCGGTGTCACCGGATGTACAGTCACGCACTGCGCCAGTGCCTTTTGCCCTTTTATCTCACATGACGCCGCATTACCTCCATTCATTCGCAACAACGTGCGATGTACAGTCATTATTCTAGATATTCCACGTGCCAGTTCTCACATTGCTGATCCAGGCAGCTTTTCCTCAGCTTTTAACGCGCCCGACGCGATTCTTTATAAATCGTACTGGATTTTTCCCATAGCTGCAATTAGCACAAGTCACTCGTTACTCGCTCGTTACGCGCCTTCTTTGAATTGGCAACATTTTTCTGTGAGAAGCAAAGAGAAACTGGGCGAAATTTGTGGAGAAGTAAAAAACGTCGTAAGACTTTGGGTGACAACTTTGCCGGCTGGCGATGGAAAGTAAAAAGGATAAGAATTTCCGGTGAATTAAATTGATTTTGAAAACCAGCATGGCTCAGTTTACTCGATTAGAGCAGCTTGCATGCTGATAGATTCCGCAATCGTTCACCAAAGTAGTTACTTTGAAATTCAAAGTGCTGAGGATAAATTTTTCTCGGATGCCTACACTGAGAGAAATTGTTAGTTCCGGTTACCGCTCAGTCCTTGACTATTTTCATTTTTTACCACAATCGAAAAGTATAGTTCTAAGTACAAAATAAAAATTAGTTTTGTAGCTGTTACCAGAAAGTCTAGTATCAGTTACTATTCTTTCTCATTACGATCACCGTTACTATATTTTCTTACAACTGTTGCGAAAATTTAATGCTTGCGCGACAATAAATTGATGTTAAAGACTTGTTCAACTAAAAAAGTAAATTAAACCTCAGAAACTGATTTTGCGTTGCAATTACCAAAAAAGGATCGACAATAGCGCAAAATGGTTACGCGTACTTCGTTTTTCGAAATTCCAACAATATTCGAACAGCTTTTTTTTAACGATACCTGTTTTACTGCATTTTTCTAATTACTGTGACAAACGAAATTTTTCTCAGTGTAGCGCAGCGGAGTCTGAGTGTTCGTAAATAAATACAATACCAAGGTTGACAAAACACCACTTTCATCACTCCAATTGAGGCTAGAATAAGGAGAAGAAAAGAAGAGAAGATAAATAAAGTACCTACTTTCGGCATATTCACAATCAGCAACGTGACGTATCGGTTGGGTACCAAACGCACGTCAACTCTTCTTCCTATCGCGTCCAAGCCTCGTGGGTCAGGCCATTGATATTCCGAGTCCATTCTTTGCCGGCGCGTATCGAACAGAATACGATTGTCTCAAAGTTGAAGCGTAGCCGGAGTGTTGAAGAAGTACGCGATAACGGTTGCAGCCTGTAATTGCGTGGGTAAGTGCACGGAGCGAAATGATTGAAGTGATTGAATTCGAAACCCAGAGTCCGAGTTTCGTGCGGGGAGAAATTGAGTGAAAACGATCGTTGAAAGACACGAGTTTCCTCCGTTTCCCGTCATTCTCCGCGAGCTTATAAAAGCTCGTTTTTCCGGCGCCTCTAATTTCGCAAACGAGCGATCGCCGCTAATTCCGGGAACAGTTTGATCGAAAGAGCTTCGAAAAATCGAGCTACGAAGGCAACGTCGAGTTGCCGGAAAATGCACACATGCGTAATTCCGCCGTTCGGACAACGCAACGTGAACCTTGCCGCGAATCCAATCAATTGTGATTAGCCATGACGAACGCGAGGCATCGAATGACGATCGAATGCCCGGGGACATTTGCTGGGGCCGTCCTTGCAGTCACCGGTATAAATAATGCCCCGAAACGTTTCGTGTCTGTGACTATAACGTGATTGGCGACAACCAAAAGCGTATCGAGCATTTGTATTTATCGCCGCTCTGTCCCGTTTCATTCCAATCGCTGCAGAATCGCCACTAATGATCAGAGGACGATCCTATCGGTAAAAATATCTCCAGAATTGTAGTTTTTTCGAAGAATTGATCAAATTGAAGCAGAGCTTGATGAGCTTTGGCACTAGAAAGCGCGAATTTACTTCTTCGATGTGTAACTGAAGGGCGAATTTGTTTTTACCGATTGAGACATGAGATCTGAGTGAAAAAAGCACAGAGTTACAAAAGTGTTCAAAAGCGAAAGAAAAACTCTAAACCCATTATCCTGCGAATGTATAACCTAACCGAAGTTGTTTGGAAACTTTTGAAGCGGGTGCTTTTAGAATGAATTTCCTGTGTTTTAACCCGACTCTTTATCGCGCCGGAATGTGAATTCGTATAAATAACGATTAGGCGAAACTTCCAAGGAAAATTGTCGCGCTCTTGAAAGTTTCGTTCTTGAACATAACAAGGGAGCGTTTCGAGTACATTTCCATCAAAATCCCACCCGATAAGGTTTTTCGGAGTGGAGAACGGTTATTAATAAGAAAAAAGTGTAATTATCATTTTCTATCGTTTAATAAGATCGCAGATGGAAATGGACGGTGGATTTATGGTAGAATATGGGCACGCGTTACAAACATGGAGACCCAAACGAACGCGGCAAGTTTAACTCGCTGTATAATCCCCGGAGCGTTTATCACCGGAATTAATTAATCTCCCGACGTGTTTCGAACCGAGATAAAATTCTCGGTATTATACGACGACGCTATTCACGTTTCCTAGCTCTACGTACGACCGGGTTTCGCACCGTACTTTGAGCGAGACTCTTATCGGCCGCACATTTAATCCCGCGAGTCGCGATGTCACCGGCCTTAAGATTTCAATGGGAATCGGGCTCCGAGCAATTCTATCCCGCGCGATTACTTGCGCCCGAATTCTCACGCGTGAAAATTAGGGGATCCAGCAGGATTCGCTTCCGCCATGGACACTCGGCACAAAGCTCCGCTTCGATCAGTCCGATAATTAAACGACCTGCAAACACGAGTCTCACCCATGATGCCTAAATTTTTTTTACACCCAGTCTCGCCCATGCCGTCCATCCATCGGCGCAGAAGTTCGTGCTTCATTTATTTTTCATCATTTCCGAAAACTTTTCATCCGTCCAACGTACGAATTCGGAAAAATTTGGAATGATTGAAAGTTTTCACGAAGTAGGTACGTAGTGATGTACAAAACGTTGGTTCATGCGTATAATGCACACATTGGTTTTACATTCCATTTCTCTAGCAAAACGTCAGTTGGAAAATATTGACAGCGAAAATTTACCGCTTATCTGCAAGGATTGCGTTTCGCTCTCGGCAGAAACACGCGTCAGAAATCGTAATTTTGTAGCTAAATTACACTCCATCCGTGTTACAAAAATTTCGACCTATTCTTCAGGCCTTTTGATACGTTCATAATTTTTTCAAATGACTTAGCTTTTGAATCGTGATAGAATTTTAGGTGTACGTGCACGATTCGAAATCTGAGCCAATTGTAGTGTGAAACTTGTCAGACCTTCTTAGCCTCGTTACCGAATGATACACGGTGAGAAAGGTTTATCCGCAGGTTATTCAGAACCTTAGAACGTCACTTGTGTCTGTGATCGAATTTCCGTCGTATCAGCGTCGCGTGTCACAGTAAAAAAGCGTCAAATGGATCGCGTCACGCACAAAGTAGAAACCCTGGTGACTGGAGTTCGATCGTTTGCCAGTTTCGAACTTCTACAATGCGTGAGTTTGCCTGCCAACCGCGCGTGCCGATTGTTAGACGTGGACGAAGTTTCGCGCGATAGGTAGACGGAAAATAATGAATTCTATTTCAATCAATTTTCATTGTCCAATAACCCAAGAATGAATCACTCACGTGACTTATAATCCTGCGTTATACACAGCCGGTTTCAATCAGCTTTCACAAATGTCAAGAAAATCGTTACCAAAGTCAGGTTACGAGGCGAAAATTTCGTGCAGACAAATTTCAGCCTCGGACTTCCCCCGTGGAGTGATTTATAAGAGAGAAATATCGAAGGTCGAAACTTCGGGCTGTTAATCATCTATCCTGGATGAAAGCGATTTGAATTTTTTGATCGATCGGACTTGAAACCAATGCAATTACCTCGGGCGCGTTAATGCAAGCTTGACTAAGCGCACAGCTGCGTGGAAATGACGCGTTTGATCCAATAATCTACAAGCAGTTGTCGAATGCAGACGTTGTTCGCCTGAATTACGATCCCCGGACACGAAGGGTGATCAGGTAGAGAGTAAAATGTTCCGCGGCTACGCCAATGGATTTGGGACTCGACTACGAGACGCCTATAAGTAAATTGGGTCCTGCCCCTAAGTTTCGTTAATTAACCGAAGACGACCCAGCGATAAGGCAGGTAGGTATACGGATTATTAATCCTCGGATAGACACTCGGGCGTGATGGGAGCCTCTCCTCCTCGAGAGTTACGAGATTTTTGTCAGGGCGTTCGTAAAATTCCTTTCTTCTCCGAAGCGGATATTCTTCGTCTATAAATTCGTCCGGAATACCAGCGAGCAAGTTTTTTTCCCTCAATTTTCTCCCAGACGATCAATATACGGATCTGTATGTACATAATTTTTCGTAAGAGTTCAATTAATTATTTTCAAGAGAATAAGTGAAAAATCAGGGAATAAAACGCGCGCGGGGATCGTGAAATGCTTGTTAGTTGGTTGAAGGATAATCGGCAATTAGCGAAGCGTCATTACTCGGGGATTTGAATACGATCCGTGCGGGACACGTCCGGTGCGTATAATGAAAAGTAGGTGATCCGGGCGTCTGGTCGAGTGAAAAATTTGTCGTTATTAGAGAAAAGTCAGCTAAGGCAATATTATGTATTCACGGAAATAACCCGTAACGGCTATACAGGCTAGCAGAACAGAGATGAAGTTTTCCCGTAAAAGTTAAGTGGTTGACGCATTAAAGTTTGCCTTGAAACGAGCGGAGGTGCAGTGGATAAACGCACACGTGCGCAAAAGGCGTATATCACGTGTGTGTGTGTGAAAGGCTGAAGAAATAATAGCAAAGAAAAAAGCAAGAAAATTAAAGCGAGTAAAAGAAAAATTAGAAAAACGCGTTCCTCGAACGAAGCCCGTGATATTATAAGCGGAAAAACCGAGAGCCAACTCTTCGCGTAAATCTGCGGAAATATCCGCGGCAACGATATTATTATTATTATCGTTGTTGTTGTTTTTTTTTTTTTTTCTTCATACAGATGCAGGAAAGAAGCGTATAACGTAAGTGCGAAGTTGGCGTAAAGCGTTCGATAAATTTTTGAATTAATTCTTTAAAACTCAAGCTCGACGCTGCGGCAAAAGTGCAACGCGTTTCGCGCTCGGCAGTCGCGCGCGGTTTACCGGCAAGATGGGGAATGAAAAAAGTTTGAAAAAATGAAAAAAGCTGACTGCCAGGAAGAAAGAGAGCGAAAATGGGAGAAAAAAGTAAGCGAAATGAACACACACCACTTCCACCTCATTCTGCACTTTCTTTGTCGCTTTACGCAGGTGTGTCCACAATGGACCAGCCAGACGGTATTCATTCCGGCTAACGACGAGCACAAGAGTCCCGCCAGGAACCGAGTGGCCCGAGGGAAAAAGGGGGACGAGGCCAATACTCCGTGAAATATGAGGGGGTTGCCCGTCGCATGGTGACCACTCACCCCTTTCGCTCTCCGCACTTTCTCGGGAAATGCAAGTATCCGAATGCTGCATAGCTGCGGTTGTTTGCAGTCACTTTTCCATACCTTGAAAGCCGCGAGAGCAGAGTGAAAAAAGCACACCCTCGGCGGAGAGAAAAGTTTTCTTTTGTTTTTAAAAATTATTTCTGAATTGTTGAAAGGGCTTGGGTTTGAAAATTTTTCATCGCTTGAGAACGGAGCGAAACGAACGTTTTCATTTCCGAGCTCGGGTGCTTTGTGTATTTTTGAAGAATAATTTTTCTATTATATTTGTAGAATGCACGCGTGAAAGGATTTTCGCGAAGAGGTAAAAACCGCGAAGCTGAACAATTGAATAGACGAAAAAAAATGTAAAGAAAAGAAACGAAGCACGGAAGATTTGGAAAAGAGAGATAATTCTTCGAGAAGGAGAAACGGCGGCTTTGCGTTGCAGGAATCGTAGATTAAATATGATTAAAAAAATCTTGTAGTTGGGCTTGGAAAATCAGACGAAAAATATGAACGCGTGTTTCGATTTATCTTGAAAGCTTACACGCTGATTGAATTCAGAATAAAACTTGACCGATTCTTACGTATAAATTCTCCGACCGTGAGGGTGAAAGTAAAATTGAGACGAGCCAAGAAGGACCTCAGTTTTCTTTCTCAACAAACGAAAGTTTGAAATGATTGTACAAAATCGACGACGTTTTCCTTCGAGATAAAATTTGTACTTCTTTCCAGTGGTTTGATTAAAATAACTGGTTCCAACTCTTGCGAACTTTTGTTTCTTCATCTCATATTAATACAAAGGAAAGCTTCGACCGTTTAATTTTTTCTTTTTCTCAAGGCATGTGTTTGAGAAATACCTCCTTAAAAAGTTAATAAACGTATCTCAAAACATCCAAGTTGTAATTTGTTCGCTTCTTCCAAGGAGAAAAAAAAATCGCACCAACTATGTTACATTTCTTTTTTTTTTTTTTAAACTTTTTATGAGCTAATACCTCCTTGAATTTTGAAAATCTTACGAACACGTCACATATGTATCGGTTTATTAACGATGAAATTCCAATAGCTGGGAACTTGTTTCCAGGAAAAATGGTACGTTTGAAAATATTTTGTGGCTACAGGGGAGGTTTATCCAAGGGTTTGGTCTCCCCTGCGTGTAATATAAAAGACACGCGGAGCAACGCGAGTGACAGACGGTTTCTGATAGTGGGGATTGCAGTAACGCGGAGTCTGGCATATTTCCGTCCTGTAAGGCCGGTTGGTTTTAGGGCAAGCACTTATATCGCGCTCTTTGATCTCCGAAAAATTCAATTTGCCCCGAGATTGGCCCGAGCCCAGTGAACCGCGGAGTGACTCCTCGCCGCTCTACGAAATTTCGTTTCTATTCCTCGGGAAAGGGATTCGAGCCTAGACCGAATCGGAAAACGTTTTGTTTGGATCTCCGTGTCCCGCAGTAGGGGAAGGAAGAAACAGGGAAGACGGGAGAAGGGGGAAGCGGGCTTTTAATTAAACCCGAAATTCAATTTCCTAGCCGAGCTGAATCCCTTTGAGTAACGACAAGCGGTTATATCGCCGTGCGTTTGTTCGAATCGTTTCTTTACGTGCGGCATTATGTACAACTCCGTATACGAGTTTTTTCTTCCTCATTGTTGTCGCCATTGTTGCGAACCAAAGTCGAGTTAAGAGCCGGGGAATCAGAACTGCGAGACTTCAACGCCCTTCTTTTCATCCACTTCATCCCCCCGAGCTTGCGATGCGAAATTTGGTCATTATCGCCGATCGATGGAAACTCGTTTCGCCCACTCCGGCATAAGTCTAATCAATCAAAAGATTGGCCCCGATTCTCGATCCCGCGGCAGCCACTCCAAAGAACGAAAAAGACAACGCGCCGGCGAATGACTCGGCGAATCAATTCGCCGAATAAGGGTCGATTCGATTAATCCGATTCTTCTGTGCGAGGAAACGTATATATTTAATATATGTAACATACAGGGTCTGTTTTTACGAGATGTATGAAAAATAGCGATCGAGATTCTCACAGCTTGATATTGAATCTTACGGAGTAGGTAATTTTAATTTTTTTCTCTCTTTCAGTCCGCGGTGCAATCTTCTAGAAAACTATATATTTAGAGAAAATAATGTCAGCAAGATAAAAGACGCGACGCGGCAGAGGAAGAAAATAATATTATCAAGACATCTGAACTCATTTGAATTAACCGTGTCCAAGATAATTAGCTGTCATTTGTGCATATTTATGAAGAAGAAAAACCGGCCGGGGTTGCAGGAAGCATCGAAGAAAATACTTATACATATACACTTCTGGCTGTACAAAAAATAAATTTTTTCGTTAAAACTTTTTTCACCTGGTACTTTTACCTGATACTCCGTCCGGATATAACTTGGCGAACGAGTTATACCTAATTTTTTTCAAAAAGCCTGTATTTTCTTTTTTCTCTTCATTTCCTTTCCCCTTTTTTTCTCATTATACTGTAAAAGTAGTACTGAAATTTTCGCCATTTTATTTCAGGTTGGATGTAGTAAGTCGTCTCCCTCCTTCTTTCAAGTTAACAGAAGGTAACCAAGCTTCTCATCTTCTTTCTCACAATTTTCTTTGCGACGTAATGGGGGATTACGAAAGTAAAAAGTGGTAGAACCCAATCGAATTACCAGTTCACTCGCCGTGTTTTTATTAAAGACGACGACTTTTTCACTTCGCTATATTGATTTTAAACTTCAATCTTCGCGTTCCGTTTGCAGGCCGTTACGAAGATATCGATTTTATCCTCTCGTTAATTTCCGGGCGATTATTTTGACCCTATTTGTAGTAGAAGTTTTTGTCCAATCTACGGTTGCAAGCTAGGAGGAAATTGTGCCCTCTCGGTGATATTCCCGTTCCGACTTTTGCGTAGAATTAAATCCAACGCATTTAAGTCTAGTTTGGCAGTCAAGGCTGATTGTGAGCCGAGTTGAGCCGAGAGGCCTCTTTAGAATAACGTAAACGCGGGGAAAACTCGAGGAACTAGAACACATGTACGACTTGTACGGAAACCCCGTTTTGTTTTCGTGCTGTTACCTGCCGTTAATTAAATTATATCCAAGAGAGGAAAAGTTACGCCCGTATAAATGCACAGGTGTGTATGCGCGAGTGTACAAACACGACACATTGTTCGTATAATTAAATATCAACGCTTCGACGGATTTCACATTCCCTGCACCATTTTCACGCAATTTGAAACTTTGAATTAAACCCACAGAAACCTTTTATATTCTACTTTTCTTTTCTTTCTCGTTTTTGATACGTCAAGTACTTTCAACCTGCGCTCAGCAACGTTTATTGTCGGACTTATTGTTAGCCCGAGTCGGTCAACTTCTTTGTGACGATTTGTAGTTGAAATTGGGGAAGAGACAGAGAGGGAGAGAGAGAGAGAGACGAGTTTGGGTCGAAAGAGTTGGTAGATCTACGTAGCTCGAGAATATAACACACATGTGACAATCATGAGTTGAGTCGTTAATCCTGGACGGGTAGAAATTTTAACTAAATATAGAACCTAGAATACAAAGACTTCAATAACAATCTTTTTTATTCATTCTTATCATCGTCACCGTCTTCTGTACAAATCTATGTGTCCGAGTAAAAAACCTCTCTCGTCTCTATTTTATTTTACGGAAAATATTCTCCTCACTCATCGTTTTATCTTTTTATTTATACATCTGTGTGTTATTTGTTATTGATTATATGTTTTTTTTTTTTTTCTTCCAACCATCAGGCTAAGTTTGTTAGACCTAAGCTGCGGCGAGTAGTGTCCCTTTTATACCGTAACCCTGGAATAACGAATTTAAGAAAGAGTCGAGAAATAAAAAACTGAATTTCTCTCGGTGTCTGATTCTATGTGTTTATGTTTTTTTCTTATTTTACTGCATAGATTGTGGAAGAAACCAAAATCGTTACATCTTCATCCCCAAAGAAATTTACAAATTGCGGATATAACGCTGGAATATCTAAGTCCACGTCGAAATTGAGTACATCATCCCTCTAAGAAAGTGGCGGGTACTTAAGGGAGTCCGTGACGGTGTCGGATTGCGAATAGCCGTCGGGGTTGAAGTGAGAAACAAGGGCTGACGAAGCTTTTTACAACCAAGTGTTCATCCCAGCCGCGTATAATATTGCATCGAACGAGCTGGTACGAGTTTTTATTTATTTATTTTTTTTTCCCTTGGTGTATAGGATATTATACGCATAGTCGATCCCTGAGGATAATGTAATCCTGAAACCCATTAGTCGCCATTAGTCAACCAGCTGCTTGACTGCGAGTTGATATTCCCATATATCTATCCGGGACCTGACGCATAGGTGTTATACTTGTACACTTGTGTGTTGCATACGCGCTTCTATCACTCTGGCAATTTTTCAAACGACAGATACGAGGTACTGACCCTGTTTTACTTTTTACCGTCGACTCTGCTGCGCGTTCTCCCCTCGCATCCAGATATAATCTTGCATAACGAATGTAGAGCATGCGGCAACGCCGGTGAGTTACACCCGTTCGGAATGTCCTACAGAGCTTTAAAGCTCTCACATATGTAGGTACAAGGTGAACCCTGCACGTACGATGTAGATTGGACTCTGACTTATCGACGGTCAACGAAATATCGAGTAAAAATCTCGTTTAAACAAATCACCATAGCTCTCAAAATTTATCTTAAACTTATTGATCTACAGAATTAAGTTCAATTTATGTCACCTCAGAAATCAGAGCAACGATCTGTATTATTATACTTCCATCATACTGTCGAATGGATTCTGAATCATTGCGGTCGTCGATGCGTGAAATTCGATTCGAGGTTGATCGGAATTAAGCCCGCTCGTTCATTTTAATTTCTACCTACGTCTCGGAACGACAAATTATGGCGAGTGGCTGATCGGGCATTCCCTAATGCTTCGAAAATTTCCATCCGACTCACCTGCCGCACTTCGCGACTCGGCGTTTCCGGGCTTTTTGCCTGCTTTAAATATGCACCGGATACTCTCCGGCGTCGGAAAGCTCCGAACTTCGACTTCCTGCGGGGCGTGAATTTTTACGCAGCCTCAAAACAACCCGAAAACTCAGCCAGGACCCTCTTCTGCGGTCAGACCGCAGTGTCAGCGTTGCGGTGATGCAGCAGCACTCTGAACTTCGGTCAAGTATTGCGGAATTATTTTAAAGGTAGACTTCGACGAAATTTTAATTATCGGTTTAAAATTGTCGTATGAGAAAATCCTACCACTAATTATCGGTTTATGGTAGTATAGGATTAAAAAAAAAAATTCTTGCGTTGAAAGTGCAAGCGCAAGAAATTTTTTGCAGCGGTGAGTAGAATTTGCTTCGAAAGTTTCTCTGCGCTTACATTTTGTTCGCAGGAGGTTGAAATTTTTTTTTCCAAACCTATACTACCGTGATCTAAAAATTGATGGTACGTTTTTGTCGTACATCACTTTTTTTTACCAGTTAAGGATTAAAGAACCGTCTTTTGGATAAAGTTTCACCGAAGTCTCATCTTACCAGGAGAGAATCAAATTTTGTTTAAACAGAAAAAACACAAAACAAAACAGGAACTGAGTGTATCGTTTATACCTTGACGGCCTTGTCATTCGTGTCGATGATTGAAAGGCTGTCAAAGTAGCAAAGAAAAGAATGAAATTCCAGTGAGCAGTATTCAAGATAAATATTTCAGTGCGTCGAAGTTACGAATGGCATTTGAAAAGCGAAGGAGAGACAAAAGGAGAACCGACGAGCCTTGATGGGAGGGAAAAGCTATTGTATTTTTCCAATAATTAACGTAAAAAAAGCAAGGAGTATTGGAAATAAATCCGAGATCAATAGAAAAATGCGGCTGAATTTGATCGACTCGTCAGAATGATCCGAACTTGACGAATTTCATTCACGCGCTATTGAAATCGGTAAAAAATATGATCGATTCCGTTTATGATTTCGCAAATCTGTAGAAATATACAAAGTGAGTAAGTTTCGTAAGTCCTCCGAAGATCGAGTATTAACAAACGTGACCATTTGGCGAACGATAATAAATCCTGACTGTGCGAATAAGGAGAAACCCATTTCGCGCTGCAGATGCAAGAGAAGCTTCCGGCGAAAAAAAATAAACATCGGCTGGCGTATTTTCGATGTTCATCGCGGTGGATGCAAATATCAATATCTCCTCGATAATCGCCGTAAAACTCGTTACATCCGCGGTTTATCGGGCTGCATACGGAGGCGAAAAATCAACGAGGCGTACTTTTGCGCCGCACCCCCGAGAATATCACGTGTACAGGTACAGAGAAGGTATCGATACGGCGGATCGCGGAGTTGCCAATATCCCGGGAGTGTTAGTTTTTTTTTTTTTTATTCCTTTTTTACATCGATACATACTTTTCCCTCTCATTTGCCGATTTCCCTCTGTATTATATATCGGATCGCTGTTATTGCAGCCGGCTCACCGCGTGTCGACGACGGTTACCATTATTGGAAGGGAACACCGAACCACCACCGTGAGGGCAGAGCTAATAACTGATCGTCGACCAAATTGCCCTGACGATCCGATAACCGTCGTGTCTGATATATTCGCTGCCTATGGGTTTGGGGTGAAAAATTTTTACTCGCGCGGAGCGAGAGGAGAGGAAAATAAAAAGGGGGTAGAAATTTCGATTCGAAGAAAAGTGATTGTTCAAACTGACGAAGAAAGGCAACGAATAATTGACTAATCAAAGTTTTCGTCATTCGTTTTGAAATAGATTAAAAGAATAACTGAAGAAATCGTTTAAACCTTACAAGATTAAAAAATGTTGCGCACAAATCACGTTCGTTTCGATGAAAAAAAAATGACACCTTTTTCTACGTTTAAAGTAGGTTCTTTTCCTTTTCAATATGTTGCAGTGTGTAAAATTTATTCTTCTGTATTCTTCTTACGGATCTTTCAAATTTGAATTGTATGCGGAGTGATTGAACACCGTGTTTTTTATATTAATATTTTTTTCTACTTATCGGTAGCCACGCAATTTCTGTACTTGTATAAACCGTCCTTGAAATTCGTATAATAAATTTTTCACGAACCGCTCCGCTATCGCTTATCGCAATTTGCCTCCGGCTGCATTTCTGGGGCAAGAAGAAACACGCCGCGGGAAGCGATTAAAAATATCAGGACATTCCACAGGCTCGAAGCTGCCGGGCTCGCGGACGGAGATTTTTATTTCTTTGGAATAACATGCGCCCGGGTATTTATCCGTTGCGCAGATCTGTTTCGGCGCCGAGACTGCTCGCGTTTCTTTCCCCGAAAATTCTGTGGCAGCGGTTCTCGTCCGGCTAAATTTGGCAGGAATACAGCCCGAGGGATTCCCGAGTCGTGAAAAAGACGCAGGGAAATTCGCGGTGAGAAGAATCAGGTCCGCGGAGCAGATAAACAGTGAATTTTCATTCAATTTCAAAGCCAAACAGCTTATTTCATTCAAACTTCTGGTCATTATAGTTTCAAAGCTTGGGTATATGTATACGTATACTTGCCTATGCACACAAAAGAAAGAGAGAAAACGAGGGAAGGAGGGTCGAGGATTTATTTACGGAACACTGGGCGAGCTGAGGGTGAGCAAATTGAATTACGGGGCGGGTAAACGTCGGGCTTAATTCGTCTTTGCTGAATAAAAAAGCCCACGAATCTGACTGAGGCAAAGGAAAAAGTACCTCATCTGAACCGAGATGATAACTGTGAATCTCGGGTAAAACGTCGCACAATCTGATAACCGAACGATGCTCTTTAAATATGTTATCAAAATCGATTGCAAGAATAACTGACGGATGAGTTTGATCTCGAGAAGAAGACCTTTGAAGAAGAAGAAGAAGCAAAGGCACCGAAACCCAATTTTCAACCGATGTACGCAATGTGAGCTTCAGGGAATATCGAAAGCGAATCAGACGATCGGACCATTCAATATAAAATAATCCATTACTATCAGAATTCTTCTCACCGATCGGTTTGTTTCAGGAATTCGTGACGCGTGTCTTGTACGAGTTGCAGAAAAAGGCGAACGAAGTCCTGGGACAGGAATCGCTTCCTGCAGCGACACGAAGGACTCTTAGAAAAGACGGAGATAACGTGCAACGCCCCGAGGGGAGAAGATGAGATAGCGGTTGGCGGAGGGAAAAATGAGAGGGTCGAGAAGCGGGGGCACCCAATGGGAATGATAAGGATAAGTAGGAATGTATAAGGGTCGGGTTATCATCCTCGATAAGCAGCTGCCAGTTGTACTTTTCTGCCTGGATACGAAGCCGCGATTTGAACGTACACTTCCGCGAATCCAAAATGGGAACAGCGATGAAATTGAAATTGATAGCTCGACTTGCGGGAGCTTTTAGCCCGCACACAATCGTTCCCGATTCCTTTAACCCCGCGATACCTTTTCGGTGGAAAAAATATTTCACTTTGAATTTAATGGGTGATAAACTTGAAGCTGAATGGGTGGTCCGTTTCGATTTCAGTCGGACTTGATATATTTCCTAACATTTATTGAAGTAGATTGATTTTTGATAAAAATTAACACCTTTCACGGATTGAGACGAGCGACGATCAAACAATATGAACATTTCATTCAACACTTGACGGATTATGGAATGAAAGACACGGGTTGAGACTACGAAATGTTTCTTTGAAATCAATTTCCAAAAATCCATCAAACAGATTTTTTTACCAACGATGACGTAGCGGGTTATTTACAGTTCCTGCAGAATACACGTGACAATGAATTAATACATTTGGCAAATGGAACCTTGACGCGTATATCCTTGTTTGTTTAAATCGGCAAATTGACACAATAGATTTTACGCACGGGAAGGATATAAAAGTTCCCATCGTTGATCCGATTGGAGGGGCATTGTTGTGATCAGACGGCGTTTAAAGAGTAATCTACCGTTATTGAATGCGAGATTTTTTAGTGAAAATGACGTTGATAAGCCAGATCTCGAATGCGTGTTGAAAATTTACCATCCAACTTGTCAGTGGCCAGGTTATTCATATACCTGTCCATAAATGTAGGTCTGGGATCTTGATCGTATCGTGCTAAATCGATGAAAACGATTACGTAGACCGAAAGCCTTTAATTAAACTTTCCTAATGTAACTTTCGACACGGGGTTCAAATTTCAAACGAAGAAAATCCGAAGCTAGTTAATTTCACTCAATCAAGTGTTAAATATTTAACGAAATAAAATTTGCTTCCATGTCATACCATTTTCGCAGGCCTAGTTAGTAGCAACAGGATTGTACAAGTACTGGAAATGAAGAATAAAATTCAGGCCGAGTCGCAGCTGCAGCATACGTACCTAGTACAATAAATATTTCGTAGAAATAATTTTGTGAAAAAGAGAGAAAAATTAAACGAATACAGCGATTGTGAAACAGAAATTACCGAGGGTATAATTAGAGTCGGCGAAAGTAACGGAGGATATGAAAACGCTGAAAAAAAAATTAGAAAAAAAAAGAAATAAAATAAACTAAGTGACGGGTAGTTGAATTTAATAAATTTAAATGTGTTAAAAGTCTTCGTTAATTGGGTACGAATGCTGAGCCCCGCCCCCGCGGGCTGCGGGCGTATAAAAAATGTGACAAATATTACATTCGGCTAATGCTAGGTCCGAGCGATAAATTTGTTTCTAGATACCAGATAACACGGTTTTTCTACCAACGCGTATACGCGTATATTTATACGCGCCATGCGAACCTGCGCCGAATAAACAAAATCGAGGATTTGCCAAAAACGTTGTTGTACACGCATACACGCAGAGCTGTCGGTTGACACATGAACCCGAGACACGTGAGGCGTCAATCATTTTTAAATTTAAGGAAAAAATACCAACTTTCACGCGTCCGCCGAGTTCCGTTAGTCATTTTATTTCAGATTTATCGCACAGTTGAGAAGAAACAAGGAATTGGGAAAAGCAGAGGGTGAAAAATGCTTTCGTTTATAAAGCTGCGCGAATACTCGAAATCGGATTTACCGAATAATTTTAGCTCGGGTATGTTTTTTTTTTTTTTTTTTGCTACACCGTTATTATTGGGTACAGTTTTTGGTATTCGTATCGTGTGCAGAATTCAGTGCTAAACGGTGTAAACATGACTGATATTCATCGCGTGAATTTCACATCTTCGTGCAATCCAGTATTCACGTGTATTGCGAGGTGTCGTGTAAGCGCGTCGTGTAAATTCAACTCTTCGTGTAATTATAAATGATCCACTTTTTCACAAGCGAATGTACAACGGAAAAGAGTCACGTAAACGCGAGACTATTCGTTACATTATTCACGCACACGACTAAAATTACTAAAATTCACGCCTCATTTCTCTTGATCTGATCATCTTACCTGAACTCAGCCTGATCAGGGTTTTCTAAAACGGCACGTCAAATTTCTGATCAGGTAGCCAAATGCTTACCTGATCACGGTCTTATCTCAGTCCGATTGAAATTTCTACTCAGGAATGCCTCGGTAATCATGAAACGATAAAGCGTCGAGTTCTTGACGAGATTGAAGGAGAAGTGTGTTTGTGCTTATTTACTTTTTGTTTCGACTTGTTCTCACGCACCAAAAAATCACCTTTCCGCGTTTCGCAATACCGAGGAGGCATCGGTCGCTGCTATCACCGCAGGAATTCAGGATGGGGTTGAAGGAGCGACGGGAGTGGGAAGTCGGGTCTGAGCAGCACGCAGGGGTGGAGGGCGGTAAATATATGAGTTTAATTCGTCCGGTTGCGGGGCGTTATCGGAGGCATTTGATTTCCCTAACGGCTCTGCACGGAAGGCTTAAAGCCCGCGGCGTAGAAGAGAAAGAAAGAGAGGGAGTGAGTGAGAGAGAGAGAGTAGCTGCCAGCAAGCAGTCTGCACAACCCTGTAACTACCCCGAAAGATTTTGATCTTCGAGGTTCCCGCGCCCGCGAAGCGCCATCAACGAGCCAACCCTGACACGGATTTATGACGCGAGATTTGTTAAGCCAATTACCGCGACGCTTTATTTTTCACGATACACCGACGCCCCGTTTATTCTACATACACGGCGCAAGGTTTGAGTCTGGATCGAATTTTGGGGACATCGGAAACACTCGCAAAATTATGAAAACACGGCGTTACGTAATCCAACGTTCTCCGTCCGTGTAACCGCTTTCTACAGATTCTAGCCCGAGATTTTACGATCGGGTTAAAAAAAAAAAAATCCGTCGAGGAGCTGCGAAAGTCTCATTAATTTACTACCCCTGAAGAGCTTCCACCCCCGATAAAACTCCGCGGTTTCACCGCGTTTGTATGTACACGCCGATAAATTAATCGTCGAGAAAATGACGTGAAAGTTTTATTATAATGTATGATAAGATGATGAAGCTTTCCGCGGTGATGTTGTGCTTTTTGAAGAAGCGAAGTTTCAGGAGCCTAAAATTTGTCCGAATTTACACCGAGACAGTTTACCGTAAATCTTTTGTCGCGAAATTCGAATCTGGTTTCACGATAATTACGAACGAATTATTTTCTAAATCCGATCGATATTACCTCGACTTGGAAAAAGCCTTTACTATTTTTTACTCCGCTGATGAGAAATTCAGTTTTTACAGATGCTAGTACGTAGGGTGGTATACGCGTACTTTTATCGGGGATCTTACATGCTCGCAAAGTCGGTCGCATGGCAAAACTAAATAAGCCTCACTCTGCGCGGATATGCGATTGTATGAAGTAACGTGGAACCGGGACATAAACGTGGAACGATAAAAAAACACACGAATCCTGATTGCTGCCGACTCCTGCAGTCGGAAAGTAATAGTACGCTTCGAATTCATTAACTGCTTGCTGGCAGGCGGGTTCGAGGTGTATTATATAATAATCCGCACGCGCGAGAGCTGTGAAAAGCTGTAGGTCGAACCGAACTTTTAAATTTACAATTTCTTCCCCTAAACTTATTCTCGAATCGACGTTTCGGCTTTAAACTTCGACCGAGGTCTCCGTATAGTATATATACGTATACAGGGTCGTATAAAACCATTGACGGATGACCCGACATTCCTCTTTCTCAAGATAGATTCAATAAAAAGCATAAAAACTATATATTCAGGTATCTACATATATATACATCCGTACCAATACTCGGCCCGCCGAAGGCAAAGTCCAACTCTTTTATCATAAATTGGGTCAACAAACCGACTATAACACGAAACTTTTACTACACACATTTTCCTTGTTTTATTATTATTGTTGTTATTATTATTATTATTGCCAATATTATTTCCCATTATTATTATTATTCGGAGGAAGGAGAGAGCAGAAAATTCGACGGACACAATTCGTCCGCTACGCCCACGCGTGTCTACATACATATACCTATATATATATGTGTGTGTGTGTGTGTGTGTGTGTGTGTGTGTGTCTGCGCGCGCGTACTATCCTCTGCTTCAAACTACATCCGAGCTTTTCTATGAGCTTCAGAGACAAACATTCGACCGGACTTTATCCGCTGGATTCAACGATGCGTGTCAGCGATTCTCGAATGGAGTTGAAAAAAAAAAAAAAAAAAAAATGAAAAATGACAAAAAACCCAGACGTGTCTACTACATTCGGATGTTGCAAACAGACGATTATTATTATTATTATTTTTTTTTTTCTCTCCGTTTCCATGATAATCTTTTGATCTCTTTCACGGGACTTGATTTTTTAGTTTCGGCTTCGGTTTCGTACGTGTAAATTGTCGCACACCCTTGTTTTTTTCCTGGGACACGGAATTGAACTCGTGGAGAGAAACGACACTTCAACTTTAAATACATATTCGTAATGAAAATTTTTTTTTTTTTTCTTCCTTCTCCTTTCTCGACGCAGATGTGGGTTCGTAAACTTTGAATTCCATTATTGCAAAAGGCATTGAAACAATGGCGACTTGAAAAATGGATTGCATGATTTATCAACGCACTGTCCTATGAATTGAATCTTATTTCAAGGAATTCGAAAATAATTTGCTCTCAACACGGATCAACAATTATGTGTGAGAAAGAAGAAATTGTTCGATCTTTTCGATCGTTTTGTCATGAAATTACGCCACGCGGTTGAAAGAAAAGAGCCCGAACGAACTGAAATTGAAAATTGACAAGATGACTGAATAATAAATCCCATACAAAATTAGGCAACGAATGAAAAATGAAACGGGAACCAAGCCGAGGGAAAATCCACGAAATTAAATTGGTAGGTAAAAGATGGACCGGCTTTGTAGAGAATGCGTGGTGTGTCGAAAGAGGAATTGTAGCATGTGCGTTGTTTCAGGCTTATCATTTCTAATCCGCTCACGCGTCGATACGCTTTTACAAGTGTCGTGTCTATTCGTATTCGGAACGAGACGCTCAGCGTCGAGACGTTCGCTGCCTGGAGGCGAGAGAAGCGTCGCGTCGGCGCCGGATTCCAACGCGTATGCGATTCCTGCGGGGATGCGATGGTCAAAAAATGCCTCGGCATGCGAACGCATCCTCAATCAGTGTTTCCGCTTCTCGTACCGCGCACCGTAAGAAATATCTAGTTGTCGTTACTACGCGGTCATTAACTATTTGCATTTTTTACCATAACCGGTGAATACAGCTCAGCTGGCTGGTGTCGGTGTAAGAATAACTCGATGCGAGTGTCGTGGTTGTTTAACTGAAAACGAGGGGCTGTTTACTTACAGATCAGGCGGCAGGCCATTTTAAAATTCCAATTGTTCACGCGATAATAAATAATTTCACTCGATTTCATTTCGAAGCTATTCAGTCACTGGGAACAATTTTCACCGTGATTTCAAACAATTCCCGAGCAATTTCAGAGTTGTTTGTTTGTGCTCGGTTTTCGAACTATTTCAAGCAATTCCCACCGATTTCAAATGATTTACGTGAAGTGACTTGCAATACCTTAGCAAGACTAAATTCTGCAATAACCATAAAATGGAGTATCGAAAACTGTAATTACATCGAATAGTTCTTCAAATTCGAAAAACATTAAGTCCGTTATCGTAACGTGGTACTAATTAAGCTACAATTTTCTAGTAACAACCGTGTATCAAGTGAAGTTTCTTCTTTGCTGTCCGATAATCTCGATATTGCGAAAGTAAACTTTGAAAAGATGATACGGAGAAGAGGATCAAGAATCTGCGGCCTGCGCCGAGACTTAATTAATCCCGATTTAGCCATGCACCGCATAAAGTCGGATGTGCTCGCGAGTCTGGGAAAAGTTATGCGGGGAATATAATATCGAGAGGAGAGGTAAATTGTGCACTCGTCTTCGTCCTTACGAAGCGTCGCGACGGCTAGTTCGCGGTCGGAGTTGAATCGAATAAAGCAACTTTTGGAAGACGGTGATAAATTCTGAGAAAACGACGCGGAATCTAGTTTCGTGTAAAACTATTACAAGTTACTTACTTCTTCCTCTAAGAATAGGAAGGGGAGTTTCCTCGGAGTGACAGAAGTCTCAGATTAACCGCGACGCAAGCTCGACTTTCTGCCGCTCATCCTTTATCAGATCGTAACTCTTCGGATCCTCCCCCCTTTACCCTTCGCCCTGTGTTCACTTCGCTGGAGTAAATGGAGGCGAAACTCTGGCCAGTAACTTAAAACTATTCAATTTCATTTTTAACTCGATTTCCCGGTGAAATCGAAAACTATGAAAAGATGCTGGGAGACAGTTGCAGCGAGGGAGGGGGGGGGGGGGGGGGGAGAGGGAAGTAATTCGCTTGCCAAACAGAATCAAAAGTGCTAATATCAACCGAATCAAACTTTTCCCAAGCTGAAGCACAATGTTTTTTTCACGTACCATAAACCAACGGAAAACTAATATCCTTCCAAATAAAAATGTATGCATATACATATATATATAAATATATATACATATGTATACGTATGCTCATCAAATATACATGCGAACTGGAAACTGCCGGGAAGTTATGCACGTATATATGAACTGGCAAAATAACGCGCAGCAGCTGCGCTGCCGGTGAAAATCATTGAAACCGAAATATATCCGTAGAATACAAATTGCGAATATGTATACCTATTTCCGCAACTGACACGTGCGACTGAAATTTTTCATTACCCGGAGCACGGTGATGAAACGAGAAAAATCATAAACGCGTTTTACGCAGGAGGAGAAGAATACAAATTTTTCTTTCTCGCTTATTTAGGACATATTGTATTTTTATTCCGCCATAAGTGAATTACTCATAGGTATCCTAGAAAACATTGATTTGTGAAATTTCAATTATTTTCCGAGTCTTGAATCAACGTTTCATCGGCGCTTCCCAGTCAAAATCACCCTACTTGAGACGCGCGTACGCAACATATGTAACTTTAAGATACTTGGGTTTATTTGTAATTATTTCGAGAAAAATCTGGTTAGGATAATCTTACGTTGAAAGTTAGTGCAGATTGCTGAGTAAGAAAAGTGAAGGGAGAAACATGATCGTAAAATTATTATGACTTCATCGCAGCTAACGGATAATCAATCATTGCGATTGAACTCGCTCAACGTGTATTCACGCATTTTGCAACTGAGGAACGTAGTGGAATTGATTACGTATCGATTGCAGAATTCTTGTAAAGCATCCTTGAAGCGATGCAAATGTTTCCGAGCGCAAGGCCAGGAATTTGGTTGAACAAAAATCGGCACTTTCTGTTTGTTTCTATATTTGATAGTCGGACGTTGGATATCGTCAGTTACGGCAGTCTCTTTAAAAATACACGAATAGAAAATACTGGAATTAAGATAATTGGAGAAGCTTGGATGCACTCAATACTTTTCCAGAAGTTACTCACCGATGCACTTTTCTTTCATATTGTAGGCGTCGTTGAATATTCAACTTTACGACACGTTGCGCGTTGTACCGATAACGATTATAATCAACAAACCGTAGTGCCAAAATGACCACTAAAAGAAAATAAAATCTGTTTCAGTAATTTTGTAAAATCTAGTCTTCTGAGTAAACTGAGCAGAGTGGAATCGAACGAGACCATTACAACTTTCAACGATTTTGAAGCGTTTATCGAAGCATCGACGTTTAAGTATTCATTCACATTTCCATTATCTTCTATTTTTGAGTGTTTCAAAAAGATGTTCGCAGTTTATAAACTTATTTATAAAAATAATAAGTTTTCGACTCTCAACTGGTATGATTTTCGATATCGTGCAACTGCATCGAACATCACGTAAAGACAAACGAATAATTTTCGCGTACGAAATTCACTTTGAGCTTAATGTCAAACCGACCTAATTGTCCAAAAATCAGCGTCAATCGAAAAGGTCGGCAATAAACCGAAGGGCAAAGGAAGGTCACGGGCGAGTACGGGCGAAATTTGACTCCAATAATAGAAGGCACACCGAGATCATCCTCCTTGGGTCCTAAAGTCTGGCAGTAAACGGTTGACCCAAGCGTCGAGAGCCGGGACAGTTTTCCGGTGGAATTTCCATTCAAGACCTCATCAACGGTTAGGAGTTAATCAAGTTTTAACTTGGCAAGTCTCGTCGGTTTCTGCAACAGCAGCAGCACCGTGTCTCCCGCATTCCCCTTGTTTATGGCACTCTACGGTCTGACTGGTACTACAATGAGGTGTGTTTTACGCTACCGGCATAACCAATCGACCGTACGGACGTGACGTATCTGCGCACCCCGGCAGAATTCATTCCTCTAATTTGATCCTTGGCTTTGCCTCCGGCATCTCTCTCTCCCTCTCTCTCTCTCTCTCTCTCTCTTTCCCTCCTTGTCTTACCTGCAACATAAAGAATTTCATCACGTTAGTTATACCGCGCTGTTGTTCCCCCGCAATTTCCTGCCCTCTATTGTGTTTCCCATCAAAGGGATTTGTCAGTTTCCTTATCGGAATTCATCCGGATCCGCCCAGAAAGCAAATTGCCGTCTCTAGATATTTCACGCTCTGTGGGGGTTGGGAATTCGTTGAGAAAATTAACCCACTTTCGACTTTCATCGAACAATGAGAAGAGAAATCTTTCGTGAATCACGTGGGTCGATGAAGGTAAAAATTATAAAAACGCGTGAAAAGTGCGAAATACAAACGATGGGGGTTAAAGATTGATCGGAGAATAGAGTGAATGTATTTCGTATAATGATATATTTCAGATTACTTGCGTATACGTACACAAGTACTCTCAAGGGTGACTGAACCAGGGTCTAAAACCCGAAAAGCCTTTATCTGAAAACCGATATTTCATGTTAACCTGGTTTTCCCCACCATAAGCGAATCCATTTACGGTTAAGAATGACAATTTTATGCGGTTAAAATGGCTTTTCGAATCCTCCACCATCGTTTTCAATCCTCACCTTCGGCAAGTAGAACGTGCAGAAGTTTGAGCATCGGCATGCCTGTATGACTCGCGATTTTGCGTATGGGTAAGAATAAACGATAAATTCTAAATACGTGACTGCGCCGCCGTTTTCGCTACACCTTGCATTTCCGGCTGGAAATTTAGGCCCCGATTCGCAGCCTGAGATTCTGTCCGCGAATCTTTTCATTCGAACAGTGTTATATATATACAGGGCATTCCGTGACATCTCGATCAAGATTCCAAGTCAATGTCTCAGATTGGCTTTATAATTTTTTTTTTTTTAAATTTAGTTACAGAAAAATCATTATTATTTTATTCTATTCATGACATAAGAATGAACATAAAAGCTCATTGCAATGTGTGCGGAAAAATAGCTATTCAGAGAGATATTATAACGACCTTTTATGTTCATTCTCATGTCAAAAATGCAATCCAATAATAATAATTTTTGTTTTTCCGATTATACTTTGATATAAAGACACGTTGGGTCAAAAAATTCCGAAAAACATTGCGATTGCGTTTTCCAAAAAGAAACCAATCTAAGACCTCGACTCAAAATCTTGATCGAGATGTTATGGAATGTCGCATACATACTTGAACGTGAATATCAATTCCACGTCATCATCTGAGGGGATGGCTGAACTCTTGTACGCTACGCAGTTTCGCTGAGATAAAAAAAAAAAAAAAACAAAGATTGCAGAAAACTTTAAGTATGCAGACGCGATTCGGAAGGTCGCATAATATCGCCAGAACGGATATAAGTGCGAGTCATACGTAAGAGCTGAGCTGTCTCTTCACGGTTTAAATACGATCGGAATACAGGGGTGGAATCTTTAATACCAGAGGCATGCAGGCGAAGGGTGTGAAGGTAAAAAAGGAAATATATATATATATCTAATATATGTATATATATATTTAAATTTAAAAACTATATATATATATGTATATAGGGGTTGAGTTTTGCATTTATGAATTATCGCATTTCACACCGAATTCTTTCGAAGGTTTTTTTTTCTTCGCGCCTCCTCTCGTGTTTTCAATCCGCTTTTTCCCGTTCGTAGTTCGAGCTGTGAAAGATCGGTAAAAATGTAATAAAACGTCGGCGTTGGCGATAAAAACGCGTCGAAGAGTCGTTAATTCGTACAATGCACAAGTATTACATACTTTGTAGGAGTAACCGAATATTTAAGGAGGTGATTTAATTTACAGAGAAAAGAACAAAGAGGGAGATGATATTTTTTTTTTTTTTTGTTTTTGCTTTCGTACGACTACGTTTTTTTCTCTGTTTCTCTTTCTCTCCTCGTCACACTTTCCACCTGACTCGGAAAAGTATAATATTTGACTAAATTTTCATACGTATCAGGTGCGGCGTTTTCTAAACGTCGGCGGCACTGTGACTTCTGATACGAATTCGCAGACGCGTCCACGACACGTGAGTAAAATTACACGAGACATAAGTATGTTAAAAGAAGGTATAATGCGGTGATACGACGTGACGGCAAAAGAGTTCCGTAAAAACGTGAAGCACGTAACGTTACACCTACGTTATACCTTATACGCGGATAAATTTTATATACAACCGCTGGAGAATACCGGAGGAGAGAGAGAGAGAGAGAGAGAGAGAGGGAGGGAGCATAGAGTGCGCAAAGGGTGGGGGATTTTAAAAATGCACCGAGGAAACAACGTGAATGCGAGATTCGAAGCTAGGTTTCTATTGTTGTCGTGAATTCAATTAGCTCCTTTCCTTTCTTCCCTGCAATGTAGGAGGACCGCCAGTTCTGTTTGTCACTTGAGACAGCGGTGCTCCGGGCTTTGAAGCCACGTCGCGGGTGTGTGTGTGTGTGTGTGTGTGAAGGACCAGAGTCGCGCGGAGGTGTTGCAGTCTGTCAAGAAAGGTGAATTTTGAAAAAAAAAAAAAAGGAATAAATATCCAGAGCAGCGCCCGAGTGAAATACTTGCGCAGTACGAACTTTTTATCCAACCAGTGAAAATCAAGAGACGAAGGTGCAGGCGTATATGGATGGGACGTCCTCTTTCTTTCTTCTTTGAGATTCTTTCAACCCATTTAAAGATCGGCTTCCGCTTTTTCTTTGGCGAGAGAAAGTGGGGGAGAAAGAGAGAGAGAGAGAGAGAGAGAAAAGGAAGCAATGAAAGATCGAGAGGAAATTCAAGGCAGAATAGTGCGGAATCGGTGTATGGTGAGGTGAAAGAAGAAAGCACTCGTCGGTGCCGTGATAGCGTCGCGGTGTCGTTGAGAATGGAAAAAGTACCGGCTATAAGATGCCGGGGTGCCGAGGGACCGAGACGGAGAGAGGGCGAATAAGGAATAACCGAACAGAGATTTATATTCAGTCGACGCAAGTTGAGATGCGGCTCGGCGATACGTTGGCTTTTCCCGTATACACCTACAGACCTACGACGTCCACGGCTTCCTGCCTTGCAGACTCCCCTACGACCTTATCGTCGATATTCCGGCCTCGATGACTTTGTCCCGCTCGGCGAGGCGAGCAAATCTGTTTGTCCGGTCCAACCTCGCCCGTAGATCCCGGAGATTTTGCGGAGGTCCGGCAACACTATTTTTGGACGCTTCGTACTTCCTGCTCAAGTAGCAAAGATCTGAAATAAAAAGGTGGCGAAAAAAATGTGAAGGTGAACAGGGAAGAGAGAAAGGTGACAGACCCTCCGACCTCAGCCGCTGGAACCCTTTTAATCCACTCGTTGATCAAAGAAATATTATCACCTCGCCTAATCAGTCGTGAAGAAAAAAGTCCAAGCTCTGTGCATGCCACTGTAGATTAAGTAATTTTCACACACGGTATACTTCGAGTGTGTGTTAAGGTCAGCAGGGGTCAAGTTTATTTAAATATTTTCTAACCCGCCGCAAAGTCGATTCGATGTCACTTGAGTACGATGTCCCGAAATCGTAACTTGACAGTTAGTAGCTTAAATTTGTTAAAAAGCCAAGTAACCACCTTCAACCTATTTTGCAGATCAGGCGAGGTGCGAATGCAGTCCGTTTAAAAGCACTGACAATACTTGCACAGCATCACTGAATATTTTCACATGCATTTTGACTGATTTCAAAAAACTATAGCCGATCGAATTAAACTCACTTTCGGACAAGAAAAACGTCACTTGACTCTGTAGTTCAATGAAATGTTTCTCTTCGCTCCCTGATTTCTATCAGTATTCTACTATATACTGCAGTACAGATTTTGCCCACTTGTAACGTAGACTGTTAGTTTTTCCACATAATATCGTGATGATTGGAATATGATCGGATGATTACGGCGTGGGTTGGATTGAGAATAGTTTGAATTATCCTCATGTCGATAAATTTGTTTCAAGATCTGTTTAATTAAAATAATTTTCTATTCATTCGTGATCTAAAGCTATAAAAATTGAAAGGATAACCAATGATCTTTAAATAATCGCGAATATCGATGCTTCAGCGCGTTCCAATGTCGCTGAGGACAAGATCGTCAATTTGATGGATCACGAGTAGTGTCGCATGCTTATTTAACCGCCTGGATAATCTTCTCGTGGTTATAATGGCCGACGGAAGATTATCGCGGAGGCAAAGTTGCGGGGTAGAACAGCGTTGATGTATAGACCAGAGACAGGGTATAAAATGCCTCATCCGCTCGCGTCTCGTCCCAGAGTCATTGATCACCATAAGTCACGCGGATGTCTCTCCCTTTTCCCTTCTCCCTTCTTCTACGTCTCCGCGAGCTTTTGACTAATTTGAAATATCTCAATTCCCACTCGACGAATAGTCCGTTTCAGAAAATTACGCGCCCTCTCGAATACGAAGCGGGTTCTCACCTGGGCTGGATATTCGCTGTGTGCGCATTCGCACATGTACGTACGAGCTTTGGATACGCGTACCTTTCACACGTACGTACACTTGAACTCGTTGAAGTTGTCCGCTAATGCGGCCACACAGCGTCGGTTTATTTGTGTCACGAACCGTGTCCGTCTCGCTCACGTGTCAGAATTTATCTAGTTATCCACGTTTACGATTCTACCGGTTGGTATTATGGCACCCCACGTGAACACGGCTTTCTGCTTTTCGCTTCCCTCGACAACCCGTCAAACCTTTTTATTTTCGTGCCAGCTGATATTACTAGACGCGGAGTTGAAAGGTTTGCAAAAAACGCCCTTTTTCTCCTACCGCCCTTTTATTTCATCGAGTCGCTCGTTTTTAGTCCCGGATTCCACGCGGTGGTTCAAAGACGACGTTTTCAAAAAAAAAAAAAAAGGTGGAAAAATATTACGGCTGACGAGAAGGTTTCGATCGTCGCTGTATTATTGATACGGTAGCAAGCTACGGCTTGAATTTACACTTCGATAATGCAAAAACCATTTTTCTGCAATTCGTGTTTATATACCCCGACTTCGAATTACCGCTATTGTTCAATTATCGTACAACGATACGCGATGTTTCTGCATAAAACCGGAAAGGGTAGGTAAAAATGCCTTTCACCAACCGGCAGGATTCTGTGCGAACGAAGCTTCGTATCGAAGCGGGGGATAAAATGTTTTATAAGGAAATTGGCATCTTCTGAAAGAGCACCCTATCACACATGATCTTCTTTAGGCAAGCTTTGTAAAGAGCGAATGAAATATTGTATCACTGGAATTCATCTATGCGAGGAAAAGAAAATTGAGGTATGAATATACGTAGAATATCGATCGTCGCGAATTTTTCAAACATTCGTTTCACACCGTGCGTGTGTGTTTTTTTTTTCAAATTATCATCGTGCTTATATCAGATCGCACGGTACTCGGTGTTGTTATAAAATACCGTGTAGGTCGGCACGTAACGATTAATAGAATATTCCATGTCCGTTATCTCGTCATCGTTTCGAAATCGACTCTTGCTTTTCATTCGTTCGGACTACACTGCGAAATCAAAATCACACGCAAAGCAATGATCGCATGCCAAGCGAAAAGTTTTCGACGCAGGTCCACCTGACGGAATAATGGTTGAATTGTGATTCCAGTGTTGAAATAACGCCGGAGACGATGATCGATCTGACTTTCACTGTTATAAAAGTTTGAAATACTTGATTCCGCGAAGGTGGGCATCGGGGTGAAAAATGGGTAAAACGTTCATCGCCCGAAGTCGGAATACCGCGCCATTACTCGTTTTTCATTTTTCCCCTCCATTGAAACGAATAAAAATAAATATAGAACGGAAGATTGAGAAGGAAAAAATTGGGTTGGACGATCGATGCGCGGATTAAATCCGGAATTCGATTAGTCGGAAAGCTTGACTAGATTCTCGGCTTTTATACCCGCGGACTCTTGTAAATGTTGCTATTTATACCGAAATGCGTTGGACATTTGGCGTAAACTGACACCGAACGGTGGGCAGCGAATTACGTTTATAGAATCCTGCGTTTTCACACGTGAGTGGCAGTTTATTCAATCCATTAAACTCTGGCCGTATACGCGGCGTGCTAAATTTATCCGCAAAATTGCGGATTTACGTGGCGAGGCCCGATTCGTGCAGCATTCGCAACCGATTCGCCGGCCACAAACCGCGTTTCCGTGTCACGCGAATTCGCGCGCAGCTTCGAACTTCAATGAAAAACCAATTCCGCAATTTTTTCGCCACCTCGAACGAAGCCTCCGAATTTCAGTCGAGCCCTCACTCTCAATCGGCAAGAAACTTGAACCGGTTCACCGCCATCGTCGTTTCAGCCAGCTGCCGGTGATAGCTCGCTTTGCCTTGGGGACGCGATAAGTAAACGAACGGCAGTAATTTAGAACAGAACCGAGGAGAGGAGAGGAAGGGGCGCCAAATTAGAACCTGTCGCGTACTCAGCTCTGTAAGAGAATGAGGAAGTGAGGACCAGTCCTAAACAGGCGCCTAGGCGGCCGGAATTCGGCCTCGAACTAGCAACGTGACTCCGTGTCACCTGCACGCCATGGGTTAACCGTTAACCCCGTTACCTATTTTTCCGTCGAGCTTAAAGCTGGCCTCGAGACTGCAAAATCTCAGTAGGTTTTATAAAACAGCTCAATGTGATCGACAGTTATCGAATGGATTATGAAGTTTGCTAGACTTTCGAAACGAGGAAGATTCGCATTTGTAGATAAAATTGCATAGACGTGAATTATAGGAATATGTACACGTAAGTGGAAACTCGGGTAATATATCCAACGCTATTGGAGGTAAAAAAAAAGTCGATTTCACGTGGAGGTTATCGCATTTCATGTATATTATATTCATGGTCTAGTTTTGTTTATAGTCCACATGAATATTACATGTATGAGAGAAAACCCAGATGTGCGACACAGCGCGGAACGTAAAAATTTTCAATTTCAGTATATTTGCATAAATTCGCTTTCCTATTTTTGATCAAATGTACTCGAAAGCTCGAAGTATTTACAAAATTTTCACGTAAATATCGTTTCGATCATCGATGTTTTCTCGTGTTTAGTGAGTAAAGTTTTTTCATAACGGATCGAGGATGAACGGAGAAGAAAAATGTAAAATGTAGTTTTCTAGTTTTTCACGAACGTTTTTTTTTTCTAATAAATTTTTTTTACATTTGCTAAGAATAATGACAAGTTACTTTAATCCAACGCAAGCACAGAATTGGCTGACACGCGTTATTCTTTTGAAGTTTGAAAGGGAAACCATCGCACAAATCCGCGTGTCGACTAGGATAATGTTTTTAAAATATATATATCTGTATTTTTATATTCCTAGGCAAATTGCTTTTTGTCCGGAAATGTGGTAGCCGTATACGGCGGTTTCATTCCTGGGATGCTTCGAAGTTCGTACATATAATATACATTCCTCTATACATATTACATACATGTATACATATATATATATATATGCATATGTATGCGTACAGGGGAATATTTGAGCTTGTCAGAAGCCTGATCGTAACTCGCATGCATAAATTTCGAGGAGGCTATAAATTCTGTCAGTTTGGCAACCGTTTCTGCGTTTTGTCAATGAATACTACGGATACTAAGCCGAACCAAGTTTCTACCAGATATATGCTTCTGAAAGTTATTCCCTGACAAACTAGCCAACGAGCTCAACCACACGGCGTCGACACTTTGTTACGGATATCCATTCGCACTGTTTATCCCACGTAACTGCAAATCTCATAGCCATGAAATTTCCAGCGATAGTTTTCCACGCGTAAAATGTGCGCGTACGAAAATTTCCCACATATGAAATTGTCACGGGAATACGTGACACAGTTTCGTTCTCTTCTCAGCTCCGCATCTTTTTCTCCAACAATTTAACGAGTTTTATAATATATTCTTCACCGAAGCTGTTAAATCCGAGTGCGAGCAATTGCTTTTTGGCACAGGGCATCGCTTTCTCTTGAATTTTCTCACGATTGTGAGAAACGTTTTGCGAATCGACGAGAATGGTATTTACTTGCTGTTTGAACTTGGGGTCAAACTTTATCCCCGTTGTGAATAGCAAATGCTTCGGGCCAAATTGGAGGGCCAAGTGCTACGGACAAAGCTAAACCAGTCTGAGAAACTCGATCGATTTCGTAATTGATTACCGTTACCCTTCGTCTGTCACCTTTTCTGTAAATAATGCGCGTGCATGTGTCCATTCTCCGATTATGCTGATAGCGATTTTGATGAATATTACAAATTTAGTTCGAAATTGAAAGACCGTTAATCTTTTGACTGCCATTGTGGCACACTGAGAAAAATTTCATTTGTTACAGTAACGAGAAAAATTCAGTAAAACAGGTATCGTTAAAAAAATTGTTCGAATATTGTTGGAATTAGAATCTTCACACATCATAAAGAAAATTTTCACTGAATAATATCGTTTGAAAAACTGTTTACTTGGGCATGAAAATTGAAAAGCTCTATTCTTAAAAAGTGTAATTTTTCGAACATTTGAGATTCAGAAAAATTTGAAACGGTTGAGAAAAATAATTTTTTTTAACGGGAAAAAGGCTTGGCCATTAAAGGGTTAAACACCGAGTTCAAGCGGATCGGATCGATGATGAAGAACCATGCGATTACAGGCGTTTCTAACGAACATGTTGAACCGTTGAAAGTTCCTCCGGTATCTCCTCAACTGCTGAGAGCTTTTTTCTAGTAAGCTTGACGAGCTTTAAACGACCTGACACATACACGAATACATCGCCGAAGTAAACGGTAGGCGGTTGAATTCGATTCAAAGGGTGAATGAGAGCTTCCAGAGAGCTGCAACGCGGCGACCTCGCTTCCATCCCTTGAGCAACACGTGCTTTTGAGGTGAAATAGAGCTCAAGATGTTTCGTCGTTTTTAGCCGTATGTATGTACGGGTGCGTGTAGTAACACAACGGTAAGAGCAGAGAGACGGGGATCAAAAGCTCAGGGATGATTATAAAGCCTTCTAAAGTTGTAGTTGTCGTTTTTGAGACATTGTTTATGGAATGTCAAGAGAGGGGGAGGACAGAAAGAGAGCGGAGGAGAAGGGATAACGTGATATTGACAGCAAACTTGAACCTGCGGTATCTTTGGTAATTATTATTAACCAGTCAATTTTCCTTGGTTTCAACGTCGCGTTCATATCTATAGATACTTTCGTAAACCTTATCCGGGGGGTATTTTCGCGATCAGCATGCCTCGGATAGATCCTTTACAAGGCTAATTTATAAACTTTTGAGGGGGAAAAATTTACGTGTATCGGTGCCTGGTTTATAAGACGCTAAAGGAGCAGAGGCGTGTAAGGTATATACGGACATGCCGTGCCGTCAGGCAACAAGAGGATAAAAACTCGGCGAGCCTCTAATTGGCGTATACCTACGTATGGTGTACGTATACTCAAGTATTAACTCGCTAGCTCCGCTGCCTTTTGTTGTACATAGGTACCCAATCAAAAAGCTCCGAGCAGCCTGTTCTCTTCCTTTCTTTCAATGATCGTCGAGTGTGTCTCGCAGGCTCCTTCAAATATTCAACGCAAATTATCCAAATTGGAACAGCTGTAAGTGGCTGCGCTCTTGCAGGTACTCGCAATTCAGAGATTGGCACGGTACAGCCAACCATATTTCATCCTCGTTCTTTGATCGGTGGAGAGTGCAAATATCGTACCTAAATCTGACATTTTCGGAAATTGACCGCCGCGCTTCAACTCTCCTCACAAAAAGAACAGCCGGTATTTCTACCGCAGTCACGCGTAAATATATCGAGGGGAAATTTATCCCGTCATCTTGTACACTTTTCCATTTTCCGGCTTTGCCGAAAGCAGCTTTTCCCGAGTCATCCTGCACGTTGAACCGAGATTTGCGTCTCGACGCCCGGCGTCGCCACGGATTGACGATATCATTGTCCGTGCCTGAAGGCGTCGCCGGAGGCCTTCGTGTTGGTTTCTTCCTTCTGCTGATACGCAGCGACGAAATGCAACATCCCAAATTTTCAGTGGCGCGTTATCGTTGTAGTTACAGTTGGCATTTATGCGCCTCCTGCAGGAATCCTCTGGTAAATACGCACCGAAGCTTGCGGCGGAACAGTCGCAGCTTTTGGGGTGTTTCGAACGAGACGTAAAAAAGAGGGTATCGAATCAGCGAGAGACTCGACGTGAACTATATGTGAATTCATCTAACAACCACTTCTTCGCATCAGAATAATTCACGATACTAAGCAACAGATATAAAAAATGATGTCTCAGCGATGAGACGAAAATCTTTGAGGTGCCACTAGAATAAATTCTACATCAAACAGACACAGCATTACAAAAGTGTGATTTTTTTTTTTTTCTTACGTTGGTAAGAAAACCTTCAAGATTTTCGTTCGTATATAATCGGATACTGAGAAAGAATGTAAGAAGTGAATCTTGCAGATGGAAATACATTTTTTATTTTCATAACCGTTGAGACGAGATGAAAACGGAAAAGACATCCTCTACGAATAAGGTAGAGCGACGCGAATCACGTGACACGCCATTTTGTAGAGCAAGAAAGAATTCGCGAGTTAACTGCGAGAATTATTTGGATTCTTTCCATTCACGCCAAGCCTCGCTTTCAAAGTTGTTTTACTTTGACCTTTCGTCCTCGAGCAGGTGTTAACGGCCCGAATGAAAACTCTCTCCAGCTTCTACAGTCCCGGAAATGAAAGCTCAGTGGATTACTGAAATTAGCGGCACGCTGTGTCATTGATCGAAATTATAAGTGGCGTTGCTTTTCATCGCGTGAATTCCGCTCCTCTGTCCCGGGTAGGACAGAAACAGATAATTATCAGATAATTGGTTATTCAGTCAATGTGCTACTGATCCGGTATTGAGATGCAGCCACCTCATAATTCGTCATCACACAAATCTCTCGAGGTCGAGCTTACGTAGGTATTACCTCTTTATCACCTTGCTGGCGAAAAGTTTTCGAATCGCATTCGAAAGGGGAAATAAACTGAGCTAATTGGATCGAGTAAACAACACAGACCAATTAATTATCATATTTCACTTAAATTAAATGTTCAGGGTTTACAGTTGCGCCACGTTAAGTCCCGCTTCGTTACTCCCTCAACCGAAATTGCCATCGCTCATTTCCAATCTACTTACCGATGAAATTAAACGTCCTAGCAGGTTACTTCCGGCTGAGCGAATGAATTTTTGACTTTCCCGTCGATGAATCACTTTTTCCCTACGTGTAAACTTGTATTCAAACATTGAAAATGCATAAAATTCGCCGGATATTTATCAGTTGTCCATTTGGATTAAAAAGCTCAATAACGGACGCGTCTCGCAGTCGAACACGATATATAATTTGTTTGGTCACCCTGCGGGGGAAAAAGGGGGGAACTGGAATAGGCAGAACCCAGGGGGTAACCAGAGGGATGCCAGGCACTTTAGAATCGGGTTACCGAGGGTTCTCGCGTGCGCCATTGCGCCCCATCATGCTCACTTGTTGCTTTTTCCCTCGTTGCAAGAAAACCGAGCCATCCGATTCCTTCGCCGTCGGCATTGCTCAAGGAAATCGCAAGAAGGTCGCGCCTTGCAGATTCTCGGAACGGCAAGTGTCGTTTGCGCTTTTTTATCAGAAGCGGTTGTCACCGTTAGCGAGAAATCGGCGGGCTAGAGAAAAGCTCACGAAAGACTCGATGAAAGTTTACGACTAAACCAAACCGTCGACAATCCATCACTCCTTCTCTCTCTCTCTTTCTCTTCTTGCAAGTCAAAAAATTATTCGGCACTAGATTCATTCCCGAGTGCGACAAGCGCCCCGACATTTCGTTTTACGGTTTTTCGAAACTGTCCCAGCTTACCGAAGCGATCCCATCTGCAGCTCACGTACGTGTGTATTATAGACACAGTAAATGGAAGATCCGACCCGAAGTGTCTCCGAAATATTTATCGTCGCTGTTGCGCGAGGAGCGTTGTCCCGTAAATACGTGAAACCCTCGTAAATCCACGTGCCAATCAGGTATTTAAGTTCAGTTACTTCACGGGCAGAAACTACCCTGCACTACACACTGAAAAAGCTGTAAAACCGGTGCCAACAAATGTTGATTCAACTCTAATTTCCATTTTCGCGAAAAACATTCAAATTTTTCCAAAATCTCTTGCCTGGCAATCCGAAACCAGGAACCAGGCCAATAATTAGACAACACTTGCAGAGATTCAACAGCGTTTTTGGGGTGATTAGGAAATGGTCTTGGACCATGTTCTGTATCAGGAATCGAGTTACTTATTCCCGTAATCTTATTCTGCAATAATTTCCGTCTGCCTCGCAACGATTCAATTTGACACTTTGGTTCTGAGGAACGCGTAAGTTTCTAGCTACCTGGACTGTGAAACTAGAGGAAATAAATTGTTACGTCATATTGCTTCAAAGTCACGATGCTGGAAAGCTGTCTCCGTGTCACTTTTGGTATTACATTCAATATATGGCGTGGTGTATAATAACCTGACGCAATGATAATAATTTTTATAACGAGTTCACAGGCTGGAGGAGACAACCGCTGTTCGCTTCTGTCACCCGATGTCGTTTCCGTAATAATATGGCATCCGCCGAATGATAAATGCTTCAAAAGCCCTTCTCGACGTCAGTCGAGCGCCGCCAACATCGCAAATGTTTTGCACGAATGAGTACGTGATGTATAAAATAATATATGACTCGTGACCCAGTTCGGAAGATAGAAAAAACAGGGCACCAAAAATTCTTTTCAACTCACCGGCAGATTTAATTTCTACGTACAGGTACGAACCGTCATTATCGCGAAAACTTCTGTTTCGCACAAAGAGAAACAAAAAGCTGACGTGCAGTTTCATCTTTTTACGTACCCCCCTTTGCTTTTGTCGAAAAACGGGATTCACAGAGCTGTTATCAAAATCCAACGACAATCATTTGACGATCTCGCATAATTCGCGCGTCAACATCAGCGATCGCAATTATCGCGAAACGATCGAATAAGCCTGTGCGATCGAAAATGCGAATCAACGACATTTGGGAGACGGTAACTTTTAACGAACGATGTTTTACCGACGTTGATCGCGTCGTTTGTAAAGCTGCACCGTTAATGAATTGAGGAAAATAGTATGCCCGGCAACGAATGCGGAGAACTGGCTCGGATTTTACACTTCGACCGAGTTGCGCCGTATCCTTCGTTACGTGTGTTCATTAAAACTTTGGCTTTTCACGCGGCTGTACCAGATGTACGAGTGCTTTTTGCACGATCGCGCGGCGCTTATACCTAGGCATGACGCCTAGACGGAGAACAGGTGCGTTCGGTGTTCGCGAATCGGAAATCGCTTGGAGGGATAAAAAAAAAAAATAGGATTTTTGTTTTTATTTCTCTCCCCTTTTTCGAGCTTCTGGAAGAGCAGCGCGAGCCTTGTAATGAGAATTTATATAAATTTCGCACGTATGCCCGGGATTATTGAACTCGCGATAACCAAAATGGGCCACTCGGGGTTATGGAACCTGGATAACGGATGTTATATTAATCGTTAATTAGAGCCGGGCTATTACCGGTCTCCGGATATAAGTCGATTTATGTTCCTCGGTTTGCGGGGTGAGAAAAGTTCGTTTCATATGGGAGACGGATGATGTAGAGGTTCGTTAAAATCGGCCGTCGCGAACGGAGAGCGAATTCAACTCGACGACTAATTCGGTAGTACGGCAGTCGTGTGGAACTCGAGGATTTATTCAATCCCCTCATTTGTCTCTGCAGGGAAGAAACGAGGGACGGCTTGCACTCCTAAGTAATTGACTGTTAATTTGATTCGAGTACCAAGTTAGTGTTACGTACCTACGAGATTTGACTTTGCCTCATCTTCCGAGCTCATTTAATTAGTTATTTAACACGTTATAGGCGGGGCTGCGGACTCGCCGGAGTTCTGATCCATATTTGCGGCTCTCCCTGCATATGCATGTACGGTAACCGCCCTGAACCTGGCAGGTATGCTCTCAGGATTACTTTAACGAGACAGAAATAGCGGGTAAATAATGCAAGAGTGATTCAGGGAGCCAGCCGGCTCCGCTAGATATCGGGCTGTATGAATTATTTAAAATTCTCGATCTGAATATCTCCTGCTGCAGAGGGTGAGACGGGGAGTCGAGGACATTGAAAAAAGATGCGGGAACGGGCGAATATTGAATTATCGCGGAATGTATAAATACGGTATGTTAACGAGAACCGCAAGCTTGAATATTGGCAGAAAAGTCTGGGAAGAAGGTGAGGCGTTTTTACCGGGAGAGGTAAAATCGAATCGTCTGATTGAACAAGGCTTTGCGGTTTAAAAACTTGTGTCTTCCAACTCAACGATATCTGAAAAATTCTATCAAAGTTCAAATACAAAAATTGAGTAAATTTTTCTTCTTCCTAATTGCAAAAGTGATTCGATCAGTGTCGCGAATTTAGCCAAAAATAATTTGCTAACTGATGTCATTTCGCGATGTTTTGAATACCGGATAACGTCGCGAATTCCGTCAAGCCCATTCCAAGAATGTGATTTCTTTGAAATTTCTCTCTCTCTCTCTCTCTCTCTCTCTCTCTCTCTCTTTTTCAAACTTTTTAGCAGACGTAGCAGCAGCTCGTCTGCAATCAATAAGAGCGAATAAACGCCTGGAAGTAAAGTTTGTAAACAGGATCGTTTCCTGCAAAGAAGGAAGGAGGCTCGCTCCTTTCTGCCAACGCCGAAAGATATTACGCGGTATAAAGTTCAATCTTGAGACGGTAACGAGGTTACGTAAGCTCACCCTCGACTTTG
This sequence comes from Neodiprion lecontei, assembly GCF_021901455.1. Classification (NCBI taxonomy): domain Eukaryota; kingdom Metazoa; phylum Arthropoda; class Insecta; order Hymenoptera; family Diprionidae; genus Neodiprion; species Neodiprion lecontei. The sequence goes on from NC_060262.1 coordinate 38,381,527, forward strand.
TTTAGCATTTGTAGAGGAGCGTTTTTTTTTTTCAAACCCAAGGGTTTGTCGCGGGCTTTTCAGGGTGGGTGAAACGCCTGAAAGCGGAACGCCGAAGGCGGGCAAGGGAGGGTGAGAGATAAGGCGGGTAAAGTTACACGTATTGGCTCGTCGTCCAATTTCCTTCAATGACAAAGACCCTCTTCTCACCAAGCGCTATAATCTTTTCTAGCCGAATAAGGCGATAACGTTGGATATACATACGTACCTATACGCAAGGCAGGGAATTTGCCCCCTCATGTATGTATTATACCCTGCTCCGGTTACACTTGCCACTTGCGCACGCGTGTCTGTGCGTGTGTGTGTGTATGGATGTTCAATAAGAGGGCCATCATATACCCGCGGTGAGGAACGAGGTGGCGTCGCTTATCAAACTGGCTGCAGCATGCGAGGATAAAGCGGGCACAGCTTTTGGCTCGGTGTATTGCGTGTTCGATGAAACAGATTGCGGTGCTCGAAACCGTGCCGTTGGTTTCATCATATCAGACTCGGGAGATAGGCAGGTAATATATTTTCTCTACCGGACGGAGAAATTCGGCTCGCACATTTTCGGGGACGATTGATACATTTTGGCATAATTTACACCGTCGCGTTGCAGGATCAATTTCTCAAAAATTGTACGTGCTCGTATCGACAGGTCTGCGTTATACGTGTATATTATACCCACATGCATTACCCAATTAAATCGGTTTATGTCCATTGAAAAGCACCCGCAAACCCAATTGGAACACTTGAAAGCCTGTATACTCCAATAAATCACTGATGCTTTTGTTAACGAATCACCCTATAAGCTTTCAAAACTGATGCAATGTACGCATCGGCATACCTTTTATATATATGTATAGAATATATGTATATATATATATTTACCGTGTTACACTACCGAAATTACTTCTCTTGATATGTACAAGAGAGCGATATGATGAACGGTATCCATAAACCATTCGAACAGACTTTGCAGTACAACGATATACGTTAGTGTTGATTCATTGGGGACTAAATTAAGGATCGATGTTCAAAGCAACACTTGCCAGACGGAATCGTTAGATGCAACAATTTTTTAATGTACCACAATGTTCTCAAAACAGTACTCTGAGGCACTGTAACGAAGGACAGCAAATTCGTGAGGAGGAAAAAAGCTGATCAATTGTAAAGATAACCTCAAGTGCTTTCCATTGATTATGGTACTGGTGCCGTTAAGAATTCTGATGTTGGTTCATGTACAAGTTCATGTAATACGCGTTGGAGCGATTTGAAATTTTGGGAAATAAATCAGGTTACACTTCCATTTTTCACGAAATTTCATCGGTCAACACTGTCCACCGCTGTAAATCAATCCTGAGGGAACGCGTTGTGATTACTGGTTACATGTACCGTACGTGTGTGCGTACGTCGAGATGGTCGGAGAAAGGTTGTCATCCCGGTGAAAAAACGCACGAACCCCATCACTCGAAATCCCGAGTGTTTCCAATCCACGGTACGTACGGAGTTTACAACCACTGTTTAACGGATCAATTATTTGTCGGATTTGAAATTCAGCCGTGTAAAGTATCGCTACGTGACGGTTTGACAGCGGAATTCAATCCTGGCTGATGTCGTCGTTGCAGCTGAATCGCCGTTATCGCGTACGTAGATCGTGGAATTGCTACACGTACAGTCGACGTCCAACAGTCACCGAGGCCGTGTTTAATCAGTCAAAGTGAGATTTGGTTGGGAGAATTGAACAGAACCGCCGAGAGACCCAAAGACCGAACGTACCAATCCCCTTTGATTCCAATCATGAACTGTGGTTAAAATCTTCCGGGTCCGGGATTCCTCGACGACAACTAGTGAATAATTGAGGCCAGGTTGAGGTCTTCCGGTCGATGATGCAGTACAAGGGAGGACCCTTCCTCCCTCATATTCTCCCAATGGGGAAGGGGCTGGGGTTTAATACTTCAATAGAATGCGATGTAACCGAAGGGTGTAGCAGCCAAGTTTCCGAATGAATCATTCAAAGGACGTTGGCACCTGGGCGTCAACTCTGCAATCGCGATGAATGGCTTCACATCCGATGAGTCCGCGCGGACAGCGACACCCGGGAACCTTTGCTTCGCCACGATGTCCGAATGGTCCGTACATGAGTGTGTGGGCCAAGCTTTGAGCTTGCGGAGCACCTTGACGAGGATATTCGCAGGTGCGATAGCGGTCCGATTACAACCAAGGGGTACAAAAGGGCAAATAATCTCGCGTTTGTAACGAAGGACATGCCTCATCAGGGCTTTCCTTCTGGCTAACGATGACGTAACGTTTGGATGTCTGACTTTTTGAGGCAGTTCGCTCTCGCGCTGAACTGCGGGTCGGATTATTACTCCCTTCTTTTCTTCCCGTTTTTTACCTCAATTTCTCGCTTTCTCTCGCGTTTTTTATCGTCCGAATCCTGGTCCTCTTTCACGCCGTTTTTCCATCGTGGACAATAAAGGTTCGTCGCCTGCCTATTTGGTCCGGGGTGATACCACACATCTCGACAAGTCCCTGGGTCAGCGAATTCAACATTCAGTAGGGTACCGGGACACGGATCACTTTGATTTTCGAAAGCTCGTTTCACCGCCGAAAATACATTGATGATGTCTTAATGCGGCTGTCACGAACAGCTAGTTTTTCCACACTGCAGGCTTTTTTCGTCCAGCTAATGATCGATCGACGGAACATCTTCAAGTACTAAACCCGGTGAAGAGTGCAAGAATTTAGGAATGAGTTTCACCGTTCCGTGAAGCAATAACGAAAGTTGTTAGCTCAAAGTGGGACGGAAGAAGGAAAGGTTGCCGAACTTTTCTAGTGATTCGTTATCTCATCCAGTCTGCACGACTGATACAGGCGAAAGCATTCTGTGACGGTTGTTGAAGGTCGAGAACGAACTACATCACGAATTCCGTCAGGCCGAGGGAAACCGGGAGTGATTTTCGACAAGTTAAATCGTTCAACAACGGGATTCAATCAACGCACCCCAGCTACAGAAAGTGGGGTAAATCATCCGAGAATTTTTTGCGTTTCTTTGTTACCAGGCCGTGAAAATTCCGCGAAGGGTGAGTAAATCAATTAACGTTCGGTAATTTGGTGAAATACCAGCCTTCACCCCGCCACAATAAGGTGTATCAATTTCCGTTGACGCCGGTGTCTTATTCGCGTTTCGTTTGGTCGTATTCATCGGCTCTCGCCAAGTTGTGCAAATTTACACAGAAACAAGCGTACATAAGCAAGTAAACAAAACATCGTTAACGGTTGAAATCGATTTTTTTCACCATTCGGCGTCGTTAACAGATCCGCCGTCTGCGGAAGCTCTTCGGCTCGGGACTCGGACGGGATTTAAATATCGAGAAGGAACACTGAATATTCTCGTCCTCAGGTGCGATGACTATCGGTAATGGAAAGAGCCGTTCCAAATTCCGACGCACCCTCGCAATAAATAATACATATTTCTCGATTGTGGCTAATCGCTCGCCTTCTACAGGCTGACGTTTCAACCAAGGCTGGCAACCGTGCTCCGTTCGATAGGGTGGCAGCCCTCCTCCACCATTCTCTGCTAATGGCAGGGAACCAGGACTATCCTTCCCCAAAATTCAGCACCCCACGGAGCGGAAGCATCAGCACACATCACCATCGTCCTAACGTCCTGATCAATTTTCAAATCTAATTAATTTCCCACATTCCGTCATCTTCGAGTGCGATACACACGCGATGATGATCCCACACGGTGGGCGTCACATTTTTCCACCTGATTTCCTTGGCGTCTCGTAATATCCTCCCGGCGACGGGGAAGAAGAGAAAGATAGAAGGAAGAAGAGAGACAAAAAAAAAAAAAAAACTTTCCGCTGAAGATAGCAAATCGTCCACGAAGAAGAGTCGTTTCATACTTCAGCCTGCGGAAGATTAGAGGAACCGGGAAGCCGAAAGACTGGAGAGACTAGGAGAGCCTCTGCAGGCTATCGGAGAAGTGATCTACAGTCTCCGAGGCGCGGAGGAACAAAGTGACAGACGCGTAAAAAATTTACGCCTTTTACGATGATACACGATAAGGAGTTACCGCTTCGCGACGCGCTTAAAGGGGCGAGACCTGTGCGCGCTTTTCTCAAGCCCAATCAACCGGCGGATGGATTTATTTTTAGGATGTGAATTCCCAAAAAAATCTGCGACGACTACCGTCAATGAGCTTGACAGATTTTTCGACGGTTATCAAGGATGGATATCACGCGTCGCAAACGCGAGTTGTTTACACCAACCCTGATTCATCCCTTGAGCAACGGAACTTGAAATAAGAACAGTATACTCGAAATTTTTTTATCATCAATTGAAACGCACGGTTCAGCGAAAATTCATTGAGATTTAATTGAAGTAATTTCTTTTCTCTGTTCGTTTTACCTTTCTTTATTTTCTCTTTTTCACCCTCTGTGCAGTAAGCGAATCGGAGACGTGATCCATTGTCACGCGGTAATTTTATCACCTCGTAAATAACGAGCCGAGTGAAAAGACATCTGCGCAAGTATGGTTCAGAGAAGAATTTTAACGGTGAGTCGGAATAGTCGTAAAAGGTTTTAAAAGTAATCGGTGGACATGCGGTAATATTTTTTACGCACACCCGTATACGCATAAAAGCTACTGTTCAGCAGCAACCTTATTCATATTTGATAATCAGATCCTCGACAAATGTTACGAGATGCATCCGATCGGATCGTTTTGTCCCGGTTATTCGGTACGTCGAATAAAAGCGGCGATATCATCTTTGTTCGTGGAAAAATAGGAGTGGACTTTTATAGACTGAAATGGAAAAGTTACCAAGCAAGTCAAAGTCGAATTCTCCGGACGAATGAGAAAAAATCAGTGAAAAGGTTCTTTTAAAGCGAATTTTTATTGCGAGTGAAAAGGATTGAGGAGAAAGGCTTCCAGAAAGTTGACTTCTTATCGAAAGCCGTTACAGCCATATTTTTTATCCCATCATCTCCATTTGCGGTTTTGATTTACTGCCATTTGGGCGTTTTGCAAACACATTTGTCATAATTTATTTATTACATCGTAAAATCTATCGATTACTCGCAGAGGCTGAAAACTTTTGCGGCAGAAATGTAATACTAACACTAAGTAAAAATAAGTCTCACGAAATTATTTCGTTAGAGATTAACTTTTCAATCTTTGAATTCTATTTCGTCGACTTTCTCCTCTCCTACAGACACTTGTAGTTCTCTTCACCCTCTGGCAGACAGCTGGTACCTTCTTCACAAATGGCCGTGACAGGTAACCCGAGGAATAACGCGGAACACGAGCTTCCTTTGGCTTGAAAAAATGAAAAGAATGAACGGAACGTAGAATTCTCTCGTCAAATTATCAATGTAATAGTTCGATTTTAGCTAAAACAATTGTTTATCAAGGCATTGAAACACTCAAATCATAAAATGAAGATTTTTTTGGCCAATCAAGATTTGACGATGAATAAATTTCACTCGAAAAAAAGAGAATATATCTTTTATCAAGCATAAAAAAAAATTGACGAAAAAAAAAGAACTACAAATAATAAAACAAATTCTACCTCATGATCAATTATATTATTTCAATTTACAAAACCTGGGTTATATTGAATTACTCACAAATTTTCTTAAGGCATATCGGACAGCAACCACAAAAGCCACCATTTGTTTGGTAAATTCCGTTGTCTTTTGCACACGCCGTCTCCGTCAGTTCGTCGCATCTCGTGGACTTACAGACATCAGGGGGACAGACAAATCCGTTTGTAAAAAGCACGGCGCAAACGAGAAAAGTAAAAGCGTATACGTGATTCATTGTTTCTTCGTGAATGTACCTGTACGAGAAATCAAATACGGAGCATATTGCTGATTATTCCATTTAAAACGAACAGCATTGTTTATACCAATTACGAGACTGCAAAGCAGGACGATGTACAGAAATTTGCAACTTAGCATGTCAGTGTTCAGATTGCCAAACTCGTAGCGTCAGCCTGAATACATTTTTATCATCCAGCAGTATTTTTTGCGTGTACATTGAATGCAATGTTTATACATATTCGTTGATAGTGAATTTAGTCGCAATTAGTTCGAGCCGAATACTGATTGTAAGCATTATTTATATCTCTGAATAAATTTCACACAGTTACGTTACAAGAAAGTTAAACACTCGACAAGTGATTAGTATTTTAATATTAGTATGGCATGAATATTGTTAGTTACAAAAAATTCATCGCCCGTACAGCAACGCCCATCATTACAACCAGTTTTTAATTCAAAGAATACACATACCGAGGGCGATTTTCAAGCACGGGTAAAAGCTGCTGAATTATTTGTCGGCGAGGTAGGGCGAAAAAAAAAGGTAAAGTAAAATAAGAGAGTAAAAAAAATCAAAAAGAAGCTTTGAAGGAACATTTATATTACGGTAGAAGGTAAGGGAAGAAAGCTCCCTGCGGCTGGAACGTCTATAAAAGCAAACGAAGAGCTCGTTGATCGTCTTACGACAAGTTAAGCTCATTATCGGCAATCGTCCTTCTGATTTTTATTTCGTTATCTTTGCTTGATATTGATCGATCGCCGTGTGAAGAACGAAATGATAATTCTGTACTACCAATTCCTGAACTGAAATTTCATCATCTCATTTCAGTTAAAGCAGTCGGGAGCACAACTAATTATGAATAAAATACCTCAGCTCGAACTTTTTCACGAATCACACTTTCATCGTGCACCGATACCTGAGGAACGACACTGACATCGGTGACGCCAGATTTTCGTGGAGAATGAAATGGCATATCTGCAGTATTTTTATCATATTTAATATATTTTGTATTTCACTGACACAGCATCGTAAAGCCGCCAGCGTCTCTCTCGGAGGGAAAATTAAATGGGTTTGGTTTCGACTCGTGTTCATCGCATGTCATCTCCGCAGTAAGTCGAATCATTGATCCTTCCGTCGAGTGACGATAGTTTCACTGACACGTCTAAGTGTTGCTACTCGTATTCAGAACGCAAGCAGTTCCTGCTTCGCATTCTGACGTAAGTGGCGTCCCTATCAAAGCCACGGAATAACAGCTGCCTCCTTTTTCTGGAAAGCGAAGATACAACGAGACGAAAGTTCCGACAGTCTAATCAGACTTTCTCAATTTCACAAAATATACTTTTAAAATTCAAAAGCTTGAACCGTTTCGGCGTGGCTTTGAAAATTTAACCTAAACAGGTGGATGAGGTATACCAAATTATAAATTATGCTTTTCAATCGATCGTGTCACAAGATCGCGGTGAAACGTATGCAGGTTTCGTACATAAATTTACAGTAACTTGTAAGTTGAGACTTATCTTCCGAAATTAACATACGAGTCGATTGGAAGAATATGTTAAGTGGAAAAAAATGACCTGTAATGGCTGCGTCGATGAAGGAATATGTATGCCGACTAAATAAAGACAACTGTTCGTACATTGGCAAAGTGATAGACACTTGTGTTTACCGGGATTTTGGGGTGAAATGAAATATGACTGATTTGATCGGTGAATATTTTTAAACGGAATTTTTCACGCGGAAAGAAGTAAACTAAAGTTAGTCGAGGAATCGGTAAATTCGACACTGTCTCGTTTCTGCTGTGTTCGTTCTCTTCAAATCCTCAACGTGGAATATCCCTTGCACTCACGATAAGAATCGCAATTGTTTTTATGTATACCAGCGAAAAGTCACAAACTTGTTTACACCCAAAGCGTGAAGATGATGAATTCGTGCAGGTGCAATAAAAAATTTGCATATCTATATTTTTCTCTGACCATGCGAAACTCATGAACGTGCGAATGTGACACGACGCGAGTGATTATTACCTGGGAAGCGATACTGGTCCGAGGTATTCGCACAAGACGTTTGGAGGCCATACAAATCATTATAATCTTCATGCAAACACGTTTCCGTGAATAATTAATATTCCATTCGAAGGGCAACAATTGATTAGATATGATCGATTTGTACGCTTACCAGAGTAAAAACTTTGATGTGGCGAAACTGATGTTCCATAAAGCCCTGATCATATTTGTCTCGATACGGAGTACCTGAAGGAAACCTTATCAGGGCCCGATGGAAAATCAGTACAAATTCATCATGTCTAATCAATTATTGTCCTTCGAACGGAATATTAATTGTTTACGTAAACGCGTTTGCATGCAGATTATTTATGGTGCTTCCAAACGTCTTGTGCGAATGCCTCGGACGAGTATCGCTTCCCGGGTAATAATCACTCGTTTCGTGTCACATTCGCTCGTTCATGAGTTTCGCGGGGTCGGAAGCAAATAAAGACATGCACATTTTTATTGCACCTGCACGAATTTATCATCTTCACGCTTTGGGTGTAAACAAGTTTTTGACTTTTCGCTGGTATACATAAAAGCAATTGCGATTCTGAGTGCAAAGGATATTCCACGTTCACGATTTGAAAAGAACGATCACAGCAGAAACCGTTTCGTCTTCGACTTCGCTGCAATACTCAACTGGTGAGACAATGCCGAATTTACCGATACCTTGACTAACTTTGGTTTATTTCTTTCTGCGTGAAAAATGCCGTTTATAAATATTCACCGATCAAATCAGTCATACTTCATTTCACCCCAGAATCCCGGTAAACACAAGTGTCTATCACTTTGCCAATGTACGAACAGTTGTCTTTATTTAGTCGGCGTATATATACCCGCTCCTTCATCGACGCAGCCATTACAGTCAATTTTTTTACACTTGACGAATTTTTCCAATCGACTCGTACGTTAATTTCGAAGTGTAAGTCTCAACTCTTCTCGGCATCAACTTGTAGAATCCGCGAGAAAACCATTTACTAACTTTGTCTCGGTGCACATTTCCGCATGTTGTTACACCAGCTCTTTAACGAGTTGGAATCGAAGCGTGATCAAATTTATCGAGGCATTTTCTATACCGTTGAACAGGGACCAAGTGAGTACAACTCGGACAATCCGTATCATAGGGCATTTACTATTTTGTAGAACAGCGATGAAGCTGATTGTGGCGTACTTGCTTGCTGTGACTGCGGGTGTGGCTATGACCCAGGGTCTGGTATGTACTAATAATTTCTGTGCTTACCAGACGTGCAATGCGTCCGTGACAACGGAAAATTGCAATAACGAAGGAAAAATTTACAAAGCCAATGCCACCTATTGTAGATGCTGCGCCGCCTGTCTCACTCTAGTCGGTAAGTTGCTGCAGATTTATGTAAGAAACCTACACACGTTTCACCGTGGTCTGGTAACGAGATTGATTGAAAAGCATGATTTATAATTTGATATACCTCGTCCACCTGTTCAGGTTAAATTTTCAAGCCGCGCCGAACCGGTTCAAGCCTTTGAATTTTGAAAGTATATTTTGTAAAACTGAGAAAGTCGGAACTCTGATCTGATTGTATCTTCGCTTTCCAGGAAAAGGAGACATTTGTTATTACGGGTTTTTGAGAGGGACCCCACCTACGTCAGAATGCGTAACAGGAACTACTTGCGTTCTGAATGCGGGTAACAACACCTATACGTGTCAGTGAAACTATCGTCACTCGACGGAGGGACGAATTATTCGACTTGCTGCGCAGATGACATGCGATGAACACGAGTCGGAACCAAACCCATCTAATTTTCCCCCCGTGAGAGACGCTGGCGGCTTTACGATGCTGTGTCAGTGAAATACAAAATATATTAAATACGATGAAAATACTGCACATGTGTCATTTTATTCTCCACGAAAATCTGGCGTCACCGATGTCAGTGTCGTTCCTCAGGTATCGGTGCACGATGAAAGTGTGATTCTTGAAAAAGTTCAAGTCGAGGTATTTTATTCGTAATCAGCCAGTCCCTCCCAAGGTTTACCTGTTGCACCTCAGATCAGATTGGCATCAGAAGCAAGACAAGCACGATGAGGCGCTGATCCCGGCCGGATCAAATTTTCTACTCCGTGCCTGGCCACCGAATCTTATGAACCGAATCTGGTGAACGAGTATAGCCAGGGACTGGTCATCGAATCTGATCAATGTCTGACAAACACAGACTGATCAGCGGATTCTAGAACGCTGTGTTACAAGCTTGATCAGGGTCTCATCAGGCAACCTGATGTCAGCTTGGCGAGACGTTCAGGGCAAGCCTGACGTCGGTTTCTGGTTGGGAAAAACTATACGCACACAGCTCACTATAATTATCACATTGTTATACGGAGTTTCAATGTTTGGTCAAAAGTATCACCGGGATGTGTGAAGTGAAATAATATTCATGACATCTACCACATCGGCATGAACGCTCATGGCCCGAATAACGTGTGTTCCAACTAATGTTTTCATTACATATTTATTCATTTGGTATTTCGTATTTCATTGAAACATTAAAGAGGTATCAATGTATAAGTAACGCTCATCGTAGGAAGGTCAGATGAATTGGGTTTTGCGTTTTGTTAATCGCACACGTCTGCGTAGAGTCGCGTGACTGCTGCCTTTGCTGTCTTCTGGAAGGGTTAATAGAAATTTCACGAAGTCGACTGACACTCGTACGTAGAGCTGTTCCCAACCTGTTGGCACGTGGTGCCGTCTTCGCATGTCGCTGTGGGTGGCTCTCCCCTCAACCGTGTGATAGTACAGCTTTCTCCTTCGTCTTGAAAAATGAAAAATAGAATTGAGCCGGAGTTCGCGGAGTCTAATCGAACTCGAGCGTTTATGTAGAATAAAATATTGCACATTGAATGAAATTAATGAAATACGAAAATCAATCATGTTTTTTGCACGAAAACAATGAACCAGACTTTAGTGCGCTGTTCGAATTGACGGTGAAAAATCACGGCTGGAGAACTTCGTAGAGATTGAAAAACTTGTTCGGATCGATTTTGAATTTATGAGCGAAAGCCTTCCCCTATCGAACCCAGCTTTTTTCCACGGGATATCTTTTTAGAATTCCTAGTCCATTCCACCTTACGAAATTCAATCGGGCGCTTGCTTTGAGAACTCACGAAGTATGGTGAGACAGGTAGAGCAGCATCCGCAAAAGCTACCGCTGGGGTCGTACGACTTGTTTTGCGCTTCGCATTCTTCCTCGGTCACATTTGTGCAATTAGCAGTGGCACAGTAATCACGAGGACACACTATGCCTTCTGTGACAGTTATGGCCAAAGCCAAAGCAAGTAAGTACGCGAAGACGAGCTTCATCGCTGTTCTGTAATTTCGGAAAATCGTCATGTTATACCTGATTGGTATTTATTTCGCATCCTATTACAAGTATTTCAAGAGCAAGCGTAGCTTGTAGAAGTAGCTGTTGTTCAATTTGTTACAAGTATAAAAAAACAATCTATTCACCGAGAGATGACGATTCAGCGAACTGCTAAGTAATGCTTCTTTACACACGGTATATAAGATCAAAAATTATTGAAACCGCATTGTACAAAGTCAGTGAGCACTGATTGAATTGTCATGTTAACTACTGTGGAAGAGTTGGCTTACCTTTAAAGATGTACGAACGGTTCGATTGGCAAGAAGTATTATGTTCAGGAAATAGAACTCTAATGGCTCGGTATATTGAAAAGCTAATAATATATACGCAAGTTGCAGAGAACTGTTTCAATATAGTCAAGGTAAGGAAACTTGTACACACGTCAATGAATCATTGATATTGTTATCATGCTGAACATACATTTATTCTTTTCCTATCTTATTTTAACAAATGTTCAATTGATGTATATTATATACACTTATCGTGTAAACGTTGTTTGATAAAAATGTTGAACTAATTCTTCAGCATACAGCTCAGTATTTTAAAACGAACTAAGGCGACAAAGAAGTAGACCTGTGTACACGGTTGGGTGATTGAAAAGAAATGAAAAGTTTTTTCCCCCTGACCCCTCGCCCCTCAAATGTTGGTGTTTGATAGAGGAAAAATCCTCGTAAAAGATTTTAATTTTATTTTCTAATTCGTTTAACATGGAAAAATTTCCATTTTCGTTAAAAGTTAAAATACTTGTAAACTGTTCAATGTTTTTTTTAAATTTATGCGTAGATCCTTGAAGTTCATTCTTCAAGCTTTTCATACCTCTATGTTCTAATCTCAATAATTATGCTTTGTTATAGTGGTTTAGAAAGCTTAAAAAGTCAAATTTTCTCATATTAAACGAATGGGAAGTAAAATTAAAATAGCAACTTGATAGACTTTAGCTGGAGAGCTCATCTTTTGGGAGGATCTTCCTTCTAGAGAACAGTAACATTTAAAGTGGTAAGAGCGTAAACAAAACAACGTTACTTTTTTTAACTGCCTAGTATACAGTTTAATCAAAGCATTAAATGTAGGGAAGAGAAATATTCAAGTATTGAAATTGCAGCTACGATTGGACATTTAACCGTCCAACTTCTGCAGAATTTAATCTAAACTGCTGAGATAATAATCTGGCGATGCTGTACTTTCTTGTTCGTTGATCTCGGTCGATGATTCTCTTCAAAATATTAATTCCGTTCAACAACTGGCTGACGGAGAGGAATGGAAGTTGTTAGAATCTTGTGGGTTTTGTTCACGGGACGATTTTTATTGAAGAATAGGTTGACAAGAGGCAATTGTTATACGCAACGTGGGACTGAGTGTATAACAATGCAGCAATTATTGTACCTTTGACAAGTGGATAATGTGTATCGCGACAAAAACTGTTATCATCCATTATATATCTCGTATTTGAGTGTAATATTAAAAGCTGTTATTATAGCAAGATCAGATATATTTGGTGATTTTGTTGTAAATTGAGTGACTCTCGTCTTATTCTGGCGGAATTGCGTTAGTTTTACTGAGATGGCTGACACGTTTTCGTATCGCTGGTTGTATTTGCCTGGCAACTGAGGCCGTCTGCACATTCCGCGTTGGGTGGCGTTCCCTTCAACGTCGTTAAAGCACAGTTGTCCCCTTCGTCTTGAAAAATAAAAATACAGTGAAGCCAACCTCCTTAGCCTCCAATGATGCTTTTATTATAATTATGTAAAATAAAACACAGCAAAATTCGAGAGTGCAATCCATTTAAATACGACTTTGAATTGACGGTGTAGCGTCACGCTGTCGAACTTTTAGAGGTTTAAGAAATCGATTAGATCGACGTTGAATTTGTGAGCCGAAGGGTTTCCTATCTCGAAGCTTGTTAATTTCAAGTGATATATTTTAAGAATTTGAAGTCGTCTGACCGTGAAAAACACTTTTTCTACTCACTGAGTTTGGTGAGACAGGCAGAGCAACATCCGCAAAAGGTAGCGCTTTCTTTGTAAATTTTTCCTTGCAGGCAACACTGTTGTTTCGTCACATTTTTGCACGTGTTTGAGGTGCTGGTACAGTAATTAGAAGGACATACTATGCCTTCTGTGACAGCTATGACCGAAGCCAAAGCAAGTAAGTACGCGAAGATAAATTTCATCGTGCTTCTGTAATATAGGAAACTTGTGCGATTATTTATGTGCTTCGTTCTTATTTGGTATCTCGAAGAGGAATCCGACCTTTCAAAATCGGGCAACGATTAAATTGGCAGTGAGTATGAAATTCAGAAAATAGTACTTTACTGACTCTACCTCTTGAGAGGTGAGTTTAACATGTATACCAATCCCATAAAACTGTTTCGATACTTTCAGTGTGAGAAACACTTGCGTTAACATCAATGAATTATCAATATTGTTATTGGGTGGATCGTAAACATGTATTTTGACGGTACGCTATCTCAACAAATATTCATTCTGTAAAGAATTATCGAGTAAATGCTGTTTAATGAGAATGATCGAATAATTCGTTTACCTCTACCTGAGCATTCTAAAACAAACTAATGCCATTGAGACTTGTGATTGGTATACGGTACAATCAAAGTATTGAATATCGTGAAGAGAATGACCGAAATATTTTAATTGTGACCAGAATTGTACGGGAAACGATGCAACTGAATTTAATAAACTATTAAGATGAAAATTCGGTCATTTTTCACTTTCTTGTTAGTGTTGGGCAAAAAGAAATTCTTCAATTAATAATTAGGCCGAAAAAAAGAACGATTTATGAATTTACGTGAGAATTAGGGTAAAACGAAATGAAAATAATTTTATTAAACTATACACAGTATCTTGCGAGTGGAAAAAATGGACTAAATAGTTAGTTAAGGTTTTGGTCAATCGCGTGATGTACCTGAACACTGCAGAGTTGAAGACGAAACGATTTACACCTTCGAGTGCTCAACTTCTGAATATTGACTGCCGTCTGCACTTGAAATCGTCTCTTATATACCAACGAAATATCACAAAATTGTACATATCTCACGTACGGATGTGACGAATTCGTGCATGCATAACAAAACATACATATCTACAGTGCATTTACTTTGGCCAGTGTGAAACTCGTCAACAACCGAGTATGCACACGGCACGAATAAAAATTCCCCACAAAATGGGTAAAAAATATCTGCATTCTATTCGTATAAGGAACAAATTCCATATTAACAATTGGTAATATCTCGAGTAAAAATTGACTCGCGACCTTCTTCCGCCAATGTGATTTTGCATACACCTAATCAGTGAAACTGACTTCGTAAAATCAATTCTGCACCCTCTTGAAATTAGGCGGAAATTACACGGGTCTGTACGTGGAAATTTCACCTTGTTACCCCGATGGATCTGGAAGGTCGCTATATATTATGTTCGGAGTATATTAAATTCACGACGTCAAACAACTCCGGGCTCCTCATAAGACTGGGTAGGCATACACTGATAATATAACTGTGGGTACAAAGCAGCGGCAGTTTTGTTTAAGTTTCATAAAAGTAATATCCCGGGTCACATTGTTATACCTACATCGATATGGTAGCTGTGACAACATTTGCAATACCTCTCCGATGATCGAGGTACAAGACTGACGCACAATGTGAGATCGACGCGACGCGTGCTCAAACACGCAATAATTAAACACAAGCTTCAACGACAATGTTATTTTTATTCAATGATAATCCACGTCCATTCGTCGCGTTCCATTACTGACAAGTCCAGGTTCGATCTTTCCGTTTTATGCAGCTCGTACCCGGTTCGCAAGCTCTGGTAGGCGACGAAGATGAGGAAGAACAGTTCGAACTGAGGTCCGAGCAATCGTCCCCTCTCGCTTGAATAGTGAGAGAGAAAAAGGTCAGATAAACACACTTGGCTAAACGAATAAAACGAACTAGAAAAACGCGTATTAGACAAAAATACGGGACGATTATTACACGTGAATTAAGAGCACCGTTGATGACATCCCTGCGGACAAGGATGTCTTCTTACAAACCGAATGCGGTATTCCAATTACTCACCTATTTTCTCACGGCACGCATCGCAACATCCGCAATAACCTCCATTCAACACGATAACACCGTCTGGACAAGTTTCTCTCGTAGCTGGTGCACAACGTACGGTGTAACACGCGTCCTCCTTACAGTCCGAATACGCTGCAGCGGCCAACGACAAAAGGCCCAATACGTACACCCACTTCATGATTGATCTACGAAATTATCGAGGATCGCTCAAAAATGAGAAAAAAAACAATCCCGCACGGTAAGAGTAGAGAAAAATCTCTGAATGCTAACCTGACATCGGTCAACTCGAATAAAAACGTACCTGAATTATGTTTGTTGGACAAGACTTACTGTTGCTGGATCACTGAATCGCTTTCGGTCTCTTCGAATTTCAAACGCACACTGTCTCTTACGATAGGAACTTCTTTTTACATGTTATTCGAGAGGTTATTTTTATACGATGCAGAATACACCGAGTACGCGTCGAGCTTGTCGAAGCTCACGTTCAACCTTCTGATTAGCATAACAAGTATATTTACACACCAAATGATAAACATTGCAGGCAATGGGTTGCGATGTAAGCCACCAACACGTACGACGTTTACTTAGTTGGTGAAAGCTTGTACGCGGTTTGGTCAAAATATTAGCCACTTTACCATCACAATCATTCCGATCATAACAGGCAGTAGAAAATGTTTTCGTATTTAGTCCGTCGCGAGTTTTAGCGACCAACTCTAGCGATATTCAAGCCTTACGCTGCACACCGGGGTCAAAATGACCCCCTGTATCTTTATCGTAAATTCGACATAAAAAAAATTCGAAACTAATCTGATTTGATTCCAAATAAATAGTGAAATTTCGTAAAAATCCTAAGATCAGTTTTTTTCCAAAATTTCGACTTCATTCATTGAAATGAATACCTTTTCTCAAGACGTCGTATCTCTTCTCAAATATCTTTGTGTCTTGAGAATTACCAAGTTAATTTTCAGTTCAAAATATTGAAAATTCAGTGAGTTACGATTTTTTGAGTAGAATGATCCATCTTTAGGTATTTTGTTGTTTTATCAATTTTTTGTTTTTCGTACTGAAAATTTCATTTTGCATATTTTAAGTATTCGAATCGAACGAATCTCCGATTTTGACAATGTCTCGTCTCAAATACCGTTCAAGCAGATCACGGAAAAGCCGAAAGGTTCAATCAAACTTTGAAAATTGCAGATGATCCTCTCGATTAGATTGATTCGCGATCGCAGGCAAAATACATCAATCAAAATGTTCGGATCAGGAAAGTATACCGATGTGTGAAAAGTTTCAGTATATTCGTGGGATCATAATAATTATAATTACCCGTAATTCCTTGGTTTCCAAATGGAGAACGATTCTCACTCCAAAATTGACCTCAATCATTACTTAGATTATAGTAAGCATTATTTCGTGCCACTGTAGTTTACCACGACACCAACCTTCACCTTTCGGGATAATAAGCGAAAAAATCGTAGTCGTAAAAAAAAAACCCGCCATCACCACATGTAAGGAAATTTGTCTTACAGTTTGTGCCGCAAACCAAGCATGAATTTCTGAAGAATTTGAAGAATTAGTTTTTTTGTCATCGATAATCATACTATTCGTCAATTTTACTATTTCGCCGAACAAATTTATTCCATCACGCGCTATTACGTGTGTAGATTGAAAACGTAAGAAAAATACAATATTTCCGAGTGAAAATATCTGACAAGCGAAGCTCACCTCGCAATACGAATTCCTGAGATTCACTAAAGGTCCGCGTCTTTTTCCGGCTTCGGATGCACTGCGCTCACTCCTTCTCTTCCATTATCTTTATACGCGCAAACGTATCGAGAGACTAGTCACTAGTCGCCGACATTCGATGGCAACGAATACATTACGTACGATAAATTGTGGGTGACCTTGTAGACGCGTTGGCATTTACCACATCCTTCGATGGCTATGATTGTATAATTGCGTGTAATTCTAAGATATGTTTGCTTATGTGCATTGTATCCTGAATTATTCATTATAATACCAACGAGTGGAAGAACTTTGAAATGTGGCCTTCGGAGAATTTTCGGACGGCAACGAAATCGAGTTATTAACGATACTTCGTGTGGTATTTTATACACAGGAAAAAAGAAGAAATAAATTGTTCGTTGGACGTAACAAGTTTACCGTTTTTGGATATTTTAAAATGTTTTCAAACAACAATGTCGAACAAAATCGGCGAATACTGACTCCTTATTGGAAACTCGATCACCGTTGACACTTGTCATCTTAAAATGAAAACCAACTTTCACTTCTGGAGTTGCCTTCTCTTACCGATCAAGCCGTTATATCTCAATTCAACAAGAGTTACATCTGTGTGATCTTCAAAGTTAGCGAGACACTTTTATAATACCTATCCTTCTTATTACTCCGTATTAAAATGACAGAACTTTGAGCTCTCAAAGAGATGAAACGCCGAGCCAAGAACGAGAATCTGGGAAACATAATTATAAAACGGTAATTACGATTGATGCGGCTGCAGAATGTGATCATCGATTTCTGAATTATTCAAAAGTTTTTCCGTCGATTTTTCAATATCGATTTCCACATGCAGCTGTATTTTAAAATTAGATTCACCACATTTCTTACATTTATTCATTGATGTAACACACCAGTTTTCATTCTTCTGTGGATTTATGTATTCGACTAGACTTGGAACAGATTAATGCTCCATCTTCTACAATTGCAGTCGAGTCGAGATTTCTAGTTTACATTAATATTGTGAAAATTGAAATTCAACCGCAGTAGACGAACAAGGAATTCTCGCCATTCGCGATATTGTTTATCAATTTTCATAGCATTTGTAACAATTTTTGTATAAATTTGAATTCAGTTTCGAGATGATAAGAATTCAACAAAAATCGCTGAAAATTTTACAAGATGATGCCTCGAAGTATAGCACTTAAAATTTTAAATTTGATACGACCGAAGGATCAATCAGTTGACTCTCAACATATGTTTGCATGTTTTTTGTATTACTTCGCATGTGTTTCATGTTAAATCAAGTACCCGACAAATAATCAGACGAAAGCCAAGCTAAGCTTGACTTGCAAGTTTCAGGAAATGACAAGAATTTATGATCAAATTAGCAACTTGAAAAGCTCGAGGGTAGAGATTATTGGAAATTGATCAGTGGCCAAAGCTCCTGTTCGACGTATCTCATCACCGGATGTTACACAGTGTTTACTTTGGCTGCTCATCTACGACGGGGTTAATTGCGTACCTTATATACCTCGGGTGCATCGTAAAGGAGTTTCACCCCTCAACTTTTTCTTCCGAATGTTCTAATTAAAGGAAACCCGAGGTTGCAGGGACGCCGGTAACCATGGCGATAAATTGGAAAACAGTGCTTCCGAAACTAGTCCCGAAGAAGCCATAGAAAAAGTTTTCCTACCGTCTGAACTTTAGTCGGGCCCGGCCTCGGACTGGTATTACTTATTGGAAGAAGATGAGAAGAAGAAGAAGAAGAAGAAGAAGAAGAAGAAGAAGAAGAAGAATCAAGCAGAAGGGGTGGCGAGAAAAGCTTGAATCGTTATCAACGATGCAGTCGGTAAGAGACGGTTAAAAATACGAACTCCAGGGTTGGTTTTTCGATCCACGCAGGGAAGAACGGGGCCAGAAAAGGGTCCAGAAGACATTCCCAAGAAGCGGTAAGACGGGGAAGAGAAGGCGAAAAAATTTCGTAAATGTCGCGGCGCCGCCACAATGACCGGATCGCCCTTTCGAGGATCGCTAGTTCGGGATGGATTTCGTCGAAGGTGGGATCGGAGGCGGGTGAAATTAATCGGTTTCCCGAGTGACCTCTGCCCCTGGCCGCGATCATCTATCGCCGTCGTCTCGGGGCCCGGAAGGCGTCGAAGCCCGTAACTTTCCCCCCTCGGACGCTCTAAAGTCCTCGAGGGCAACCGATATCGACGTGGATCAGGCTCAGATTAACCAGGGATTTATAATATTGTGATAAGAGAACGACGGCCAGCTCAATTACAGTTAAACTTGATCTCGGGTGTTCGCATCTGCAATGCTCGAAGGACATTCGAGGTCGGCGGATAACTTTAACGCCCGATTTCCTGCAGCAATGTCCCGCAACTGTCCGAAGACGATCAATCCGCGTTAGATTGGCGGTATACCCACTCGCGGATGCGGGGTTGTGGTCTTATTCGTGATGCCAGGGGACGAGGCTCGTCGTTTTACTCGAATTCGGAAAACGTCCGTGTATACTTGTGTCGCTTTACGCTTTAATCCTCCACCCTGATAAATATATCATAATGCGGGATCCTCACGTATTGCGAAAAATTCGGGTAATGGGGATACCTTATACTCGGGGGAGAGATGCTACTGAATTCTCGATGCATTACTTTTCATTTCCTTTGCCGGACGACGTGCTTTATCGGTATCTGTAGATAACAAATTTCTGCCAAGTGCAAACTTCGTTCAAAGTTAAATTGGTGAGATTCTTTGGCGAATCAATCACTTGTAAAAGAGTAGGAAAGAACGGTGATAATGTGTTTTCAAAAAAGAGAGAAGGAGAGAGAACGAACAAACTTGTATTTCATACATAAATACAGTAATTTAAACATGAATGTAAATACGTTTTGTAATAATCTAGAGATTTTTTATTTACGATGTAAACATCATCCTAGGAATAAACACCGTGTAATAAATTTGTAATAATGTAGCAGTGATAACATTTACGCGTAAACAAGTCTATTTATTCTCCAAGACATTCGAGTAATTATTTGAAAACGAAGATTTTCCATCGGGCCTCCATTCCTCCGGGTGAAAAAATCCCTGTTAAAAGTACGCGATACAAAGAAGGGTGATCATTATTTTTATCAAAAATAGACGCTGATACGTTTCGCGAACGGTTCTCCGTATCGACGAACTATCGAAAATCGGGGGAGAATGTGGAGAAGCAGGATGAAACCCAAGAGGGGGAAGCGAAGCTTTTCGTTGGCTTCCCGCTTAAACTTGCCCGCATGCACACGCCACGCATATGGTATCAAGCTGTACCCGCAAGTTAAGCAGATCAAAAAAGAAAGCCGCGGGTCGTCTTGAGTTTCGAAAAACCAGGATCTGGGGGAGGAAAATTCCGAGAGGAAATGAATAAGCCCGATAGATCAGGTGAATGCCCAACTTCGGTCTCGTTTCGTTTCAATTCGTCTCAAGGGTGGCTTTTCTCTATCTTTTTTTCAGGTTCTTAAATTCAACCAATTCACCCCGCCTTGGTGTCGTAAAAGCCGAAAACTCAATCCCACAATCCCGTTCCATGAATGTGTAAGCTTCGAATACCGAGCGTCATCTTTCGCTCTCAATTCTCGTCAAATTTTCGTTACGATTCTTCGGATATCCGATCGTCGTCACGGTACGACTCCAGGCAACGATCGGGGCGAGTGGGGAAGTATAATCTGCATGTACAACGAGTTTCTCCAGGACTAACCGATTTCTGCAATCCTTTCGACGGCCTCATCGGTCTTTATTAATATGCCGATAAGAATCCTTCTCCGTAACCTTTCGCCTTTCGCGGAACAGTCGCGGAGCGAAATCTCCCGCAGTGTCACCTCAAAGCCGGCAGCTTTAAGCGAGAATTAAAGAACGAGTAAAAAGAGAACTCTAGATGCGAGCCAGGAAAGAAATCGAAGAAAGAGGGATAAGAAGTTTTATTTTTATTTAATTTCTTTCTTTGTTTCTTTCTTTTTGCTTTAAATAAAGAATGGAGAAGAAGACGAAAGATAAAAGAAATATAAGACGGTAAAAGGAGCGAAAAAATAAAGCCGACCCAAAGCCGCGGGTAATTCGGTCTTGAGCGAGGCATCGATTAGACTCCCAGACAATTTCGTTCGCCCTGCAGCAACCGGCGGTCCCTCGCTTCCAGCATATTCACCGGCCCGCTGACCCGAGGGGTATTATTAGGTTGGCCTAGGTTCGGGGTCGGTCGCAGGGCGAAGTGCTGAACGGCAATCCTCGATCACCCGCGAGACAACCGGCCGAATCACGCCCTGCAAAACGCGCTCACACACACACACACACACATTGCACATCGTCATCTGGCCGATTGACCCCCCATTATTCCCCGGGTGCTGACAGGATTTCAACCTCCAGCTTACGGCTCAATCGATCGTCGCGTGAGATCGACGGAATATTTCAAAGTGCGAGCTTAATTCGATAAGCATTCTTCGATACTTGAGTTGGTGAAATCAGAGAGGCGAATCGCTTCGTTTCTCTTTAGCACCTGACGTTTGCTTCCGGATACCGCAAATGAATGTGTATCCGATTTTTATAATGACGGAATACTTTTATTTATAAAATAAGAATGAATGACCAACATTTTGTTATTAATTTAAATGAAAGAATTTAAAAATTTTATTGAAACTGTAAATAATAAAGCCCTCAAACTCAAATTGCTCTAACAATAAGTGTTTTCATTTTTTTTGAATAAAAAGTAAAATTAAATCCCAACAATAGATATGATTTTAGACCGTCCAAGATGTGCCTTTCCGCTAATCATCCGCAGGAAACTAGGGATTGGAATATTCTTCTCTTCCTCTTTTGTTACACTTGTAACAGTTGCATTTGGCAATAGCCATAACTGGTCGCATCGGTTAATCATTGTGAAAATTTTTCGCTACTCCAAGGCTGTTCAATGTACAAAAATGGGTGGGTAGATATAAAATATCGTGCACTTAAGGGATGATTAAGTAAATGCTATAACGATATGCAACGATACGCGGAGTAAATTGCTAAACCGCATCGGTGTAAGCTCGAGGTGATTAGAATTCATCATACTTTTATATCCTTGGAGTGGAGAATATGGTTTGAGAAAGTTGATCGGGGTGCGTGATCGTTATAAGGGAGTCTAAAAATAAGTCAAGAAGCCTGTGAAAAGACGGAGGTACGAGAAGGAGAGGACAAAAAAAAAAAAACAAATCGAAGGAGACGAGTTGCTGAGAGTGAAGAAGAGAAGGGAAAGAAAAAACGGGGGGAAAAAACCGATCGGGACGAAGAAAGGGTAGAAATAAAACGATGCCTTCTTCTTCCACGTCTTCTTCGGGGCGCTTTTTGGGCGTCGAGCTTTTTCCCATCGACATGTCCGGCTCGACTAATCCAGGCGACGGTATCCAAGACGTGAAGGAAATGCGGAGACGAGCCGAATTGCTGTCAGTCTGCCTGGTCTGTGATAATTGGAAATAGGCCGCGACACTCCGGCCAGATTCTAAGGGTTGCTTTTCAGGACGAAGAAGGAAGAAAAATGGGGTCCATTGACCCCCGCGTTGCCGAACGAGTTGCGACGGCTGCGAAACGTTCTGCAAATAAACTTCGCGTAGTCTCGAATGGCTGCCCGCGGTGAAACGAAACCGGAACGACATTTTTATTACCTCGTTAATGCGGAAAATTTTATTTGCAGAATACTGCATACTGCGGCTGCATGCACGCTTCGTATACGCGTTACGGCAACACTCGTAACAATGAGGGTAGTGCTAATCCGAACAAATGGGACTTGCGTCCCTGGATAAAACGAAGCCGGAAGGGATTTTTTTTTCTTGCGTCAATTTCATTTCTTTTTTTTTTTTTTTCTTTCTTCTCCATTTTTTGGCTTTACCACGCAACGAACAATGCGTTGGGTTACAAATTTGACGTGATTTGATCTTCACTCGTCTCACTCGATTTTCGTATTGCCTCTTGCAAATTGGAAAGTTCGCGAAAGGTGAGGTTCGGTTGTATCAACGGATTCCATTATCCAAGGACCAATCAATCAGTCTCGAATCGATTGAATTAAAATCCAGTATAAATGAGTCTTTTCACATCAACATTATTCAGGTCAAAACGACTATTTTCAACGAATCTATTTCACCAAATTAATACAATTACAGTGACGAGGTTTCCTCGTCAATTTCAACCACTGCCGGATCGTGCCAATGATTCTTCGCGTGTAACGTTTAAATAATTACTTCGGATCGGAGCGATGCAGAGTTAACAATTTCAGAGTTGGTAATTATAAATGTGTTGAAATATAAACACGTTTGTTTCATCTCCCGGCAGGCAGGCTTCACCATTTTGGCATCGGTGAATTCTGTCCCGCGAATTTTTAACGCTGGCTTTTGGAGGCGAAATTGGCACGAATAATGAAGTTCGCTCAATTTTGCGGAATTATCCGTGCTCGCGCATAAACGAATCGGCGATGCATAAGCCCCGAAACGGAGAAGAAGAAAGGAGACTGATATCATCGATAAATAACCTTTGCAGAAAATGATCATGGGACCACTGTACATTTTCTAGATGAAAAATAAATTCCTTTCGATCAATGAACCGATGCTTCTAACTTATCGCTGATTTCTCAATCAAATTACAGTTCGTGCATCCGTAGTGATTGACACGATTCACCGACCAAACTAACAACGGTCGCAACGTCGTCATTCGTCCCAAATTTAACGGCAAATTAAATAGATCATCGATTGAGAGACGCGGAAGATGAACTTTTTCGCTCTAATAACCGAACGAGCAGCGGTTGTTCACGTATCCAGAATGATCTGGCTTTGTGCCCAACTGGAGTATCGCACGAGTAGCTAAACGATTCGCCTCAATGATCGCACATCGGCACGTGCCGACTCATTGCTGTATACGATATTCGCAAATGCTGTGCCCTTCCTTCCCAAGTATCGCAAAATTGAAGACTTCGTCACGTGGTAGAAATTCAGCAAGTCAACAGATACGTACGATTTTCGCTTCAAGAAATATAATACACCAAGATGTAATTTGAGAAATAATTTATTTACCCCATTACATTAATGGCATGAAATTGGAGTGCTTAAGTGTTTTTTCATACTTAGGAAATTTGTTTCCAAAGAAATCAAATTCAAACTTTCACACTGTAAATCTTACAACTCTAAATGAATCTGCTTCTAAATTCCCACTGTTGAAACTCTAATTCCATCTATCGGACAGAATTTTGCAACAATTTAATCGGTTTCAAGATATCGTAAGGTAAAAATTCTCTAGACCTCGTAACCTGGCGATCTAGTAAAAATTAAACTTTTTATTTTTGGGACTATTGTAATATGATAACTACTCTTATTCTGAATTTTTTCTCTCAAAACAGACGATTTAAAAATAAAAAATATATATACTCTTTGCCACGCGGAGGGTTGAGATATTACACTGGCACAATAATTCCTCTTTGAATGAATAAAAATTGTCCACAAAAGTAGCAACAAAGTTACGGCCGTTGTCTGGACTAATAATTCTGACCGCGATAGAAATCACGAGTTGCGTGCTCGCGTTCATACGGCAGGTTTAACGTATCGACAAGTCGGCTATTTTCGCGACCGTTTAATCGTGGCGTGCGTTGTTTCGGCACGTGACTTTTCGCGCATACAAACCAGCCCCAACCGTTTCTTTCGACGAAATCGCGACCCTCGGAAGTCACGTCGTATAATATGTAACACAGCACACGGTTTGGCCCCACGTTCTTGCCAAATAATTAAACGACACCCACGGGCATCAGATTAGGTGCCACACGGATGGGGGAGTCCTGTCGCATCGAATTACCCCGGAATAACAAACTGTGCGGCTATCCCTGTCATACGTACTCGCGCAGGGGGCGAGAGAAGTGCTTTGTTTCCAATTTTCGTACTTCAGATTCGAAGAATTCTTCTATTTTTCGTGATTTCGTCGAAAAGAAACAAAAAGAACGCACAAAAACTCACCCTTAAGCGCTCAGTTTCAACGAGCTTATTCAAGCTTTGAACACCCAACGTACCTGGAACAGAAATATGAAAGTCTTGGATTGATTTCTGGGGAGTGAAAATCTTCCACGTGGTATTTGGATTTTGGAGAAAGTAATTTTCAAACTCGTGTTCCTCATTGTCGGTGAAACGTAGATGCATAAACCAGAATCCTTCTCGTCTGGAAAATATTAGCCGAGTGGTTTCGGATTTGAGATGGGATTTGAGAGTCTCTTGTCGAATTTTCTACTGTAAACCAGCTGCCCATCACGAGAAAAGAAAAGTACGCATAATGTTGATAACTTTTTAAAAATACAAAGCTCTGGAATTGACGGGCATCAGCGTAATCGGAACTCCCACAAAGCAGGCTCGATCGTCTCGATGAATAAAACATTGCTTTCCGTCGATGGGGCGAAAAGTTTGCTATACAGTTCACTTTGAACCCGTTCGAAGCAGTTCTTACATCTTGAGATTGGTTTTTTAAGAGTACAAAAAACACTTTCTCGCCCCTCGAGAAGTATTATTGTAATTCAGAAACTTCGTTTCCTCTTTCAATGCCTATCGTGACTGTAATACGTATGATAATTATTTCTGAAGCCTGTTCGCTTACACTTTTTAAACTCGGGTCTTGTGAACGATCGCATCTGGCCAAAAACCACCCCAAATCTCTTTTATCGCTGGAAGCTGTTATCGCGCTAAAATGAATTGAAAATCAAGATGAAAATGACGTGAAAAAGTACGATCGCGCAGCACTCGAGACCCGATCAACCCCGCAGGCTGTTGCAACCTTTTCAACTCTCGGAAGGATCCGACAATGACACTCGGGGCGAGAACTTTTTTAATTCAAGAGATGTTTGAGCACTTATACCTGATAGGGGTAAAAATAATTATCTTTGAAATTTCATTTTTAAATAGCATCGCGTTCGAAGTCCGGTTGAAGTTCAAAAAAAAGGTATCAAAAACTTCTCCCTCATTTCGAACAAGCTTATTGAAAAGGTTTGAACATTCGGTAAAATTTCAGTGGAGGTATAAATAGTTTACACAATTATTCGTACATATTGTAGAATAAAAATTTGAAATTATTCTTTCACTGTACGTATTCTATAGTTTTTTGATCTCCCAGTAATATGATTTATGCAGGGTACGAATGAGGAAAAGTGTATAAATAGGTACTTGATTTATTCTTATTCCTTCAGTTTTTGACGATTTACAAAGTGCGAATTCGGTAGATATAATAGGAGACTTGAAAAGGTCAAAACCGAGCACGTTTCGTTGATTTTACAGCAGATAGGAAGTAGAGGTTCAGGTTGTGAGATTGAGGTGGTTACTTAGACACATGGGCCTATAAACAAAGGTAAAATTAAAAATCAAGCGGTGGCGTTACATGTTTCCACGTTGCAGTCAACCCGCGGAAAGTTTGACCTCCGTAAGTCGGAGAAGAGAGAAGAGGAGAGGAGAGGAGAGAGGAATACGTTGTACAAGCACGGACCTAAATTCTGACCGAAGACGTAGATATGCATGAACCATATACCGAGTACGTGGGTAATAACAAACGCGTAGGATCTCGACTTGCCGAGTTTTACCCATTCGCATTTCGACTCTCCGGATCTGGAATACGTGACGCCGAATCCAGCCACGGGGCTGCGATATACCGAATGTCCAATCAAACTTTTACATAGGCCGTCACGTGACTGGAACTTTTAATGAAAACTTCCTCGGGCCAAGGAGCAGGACGCAAGTTCAGATTATCCGTCAGTCTTGTTCGTCGATAAGACTATTCGCACCTTTGGCCGAGACGGTGATTACCGAAAGAGAAATCGTTGCCGAAGACTGATATTTGTCAAAGTTTGGTTTATACACTTGTTCGGAAGTCTTTGGAACTTACTTGAAATCACTTGAGCTCAACGGGGTTCGTGCAAACTTGCCTAAAGTTGCACGTGGAATAGTGCGAGTTTAGCCGGAGTCAAACAAATCCATTTGAAGACGCGTAGCTGCATTGAAGCCAGATATTACGTTTAGACTGGATGCTACAATGGTGAAAACCTCTTAGACTGGACGTTTCAGTACAGTGATAATCGAACCAATCAAAAACGAGCTTCGAGACGTGGGATTGGATTGATTTCCGGTCTCCACAAATTCTTTAGATTCAATTTGAAGCGCAATTAATGTCGACGGAGACACAAATATACTAGATTAGAAATGAAAGCTTGACGCGGATAATGCGATGCAACGTTCCAACCATCGTCGCGTTTACATCAAGCCGAGTAAATTCACCCCCGGGGAAACGTGTTCCGTCAGACGTTCGATCCAGAAACGGATTCACACAAGCATTTCAGGACCTCGAGGTGACGATTCATACGATTCAAGTACATACCTACCGCAAAGGTAGAACTAACGTGAAGTTGACGGTTCAAGCTGGAGCCATGTTGTCTATTTTGCAAGGGTTACACGTCACTGTGACAATATGAGCATGGACTGATTGCCGAGCTTTCAGACAATCAGCTCAAAGCATTTGACTACACGAGATTGGAAAGGTGTGAGGCGCCGAGTCCTCGTCATCGTTTACTCTTCATCGGGCGCGTTTATTCCATTTGCAAAAGTTCTTAACGCGAGTGCGAGCGGCACGCGTGACGAAGGTGAAGCGTGAGAAGCGTCGGCTGCGTCGTCGAGAAATAAGAATCGATGGAATCGAGCTTGCAGTTTAGCCGGGATAAACGGGTAGTTTTATTAAGAACAATTATGAAAGGCAGTCGCAAGCTCGACATCGCGCCACGCCTAGTTTAAGGCGCTTTGGCACGAACCCCATTCTTTTTGCCGCAAGGACGCGAACGATGGAGGCCGAAAGGTTGGACCCGGTGTCGAGGGTTGGGTGTTGCACGACATCGCGACAGGACGGCTACACGACACCGGACAAACCTTCCGCCGCGCTTACAGCCCTAATAACAATACTTAGGCACGATTAAGATCTAGCAAATTGATAAAACAGGCGCAAAATTGCTCTTCACCCCCTCATTCATTCGCAGCCTTGATTGTTTCTCCTATCACGTACCTACACAGTCTCATCCCTCTTGCAGCGCATTATAAAATCGAATCTTAGATTTCTGGGATCACGTTTCTTCTGGCGGGGAATTTTCGCGCATAAGGTTACTCGCGAAGATCGCTGATGACGCGCAACGATGCCAGTTTTTTTGAGCTTTCGTGAGAATGAAATTTCAAACTCGTTTCATTATTTCACCCCACAATTTCAAGAGATTTTATTTTCTAGCAGGAATTACTGGAATTAATTATTTCTGAAACGATGATCTCGGCTGGGAGATTCGCTGTAGAATCTGATTATAAACCTCTTGAAATTCGACATCAACGAGACCTTATGAGCTACGCGAGTCGATCCCTGTACCAAGTTTCGTCAGTCTCGTATTACTTGTTTATAATTCTGGACCCGAGGGTTGAAATTTTGAATGATCTCAGTTCCGAGGAGTTTACATCGGACGTGGATCGTACAAAAGAACTCCAGCATATTCGTAAAACTCGCTTCTGTCATTCAAACTATTCGGAAATTCCAATTATACTATACCCACGCTTAAACCGTTGTTATACGTTTCGTTTACTACTTCAAGAAGGCTTCCTGCTTATCCTCGACGCAGCGCAGCACAGCAAACACGTTAAAAAACCGTATAAAATGCGAGGCTCGTTATCAGCGCCAATTAAAATGGGTTTTAAAAGAAAAAGTGTTCCGTTCGAGCTGTAGACATAAGAAAAGCGCGAGTTAAGAACGAGCTTGCGGGCTCCGGCTCGACCCGATGTACCCACCTGTGTATAGGTGTAATTTCTTCCTAAGGGGGTTACAATTACGTATCAGCAGCTAGCTAGCTCGGGACTTACGTGAAATAATTTCACTTTGCAGTTGCGATAAGAGACCCGGTGCACGTTAGCCCGCCTCTTATGATTGCTGAATCGCGTGATAGAGAGAGCCTTACCTTCGCCCAGTGGTTTCTTACCTGCAGATGCGGAAAAAGCCTCGGCTTGTACAAGCCGGCGGGGTAGAAAACTCGGGCATGTTTTTTCACCCCCAGGCCGTTACAGTATCAGGAATATAACTAGCTCTGACATTTGTCACGGATACTTGCCACAGTAGGATTATGTTTGAAACGGGGTAGAAAAGTGCGTTTTGTTTTGTCCATTTCTCACGTAGCTGGATCAGGTTGCGAGTTTGTTAATTCGAGCTCATGCGGTGTTAAAACACCAACGTTCCCTCAGCTTTTTAGGGTTGAATTTTTGATTTGGCTGAAATTTGGGTATGGTATAGTGTACAGTAACATATAAAAATCATTCAATTTTCAGGCCTTAACGATTCATTGTGTATTATATACACGAACCAAATTAGTTTCGAATTTTCAATAGTTTCTGTTGACGAAGAAAAATATGACTTATTGCATTTTCGACGTAAATAATACTGGCTTTACCGAATATAAGGTCATTGTCAAGATTAATCATTAGGAACAATATAGAAAGTTGTTTAGATGTTTTCAATCTTTCGCATTGTATGGAACTGAAAATACCGGGAAAACGAATTTTGTTTTTCTTAGCAGTTCCGGAGAATTCTATCCCAGAACCGATTTAATGTCAGAAAAGATATTAGATGAGAATTTTTTTCTTACAAAGCAAATATATAATGTGATATTATGTTTCTCAACCATAGGAAGAGTTAAAAGTTCGTGAAAACGTGATGAAATTGATCAATAAAAATTATACTTCAGCAATATCGGAACTGCAGCGAAAGCAAAATATCATCCTTAAAAAGCTCGCTCAAAGTAAGCTTAAATCGGCCCTTGCAGTGAGCAAGGGATAAAAATGTGATGGGATAAAATTTAATACCAAGAGAGTGAACGTACAGTAAGGTGTCATGGCGCAGAACCGCAACGTCTGGGGAAAGATGCGCGGCTGGCTTCGTCGGGGATCATGAGAGCTTTTTACTTGGCAGTGTTTAGCCACGCTAAGCCCCACTCGGAGGATAATTCTGGAGAGAAACGGTTTAAGTCTCGTCCCGAGTTCCATATTCAAAATGAAAGCCGATGCGCCGGCGAAGTTGGATGAAACTTTGTCAGGGGATGTTTGATACGGCGAGTGACTTCCTGCAGGATGCGGTCAGCTGACCGCGACAACCCCGTGCTAATAAACTTCCGGGAAGTTGGAACCGCGCGGATCCCGAAACCTTCGGAGATCAAGTCGTTCCCCCTGATGTCCTTATTCCACTCGCCACCGCGTGTTTCGTACTGAGTCAGACTGCGAAACCGAGTTTGCGGATTTTGTGCAATTCGTATGCGAAAACGGGGGTGAGAGATCCCCAGCTTGCGAGCGTTTGTCAACTGCCCGTAAGAAAATAATAAGCACATCTGTTCCGTGTTATTGAAAAATGTGGATTTTTTATTCGATCCGTTAAAGCAGAGAATGGTGATAACTTTTATAAAATCGCAAATTCTGTCGAAGAGTTGTGATAGCTGACAAAAATTGGAGAAACAATTTATCGCCAATACTTCGTTTGACATAATTTTTATTTTATTTTTTCATAATTTCGGACAGTTTTCAGTGGAATTTGAATCCAGGCTGTCAGGCACTCTAACCACTGCCTCAAAGTATCTTGCGAATAGTCATTCAACGTTTGCGAACTTAAATTAAATTGCCGGATACTAAAATAATGTGAATTGACAAATGGCACTTGCGTTATTCTATTTGTTAAAAGCTTTTCACTTTTTAATGACGATGTTATTCAGTGATGATGATTTGAATAAGAAGAAAAACAAAAAGAAGTGTTTCCTAGATTCATGAAAATACTTAATTAAATAAAATGCGAATGATTCATTCAAAAACATTTCTCACCAATTTAACCCTCTGGATTAAACCTGAGACATTAATGACCTAACAGAACTATAAAATTTACGCTCCTCCAAAGGGAATCCTTCGCGCCTTTTTGTCTTCTTTTTTTAAATAACCATTCACTGAATCTACATACATATCGCATTTTTGTTTGCATATTCTTACTCACATCATTCTGCCGATTCCATGTCACTACTAAAATTATAAAAACAAATGCTCTGAATCAGTTTTAACAGTGGCGACAAAAAAAATGGTGTGAGCCGGTGGGTTAAGCATAGCTAAACATGTCTTTGTTTGAAGTAGAAAAGCCCGGTTGAACGAACAATTTTTTCAAACGCAAAAATTTTTCGCCGAGTGTGGAAGAGAGAAAAAAATCCTTGGACTCTGAAACCCCATTTCCCGGGGCGTTGGCAGCTTCAATTCTCATTCGGAGCATATAATATCGTTGGGAAGTGGGGCAAGCAGCGGCGAGGAAAGAGAGGAAAGAAAGGAAAAAGGCAACCGTGAAAAATGAATATTGCAGGGATGCGTGTTGCGTGAATTTTGGAAGCAGTGGTCCCCGACGGAGATCATGAGACGTATAGTAGGAGTCGTCTCCAGAGAGGAGGCGTCGGGTACGCTAAGAGGCAGCGCCCGAGTCCTTCGTCCTTCTGGGTGTCTTGGAGGCGTCGCGCCGACAAACTTTACAGATAAGTTCCCGTTCTAGAGGGGTATAATATCTCTTCTGGGCGACTCGTTCGCCGAGCTCAATAATTTAGCCGGCGAAAAGCGGGCCGAAGAAGCGTAGAAACTGGGCCGATAAATAACGCCGCGTGTCTTCTTCCGCACGCGTCACTCCTTCGCCTCTTACGCTCTCGGGGTCAAAAATAAAAGGATGTGGAGAGGAATCGGGAGATTTACTCTCTCTCTCTCTCTCTCTCTCTCTCTCTCTCTCTCTCTCTCTCTCTCTCTCTCTCTCTCTCTCTCTCTCTCTCTCTCTCTCTCTCTCTCTCTCTCTCTCTTTATGCCCCGGCGCTCCCTCGATACATGGCCAAGGTGCGAAACCATAAGGAATTCCCAGACGCCCATCTCGGCCCAAATATATCCGGCTGGTCCTCCGCGGTTCTCCGGCTACCGTCTAACTGCTTCTCCAGGACTCGAATTCCACCGTAAATCTCTGTTAAACGAGATCCTCCGCCTCCGCTTCCCAGAGATAAAACGCTTCGCCCCGGTTAGTCCATCTATGTAGCAGCCCTTGTCTCCTGAATTTTATACTCTGACGATCCAAGTTCGTTTTGTCCCGAATCGTTACGACGAGACCGTCGATTTCGATCTGTTGGTAAGTATTTACCATTGGACTCGAGTTTGTTTCCCCTCGTGAAAACGTGGTCAAAATTTTTGCACCCGTAATTAACACTCAGAATTCAACTTATAAACACAAGTTAGAAAATCTAATTTTTTTTTTTATCTTTTAATATCACGTGGCATGCTACGTTTATTTTTTTCACCTCGACAATTTTCTCCGTCGATTAATTTTCGTCTTCCCGTTATTCTTCACGAGGACGAAGTTTGAGCCACTGAAACGTTTCTAAAGTCGGATCCATTACCGGAGAGCCCGACTCCGCAGCCGGAAAGCGGAGAAATTTCGTGGGTTGTATAACAATGGCGAGGAGGCATTGTCCTCGGTTTTTATCGAATATCATCGGGTTGAAATATGAAATTTTCACCGAAATTCACACCGTCAATAAAGGCGCATTGTTTATCCTGCAATGCTTTGGCTGAAATTGAAATTTCGAAACTGCTGGAATGAGAAATTTAATCGAGGTTTATTACCCGAAGTGCTGCAACTAACTGTAAAAAACGTCGCTGAAAAAATCTTGAGAGGTAATGTTTTTCATTTAGAAATGTTTCGGTGGAAAAGCGGGCTCTGTATTCCACAAGAATGTAACAGCTTGTAAAATCATCTCTCACCACCATCGATCCTTTAGTTGCAAAATCCCCGTGTAAAGCTAAAGTGCAATTTCTCATGCTTTTGGTTGAAAGAAAAATAAGAAGAAGAAGATGGAGGTTAAACGAGAAGAACCGAGAATGCGAGAGTGCCTGTAAGGTGGATACTTTGACGCAACGTTTGTGCAGCCCGATAATGGACTGAAATGAGAAACTTGATCTTATCCCCGGAGCGAGTGGGAGTTTGAACAGAGTTCATTTGCATCAAGGAGAGCACGCGTGGCTGCTAGAACCCAGGGCCACCCAGGAGAACAATTTTTCCATTCGAAGGTTGGAAAATATGAAACTGCCCGCGCTCCGGTGTTTTTCTGGGGGTATTTTTCTCCTTAGCAATATCCAGGGAACAGCACCCAGAAGGCTCGGGTGTCCGCTTCGCGTAAATTTGCATATTTGGCGGAAGTACTATACCTATAACTTGTAAAGGTGTGTACGTAGTTTTCCATGTTCGCAGTCGCAGTGGCCGTTTTCTGTCGACGACGAGCTGCGGATGCACGGAAAATACACGCTTTCACACCGAGGAAATGGGAAAAGGAGTCGGTCGAGTTGCGACTGGAGGTGGGAGAAAAAGCGGGAGAAGCATGTAACTTCAGGCCCTGAATGCAGAAGGTGAGGATGAATGTGTCGGATCGTCTGAATCGAGAGTTAAGAATAGAGAAAAAAAGGGTTCGAAAATTTGCGGAAATGTTTTTTTACAACAGTTATAACGAACGCTAATTGAACAACATTCGCGATGTGTGATGAAGATGTATCTGAGAAAATTGGAATCACACAATTACGCTGAGATTGATTATCGGCAATTTGAGAAAAGCTTTTGTTTATTTATTAAATTAGCAAAACCAATTTTCAAATAGTCGATACATGAGTTTGTGCTATACAAATTTGCTCTGAGAGTCATTTAGTCAAGAATTCCACATTTTTACACTCAGAGGATAGTCCTAGCGCCCGGAATCGAATTTTCAAGTTTTTGCCCCAATTTCGGGTTTTTAAATAAAAAAAAATCGTGTGTTTTAGCTGCATTTCGCGTATTATAAGCTGAAAAAAGTCTCAAACATGGAATCGTTTGCAAATTGTCCGGGGAACATGATCCCGTCATTAGTCTACCGACATTTTCAAAAAGCCGAAAAAAGTAGAAAATTAGGATTTATTGAAAAACCCTGTGAGTGGGCCAAAAACTTGAAGATTCGATTCCGAGCGTCAGGCTTGTACCCAGGGGCTGAAAATTTGGGATTTATCGTTCTTCAGCAACCTGAACAAATGTGTAAAATTTGGTAAAAATCGGTGAGATCATGGCGACACGTCTGTTTTTCCTAACGTGGAACGATTCGAGATTCATTTCTTCTATCACATGCGGAACGGATTTTATTTCATTCTCGTCGTTGACTATCATCATCGTAAATAACATCGCTGTAGATGTTCCAAACAGTCCTTTCTTTTCCGACTTTCGATTCAGACCGTCCGACCGGTTCATCCTTACGGTCAGATTTTTTTTTGCCCCATAGTGCGACAGTGGCGTCACCTCGTTCAGATCCAGACGCATATAAAAGCAGCTGGAAGACGAGGCGAGTCGACACCGGAACCCCGAGAACCTCGGGAGTCTCCCATTTATTTATCGACTTCGCAAGTTTTCTGTTTACACCTACGACCGACACCGTCTAT
Source organism: Neodiprion lecontei (assembly GCF_021901455.1). Lineage (NCBI taxonomy): Eukaryota > Metazoa > Arthropoda > Insecta > Hymenoptera > Diprionidae > Neodiprion > Neodiprion lecontei. Next base: position 38,416,155 of record NC_060262.1, read on the forward strand.
CTCCAACTCAAACCCTCGGAGTCTGTGGTAACGAAAATGCAAACGCACCGTAAGTCCGGAGATTGGCTGAGGAACGTACGGCTTTTTGTGTATCACGTGGTAGGGCGATGCCGGCGATAAGGAAGCCTCTCAGGAAATAAGGATGCATGCATGTCTGCGAGTGTTTATGACGCGCGATTCGGATGCTATGGTTAAAATTTGTTGGTTCGATTCCTGGGATGGAGGAAACTCTTAAGAAAATGTGCACGGAAAGCTACTTCTCTCAATCAAACGCCGATGATTCATCAGTCGCTGATTCGAGAGTACAATCGGAAAACGAAACGTCAGCAAGGAAAAATGGAGAAACGGAGGCTTAGAATGAGTAATTAAATTCAGTTTGGATGAGCTTTATCAGAGGACTATCTTCTTGCGAGTAAAGGGTAAAATCGAATATTCTGAATTATATTCGAAATTGTTCCGTTATTGACTATTAGATGAGATCGGTTACGTTATCGAGCAAATTTTTCATTACATAGGTGATTATCAACGTTTCTTCAGTTCTGACGAATTATCTATCATTCCGTTCGTAGTTTAAATTCCCCCAAAAAGCAACTCTGATCCAAAAATCTTTCGCCAAGTACATTAAAAATGTATTCTCATGGTTTGTCAAAAGAGATTAAAAACACATACTACTGCCATGTACATGTCTGTTAATTTACAATAAAAGCATGGTTGAAACTTGACACTTAGCTTTCACATTTCTTTAGAATCTCACTGTTGTCACACTGGGGTCAGACTGACCCTAAACTTATCCAACTACAAATGATAATTGTGTAAATGTAAAAACAAAATGACTTATTGAAAAAAAGTAACACGTGGTACTTGGTGGGCCTGTTTAGAAAAATACCTTGAGATGTAAATGAAATTCTATCTTTATATCGTTTCATTTATATATCATGCCTTGGAAGAGCATACACGTTTCAGGGGATGTTTTGGCTTTACTGAATTGTTTTGGAGGTATATACGCGATTTGGATTCAGCGTTGAGATTATTTGTTGGGCTGTTCTCTCTAATGTATGGAAATTTGCCAACTTTGCTTCCACATATCTTCGGAAGGATTCGCATATTCAAGTTAAAATTTCTCCCTGAGTATGAGGGTACAGTAAGGTATTATTCAGCACTTGTTTCGGAGAAATCCGCGGGGATCTCCAGACGGATAATTTTTTGGGAGGCTCTTTCATCAAGAAAATACTTGGTAGCACAATAGCATTAAGATGATTTCGTGCGGAAAACTTGAAAGGTCAGTGCGATACACCAAGTACAGATCTGCTCGATGCATGGATTCGGAATCAATCAATAATTTTTATTAAAACAAAACATTTCCACATGCGTAATCAAGTACAATCCGATACAGCTAACAATTATGGTGCAGCGCGCGTCAGACACAAAGAAAAATCGGACTGGAATAAAAGAAGGAGTGGGGTGGGTAGAACCATTCTATAATAGTGGCAATTCTCGACATAATATTTTCTAAAATATAACGGTTGACAGAAAACGGCAACATCAGTCCTTCTTCGTCGATTCCTTTCGAATTCCTTCCTCCTTAACCTGCAGTCCGTTATCCGTGCCTCGCACCAGAGTGACTCGGTTAACCTCTGATTTGGAACTGACGGAAATTTTCTCCAACACAACCAATGGAGACTCAAAAAATAAGGTGAAAACAAAAGCCGCGACGATCGAAAGCACCAAATCAATAAAATACTCGTGAATCTGCAAAGAGATGGGTTGAATTTCAAATGCGTAGGTTGAACAACGGAAGTTGCGAGGAAAAAGACTTACTATCAAAGAATTCGAAAACACCGCAGGAGTCCGTGCGGCCGCACCCCTCTGACATTGGATCAACAAATGCACCAAGTAAGTCGAAAATGACAACCGACTGAGTGGCCGAAAGAACGGCATGGACAGAAAGCTGTTAACGGGGCCTAAAATATTATCAATGTTGAATAGTATGTCTCATCAACGTATCGTATTATCTGACTAGAGTCCTATTCGGCGCCTGCATCGGGAACCTTCGAATAAGGAATTATACAGTGTTCTATAATTCAGCGCAGCTTTCCATTCATAAAAATAAAACGGACACTTGCCTCCATATCCGTGAGTACATGCATAAATGATCCAAGCAATGGCAATCGACCAACACGGACGTAACGTAAGTGCGAGTACAACTTCCAATACACGGTTGTACGCAAAAGCAATGTTGTAATTGAAATGAGTAGCACACATACAAAATAGGAGAAGAACGGAGGTTGCAGCCCAGTTGATCCATACGTTCACCTGAAAATCGGAAAATGTGTCGATATTAAACGATCAGTTGTCCATCGAAATAGGATTGGAATTGCTTATAATGCGAAAACTTTGCCTGAAATACCTTCGTAAGTTGCCTCTTCTTGGTCGCTATGTCGTAACCCAAGAACATTCCAAAGAAGTAAGCGCTGGCTCGATTGTAAGTCGGCAAGTAGAAGTTGAACAAGTCCCCGAAGTCTAGTATTCTGATGTGGAAATAATTATAACGATTATCTTCCATTCGATGAATAATGTGTCGTTAATATTCACTTACCCCAAGTCTACGCGCATGGTGAATAATCTGTTAGTGTAACCATTGATACCTAGAACAACGGGTGGTATAAAAATCGAGGCGAGGAGGACGAAACCTAGTATTCGGATTCCATGTTTTGGCCAGCGGTAAAGTGGATAGATGACCATTGGAGATATCCAAAAAAGCTGCATATCAACAGCCAAGTACCAGGTGTGGGGTAAGCACTGAAATTTTCATGCTTTATTTCATCAGAGTTATTACCATTAAAAACCTGTGCCAGGACTATTTCTTCTTTGTTATACGAATTATATGTTTGATCTAGTAAATGCGTTGGGCCATACCAACCGTAAGTTCTGGTTTCAAAAAGTTCTGAATGTATAACATATTGAACCACCAATTTTTTTTGCAAATTTCTACGTGGTCACCAATCCAAATTTTCCATAGGGGGCCGTTTCCAAAGCGATTTATAAAAAATGAAACGAACAACATAACGACGACGAAAGATGGCGTGATTCTGTAAGAAAAAATATGAATTTATACGTACACAAGTGAGAAAGAGTTATATCCCATCTGTAGCTTTTGACTACACGCAAAGTGACACGTTACACTATTAACCACTCAACTGCTAACGTGAGAAATAGCGTCGTAATATAATTTAATGTTTTCAAATATCCGAGGTCAATATTTTCTTTCAAAAACGTTTGTTGAAATAATTTTTGAGCTCAAGGAATCCGATTACGATCATAAAAACTATATTTTCCGTGCAGTCGTACAGTTTTGAGCTCTGGAAGTTGACGAATGTTTTATAATTTTGTCAAACAGCGCAATAGAAAAAACTATCGTTTTCCTTTTCTGGGATGCATGTTTCGTTTAAAAAATACTGACGATAAGTAAATAACAATATTCTTCAGTCTAAACATTCGATTTCCAGAATCACCAAGTATAACCATAGCGTATATTAGATAAATTACTTTGTAATTCTTGAAATTGCGAAATTGAAAAATTCATCCCGAAGAAAGAAGATGGTAATTTGTTCTATGACGCCGTTTGAAAAAATCATGAAAAATCTGTCAACTTCGAAGGCTCAAAACTGTATAATTGCGCGGAAAAAATAACTTTCTTTGGAGATAATCGGATTCCTGATTTATCTCAAAAATACTTAAAACACACGTTATCAAAAATACCAGAGATATCAAAAACATTGAATCACTTTATGACATGCATTGCACATCTACTGTCTTAACCAAGCTGTATAGCTTTGAATCAAAGTTTTTGAAACTCACCGGAGGTAACGATGAAGGTAAAACATTGGCCAATTGATTTGTCTCCCCGATTTCAAAGCTTTAAGAAGCAGGTGAGCCGTGAAAAATCCGCTCACTAGAAAGAAGGTTTCGACAGCAAATGGCGCGGCCTGAATGTACAAAGATGTCCATGAACTCGCCCACTGTGAATCGATTGTGACAATATTACTGATTTGCTTGCCGTAACGCTGAATAATTTGTATTTTGCAAAAACGCGAGTCTACTTATTAATAATCGTCTCTACTAGAATGCAAATCCCACACTTAGAAAAGTATTCCAGATTGTGACATCGGACTGTATCGTGCTTAAAACACGATTTTCGTACTATCATGCCGATAAAGTAGCCATCAATCGTTAGAGCAATTATAGTTTATACTGCACATTGAGTGTACTGTTCAACTTACTTCAGCAACTTCGAATACATTGACAACTGGCCTGATGAAAAAACTGGTGAAACGATGACCCAGTATGACCCAGCACATACTCAAAACTCTGATACCTTGGATTGATTGAAAAGCGTCAGATTCTACTTTTGTGCTTAAAACAGCGAGTGCATTGGTGTAGAGGGAAAATTTCGCCAACGTATTCATTACGGTAGATGCTTCTGTCTGCTTGTGTCGTCTCGCAAAGTCGCAGATCGTACAAGCAATCATGAATACGGCAACGGCCAGAAAAAAAATTCTGTAAGGAGTGCACTGTTTTCTTGAACGATCAAACGTGATTGTTTCCCTAAACTACATATAATGCCAACTTACAGCGTGTAAATTTCTCCAGCACTCAAGTCATCGGATCCCACGTCCGCGCAGGACGCGTTACTTGCTTCTAATCCTAGGTGGCTGATAGTTGGTATGTTTGCGACGGTAGCATTGAAGATCTGCTCAACGTGAGTCTCGTTGCACGACGATGGAACACAAATTGATGATGAAATGCGGAGATAATCGATACCAATAACCGCAGGTGACGTAGGAGACGCCGAACCCAGAGAAACCATGCAGTGCTTACCCCGGATATTGACGTGGTTGTATTGCCCATTGACTTCGACGCATTCGTCGTACAATCCGACGTCTCTAAAGTTTCCTTTCATAAGTCCGGTTTGAAGGCCCGACGAAGCATCCAGCACTATTATAGAAAATAGAATCATTACTAACTGCATAATCGATTACACAAGGTCTTGTACATTTCGCACGAGGCGACCTTCGGCATATGGAGAGACTCTTCCACTTCTATGATAACAAAGCATTCTTCACACCTGATATTTGAGGAAGTATATTCACAAAATACCCCTCGGAATGATTAGCTTTTTTCTTACTTTGAAAAGCCCATTCTTGGCCAGATTCCATCGCTTGTATCAACACTGCGACTTCGGTCGCACAGGAAGATTCAGTGGTATGGAGAACAGATTTGAAACCTTCGATCCACGGTTGTCGTAACGAGCCAACAATCCTTTTGATCCATTCCCTGGTTTCGTCCGAACCATGGATAGATGAAACCGTATCCATAGATGCAGAGCCAAAACTTTGTATCGAAGTCAGGATCAGTACCGTCACGAGTACGTTGTGGTGGAAAAGCATTGTGCGTTTGCGGTTACTTGATTTGAGGAAGACTGACCGAATGAAGCATCTTCTCCAGAATATATAGTCAATGTTTGTACAAAAAGTGGTAGAACGAGTTAGAAGAATTAGTAATCTATAGTAATGTTAAAATATTGTAATGAATTCGGTGGTTAAAATAGAAACGTTAAAACACGTTTCAGAATGGTGACAGCCATTTCTTATAAGGGGTAAAACCATCGCTATAAATATGCACATTTAATCTGAGGGTCACTGCATAATATCATAACGAGTTCCGAAATATCTAATAAGCGAGAAACAACATACAGTAAATACCATGTTTCAGTAAATTTTTTGATTACAATCTGACTGCGGAACGGGAGGACCTGAGTTCGCAAAGTGGCAGCTTGCAAAAATTTGAGGTTTTCTGCAGTTTTCCTTGTCCCTTGTGCGAATGCGGATGTTTCTAATGAACATCTTAACAGTCCAGTCATTTCAGTAGTTTCACTATGGAATTCGAGTTACCCAGCTGTATATTTGTATAAACTTTCATTTCGACATCCTGAAACTTGTCTCAAAATCTACATATTGTAAGGTGTCCGCGTCTGTCAAAAATTAAGGTCAAAGGTCACAAAAATCGATTTTTTGAAAATGTCTCGTTTCCTTTGGGGTTTGCGCTATTTGTATTTATCATCAATATTTTACAAGATAAACATCTCTACAACTTTTATGTCAAAAGTTTTTTTATACGTTGAATCGTTTTCTAGATAGAGGACACTGAGCGCGCAGTGTTTAACTATGTAGCGTATCATTTAAGGTCAACCGGTAGTCCTGATCAAAAACACGCCTCGTGTGTAGAGTTTCAAGATACCCAAGTTTCAGTAATCGTTTAAATATTTATCATGAACGATCTCTCGTCTGGATTGATACTGTCTTCCAAGTACTCTCATGATCGAGCTAGATTTTACAACCACGTCAAACGACGGTCTGTCAAAGAAGACACTAAATTGATGGCACTTCACACACGTTTTATGCCAAAATGTATTGCTTTACGTTCATTTGCTTCTGAATTACCCATACATATGAAAGAGAAGTCTTGTGTTATCGACCAAATTTCATAAATTTAGGCCAATGTGATGTACCAACGTACGTCAATGATGTAAATTATCACTTACCTGCCTCCCTGCTTTACTCCACCACGTGTTTCAGCCGCAGCGAAATTTTCTTCTTTAGGGTGAAACTCTTCCGTCATACTTGCATCAATTTTCGTCAAATCCTTTAAGGTTACTTTTAAAAAACCAATGCCGATAATAATTTCGTGAAAACAATAAAATTATACGAAGAAAGATTTCGATGTATCGTGAATATGTTTATTATTACACGTGCCCGCACTACACGCTACGTACAACAATCACTTTTTAGCTTTCAGTTATGTTCCATGATAATGGTGTCGCTTTCGTAAAATCACAATTTAATCACAATTGTGATCTTTGTTTATTGACAATGCGCTAATTTTTATCACACTCCCGTGTAAGCACGTGTGAAATGTAAATCCATTTGCCCGGTTCGGATCATTACCAACGCATTTAACACTGATTCTATATCTATACACACCAAAAAGCGTTTGTTCCGAAGACGACGAAAATTATTGATTGAACTGACGATTTCTACGGTGTTGGAAATATTATAACTGGTATATTTTGGCTCTCCGTGCAGTGATCATATTGATACAGGGCTTGATCGAAAGCTCTAAAGATCTATAAACGTACAAAACTTGTCGAGTGTCAAATTTGATCGTGGGAGGGGAGGTATACGTGATAATATTTTCGCCAGGTAGACCAAGGGCTTCAGTTTGCGATACGAGATAGCGCGTTGACTCGCGAGCGTTCATGTTTATTTTCAATGAAGTTGGCGCGATCGGCAACCGCCAATCTTGATTGACAAAACTCATTCGATACCAGTTTTTGACCGCGTTTATAATTTTTTCGACGAAAGAGCTCGATAAAAATTGATTGTGATCCTGACAAATCCTCAAATCTGTTGCCACTAAAAAGCCATCCCTGCTTCGAAGTTTTAGAAACAAAGAGAAAGAAAGAGATGAGAGGTGGAGAAGTTCGATACCATTTTTCACACACCTGAACCAGCCTGTACCTATACATTCCGGTTTGAAAATCTTGAGACAAAAAATGAGAACAGGTCAAAAATTTACTTTCAATTCCGATAGAACCGATGTAAAAGGTGTGCAAGGTAACGGTGGATAACTACCCGTTGCAATTTATGCTCACCCCGTTATGCAAGATTCGAGCTTTCCTTCCTGTGGCTGCTGCCAGTGTATTAGCTGCAGTGTTTCGCCGCTTCCGCAATTTTACAGTTTCATATTACCGCGCCGAAGACGTTCAGTGTACAGAGTGCACAACATCTGCTCTCTCTTATTATGTATAACCACCCTTGATATTAGAAGCGATGAAGTACAAATATTCTGTGAACCAGGTGTCTACAAATTACTGTCGTCAGGTGATCGAACCCCGGAAACCTGGTCATTATTTTAAGAAAAATATGCAAGCTACTTTGAAATTCAAGCAGTAGAGAAGAAATTTATGATTGTTCTGGTTTGGAAGGTCGAATGAAATGGGAAAATGAAATGGAAAAACTGTTTTTTCGCGATACTTTTTATCACCATGAAAAGGGAACAGTGTGTTGGTATGTCGGACAAATTTGTGCGATGATCTCAAAAACAAAGGAGCGAAAGATCTGAAACTCATAGAACTTGGCAGCCGAATGAAGAAGTTGTGAAAGAAAATCCGGTACAAAAAAAATATCCGATGAAAAGAATATTTGCGATTGGGAAGAAAAAAAAATTAAAATAAAAAAAATAAGAAGTAAATAAATGTAGATTGGGAAAAATATAACAGCTTATTCACTAAAATCTTTTCGCAGGAAATAAAGCTTGGCTATTGGAATCACACAATTACGCTGAGATTGATTATCAACAATTTGAGAAAAGCTTTTGTTTATTTATTAAATTAACAAAACCAATTTTCAAATAGTCGATACATGAGTTTGTGCTATACAAATTTGCTCTGAGAGTCATTCAGTCAAGAATTTCACATTTTTACACTTAGAGGACAATTCTAGCGCCCGCCATCGAATTTTCAAGTTTTTGCCCCGATTTCGGGTTTTCAAATAAAAAAAATCGTGTGTTTTAGCTGCATTTCGCGTATTATAAGCTAAAAAAAATCTCAAACATGAAATCGTTTGCAAATTTTCCGGGGAACATTATCCCGTCATTAGTCTACCGACATTTTCAAAAAGCCGCAAAAAGTAGAAAATCAGGATTTATTGAAAAACCCTGTAAGTGGGCCAAAAACTTGAAGATTCGATTCCAAACGTCAGGCTTGTACCCGGGGGCGGAAAATTTGGAATTTATCGTTCTTCAGCAACCTAAACAAATGTGTAAAATTTGGTAAAAATCGGTGAGATCATGACGACACGTCTGTTTTTCCTAACGTGGAACGATTCGAGATTCATTTCTTCTATCACATGCGGAATGGATTTTGTTTCATTCTCGTCGTTGACTATCATCATCGTAAATAACATCGCTGTAGATGTTCCAAACAGTCCTTTCTTTTCCGACTTTCAATTCAGACCGTCCGACCGGTTCATCCTTACGGTCAGATTTTTTTTTGCCCCATAGTGCGACAGTGGCGTTACCTCGTGCAGATCCAGACGCATATAAAAGCAGCTGGAAGACGAGGCGAGTCGACACCGGAACCCCGAGAACCTCGGGAGTCTCCCATTTATTTATCGACTTCGCAAGTTTTCTGTTTACACCTACGACCAACACCGTCTATCTCCAACTCAAACCCTCGGAGTCTGTGGTAACGAAAATGCAAACGCACCGTAAGCCCGGAGATTGGCTGAGGAACGTACGGCTTTTTGTGTATCACGTAGTAGGGCGATGCCGGCGATAAGGAAGCTTCTCAGGAAATAAGGATGCATGCATATCTGCGAGTGTTTATGACGCGCGATTCGGATGCTATGGTTAAAATTTGTTGGTTCGATTCCTGGGATGGAGGAAACTCTTAAGAAAATGTGCACGGAAAGCTACTTCTCTCAATCAAACGCCGATGATTCATCAGTCGCTGATTCGAGAGTACAATCGGAAAACGAAACGTCAGCAAGGAAAAATGGAGGAACGGAGGCTTCGAATTGGTAATTAAATTCAGTTTGGATAAGCTTTATCAGAAGACTATCTTCTTGTAAGTAAAGGGTAAAATCGAATGTTCTGAATTATATTCGAAGTTGTTCCGTTATTGATAATCAGATGAGATCGGTTACGTTATCGAGCAGATTTTTCATTACATATGTGATTATCAACGTATGTTCAGTCCTGACGAATTATCTATCATTCCGTTCGTAGTTTGAATTCCCCCAAAAAGCAACTCTGATTCAAAAACCTTTCGCCAAGTACATTAAAAATGTGTTCTCATGGTTTGTCAAAAGAGATTAAAAACACATACTACTGCCATGTACATGTCTGTTAATTTACTATAATAGCATGATTGAAACTTGACACTTAGCTTTCACATCTCTCTAGAATCTCACTGTTGTCACACTGGGGTCAGACTGACCCTAAACTTATCCAACTACAAATGATAATTGTGTAAATGTAAAAACAAAATGACTTATTGAAAAAAAGTAACACGTGGTACTTGGTGGGCCTGTTTAGAAAAATACCTTGAGATGTAAATGAAATTCTATCTTTACATCGTTTCGATTATATATCATGCCTTGGGAGAGCATACACGCTTCAGGGGATGTTATGGCTTTACTGAATTGTTTTGGAGGTATATACGCGATTTGGATTCAGCGTTGAGATTATTTGTTGGGCTGTTCTATCTAATGTATGAAAATTTGCCAACTTTGCTTCCACATATCTTCGGAAGGATTCGCATATTCAAGTTAAAATTTCTCCCTGAGTATGAGGGTACAGTAAGGTATTATTCAGCACTTGTTTCGGAGAAATCCGCGGGGATCTCCAGACGGATAATTTTTTGGGAGGCTCTTTCATCAAGAAAATACTTGGTAGCACAATAGCATTAAGATGATTTCGTGCGGGAAACTTAAAAGGTCAGTGCGATACACCAAGTACGGATCTGCTCGATGCATTTATTCGAAATCAATCAATAATTTTTATTAAAACAAAACATTTCCACATGCGTAATCAAGTACAATCCGATACAGCTAATAATTATGGTGCAGCGCGCGTCAGACACAAAGAAAAATCGGACTTGAATAAAAGAAGGAGTGGTGTGGGTAAAACTATTCTATAATAGTGGCAATTCTCGACATAATATTTTCTAAAATATAACGGTTGACAGAAAACGGCAACATCAGTCCTTCTTCGTCGATTCCTTTCGAATTCCTTCCTCCTTAACCTGCGGTCCGTTATCCGTGCCTCGCACCAGAGTGACTTGGTTAACCTCTGATTTGGAACTGACGAAAATTTTCTCCAACACAACCAATGGAGACTCAAAAAATAAGGTGAAAACAAAAGCCGCGACGATCGAAAGCACCAAATCAATCAAATACTCGTGAATCTGCAAAGAGATGGGTTGAATTTCAAATGCGTAGGTTGAACAACGGAAGTTGTAAAGAAAAAGACTTACTATCAAAGAATTCGAAAACACCACAGGAGTCTGTGCGACCGCACTCCTCTTAGATTGGATCAAAGCATGCAACAAGTAAGTGGAAAATGACAACCGACTAAGTGGCCGAAAGAACGGCATGGACAGAAAGCTGTTGATGGGGCCTAAAATATTATCAATGTTGAATAGTATGTCTCATCAATGTATCGTATTATCTGACTAGAGTCCTATTCAGCGCCTGCATCAGAAACCTTTGAGTTAGGAATTTTACAGTGTTCTGTCATTCAGCGCAGCTTTCCATACACAAAAATAAAACGGATACTTGCCTCCATATCCGTGAGTACATGCATAAATGATCCAAGCAATGGCAATCGACCAACACGGACGTAACGTAAGTGCGAGTACAACTTCTAATACACGGTTGTACGCAAAAGCAATGTTGTAATTGAAATGAGTAGCACACATACAAAATAGGAGAAGAACGGAGGTTGCAATCCAGTTGATCCATACGTTCACCTGAAAATCGGAAAATGTGTCAATATTAAACGATCAGTCGTCCGTCGAAATAGGATTGGAATTGCTTGTCATGCGAAAACTTTGCCTGAAATACCTTCGTAAGTTGCCTCTTCTTGGTCGCGACGTCGTAACCCAAGAACATTCCAAAGAAGTAAGCGCTGGCTCGATTGTAAGTCGGTATGTAGAAGTTGAACAAGTCCCCGAAGTCTAGTATTCTGATGTGGAAATGGTTATTACGAATTTCTTCCATTCGATGAACAATGTGTTTCGTTAATATTCACTTACCCCGAGTCTACGTGCATGGTAAATGTTCTGTTAGTGTAACCATTGATACCTAGAACAACGGGTGGTATAAAAATCGAGGCGAGGAGGACGAAACCTAGTATTCGGATTCCATGTTTTGGCCAGCGGTAAAGTGGATATATGACAATTGGCGATAGCCAAAAGAGCTGCATATTAACAGCCAAGTACCAGGTGTGGAGTAAGCACTGAAATTTTCATGCGTTATTTCATCAGATTTATTACCATTAAAAACCCATGCCAGGACTATTTCTGCTTTGTTATACGAATTATATGTTTGACCTAGTAAATGCGTTGGGCGATACTAACCATAAGTTCTGGTTTCAAAAAGTTCTGAATGTATAACATATTGAACCACCAATTTTTTTTGCAAATTTCTACGTGGTCACCAATCCAAATTTTCCATAGGGGGCCGTTTCCAGAGCGATTCATGAAAAATGAAACGAACAACATAACGACGACGAAAGATGGCGTGATTCTGTAAGAAAAAATATGAATTTATACGTACACAAGTGAGAAAGAGTTATATCCCATCTGTAGCTTTTGACTACACGCAAAGTGACACGTTACACTATTAACCACTCAACTGCTAACGTGAGAAATAGCGTCGTAATATAATTTAATGTTTTCAAATATCCGAGGTCAATATTTTCTTTCAAAAACGTTTGTTGAAATAATTTTTGAGCTCAAGGAATCCGATTACGATCATAAAAACTATATTTTCCGTGCAGTCGTACAGTTTTGAGCTCTGGAAGTTGACGAATGTTTTATAATTTTGTCAAACAGCGCAATAGAAGAAACTATCGTTTTCCTTTTCTGGGATGCATGTTTCGTTTAAAAAATACTGACGATAAGTAAATAACAATATTCTTCAGTCTAAACATTCGATTTCCAGAATCACCAAGTATAACCATAGCGTATATTAGATAAATTACTTTGTAATTCTTGAAATTGCGAAATTGAAAAATTCATCCCGAAGAAAGAAGATGGTAATTTGTTCTATGACGCCGTTTGAAAAAATCATGAAAAATCTGTCAACTTCGAAGGCTCAAAACTGTATAAATGCGCGGAAAAAATAACTTTCTTTGGAGATAATCGGATTCCTGATTTATCTCAAAAATACTTAAAACACACGTTATCAAAAATACCAGAGATATCAAAAACATTGAATCACTTTATGACATGCATTGCACATCTACTGTCTTAACCAAGCTGTATAGCTTTGAATCAAAGTTTTTGAAACTCACCGGAGGTAACGATGAAGGTAAAACATTGGCCAATTGATTTGTCTCCCCGATTTCAAAGCTTTAAGAAGCAGGTGAGCCGTGAAAAATCCGCTCACTAGAAAGAAGGTTTCGACAGCAAATGGCGCGGCCTGAATGTACAAAGATGTCCATGAACTCGCCCACTGTGGATCGATTGTGACAATATTACTGATTTGCTTGCCGTAACGCTGGATAATTTGTATTTTGCAACAACGCGAGTCTACTTATTAATAATCGTTTCTACTAGAATGCAAATCCCACACTTAGAAAAGTATTCCAGATTGTGACATCGGACTGTATCGTGCTTAAAACACGATTTTCGTACTATCATGCCGATAAAGTAGCCATCAATCGTTAGAGCAATTATCGTCTATACTGCACATTGAGTGAACTGTTCAACTTACTTCAGCAACTTCGAATACATTGACAACTGGCCTGATGAATAAACCGATGAAACAATGACCCAGTATGACCCAGCACATACTCAAAACTCTGATACCTTGGATTGATTGAAACGTATCAGATTCTATTTTCGTGCTTAAAACAGCGAGTGCATTGGTGTAGAGGGAAAACTTCGCCAACGTATTCATTACGGTAGATGCTTCTGTCTGCTTGTGTCGTCTCGCAAAGTCGCAGATCGTACAAGCAATCATGAATACGGCAACGGCCAGAAGAAAAATTCTGTAAGAAGTGCACTGTTTTCTTGAACGATCAAACGTGATTGTTTCCCTAAACTACATATAATGCCAACTTACAGCGTGTAAATTTCTCCAGCACTCAAGTCATCGGATCCCACGTCCGCGCAGAACGCGTTACTTGCTTCTAATCCTAGGTGGCTGATAGTTGGTATGTTCGCGACGGTAGAATTGAAGATCTGCTCAACGTGAGTCTCGTTGCACGACGATGGAACACAAATCGATGATAAAATGCGAAGATAATCGATACCAATAACCGCAGGTGACGTAGGAGACGTCGAATCCAGAGAAACCATGCAGTGCTTACCCCGGATATTGACGTGGTTGTATTGCCCATTGACTTCGACGCATTCGTCGTACAATCCGACGTCTCTAAAGTTTCCTTTCATAAGTCCGGTTTGAAGGCCCGACGAAGCATCCAGCACTATTATAGAAAATAGAATCATTACTAACTGCATAATCGATTACACAAGGTCTTGTACATTTCGCACGAGGCGACCTTCGGCATATGGAGAGACTCTTCCACTTCTATGATAACAAAGCATTCTTCACACCTGATATTTGAGGAAGTATATTCACAAAATACCCCTCGGAATGATTAGCTTTTTTCTTACTTTGAAAAGCCCATTCTTGGCCAGATTCCATCGCTTGTATCAACACTGCGACTTCGGTCGCACAGGAAGATTCAGTGGTATGGAGAACAGATTTGAAACCTTCGATCCACGGTTGTCGTAACGAGCCAACAATCCTTTTGATCCATTCCCTGGTTTCGTCCGAACCATGGATAGATGAAACCGTATCCATAGATGCAGAGCCAAAACTTTGTATCGAAGTCAGGATCAGTACCGTCACGAGTACGTTGTGGTGGAAAAGCATTGTGCGTTTGCGGTTACTTGATTTGAGGAAGACTGACCGAATGAAGCATCTTCTCCAGAATATATAGTCAATGTTTGTACAAAAAGTGGTAGAACGAGTTAGAAGAATTAGTAATATATAGTAATGTTGAAACATTGCAATGAATTCGGTGGTTAAAATAGAAACGTTAAAACACGTTTCATAATGGCGACAGCTATTTCTTATAAGGAGTAAAATCATCGCTATAAATTTAATATCATAACGACTTTTCTAGATAGAAGGCACTAAGCGCGCAGTGTTTAACTATGTAGCGTATCATTGAAGGTCAACCGGTAGTCCCGATCAAAAACACGCCTCGTGTGCAGAGTTTCAAGATACCCAAGTTTCAGTAATCGTTTAAATATTTATCATGAACGATCTCTCGTCTGGATTGATACTGTCTTCCAAGTACTCTCATCATCGAGCTAGATTTTACAACCACGTCAAACGACGGTCTGTCAAAGAAGACACTAAATTGATGGCACTTCACACACGTTTTATGCCAAAATGTATTGCTTTACGTTCATTTGCTTCTGAATTACCCATACATATGAAAGAGAAGTCTTGTGTTATCGACCAAATTTCATAAATTTAGGCCAATGTGATGTACCAACGTACGTCAATGATGTAAATTATCACTTACCTGCCTCCCTGCTTTACTCCACCACGTGTTTCAGCCGCAGCGAAATTTTCTTCTTTAGGGTGAAACTCTTCCGTCATACTTGCATCAATTTTCGTCAAATCCTTTAAGGTTACTTTTAAAAAACCAATGCCGATAATAATTTCGTGAAAACAATAAAATTATACGAAGAAAGATTTCGATGTATCGTGAATATGTTTATTATTACACGTGCCCGCACTACACGCTACGTACAACAATCACTTTTTAGCTTTCAGTTATGTTCCATGATAATGGTGTCGCTTTCGTAAAATCACAATTTAATCACAATTGTGATCTTTGTTTATTGACAATGCGCTAATTTTTATCACACTCCCATGTAAGCACGTGTGAAATGTAAATCCATTTGGCCGGATCGGATTATTGCCAACGCATTTAACACTGATTCTATATCTATATACACCAAAAAGCGTTTGGTCCGGAGACGACGAAAATTATCGATTGAACTGACGATTTCTACGGTGTTGGAAATATTATAACTGGTATATTTTGGCTCTCCGTGCAGTGATCATATTGATGCAGGGCTTGATCGAAAGCTCTAAAGATCTATCAACGTACGAAACTTGTCGAGTGTCAAATTTGATCGTGAGAGGGGAGGTATACGTGATAATATTTTCGCCAGGTAGACCAAGGGCTTCAGTTTGCGATACGAGATAGCGCGTCGACTCGCGCGCGTTCATGTTTATTTTTAATGAACTTGGCGCGATCGGTAACCGCCAATCTTGATTGACAAAACTCATTCGATACCAGTTTTTGACCGCGTTTATAATTTTTTCGACGAAAGAGCTCGATAAAAATTGATTGTGATCCTGACAAATCCTCAAATCTGTTGCCACTAAAAAGCCATCCCTGCTTCGAAGTTTCAGAAACAAAGAGAAAGAAAGAGATGAGAGGTGGAGAAGTTCGATACCATTTTTCACACACCTGAACCAGCCTGTACCTATACATTCCGGTTTGAAAATCTTGAGACAAAAAATGAGAACAGGTCAAAAATTTACTTTCAATTCCGATAGAACCGATGTAAAAGGTGTGCAAGGTAACGGTGGATAACTACTCGTTGCAATTTATGCTCACCCCGTTATGCAAGATTCGAGCTTTCCTTCCTGTGGCTGCTGCCAGTGTATTAGCTGCAGTGTTTCGCCGCTTCCGCAATTTTACAGTTTCATATTACCGCGCCGAAGACGTTCAGTGTACAGAGTGCACAACATCTGCTCTCTCTTATTATGTATAACCACCCTTGATATTAGAAGCGATGAAGTACAAATATTCTGTGAACCAGGTGTCTACAAATTACTGTCGTCAGGTGATCGAACCCCGGAAACCTGGTCATTATTTTAAGAAAAATATGCAAGCTACTTTGAAATTCAAGCAGTAGAGAAGAAATTTATGATTGTTCTGGTTTGGAAGGTCGAATGAAATGGGAAAATAAAATGGAAAAACTGTTTTTTCGCGATACTTTTCATCACCATGAAAAGGGAACAGTGTGTTGGTATGTCGGACAAATTTGTGCGATGATCTCAAAAACAAAGGAGCGAAAGATCCGAAACTCATAGAACTTGGCAGCCGAATGAAGAAGTTGTGAAAGAAAATCCGGTACAAAAAAAACATTCGATGAAAAGAATATTTGCGAATTAGGACAAAAAAAAATAAATATAAAAAAATAAAAAGTAAATCCATGTACATTGGGAAAAATATAACAGCTTATTTACTAAAATCTTTTCGCAGGAAATAAAGCTTCGCTAAAATATTTTCAACTTAGTCTACTTATATTTTTGGAAACGTAAATAAATTCTGAACGACGACTCTCCACAAATCTGAAAGAGATACAATATTCGAAATCACAATTATTTTTGTACCAAAAAATTAATTACGGAAGAGTATTTTTGTACAGTTGCAAAAGCTATTTGGCAAATCGCTGAAAGGTATTGTTATAATACGATTGTCTTCACGTGGTTGTGCGCCACTTATCGGTATAATAGCCGTGTGACCCGTGACGTTATAGTGCAATTATGTTGCGGGAGTTGCATTAGCGGTATGGATGTAATACCGCAAAGTGCTTCGGAAAACCGAAGTTGAACATACCGCGAAGCTTATTTCCGCAGGTGAACATTTACGGTTTGCTCGACTGAAAATTGAGGTGAATATCCATCGATCGCGAGTAGCGTAAAGTGCACTTTCACGGAAACCGTGCGACACCAAAAGGGTGCAATTGCTTGAGAAGAAAACGCGAAAAGTCACGGATAGTAGAAAATCCGGGGAATAACCGCGTAGTTGATGAAATGATTGGTAAAAAAGGGGATAAGGATTTACTTGACGAATCTTTGTGAAATCTTTGATAGTTTTTAAATTTCAGCCGGTAATTCAACTCCTCGACTCTTGATTATCGTAGTTCTAAGGTGAAAATACACGCGTTGTAGATTCGAAAGAGAATAAGCGCAGCATTGAGTACAGCTGAAATTTGAGGGTGTAAGAAATGAAGTTAAAAGAAAAGAGAGACAGAATAGTGATAAACAGAGAGGAAACACTCGGGTAATTAAAAAGTTCCGTGCTTCAAGCCGTATCTTCTTTATTGGCGTGTAAAACCGTCGTCCTGATGCTACAAGTTGGCTTACGACGTTCGAAGAAGTCTGTACGTAACTAGGTATATATCACAGATCCGTATATGAGAGCAAGTCGAAAGGTAGAGAATACGAAAGAGAGGAAAAAGAGCAAAAAATAGGTGGGCGAGGCCGAGCAATATTTCGCGTTTTGTTCCGTTTGTTATCGCGCGTTTCTTCACGGTTCACATTTTGTGCCGACACTTGAACAGCGGAACTGAGTCGGGATAACAAAGGATTCGGTTTGTTCCTGTGTCTGTGTGTGTGTGTGTGGGATCGAGTTGAACAGGAGTTAAGAGATGTGAGCTCGAGTAAGGCGAGCGTCAGAACGAAGTTCTGTGTTGTGCGAGCAATTAGCGATTTCATGATTTTCAGGAGCACTGATCCAGAAGCGCACCTACAATGTGTAATTCCTGTTCGGTACCTCAGCGCAACGCGAGGCGATTACTCGCCCACTTTCAGAGGCTTAACGAGCTCCGCGGCGGAAGCTGCAAGAGGGAAAAGAAAGCCGGACGCTCGGAATTGTGGTTAGCGGGTATTTTTTGAAAATTATTTTTCGAACGTTGCACCCGCCCATTTTTAATCTTTAAATGCTCTTACCCCGCGTGCCGGTTGATGTGTACCTTCGACATTATTACACTCGGGAAAGTGGAACACGTGCGGTCTCGACGATCATACCCGGGGAATGTTGTAGCCACGTTTAGGAAGGAAGTGGATGTTTTGCTCGCCGACATGTTTCGTTCACTGAATTCTAGCCTCCAGGCCCTGATACTACTCGATACTACGATGACTCTAAAACCGCTCGAACGCGCTGCGCTGCTCAATTCTAACGCGAACTAGAAACGTTTGTACGTGTTTGGGTTGAAAGTGGTCCGAGTTTCGGAGAAAGTATAGTGCCAGACACGATCTGGGCTTATTTCAATTTTAGCTCGACGATTTTATACGCAAGGAAGAACGAGGAAGAGAAAATAAAGAATGAGGAAATTTATTTCACCCTCGCGAGATGATTAGCTTACTAGATTCTATCGGGTTATTTACTCTTCCAAATTGCAAATCATTTCTGATTTTACAATCATTAAAAAATTGTATGGAATCGCTTGAATTGGTTTGAAACAACTTTGAAATCGTTTGAAACTTCTTCAAATCAGTTTGAAATTATTAAAAACAATTTTTAAATTGCTAGAAGCCATTTAAAATCGTTTAAAACTATTTGAGACTAGTTTAAAACCGTTTGAAAACGATTTTTAATTGTTCGCTTTATAATCATTCAACGTTTTGAAACCACTTGCAATCATTTGGAAGACTTTGGAATTAGTTCGAAACCGTTTGAAATCACTTTGAAACTCTGTAAAATCGCGTTTTACTTCATTTGTAAACGAACAACCTCTCGACTCGTTACTTATTGAGACAGGAAATGATTGTGCTTAAACGAAACACTCTGAAAGATATTTTTTCATGGACAATTTTCCACCTTTTCACCTTTAATCTTGATAAACGTACGGTATAAGATTTTCCCTATAGTTGAATAAAAATCGTTGAGCTTTTTGCATTCGATTAGACGAGAAAGAATCCCAGTATGCTTATTTAAAAACACTCTGCGGGGTAGTTCAGGATTCCGTTAAGGCGCGCTTTAGCCGAAACATTGTTGCAGAGTTGCAAGATCGACAAAGTGGGTTCAGGTATTTCTAGTTAGGACAGAAAAAGAACAGATGTTTTCTTCTCGTGCTTTCACAACACTCGCAACGAAGTCTCACAAAGGTTCTCCTAGTTCCAGACGTCTCTCCGATCCCCCATCCGTTGGTTATTCGATTCGTTCACGGAGCCGACTCCAGGGGAAGAAGATCGCTGATGGTTAACGGTTCAAGTTTGCGGGTTTGGTGAAAAGGGAGCAAAGAGCCTCGGACTACGACTTGGAAATTACTACTTTGGCTAACAACTCGGAGTCAAGTCGATTCCCTGAGCTTCTACGGCCAGGAAGCTGTGCAAAAGTATAATCCAAGCGCCCGCAACGGGACGAGAACAGACTGGCAATTCGAATGTTGCGAAAATCGAAATCGCGCTCGGCGAATTCAGATTAAGGGAGTCTGCACAGCGCAGCGCCTCGAATCTAATAACGCGAAACAGTTCGATTCGAGCCGAGAATAGTTCCGGATCGGCTTTTATGGAAAACGCTCTTGCCTCGAAAAACCGGATTTCTTTTTTCATCGACTCGTCGTACCGGTTCATTCTCTGCTACCGTTTTCACGCTCCCTGCAGCCTCGTTCTGACGATTGCAGCGCGACGAAAGAGCGCCCGACATCAAAGCGGCAAAAGAACCCTTAAAAATAGTCAGGAATTTCCAGAGCTTTTAAAACCTCGTTGCATCGACGCGCGACTCTCTCTCTCTCTCTCTCTCCCTCTCCCCGTCACGAAGCTTCGCATTTTGGCCGGAGATATTTCGAATCTGTTCGGTATATCACCACCCTTCTGCCTGTGAAAATAGGGGAAAGTATTTCCTCGGGTTTCAGTTTGGTCCGTTAA
The DNA here is from genome assembly GCF_021901455.1 of Neodiprion lecontei. Classification (NCBI taxonomy): domain Eukaryota; kingdom Metazoa; phylum Arthropoda; class Insecta; order Hymenoptera; family Diprionidae; genus Neodiprion; species Neodiprion lecontei. Next base: position 38,436,695 of record NC_060262.1, read on the forward strand.
CACTCAGTCAACAATATTTATGGAACACCTCTGATCCAACGATCGTCAGTCACTCACCTAAACCTCTCTTTCCGCCGGACCGAAACCCAGTCATATTTTATTTCTATAAACCTCGTATCGTTTTCTCATCCAGGAAACGGCCAAACATGGTGCTGATATCATTGCTTTAGCCAAGCTTTGGCGGCGAATGGATTCACGTACAAAATACCCGTCTATAAATCTATGTATGCTGATTTTTCTTGCCGAACGTCTGAATATAATGCCTATCGAAAGAAATTTCTTACAATATTTTTCTCTCAAACAGAATTCAAAACGTGACAAGTCTTGCGAAAAATCTTGGGAAGGACCTTTTGCGATTCCCATTGATAACAAGTTTTCAATCTTTACTCCGTCAAATGATGACAAATAAATTGTTTCTGATATTCTTGCAGTCAATATAGATATTACGGTTCCTAAAACGGTTCCATAATTAAGTAACTACCTCGTAGAAATTCGTTGATTCGACTGACATTCTGAAAGTACAAGCACTTTGAGGATTCTTTATTTACCTCTAAATTGCGATGTTTGAATTACCCGCCTCAGTTTATCCACCCCTTTAACACATTAAAGTAGAAAAAATTAATGTGCGGCTAATTAATAACGATAAGATGTGCAGAAATTTTGTTTATACTCTTTTCTCGTTGAATAACGTAGACGTATTTGATATTCGCCCAACATCTCGGAAATAAATATATTACATACGAATTCAATGGAATAGACACAAACGCATTTGCAGATGTGGGTAAATAGCCTGTAGCACGGCAGAGGCGAGTTTATCTGCAGAGACAGACGTACGGTATAATATTCGAGGAAGTTACGTCGTCGGGCCGAATGAAAATGGCAGTAAAAATTTCTATCGCATATTTGGCAGGCTTCCCGTTTCGCGTTTCGTACTCTGGTATTCGTCGCTGGTCCGAATCTCGGGGTCGAGTCGGTAGAATTTTTGAGGTAGAAGACTGAAAAAGGAGTTTGAATATTTCTTCGTCCGTTTAAAATTGCCCTAGCACGGTTGTCCGGATAAAAAGCTGTTCCATTTCTTGCCTCTGGACTCGTGTTTGGAGAACGCCATTTGCATACCCGCTGTAAGCTGCTGTACGCGTGTAGCGGCTGGTTCTACCCCTCAAGGATAAATTAGTTTACTTCTACCCGTTCCTATTTACTCGAGATATCCAAGCCTGCCATAACCTATAAGTCGTTTAGCTTTTTCCCCGACTAGATTGCGCTAGCTTTTTCCTCCCGGCAGAAGGGAGGAGAAGAAAAACAGGAAGAATCTGGCTAATTCGTGCGGCAAAACCCCGAAGAAATTACCCCAAAATACACACAATCCAACTTGACCTTTAACTCGTGAGTAAACCTACAACTTCTCTATTCATCATTCGTTTATTTCATTACCCGCAAATCCCGTTTAGATTTTCCGCGCGAGCTTTCTTTCTCATTCTGTATTTTCGAAGCCTGATCTGAACTTTTCCCGATTTCTTGTCTAATTTTTCATCGTCTATGCACTTCGCAGCGTTCTTCTTTTCTTCGCGTGATTCTTTTGGCCGTTTCAACGAAAGGCATTGAATTACTGGGAAAATATTTACGTGACCGTGGTGAGAAGAGAAGAGGAAAATGAAAAAATGACAGTGCTGCTTCGGAGAAAGGAAAAGAGAAAATATTCTTCATGAGTATAATTCACATCGACCACTTTGGCACGTATTCGTGACGTGACTCCGGTTCTGCGTTGCGATTCAACCCTCGATATTTTGGCCCAGGTATATTCCTCCTCCTCCTCCTCCTCCTCCCTCTCTTCTTCTCTCTCTTTCTCTCTCTGTCTCCGTCTTTCCCTTTTTTTTCTGCCTTCTAATATACTTTCTTTTGGAAAATTCCCTGTGCGAGAGCGCTGCCGCGTTCGAGAAAGGAATTTTAAGATTCAATTGAGCCAAGTTGATCCCGACGCACCAGCCGCTCTTATTCTCATACTTGCAGGAGCTTTCCTGAACGATGAAACGAAAGCGTCGTGTTAGCCTTCTGCGGCAGCAAATCACTTAGCCGTCCTCTTTGCCGAGCGCATTTGAATAAAAAAAAATAAAAAAAACACTGGCCGCAGCAACTCACGCACGAAATTTGGCTGACCAATCAAATGCCGATCTAATTTTCTTGCCTCACGTATTACGCTGCGATTCTCTTTCACAAAAACTTTAGTATCCAATGGCGAGTCTGATGCAAAGAATTGCCGTCGTTCAAAGTTCCAAATGATGTTGCGCATTTCAATTTGCTTTTTGAAAGCGAGCTTTGATTGTTTGAAAAGAAAATTAATTTGTATCGATCGAACTTTGATGAAAATCGTGATCAGTCAAAATTAGTCTTGAATTTGAAATTCTGGGTACAATAATTATGCTGTGGAGTGCTTCTTGTATCATTTAAACTCCCCGAGGTGTCAATTTGTAAAATTCAAGGAATAAAGACGCTGTCTTCGATAAACAACCGATAAGATCCTGATGGATAATGGAGGTAAACGAAGACGGACGAGCATAACTAAATTAAGCTGCATCTTCTTGAAAGGTTTTCCCCGATATTTTAATCAGAATGAGACATTTCGCCGGAATGGAACCGATGTCCAAGAGTCGTCAAACCCACGGCAGGATGTAGCGCCTGGTATAATCCCGGGTGAAATATGCCGTTCGCTTTTCTAGACACATAAAACGTCCCTCCAGTGCTTAATCTCGTACTCCAGTACCGGAAGCTCTCCAAGCTCCCGTCCAACTCCGCGTAGGGACAGGATCCCCGTCCTTTCAGGACCTCCCGCTGCACTTTGTGTGCAGAGGAATGAAGGCCGATCGGTTCCGCGGGGATTCTAATCCAGCTGCAGTGTCAATTTTGTTTTTCTTTGCCCGATAATTCCCGCAAAGCGCCGTTCAATTGCAGAGACCCTTGATCAGAGATCGAAACGTCGACCCTAGGATGAAATCAACCTCATAATGCATGAGATTCGTCCGTATTTTCCCCATTTTCGCGAGCATCAACTCTCGAATTTCCTTGCCGAGCTTGAGAACGCGGCTCGAGGGTTGCCGAATATTACCCTTGCGGCCCATTCGCAGACCAGAATGCACTGCGAGACGCGTTTCGATCCGATCAATTATTCAGCGAAAAGTTTCCCGTGTCTCTTCGATATTCCCAATCGCTCGCAGAGCCCCGATTAAAAGTCGAAATTCTGCTTGGCTTCGGTTCTGCATTGCACCTTTTTAGGGAACCCTGGTATTCTGATTTCATCCAATTGCAACTCGAAGCTGCCGAAAGTTTCATTTTCTGTTCTATTCTGCCCATCAAAACTAGCCGCGTTTGTGATTTTTTAGAAAATCTTATCTCAATTTGTTCTTCAGCTGTTATGAATTGTAAACAAATTCAATGATTCAACTTTTCAAATGGATATTATATAAGTCAAAATTAACGAACAAATGGATATCGAAACGGTGAAAACATGTCATTTTCCCATTTCAAATCATATTTATAAGAAACATTGTGGAAAAAATTATATTATATCTCTGCAAAATCACCAACTTTTGTTAGAATTGTACCCAAAAATATATATATTTTCCGCCACGATGGTCGCGTTTTATTCGTTAGTGAAAAATGTTCTGAAAATTGTTACTTTTCTCACGAATATCCGTGAAGCAAAACAGATTTTTACATTTTCGGTATATCTTCTCGGTTTCCACTAATATTCATTTGAAAAATAAAATAAAGTAATTTTTTGAAAATCCACAATCGAAAAACGAATTCAGATGAAAATCTTACACGAATGAACGATGAATGCTGATCATTTGGACGTACAGATAATGAAACAAAGAAACATGCGGCGATTGAAAAATTTGTCCTCAAAATCATTTCCGATTTTACAAAAAAAAAACGGCATCTTCGTATCTGAGGTAAATAATAATCGAGGTTTAAATTCTATTGCAGAATTTCATTTCCGGATGACATTTCCACTTCGACAATTAACATTCAAGGAAACTTGAAGTTGCCCACGTAATTTTGTAATCATCCGGAGCATCTCAGATCGCACAATAATTCTCGCATGAATATCCGTCGTAAAATATATCCGATTGAATAAAAAGCAGACGTTAAGGCCTTCATTCAATGTCCGTGATCCTTTCTGAAAGAAAATGGGTTGATCGATATTACGTTCGGATTTCCAAGTGGCAAATTTCCTTTTTCTTTTTTCTATCTCTCTCTCCCTCTCTCTTCATCTCGCCAATATCATAACACCGGTACCATCGAGTGAGAAAAAATTCTTTGCTACCGCTGAACACATCGAGCAGCGTATAACGTGCACGGTAATTTTCATATCTCGTGATTTTTTACCATTTTTCTTAACAAAGTATGATAAATTGCTAACTAATGGTAGTGATGGGCGTCGCTGCCCGCAGTTGATAGTGATCCGCGGCCTGCCCTTTACACAGCCCCCCCCCCCCCCCCCCCGCCTTCCCTTTCTCCCGGCGAAAATACACCTGCTGCCGGTTTCGTATTTTGCATAAAATAGCGTGATGTTGTCCAGATATCGATCTACTCGACCAGGAATATCAGGCTAACATAATTATTATCCTACGTGTTCGAGATAAAACATTGTGATTTTGAATCCTCGGCAAAATTTTACATTTCATATATATGTATATTTAGGTAGTGTAAAATGCATACGCAATACACATGCATGATTCTTTTCGTATTTCAGGGATCAAATATGTCCCAGTCCAAGAGTTTATTTACCCTTAACAAACGTAGGTGTACTTGAATATATGGCGAAATAAATGTTTCGTTATTATTGTCAGATTTTAGTCGAGTCAAATATGATTAATAACGAAACATTTATCATTTCGCCATATCCAAATATACCTACGTTTTTTAATAGTGAATAAATTATTTTCTCACAATCAGTGATCTACCCAGATACCGATTTTTGCTTCGATTTGAGCGTGGCTTTGATGTTTTTACAGAATCATCGCAACATCCTTTTCAATAACCGTTGAAAATCTCTGGCGTTGAAAACGAGAAAAAAAATTTCACCAATTGAACAAATAGGTACAATATTGGCAAGAGTTAGTTTGGAAAATTCGAACATTCCGATCGAACGCTTTCTCTCGTTACAAGATCACTCAAGATTCCGGAAAAAAATTAATTAATTTCCAAAGAGCACATAACTGATGGTTGAGTTTCTTTTTTTCAGCATAACTTATTGTCGATATTATTATCCATGGTTGAAATTGATATGGAAAAAACGATTACTGGCCAATTTCACTTGTCTAATATTTTCAACTGGTATTCGAAACCCTTAATTCACTCGTTTTTCATTGGTTTTCAAAAGTCTGATCAAAGTCTGTGCTGGACGGCTCGTTTAGAGGGGCAATTTTTAATCCGAGGTTGAATGTAATCCCGTATAAAATAAAGCGGGAAAGGTTGCGTTGTTCGTATACACATATACATTGCTGGTATATGTTTAACCCAGCGGCACATACATTAGTCGCGATTTCAATTAATAAAACCCCTTTCCGGATTCGTTCCCCCTTTCGAGTCGCACATATTCACAGAGAGAGAGAGAGAGAGAGAGAGAGAGAGAGAGAGAGAGAGAGATTGTCACGAGGCCGGCTTTATATTATATCATAATAACAGGGGGTGGCTGGATACAAGCAAGTACATATTTGTAGGTATAATACACATGCGTACAATGTTCATCGTACATAACGGTTAGGCGAACAAAATTATACGGCTGAACGAACGTGAGGTGAATAATAATTGCGGTCGGTTAACCGATTTGCTAACCATTTTGACAAAGTGATAAACCGGCAACACTGCACGGGGTCGGTTAATCTTGATACGCGGTTATAATATGGTTAAAGATCCCGCGGCTCGGATCAGATACGTAATCGCTCTGAATCCTTCAAGAGCCGACTATTACGAGGCCCTGAATTCTCTCTCCCCGTCGCGTTCTTGCCCTTGTCGCCTTTCGCATCAAATCTAAGCCGGCATAATATATCTGGGCGACAAATTTCAGGGTCCTAGGAATGCCGGTTTCCTTATCGCGCCGCAACCGGTCATCGTACCCCATCGAAAAGCCCGCGATATAATAAACACGAGGCAAAAAAGCAGTTGACGATAAAAGTGAAAAAATATGTGCAATAATTCGTAACTACTGGACCGTTTAAAATTGGGGCGTACATTTTTCTTCTCTGGAAAAGGTCTCATAGTTTTCACAGTGTAACAAAAGTAGAAATAAAAAACAAAAAGTTCTTCAGAAAATTAAGATTCTTACATCAACGATTAAAATATACATAGTTATTCGTATTTCTACGCGGGTGTTTGAAGAATAATTGTTAAATTGAGTTTAAAACTGACCGTAGCCTTTTGTCACATTCGAACAATCAGAAAATTTTTGTACCGTCGTTCATAATGACGAATTGAAGCTGAGCTTCCGGGTTTTACTGAGGAAAAATGTGTTATTATTTATCTTAAAATGAAACCATTATCCAATTATGAATTAGTACTACATCATTATTATATTTCGTAAAAATTGCGCGGTTATATCTAAAACTAACCCTCACAGTCCTTGTTCCGAAGAAAAGAAAAAAACAAACTTGCCCAAATCTGAATCGTATTTCCATGCGAATCGTTATATTGACTGGAAAATACATCGAAACGGCCTGTAAATTGACTCTGTAAAACCGAGATAAGTGACGGCAGTAAAAAATTGTTAGAAATCATTGTATTTCTACCGGGGAATTGGCTGCGGTCTGTATTATACACCGTGTGTAGGAACGAGAGTTAATTAGACTTGATTGCGGGTCTGTTTTGAGACACGAAGTTAGACCGCAGCTCACCAACAATAAGTCACGAAAATGCTAAACAGCGTCTCTTCCTTTTCATGCAGACGTTCTTCCATTCATCACTGTGAAGTAAAGAAAAAAAAAAGCTCGCTTCGCTTGTATGCAGATATGATATAGCGTGTAACGATTTTCATCCAGTTGCGTACTTTTCTCTATCTCAGTTTTTGTCTTTCCTCGGCAACTCCTTCCTCTAATTTCGTGTGAAATCCCGTTTTAAGAAATGGTTTTATTTACAACAACGGGGTAAAATTGCCGATGCCGTATGTCTTTTCCGTTTTCCGATATTTTCACCTACCGTATAACCGTTCTCGACGGTTTAAGAGTGTCTTTCACTTTAACGAGAATATATATATATAGGAAACAAGACAGGGGTTAAGAATAAACGGTATTATACAGCAGATACTTGAGCAGAAAGCGACCCACTCAATTCCTTGACCTTTAACAGATGTGGAGTCAAGACTATAAGTTAATAGCCCGTTGTGTGCTTTGTACTTATAGGTATGTATATACATATAATACATATTACGCCCGAGTCAAGCAGCGACGGAACTCGAATCGACTGTCTTACTCATACAGTCGCTGCTACTGTACGCATTAAATATGAAAACGAATTTACGCGTTCTTTGTAAGTTGGTAAAAAGATCGGTCCCTATTTTAGTTTTTGTTTTGTTTAGATAACCTCGAATACGCTTCAACATTTCTCCGATTCTCTACCGCGGGTCGTCAAGTTTTGTTCTCGGTAAATTTTTGCCCAACTTAAGGAAAGGCACGCACGGAATTTGTAAAACACTTGAAGAAAGAAACAAATAAAAATATATTCCGATGATTTGACTTTAAGTCCGGGATTAGATATTCGTTTCCGACAGGTGAAATTGCAAAACTTTTACAAACCGACGGCGGGCCAACGTTCTTTCTTTTCCTTTTATACCCATCAGATATAATTTATTACCGACCGGTTTTCAAGCGCTTCAATTTTTAAACATTCAATTCTTAAGTATTCAATACTGCGACAGACGAGTGTTTAATTTTTCCCTTCGATTCGGATTACGTGAACTACACAATATACATACATACATATATATATATACATATATGTATATATATGTAACCAGCGTAACACTGCAGCAGGATCACATGAATGTCATACATTATATTATACAGGGATAAATTGGCTCATTAGGACGCGAAGTTCCTCCAGATCTCGAGCAGCGAGGGCAGGGCTGTAAACTATAACAATAATATTCCGGTAATAATTTCAGTCTTGACTAGTATTCCCTGCAGTTCGCTTCATTCAAAAAGCCCTGTACCTCTGTGGAGCAAACTTGGGCGATGTAGTTAAGCTCAAGTTATCGTCGGAAATCGAGAAAGAGATTTTCATTCAGTGCAGCTAGGAACGATGTCTGCTCCGCGGAAAGTGTCAAATAATTCGTGAGAATTTAACAACCACTACAGAATTTTATACACACTGCTGAGCCTGCATAAAGCGACGTACAAGATTTTCACAATTTTCCTACTGTATATATCCGAAGCTCCTGAACCTTGGAAACCGCGTCGTTTCGTTCTGAGAATATTTCGTAAAATTGTGGCGAGATTTTCACACCGAAGGAATAATAATACGGTGGTGTCGAATTGCGAAATACGTTCTGAATTTTACAGTGAAGACGGAACGGCGATCGTGTTTTTAATATGTCGTCGAAACGACGACGGTTACACATGTATGCGAAAGGTATAATAAACGTTGGCGTATATGAAATTACGTTTTTTATATATTTACATACATATATACGTATATACACGCGTGTGTAAAATTGAACGACGGATTGTCAGATATTCGATTATACGATGGTTTAATTGGATTTGACGCCTCTGTGTCTCTCAGCTCGAGGATGGATGTTTCAGCCGCTACAAATTCGCGAGGTTTGAAAGGCTACCCGACGTATTCCCCGGAGTTTCTTCCGTCCCGTTTCCACAATTATGCGAAACTAAAATCTGTCCGGCATAGTTCGTCACGCGTAAAGCCCCTCGTTCATTTTACAAGCGAGCTAATTCGTCCGGGTGAACAGACTGAATTTATGCGCAAAGCCCACGCGTGGGAAATTGGAATTTCAAACTTATCATACAAGACGGAGACTCTCTCCGTTCTACGTGAAAAAAATACAGACGTCGGTGAATGCCGCGACCAGATCCACGATACGTGTGAAAAATAAAGACAACGCGGCGAACACTCTCCGTAACTTTCTCCTTTGATAAGTTTCAGTCTTCTCAATTTAAGAGCCTCGCAATTGATACTTTTCACAGAATTTTGTTTCCTCAGTTTTCGACAATATGTTAGATTAGGTTAGGTTTCAATAAAGAAAAAAAAATTATATACATTGTATTTAATATTACTGAACTTTTGATTGCAAAGTAATTAAAAAATTAAATCAACGAGGTACGAAATAAAGCTACTTTTCAAAATTTTTTCCCGATTTTATCTGCACAAGGTTAACGATCGGATAATTTTTTTTTCAATTAGTGCGCAGTCGCGCTATTATATTGAAAAGCTGAGAAAATAACGCCAACCTTTTCGTTAATCAGGCAACTTAGATCTTCAATGATCTACACAATAGGGAATATCTTGACTGAGGAATGTAAAAATTCTGTAAAGAAGGATAAGAATTCGCGTTTGGAATATAAAAATGCCTCGAGCTGCGTGAGGCGAATCGTCTTTTGCCGTTTCTCAAAAGACCCTGGGTTAGGATGATGAAGGGATGGGTTAATTAATTTAGCCGATAAAAACGCAAGTGCGGGTTACGTTATTCGCATTTATATCGCATAACCCGCGTTAAAGGAGGACCGCGAGCTTTTATGACCAAAGAATGTAAATTAGCGTTTTCAAAGGTTTGTTTGGTGGTTCATTTAAGCGATCCCTAACGACGAAATCAAATTTCCCGGGATTGGCGAGCCGGCTGATTTTACCCTTTACCCCCGAAACTGCAAGGGATGATTAACGGGGCGCAGGATACAAAGTCGAGCCGAAAGAATCTTTTCCACCGTGAAATTCGATGCTGCCGTCAGGGTTGTAAAACCGATTATTTTCGACCTGGTTAACTACCATTCTTAACCGCAAAATAATATCCCCATCATCTTTACGGCTTTGCTTCTGACAGAGAAAGAGACCCTGCAAACGATAGCCATGAAACTTTCGGCTTGCCGGGATTCGCCGAAGGGCAAAGATCGCATCTGCAGTCCTTATCTCTACGCCTCTGCGTTTTATTTCCTCCGCTTTTTAGAAAATCTCCTCATTGTCTTTGCGCCATGCGTTGGGTCCATATATCTTGAGCTTTCAATAATCTTCTCAATATTCCAACTCCCCGCGAAAATCGTTATCAAATATAGAATCAAATCGTGGAATCGAAAGAGCCTGAATTTTGCTCTCCGTAATTATTATACAATACATCGTTCAAACGTAATTGCAATTTCGCGGATAACGATACAATTTCGCGTATCTACAACCCCCCTGAAACCTCCTCCGTATTATATTATCGTGAGGGTGTCGTTTTACACGGAAACGAGCATCGATACCGAATGACAAATTACCGGCCAGAAATCGAACGCGGGTGGTAAACCAAAGTTTGTGTGCGTTCGTGTGATTGTACGAAGCGATACTTTAATACTCGATATAAATTCAGAGTGAACGGCGCGTGAGGGTAAAAGCGACGGCGATGTAATACAAAGCTCGAATTTCAGTTGATTCCGGACTCCTGACGAAATTTACAAAGACGACACCCTCTTGATGCTTTTCTTACAAGCGCGAGTGATCCGATCATCTTACTCCGTATTTTCGTCGGTTTGATTACACGCACGGGAAAATGCAAAGGACTTTATCCCCGGGTTTGCATTAAATTATCACGCTTCGAAGCTCGGGACTGCTTTTCGCCTTTCGCGTCCTCGCTAAATTTATAATTCGTTCACGTAAGAGGCCCGGAATCGAGTTAATTCCTCGTCTTAGCCGATATCTCGCGGAGTTTTCCTCTGGCGGTGTAATTCGAGAAAATATATCGCAACAGGATATTCAAGGTTTTTATTTTATTAAAGTGAGAATTGAAATTGAAAAACCCACACGGCAGTGTGTGGCGCGTATTGGGCGCTAGTAAAAATTACTCTACCCATAAAATTAAGAAAGTTATTCAGAGCCGCCGTAACTAATTTTTTATTGCCACTTAAAAAGTATTTATCGCTTGGCAAAGCGCGCACGCTATTCACATACGCGGCTTGAAAATCGAAATTTCATTACAAAACGAGAATACATATTATACGGATTAACCGATCCCAGGAACGAGTGTTTCATTTATACGAACGACGTCGAAGGGTTAACCTTTATTTTTCGCATTCCATTCCCTTTGACTCATTTATTTTCATCAATGTTCAATTTTTTCCTCTCTGTTTCTCCGTAATCACAGCTCGATACTTTAGACTAAAACTTTCAATCCTTTTCACGTTGCATAAATAAAGCTTCGTAAACTTCACGAAATTCCGTTCATCGGTTTATCGCTAACGGCGAAAAATAAGGTTCAGCCGACACGGTCTGTGAAAAATTATTGCCAATGATGTTAATAATGATGAGTCGCGGATGACCGGCGCGGGTGATTTAACTTGCTGATTTTGAAACACACGAGCTTACATACTTCACGTCTGTATATCCGCAGCGCGTAGGCGTGGATCATAATACGCTTCTGTTATCGTTCGTATCACTTATACGATTTACATAATGCATTGTTTACCATAAATCTACCGTGGCAAAGGGGCTGAGGCGGAGTGAGATTGGCAAATGGGAATGGGCAACTGCACCGCGTATGCTGCTCCAAGTTTATGGGGATATGCATCCGTGTATAACTTGCCATTCCGCGCCTCGCCTCCTGGACTCCATAGATTTCGGTGTATTCAGGGATCGGATCTAGATCACTCCGCGATCGAGCTTCTGGATATTGGGAGCGAAAATCGAACGGTGAGAAATAAGAATCAGGTGTTTTCAAATCGAAAACTCCATCCGTGAAGTCCGACGCATTTTTTTCTTATTCACATTTTTGCCACAATTCATAAATATAATTTTCTTAGATTTCCTTAGTTTTTCCGTAATCCATGATGTTAAATTTTGTAAATACGCAGGTTTTTCGGATAATCGGGCTACGTGAAACCTTTTGGCTGATTAATTCATCGTAATTATATATCGACATCATTTCACCGTTGAATAGCTGTGGCATTTTGGGGAAAAAGCGAAAGGGAAAAATTCATTATAGTATTTTTATCTTCCGTTTCTCCAAGGGTTAAAATTTTTCAACCCCTTATATTCTTAGGCACGTAACAGCGTGTACTTTGGCTCGGTAATTGGCATGACTTCTTGTTATTTCATCGCGTCGTGGGCCGGTTCGGTAAATCAGCTATTTCATACGGCAAATACCTTCGTGCAGAGCGATTTTCAAGGTTTGTTATTTTCTCGGGTAGGGTAGGAGGAAAAAAATTAGGTTGCAAAGCCAGCAGCTTTCCCTTGTGAAAAATTATTTATCTTAGTTGACTGATGGATAAAAATATGTAAGAGTGAAAGATAATCATTTAGAAACGGCGTGCGAGCGGTTGAATATGAGAACAGAAGGTCTAGTCAACGGTATGAGAATGCATTTAAGTGTTTCAAAACAAAGCAGAAAGACGCAGCTTTTTTAAACCTTCAATTCACGCCAGGACGCTCAGCGTTCAACCTTTTTATTTATTAAACTACTTTTTTGGTAACAACTGCCAAGTTTTTTGGTTTCACATCGCCCCCGAAATATTCCAAGTTTAAAAAAATATAAAATTCATTTGTTTATTTATTGCAAGAATAGCACAATGTGTAAAAAAATGGTCGAAATTCGTACTTGGCTACAGAAACAAACATTTTCTGTTAATCTGCCAAGAAACATCGAATGCCAATTTTTACACAAACTTAATACATGCCAAAAAATGATACAGATTTTGTCAAAATTCTTCTTCTTGCTGCCTTTGTTTGTCCAACATGATAGATCCACCATTTTGAATTTTAAAATTCCAAGTTCAGATTCGTAACCAGCGACACCAAAAGCCCTTATTTGAAAAATCTCGAGTAATTCGTGTGTAAGGAAAAACGTATGCATGAAAGAGTCAAAAAGTCAGCAATGATGCAAAAATCACTCGTATAACACGAGAACCATTAGCCCCATGAACTTGAAAACATTTACTGCATTCTCTTTCGTAAAATGACCCTATAATTCGGAACAATAATTGAGTCCCAACTTATATACCTCGCTACAAAGTTTTCTACATTCGCACAATAACCTCAACGATCAATAAGATTTTATTTAATAATATTGGGACAACGAATGAAGTGGATGAATATTCGTGCACGTTTGTCAAAACTTAGTATTTTACAAGTACAATATCGCAGCCTTGGTAATAAATTTTGCAGCGTGGTAAAGTAGAGCTAAAAAGAGCGAATCGCGTCACTTATTATTACCGCAAGATTTAAGTATCAGGTCTTCTGGCTGTCCGGTTTTTTGAGTAATCAAGAAAGTTCGGGCAACACTTTGGCACTCGCGCAAGAGTTAGTTGTCTCCTTGAATTGGGGCGCTAGGTTTCTCTCCGCAGGATTTACCAGCCCGCAAACAACTCGGACAAATTGGCGGGGTTGGTAGAAAACTTGTTTCAAAACTAAAACTAAAAGTCGATCTTAACCCGACTGCAGAGGGTACTTCGTGAAGTCTGCGGTGGCGGGGTGAATTTTTTTCATTCTTTCTTTTCACCCTTTTTTTTCACCTTTTTATTCCTCCCTTGCCGTTTGGCCTGCTTTTTCGTGGTTCGACGTCTCGAGGCGGCGCAAAATTATTAATTTAAACATTGTTTTCAAGCGGTTCTACGCATACATACGCATATAAGTATTCAAGGGAATTTCAGACTGTCTCGATCTGGCCACGACGATTTCCATTTTTCGTTTTACTTTCCTCTTATTTATGGTAAGAATTTTGTGGCATTCGAAGTAACCCTGTTTCGGAAAAGATATAGATTCAACAAAAAAATCAATTTTCCAGTAATCGATCGGTTAGCAAAATCACTACTGGTCGTAATAAATTTTGATGAAATTTACATCGCGAATTCTTCGTTAAAAAGAGCAGGAATACAGAGCTCAGAGCAAATGATGAGCGTGCATTTAGCTAGAGAGATATGTTGCGAGAAAATTGATTGAAAATACTAAATTTGAATGAAACCCGAAGGAGGAACAAAAAAAGAAGCAGGAATAAATCATCTATCCGGAGTTGAACACGGACCGCGAAATTTTCCCACTGAAGATCCGTTTTCTTCTATCGACTTTTGTTTCCTGTTCAATTTTTTAAAACGATTTTGTTTAGTCGTAATCGACTGATTTACCGCATATATGTCCCAAACTAAGTGCTCATATTTGCTCTACACTCGGAGTGTTTTTTTTTTTTTTTTAATTGATTCATTCATTTTTTTTATAAAGTATTTAGCACGTGAATTTGATAAAAATCGAGTTCGTCTGCAGAGACTTCGCCTATCGGGAAATTACTAAGAGAGTGACATTTGCATAGACAAAAGCCGAAAATTTCCTACGAACAAGAGTGGAGTTCAATAAAAGGCGTTGTTAAATTTGGCAAACACCATGGACATGGTGAAAGAAAACAAGGAGTGATCGATATTGCGCGATTAAAATTCGGTTATATAATACACGAGTACAGCGTGATTCTCTTTACGGTTGAAAAGAAATTATTTTAACGACCCAATTATTTCATCGGTGAACGTTAAACGTCGCGAACCGGGGCAGCGGGAAGGTGAGGAACGAAAACGATAAATTTATCGAATCTCGTCCCGGCGTCCAACCATCCGAGATGCATTACTCGTCGGAGGCTGCAGCAGCTCCGAGCGAATTCAGGTTCCGCAAGCTCTGAGATAAATCTGGCCGGTCAGAATTCCGGAATTCTGGAACCCCGGATTGAACGCGAGCGAACAAACAGACACGGAAACTCGCCCTTCCAAATTTTCACCCCCCCTGATATTCCGGTTATGGTCTGGAACTGCCAACGATTCGTTGCAGGCACATCCGTTTGCTAAATGATGGACCGCACTCGGAGGAAAAATTCTCGACGTAATCAAGCCACGGCCCCCTTTTCCCCCTCGTTTTGCCCCGGGACTGCTTCCAGCGAGAGAACATTAGCAAATTATTTTCGCATATAACGCGAGGGTTGTTTATTTGAAGTAAACGCGCCGCGCGTGCTTTCCGAACACGAGTGTACCTAGATTTTTTCACGTTACTTTTTTATTTCAATTATAAGCACAATTTCATCATTCGGTATATCGTAAAACGTGCAACGAGCTCTGCGGAAATCTGCAAACCTTTGAATATGCGGTTTGAATAGTTTGCTTTATACTTTGCGCGGTTTTCCATATTCTCCTTGATCATTCGCTATTCGGTCACTATTTTCCAACGTCGCCGCGCCAGGTAAAATTTATGGAGATATTTTTCGATCCTTTTCAATTTCACATGCGAAACTGTTTTACACACGTACAAAATGACTTGGCACTGCAACAATTTATCGATCGCACGAACTTACCTGTGCGAACACTTGTCGTGTTTGAATGTTTTTTGTTTTTTTAATTTATTTATTCCCCCCCCCCCCCCCCCCCCCCCTTTCCCTTCCCCCAACCACCTGGTGAATAATGTTTGATTCGGTAGAAAAAGAAAATTAATTTATGATTACAAAGCTTTTCTCTCCGAGATTCAGTCGCCTCGGGCTTGAATCTGCGCGAAATTCTTCCGTACGTACTTACGAGTTGTAATTACAATATGTAACACGGTACAGTTTGACATTAACGTGAAATTGACGTGACAGCAGCACGCGTCGTTCGGCCCCTGGCAATACAGGCACATTGAATTAACGAAAAACGAAAGAATAAAAGAATAAAAAATGAAATGGAAATCAAACAGAGGAAATATATATCCCTCATTTGCAATCTGCGTATCACGCTGGTAACTCGACCTCCGTGCGTAATGCGCGTATTGTATAATAAATATGTTCACGTGCACCTGGGATATAACGTATATAGCATGGTAGAAACAACCGTCGGTAGATCATTTTTCGAAAAAAATTAACTCAAAATTCAGATCGGCGTCTGAATTAACAGGTGAAGTTTATTAGCCGCGTTGAAATTCAGATTTTCTTTCTTTATTTTTTACTATTCTTGTTTTTTTTTTTTTTTTTTTTTTCTTTTTCCTTCTGTGTACAAATGAAATAAGTATAAATCCAGCAATTGATATGATTTTTATGATGAAGTAAATGTACGTTCACCGTAATGCCTTTTATGGTGACTTTGTGTCATTATATTTACGAGGCAAGTTAAGGAAAACACAAAATAAATTACTTAAAGCAGTTTACAATGAGGAAAAATTCAGCGGTGCGGTTTGTTTCGTTTTTTTTTTTTTTTTTTGTAGAACGGCGCGGTAAAAATTAAACACGCACGTACGCACTTCAGACGAAACAACTATAAACCCTCTGAAGCAAATGATTCTGCCGGAACTTGAAAGTTACGACGCAATATAATTTTCAACTTATATAATATCCTGTGCTGGTTTTAGTTCAAGTTGGCTTACGCCAGTTTTTATCATTTGCCGTACGGATGGAAAACAGAACTTTTTATAACCGTTAGTAATTGTTAAACAAGACTTGATTTATCATCGAAGAATTCCGATTCCCGTTCCCTGTTCTTTTTTCTGTGAATTTTCGAAGAAAACGTGTTTTTTTTTTTCTTTTTATCCAAAAGAAAGAAGAAAATTAATCAGACATCGACGTGCGAATTTCTACCGCTAGATTCACAACTGCAAGTTAAAATTTTTTATTCATCTGTCGACTCGCGTACCAACGGAATGAGAAATTGCATAAATATTCTTCCAAATCGCGTGGGTAGAAATTATAATCGCATCGCCGCAGAGAAAATCCACTTCCATATCAATTGAGCGACATGCACTGCGTGTTTTTTAGGTAAACAGAACGCGGGATCCGCGCCTTGCATGCATTATGGAAATGTAAAAATGATCAATTCGTATTGGGAAGCGTGCCGGAAGAAAAATTGCATATCCGGGACTGGCATATTGTTCGATAAAATTCATATTTCATCCTCATGAACAACACGGTGGAGTGAGTAAAAAACAGATGAAGTATAAATCAAACGAAATGGGAACGGAAATAAAAATAAAAACGAAAATAAATGAATAAATAAATAAATAAAACAAAAATCGGAGGCCTGCGCCAACCGCTCCACAACTGCATCGCAGGGTGCGTGTTTCACATACTTGTAATGCATGTGTAACAGCCTATGTGCGCAATGTATTATACATATTCGGTAGATTTTTGATATCGCTGCAGGTTGCATGAAGTGCAGGTTCGATATATAACGTTTTTAATTCAATGCAAAATTCATAACCAATATACTTCGCACATTCGTGTCCGCGCCGTTATAACCCCGTACTGCATGTCACTAAACGTCACATGTAAAGTGCATTAGGGAAATTAGGAACGCTTCGGGCATGCTGCAGGCTGGAGCGCTGTTCTATTTACATATATGTCAAGGAATATATTGAGCTGTTCTGTTTTCTCCTCCCTATTTTTCAACCCTCGTTTTATGCGACGTATATATATATACAGGTATGAAATAAAATGTCGACGAAACACCGACGAAACGGACAAACATTTTTCAGGCGAATTAGGCTTTTGTAAAGGCTAATGGATTTACGTTTCGTTTTCAAACTTGTCATCTTATTTCCCATCAATTTACGAAGTCTCGACGTGTGATTCAAAATTACTCAAACTTGCGGTTGTCATTTTTCAAAAAGCAAAACAGAAAAAGAAACAAAAATTGATGTCAAATCGATTACAAATACATTTCAGTATCGGATGAAATTTTATTTAAAGAATCGTATATTGCACGAAAAAAATCTGGAAACATGGGTAGAATGTTGTGAGATAAAAGAAGAAAAAAAAATTGTCCAAGTTTTTCGATGAGCTTTATTCTCGCATAATTGGAAAAGTATACGGGATATACACTTGAAGCGGCGGCGTGGGATAAAATGTATAAATATACCGGGATATCCGTGAGTTTTGCGAAATCCATCCCCTAAGCCTTTTTACGATCATGCAACGTAGAAGCCGCGGGGATCTAAGCTGCACGGCTGATTAAAGTCTCACGTATTTATACGAGCGGCGTGTTATTTGCGATAAAACACTTGTTGTACAAAAGTACATCAGGTTATACAGAAAATGTAAATTTCCGCAATCGAGAGCTTTGTATAACATCGGTCGTAATTCGTTGCGCCGTTTTTCGTGATAGAAGTGGTAAAAAAAGGATGGGGTTATTTTATTCCAACTTCCGGTTCCGTTTTCATTCTACTCCTATTTTTTCCAACTTTCATCCTGCTCTTTTTTTTGTACAGGTCGGCAGATTCAACTGTAGATGACCTAGGGAAATAGAAACGAAATGAACTTTTTTTTGTTCGCGTGTGAAATATAAAAACTTTCAACCTCGGTTACGAAATCCTGCCGCAGGTGGGTATAATAAATTTTTCCAAATGGCAAATTGATTGTGTCAGAATTTGCGGCAGGAGCCCCAAAGGTGTATAATGTTTCAACAATTACTGATAAAATATTCATCGATCTGGCGAAGAGGGAATAGCCGTTAGCGTACGTGGCGAACCGATATTAGGATGGAATACACCCCCATGAAATATTAATAGGCAATGAGTATGTACATATAGGCTGCATAATAGACGGTTTAATCACGTATAACGTTCGGAGAATACAGATCCACATTCTTTCCCCCTGTAACGAATTAATAAATAATCCCTTCGCCCGTAAACAGATACTCGATAAAAGTTCGGTTGAATATTTTACGTTCAAACGGATTCGTGTCTTCATTAATCGTTAGCCAGAGTTCAGGTGAATTCACGGACGAAGATTTCAAGAAGGGAAAAATGCTATTTAACTTGTGTTTTCCCTAGCATTTTCGTCACGTAACATTTGCATACGCATTGCACCGGAGCTTCATCTTGATTACAAGAATTAATGAGGAGAACTGCTGCACGTGTAATTTTATATGATAAAATAACTCAAGTTGGGGTTTGAAAAATCTGTTACGTTCATATTTTTAAAATAAAAAATTACCGGACTTGTCGTTCCGACCCGATAATTAATGCACCAACACCTGTGAGAACTGTGCTTGCTCAGCATTGCGTTAATAATTATTCCGAGTAAGAAATAATTGAAGTAGCTGGTTGAATATACATACTGCATTTTAATTAAGTGCACTTTGGCACCGGGAATTACTATCGACATGCAAGGTCAACTGGAATTGTTACAAGCTATTGTAGTTAAGATTTCTCACACGATTAACAATACGTGCGGTTGAAAATATTGAAACGTGAAATTCACGCTGAATTGAATTTTCCAATTTTTGCGTTAACCTAATTCTTGGAATTCCAGACTATTGAGCCCCTCTTTTTTATTCTTGTACTCCGTTTCGAAATTAGTAACTTTGACATTTCATTACCGCTCGCAGATTTACGATTATAAATCTTTCTTCGAACGTATATTTTTCGCAGAAAATTCGTGCATCCAGAAACGAGGCGAAAGAGGCGAAAAACATTCCCTGTAATATACGTGCCAGCGAGATACGCATCTGTTATTAGACTTTTTAACGGGAGGCAGAGCGCACTTATATCTGTTACGTACGAAGTAGCAGAAATTAATCGTCCCGATGCACGCGAGGCCGTGAATCAAAGGGCAAAGAGCCAGTTGTCAAAATTCCGAGCTGTGAATTAACCGCAGCTCCGGGGGTTCAACAAATCGGTCTTTTATTTATAGGTGTGGGTGTATATCGGGTGAAAATTTTACCCCTTCGGAGAGAGAATATTCTCTCCTCCCCCCTCCCCGACACGCACGAGGAGAATCTCGTATCTCGGTAACTTTCATTTTAATTAATTAGAATGGATAATGAGAGTGAAAAATGGATCGCTGTGGGACGTAAAAATACCTGCTCGATTTAATATTCAAGAGACCGGGGCTTCTTGTGTTACAGGCTATACTCAAAAATGCTCAACGACACGAAGGCACGTGACCATTATGTATGCAAATTCCCTATCCTTGCGGAAATAGAACCTTAGGCTGAAACGTGTTTGTAACGGCAACGAAGAATCGAGAATATTATACATTTTGTGACAGCGAAAAAACCGATTATCAGCTCGTTTCCGACGCTAAGAAATAGCCAAAAGTATTTATCAACCTTGACCAGTTCAACGTGGAATTCTGAAATGCGTTCAATTTGCGGAATAAAAAAAAATTCCAAGCTTCTATAAACGTTGCGTAGAATTTTGTACATTTATACGGAAACGGTAGCAGTACAGAGAATTCAGACGAGATGAAGAGTTGCGAAAAAAAAATTGACTACAGCCTGCACAAAGTTTTGACAAGTTTTTCACCCTCCCAAAGTCGTTTGCGCCCAATCATCGCGGGGTTCATCGTCACAAGTTAAAGCAACACTACAAGTTTTGAAAGTAGATTTCTACGGTGAGGTAAAAAAGATGTCGGGACAGTTTTAAATGTTTTTTTTTCATTTTTTTTTTTTTTTTTTTCAACGGTCTCGTTGCGCACTCAGCCGCAACTCTTATAGGAAGGTAAAAGGAGTCCTCAAACGAGTTGACGCTGAAATAAAAGAAGCACTCAACGTTCGAAAAACCTGGCAAACACACCGAGCGGCTCTCTCGGCGTGTCTATTTAACCCCTGCGTCGTCAGAGGTAGAAAGGAAGGGGAGGAAAGAGAAAAAAAAACAAAAAAAACAAATAAATAATAAAAATAGAATTAAAAGTATTCCAACGGCAAAAAAGGTATACGAAAATATTTTGTCGCATTCACAAGGCTCTTTCGGTATCGAGTATAACGACATACTTTCAACGTTTAAAATTACGGTATGAAACTGATAATATATACATTGAAATTTGTAAAAATATCTAAAATCAGAAATAAAATTTTTTGCCCTGTATGGAAGTTTCTTTTCTGTATTTAGTTAAAAGGTAAAGTCATTGTAATTACCCGAAATATGAAATATTAAGATTTCACTTCGGTCATTTTCAGATCTAGATGCCCGGTCAAACGTTTCCCCGATAATATCTCGAGAACGAATCAAACGATTCTATTCTCAGTTCAGAACTGATTAGATTATTAGCGGAATCGGCTGCGCTGTTTCTGAATCACCTAAAAAGAATTCATAATTTTTTTCTTTTTTCTTATTCTTTTTTATTTTTCGTCCGAAAGTACTTTAAAACGAATAAACCGATTTGCAATGAAATTGAATCCACTACCTTAGTTTCATTGCTCCTCAAACTAATCAGATTTTGATAAAAGCGCGTTGATCACTTTTTGCGTTTTTACAAAATTAAAAATCTTATTTTAAAAGATTCTCGCTGCTTACCCGATATTAACAGGAATATCGATAAATTCTAAGAACTTACCGTTGCTTTCAGGTTGCGGTCGATTTTTCTTGCCCGTTATCGTAGAAATCGAACCGTCTTTTTTCTCCAGACTCGCCACGCGTCAACCGCCAGATTCTAATCACATTCGCGGAGCTCAGAGGTTGTCAGAGCGAATACGAAAAGTACATAAAGCCGTCATCGTCTACTGATAGAAACTCGCCGAGGCTTGTATACCGAAGGCAACGAACCTAGACGATTGACATTCAATAAAGGCGACATTGGTAATGCACGACGGTGGCGCTCCAACTCAGCGAAAAAACGAAGCAAGCGTCAGATTTTGCTGTTTGGCTCTTAAAGTTTCTAATATTTTTTTTTTTCCTTCGGTAGGTTGAATGATTTTTCATTTCAAAACCAAGTTTGAATGCTAATTATACGTTTCTTCGTTTAACGGAATGTATTTTTTTGCTGTCTGCGTTGAGTCAAAACTGTCAAACTATATGATAAATTGTAAAATTTTTATTCCATTTCCTTCATAATTCACGCAATAAGGGGTTAAGCATTCCTGGGATTTCGAAAATTCACTTCACAGTTGGGCGAACTTCTTCTCGACAGGCCGAAGTGTGCCTGCTTCGGATAACCAGAACCAGAATTCTCCCAAGTCGGTTGAGGAGGGTTCGATTTACCTTCTCGATGTCAGACACAGCGATCCCAAAATGCGAAGTACGAATTTGATTAGGTTAACAACTTACCAGACGAATTTTATAAATGTAGTTAAACTCTTTTGCGAATCCATCGAATTCTTCCGTGAAAAATGTCTAATCAAGGTACAGACGTATGTGGATACTGGTTTCGATCGTTTGACCTTAAAAATTAGTACCAGCTTTAATCGTGTCGTCAATTACGCGTGATCGGAGATTATTTATGGACACTATTGGTACAGAAAAACTTTGAGCTACGTAAAGAGGAACTTTTAAACAACGAAGTGTGTATAATTGAAAACTTCCGTACAAAACTTGCTCAAAGTCGAAGTTTAGTCACGAATCGAGTAATTGAAGAGGCGAATAAAAATAAGAAGGTGAATTATGAAGTACGAAATTTCCTGAAGTAGGAAATCCTATATCAATCTCGTCTATCTTAGATTTGGAATTTTCATTCCAAACATTTACACTGGTCCTTCTACGATGGTTGAATTCTGTGGAGAATAATTATTCCCCGCTAACCAATTAATTTTGTTGATTAAAAAAATTCCACTGCACAACTCTCTGACTGGGGAAATTTTCAAGTATAATCAGATTAATGTGCTCTCTGAAACTGGTTCAATTACAAGACCAATTAGCGTATTTCGCAAGGACTAAAAAGCCTGGAACGAAAACGCGGTGTAATCTTTGTATATCTACGTAGCCCCGACATCAAGTATAATCATTACGTGTCGCGAGAATCGCTTGAATTTTCTTCAATTCCCAAGATTCCTGTGCCCTTTGAGACCTCGCGTTTCTTCTTGGGTTTCCCTCGGGGTCCGCGGAGTGCGTTTCGACTGATCCTGTTCAAGAGAAGGCGACGCTCACGGCTGCTTGAGAAGGCAAACACGTTCAAAGTCACAAATTTCGAAGGAGGTAGGCAGACAACTACGCCGCGATACCCCAAAATCGTTGGAATAATTTTTTCAGTCCTGGGTTGTTGGATTACGAACCGAATACCGAATCCACCCAAGTCTGTTTGACTAGGTGTAATACGTACCGAACAGATCAGAGAACGAGAGAGAGAGAGACGTGATTTCGGATTTTTCCAGTCAAAAATTTCACCTCTAGACGCGCGAAAATGTTCGTTGAGGAAAATTTGATTTATCGCAGTTACCAGAGGATTCTATTGAAATGGTTGTATAACCATTCGGTTTGATCATAGTTTTCAATTTGTTTAGTTTACAGCATTTCTTGAGTGATTTGCTTTGTTATTAACTGTATGAAAATTGTTTTCAGCACAAATTGGTGTACCTGCATAGACAGACGCTTAACCAAATCGCGCGTACCAGTGGATTGATGGTTTATTCCATTCCGCCTTCACCTTCGCATTCCACGTTCTACGTGACAGCGATCCTGGATCCAATTACAAATCTCTGAGGTAACCGAAGGGAAGAAGGTGTGTGAAAGTGAACTGTGACAGTTACGTACTTTCGAAAAGAATCGCCGACGATAATTCGTTGGTATTTTGTAAGTTTCTTTGCAGAGTGACAAGGCTTGTGAGTTGTTTCTTTTAAGCAGGCATCTGGAAGAAGCCGTAGAAAAGGGTGAATCGATAGGAGTCAAAACTATCCTTTCTCCTGGCACTTTGCATACGTAGGCCATTTGTTTAAAAAAATCTCAAATCACTTGGAACCAAACTAGAATTAGTTCAACACCGATTATCCGCAGCAATTCCATTGAATTTCCTTTTTCAATAATAGATTTGAAAGAAAGTATGTATGCAAATTTCGTCCCGACTGAACGTGACAAATTCCACTTCACGACAAATTAATTTTTCACCAGATTCGTAAACCGATAAAAGTCTATATTTTATTCTCATAACTGAAACATAACTCGTTGAGCTAAATCGTACGAATCAGCTCTAACAAATGAAGAAAATGAATCAACGTCCTCACGTTTTTACTATTTCTAAAAGAATCAATTTTTTCAATATTCATAACGAAATAAATGAAGTGGAAACTCGAAGCCCATGATAAAAAAAAAAAAAAATAAATAAATAAATGAATAAAAAAAAAAACGAATAAAAAGACAATGAAAAATGATTCGATCTACGACAACCGCGAACAATCTTTGACGAAAGAAAAGCAAATAAAGAAAACTATCGTACTATACAGATTTCCTAAAACTGAGATACCACGTAGAAACCAAAAAGGTAATTACGCTAATCAGTAATGTAGCAAACACGTGAGATTCCCAACTTCATTAAAGTGAATTAGCCAATTAGGGAGAGACGT
The DNA here is from genome assembly GCF_021901455.1 of Neodiprion lecontei. Classification (NCBI taxonomy): domain Eukaryota; kingdom Metazoa; phylum Arthropoda; class Insecta; order Hymenoptera; family Diprionidae; genus Neodiprion; species Neodiprion lecontei. The sequence goes on from NC_060262.1 coordinate 38,461,084, forward strand.
TATCAAGAATTCGGAGTAAACTGTACGCTCCTAATGTCTACATACAACGTATTATACCTACGAGTATACATATACATATAGATTCTATTCAGAATTAGTTTCGTCGTCTAATGGTGAAGTTGCGCTGTGGTTAAAAGGTACACGGGGATAATAAGAGCCGTGAGACGAGCCCAGCGTTCACCTTGACACGTGTGTAACTCGCACAGAAACTCGAATCGAGGTTCAACCATCATCGTCCCAGCGATGAATATTATGAAGATACTTTATTCACGGGTAAAAAGCTACCCACAAGCATAACGGAATTCATCATTAATTTATGATCTGAAATTTTCTCCGTCTCCTCCGCGGCACCGAGATTCGACGATCGAATTATCCACTGTCTTCGTTTTTCACCTCGCATTGTATCCATCGTTTGCGATTTATTTCTTTTTACTCATGTTTTTCGTTTCCTTTTTTCTCGAAAAATTGCGCGATCTCAGCAAAACGGGAAACAAGGAGTCGCGACGAAGAAAATAGAAGAAATTCAAAGCTTAACGAGCCACCCTGCATTTCATTATTATTATTATTAATATTATTACTACTGTTGTATATATATATATATATATATATATATATATGTATAACGCAAACCGCGGCGAAAAATGTCCCGCAAGACGAGGCCAAGAAAGAGTAAAACTTATTTCTACACTCCTCGGGCCAATTTTCTTCCCGTGTGCCGCAGGCCGGCGTTCCCGCGGGTAAAAAGGGGGAAGCATTTGTTTGTTCGCAAAATTACAATCGAGCCAATTGGCCCGGTCGATTGTTCAATGCACTGCGGAACGATCGCTTGCCAACTCAGTTATAGAATATTCCGAACCTCCCTGCAGCCGAGTGCCCGGATAATAATAATTTCCGATAAGCACGCCGTCGAGGAACGCTGCACCGCGATGCAAAGGCGGAATGTTAAAAATCGGTTGCGAATTTGTTGAGTGCCGGTCAAAGCGCTTTCGGGACGCGGCCTCCCGCAGGATTATTCGCATAATTTTGCACATTCCGTGCGAAGTGGGTCTCAAACCTTCGGGCCCTCGATACTTTCGATTTAATTGTTTCCCTTGCGAAGTTTTCTCACACCATTTCAGAGTGTTTACCTCGGTTTGTTCCCAAATTTTTAGAAAAATTTGGCGACTTACTGGATACAAAAATATTTTATGCAATCGTGGTGTCGAATCAACAAAAAGACAATTGTCAGTGGATTAGTCTTAAATCCAACTTTTTGGAAGAAAAATATTTCTAAAATTCGTGAAAACATTTTTCGTTGACAGAAATTAAATTGAAGGAGAGAAACCGGACACTTTCATTATTTCTGCCAGTTTTTCGAAACCTTGGAATTTTCTCATTTGGATTCTATAACACAGTTTTTAACAAGCAACGACGTTTTCTTCCGGATGGAAAAATGCCATTCCTGGGGGGGGGGGGCTGATACAAATTATTTTATTCCCAAGATTCTCAAAACCTTTTTTTTTGTTGATTTTACACATTTTTCAACTCTTAAAAACGTCTTCCTCCAGATAGAGAAATTCAATTTCCACTCACCGTGAGAAAACGAAAAGAAATTTATTAATTATTCCGTGGCAAATGGAAATCGAGTTATTCTATCTGGTGAAAGACACAAAATAACGTGAATGACAATATTCTGATTTTTCTTCTTGGAATTAAATTTCAGCAATTAAAACGTTTTCACCTAATTTCGAAATGTTTTTCATTGGAAAATTTGACCTCAAGACGAATTCATTGACTCTTCTATTCGTTGATTATACGTTATTCCAATTCCTAGATAACGCATCGAAAAAGAATTCCTGAACCTAGTAAATCTCGAAATTTCAACTCTTCTATAACCCCAAAACGGAATCTCAAGAAATTTGGAAATAAATCAGGGAAAAGATTCTCACACGTGGCAAGAAAACCCTAAAAGTGATACAAAATCGAAGGTGTCGAGGTCCGGAGGTGGCCCACTTCGCGTGGAAAACTTCATTCGCGGAATTATCGCGGTTGTACGGCTACGCAGCGAGCGCCCAAAAGCTTCGGACATTAGGCAAGGGCGAAGGGTGGTGAAAGGGTGTTTCAGTCCCGCGGTTTTGCGGCGGCAGGGTCCCGAATCGAAATAGTTTGTTCTTTGGCGAGGACGTGAGGCAAAATAGTTGCGCGGTTGTATAAACGGTTAAAATACCGCCGCCCTCGGGATCTTGACCGATATTACAAACGGCGAGATTAGCCGGATATCCGCCCCAAACATGCACGTGCTACCCTCGAGTTCGCCGGATACGCGGTTGAAACCCGGGCAATCGTTTTTGCCCGGTTATTTGCAAACCGTCCGAACATTCGTTCGCCTGCCGATGACAACCCGCGGCTCTGTTTTACTCGGGTGGGATTTATTCCCCTAAAATTAGCCCCCAAAAATAATCTGCTGCCTGAGGGATCGCCTCAATTATAATCGCATACGGCGCTTGCCTCGGACTCTATAATCCATACACACTTTTTTATCAGCCAGTTCTCGCTCTTTTTTTTTTCAAACTGTATTTAATGTTCGAGGTATGGAAACTCCTCCGGCGCTTTCGACGTCCGATGGGTTTAATACATTCGCGAAATCGTCGGGGATAACCGTGCTGTTTATAATTTATAATTTATACCAGAGATCTCGAGTGGAACTGACACTTTACGTGATAACATCATTGCCGGAGGATCGTTTTGATCGCGGAAGAAAAGTTTCGAATATTTCGCTCCGACGAAGCGAATTTTCGAGATGAAATCGGTGGTGAGAAAACTCCTATCTCTTAAATTATTTTAGAGTAGTATTGAAAAGTTCAAATTTTAACTGACTATTCTCCGGTATAAAATGAATTTGATCGATCGGGATCTAATATCGTGATTCAAAATTTTCCCGGGGTTTTCGACACGTTGTCGATACAAGTGTACAAACAAAGTTAAGTACTTAATATTTTATAGAACAGAGATTGATTTTAAAGTAAGAAGATCAACCATGAGACGTAATAATAAAATATAAGCCTTCGTTCCAGTTCATTTTCAGCAACGCTTCGACGTTTTGAGAGTAAAAACTTTTTCTCCGCATGACGGGACCGCATTTGTCGAACATTTTCCTTTTCCTCTGGTGAAATCGGTTTTCCTTGAATCTTGACGTCGAAGGCATTTCGCACCTTTAAATCCGATTGCTTTCTGGCAATACGGTAGTTTGCGAAAGCAGCATCCACAGTTCGTAAGTTGTTGCCTTCGCAATTGAGGGGCGACTCGAAGACTCGTAAAAAATGAAAAATGAAAAGGAGTATTTGTAGAGGTATACTTGCAGTAGGTGCAATAATTTAGCGCATGTCAGAGAAAATGGAAACGTTTCGATTTTCGAATCCTCGACGACGATTTATAATTAGCGAAAATATCGCATCGTCGATTTTACGATCGATCCAAAACGCAGCTTCGCAATTTTCCTGTATCTGCCCGTGTAGAGTGGCTGTTTTCACGGAAAATTTCCGGTACGAATAAAAGTGTAGATAAAATAGAAGAGAGTAAAGATCCGAGGGGGAAAACATGACCGCAATATAGGTATCATGTATCATACCTACAAAGTTACCCAACCTACAAGTTCTTTCGCAATTATATATGCCTCGGCAGTACGCGATGCGATTATGAAGATTAAAAAGATGGATGACGGGGTTACGTGGGCAGGCGAAGCGAGGTCCACGTGCTCGCTATTAAAGGGTCGGTCGATTGCGCGGGACTGGGTTGAAAATGAAGGTAAAACCTTACCGAGACTCCAAGGCCCGCGAAATATAACCAGATCCTGAAAAAATGTTACTCGACCACCGTTAAATCGATCTGACAACGCACTCGTGGGAAACTTGTTGCTTTTTTTTTTTTATCAATTCGCAGCTATTTTCCATTCGGTGGATACAAATTAATCAAATTCTTTACTCCGTCGAATAATATGTTAGGTACATCGTAAATCTACAAAAAAAATTTTGTTGGAGTGGCAAAATACTCTCTGTGACAAGTCAAAGAACCTTTCTCGCGAGAGAAGTGAGACGAGCAGTTATTAGTAGGAGCTTCAGGCATTTGTCTGGTATAATCAGAAGAACTCGATCATTTCTGGTCCGATACCATTTAATCAGCCTGTCAATTCGCAATGGCGTATTTCTCGATCGTTGTTTGACGTGACTCTTAATTCATGTAGCTCGAATTTCGAGCAGAGGATAATTTTTTCACATGCAACAATTAAACAATAATTTTCGAATCATTGCAAAATGGTTTCACATCTGCAGATCTGATTTCGGAATCGCAAAAGAATCTATGGAATTTTGTTGCCAAATCTTTTCTCAGACGTTACCGAAACATTTTGTTTTCTGTGCAGTGTGAAATCAAGCAAACTTTTTGTTGTGAAAATATTGTTGGATGGGATGTAACCCTGAAATTTCGTTGCCGAGATCGAATTTTTGTCATTACGACAGAATTTTTTTCCGAGTCCATGTTAAAGCACGAATTCGCCATGAAATAACTGCAGGTGGTAGCTTCTCAAAATCAGAGAACTCGGACGGTGTGCACCATGCCTGTATTCGTAGGTACAAGAAGCCCTGGAAAGTCGGGTTTACACGTCAGTTGGCGAGCCTAATTCCACTTATAGAACGCAGTCCTAACTCAATGCCCGGAACACAGCTCGACCCGAGTGGGAAGTTACGGAAAATTTTTTGGAACGCCCACAGTCAACACGTCATTGTACTCTCAGGCATTGTTCAACTGGTCCCCATATCACGCACCGTGGTTAATGTCGACCTTTTTTTTACCTTCCCAACGTTATCTTAATACTCGGACAGGATCTTTGTTCTATACGTTTTCAAAGAAAGGATAACCGCGGATGATGAATTATAATACGAATTTCTAAATAATTATAAAAATTAAATTTCGAACGTTACAAGCATTTTACGTATAGTATAATTTATGAAAATTAGCGTGCAACATTTTTTCCTCAGCGATATTGCACGCCGTATTTTACTTTGCAAGCTGCAGCTTGATCCTGTGCACTTTGTAATCGGTAGATTTTAAATCGTAAAAAATCGATTCTCAGCTGATCTGTTAACCAAATTCTTTGATCCTTCATTTCAATCACACACGTGATTTTAACGAAGTGTTTACACTTGGATCTACGCGGGGGGCTCGAACCTTTTTTTGCAAAATTATTCAGGCGTGCAGCTTCCGCTGTTTCACCGAGCGTTTTAATCAATGTAAAATGGGGTTATCACCGCTCTCCGCGTTCGTTGTTATCCTCGAATCAATTAATTATCGGGTTTCATCAGCGTCGAAATCACGCTGTAGTCAGCAGCCGCTGCACTAACTCGCGTGAGTAACCGGTGAGTACATGATAGGAATTACTGCTGCGAATATAAGAATACACAAAGAGAAACGCGCGTCAGAGATGTGTTTAAAACGCGAATTTAGCGGGAAGATTCTTGCTGATATTTCCCGTCTTTGCGTGAAACGGCAAGAGTTAAAAAACAGAAAAAAAACATTGTGCCTGCATTGGAATATTTAAATCGCGTCGGTGTTTAACGAACTGACAAACTTTTTCTGCATTTTATTTTCCGCGACGCTATCTCGTTTCGTTTTCAATCACTGATTGGAAAACTTTCAAGTTTAATAAGCGGGCGCACAGTTAACGGAGCGGAATATTATTCGTAAAAAAAACCATGTAAATACCGCAGGTTGAAAGACAGACGACAAACGCAGGTGTGGAATTTATATTTCAACCTAAGTATAGTTGTTTGCAAAGACCGAACGAAGTTTCGGTTTCGGTTACGGTTTCAGCCGAAACTAGAAGAGCAGCCGAATATTCGGTTACGGTTTCGGTTTCAGCTGAAAATCGTGTTTCGGTCGGGCACTAGTTATACGCACCGAGAAAATCGCCAAACGCGGAAAAATCTCGAATGTGAAATTAAATATCGATATCCTCGATCGCGAATATCATTGAAAAAAGTATATTTCAAACATCGTAGATAAACCTGCTCCATTGTTAATAAAAACTTGCTTGTCATTCTCTGAGCTTCTGGCAGAAAAAGAAATAAAAATACATCGTCATTATACATGCAGATCGCTGCGAAAAATTAAAAGCGATAAAGTCAGTGTCCAGTTATTGATACGTTTGGACCCTTTTATTTTCCAAGATGATGTAAATTACCGGCATAAATTTTAAATTTCTCGATGATTAACACCCATTGCTAGACGGTTGGACGATACAAATTTATTTTTTGATTATTTTAGAACTAAAGATCAAACAAATACAACCGAAAAAGTTCCAATAATTAGGACAGGGTCAATAATTGGTACAATTAACTCACACGTTGTTTAAGGTTAAAGCCGCCCTTTCAGGGCGAAAAGTGACGTGAAACAGTGAGAAAGGGACGGACAAGTAGAAAGAGAGGGAGGGAGAAAACGGATGAGCTTGATAGTTGCGTCACGTGACCGGCGTTGGCATGGCACTTAACGCAATTGACGCGTAATGGTTATCTAGCATGCAGATGGATATGCATATGTACGTGTTTTTCCGCTCCTCGTGCAACGAGCCATCATTAACGTTGCGAGCACCATAGAGTTGGCTAAATATTTAATAGAGAGAGACGGTTTTCAACCGTCAATTAAAAACTCGCAGGTTTTTAACTTCATCCTTTTTCCTTGTAAACTCTTTTCCTTGTACACGAACATACTCGTGTAATCCCGACTCATCGTAATTACGTACTTGGGATTTTTTTTTTTTTTTGAAACGGTGTAACGACTCGAAAGAAAATGCTTTAATCACCAGCTGTGTACTCACCCGAAACTAGTTGGTTAGATGGAAAAAGTGTTGCTTGATATTTTCTTACATGCATCGGACGCTTGAACCACTACGACGTACACTTTTATAGGTCAAGAGTCAGCTGCTTTGTTTTTCACATGGAAGGTAATAACCGTTTCCAATTCCACTGGCTAGACCTGAGAAACTTTTTCAAACGCAGTGTAAAGTAGGTTGTTCGGTTTTTCTAATTACATTTTGAATTCATGGTTGCGTGTATGTATATTCTTGACGATTTTCGGTTTCCATTTTGCTGATGAGAAGATATTCGAGACATCCTGGAATCGGAAATGAGACAAAGATACGAGGGTTTTTGATAACTTTCTTGGAGAAAGTCACCGCGAAACGCCAGACGTCGGGAACGCAGGGAGGAATTTTTTTCTCTCCCAAGGACGCAGAGTACATGAGATATCAGGATATTGAATGCAGGGCGAAATAAGAACGTCAAGCGTTGTAAGATAAGTTTTTTTGCGACATTTTTTCCCGCGTCTTTGATATCAATTTTTTTTTTTTTTTTCCCAAACGATATCTCAACCTCTATCGAACCCACATTTGTTCAGAGGATACTTTATGTTTGTAATTTTTGAAAAATCGAAACGTTTCGCACAGGGAATAGAAATTCTTAATGGGATAAAATTTTTACGAAATTGACTTGAAAAATTTCTTGAAAATTCAAATAGCCTTATACTTTTCAAAAAACAAATCAAACTTAATTCCCGTCCGAAATATTATCGGGTATTGGAATCTGAAATGTTGGGAAAAAATCTTTTGACCGTTCTTCAAATGCTAACAGGCTAGTACATTGATAGGGACTCGAGAAAATTATAAACTAACGAAATGTAAGATCCATATTGGAGTGATTAAAAAGCTGTTCAAAAAATTATCGGAGATACGGACAGAGCAAAGTACTCGTCGACCGGGAGTGGTAATTACTGCATAATTATACAATCCTCGACTAGAAAAAGCTGTTCAATTCGACGCTGAATTCCAGCAGAGAGTGGAAAATCATAAGCGAAAATCAAAGAGTGATTCAAAATTAGTTGAAATCATGAATATCCGTATAGCGATTAAATTCCGGGAAAGTCTGATTTTACAGTTAATTATGTATTATGAATTTCGTCAATTTGCGAAATCTTCGGATCTCGATAAAGCGCTTACAATTGCAATATCGTTGTACATAAAAGCAAAATAACTAAATATCCACAGATTTGAATAATTCCGAGAAATATTACCGCATCGGAAATTAACATCCCCAATCCGGCAACGAGCTTTCGAGCTTATTTTCTCGACAACGCGCGTCTGTTAAGCGGCTTTTGTTTCGGGCGTGGCTATTACACCGGTAATTCACTCTCCGCTCTGATTGCAAGTAACTCTCTTCCTAATTAATTGGTTCTTCTGGAGCTCGCGGATCATTCGCCGGTGTTTGAAGCAGCGCCCAAAGCTCATTCACCGCGGGATCGAGGTTTTCATATCCAGACATTTTCATAAATGCCATTTTGAATTTAACAGTTTCATTCAAGAAACTGATCAAACGGAACCGCTAATATATCACAAGCAATCATTTTCCTCGAACTGAAACACATAGAGTCATTTCTATTTACCGTTACCACACATTTCTCGACTATTTTCATTTTTTACCAGAACCGGAGAATATTATAGTTCTAAGTACGAAATAAAAACGAGCTTTGTATCTGACAATCGAAAAATCCAGTAAGTCTAATTACTATTCCTTTTGATTGCGGTTACTATATTTTATAATTCAAACTTTCGTGACAATTTGATATTGTTGCAGCAGTGAATTGATGTTAAGACTGTATTTGATTGAAAAAAACATGTCAAACTATAATAAGCAACCAGATTTAATGTTGCAATAACCAGAGTACGTATATTACTAACAATACTCTCATTATCCTCGACGCAAGTTGCTTGTATCATATTTCCTTATAATTCCAACAATATTTAAACTGTCGTAGTAGTAACTATACCCTAATAATAACCGTAAAGGTTGAAATTTCTCTCAGCGCAAAGAAATCACTTTCAAAAAATCATTAATCCGCACGAAGCTTCTTCCCTCGGTGAACTGCATTCGAGCTTTCCTCCAGCAAAGTATAACAAGGTTTGGTTGGGAGCGATTTTAGCGCGCCGTGGCAACCATCCGATGAAAAATAGAGCCTCGTGGACGCTTTGGCGAAAAGTATAATGCATTATACATATATATATATATGTACGTATGTATACACGTATCACCAGGCAGCGTAAACTACTCGGTCGTTCCAATTCAATTTATAGTGCTAAAAGCTTCTGTCGGGCAAAGGCGCGCGTTTTAGGTGCACCCCAGCTACAACTTGCTGGTCTACGTAGGCAGCTCGTCATACACACCCTGAAAATTGTTGGCTACATTCCGCAGAAGCCCGGACTCCGTAGTAAAACGCATCCCCCAGTCATCCCGAAAGTGTTGTATACCCCGACACGTCGACGTGCGCCACTAATGGACAACCAAGTAAGTTCCAGTGCATCGGCGTCGCGACGCCCGATATTTCGTACAACTTGAAGCTTCTTCGTCGGCCGAAGAGACTGTTTTTTCCAGTGCCAATCGTTTTGTCGACTCATTTTCAAGCTAAATATTGAAAAAAAATATGCACGCTCTTTCGGCTTTGTAATTTTTTTACCCAATAATGAGCTTGAATATAAGTTTACGGAACCATTGGCAACGAAATGAAAAAACAAAAAAAATTATACGCCCATCGCGATTTATACCGGTATTTTAGAAACTTGGTTATAGACATCCGAAGGTCTGCTTGTCGAACGCGTTTGAAAGCAATTAGGAAAGTTTGAAGGTCAAATAGGGAGGATCAGTTTGCTCGTTATAATGCTCCTGTACTTTTGGTATAATGGTAACTATCGGTTATTATTAGCGTGCAGGGTCTTCCTAATGAGCGGGTATAAATATACATACACTGATTGTGAGAAAAATTTCATATGTTACATATATGGGGCATTCCACGTCAATTCGATTAGGGTCTGACCCTCGCCCTCGCTTTTTACTGCTGTCCCAACTCCAAAAAGCATTTGAAATTTTTTCACATTTTTCTAACCCTTCCGGCGACCCCCGAGTTCTTCACATGATGATATTTATACAGCGAATGCGATATTTTTAAAAGTTCCGAAAAAAATTACATGAACTCTGTAGCCAAAACGAAAAATATCCCGAACAAGGTAAAAGTGGACAGGCAATACACCAATTTTAAAAAAATATTTTAACCAATCAACAATTTTTATTTTTTTTTTTTGTAATTTTGCTTTTTCATTTGAATTTTCATCTTTTCTGATACAGCAGCTATCAAACAATTTAAATCACAATTAAAGAATAAGTGTTAAAAATGACTGAAAAAAATGTTTTAGAATTCAGATTTTTTTTCGATTTTTAATAAAAATTTCAAGATAGTCGCTATATTAGGAAAGATATAAGTATTGAACGCTGAGTATTCGGGAAAAAAGAATAAAAATACAAAAAAAAAATTACCAATTGCTTGAATATTAATGAAAAAAATCACAGTTTTGCCTGCAATTACAATTTTGAGTGTGATATTTTTAGTTTTGCTACCGAAATCGTGTAAGTTTTATAATTGTTAAAAATGTCGCTATTACTGTAATTACATTGCTTATTGAAACATTAAATTCGCTCGTTTACAGTTTACTATATTTTTTTAGTTGAATAAAGCCTCAATATCAATTTATTGTTGCACCAACATCAAATTACTTTTAATTAATCATGTATTATGGTCCAGAATGAAAATGCTTGTATAGGACAGAGATTCACGATTAAGACAATTAAATACGTACAAAAGTAACTATCACAGCTGATTGAGAAAATTTTCAACTACGTTTGATGTGTTAAAATGTAGTCGTAGCCTAATTTAGTTCTGAAAATCACTCGAAAAATCTGTTTCTCTGGACCTTATTTTTAGACGCGTAAAAATGTTTTCCCAAAGGATAACTATACAGCTGTTTTTCCGTTGGTTTGACACTCTCCCAATAGCGGTAAATAATTTGAAACAAAAAACTTTCGAGTCTATAAACGATGGTTGCTTCCTCATTTTCTCCAAACTTTTACGCGATTATCAAGAACATTTAGCGTACCATATATGTATGTATATATCACGTGTATGTGTATATTTGATAAAAGCATTGCGTGTCGTTATTCAAATGGGAAAATGATGACACCGTTCCATTTTCACTTTCTCTTTTCACACGCCATTTTCATACGCCTCCGACGACGTAATATATCTCTATCGAGTCAAACATTTTGTTCTTTGTGCCTCGCATATTACAGGGGTAAAAGTTTCAAGCCATTTGAATAAAGAAATCTAGTGTTTATTACGAGCACGCAATGGTCCAATCGCTTCGATAAAACTGATGTGCTTCAAGTTCTTATCGGTTCAATTCACTTTTCTGCCTGCAATTATGAGGAGGAAATTATTGTCACGAGAGAGGTTTTCATCGCAAACTACGATTAATTAAATTTTCCATAAAAGATCGTACCGTCAATGCGTCACGACGAATACGATATAATAATTAAAAATGTAAAATTGTTGACGGTGCAATTCGTTAAATAATAACAATTGCCAGGCACATTTTTTCGCAAATCTTGTCTGCACCCATGGCGAATAATTATTATTATCAAGTATCATATTATATATACATATATATAATATTTGCGAAGCCTACCTCATTTTGAATTGCGCCTGTAAATTTATACAAGCGGTTCTACGGTAATATTTTCAGTGTATATATTGCCTCGTCAATTATATCTGCACCAGCTGCGAATTTTAATTAGTTCATACGCTAACCGAAAGTCCGCCAACCCAAAGTTACGACGATAATGAAGCGTGTAAAACCGGAATGATATAATTTTGAAGCAAGCAAAAGATTTATATATGAGGCGGTGAGAATAAATCAAATTCAGGCGAGAGTTTTATTTCAAGAAAAAGTGACAAATAGCTCATTAGACGTCGAGGCTTCAGGTCTGGCGAAACACTTGTCAAATAACATTTTCCGCGTCCTCGTTATTTGATAATTCCTCCAGGTGAAGACGGGAAGTAAAGAGGAGAGGAAAAAAAAAAAGAAATAAGAAAAGGTAAAGGTAACGTTCCGGGAGAGAAAGACGAAGAGAGGAGGTAATAATTTCTTTGTCACGAGACAGCCAGCCACCCTGGCAGTACTGAAATTTTTCTTTCCTTTTCCTTCCCCTTCTCTCTTATAATTCAAATCCCGTAAAAATAATCGTGAAAGAAATCTGTAACATTCTAAGTTGTACAAAGCGACAAGGCCGACCTGAATTACCGTCAACGTTGCGATATTTATGCGTGCGTATGGGGAATTGACGCGTCATGCATGATACATGTTTCAAAGTAGACAGCGATGAATACTTCAAAGTCATGTATAATGCACAACTCTGCAACTCCATCCAATTATTCAAAATGACAACACTTAGCGTATAAAATAATATTATACTAATTGACCAGCCAGATATAAATTTTACACAAAGGAAAATCGTACCGCAAATTCTGTACGGTAAGATTAATATTTTGCTGTTAACCCTTTCAATCACAGAAGAATGCTCAGTGTCCCACCTTAAAAATTTTCATGTCCCAGCATTGTCAGAGTTTTTTTTTTTTTTTGCATTGATTAGGTTTTCAGATTTGTCACTAGCTGTTGCTGGCATACCAAAAAACCTCGAGTAACAAATTTCGGCCAGAATCATGGAATTTTCATAGTTTTTTCGATTTTACATACGCCACGTTGAGTCCACGATCTTCGATTTAGAAATTATCAAATTCTGACTTGAGATTCGTAATCAGCGACGTCGGAAATACCCGAGTGACAAAATCCAGGCCAAAACATTGAGTTGAAAAATGTGTGACTGAAAGGGTTAGAGAGAGTGAGATTCAATGACGATATCACACAATAATACAATTTTCGTTTCATTTCCTGCTTTCGTCATGATTCGGGAGTAGAGAAACCTCACGGCTTATTAACTCAATTTGACAAACGTGTCGGCAAAGTGTGTGCGTGTGTGTGCGAGTGGGTGTGTAGGACACATCACGCCTCGTTCAGGGCTGAGAGGTTTTCACAGTGACAACGTTGCTCGGTGTAACTTATTGTGCTCTTCTGCGAAGATGCGAGACCACAGTGGCGAAGTACAGGTGAAAATTATCTCCCACAAGACAATATGATTTGCGAGATGTCGCGCGAAAAGGTGGAGGAAAGACGCGTTCTTAGTTGCGAGGAATATGAACTGCGAAAATCCAGAAATCCTTGTCGCACTTTTTACTTTTACGTAAAGCATTTGCAGCTTGGGACTTACTGAATTTATCGTTGTAAAAAAATTGTTGAATATCAATAATACGAGGCGAAATTCTATTTTTCGCAATGTGTACGAAAAATTTCACCGTAGGAAAAAATTTTGGATTGTTTTGTGGTTTTGATTTGATGATCGATTGTGGAATAAGCGTTAACCTTTGGCAGTGAAATTTCCCGGTAATTTGATCGAGCAATGCCTTGAAAACGGAACAATCTATCTATATTATAAAAGACGGGGCAGATATCAGAATAATATGAAAGCGCTCAGGAACAGATATCCGGGAATAAAAATTAGAAAGTATAAATTATAGGGAACGAAAAAATGGGTGATAATGCCAATTTAAAAACGAGCTTATAGCATAAAAGAAAATTCGAAAGATTATGGAAGGTGATTCTACGAATGGTTTAAAACGCTTCGTAGCTAGGTTGGTTAGCCAACAATAATCTTATAAATGAAACGAGTCTTCGTAGAGTGAAATCGAACGGATCTACTAGATATTCAAATACTTTGAAACGATTGTAAACGAAGCATTGATATTCAAGGTTTTGTTTGTAATTCCAGTATTTTCTTACTAGTTTTATATTTTCAAAGAAGGCTTTGCAGCTGAGGAATATAATAATTGTATAAATATTGACTGTTAATAAGAAGTATGAATTTTCGGCAAACCAATCGCATCGTCGAAGACGAAACGACGTCTGATTTTACACCCAGCGATAGGGTTTTACACACTCGCCGTCTTAATTCACTTTCGGGTATCCGTATCATGGCTGCCTTAACTCTGAATCCAAAGTTAAGTTTAAGTAGGCCATAGGAAATGCCCCGAGGGATGAGTAAAGTGGCCCAAGTTGGTAATACTGTCACCTCGTGGGGCGGATCCGGGCCGAAAGTTGAGTATATCGGCAGTGGTTACACGAAGGAAGTGGATTTAAAAGTTTAAGCTTTTGTACGCTTCATACCGCGTTGCACCGTGAAATATTACGCGGCAAAGCTTATCACTCCATGGCTGAAAATGTCTCGTTCCCCATCAATCGTAGCGCTAATCAAAAGCCAGGCAAATAATTATATTCAGTAAAATATGATCAAGGGGGAAAACATTCCTACAATTTAACCGATGTCAAAGCTTTGTGCCGGCGTCTCTTCAATTGCCGCCTCTAACTATTGCATTCCATTGATTTCCGTTTGTTGGAATTATTCGATCGAAATTGCTATCGTTTAATTTGAAGAGTATCGCGTGACGGAACTTTCCTTCATAATTTATAGTTGACGACACGTAGAACACAGTTGAAAGCGAGTCGACAAAAAAAAAACGTGAGTAAGCACAGGTGTCAAAAGTGGAACAAAGGAGCAAAATTATTTAGGAGAAGCTGGTCCTAAAGAAACCTGTCCCGCACCCCCTTTGATTTGACTCATTTTTTGTTGGCATGTTACCCACCTAGGGAGTAATTAAGAGCCAAAATGTTAGATCCTGAAAAAATTTATCGGCTGAGCCAGAGCTGATTTTTTTTTTTTTTTCCTTTTTGAATTGAATTTGGATATTTTTGATTACGCAGAGAATTTTTGTACCTAGTGATTGAAAGTCGGTTTCCTGTTGTAAAATTGACCAAGGAACAAGAATATGGCCACAGATTTGACCTACGATAAATATCTACAGAAATATTGGGCAAAAACACTTGGAGCTTATCAAAGAAGTCCCAAATTGTCGAATGAGGCCAAAAAAGTAAAGAATGTCCAACTTTGAGGCCGCGTATTTTATAAACGGTTCGTTCTAAAAAACTGGGCGTGTGATCGTTAGATTCGTTGATTCTTTCTCTACAAGATGGGCAGATGGGATGGTAAGAGAAAACATTTTTTCACCATTTCCCCAAGATTTGGGACTTTTTCCGTTTACTTTGAGTGCTTTTGGCCAGTATTTCCGCAGGTACTTGTCGTAGGTCAAATCTAACGCCACATTGTTGTTTCCTGATCAATTTTACGATAGGAATCCGATTTTCAGTCACTTCGTACAAAAAACCTCTGCGTAATCAAAAATTCCCAAATTGAAGTCAAAAATGTAAAAGAATAAAAGAAAAATGGCTCTGGCTCTGGATCGGCGAATAATTTTTTTCGGGATCTATTATTTTGTCTTCTGACTACTTTCTACATGCCCACAAAAAATCAGCCAAATTGAAGGGGGTGGGGGACAGGTTCGACTTTTCATAAGTAATTTTGTTCGAACCTATTGAAGTTAAATATGATCATAGATAACCCTGCACTGAATTTTAATAACGAACACTTCGTTACTCAACAGTCTGAGAAATCGCATTCTGTTCTACTATTTTTTCACTTGAAGATTTGTACAGTTCTTTCGGTTCCAACGAAAAATAGCTCATTAGATCGCCAACGAATTCTCAACAAACAGTTTCAGACATTTTTTATTTTTGAGCTCGTTAGTTGGTTAAAAGAAATCCTGTATATAGACACAATCGTTATAACTTGGGAATAACGAACTCATGATTCGCCGAGTAATACATTATTATTACTCGAAATTTAAGAGGGAGTATTCGTGAGTAATTGCGAAGTTAACGAATAAAACGACTTTGTCTTTCTTTATCAGGATTACGAAGCTTGCTCGACCCGACTAAACAACGTATAAAATTCTTAAAGAGAATCGTGAATGCAAAGAATTGTATTCATTCTGCGATGCCGAAATTAGCAAAAAGTCAAGCTCGTTTGTTTGCTCGCCGTAAGCAAGACAGGCGAGTTTTTGCCAAAGCATCTTCTTCACGGACAACAAGCAAGGCCCTCGACAAAGACGCGAAACATCCAATTCGCGGATCAAAGCGTTATCAAGCGAAGTTAATTTTCGCAAAGTTAAGCGATGTGCCAAATTAACTTTAGTGTATGAAAATACACGTAACGTTGTTCGGGCAAATAAAGAATGGTCGAAAATAATAATGAAAAGGAAGCGAAAAAAGTACGAGGCTGAAGTTATAAGTAGCGTTTACATAACGAAACGTCACGGGAAAAAATCATTACTTTGCAATAACTGAATAATTTTCAACGATTTGGCTTTTAAAAATATGAATACGCTCTGTTTATAATGGTTTATCAAATCTCAGACGATCCTAAAGGCGCGAAGTAACGAGTTCCCCTAAACATTCATTGTCAGAGTAACGTTACTCGCTTCATCCTCGTAAAAAAGTGCAGCCGGACCATCAGCGATATGGAAAGCTCGATCCTCGCGTAGTTGAAAAGGCCTTTTCCACTTTCCGGTTCCTTTTTTCCCCGGCCTTTTTCGATCACTTTCTTTTTTCAATTCGCCCCGCATTGCGAGCCCCGCGTCTATATACGAGTCGTTTATTCACGCTTTGTAAAACCCCGTAAGCCGTTGTTCAGGTCTCACAATGCGTTTTACGTCAGGCGGATCCCATCAAAGCAACGGGGTCTTTTCCCTATTAATTTTACCGTCGTCGCATTGTTCCTGGTAGTTGGATGACGTCTTCTCGAGGCGTTTTAACGCGGTTACGTCGTCGCTAGGCTGTAACACCCGTAATTGTTACGCCGGAAATTGGCGTAAAGTGCTTGTTTTGCGCTTTATATAATATACAAACAGGCTGCTGTAAGTTCGGTCTCTTTAATCAAGTGGAAAAAATCTTCCCCGAGTCTGCAGATGAATAAAAAATCACTGCATCACGAAACTGTCACTGTAACATATTATCACCTACATTCACGGCGTTGAGTCAGAGCGGTAGATTTTTTATTTCTTCAACGCGAATTTCGCTGTAAATCCAACGGCGGTTGTAAAAGTATAAACGAAAAATATAACTGTTTTCTAAATCAATTAGGAATACCGCCTGTGCAGCTGCTGCACTCAGGGAAAAGAAAGTTTGGTAAAATTTTTAATTCATTTATTGCTAAAGATATCGAGAGGACGGTGAGAAGATATGGAGAAGAAAAAAGGGAAGAGAGGTGAATTCGGATGTTGACTGAATGAAAGATGACTTGAGAACGAATGTATGGGAGGATGCAAGGGACTGGCTAGTTGCGGTGCAGGAATAGAGGGAGCATTTTGCTGATGCGGTATGGAAACCGAGGCAGTGAGGCGACGATAAGAAGAGGATGCAGGGTGTAAGGTAGCTGTGAGAGTGTGGGAAAAGAATCGAAGGTCTGGAGGACGAAGCGCTTGTTTGAAAAATTAGCGAAAATTACGGATCGAAATTCATCCGATGCAATTACCAACGCTGTACAATTATATTCTGTTTGTATATCTCGTAAACAGGTTAAGTTATGTGCAGTGCTAATAAAGTTAAACTCACTAAAGGTGTCACACATCGCCCGTGTAAACGCGATGTGGGTACTTGCGAGTTAGTTCAACCCTTATGGAAACTTTGGTTAACGAGACGACGCGACGTCGTACATCTGGTTAGCAAGTTACGAAACACGCCTTATAGTTTTGTTGTACGTATTAGGTACGTGTACCAGTATTGACACGCTTAGATCCAATTATTGACCCTTTTATTTTCCAAGATTATAAATTGACGGCACGAATTGTGAATTTCTCGATGACTGAAACCAATTGCTTCAAGGTCATACGCTGTAAAGTTATTTTTTTTTGTAATTTTAGAAGTAAGGATCAAATCAATCAAAAAAGTTCAATAATTGGGACGGGGTCGATAACTGGTTATACATTTATTTTAAGTACGTATACGCATATGTATATGAACAATGAT
Source organism: Neodiprion lecontei (assembly GCF_021901455.1). Lineage (NCBI taxonomy): Eukaryota > Metazoa > Arthropoda > Insecta > Hymenoptera > Diprionidae > Neodiprion > Neodiprion lecontei. Next base: position 38,479,022 of record NC_060262.1, read on the forward strand.
TATTCTTATCTTCCGGTGAATTAAAAGAAGAAATTCGGAACGTTAATTGTCACAAAAATTGCTGTTTCCGTTTCGTTATTCCAATTTTATCAATCGGAATTCCGAAGAATAACTATTCCAACAAATCCGGACGCTAATATTTTTTCGTATTCTCCTGACGTGAAGTAAGAATATTAAAGAAAAAAAAAAAGAACGAGCGCCGTTTTCTCTCTGCTTAAGCTAATTATAGTTGTGCATGCACTCTTGTCCGCACATACATAACGCTTAGGTATCAAAGTTGGCGCGATAATGGGGTAATTACTGCGGTAGGTGTACTTCAAGTGAAGTATAAGACCCTATTTGCAGCTCGGATTCATCCTCATGAAATGATAATTAATCCTTTACTATGTTTATAACAAGCGTTGAGTCGCGAAGTTACGGGATGCTTGTCTCGACTTTCACATTATCGATCATAGAGAAACTGTCTACATGCGCTTATGTCCGGTAATACACTCCGAAAGTTTTAACGATAGCCGAAATTTGACCCTGCATGAAAAAAAAAATCCGACGTCTTGTCTGAGTTGGTAAAAAGTTGGATCATCAAACTAAGTTTGCAGCCTGCAACAAAAATTTACCGACTTTCATGCTCAAAATCTGCACAATTCGACTGACTCTATAAGGATGGATAAACTATTAAACAACGAACACATTCTTCTACCGTGTCTTTTCATTACAATTTCTTCCGTTTTGGACACAACCTCTTTTTAGGATTTCGATAATAGAATGTAACAGTATCCGATGAAAAAATAATAATAATAATAATAATAATAATAATGAAGTCATGCGAGATTATCGATTGCGGTTAACAATTGAACGAAATTACTTCGTGCATCAGAAAATAGAGCCATAATCTTGATGGTATTACCCGACTTTACCTTGTCTATTTTCGCTTTTTTCTTTTCAAGCTTGAAATAATTCTATTACAGTAATAAAATCAGGTTTCTTAGACTGGGATATATACTTGGTGTAATTTTTCGCGTGCTTTTTACTGTCCGATGAGACTATTACCGTTCCCAAATGAAAGAAGCACAAGCTTGATTGGAGTAAAGGTAATACGTTGCTACGCGAGGTATCGCCCCATCCAAGAAATGGAGAAGCGGAAAAAACTTTTTCAATTCATACACAGAAAACGGCACGAAAACTTTTGTCATACAGAGAACTATTTTATAGAATAATTTCGTTGGCTTTCGCTTCTTCCGAACAAGACGCGCCGTTGTTGAATATTTCAATTCAATTTTCTCCAAGTGAAAAAAAAAAAAAAATAATAATAAAATAAAATAAAAAACAAATACTCGCTCTTTTAGGTACACGTTTAAGCAGTACAAATATATATATATATATATATATATATATATATATATATATATCGTACAAGTATATACAATACGTACATAAACGCATTGCGGGTCGGTTAAGAATGACAAATGTGGGTGAGGTGAGCTTTTACATGGATGAAGTACAAAAGCGTGTAAATCGGTCATCATTTCCGACGTTGTACCGAAGTAACTTGCAACAGCGATGATGAATCGCGACGATATTACAGAAATTGGTTGGTTCGGTAAAGCACGTGAGGTATTTTTTCGGTGTATAAAATCCATTATAAAATGAAGCAGTCACCCGAACGCGAGTGTGTTTGTGTGTGTATTATACGTACACGCAAAACGCGTGCGCGTAGGACTAACGGAATCGAGTGAAAATACGGATGTCAAACCGTTGACAAATTGTTTGCATTTCGAGAAGTTTGAAGGCATAAAGTGGGTCGGTTTACCCGGATGAATAATGTTATTGCCCGTCTCCCTTCGTCCTTCGCTCAGCATCGAGGGATTGCAAGTTATTATGTATCCCTCCTTTTCTCTTTACTCCCCCCGTAAAAACGGACAGATCAACCTGCCGGGATTACGGAAATTAATCGCATTCTAACGTCGCGATTCGCCGATCGAGCGTCGGTCAATTAACAAAATGTACCAATGGAATTTCGACCCTTTATATTTGACGCCTCGGATCGCATCCCAGGATTCTCATCTTAATGTGTAACCCGATTTCCTGAAACGTGACCGTGTCTCTGTTCGTTATATCCCCTTTAAACGTTCCATGCATATAAGACGTCGAGTATATTTGTACCTGCACACACACGTGCATGTACAATGTACGTGTACACACATTCGCAGGCTTTAGCAAATTCACATCAGAATCGTAGATCTTATATTTCACTTTTTCCCTTATACATACATATACCGGCTACGTCGTTTTTCTCTATCTTATTCATCTTGTTTCGCGTGTCGAGCGAAATTCCCGGCCCGTCCGATACGACTGGCATTTTTTATTCGACTTTGGGAACTCAGTTTCATCGCTTTTCAGAAGTGGATTTAATTTCCCGAGTAACCAATATAAAGATGTATGAAAAAATGTACTTGTAATTCTGATAAAGACTCGGGTAATAAGGTTTTGAAGAATATGTGAATTTTTTTCGTAATAGCTAATCAAAATCAGGAAATGGTGAGCCTGAGGCTCTGGAATAAATGGAAATAGATTTTTGATCAAACTTGGTCGATCGAGACTTCAGATAACTACAACAACTCATAAAAACCCTAATTTTAGATCCCAAAACGTTTTCAGCGTACGGATACAACTCGTTAAGCAAATAATGATTATTTATTCAAGTATTAGATTGTCCAATTGGAAGGTAGTTGCAGGGAAAATATGAAGCCTAATATGAAGATACGGTGATATCGAAGGCCCTGAAGAATTGTTCCCAAATTACCTGTATCGTATGACACATCAATTTGTCGACTCCGCGACCAAATTAGAGAAGCTTTTTGCATATAATCGCTTCGAGCGACCTCGCGTGGTTTTTCCCCGAGGACTATTGACTCCGGGAGTGAAAAGTGTACACGCATACAACGCTGCGACGATAAGGGCCGGAATGAAATGAGATTGAGTAAGCCACCCATCGACCGACAGGATGGTATATAAGCAGAGGTGTATTCGGAGGGTGAAACCGCGCGACAAAAAAAGGTTTGATAACGAATTTAGGGGCGAGCGGAAGTGAATTTGAAATGCGAATCAGTTGAATCCTCGAGTTGCGGCGTTGACAACGTCCTGGAACTTGGCGGGTGTCCAACTCTATCCACTTTTTACCCATCGACTTCTTTTTTTCCCCGCCATCCCCCCCCTAATTCTTATTTCGTTTCGTTGGCTTGTCATTTATTCTTTCGCCGAGCGTGTTTAAACTCGGATTACGCTAATTTCGCACCGCCGTGGCCGTTCGTACGACTCAATACACGCGTAAAAGTGTCCAGGTTTCGGGGTGTATTCTCAACGACGAGTGGTTAAAACTTTTACCACCTGCAACGGTTCGTCGGATGGAAAAACGTTTTCTTTGATACGTAGGAAGCGCTCTTTTCCGCTTACGTAATTATCTCTTCCCCGTTGCAGAATGAAAGGAAGCTTGTGCTTTACGGCCACGGTTAATTATTCCCCGAGCCGATACGACGTTGTAAGGCGAGCGTTTTACATACCTACTTTGCATGATCCTCCCGCCGTGCATTATGTTATTACATAGACATTCGTTCGTTGTCTCTAGTATACTGTAACAAGGTCAAACAGAATAGACGACGAAGAAACGCGCTCCTGGAGTGATAAAATATTTACTACGTCACCGGTATAACGGAGTCCTTGTGTTCACATATTCATCAGTTCTCCGACGAAGTTGTAACCGGAAGCTCGATTCAGTAGTGAAGAAAAAATCGATGCGATAAACGGTCCGACTCGACTAACCCAAATTATTCTCTCGTGTCACGATTTAGTGTTTCAGCCTCTTCCTTTTCTCGTTTTTAACAATTATCAAAATACCGTTTCGACATGTTTCACCGAGGAGGGAGAAGGAACGTGATCGGAAGAACGAGGAGACCAGAAAGACGAAATCTCGTCGTTGCATAAAGAAATTGTTACTCGGAGGAAACGAGGTGCGGTGTACAAACAGAACGAGCAACTTGTGAGTTAAACATCGTTGAAACTTCTGGCTGACTGATAATTGCGTAAACGAGAATCGAATCAAGACTGCATTGTAAAGTTTTGATCATCCGCCGACTGCGGTTTGCGACAGAGTGCTTGCCGGGTTTCGAATCGATTGAAAACTTTTTCGAAACATGAACTCGAATCAACAATTACTGAAAGACAATCACCGACTCACCTATGAGTCCCAGCAACGCTCCAACAGCCGCCAACATCCTTGAAGGTAGTTTGAAGATGATCGCCATATCACAACACTGTAAAGTCCTTCGGTAAACTGAGACGTTGGGTCGTTGTTTGGCAGTTTTTCTCCTCACAGCAATCCGGTCATACCGTGTGTCGAGAGAACGTAAACACCCCGAAGTTACGAACGGTCGAATTTAGTCCGGGAACAAGCGGGGATTAGCACGAGGTGCGATTAGCACGGCTTAAGGTTCCGGAAAGATTTGGCGCGAAAAGAGGCGTAAAAACGGTCGACAAGCCGTTCCGCCCTTTCCGATATCTCTCTTCGGATGTTTTTCAGTCCCTTTTTTCACCGGCAGCGAACTTCCGTCTAATGAACAAACTGACGGCTGTGTTTAACTGCCGGCAATTCACTTCCAGGGACACTTAACGGCCACGGTAGAAATTTACGCCCCTCACGTTCCCAGTGCTAAACTTTTACTTTTATCCTCACCTCTTTCGTTCAAGCTCCGAGTAACGAGCTTCCGACGATATTCCGCTCATACGCAACGCGGGTGATAATTTTCGGGCAACTCACTCGCTCGTTTAATCACACTCTTTAAACGCTGAGGTCGATTCGCGAAATGTCACTCGTCCATGTCGCCGGCCACGTGTTCCGTCCACCTCGCCTAGCGGAGCTTTTTATCGACCTCGGAGCGCACTGTTTTCACCGGCCTTTCAGGGGTGAACAGAGAACCGCAGGCTGGTTTTCTCTGCTTCGGCAAACACGTGGATCGGCTGCATTTTATTCGAGATCACGTACCGCCAACGTCACTCACGTTTGTCCGGAACGAGCCGCGTTCCCACTTCACCGTAGCGGAACCAACGCAGTCGACGATTTTTAAAACGCGAGAATCGACCGTTCTTATCGAATTTCGAAAGTCCTCATCGAGCCAAGAAGCGTCCGCTTGAATAGCCAGCGAATGAGTGTGCGGTGTTCGCGCGGTGTTCGAGGATACCAGTCAGCCGCGGGGGGATGAGGCGGAATTCGCGCATGCTTTCACAGGTTCGCCCTGTACTTGCTCCCCAGTTTCTCTGTACCTGCTTATTCCGTGTTTGCGGTGACATGTCCAACCCTCATCGACCTGTTTCCGGTTTCGCAATTGACACCTTCGTTCAGTCAACTTCGTCTCGAACCACTCCGGAGAAAATGCGACCGAGATGAGACCGTGTTTCTGCTGCGAAAACGCAAACCTTGCGGCCGAAGGTTTCTTGATGCGAGAATACGAATACAGTTCGCATTCTGATCTCTTCGCACTGCGACTTGACGTAAGGCCCAAGGTCTCTTTGGTAGATCGTGAAGATAGACCGTAATTGTACACTGAGAAAAAATTTCATTTGTTATAGTAACTACAAACATTCAGTAAAACAGGTATCGTTAAAAAAACTGTTCGAATATTTTTGGAATTATGAAAAACGAGGTACGCCTAACCATTTTGCGCTATTGTCGATCCTTTTTTGGTAATTGCAACGCATAATTAGTTTGTTTGGTTTTATCTACTTTTTTAGTTAAACAAGGCTTTAACGTCAATTCATTGTTGCGCAAGCATTAAATTTTCGCAACGGTTACAAGAAAATCGAGTAACAGTGATCGTAATGAGAAAGAATAGTAACGGATACTAGATTTTCCGGTAACAGCTAGAAAACTAATTTTCATTTTCTACCTAAAACTATATTTTTGGATTGTGGTAAAAAATGAAAATAATTAAGGACGGAACTAAAAGTTTCTCTCAGTGCAGCTTGTTTCTGTTAGTTTACCGATCTTCAGGTAACGGATAATAATCTTTAGACACAATCATTGAACTTCCATTTTATATCAACTATATTCAAGAAAAAATACTGGTGTCCTTTTCGTTTGTACATTGATGGACTTACTGGGCTAGCAAAGTTAGCGGAAGTGTGGCAACAAGCATGTCAAAAGGGACTGGATGAAAAAAAGTTACTAGCCAAAAAATAAAGTAGCAAGATTCTGGCGCTGAGATTGAACAATTGATGTTTACACCGACAGTGTTGAATCACTGAATGGTTTGAAGCCACTTGGCATCGCAAACATAACAAGCCTTGATAAAGTTATCAGTGTAATAATTATTAACTGTCTTACAGGGAAACTTTGTTAAAACAAGTCGTATTTTCAGCCCTGTTCAATTCGGCGTTAACGTCAAACGGTTATTTGTCGTTCGAGTTAGGCTTGTTAATCGGTTCCCACCGTACGATAATCAGGCTCATCTAAATCGTCCGTTCGATTCTGTTAAGAAGAATGTATACACTTTGTTAGGACCTCGTATATGGGCTGCGTTGTTGCATCGCAATCAGCATAAGGCACGTCGTCAGCGTCTAACAATCCAACTCCGTCTTTCAGTCCGGTCACTATAAGTAGGTAGTCGTTTATTGTGCCAGACGGATCATGTGACGCAAATGTTGTCCGAGGGTGTATTGTGTCAACGAGTTGTGAAGGTCAACCCGCCGGCTCGTCGTCGACTTTGAGCTAATTATGCACGCCACTCTTTTTGCGCGTAATTTCTTTTACCTTCGTAGGCCGTCTCATGTTTCCTTTTTTTCTGCTATGTCGGATGACCACGATGCCCGACCTGCTCCGATACATGCGAACAGAGAGAGATAGAGAGAGAGAGAAAGGGCGCGGCGTCCGCAGGTTGACCGTTAATTTTATTGTTTTTTTTTTTTTTTTTTTGGAGTCCATTTCTTCGACGGCTTGCCAAGGACCCGCGCTAATGAACCGGTACTTATTTTTTGGTCAACTCCACTGCAGGCTGATTGATTTTTCTGATACCCTCGATCCCGGCCGTCGACCGTGCGGAAACAATTAACCCTAAACGGTGACTTTGACCGATGGGAAAGGGATGAGATCTCACTCCATCGATCGCGGCTCGGCTCAATTCTGCTCTGCAGATTAAACCTCTATACATATAGCTATTTCTCCGGTGAGTTTGTGACAATTTATATGACTTTCGGTTTAAAAATTTCAACATGATTCAAACAGCTTTGAGAAAATCATTTGCTTCGTGGTAGTTATCGCGGTTTATTTCAGGAACCGACCAATTGTTGTACAGGCATCTATTTCCAATTTTCAGGGATTCGTCACGTTCGTTTATTCCCGCAATAATACTTCAATTACTCTTACATTTTATCGTTAATTGGTATGAGTTCAAATCACTGGTTGAATATTACTCTTGTTCCGCAAATCCTTACTCACTCACGATATATTAATTTTGAATAACCAGCGATCGAAGAATGTAATTGATTTAATTACTACCATACGAGACCATTGACTACGGCATTTGTACATGTATCAAGTATTTATAAGTACTTACTTACAAATATTTTTTGCCACGACTTTCGATGTAAAGTAATAATCATGAAGTTCATAGGCGTAGAAACAATTTTCGTCAGAATCTTCGAGATTTTAATTGTTTTCGATACTTTGGGTACGTACAATCTACGAATGGAAAGAATTTTAATACGAGCAGCTAGCCCACATACGGAATGAACAACAAGCAACGCGAACTCGACGAGTATCAGGGAACGATAGCTATGCCGCAATCAGTGAAAGAGTTATTCGCGTGACGGAATTTATTTCCCGCCGAACTAACAAACCTCGTATGCATCCTACGTACGCAGGTAGTTCCATTACAGGATGGCATTAGCACACATAGGCACGACATATTGGATGTGGATATCAGACTGCGACGGAGACGTGACATGGACAGAGTGCACCGGGGAATCACTGGGATCATGTTTAGCAGCGGGGTGTTGCACGTAGGTACGTACGTACGTGTCTGCTAATGGAATAGAGCGTGTCAGTTTCGCCCCGAGTGTTTGCCTAGGTGTATCCAAGCCATCTCAGCACCTTCGAGGTGCGACGACGCGACTCACGCAACAAGCGTTGCAAACATGGTGTGGATTACGGATGCGGATGCGGAAGCGCAGCCACGTCTCGTTCGCAAGCAACCCGGACCGACGACGCAACCCTCGAACAAAACTGCAGGATTATCTGTAGGCGTCAGACGCCGTCTTGTCGAGTACTCAACAGCGAGTCGTTAATTCTTATACGCAACTACGTGATATATTCAGTTGACCCCGGGTCGTTTCCTGCCGCTAGGCATTGTTTCGCAAGTTGGGAATATTGGGGTCATTGACAGATTAGGAATCATTATAATTATGCAAAACCCAATCTAAAAACATTTGAAAAGAAACTCCGTGAACAACATGCAGGATATCAAATTTATTACTAATCAGCAGAATCACGCCTCTTTTATTCGATTAAACATAAGTTTTTTGTTTCGGAGGGCGTTGCTTGGCTAGTGTCAATGGATCCAACATATCAACAACTTTTAATCCCAATTCATGCAAAATATTGCGAAATTCTTTGTTACTTTTTGCGGTGCGTTCGTCAACCTAGTGATCATCTTGTACGTTCTCGAACAAGGCGGAACGCCGTGTTACCAAAATATTTTCCATACGAGCCAAAGAGCGAAGGAATATAAGGCGAGACGAACCATCGAATGGACGATGTAAAAGCTGTAATAAATGCGGAATGAAAATCATATTTCAGGGTGTATTTTCGCTTCCGTCGAAATGATCTGCAATCAACGATGATTCGTTGACCGCGATTAATATATCATCAAGGCGGTAACTCGGCACTAATTTTTACTTACTAAATGTATCGTCGTTTCGCTTTGTCTTCATTTCCAGGAGGTTCGTTTAGTAGATACTTTTTGAGACCGCCAACTATACGTATACTATATTTCTCCCAGTCGACTTCTTGCATACTGAAAGGAAATTCCTTCTTGTCCGTAGGCCCAATTCGTTGCCAAAGGCTCCGAACTCGATGAGTTTCGAAGTCCCATTCCTTCATCATAAAATATCCTATGGTGATCCACGCATTCCCTAACATAGTCGCAAGCTTTTGCATCCTGAAATAATGAACGATCCTTCAGGCCACGAGTGCGGCTCGAACTAAATAAATCGAAACTACATGCAATTACGTTTACTAGGCAAAGACGATACTGGTATCGTTGTTTCAAGCTTACCGCGGCTGTTTTCCTAACAATCTTGCGACGCCGTCAATTACAAACGCCGGCACAGTATGCAGAAAAAATTGTAATAGACTCAAAACAAATCTTGACGTTGTTATGACCATGAAAGGATAGTAGATCAATTGCACTGATGGGTTTTCATTATGATAACGCATGCAATCCCCTATGCACTGGCCGCAAGTGATGGGTTTCTCATTTCCGCCGACATAATTGTAGACAGGAATATTCTCATGGTGCCTGAAAGCAAACGAGTTAAATGTACGTCACCGGATATTTACTAATCCGAAAATTACACAATAGCTTTTGAAGCATGCGATACCTTTATTTGTTTAATTTTCCATTTCTGGTAGTTTGTGAAAAGTGTATGTTCCATAATGCAAATGCATTTATATTTGGATTTTCTATGTATAAAAGGCGGTATGAATCGGCATTCGAAGACGTTACCTTTTTTTAGTGACGGCTGTTTCCCAAGCGGAAGAAATTAAAGCGTTGCAGACATAATCCACTGGAACTAGGTCCATTCTCGCATCAGAATCATAGAAACCGATGTGATTTAAGCCGAGACCAGATGCACATGTAATCGCTGGAAACCCAGCAATGCCAGAAATCCAACCCGGCATTGGCTCCTCGTATGAATTAATCACTAGGAAAAATTATTATCCTCTTTTAACAAGCAATGATTGTAACAACAACAATTGGAAAAGAAAAATGTAACCTTCGTTTGATCTCAGTTACAACCCATTCTTGGATTTATGCAAGATTCGAGTGGAATTTCGGATGCAATGTTCACTTTAGTCATGGTAAGAATAATCATAGAATAAGAATATCACCGATCGATGGTCTGAAAACTGCGAACGGCAATTCTCCAGCGAATTCGGCGACGACACCTTCGCCGATCGCCTTGGTAAAGGTGTAAGTGTTCGGCCATCCTTTCAAGACTCTGCAATTGAACACTTTGATCACCATCGTTAGTCACGCACTCCCACGACAAGCCCGCTTGAAAAACCTACGATTTCGTAAAGGATTCGACGTCGCCTTCCGACATCTCGGTGTTCTTCAAGCTTTCGCAGAGGTCGTTCGCCTCCCTGTAGCTCAATGGCGGAACGTACAACTTTTCGTCGATGCTACTGAGAACGCAGTTGCTGAAAGCAGTTGACAGGTGGACTCCGACCTGGAACAGAACAGGGTTAAGGTGATCGCGAGCTGAAACGTTCGGCAGCTGGAAGTGACGGAGACGCCGTGAATCGCGAGGCGAAGTTATAATTCACAGCTGGTGCATCGGCCCCGCTACAAGACGCTGGAAAAATCCTCTCACCGCCAGGTTCTTGCACGCTTTGGCAATGTCCAGCACGTATTTAACGCCGTTGACGTTCAAGGGAATCGCTTTGTCCAGTCTTTCGGTAAAACGCACCGTGGCAGCTGCGTGGAAGATGACGGATACCTGAAAAGAGTTCGGCGCTTTTTAGGGGGCGACAAGTGGATACGAAGAGTCAACGTGCACCCTGCGAACCTCGTCGACGATGCGCTCGCGATCCTCTGCCGATAATCCCAGTCCTTCGGAGGCTACGTCGCCGGCAACTGGAACCAACTTCTTCGAAAAGTCCGGAGAGCTGGTCCGCAAAACGTCGAACACCTGCAGCGAAATACATGCGCGATTTATCGCCAGCTCAGACATTGCAAGAAATTCGGCAAATCTCACCGGTTCGAGGAGCAGAGAATCCATTCGCTCTTGTGTAGTTTTTCCTTTCTTTTCGCGGATCAGAAGGTAGACGGTTCCGATTTCTTCACAGCTTCGGAGTAACTTTTCCACCAGTGCCTTACCCAAGAAACCGGTTCCACCTGGCAATTTTTAGTAAATGTAAGTCTCTTTGTCAATTGAATGTGGGCCACAATTCAAAAAAACAATCTCTTTGGTATAATTCAAACAAATGTTTGTCCCTCGAGAAGGACATTATTATTTTTATTTTGTTATTTGAACGGCACCAACCGGTGATGAAGATGTTTCGACCTGCGTAAAACTGTCGTATTTCTGACATGTTTCTTCTATTGCGGTACCGGAGTAACTCTTTGCGTCGTCGCTAAATTCGCGTTACTTATGGATGAGATACCACGTGCACGAATGTAAATTTATCAACTATCTCACACACATTTTGTACAATGTGCAAACGAATGCGAATTCAAAATGACAACGTCGTAGCTTCCTGGGTAGAGTCATTGTTTCACAATAGGACCGAAAAATAAAAGTAATTTCCGCTTGAAAACTTGAACTAATTTCTACAACATCACCAGTGTGGGAACAAGGTGAATCGTGAGACGACACTTTTGCAGGTCAGGCAGAAAATTTGTGGTAGATGAAGATCATTTTTGAACTCCACTTCAAGAATACGCTTATTAAATTGAAACACCATATCAGTTAACGTCAAAGTGCAGACTGACAGGGGGAAGATTAGCTTGGGCTGCCTCGAGCACATCGGAACTTACGTTTCGAAGCCGGCACGGTGATCTCCGCCCCGAAATCGTGGACGACATTCACTCCGTTTGTACATGTGTGTAGGATACCGAGAAACTTTGTCGAGGATTCAACCCGACGACGAACGCCGCGTCGAGTTCTACCCTGCATCGTCTGCTCAATCACTCGCCGCACGTCCTAAGAAGCGAATGTCATACTTCACCAGGATTGTAGGTAGACGTGATTATGATGAAACGTCAACCGAACTTCCCGACAACTTCCACGCATGAACAGTGGATACGTGGTGGCTGCTTGACACGGAAGCAAACGCTACGGAATGGTATTAAAAACACTGGAGTGTAATGGTTTTGAACCTTATAATTATACAGTACCTTTTCAAATCGTTCAGATCTCGGTTTGTGCTGGTCGAATTTTTGCAGACTCTCTTGCATCGGATAGTATAGGGATATTGTTTCATTCGTGTTCACTATCACCGGAACAAGTGACGCAATCGGTGGAGATCCTTGAACGATGTTTTTTCCTTTGATTCAGACGCTTCAGGGGTCCATTCCCTGATATTTCGAATATCAAAAGCACCAAAACGACTCGCTCTCTCGCCCAGCTGGCACGAGAAAAACCTTTTACATCGTCATTTCCATGCCCCAACCCTCAGTCATCCGTGGCTTTGCAAATTGGTGCCGCATAGGAACAAGCAAACCTCCGCGGATGCTATGGCGAAGTTATTTCCGCAAATTGCATTTCGTTTGAGCCATATACCTACACACTCACCCCAAAACCTCAGATTCCATTCTACGTTTTCATTTTATTCCACGCGTATTGTTTTTTTTTTTTCTTTGTCTCTTTTTCTACTTATTTACCTTTGCCAAACGGAGGAATGGAAGGTGGAAGAGAACGAATCGGCGTTTGTTAAGCGACCGTTCAAACGTTCAATTACACTGAAATACCGCGAGTATACAGTCATTGCAAATATTCGAAGGTACGTGTTCGCGTTCGTTTGTGGGAGGAGTTTTTGCCCCGTCGCATGCTTGGACATCCGGCGGAACACGGTAACCATTTATAGGGTGTCAGGTCGAACTTGGCCATGCAACGGTGAACGAGGGTGCATGACATCGAGGTAAACCTGCAGGGCCTGCAACTGTGTGGAAAACAGTTAGCGAGCTTACGCACACTAGCCGAAGCCAGGCGACGTTCACCATTAATAAGTTGACCACCGACGTGATCTACGGCTAACCATTTCACGGGGACATTTCGCATTTACGACACTCGGAATATTATCCCCTTGGAGTTTACACCGTCTGTTTACTTGGATGTCGGCGATACCTACATGCATCTGTACACCTGGACGAACGCCCATCTATGCGCGTTCCGACGACACAAACCCAATTAGTTACTCAGGCGCTGGATACACCGTGGCTACCACCAACGGTACCTCATCACTTCGCTGCCCTGTCGCAAACTTTACCGTAAATAATTCTCTGCTTTCCGAGCTCACCTTAACAGCTCGCAATCAGATCAATTAACCTGCCCTGAACTCGGAGATTCGTTGTGTAAGGGTTTGTTCTCCTCGGTTACCTAGCGCAGAGCACTGCATATACGTGTCAGGATGATCAGTTGTATAAAACAGCTGAAGCATCTCTTCTTGAGGAATTGTGAGAAGTAATTCTTGGGTTCAATGACTGCGCTGAAACGAGTCGAGAGAGTTCCATTGCATCTCTGAGAAGAGACGAGGAAGTTCAAGCAGATCCTGGACGAGCATTGGCGGTGGAAGTGGCCAAGTGGAAAAACTCGATACACAGACTGGGGTAGAAATGTGCGTTCGGCAAAGCTTGCAAATATTGCGTTTACCAGCAGCCGGATCGTTAGCCAGAACCAGGAGCCCCTTACTCGCCTTGGCCAAGAGTCTAGGCGGAGTGTGCAATGTAGTGGAGGGCAGGGAGTGCACGGCACGGAGTCGAGAAGTTGCAGAGTCGCGGTGAAGCCGGCGAAACAAGTAGAACCGGGTGGCGGAGGGAGGCCAAGGAGGAGCAGCAGACTGTCTCTATACCTCTCTCACGGCGCATGGAGAGTCGGACCAGAGGAGAGAAGAACAGAGCAGAGCGGAGTGTAGAGACTGCGGAACGGTCTGGCATTGTGCTTGCAAATCAAGCGGCCAAATTTACATGAGATTTATGGCATTCCGTTTGCCCGTGTCTCTCTTACCTAGTCCGCCGCATCCGCTCAACTTATGGCTATGCGTGACGCCCTTTGCACCCTGCAGGACCTCCCTGCCGATCCATCCACATCCCGACCGCACTGCACGATTCACAATCAGACCTTGTCTAACGACTGCGACGCCTATTCATTCCGGAAATCTGCGTACGCGGACGTAACGAGCTTTTTCCCTCATATCGTACCGTCCTGGTCGACGAAGCTCTCGTCGCGTGTTCTCGCGATGTAGATGTGAGCTTCGGGCTCAACACCTCCGCACCCTTTCGCTTCAAGGCTGGGTTGCGTAGGTATCCGGGCACTTGGAATAAAATTAAGTCAACGAGGGTGCGTATATTGTCGGAGGGAAAAGCACCACTTGTGTACTCATATATTTCATACCACCGGGCACGATTTTATCTTACTGAATATGGATATGTACACGCGTCATATAACATGTTGCTCGAATCAACTTGAGCCGACGTTACGTCATGGACGTAAAAAATTTCGGTTCTACCGCACACCCATGATCCACGGGTGAACCCCTCTTCCGTCGCACGTTCGTATACATTCGTATTATCATATAAATCAACGCGAATGAGCGACTCCACCTCGACCCTTCACCGTTCTCTCTTTATCATCCCATTGACTCTCCATTTTTGGTGGAGCATTTACGGTAGCACCTCGGAAGAGAGTAAAAGAGTAACTGATTCGCGAGTCTAAAAAATTTACGACTTCTCTTGAACATTACGAGTTTCCTTAAATACATTTCGAACTTTCCAAGTCTCCGATAGTCATCAGAGTAATTCAACATCCCTCAATTTCCAGATACAAAACAAATGTCCGCGGATATCACGAGCACAAGTCGAGGGTACTTTGGGCGCCTTTTTCAAACTTCAAACTCAAGTTACATCTCATGAATAATTCAACCAGTCGGCTCACCGGCCGTTTTATCATACGGTCACAAGTTCGCCGTGATAACGTCTGGCGATTCTGCGTGTGCCAGTGGGTCTGAGGGTCGAGGACAAGGGCTTTCACCGCCTGGAAACCGCCCGCTCTGCAGGTCGGGATTTACGTGGACTCCTGACACCGCCTCGGAAGCTCGCCTCGACCCTGCTGTTCACGATATAGGTATGTATGTGCACCGGCTTCTACGAGCGCCTCACAGCCCGCTTAAATATTAATTGTTCCTGGTGGTAGAAGACGGTTGATTACCAACGTCCCACCCTGTAACGGAAAGCTTACGCACGCCACGCCTCGTCTTTTTCACCCGTAACAGTATAGGTGTAAGAAAGGTCATTGCGTGCTTCGGTAAAGGCCTGCTAATCATTTGTGTTTTTTTTTTTTTCATGTGAAGATACGAGCGAGGAATAAGAAGAAAGAGAAAATTTTTGCTACAAAATGAATTACGGTGAATTTTGTTTTTTATCTTCTCTCGCTGCTTTTCTTTTTTTTTTTTTTTTTTTCTTAACCTGTCTCGTGAAATTGATAAGCCATTTTCACTAAACAATGACGCACATCCAACACGTGTGTCGAGCTGCGAAATTAATTTCTTTTAGGAATGTGCAAGTGGGTGACGGGGTGGAGACGGTGTTCGACCGCGGTCAATGCATGTTTAACACGATTCGCGATGTTTTGTTTTATTATTCTTTCTTACAATCAGTGTTATTATCCTTCTTTTGTTATAAACATTACCCGCTCTCCGCGGGTATTCGGAAAATTTTTATCCTCTCCATACGCACGGTTTTTCACTTTTATTACAATATATGGAACGCTTCACGAACGGCTGTGCCAAATTCACCTGTACGCTCTCGTGTACACACACACGCACACGCACGCAACGCACGCACATTCGCTGACTCAAGCACCTTTTATACTCGCATGAAATAGCGCCAGGCTTTTAAATGAGGGAAAAAGAGACTCAAAATGATATTAATGAGAAAGAGGGAAAAAAGTAAATTAAATATCGAACACCGCGGAGGTCGGAGTTGGGCTTGTCTCGTCTACGAATCTGCAGGGAAGGTGTCGAATAGTTCTTCTCGTATGCGATCCCTCAGGGATATTTGTCTCAGGGTGACACTATTAAAGAGCGGCAGACTTATTTGCGGACTCTTGAGGTCATTTTAGAATTCATTCGCCGTCTGGCTAGAGGCTCTTTTTCACCCTTGACGCGACTGATTCATGACTAGCCGTGCCCCGGTCACGATTTATATATACCTATGAGTTTTAGCAGCAGTTGCCGGAAAACAAACGACATTTTTTTTTCGGTTGATTTTTTCGTATGGATTCGCGAAGTTGCGACTCGGCGCGCCGCGAGAAACGAAATCGCCAAGCTAAAGATTGAACTTTCAAAACTGAGAGAGGACGATTAATCCAGATGAAAGATTACACAAAAGAGACTTTCGCGCCTCCCCAAGAAGAAACCTTCGCAATTAACCAAAATCTCTCGGCCACTTATCCCCAGGGGTCGGATTATGGACCTCTTTAATTATACCGAAATGAACACCGCCCGTGTAAATTAGCCGACCTCGAGGCATGTCATAGGCTTTATTAAATGATTTACGATAAACAGTAAGACAATTATTAACTGTATATTGCGTAACGTTGAACTGCACTTTGGGCCTGAATTAGAAAGGCTTTCCAACTTGAGTCTGCCTCATTCGCTGTATAATATATACCTCGTGAAATATGAACGGTACCATCGTTTAAATATAACCGACGAGCTTCTCTTTGTGCGAACCTCCACTCATCCCAACAATGGCACTGCAGTGTACAAAACTGATAATTACCGAGTAATATTCATTCGCTGCACGATAATTCTTGCTGAGATCGAGACTTTGTCGAGTGGGTATGACTCGGATTTGAAACCGCGATATCACTGATCCGAGAGAAAACAATTCCCTGATACGTGCAGTCCATTCGTCCCGTCCTTTTGACGGAAAATGAGAGGCCACTTTGACCTGGTGATTCATACTAGATCAGGCTCCTCGTCAATGATGGCAATTACCGAATCACCGGCAAAAATTTTCGTATATCGCCTGCTGAAGTTTCAGTCTAGCAGCACTATTGACGCTCGAATCAATCGTTGGGCACATCCGCACTTCGCAGAGGCATCGTTATTCGACATTAATAACTGAATCACCCAAAGAGGTGAATTCGACATACGTTAATAATGTAGGGATATAGCTGAAAAACGATAAGGATTGTTTTCGTCAAAGTTTGAAACTTTGATCGTGACGTGAAGGCGATATTTAATAGCGCATTGTTATAATGACGGGCTGCACTCGGAGAAAACTTTTTGCTTTTTGAAAAAAATCAATTGGTAGACGAATGATACAGACAATTTTTATTTTATAAGTGTACCTTTAAATACGAAATCTCGATTCTAATTTAATCAATTTAACGAAATTATAGTTTTCTCACGGTATGTTCAAACTATTGAATACCCTCTGGTAGATTCAACTAAATCGCTTCATACTGTTAACTACATCCATTCGGTGGATACAGATTACTCAAATTGATTACCGCTATCAAATAATATGTTAGGTACATCGTAAATCTACAAAAACAATTCTGTTGAAGTGGCAAAATACTCTCTGTGACAGGTCAAAAAACCTTTCTCGCGGGAGAAGTAAGACGAGTAGTTATTAGTAGGAGCTTCAGGCCTTTGTCTAGTATAATCAGAAGAACTCGATCGTTTCTGGTTCGATACCATTTAATCAGCCTGTCAATTCGCAATGGCGTATTTCTCGATCATTGTTTGACGTGACTCTTAATTCATGTAGCTCGAATTTCGATCAGAGGATAATTTTTTCACATGCAACAATTGAATAATAATTTTTCAATCATTACAAAATGGTTTCACATCTGCAGATCTGATTTCGGAATCATAAAAGAATCTATGGAATTGTGTTGCCAAATCTTTTCTCAGACGTTACCGAAACATTATGTTTTCTGCGCGGTGTAAAATCAACCAAACTTTTTGGTGTGAAAATAATGTTGGACGGGATGTATATATTACCCTGAAATTTCGTCGCTATGAACCAATTTTGGACATTTCAACCAAATTTCTTTCCGAGTGTGTGTTTGATTTGCCGAAGGTGGCATTTATCGGCCCGGAACGTCAACCAGAAGATATCAGGGCAATTTAACGCCCGGGGATCAAAAACATCAACTAAAGTCTGCATGAGCTGGTACTGTGCATGAGTGATCCCTCGACAGAAAACGTCGCTTTAATAAAACCCGCGGCCTCTTGTACAGCTCGCCCTTGTAGCATTTATGACGAACGTCAACGGGTACAATGCCTCTCTGAATTTGTAAGGCAGCCATCTTTATTCCTCCATGCGCCACGAGCCGCGAGCCGTGCCTGCAGAACTTTGCAGCCTCCGGCTCCTATGAGGAACCAGCGTTTGTCCTTGGGCACGAAACGACCAGGATAAATCCGGGGAAAGGTCGATCTCTGGCTAGCGTGATGTCGCCGCCTTTTCCTTGCCCTTTTTCTGCCCTCAAAATTACGTCTTCTTCCTCTCCTCGTCTCCTCTCCCGGCGTTTTTACCCCACTCAGTGTTTTGGTTCTCTTTTTATTCATTCGTTTTTGCCTTCACTTTCTTTTTTCATCGACACCGTTTTTGGATTATTATAACCAACATGAGGTGTGGCACGAATATCCGAAGTCACGAATTTCTGCAAAAACGCTGCAGACCACCTGGACGATACCAGGGGCGGTGTAACCACTACCGTAGGTGAGGAGCACTCCACACCTTAGATATATGCAGTTTCAAAAAATTCAATTTCAATTGTGTCAATCACTTGAATAACAACGACGCTGCTTGATCACTCGGACGTGGTAGCTATAATCCGTAGTCACCAAGATATAGCTGAAGAATTAGATCTCGACTTTCTGATGAACGAATTCATCAACCCCAACAACTGCAGAAAAGCAACTTTCGGTACATCGAAGTGAAATGAACGTGTACTTTATTATATGGGACAGATTCATAAGTTTAACAGTGTTATCTTATGCTAGTCCAAATTATGCTAAACCCCACCACCCAGCCCTACACCCAGCTCCATACCTCGGAAATACACGTTCCGCTACCCCTGACCGTATCTTCGTACCTCTGTTTACCACGAGTCTATTAAAGCTACTAATATATTTGTACACATGTTAATTCTTATACGCAACTACGTAATATATTCAGTTGACCCCGGGTCGTTTCCTGCCGCTAGGCATTGTTTCGCAAGTTGGGAATATTGGGGTCATTGACAGATTAGGAATCATTCTAATTATGCAAAACCCAATCTAAAAACATTTGAAAAGAAACTCCGTGAACAACATCCAGGATATCAAATTTATTACTAATCAGCAGAATCACGCCTCGTTTATTCGATTTAACATGAGTTTTTTGTTTCGGAGGGCGTTGCTTGGCTAGTGTCAATGCATCCAACATATCAACGACTTTTAATCCCAATCCATGCGAAATATTGCGAAATTCTTTGTTACTTTTTGCGGTGCGTTCGTCAACCTAGTGATCATCTTGTACGTTCTCGAACAAGGCGGAACGCCGTGTTACCAAAATATTTTCCATACGAGCCAAAGAGCGAAGGAATATAAGGCGAGACGAACCATCGAATGGACAATGTAAAAGCTGTAATAAATGCGGAATGAAAATCATATTTCAGGGTATATTTTGCTTCCGTCGAAATGATCTGCAATCAACGATGATTCGTTGACCGCGATTAATATATCATCAAGGCGGTAACTCGGCACTAATTTTTACTTACTAAATGTATCGTCGTTTCGCTTTGTCTTCATTTCCAGGAGGTTCGTTTAGTAGATACTTTTTGAGACCGCCAACTATACGTATACCATATTTCTCCCAGTCGACTTCTTGCATACTGAAAGGAAATTCCTTCTTGTCCGTAGGCCCAATTCGTTGCCAAAGGCTCCGAACTCGATGAGTTTTGAAGTCCCATTCATTCGTGATAAAATATCCCACGATGATCCACGCATTCCCTAACATAGTCGCAAGCTTTTGCATCCTGAAATAATAAACGATCCTTCAGGCCACGAGTGCGACTCGAACTAAATAAATCGAAACTACATGCAATTACGTTTACTAGGCAAAGACGATACTGGTATCGTTGTTTCAAGCTTACCGCGGCTGTTTTCCTAACAATCTTGCGACGCCGTCAATTACAAACGCCGGCACAGTATGCAGAAAAAATTGTAATACACTCAAAACAAATCTTGACGTTGTTATGACCATGAAAGGATAGTAGATCAATTGCACTGATGGGTTTTCATTATAATAACGCATGAAATCCCCTATGCACTGGCCGCAAGTGATGGGTTTCTCATTTCCGCCGACATAATTGTAGACAGGAATATTCTCATGGTGCCTGAAAGCAAACGAGTCAAATGTACGTCACCGGATATTTACTAATCCGAAAATTACACAATAACTTTTGAAGCATGCGATACCTTTATTTGTTTAATTTTCCATTTCTGTTAGTTTGTGAAAAGTGTGTGTTCCATAATGCAAATGCATTTATATTTAGATTTTCTATGTATAAAAGGCGGTATGAATCGGCATTCGAAGACGTTACCTTTTTTTAGTGACGGCTGTTTCCCAAGCGGAAGAAATTAAAGCGTTGCAGACATAATCCACTGGAACTAGGTCGATTCTCGCATCAGAATCAAAGAAACCAATGTGATTTAAGCCGAGACCAGATGCACATATAATCGCTGGAAACCCAGCAATGCCAGAAACCCAACCCGGCATCGGCTCCTCGTATGAATTAATTACTAGGAAAAATTATTGTCCTCTTTTAACAAGCAATGATTGTAACAACAGCAATTGGAAAAGAAAAATTTAACCTTCGTTTGATCTCAGTTACAACCCATTCTTGGATTTATGCAAGAGTCGAGTGGAATTTCGGATGCAATGTTCACTTTAGTCATGGTAAGAATAATCATAGAATAAGAATATCACCGATCGATGGTCTAAAAACTGCGAACGGCAATTCTCCAGCGAATTCGGCGACGACACCTTCGCCGATCGCCTTGGTGAAGGTGTAAGTGTTCGGCCATCCTTTCAAGACTCTGCAATTGAACACTTTGATCACCATCCTTAGTCACGCACTCCCACGACAAGCCCGCTTGAAAAACCTACGATTTCGTAACGGATTCGACGTCGCCTTCCGACATCTCGGTGTTCTTCAAGCTTTTGCAGAGGTCGTTCGCCTCCCTGTAGCTCAATGGCGGAACGTACAACTTTTCGTCGATGCTACTGAGAACGCAGTTGCTGTAAGCAGTTGACAGGTGGACGCCGACCTGGAACAGAACAGGGTTAAGGTGATCGCGAGCTGAAACGTTCGGCAGCTGGAAGTGACGGAGACGCCGTGAATCGCGAGGCGAAGTTATAATTCACAGCTGGTGCATCGGCCCCGCTACAAGACGCTGGAAAAATCCTCTCACCGCCAGGTTCTTGCACGCTTTGGCAATGTCCAGCACGTATTTAACGCCGTTGACGTTCAAGGGAATCGCTTTGTCCAGTCTTTCGGTAAAACGCACCGTGGCAGCTGCGTGGAAGATGACGGATACCTGAAAAGAGTTCGGCGCTTTTTAGGGGGCGACAAGTGGATACGAAGAGTCAACGTGCACCCTGCGAACCTCGTCGACGATGCGCTCGCGATCCTCTGCCGATAATCCCAGTCCTTCGGAGGCTACGTCGCCGGCAACTGGAACCAACTTCTTCGAAAAGTCCGGAGAGCTGGTCCGCAAAACGTCGAACACCTGCAGCGAAATACATGCGCGATTTATCGCCAGCTCAGACATTGCAAGAAATTCGGCAAATCTCACCGGTTCGAGGAGCAGAGAATCCATTCGCTCTTGTGTAGTTTTTCCTTTCTTTTCGCGGACCAGAAGGTAGACGGTTTCGATTTCTTCACAGCTTCGGAGTAACTTTTCCACCAGTGCCTTACCCAAGAAACCGGTTCCACCTGGCAATTTTTAGTAAATGTAAGTCTCTTTGTCAATTGAACGTGGGCCACAATTCAAAAAAACAATCTCTTTGGTATAATTCAAACAAATGTTTGTCCCTCGAGAAGGACATTATTATTTTTATTTTGTTATTTGAACGGCACCAACCGGTGATGAAGATGTTTCGACCTGCGTAAAACTGTCGTATTTCTGACATGTTTCTTCTATTGCGGTACCGGAGTAACTCTTTGCGTCGTCGCTAACTTCGCGTTACTTATGGATGAGATACCACGTGCACGAATGTAAATTTGTTAACTATCTCACACACATTTTGTACAATGTGCAAACGAATGCGAATTAAAAATGACAACGTCGTAGCTTCCTGGGTAGAGTCATTGTTTCACAATAGGACCGGAAGATAAAAGTAATTTCCGCTTGAAAACTTGAACTAATTTCTACAATGTCACCGGTGTGGGAACAAGGTGAATCGTGAGACGACACTTTTGCAGGTCAGGCAGAAAATTTGTGGTAGATGAAGATTATTTTTGAACTCCACTTCAAGAATACGCTTATTAAATTGAAACACCATATCAGTCAATTATTCGAATTCTTGTGTAAGATTGATCTCTGCGAAGGGATCATAAAACTAGATCACTTGTCAATTGCTTGGGAATTCCTGTACAGCCATTTTGACCTTAATTTCGGACAATTGGATTCTAAATTTTCCTCTTTACTCACAGATGAGTAATCAAAATCAATGATCAACTGTTAAGTAATGATATATTGAGATCACTTGTTGAGAGGATTGCCATCCCCATGTTTTCCCAATTTTTCAGTTACAGTCGGGAAATGTTTGTATAGTTGTTCCATCTTTACCTGTCCATTTGGTATTTATAAATTTTAGAACTGATCACTGGTGACGCAATATTTTCTAACACTTGAAGCATACAGCCCAGTGCATAATAAACACATTTGAACGTTGTCAGGTCAGGTGAAAGTACGCAGGAACTTCGGTGACGACGATCGGGGAAAATTGAATTCTTTTTTCATCAAGAATACACGTTGCAAGGTTCAACTGAATCCTGCCAATTCATGATGAAGTATCTCTGCTGATGTCCGCAGGTGAAGTGGAACTATCGGACGGAAATTTATGGCTCCTCAAATAGTACGGAAAATCCATGAAATGCTCTCTAGATCATCCACAGAATCAAGGTGCTGACGACTCCCGTATGAAGACGGTAGAGAGTGAAACATACGAAAGGATCTGATCTATGAATAGTCAATGATTCTTTCACAGTCGGCGCGATGAATGCACTGAGAGAAAAAATAAAGTACCGCGACCTGACCGCAAGGTTGGACAAACCTCGCTGCAGCAACAGACATTTGGCTTACGAGTCAAGTGCTCGAATGTGGATTCATTAAAAGTCACGTTATCTCGTTAATTACGCGAAGGATTCGCCCCCAAATTTTCATTCATTCAAATTTGAAATATTTTATTTGCTTCATCTGTATTATACAGTTAGAATGACAAAAACAAGGTAGTGAAACTAATTCGCGACTGCATTTGCAATACTCAGGTACCTGAACGCAGAGTCCGAGACACTTCGATTAGTTTCTGTATTTGTTTTACAGTTGGACGCTAATTGCGTGATACAATGAATATTTCAATCGGAGAGCAGAGAAGAATCTCAAGGGGTCAAGAGTTACTTTCCCGGGCCTAATTCAAATTTTTTATTCAAAGGCATAGGATGCAAGAAACACTTTCAATGATACAACTAGGTTGAAGGTACCTTGGGAGTTTCTACGTAATCTCCGTTTATTCGATTAAAATAACATGGGTATAATCACTGAATTATTGGATATTTAATATCATGGAATTCAGGACTCGCATAAATTGAAAGGACGGTAGAATCAAATCCTCGTTTAAGATTTATACTGAACGAGATTTGATATTTATCATTTGTCTGCGTGTGATTTATGAAATCTACATCTTGTTTCTATCTGGTTTCATACTAATCGATTAATCTGTGAATCTGAACTATTTCGGAAATATCGTTACACGCACGCTTTATTTAAAAAGGATAAACCCAATGGATGCAGGCAGGGAGACTGCACTTATGCATTGATACGCGCTGCATTCATCAGTTTGTTATTTACAACACGCGTATCCCCGTCAGCTGTATGTGCATACATCTGTCCCTTGTACGATATAACACTATTAGAAACTTTTGTAAATTATAATATTTCATCATTAATAAATATCTATCAACCCTGCATTTATTGTAACGCCGCATCCTGAAAGGTTATGTTCTGACACTTTTCAAGTCGTATCTGGTATCATCGTGACTCTGTTAAGTAACATCACGGAATAAACATCTTTGCGTAGATTGAGTCAATCGCTATCAAAGACCAACTCAATTCAATTTGCGGTCAAGGTGCCACATTCGTCGTAAATACGATAGTCGTTTTTTCGGTCCGTGTTCATTTTATGCAACTACCTACTCAAATGTACGATAAAAACGGATGTAGTAGGAAAATCTGTAAATATAATCTCAGTAACCGTATCCAGGGTCGGGTGAAATCGCTACAGTAGACGTGGAGCACTCCACACCTCAAAATTTAGTAGCTGTGGAATTCCACACCTCGGATATCTGCAATTTCAAAAAATTCAATTTTGTGTCAATTACTTGAATATTATCGACGCTGCTTGATCACTCGGACGTGGTAGCCATAATCCATAGTCACCAAGATATAGCTGAAGAATTAGATACCGACTTTCCGATGAACGAATTCATCAACCTCAACAACTGCAGAAAAGCAACTTTCGGTACATCAACGTGAATCGAAAGTGTACTTTTTATAGAACAGACTGAAAAGTTTAACGGTGTTGTTTTATGCTGAACCAAATTAACCTCCCCACACCTACACTCAGCTCCACACTTCGGAAATATACAATCCACCGCCCCTGGACGATACTAAATGCTACTTTGATCGTTTTTTTTTTTTTTTTAACTTTCATAGTTTTTTTTTTCGTGGTGTAATGATTAAAACAGGATAATTTACCCTCTAGTTTGGCGTTTCACGTGCAGCTATTCGTAGCATGGAAAATATTTTTCGTAAAACAGAATTTCGATATGCCTGTTTAAACTTACTTACTATAGCAGGTGTTACCGGTTTTTTCAGGATTAATCAGATTCGTTAAAACTTTTTCACAACGATATAATTTGGTCTAATATTATACGGGATTGATCACTTGTTTCTTTTTAACCATAATGATGAAGTTTGGCGTGGAAAACGAACTGGTACACAAAAAATATGCTTCGAAAAAGAGAGTGGCAACAATCCGTAATAAAATAACTAAAAAGTAGGAACTTTTTTCCGTCATAGATACCAGCGCGATATTTTTTACTTAATTAAAACAGCGAACCTGAGTTCTCTGGGTGAACCGTATCATATTCCGAGCTCCTGATGAATAAAAAATTGAATTTTATCCTCAGCCGGCGAGCGACGCGAGCTGTGATATGATTGAATATGAGCTGGCGATGTTGGTAACCCATCGGGCTTACAGGCTGGACTAGCGGTCGAACCGTTCGATCAAATAGACGCTCCGAAAATTGTTCATTCGCACAGAGACAAAATTTCATTGTTCATAGTTACTAGAAAATCTAGTGAAATAGATATCGTTACAATAATGATGGTTCAAATATTATTTGAATTTAAAGTAAATATGATTACACGTAATTATTTACTGAAATTATACTTGTCAATGGTTATTACAGCATTGAATCAGCTAGTAGGTAAGCTTACTGCGTTTTTTTTTTTCTTTTCATCCAATAAATCCTTAACATCAATTTTCGTTGCACCAACTGCGAATTATCACGATAGGTACAAGAAAATATAGTTCGATTTCTGATTACAGCTAAAAAACTCATTTTCACTCTGATACCCAGTACTGCATTTTTTTCTTATCGCAAAAACTTGTAAAAGCTGGTAACCGCAGCTCGAAATCTCTCTTATTGTTAACTTGGCCGAAAATTCGACTATTTCATCGTAGTCATGGACGCTTCTGACTATGAGACGGCCAATCAAGTTGGCCACCGCGATTTACCCTACAGGGATTCGGTTACCACCGACCAGACCGGGTCGGTAAGGCAATGTATCCCACTATAGGCGCTTTGCAATATTGATGATGTGTTCTTCGCGATAGGGAGCGAGAGAGTCAAAGCAACGCAACACAGGCTCCCGGAGAGCGTGGGCTTATTGAAAACACGAAGCCCGTCGTGTGTTTAAACGGTAAATACGTCGGTGTACACCAACATTTCCCTGGGGAATCCTCAAGCGCGGAAAGCCTTCTCTATACCCTCGCAAGCTCCTTCCTGGATTCCACGTTTTCCGGTCCCCAAAGAATCTGAGGTGTGACTAGGCCTCGGGCAGACTGCTACACGTATGTGTATGTGTCTTCGTGTACGCAAACGAAATTTTAAAGCGGAATTCAGGCTTCTCTCTACTGATGATCCAGAAGTCTGTACAAGTGCTAAGAACGACACTATTCGTCATTCGTGAAGACAAAATTGAAACAGGATGAAATTCTAACCGCTGTTTTACGGGTAATAGACTCAATCTATTAGTCGTGAAATATACTGCCTGTACATGAATTCAAAACAGACTTATTGCAAAAAAGAAGTTGCGGTGTTAAAATTGTTCAAAAATGCATGGTTTGGACTATGATAGGTAGAATAATTATTGCGCCAAGTTTGGAAACTCATGATCAGATACTGCTGGCAGTTAGATTGATATTGAATTATAGTCTATAAAAGTTCACAACGTGTTTTGAACAGTGTTCGATGCCCAGAGTGAAGTGCCCGGTTGATGCGGTCACGGCCGGTTTTAGTGAATTTGAAAACACGCCGGTAAACTAGCGACAAGGCAAATGGTCGGGGACATTATCAGTTTAAATCATTCGTTTGAACATCACTCGACGGTCCGTTGGCAGCAAGTTTAGTGCAGCCGATGCACTCAAGCGTGACGTACGTGGTACCAGGATCTTATCGCTCTGTTCCTGTGCCTGTTATACCTATACAATCAAAAAAATTGCGCGCAGCGGTGAAATTGATTGGATAATGATTTTGAACTAGGATGATGGCTTTCCATAACCGATAATTCTCCGACGCCTAACAGCGCGATGGGTGCTCGTGAAGGAGGGTCCGCATCAAGTGCCAGCAAACCACGCAGCGCCTGATTGATCCGCGTTCCTCGTGCCGAACGCAAAGCTTGCTGTAACCGGCCGTTCCAGCATGGAGAAAATTCGCACTGGTGAACGATTCTACTGGGAAAAAAAAACCCGTGATTACGGTTGCGTGCGGAAGATGCCGCGAGCACGGAACTCTCGGTGGTCCTAGACCACACGGAGTGTGAGAGTGTGAGTGGGACGGACAATCGCAGGTGGTGACTACTGGTCGACCAGGGAGCCGGAGGGTTGGAAAAAACTAAAACGAAACGAGGTAAGGTTAGAATTGAGGCAGGTGCTCGGCCGAAGAGAGATGAACCATGGAGCGAGAAGAGAGGGAAACGGGGATGCGCTCTGGAGCTTCTCCTCTGCCGACACACACACACACACACAGGTGTCGACTCGGCATCCAGCCCACTTTTCGAGACAAGAAATGAGCTCCTAACGTGTCGGGCAGAGACGTTCGTAGGTGCCTTTACCTGCGAGTCTGGACCGCAGCTGCCGAGCACCATCGGAGTGTATTGTTATTTGAAATTTCAAAAGCATCGACCGGAGAAGATGAGCTGACTGGTATGAATGTAGTGTATGGGGAGTTGCGGAAGGATGCTACACGCCTTGTGCCCGGACTTGAAGACGCGGTGACGCGGTGTTCAACCCCCGTTAAAGTGTTCCGTTTCACGTCAGCCTGCAGCGGTGAAACTTGGAAAAACTGTCGTTCTTCTCGACGTTGTCGTCGCCTGTTTTTTTGCTAATCATGGTCCTGGTCCTTGAGCTTCGATATACCTAGGTACCGTCAACGTTTCCAACAAGTCACGCAACGTCTCACCGCGACGAACTTGCCCGTCGAAGCGAGAAAGGTGAACTAAAAGAAGCAACAACAAAGAAGCCTTAAGCAGAAGATGAGGCAACGGAATAATAAACTGCATGGGACTCAGACCGGATGAGATGTATTCTTAGAAGTTCTCGTTACGGGGAAGGATTCACGCTGGTTTTGACAACCAGGAGGAGGCACGTTTTGGTTTGAAAATGATGCACACGTGATCGTGACGACATGTGAAATCATGGACTTTTGTTCCATTCCAGTCTCTTCAACTTGCCTTGAAATGGCTTGTGAAGAATTGGTCAGCTACTTCATCAGCTCGTATACCCAAACCCAAAATTTTAGCCACGTTCACACTTGCTGCTCTTGCTTTTCGTTCGTTGACACTGAAGTATTGAACTAATCGTACAGACCTACCCATTCGAGGCGTCACGTATACGTGCTAAGTGAATTAGGATACGAAAGCTCGAGCATGACGGGTGGATATGAGCTGCTGATCTGCGGAAGTGCTAATTCCTGTATAGCTTTTCAAAAGGTTGAGCAAAAAGTTTTTACGACAAGGACGGGACCTATTGCCCACACGTGTGTATAACCCACATTTCATTTCGGCTCAGCTACCTCCTAACTTGAGTATAGTTCCAACCAATTTCATTTGGGCTTTTTAGCTCCCCAACATGTATTTATGAGAAATCCCTCAACTTTTCAAATTCATTTTTTTCTTTTCACCGCTTACCAAACGCACGTCACCTTATTTTCAAGCGATCATTCAAACACGTAATTCAACCTAACCTCAACCGAGATGAGACGAGCCATAATTCTACGTATGCTTGGGAATTTTCCCCGCTAACAGAAAGCAACCGATCCGTCATCATGCGACTCAAGTGAATACAATGTCGTAACTGTATACAGCAATCGAAGCCTGAGTCATTTCGCCACGTGACACTGGTGAAAAGGGTAGCCACGTGATCCGATCGTAATTAATCCGTTTTCCTTGAAAAAACATATTACATACAGAAATGTGCTTTTGCTGATCGTACAGGCCTTGCACGTGCGGATGAACCACGTGGATTTATGCTGATACATTCATCGAAAACGAATGGGACTTACAGTCTGAATCGAAAGCTACAAAAACTGAAAAGAATTGTTTTAAAAAATTTCTAGCAATGTTATTTGCGCCAATGATAGTAAAATCGAATGAACCGACATCCCTAATATGTGACTGGAACATATCTGAGCAAATTCGAATAGCACGAGCTGCGATATCAACAATTTGAAAAAGGCTGTATAATTAGAGCGTAGGAAATCATTGAACTCGTGGTGTTTTTGATCCGATCATTATAAGCTTTCAATTATCGTTTGATTTATTTCTCTTTTCATGTCCCCCTTCACACGTGCAGTTAGGAAGCATACAAAATCCATGTTCAAGGCAGCTAGCCCGCGTCATAGCGCTGCAGCATTGAACCTGGTAAGTTGAAACTCCTGCAGAATCGAGAGCATAATGGAGTGCGGAATATACGTAGCACTGGCATGGAAATCCGGCGAGCCGAACATAATCGCGATGAGGATTTTCGCTGGGTAAAATGGACAGTCTGTATGTACGATACTTTTCAGCGTCGTCGTTCTCAACTTTATTCCTCTACACTCTCGACTAATTTTTATCCATGACCAAAACAGTTTTGCACAGCCTTCCGCAAGTCTGCGTTCTGATTCACCGGAGCAAAATGAGTGCATATGTTTTACTCCCGAGAGTTTATTGTCCCGTTAAACACGGTCAAATTCCACGCCTCTCCACCGCGTGTTGGGAAATTTGCGAACCTCTGAATAACCGAAGAACCATTGTGAACGGGAGCGCAGTTGAAAGCTGCCAACGCACGAGTGTTCTTTGCCGCTTTGAAGCGCTGCAGTATTTGGAAATATTTTTTCAAATTCAGGAAACACGCAGGTAGCACAAAGAGAACGTGCCGGACGCTGTACGAATATCTAAAAACTGCCCACGCAACCTCACCTGTCAAAATTCATCCAACCCGACGAAACAAACCGTCGGCTCGCCGTTGTTCGCGTTTGATAGCTGATTTTTGCGGGCATTTTCGAATCCACTCTCGGCCACGTCAAAGGAGCTTTGACAGGATTGCTTCTCATTTTCTGAGCTAACAATAAGCCGAATGGATTTTTTTTTTTCTTTCTTTTATTTTATGAAAAGGTGGCCGTTTCGTTGCCTCTCCAGTATAAAAAATAACCGATTTCTGTGCCTTTTAATCATTCCGTGTGTCACAGACACACTGGCAGAGAAAGAGAGAAAAAAAGATTCGTAACTATTCTGGGCACGGAAAAAAATGGAGTGAAAATCATGGAAAGAAAACACGCGTCCCTACAAAGGAAATCGAAAGAAACTTTGAAGGGAAAACTGAACTTGACGACGCGCCTTCGCGGTTCGGTACATCAAAACGAATTCAAAACTCGTTTCGGCCGACAAACGTCAATACCAATCCTTGTTTATGTTCGCTTTCCCAGAGCGAATAGTATATTCCAGAAGTAATAAACTCCGGGTGTAGATGCAATATTCAGTGGCCAAAGCCATTATCCTGGCGCCTCCTGCCGCAGAGGAGGAACCCATTGTCATTGAAAATATACTGGTCGCCCTACCCCATGAAAAAGAGCTAATCCCTCCATTCTTGGAAACCTCTTATTTCCCCGACCCATTGCCTCGGCGATGTTGCAGGATGCATGGCTCTCCTAGGCATTGTTAGGCCGCACGCAACCTCAGCAACCACTAGCTGAGAAAGGTTGCCAATAGGCCATTCACCCGGTCTGATGATCGCTTTCAAAATAGTCTTTGGTTACTCCTGAACAACGTCCTCCACATCCACCGTCCAATTCTGAATCGCAGTCGATAGGGAAGCGGGAGTGAATATTGGATTATGAATTAGAGAGGAAAAGGGTAGAAGAATATTGCAGGATTCTTTATTCGGTTTCTGGTTCCTTTCGACGCCACCTCTAATATACCACCTTGCATATATGTAAGTAATCCACGAATGAGGTCGGACTCTGAATGCGATAAAAAATGTTAATACCTGACTTCCACGAGCGAAACGTGGCGTCGCCAAACTTGTGGTGCGTGAATCCGGCTGTCAGCAACTCGTGCAGAAAGTGTTCTGCCACCCCAAATAAACAGGGCAAACTTGGAAGCGGACGCTAACAGTCGGAGGGATCAGTCGAGTCATTACGTCGATCTCATAAGTGGAGCATTTATTTTAACATCCAAAGCTAGCCTTGTGTTGAGCTTTCCTAGCCTCGGAGAGGATGGCCGACGTTTTATTTAGCCGTTTTCCATAAATCGAAGCGCCTCCAGGCCGCCGGCGCCGTCTCCAATAAGACGCGGAACCCCGCTGGAATTTAATCATCGGCTTTGCCTCACTCCGTGACGCTCACTGATCGTTATTCCCGCTTCAAATCAAAGCGTCGAGCTTATTCGCCGGTTGAATGGTTGGGACTAGGAGCAAAGTAGCAACTCCAACGCGGATTCCGATGCTAGGAATCTTGTAAGCAGTTATAAACTCGTGATTTAATGGTGAAATTTATGATGAAAAGACGATCGAACCCGGCAACTAAAATCTCGGTGGATGATAAAGTTCTGGATGCAACGGTGAGCAAAACGATGGAAGGAAGGTGAGTGGCAAGTTTCTTATTTTAATGATAACCCAATCGGCAACGCCGAATCCGAATTAATTTTAGTTCCGCCCCGTCGGTCCGACGGTCTTCCATTCTTTGCCCCGGCGAAGGAGGCGCGGATGTTTCTTTAATGAGAGTATAATGGAAGCTCCGTTGAAACTGCATCCTTTCAAAAAAGCTGCCGTGAGGAAGATACGGCGATGCGGAGGTCGAGCTTCTACCTCGAGACATGCCGGCCGTAAATCACTCGGAACAAGGTAGCTGCAGTTTTTCTTGCGGTAACTCCCGACACGCGAATGTTCATGCGACTCATGTCCGACAAATTTTGTAACTCGACGATGAAACTCGCAATGCTACTAATTTATCTCCGTCCCGTTCGCCATTGTCACATCCAACTAACCACATTACTTCTGCTTCTCGAGAGTACCCTTGAAAGACCGCGAGCTACGGTTATGCACATTTTTTTTTTTTTATTACACAAAATTTTCTAAATTGTGCATTACGACTCGCAGCGTCAAAGTGCTCGGCTCAGGAATACCCAACGGCGATTATTTATGCAAGAATGTAACCGCGGCCTGCGAAGTTCGACGTTCGATAATGCTCACTCTAATAGCATCATAACTACGACTAACGATAATTCGGATCATTGTTGCGATCAAGTTCGTACGGCATCGATACGAAAACATCAGTTGGAGAAAAAACTTTCGAATGGTCTTTTACAACTGTTCGTTAGATGTTTGGAATTGGTGTGTCCTACATAGAGCTGGAAAGCTTTTATGTGCGCGTGATGATTAAAGCCAGCATCAATTAGAACTTGTGACTATGGTGTCCTGAAATACCGCGCCAGAGAAATAATATTCGAGCCATTAAGTGCCGGAGATTTGAACTTCTGCGATAATTCAGTAACAAATCTGAATCGTGTATTATACATGTTTCGCGAAGGAACATTGTGATTTGGTAACAATGGACCATTGTTCGGGGTGTCCCCGGCCAGCACCAAAGGGTCAACTTGTGCCATTTTCTATTGGGTGAGTGGGCGGGACGGTGTTCCCAAAATCCGGTCGGTGATGCTTTGCATTCAATGTAGGTACATCGCAGGACGTGAGCTTGAACGTATACTTGTACAACACGAATAACGATGCTTGTTTCACACGACGTTCATGTTCGAACGTCGACTCCGGCCGCAGGTGTCACTCGAAATCGTAAGTCGAGTGACAAACTATGGGGTAGAAAATCCACGTACCGGCGGTCTGCGATGCGACGTGTCAGATGAGTCCATATCTGCGAAGATAATCCAGCGCATTCACGAATTCACACCATGGACTTCGGCGAACGGAGATCGTCGTAGACTCGATACAGCTGTGATGCAATTATCCGACATACGCTGGTGGCAGCGGTTGCATTCGCGATTTCCCAACCAGCTAGCTCTGCGTCTACTCGACCGCTGGTTGATCCAGACTCTGTGTCGGGTCAGTCTGGACTTTTACTGTCTTTGCCCCTTTGAGGCGACGTGCCTTGGTATATTGAATTTGCATGTTATTCGACGGTTCGTGCCTCGGAATGGTCTTTGTGAGGCCGGTCGAGAGTTCCTTCCTTCCTTCCTTCCTTACTTGATATCCCTTTCGTCTTTTAAAGAGGGAATTCTCTAACCTGATTCGAAATGTACATCCGTCTGGTTCGTCTGTCGGTTCCTCTCATCGAAGCACCTATACTTTCGTCGATGGTTCGGAATCCCGCATCGCGTACAAGGATCTCTTGGACAAGGATCCCGGTGGGATGGAGGAAAGGTACCAGGCCATCTCACAGTCCCGCTGAGGTGACATCGGAATTGGTGCTATTCTATTCAGGATAATGGCACCTCATATTTATCTCAGGAGGCATACACCGCACCCTCCTCACCCGCCATCCAAGGCGTGTTAGTAATTCATAACGCTCTCGTGATGAGATCGAGGGACTCAATCTTGATAATAGATTTGGCGAGGCTGCAGACGAGATCGTCCTTGCGAACACCCTTCCTGTCTTCCTTCCTTTCTTCCTTCCTTCCTTCCTTCCTTCTCTTCCTTCCCTTCTTAGCCCCCGTTTCGAGATGAAGTGCTGGAGGAAATCCTTCGCCTGAAACTAAACTCACCGCAAGTTGACAGTCGGGAAGCTCGGTTCTGACAGAAGCGATAAATGAGTAACGATCGTACCGTACGAGGACTTTTCCAACCATAGCCTTTCAGCTGGGCACATTTCTATTTATAAAATGGACGCCTCCACGCTCCAGTTCGCGGGTTCAATCCCGTGACTCGACCGGGCGTCAGACCGGTTTCAAAGTCAGGAGTCAACGGCTTCTCGGCTTATTTTGCATTTATCCCTTTTACCTTTGTCTACCCCACTTCCACTCTCGATTCGACTCCACCGTGTATCCCGCACCTTTTCCATCTCGAGGTTCTTATGCCAACTTCATCCCGCGGTGATCCCTGCAGGATTTATTCATAGACTCTGCGCAGGCATTATGCCGGGCAGTTCCCGCCCTCGAAATGGACCCAACTCGTATTTTTATCCACTCGTTGAAATGCCGCTTCTGTTTATATTTATTTTTATCCTCCGCCGTTTCACTCGTCACCCATTTTTACCTGAGCCGCTTGTCGACGATCGCTACTGGAAATCGGTGTCTTATTGCCTCGCACGCGACTCTTCGTTCTGAACTCTTCTTTACGTCGACACACCGTGATACAAAACTATGAAAATATAAATCAAAATTAAAAATACAAGGGTCAAAAGTCAGGCGGAATTTCATATTAATAACGAAACAATTCGAAATCCAAAAATTTTTGAAAACATTTACCACTTCCAATTCTGACCGTGCAGCACATTTTTTCTTATACAAGCATATGAATTTATTACCTGCATCAGCCGAACGTCCACGTTCCGAATTTGGATAAGGCGATCATGTTTGAAAAGCGATTCGTCTCTTATTTTTTGGCTTACATCTATGTCACATGATTAATTGACACCTGAACCAACTAATCCAGTTCACTCTTCTTTCTACGTGGAGAATGCTGACGGTTGTCGTCTCATCAAATTACTTCCGCTTCATTTCACCCGAATTCTAATGCAAATGTCTCGTTCGTTCTTCGAGTTCTGTTTGTGCATCTCAAACAAAAAAGTGCTACATGGTAAAATTTTTATATACCAGTCTACTAAATTCAATCGCGTCGGTACACGTTCTTACAATACTGACCGCGATTGGAGTATTTGAATATTTCTCTAGCCTATATCGAGTGCTTTGATTGTATCGTATACCAGTCGTACTTCTGAATCACCTATTCGTTGATTTTAGAATTTTGAGAGGAAGAGACGCAGAATAAACATTCTATAATTCTTATTAAACAGCATTTATTTATCCATTGAACATTTGTTCGCGTAGCCTCAATTATTGGAATATTTATAGCCATAACGTTAATGATTCATTGATATTAGTACAAGTGTTGACCACCTTGTCAACATTGACTCAATTTCATGCAATTGTCGTATTATATATACTCCCTTCTTTGTCGTCGGTATCAGAATAATTATATTTTCTGAACTCAACGCTTCTTGCCGATCAACCCATCCGCCGATTTTGAAAAGTAAGTCTACTCTTGGATAGTAATTAACGAAATAATCCAATAACGGCTTGCTGACTTTGTATAATTAATTTTCAATCGTCTTTCATTCTGTAGCGTTTGCAAGAAGCATTGCGCAATTTACCGAATCATCAGTCCTCGGAGATTAGATTATTTTCTGAATTCATACTCGTACCAAATTAAATCATAACAGACTTCTGTAAGCTGTATTAAGTCTTGAAAAATACGTAATACGCGCATGATCGAATCTTCAGATGTATCTTCCGCGATCGGACAGAGACTAAATAATAAGCGAATAAATCAGTAATCATTGGTGGTCATGAGAAATCATTTACGATTACAGTAAAACTCCCTGTAAACTTGAGAAATCATATGAAAATTAGTAAATCATGTGTAATCTTAGAAATCATGAGAAATC
Source organism: Neodiprion lecontei (assembly GCF_021901455.1). Classification (NCBI taxonomy): domain Eukaryota; kingdom Metazoa; phylum Arthropoda; class Insecta; order Hymenoptera; family Diprionidae; genus Neodiprion; species Neodiprion lecontei. The sequence goes on from NC_060262.1 coordinate 38,514,731, forward strand.
ATGTAATCAAAGTAAAATTTATAGGTCAAGTAATCTCTCCTAATCACTCCATAAAATGTAAGTAATCACGAAATACGTAATCACGGCATCAGCTTTCGCTCCGGTGAAACATCCCTTGCAAATAAGTAAGAATCAACATCGCTAACTTTCCTTATTACAGAACGACGATGAAATTCATCTTCGCATGCTTACTTGCTCTGGCTTCGGTCGTAGCTATCACAGAAGGCATTGAATGCTATGATGATTACTGTGCCAAGAACCCGTGCAAAGATATGACGAGACAACAGTGCTGCGCGAGAAACCAAATTTACAAATCCAAGGGTTCATTTTGCGGATGTTGCAATACCTGTGTTGACAAAATTAGTAAGTACTCAAAGTAAACGCTTGGTAGGTTAAATTCTTTACGACTGGTGGAATTAAAAATTCCTATAGCATATGGTTCGGATTACTGTGCCCCAAAGAGGAAGGTTTCAGCCTTAAAATTATTTATTTTTCCCTTGAAAAAATAGTTTCAACGATTAAGATCTATGTGCAATACGAGGCAGGAATGATAGATTAACGTTAAAATATCTAAATAGAATTTTTATTCACGGCTCAACCACAATGATAATTTTTTTCTATTCCTCAAGGTATATAAGAGTTGATATCAAGAAATTATTAATATTGCATCAGCGGTTTTCCCGAAATTAATGTCTGAAATTTAACCTGTCTCAATACTCGTCACAGTAAAATAATCCGGTAACATCTAAAAGTTCTGCGTCGCGACGTTTCATCGTAAATTTATAGAAACCTGAAAACTAGTTTATTGCTCGGTCATGTCAACGATTGAAATATTTATTGGAAATGAATGATCATTTTTTTTGTAGTATGTGTATTTATTTCGGCTATTAGGCTCGCGAATTTTGACAACAATTCATTTTACGTAATTAGCGAAGTTTGATTATATACTCCTGCAAGCAGTTCGACTTAATCGTATTTTCATTCTTCAAGGTAAAGGAGGGAATTGTGATACATGGGAGATAAAGGGAGCACCAGCCACATCAGAGTGTGAAGCTGGCACCGAATGCAGGCAAGTGCACGATGAAAACAGCGATACATACGAGTGTCAGTAAAGTTAGTGAAATCGCCTACAGCAAAGGCAGTATCGCAAACGACCAAAACGCAAAAGCAAAACGATTTTGTCAATTTAGCAAATTTGATTTTGTTCATTTCTTTGCCTTGGTGTAAGATTTTCGTTAATTTTGTAGAATAGACAAAGTGTTCGGTTGATTTAACTTGAATATCGACGAAACCCTTAGATAAAAATATTTTAGTATTTTTACACAATTCTGTAACTGAGCGATGAGAATATCAATACCTGCAATTACTCTATCACGTGTATATTCATGTACGGTTTAGCTATGCAAATGTAAAATAAGTATAATTGACTGGAGGAAGTCAATGTCTTTTGAGCACGCACAGAAACTCGTCTAGTTTTTACAGCAGAAATTGTATTAACATGAGTAAACGTTGGGTTGATATATCAACCCATCAAACGTTGTGACAACTCAGCGAAAAAAATTGCTCGAATTATTCAGCACACGAATCAATAACTTCGATCCTTCCTATATTATTTATTAATTTACAGAACAACGAAAGATCAAAGTGGGGAATTTCACCCAGCCAGAAATTCACAGAACCGAAAATCTTGGATCATTCGGAACTTTAATGTTGCAGATTTTTTAATTTTCTTATTATCGTACTTTCCGAACTTCGACTTATCGGAGTTAAGCCATTTCGGAACTTTGAGCATCAAGTTTCGGACCATTCAAAACTTTGATGTTTCGTCAAAGTTTGATTTCTTTACTTCAAGTTCTCAGATTCAAAACTTCAACCCCGCCCCTTTTTTGCTACGTTCAAGTAAAAACGACACCTTGCGGACGTGATGATAAAAAACAGATTCATCGGAATTCCCAGTGATGTTGGGTCAGGTCGTGTCGAGGCCGGAAATCCAGATTGGAAAAGATTACAAGCCGCGCTGGTATTTCTGTTCCTGTTCCTTCCGAACGGTTTGTAGGTCAAGACAAGCGGAAGTTCCGGAAGCCGCGAGGCACTTGACGGTGACCAGCACATTCCTCTCCGGAATAAGGATTAGTCCGTTCGTTCTTTCGGGCCATCCGGCAGGCCAAGTATACGAAAATATTTCTCTCATCAATCTTGGGGGTCGGTGATTGATTGGACTGTTGCGAAAAATCCAATAACGCGAGCCTGACAGCGGCCGGAAGATTTCTTATATAGGCATTCAGTGGCTGCGAGCGAAACTTAACACTTGTCAACGTTTCCGAATGATTTTTGTATTCATTGACAGCGTGAACCTTATTTTCTTGCCCGGTGCCGTCGATTCTTTCGAACGTATTGATCTAATCTATTCCACGAAAGAGAAATTTTTTTGTAGTAAAAAGCAAGAGAAAAATACACGTGGAAGGATATTTCTTACATATTATTTTGAAGGGTAACTCTCGGGACTCGAAGTTTACTCATTTAACTGTAATGTCAATTGTCCAAATTCGTATCTCAAGCGGTTCAAAACTTATTAACTTCGACTCAATTTTTAGTGAATATTTATATTAAGAGGTTTTTGCTGACTGAAATAGTGACTTTACTATAACAGTCCAAGGCAATTTGGTTCTCGATGAAAACATCTACTATGCAAACTCTGCAACATCAAAAGCTTACCAGGTGCGAACCAATAGAAAAAATGATCATTGTACGGAGTCGAATTTTTCAGTAAGGTTTTGATAAAAATTTTATCCTGCTTCGTCAGGTTCGACGTCCGTAAACATAATATTCATATTTGCTAAACCATTTTACTTTTCGTGAACAATAAAAAAAATCGGTTACGATGATCCCGCTTCCAGGTGGCTCTAAAGATCTGCATCGAGGATAATTCAAATCTATAAAGAAATTCAATGGCATCGCCTTTAGTGAGGTCGTTAATCGCAGGAAATCGAGCGTTTCATCGTATACATATATTAATCGTATAAGGAATGAATGATGAACTTGGAGGATGACCGCATTACGTATGTTTAAGAATGTATCGACTGTACATTCTCAACGAAAAGTGGGTCGTCGACAATATTGAATACTTTATGATAAGACGAAGATCGGGAAAAAATCAAACACAGTAAACACGATAAGAAAATTAAATTTGAATAATAATAATTCCCAAAAGTTATGAATAAATTGTTTGAAGAAAACATTGCTTAACAAATTTTTAGGGAATGTTTTCCTTTGTCATGTGATATGAATCCGGTGATTTTCTTGAATGCACGCGAATTTTTAAAGAATTACCTCACTGTTTTGAAATTACTGTTTTCGAAGATTTTTAATTTTCAAAAATGGAAGAAAAATCGTGAATTTTGGACAGATTTTATTAAAAACGTTGTAGATTACAATTAAGAAGTTTATGGGGCATTGAACGAATAGTTTCGTAAATGCAGCCTTTACAAATTTTCGAAAACTGAAATTTCAAAAGAATGAGAAAATTCTCAAAATATTCATGTGTATTCACAAAAATCAACGGCTTCATTTCACATTACAAAAAAAAAACACACCGTGAAAATTTGTTAACCAATGTTTTTTTACACAATTTATTGATAAATTTTTGGTCGATTTTTCTCAGATTTCTGTCTTATCATAAACTATTCTACATATATTGTCGACGGGACTCACTTTTGGTTGAGAATATATAGCAAATACACCGTCAAGTGCGGTCGAGTTTTCACCAGTGCGTATACGTTCCAGTAATTATTCTTGTTTCCATCGCTCATGTAAATCACATATTTCCATTGAATGGGCACTGAGTAAAATAACACGTGAAGAAATAGCGTGCTCGCATTCCTGTATTACGTAACCTGCGTATAAATCAAAGATGTCATTGCCACGGTGCCATCGACGCTTACAAATGCGGATACGATTTAATCGCTCGATAATGTTTACGGTTTTCACGCATCCGCTACTCGGGGAAAAGAAATCGAAAATCAAAATACCGAGCATCGATCTGTCGGAGTTCAGTGGTGACCAAAAGTGAAAAGATTTGATAAATCGAACAAGCGACGAAACGGGGATTTGAAGAGCCAAACTAGCATGAGATTTCTTTATTTCTTCGAAGTGAAAAAGTAATTGATTTGAGTACAAAAGTTTCAGTTTTAATTCACCGTCAGAGAATCATCACATCTCAGATGATCTGCGGTGAAACTATTTGCCAACACCAAAGGCTGCAATTCGTCAGGATTGTACAAGCTGTAAGTTTCTGATATTCAAAATATGATTACGCGATGCTGTAATCAAATCTTAATTGCTCGTAAATTATTAATCAGAGGATTTTTTATTTTTTTTTGCTAATCACGGTGGGTTGACAATTTTTTGCTAAAACTGTATACCAAAAAGCGGTAATAAATTGAACCGCATTTCACCTGTGAATTTTACAGCAATGAATTCAATCACTCGTATTTGGCTGCTCGTGCAACAGCCGAAAATTGATTTATAAATTAGAAAGGTATAATACCTTATACGTTGGAGCTTAACGTTTGTATTACCCTCGAAAAACAACCGATGGGATACAATAATCAGTCGTGCACGATGAAGTACCCCTTCCCTCCCTCCCCCTCCCAAAAAAAAGGTATATACCTCATGCTCGTTTTTCTTTATCCTTTTCATTTTTTATTTTAATTTTTCTATTTCTCTCTTCAAAACTCAATGGAAAAGGGATTATTGACGATAAAAAATAATTCGCTCGGTGATATTAAATCCAAAGATATCGCTTTTTAGTTTCAGCGGGATTGTACGAAATACCCGCGAAATCACTTTTTATAACGTTGATATGTACGTATATACACGTACGTATATATATATATATATATCATATGCGGCAGTATTTTATGGGTTAGATAATTCCGGAAACTCGTTGTAGCGGAACAAGGACGAGGATTAATTCTGAAAATCCGTGTCCACGCATTACCGGGGATTTCGCGTCGAAATCCATCACTTTAGCGTATTTTTATTTTTGTTTATGTTGGTTCTTCTTTACTCTTTTGAAGGGGGAGGGAAAGAAGAAGTAGGCCGTTTGTGGGATGTGAATTTAAGGAGGTTCATGAGTCGATTATACTCACTCGCTTAATTTATTTATCAAACGATTTATCACAGTCACGCATTCGTAAGCTGCATAGATTTTTCTTCATCTATAGGGTAAAAAATTAAACTATAAGCAAGAGCTTACAGATATCAAATTTTCATTTCATATCACTATGAAATGGTTGAAGACTGTACGGATGCGTTCGCTTTCGTTTCACAATGCTTTATTTTGTTGAACAAATTATATTATTCTACACAATTCTACTAACAACAAGAGACACTTCTTTTCATATCGCGTTGGTATGAATAAATATTCAATTCTTCGTAATATCGCACTGACATTGGTTTCGTCTTTCAAACAACTACATCACGTTCACTACTAATAAGCAAAAAACAAAAATATCGAAAAATCTGTTACGGTGAATTTCTAAAAAAACATGATTTAAAACGATTTTCTTTTAGAGCGAAAACGAACGAGCCTACAAGATTTTCAACCCTTTCCAAGCGATTGGATATAAAAAATTGATGTACAATCTCTTGCTTATAGTTTTATTATTTGTTTGTTTACGGACATGATAAATGTTCGGAATCGTCAATGTTCAACCGTTACCGATCGTAATGAGATTAGGGAAAATATCAACTCGCCAATGTTGGAAAAACGGAAGGAAAGGAATAATCCTTAGTTTGTCCGTACAACGGTTTATACCTCGGGGCAAACGGATGCATGGAATAAGGATGCCTTACACCGCACACACGGCATGATAAATCAGCATCCCGAGGGAAGTTTGGAATACCCGTAGGTACGTGTGTCGCGGGCGACGTCGCGACGCCGTGAAAAGACTGTCAACGAGAATTGGTGATTCTGCTGGGAAATTCGCGAAATCACGGTTCGCCGACGACTCGATCGTCGAGCTTGAATAAGTTCCCGGCGTCTGTTCACGGCCGGTAAGATCGGTGCCTGCGTATATTCGGGATGCACGTAAGGTGAATGTGGTAACAAAACGCCGGAGTTTTCCTAGTCGTCGATACTTTCGACGGCGGCGAGTCGGCGATGAAAGACAGGAAACGGCTCCGCTGGCTCTGCGGGTATACTTTATACGCGTGTATTTACTGCGTCCGATATTCGCGACTTTGGCTTACGCGCGAGACGAATCGGAGATTTTTGTTTGCGCAGCACGTCAGCGAATTCTCATTCACCCCGTATGCTGATGGAAAAAAGCACCGGACGACGAGCCCAGACATGCGTAACTCACCCCTTCGCAAATTTTGCCGTCGCCGTACTGCAGTACACCCTATATTTTTCAATCTTACCTATCGCCCGAAAATATCCCTTACCGGCGATCGCGGGCGAAAAAGTTCAAACTCACGCGGTCTGGGATGAGGAAAAAAAATTCTCAGTTATTACTCGGGAGGTGCATAAATTTCAAATTTTCGTTCAGTAGAAAATTTTGTGCGGGAAATTTTTCTTCGTTTTTTTTCTTTTTTTTTTCTAAGCAGTTTCAGAAATCGTCTGCCTTGATAATGTTTTCATTTCACTTGTACAATCATTTGACCATTCATCGCTGCATGCTCATTCGTTATTTGATGGGTAAAAGTTTTCTGCATAGAAGCGAAAAAAAAAGGAGACTCAATTAGGCTTGTAAAAGAATACTGTAAATTGATTCAATGATGGTTCGATTTGATAGTGATTCAAGAATTGTTTCTTTTTTGTTTGTCTTGAATATTAACAAGTCGATTGAACGTATAATTTATAACACTTTGAAAATATTTTCTTTAACCGTATCATTCGTGAGTATAAAATCCTGCTAATACTTTCAGCTCGACGCAATGTTGATTTTCTCTCACCTTGTAACCGTTGCACAAAAGCAGAACCAAAAAATATAAAAATCAGCCGGCTGTAAGGTTGGAGGAATTTTTTTCCCGCAATCCCGTTATAATTGAATTCAATTAACTCCCGAATCGATAACAAATCAGTTACAAACCTGGGCGATTGTACCTGCCAATTACCGTTTATTTTTTTTTTTTTGGATGTACGCAATTTCCTGCGGAAACCGGACGTGCACGGAGATGGAGGCTCGTCGGCTCACCTCCAACCCCGAGTACTATTTCTGCCAATCCTGTATCCCCAACCGTAGAACGCGATCATCCCCTCGTTCACAGCCGACCTCCCCCGACAACCGCATTTTTTTCAATTTCATACGAAATTTCATCGAATCTCCGAACACTCGCCGATTAGTCTTATTATCTCTCTCTATTTCCTACCCTGCTACTCCTCTCTTTGTTATTGTCACGAAACAATTTTCGCCCTGGCTATGTTTTTATTTATCTATTAATTTACTCGTTTATGTTTTTTTTTTTTTACTTTCTCCAATTTTCACGCTCAAATACTACGCATCTTACGGTTTTTTGCATATTATTTTCTCTGTTTTATAGAATACGAACGTCTTTCTATTTTTACACTTGTACCGATTGTTTTATCAATTCTTTTCTGTCTTTACCAATCTTATTTTACTTTTATCTGTTCTTTCTCTATCTTTAAATATGTTTACTATTGTTGTATTTTTATATATTTATATTACAGTTGTTACTTTTTTTGCGTTTCCCTTCTTAATTTTTGTTTATTTACTGACCATTTTCGTTCTATATATTTTTATCTTTCAACTCTCTTCCTTTTATATCTTCTCCAATTTTAGTTTTAGTTTTGTCGTTGATTTTATTTTAATGTGTTACATTGCGATATGTTGCATTTCATGTTATACGTATGTCTACATACCGCCCGAGGGGACTTGTCCCAGGGCGAATAAACGCTTCTCTCTCTCTCTCTTTTTCTCCATTTTCCTCACGTTTTTTACTTCCATCCCTTCGTCTCGCATGCTGCATGCATCATAGTGCGTAAAAAACCACGACAGATGGAATCCGCGCGCGTTGAAGGGGTGAGTACTTTTTATTTCTTCTACATCCGCTTCAACCCCGACGTCTAACAAGCTGGAGATAAAAATTATCACAGCCCTCTGTTGCCTGGAACTCTTTACACGTCCCGTAAACATTTCATTTTACAAGTTAAGGTTACTCTACATTTCGTGGAGCTCACCATTACGCCGTGAAACTCACGTGTGTCATTTCAAAATCCCCCATATTCAAGTCAACGGTTTGCACGGATTCACCTGACCTTGTGTAATTTATAGGGAGGTTAATCGCTCGTGAAATACATTTGCTGTTTATGTAAATAATTCGATCGGCATGAAACAGAAATTCAATATCTGTGCGCGCCAGAAGATGTCTCCAAACGATGAGTCGATATTTTTCGTAGAAAGAAACGATTCAACTGGTTGGCCGATTGATGAACAAAATTTATTACGAAAATACGGAGATAGAAATCTCCGATAAATCACGCCAAGTATAACCATCATAGTAAGATTTCAAACAATTTGTGAAACACTCGTTAAAATGATCAAACTTTCGAAATACCGCGTGAATTCTCATGGGGGAGGTTAGCTTCTTCGACTACGACATAATGAGTTTTGACGTGGAATCCTTCACGTATAAACTCCCTAAAATGCACGAAACCTCAGCACCAACTCGTCCTTACCGAAACTAGTCATGGAACGAAAGCTCATCGAAAATTTTCACGCCATTTTCAGCAAAGGTGTAGAATTTCCTTGCCAATTCAAGCATTTCCAAAAAGTGTGGAAGAATAATAAGAAAGATGTGAGTCTACGTCAAGTTCCTTATCGCGTCAGGCTACGGTTAACTATATAATACAGTACAATTGAGTGTGATATAATCGGGAATGCGTCATTTGAAAGAAAATCCTATCAGTAGAAAATGGAGTCTATAAAAAGTAGCCTCGCACCTCTTTGACTGGTTTTGATTGATCGAACCCTTCCGTGATTGTGTGCCAATCTCGTACGATATTTATCGATACATCACCGAGGCCAGGTTATTAACCGAGGTGCAAACGACGACCGGGGGATTTGCGTGTCCCGCGTCGTAGGTCATGCAGAAATATACTCATCCAATCATAAAAAGTTATACAGGTATCCATAACGAGGCGTATACTCGCAGGCGTACGTATACCGTACACGTAGAACTGATGCAGAAGCGAATCTGACGGGGCGAGGGGCGGAAAATAGAATTGGGCAAACAAGGTATAGGTATTATTTCTGGCCCTTTATTTGCGGAACACACAAAACGCCGACCGGCGATCTAATCTATGGCAAACAATGCGGCGTAGGTGCGATAATTGACCAACGGAAAGACAGATTGCCTTTTGATGCCGCGCCGGGGCGACCTTCTGATCACGCGAAAAACACGACGTCCGCCAATCCGGCCAACGATTTGCCTGAATCGGTAAACAGCCGCTGTATAAGTTCGCGCCATTGATCGGCCCCAGTCGATGTTCAGCTTCGGTCACGCTGCCGATCCCGGAAAATACATGGATCTCGACACGCGATCAGTCTCGGTGTCTCAACGATCGGATGAAGATTAGCCAATGGCACTCGGGATAATGGCGAGATCGCATGTCTCCCGGTACCGATGTGCACCAGGTCATTCGATGAATGGATTCGGAGCAATTAGTACTATCCGTGTG